>NC_137891.1:151211745-152617961 GCF_963455335.1 Martes martes
TCTTTTTTATGGCTGAATAATATTCCATTATATATTTTTATATATGTGTGTGTATATACATACATACATACATACATACATATATACTACCTCTTCTTTATCCATTCATCAGTCAATGGACATTTGGTTGTTTCCATAATTTGGCTATTGTAGATAATGCTACTATGAATATCAGGGTGCATATATCCCTTTGAACAAATTTAATACAATTGCTATCAAAATACCAACAGCATTTTTCACAGAGTTAGAACAAACAATCCTAAAATTTGTACAGAGCCACAGAAGACCCTGAAGGCAAAAGCAATTTTGAAAAACAAAAAAAAAGCAAAATGAGGCATCACAATTCTGGACTTCCAATTATATTACAAAGCTGTAGTGATTTTAATAGTATGGTACAGCATAAAAATAGACACATAGATCAACAGAACAGATGAGAAAACCCGGAAATAAATTCATAATTATATGATCAGTGAACCTTCAACAAAGAAGGAATGAATATACAATTAGAAAAGGACAATCTCTTCAACAAATGATGTTGGGAAAACTGGACAGCCACATGCAAAAGAATGAAGCTGGACCACTTTCTTGATTATATACAAAAATAAATTCAAAATGGAATAAAGACCTGTAAGTGAGACCTATAACCATAAAAATTATAGGAGAGAGCAGAGGCAGCATTTCTCTGACATTGGCTCTAGAAATATTTTTCTAGATATGTCTCCTGAGGCAAGAAAAATAAAAGCAAAAATAAGCTATTGAGACTACATCAAAATAAAAAGCTTCTGCAGAGCAAAGGAAATAATCAACAAAACTAAATGGCAACCTACAGAATGAGAGAAGATCACTTGCAAATGACATATCAATAAAGGGTTAGTATCTAAAATATAGAAAGAACTGATAACAACTCAACACCCTAAAACCAAATAATTCAATTATAAATGGGCAGAAGACATGAACAGACATTTCTCCAAAGACGACATCCTAATGGGGAACAGACACATGAAAAGATGCTTAATACCACTGTTCATTAGGGAAATGTAAATCAAAACCACAAGGAGATATCACCTCACACTTGTCAGAATGGTGAACCACAAAACACAAGAAACAACAAGAACTGGCAAGGATGTGGAGAAAAAAGGAACCCTCTTGCACTGTTGGTGGGAATACAACTAGTGTAGCCACTGTGGAAAACAGTGTGGAGTTTCCTCAAAAAGTTAAAAATAGAATTACACTTTGATCCAGTGTTTGCACTACTGGGTATTTACCCCCAAATACAAAAACACTAATTAAGAGGGATACATGCACCCCTATGTTTACTGCAACATTAGCTTCAGTAGCCAAACTATGGAAGCAGCCCAAGTGTTCATCAGTAGATGCATGGATGAAGATATGGTATACCAAAAGACACATGAAAAGATGCTCAACATCACTCATCATCAGGGAAATGTATATCAAAACTATAATGAGATACCACCTGACATCTGTGAGAACTGCTAAAATTAAGAAGACAAGAAACAACAAATGTTAGCAAGGATGTGGAGATAAAGGAACCCTGGTGCACTGTTGGCAGGAATGTAAATTGGTAAAACCACTGTGGAAAACAGTATGGAGGTTCCTCAAAAAATTACAAATAGAATTACCATACATTCCCACAATTCTACCTTTGGGCATTTACCCACGGAAAATGAAAACACTAATTACAGAAGACAGATGCACCCCCAAGTTTATTTCAGTATGATGTACAATGGCCAAGATATGGAAGCAACCTAAATGTCCATCAGTAGACATATGAATACATAAAATGTGGTGTATATATATGATGGAATATTACATGGCCATATAAAAGATGAGATCATGCCATTTAAGACAACACAGATGGACCTAAAAGGAATTATGCTAAATGAATTAAATGAGACTGAGAAAGATATATACTATATAATTCTACTCATAAATGCAATCTGAAAAATGAATAAACAAAACACAGAATCAGAACTATAAATATAATGAACAAACTGATGATTGTCAGAGGGGAAGGGGGTGGGAAGTTGGGTAAAATGAATGAATGAGAAAGGTAGATACAGGCCTCCAGTTATGGAATGAGTAAGTCACGGGAATAAAAATCAGAGCATAAGGAATATACTCAATGATACTGTAATAGCTATGTAATGGGACAGATTGTAGCTATACTTGTGAACATAGTATAATGTATAAACTTGTCAAACTTAGTGAAGTTGTACACCTGAACCTAAAGTAACATCGTCAACTATACTAAATAAATAAAAAAAAAAGATGTAAGACACATGCACAGTGGAATGTACTTAGCCATAAAAAGGAATGAAATCTGGGGCACTTGGGTGGCTCAGTGGGTCAAAGCCTCTGCCTTCGGCTCAGGTCATGGTCCCAGGGTCCTGGGATTGAGCCCCGCATCGGGCTCTCTGCTCGGCAGGGAGCCTGCTTCCTCTCTCTCTGCCTGCCTCTGAGCCTGCTTCCTCTCTCTCTGCCTGCCTCTCTGACTACTTGTGATCTCTGTCTGTCAAATAAATAAATAAAATCCTAAAAAAAAAAAAAAAGGAATGAAATCTTGCCATTTGCAACACAGTGGATGGATCCAGAGGGCATAATGTTAAGTGAAGTAAGTCAATCAGAGAAAGACAAATACCGAATGATTTCACTCATATGTAGAATTTAAAAGACAAAACAAATGGGGGCACCTGGGTGGCTCAGTAGGTTAAAGCCTCTGCCTTCGGCTCGGGTCGTGATCCTGGGGTCCTGGAATCGAGCCCCACATCGGGCTCTCTGCTCAGCAGGGAGCCTGCTTCCCTTCCTCTCTCTCTGCCTGCCTCTCTGTCTACCTGTGATCTCTGTCTGTCAAATAAATAAATTTTTAAAATCTAAAATAAATAAATAAATAAATAAAAAGAAAAAACAAATGAACAAAGAAAAGAAGAGATAAACAGGCATGCCTGAGTGGCTCAGGTGGTTAAGCATCTGACTCTTGGTTAAGCATCTGATTCAGCTTAGGTCTTGATCTCAGGGTTGTGGGTGTAGGCCTTGTGTTGAGCTCCGGGCTAGGTGTGGAGCCTACTTAAAAAAAAAAAAAAAAAAGAGACCAAAAAAACCCAAAAAACAAACAAACAAAAAACCAGCCTCTTAAACATACAGAACAAACTGGTAGTTACCAGAGGGGAGGTTGGTAGGGGATGGCTGAAATAGGTGAAGGGGATTAATAGTATATTTATTGTGATATGCACTGAATAATATATAGAGTTGTTGAGTCACTACATTTTACACCCAAAACTAAAATGACACCATATCTTAATTATACTAGCATTTTCAAAGTGCAAAGTTTTTTTAAATTAAAATCTTCTAGAACTACCTTATGACCCAGCAATTGCAATACTAGGTATTTACCCAAAGGCTAAAAAGTACTGATCCACAGGGACACATGCACCCTGATGGTTTTTTTCATTAAATTTTTAAAAAAATTTTTATAAACATATAATGTATTTTTATCCCCAGGGGTACAGGTCTGTGAATCTCCAGGTTTACACACTTCACAGCACTCACCATAGCACATACCCTCCCCAATGTCCATAAACCCACCCCCCTCCCCCCAGCAACCCTCAGTTTGTTTTGTGAGATTAAAGAGTCACTTATGGTTTGTCTCCCTCCCGATCCCATCTTGTTTCATTTATTCTTTTCCTACCCTCCAAACCCCCCATGTTGCATCTCCACTTCCTCATATCAGGGAGATCATATGATAGTTGTTTTTCTCCGATTGACTTACTTCGCTAAGCATAATACCCTCTAGTTCCATCCACATCATCGCAAATGGCAAGATTTCATTTCTTTTGATGGCACCCTGATGTTTATAGCAGCATTATCATCAAAAGCCAAATTATGGAAAGAGCCCAAATGTCCCCTGACTGATGAATGGATAAAGCAGATGTGGGTTATATATAATATTCACATACATAGAGGAATATTACTCAGCCATTAAAAAGAATGAAATGTTGCCATTTGCAATGACATGGATAAAACCAGAGTATATTATGCTAAGCAAAATCAGTCAGAGAAAGACAAATACTATATGATTTCACAAGTGTGTGGAATTTCAGAAACAAAACAGATGAACATAAGGGAGAGGGGGGAAAAAGAGAGGAAGGCAAACCAGGAAATAGACTCTTAATTATAGAGAGCAATCTAACTGAGGGTGGCCAGATGGGACATTGGGGAGTGGGGGGAATAAATGAGTGCTGGGTATTAAGGAGGGCACTTGTTGTGATGAGCACTGGGTGTTATATTTAACTGATGAATCACTAAATTCTACTCCTAAAAACAATACTACAGTATATGTTAACTAACTAAAATTTAAATAAAAACATGAAAAAAAATCTGGGCCTACAGTTCAGAGACTGTGAAAGTCAGAGATTTGAAGCTTCAGGGGCATTTGTATGTGGCAAATTCTCTAGAGGGAGCCATGTAGCAAGAAATGAGAGTAGCCTCTAGCAGCTGAGAGCAGCCCTTAAAGGACAGCCAGCAAGAAAATATGCTGAAAAGAAATTTAAAAAATGTTAAAAAAAAAAAAATTTAAAAAGTGAGGGGGGCGCCTGGGTGGCTCAGTGGGTTAAGCCTCCTGCCTTCGGCTCAGGTCATGATCTCGGGGTCCTGGGATCGAGCCCCGCATTGGGCTCTCTGCTCAGCAGGGCGCCTGCTTCCCCCTCTCTCTCTGCCTGCCTCTCCGCCTACTTGTGACCTCTCCCTGCCAAATAAATAAAATCCTTAAAAAAAAAAAAAAATGAGGACCTCAGTCCTACAACTAGAAGGAATTGAATTCAGTTAACAACCTGAATGAACTTTGAAGCAGATTTTTTTCACCAGAACCACCAAAAAGGAAAGCAGCCCAGCTGACATCTTGATTTCAGCCTTACAATATCATAAGCAAAGAAATCTGGCCACACTGTACCTAGACTTCTGCTATAGCCCTAGACCTAACTAAAAACTAACACGAGTGTTGTTCTAAGCAGCTAAGATTGTAGTAATTTGTTAATCAGCAAGAGGAAACCATTACAAACTGGAAACAACTCAAGTGTCTACCAACAGATAAACAAATAGTAGTATATTCACACAATGGAATACTCTGAGCAATAAAGAGAAATAATCTACTGATACACACAACAACAGGGCTAAATTTTAAAATAATTCTGCTGAATGAAAGAAGCAAAAAAAAAAAAGAGAGAGAGAGAGAGAGAGTGCATACTATATGATCCCATTTATATAAAACTCTAGAAAATGCAACCTAATCTATAGTGACAGAAAGCAGATGAATGGTTGCTAAGAGATGGGGGACAGTCAAAGATGTGGAGGGATTACAAAAGGGTATACAAAAACTTTGGGGGGTAATGAATATGCTCATTATCTTGATTGTGGTGATTTTCATGTGTACATATGTCAAAACTTTGTCTAAAGCATCATAAATATGTATTTCAATTATTCTTCAATAAAGCAGTTTCTAAAAGTGAAAACTTAAATCATATTTTACAAGAAACAATGGAAAAGGAAAATTTGAACACAATGAAAATGAAATTAAAGACTACACATTTAAAAATAAATGGAGTCTCTGGGAGATTTTTTTTTGTTTTCTTTGAGAACCAATTTAAATTCTGCAATGAGAGGTGGATCTGAAACTTTGCTAAAGTAATTATGGTTGATCCTCATTATTTGTGGATTACATATTGGTGAATTCGTTTACTCAATGAAATTTATTTGTAACCCCAAAATCAATACTCATAGTGCTTTTATAGTTATTTACAAGCACACGAATGGACAGAGTGGTGAAAAATTTTAGTCGATGTGCATGTTTTTAGCTAAGGTCAAACAAAGCAACATTCTGCCTTTTTATTGTAGATCTCATACTGTCAATAATTATCCTTTTTGTGATCTATGTAGTGCTATGGTTTTTGCATTTTTGTACTTTTTGTCGGTGATTTCACTGTTCAAAATAGCCCTGAAGCATAATGCAAAACACTGTCTAGTGTTCCTAAATGCATGAAGGCTGTGATGTGCCTTACAGAAAAAATGTGTGTGGTAGATAATTTTCGTTCAGCTATGAGTTACAGTGCTGCTGTTGGCAGAGTTCAATGTTAATGAATCAACTAACAATCCCTTATAAGGTGTCTTTAAATAAAAACACACATGAAACAAAACTATGTATTGACTGGTTGACAAAAACGTAATCAGAAGCTTGCAGGGACCTAACCCTGTATTTTTCCTTGAGAGCAACAGTTCAGTATTTGTTAATTCAGTGTTCACAGCAACTTTATAGAACATAACTAACATGAAGAATGAGAATTTTTATTCTCAATAATAAATAAAAATGAGGTTCTATGACTGAATGGCTTATATGGGTAGTCAGAGGCTTTAGAAACAATTATTTCACTGATGACTTCTTCTTTGCCTATTTTTTAATGACATAAACTAAATTCAATGAATTATGCAGATTTTTAATTCCTTATTCTCCACTGAAGATATTCTGATCTTCATTTTGCTCAAGTTTTCAACCTCATCTACCACTATCCTTAATTACAAATGACCCTGTCCATTTCATACTTTAAGCCTCACTTCCAATGAGAATGCCTCAATTCCCGTAAGAATGTTAATTCTTTTTAAAAAAAAATTTATTTATTTGAGAGAGGGACAGAGAGAGCAAACATGAGCAGGGGTTGGAGGAGGGGCAGAAGGAGAGGGAGAAGCAGACTCTCTGCTGAGCAGGGAGCCCAAAGTGGGGCTGGATCCCAGGATCCTGAGATCATGACCTGAGCTAAAGGCAGACGCTTAACCAACTGAGCCACCCATGCACGCTGAGAATGCTAATTCTTTTTTTTTTTCTTTTTTCTTTTCAGCGTAACAGAATTCATTGTTTATGCACCACACCCAGTGCTCCATGCAATACGTGCCCTCCATAATACCCACCACCTGGCTAATTCTTAAACCCCTTTTCTTTAAGTAAATTCAGGAACTCCTGTTGCTGGGAAATTTTCTCTCCCACTAGATGGTAAACTCTTCTAGTTTATGAGTTTTAGTTCCATGAATTCTAGGTGCAGAATGCTTTTATTATACTCCACCACCACCAAAAACCTTCAAGAATCAGGAGGAAGCAATGGGGTATGGCACCTGCAAAGGCAAAGTTAACAGAAGAAGGCTTTGAAATACATCTCAAGGTCAACAGAGACAGAAGCTCTTTTAGCATAAAAATATCTAAAAATTATGCTACTAAGAACACGAATATGATTCCTTTCCCCTGGTATACATGCCCTATGTAATCCTCTCTCCTTGGATGCAGGAAGAAAAGGTCTTCATGGGGTATTTTTTAAAGCTAGAAGGAGTGTCCAAGAGAAGCAGTGCTGCTCCAGGCATATACTTTGTGCAAGGGAAGCTGGATTTAGGGGTACCATGCTCAACTTTTCATCTCTCACATGTATATTCTGTGTGATTTGGATTTTATCATTGTAAAACTGGAATACAGAATTAATTGAATCTTGTTTGGGCTTCCTTATATGTTCATTCAAAAGAAAGGGGAGCATTTTCATTCCCTTTTCCAATCAGTGTAAGATAACTTAAGAGTAAGTGACAGGGAAAAAAAGAAAATCTCTCCTGAACTCATCTGGCCTACTAAACAGACCTACTTTAATCTTCCATGTTATCAAATGTACACTAAAGGGATAAAGGGGCACTGTCAGCTTAACTGTAGGGGAAACTATTATGTTTAGTGTAATGAAAGAGAAATGGTCATAAGCATTTCAAAATTGTTCCAAACATTTTTTTCAAAAAAGAGAAATAATTTGTTGCTAGAAAGGAGATTTGTTATAACTTCACTATGAGATTCCCTTACACTCTGCTTAACCTCTTATTTAAAGAGGCCCCTATTATGTACGTACCATCACACATAAAACTGAAAGAAGTTTTGGGGAGTGGGGAAAACTACTTTGATCCTTCATTTCTCACTCAAGATAAGTATGGCAGGCTCAGGTGTTCATATTCTTCATGGCAGTTTTTTTTTATATTACACACAGAGAAATAATGTCTTCAGAAACTTTTCTCTACAACCTGGGATATATTTCAGTATAATGACATAAGCCTAAATAATGAAAATTGTATGACTGCTCTACTGTCAAAAGTATAGCCTGTGAAATTGTTGGACAAATACATAGCCTATAGACTACTTGTTCAAACCTTAGAGTATTAATAAATAACATAATAAAAATATTAACAATGCATACTCTATTAGAGGAAAAAATTATGATTTAAAGCTTACCAACAGTTATTATGACCATTTGATCATCTGTGGAACACTTCTTTCTTTTATTTAAGGAACTTGAAGGAGAAGGCTTATGAAAGTTCAATTTTGATGATGAATATTCCATCTCATTAAGGAGCATGCAAAATTAACTGTTAGTTTTCTCATCTTCTTTATCTGAGATAAGACTTTTTGGCTTTCAATTTTAAATCCATCAGAAGGAAATTCTACATTTGTGAAAAATGTTCCTTTGTTTCCCTCTGATGCTTCATTTCTGTAGTTAAAAAAAAAGAAGATATGGGGCACCTGGGTGGTTAACCTCAGGTTTAACCTCAGTGGGTTAAAGCCTCTGCCTTCAGCTCAGATCATGATCCCAGGGTCCTGGGATTAGCCTGCTTCCTCCTCTCTCCCTCTGCCTGCCTCTCTGTCTACTTGTGATCCCTACCTGTCAAATAAATAAATAAATAAATAAATAAATAAATCTTTGAAAAAAAGATATTTATGAGAAAACTATAGTTGTTCTAGCTTTTAATAATATATCTGACTTGTTAGGAGACTGCCATGAATTTTCCAATAAATGTAGTGATTACTCTTTTTGATATATTTGCATCATTTGAATAGCATTTAATAACTCAAATGTGAGGTTGACTATAGATCACATTCTAGATTTACATTTTGTTTCTTTTCAGAGTATTTTTTACTCTAGATACCTCTTTTGTGACTCAACTTTGCCACTTATCAATTTAAATTCATCATATATGACTTTTTATTTTTTCATGACATCTTCCATTTGGCCTTAGAAACTTATTATTTTGGGGCACCTGAGTAGCTGAGTCGCTTAAGCATATGCCTTTGGCTCAGGTCATGATCCCAGGGTCTGGGGTCTGGTCCCTCATCAGGCTCCTTGCTCAGCAGGGAGCCTACTTCTCTCTCTCTACCTCTGCTTGCTGCTCTGCCTACTTGTGATCTCTCTCTCTCATAAATAAATAAATAAATAAAATCTTTTTAAAAAATAAACTCATTATTTTGTAGATCTGAGTGAAGTTCTTTCAAGATGTTCTGAAAGATCATAGCTATTGCCAATTTTAATGAAAATAGGAATTTTATCTTTGCTTGAATAAATTCTAAAACTGCTCTACTTTTTTTTGTTTTTTTTTAATAAAATGAATAACTATTTCAAATCTGTTATTTGCTATATCCAACGCTTTTTTGAGTTACCTTTTGTATGCTTATCCTATTATAATCAAACCTGCATTTTCTGTAACTTGGTGGCTCTTTTGAACTTTGGTTGATTTTTGTTTCACAGAGGTTAAGAAGAATGAAGGACTTTTGCTTTCCAGTTTGGTCAAATTTTGGTAAATAATATTTCTGAGAACACCTGCCAAGTGTTTCTACCATTTATGAAACTACTTAAAAATCATAATCCTTCATCACATGCTTTAAACAAAACACTGTGGGTGTTTT
The DNA here is from genome assembly GCF_963455335.1 of Martes martes. Taxonomy (NCBI): domain Eukaryota; kingdom Metazoa; phylum Chordata; class Mammalia; order Carnivora; family Mustelidae; genus Martes; species Martes martes. The sequence continues at coordinate 151,221,506 of NC_137891.1, forward strand.
TCCTTTATTTTTCTGTTTAACATATAAAACACTTTTTATTTTTTTAATTTTTTTTAAAGATTTTATTTATTTATTTGACAGACAGAGATCACAAGTAGGCAGAGAAGCAGGCAGAGAGAGAGGAGGAAGCAGGCTCCCTGCTGAGCAGAGAGCCCGACGCGGGGCTCGATCCCAGGACCCTGGGATCATGACCTGAGCCGAAGGCAGAGGCTTTAACCTACTGAACCACCCAGGCGCCCATAAAACACTTTTTAATGCAATGACTGAAACAAATCATATGGTTTCTATGTTCTGAAACTCAGATAAATTAACTGAGTGAAGAGATGTTAGCAATGTACTAAAAACATAATTTCTGTTTCATTTTTAGTTTGAAATAATTGTTTTCATCATCCTGAAGGAGCATCGGTTAAATTTAATACTGAGATGCTTACTAAGTCTTTTTAATTCCCATGTGCTTTCCTCAATGCATATACTAATTATGTGTCAAATGACATTGTTAAAATTTATTAAAGTATGTTGAATTAGTATTCTTTTTTAAAATTCTGAAATATCCTTTATTTAATTTATTTATTTTTAATTTAATTTTCTTTTAGTGTTCCAAGATTCATTGTTTATGCACCACACCCAGTGCTCCATACAACATGGCCAACTAATCTTTGACAAAGCAGGAAAAAATATACAGTGGAAAAAAGACAGTCTCTTCAATAAATGGTGCTGGGGAAATTGGACAGCTGTGTATAGAAGAATGAAACTCAACCATTCTTACACCATACACAAAAATAAACTTGAAATGGATAAAAGACCTCAATATGAGGCAGGAATCTATCAAAATCCTAGAGGAGAACATAGGCAGTAACCTCTTCGACACAGGCCACAGCAACTTCTTTCAAAACATGTCTCCAAAGGCAAAGGATACAAAAGCAAAAATGAACTTTTGGGACTTCATCAAGTTCAAAAGCTTCTGCACACCAAAGGAAACAGTCAACAAAACAAAGAGGCAACCCACAGAATGGGAGAAGATATTCACAAATGAATTAGTATTCTTTTCAATTGTCTTCTTTCTTAAAGTTCTTTAAAATTCCTTTGTAATATGTAATCTATACCTCTGTGTTTCTTCAAACTTGTAATTTCAACATATCACTTTTGATGTTTAAGTAGAACTAAGTTTCTTTTTTCTTATCTTTTTTTTTTTTTAAAGATTTTATTTATTTATTTGACAGACAGAGATCACAAGTAGGCAGAGAGGCAGGCAGAGAGAGAGGAGGAAGCAGGCTCCCTGCTGAGCAGAGAGCCCGATGCGGGGCTTGATCCCAGGACCCCGGGATCATGACCTGAGCCGAAAGCAGAGGCTTTAACCCACTGAGCCACCCAGGCGCCCCTTCTTATCTTTTTAAAATAGATATTTCTACATTTTCACTGATACTTTTTAATTTATAAACTAATTTTTTAAATAATTCCAGATAAAAGTTTCTGTTGCCAATTTTACCTTTATTTCATATTTTTTGTTGGAACTCTTTGTTTGTCTAACATCCACAGAATCATTTTTCTCCCCAATACTCTAATAAATTAAATTCTTTGAAGTATGGCCTGCTCTTAATTTGAAGATGGTAGTTGCCTAATATAAGTAGTTTTTTTTCAGCACTGATATTGTTTCCCTTTTATTTAATCTGAAAAGCATAATAAAACATAATTATAACATAATAAAGCAGATGTTTTAAATCACTTTGTTATAGAATATTAAATCATTAATTATTATAATTAAAACTATTTCATAAAGTTCTAAGCATTAGTCAGAAATGACATTGGGAAAAAAATCTGCTAAATAATGTAATAAGAGAAAAAACTGGAGATGTCACAATTCCAGATTTCAAGTTATATTACAAAGCAGTAGTAATTAAAACAGTACTGTATTGGCATAAAAATAGATACACAGAGATTGAAAGCATGCTATAGCTGAGGAGTATGTGATCAGCAGGCTTGCTCAAACCCTTAACTCACTGATCTATGGATTTCGCTTTGTCTTGAGTCTGCCTGCAGTAGACCAACAGAAGCAAGAAGAGCATCCTGGGCACATTTACTCACAGACTAGCAAAATGATGGCCACACTTTTGTCTGCTATATTAGACTCTGCTGGTACCCATGAGAGGATCACTAAGGTGGAAAATATCTACTCTGCATTACAGAACTCAGTAACCTTTGAGGATGTGGCCATGGACTTCCCCCAGGAGGAATGGGCATTGTTGAATTCACAGCAAAGAAAACTGTACAGAGATGTCATGCTGGAGAACTATAGAAACTTGGCATCTCTGGAAAAGCAGCTCAGCAAACCCACTCTGATCAGCCAGATGGAACAAGAAGAGGAAATGAAAACAGAGAGACAAGATATCACCAAGATAGCTCTTCAAATGGGATGGTTCTCCTTAAAACCAAACAAGCACAACATAAACAAGATATTTTGGAGATGGAAGCACTCAGTGGCAAGAGGAAGAAGCAAACTCATGGAGGCAGATCCACTGAACAGAATAAAATTGCCTTGAGCATGAAATCTAGCATCATTCAGAACCAGAGAATTTATCCTGGAGAGAAACTCCATCAATGCCTTCATGAGAGCATTCTTTCTGGGGAAAAATTCAGTAACTATAAAAATTATAAAAATGCCTTCATCAGTTCTTTCTTAGCTGTACAAAAGAGACAACATACAAAAGAGAAATCCTATGAATGCACTGACTCTAGGAAAGTCTTAAATTCAATCTTCTAACTTAAGCATGAAAAGACTTGCATTAGAGAGAAATCTTTTCAATGTAGCCAGTGTGGTAAGGTATTACAGAACCATTCATCCATTGTATTGCACATAAGAACCCATGGTGGAGAAAATCCTTTTAAATACAACCAATGTGGGGAAGTCTACAGTTCAACCTCTTATCTTACATGGCACAAGAGAATTCACACTGGGGGGAAGCCCTTTGAAAAACCTTCAGAGTGTGGTAAAACCTTCAGAGATAGTTCACTTCTAAGACTACATGAAGGAATTCATTCAAGAGACAAACCCTACAAAATAAAATAAAAATTAAAAAAAAAGAGAGACAAACCCTACAAATGTGATCAGTGCAGCAAACCTTCAGTAGAAGCTCTAGGCTTACCATGCACAAGATAATATATAACAGAGAGAAGCCCTGTGCCTGCAATGATTGTGGGAAAACCTTCAGTATTCTTTCATACCTTACACAACATAAGACAACCCAAACTGCAGAGAAATGTGTTGAGTATAGCCACTGTGGAAAAGCATTAAGTAGTCCGTCATCCCTGAAGACACACCTGTGGATACATACTGGAGAGAAACCTTACAAGTGTGATAAGTGTGGGAGAACTTTTAGAATGAGCTGTAGTCTTTTTTTTTTTTTTTAGGTTATTTATTTATTTATTTATTTGACAGACAGAAATCACAAGTAGGCAGAGAGGCAGGCACAGAGAGTGGGGGGGAAGCAGGCTCCTTGCCAAGCAGAGAGCCTGATGCCGGGCTTGATCCCAGGACCCTGAGATCATGACCTGAGCCGAAGGTAGAGGCTTAACTCACCGAGCCACCCAGGCCCCCAAAATGAGCTGTAGTTTTAATGTGCACAAGAAAATGCATGCTGGAGAGAAATGATGTACATGCAATGACTATGAGAAAGCCTTCAGGGATCATTCATGTCTTAAAGAACATGTGTGAATTCACACTGGAGAGAAACCTTTTGCATTTAATCAGTGTGGGAAAGCCATCAGAGTGAAATCTTTCCTCACTTTGCACAAGAAAATTCACATGAGAATGAAATAATATGAGTGTAAGGAATGTGGGAGAGCCTTTGGTGGTCTCCTATCTCATAGATCTCATAGGAGACATATGAAAAAGCACATCAGGGCAAAGAAACCCTTCGGTATACTGAGTGTGAAAAAGCTTTTAGGAGGCATGTATCCCTTACAATACACAGAAGAACTCACGCTGGAGAGAAACCCTACGAGTGATCAATGTGGGAAAACCTTCAGTGTAAGATGTAATCTTACCATGCAAAAGAAGAGTTCATATTGGGGGGCGCCTGGGTGGCTCAGTGGGTTAAAGCCTCTGCCTTCTGCTCAGGTCATGATCTCAGGGTCCTGGGATCGAGCCCCGCATCGGGCTCTCTGCTCAGCAGGGAGCCTGCTTCCTCCTCCTCTCTCTCTGCCTGCATCTCTGCCTACTTGTGATCTCTCTCTGTCAAATAAATAAATAAAATCTTTAAAAAAAAAAAGAGTTCATATTGGCAAAAAGCCCTATTGATGCAATGTCTGTGGACGTGTTCTCAGTAAGCTCTCAACACTTTGGCAGCATCAGGAGAGCACTCATGCTGGATAAAACTAGTAATGTCCATGTGCAATAGTTTTTAGTGAACTCTCATTCTTTAAGGCATACAAGCAAATACTAACTGAAGAGAAAAACTGAATGTAAAGAATGGGAGAAAGCATCTAAATAGACCTATGTGAGAAATATGTTATGCAATAACTGTGATAAATCCTTTATTCATTCCTTAGATATGTGACCACTTGATGTTGAAAGTAAAAACTTATAATGTATTCAAGACTTGTTACTTGAGAAAAATAAATGCCTAATGTTTTAAGCCAAAAAAAAAAAAAAAAGACACATAGATCAATGAAATAGAACAGAAAACCCAGAAGTAAACTCACAATTATTTGGCCAATTAATCTTCAACAAAGGAAGAATGAATATACAATGAGAAAAAGACAATCTCTTCAACAAATGATGCTGGGAAAACTAGACAGTCACATGAAAAAGGATGAAGCCAGACCACTTTCCCTCATCACACACAAAAATAAATTCAAAATGGATTAAAGACCTAAATGTGAGACCTGAAACCATAAAAATTCTAGAAGAGAGTATAGCCAGTAATTTCTCTGACATTGGCTAAGCAACATTTTTCTAGGTATGTCTCTTGCAGCAAGAAAAATGAAAGCAAAAATAAGCTATTGGGACTACATAAAAATAAAAAGCTTCTGCACAGAGAGAGAAAAATACTATATGACTTCCCTCATATGTGGAATTTAAGAAACAAAATGGATGAACATTCAGGAGGGGAAAAGAAAAGAGGTGGGGTAAAACAAATCATGGGAGACTCTTACCTATAGAAAACAAACTGAGGGCTGATAGAGGGAGGGCAGTGGGGGGGTGAGATAGATGAGTGATAGGTATTAAGGAGGACACTTGTTATGCTCAGAGCTGGGTGTTATATCCAAATGATGAACCACTGAACTCTATTCCTGAAGCCAATATTGAACAGTACGTCAACTAACTAGAGTTTAAATTTTAAAATAATAATTATAATAATAAAGCTCTGCACAGCAAAGGAAACAATCAACAAAACTAAAAGGCTACCTACAGAATGAGAGATGACATCTGATAAAGGGTTATATCCAAAATATATAAAGAACTTATACAACTCAACTCCCAAAAAACAAATAGTCCAATTAAAAAATGGGCAGGGCACCTGGGTGGCTCAGTCCCTTAAGCTTATCTGACCGCAGCTCAGGTCACGATCTTGGGGTCCTGAGACTGAGCCCTGCAGTGGACTCCCTGCTCAGCAGGGAGTCTGCTTCTCCCTCTTTCTTTGTCCCTCCCTCCTACTCTCTCACTCTTTCTCTCTCTCTCACTCTCTTTCTCAAATAAATAAATAATGGGCAGAAGACATGGACAGACATTTTTCCAAAGAAGACATCCAGATGGCAGACAGATACATGAAAATATGTTCAACACCACTGGTCATCAGAGAAACACAAATCAAAACCACAGTAAGATATCACCTCACACCTGTCAGAATGGCTGAAAGCAAAAACAAGAAACAAGTGTTGGCGAGGATATGGAGAGAAAAGAACCCTCTTGCGCTCTTGGTGAGAATACAGACTGGTGCAGCCAATGTAGAAAACAGTATGGAAGTTCCTCAAAAAGTTAAAAATAGAACTACCCTGCAATCCAGTAGTCACACTACTGAGAATTTCCTCCCAACATACAAAAACCCTGATTCAGAGGGATACATCCCCCCTATGTTTATTGCAGCATTATTTACAGTATCCAAACTATGAATACTGTAGTGTCTGTTGATTGATGAATGGATAAAGAAGAGGTGGAATACAATTCAGCCATAAAAAGGAATGAAATCTTGCCATCTGCAACAACATGGATAAAGCTAGAGAGTATAATGCTAAGCAAAATAAGTCAATCAGAGAAAGACAAATACCATATCATCTCACTCATATGTGGAATTTAAGAAACAAAACAAATAAGCACAGGAAAAAAAGAGAGAGAGACCAACCAAGAAACAGACTCTTAACTATGGAGAATAAACTGATGATTCTCTCAGAGGGTAGGTGGGGGAATGGAGAAAATGGTGGGGGAGGAAGGAAGGATGTAGTAAGAAGATTAACAATAAAAAAACCCATAAAATGCAGTAAGAAAATTAACCATAAAATTAACCATAAAAGTGGCCTGATGAAAATCTGATCCCATTAGTTTAATTTAGGAAAATAATAGTCAAAACCACCTCATCTAGCAAATGCAAATAGTGATAGTATCTACCTTATTAAGGACTGTAAGGCTTAAGTAAGATAATGTATATAAAGTGCTTAGTATAGCATCTAGTAAACTAAAAGCTTAATAAATGCTAGTTAATCACTCCCCCTACTGTCCATGCTCTCTCTCACCTTCACCACACCTCAGTCTCAATCTGCTTCACCTCTGAAATTTTAACTCCTATGTTCTAGCCTTTGACCATAATATGCTTTTCTCTGATCATTATTCCAGCTTTTACTACTAATCCTACCATAATTTTAATTCTACCTCCTTGATATTCCTAAACCCTTGACCATTCCATTTCCCCCCAATTTATTATTACTCTCTGGACTTACTTCTAGCTCTACTTTTCCCCCTATCCATCACAAAATCTCATAGTCCACAAATTAAATTGTACTACACTGTGTTTTGTTAAACCCTAGAGGTTTATCAGTCATAGGATCTAAAGCTAGAAAAACTTTGGGTTCAAACTCTGGCTCTGTTACTTACTAGCTACAAGAAATGAGCAAGGTGTTTATCCTTTTTTTGGATATATAAAGAATAACAATCATTATAATTAAATGCAATAATGTATTTAAAGCTTTCACCATACATGCTACCATATATTAGATCTTCAACAAGTCTTGGTTCCTTTCTCCTATTCTCATTCCCTTCAGTAACCAAAATTTCATCTTTTTATTTAAGCTCTCACTTAATCTTTCTCCCACTAGCTCAGCAGATGACCTAATTCCCTATTTCATAGAGAAATTTGGAGGCATTAGGCCAAGACTCCTTTAATTTCCTCCAAACCACTTGTAATTTAATCTGTATTAGTACTTCTTTCCAGTCTTGGTTGAAGACTCTCCCTTCTATCTATGGCTTAATGTTCCATCTGAGCTGAGAAACCATTAATCATCACTTCTCTCTTCCTTCTGTACTATTTCTTCCTCTTCTTTCCCTATTGATCTTTTCCCTTCCCATATAAACATTCAAAGCCTCTTTCTTCTTTAAGACAAATAAACCCTTTATTATTCTTCATGGCCAAACCTCTTGAACAGTTTTTCACTCTCACTATCTCTGCTTTCTCACTTCCTATTCACTTTCAACTCACTCTTTTACTTCTACCCATACATTCTTCCAAAGCTGCTCTCACTAAGGTCCACATTGATCTCCATATTACCATGGCCAATGGACAGTTTTCTACAGTATTGACACAGTTAGTTGATCCCTCCCTGATTCATGTAATTCTTTTATTCTTTGCTTCCATGCCACAAGTTTTTTCAGGTTTCCATTTCTTGCTTTAGTTTTATCAAACTCATCTTCTAATGCTCATCTCCCAAATATCATAGTTCCCTCAGATTCTATTTTAAATATTTGGGTTTTTTTTTCCTTCACAGTAGTTGGGCAATCCATCTGAACCTATGACTTTAATTACAACACCTATATGCTGATGACTCATTAAACCTTATGTCTAGTCTAGGTCTCCACTGTAAGGTCCATAATATTTTACTCAACTAGCTATCCCATCTCTCCTTCCAAATGTCCCATAAATACCTCAAATTCAATATACTGAAAACTAAACTCATATTTGCTTCTACACATATAGGATATATTTAGAAAATTAAAAAAAAAATCTTCCACACAATTACCAAGGCCTTTGTCAATCTAGGACCTTTATTTGAATACAAAAAATAATTATTTCTCGATTTTTCCAAGGGTCAGTACATAATTAATACTATTCCAGATGCATAGGTAATTAATCCATTATATATAATAGATGCCTTAAGGCACTAGGGTTAAATGACTCAGTTGAGAGGGCTCATTTACCTTCCATATCTACACATCAAGTTAGTAGCTTTTACCTCTTATCTCTGGTACCCTCCATGCCTTCCTCCCTCACCTTTGCTGGCTAATGCTCTCATGCTTTTCTGTTTGCCTACTGTAATAGCCTATAAAATTGGATTGGCCCAAATCTAACTCTCTAATTTGATTTCATGACACTTCCTTTTAGGCTCACTATGGGACAACCATACAGTGTGTCCTGTACCTCCCTGAATATAATGAATTCTCCTGAACTAAAGTCTCTGTGCTATTATTTGCTCTTTCTGGTATCCCTTCAACCTCTTCATCACATGAACTTTTTTTCTTAAATTGCACAAGCAAGTGATAAGTACACATTCTTTAAAAGGATTCACACAATGCAACAGAGTAAAAAAGTTAACTATTCCTTTATCTTCACCTCTCTCCTCCAAATACCACACATATACACATATACACTTTCTTCTCCACAGATAGCTATCATTAACAGTCTGGTTTGTATCCTTCCAGACTAAATTCTGGAGTTAACTCCTCCTATTTGCCTCTATAAAACTTCAGGTTTACCTTTATCAGGGTGTCATAAAATATTTTAGTTGTTTAACGTTTGGTTTATACCCAACCTGGACAATAAAATCCCGAGAGTGGATTTATTTTTAATATTTATGATCCCACATTTATCACAGTGCTTCATACACTTTTGTTGAAGGATAAATTACACTGTCTTTGTTCTCACCATGGTCTAGTGGGGAGATATAAATAATACCAGGGGAAGGAACAGAGTACTTAAAAATTGAAGATTTACCTAAAGAGTTTAGGAACTCTTCTAGGTAACATGACAGGTAACTTTTAGATAAGTGTGACTATAAGTGCATGAAAGGAAACAGAAATGTGTTCCACAATAGAGTGGCACCACAATTAAATATTAATGTGTGCTAAAAATTTTAAAAAGAGAACTGATGGTTGGCAGAGTCAGGGGCTGGGGAGTGAAATGTGCAAATGGGTAAAGAGGAGTAAGAGGTACAGGCTCCCAGTTGTGGAATGAATAAGTCATGGGATGAAACATACAGCAAAGGGAATATACTCAACAGTATTTCAATAGCATTATGGTGACAAATGGTAGCTACACTTGTGAACGAAGCATAATGTATAGAGTTGTAGAATCACTGCGTTGTACACCTGAAACTAATGTAACATAGTATGTCAACTACAATAAAAAATAAAAACAAAAAGAGGTACTTAACTATTATTATTAAACATTATTATATTAACATATACAAAGATTTTTTAGGTTTTTTTTTAATCAGGCTAGGAACTTAATATCACTCTAGTTATAATCTCTAATTATTATCTCTTTTGCAGAGGAACAAACTAAGACTTAATGAATGTATCAGACATCATCAGGGCCTGCCCATATGTGGCAATTTCCATTAGTGTTACACTAATGGTTTCCTATTTCAATCATCTTTCTGCCTGAAAGTTTTCTCAATCAACAGAAGCATGCTACTTGAGGGAAGTACCAGTGAGTTAAGACTCCCAAGAATAACCCTTAACCACTGAGGGAGGGGAATTGGTAGGTAAAGATCCCAGTTTTCTTGTCCCTCAGTGAAATAATTCTGAGTTTTATTCTATATAGCCTCTAAAGGATCACCAGTAGAATTAAGTACCAATTTCCCTCAGTGGTAACCTGCTCATTAACACACTTTATTGGCTTTCCTTCCTTCCTTGTTTCATTTTCTCACTATGCTTCCCAAATTTCTTTATATTCCTATCCTTGCCTCAGAGTTTTAGCTGTGGGGAAACCCAATTTAAGGTAAAGAAGCTGCCTGAAGTCCGGCACCTGGGTGGCTCAGTTGGTCAAGCAACTGCCTTTGGCTCAGGTCATGATCCTGGAGTCCCAGGATTGAGTCCCACATCCGGCTCCCTGCTCAGCAGGGAGTCTACTTCTCCCTGACCCTTTCCCCTCTCATGCTCTCTCTCAAATAAATCAATAAAATCTTAAAAAAAAAAAAAAGAAGAAGAAGCTGCTTAAAGTCATACATTGCTAATAAATAATGAGCTTAGGTCCATCTGAATTAACATAACCCATATTCTATTATATTTATACCAACTTCTAAGGTGTTTTAAAATTTTTCTTTCCTATTCACTAAGAAGGCTCAAAACTAAGTTTACATGTGGCATAAACTCAGAGAATAGTGGGAATATAGAGGTTCAAGAGTAAAATATTAACTTAGGATATACGTGAATAAAATGAATTGTATTTAGAAAAACATGTTCTAGCTTTATTCGTTCATAAGGTTCAGCAAATCCTAATCCTGGAATAAGTTAGCCATAGATACTACTGTGTACAATGAAAGTGCTTACACTTTGTTACCATTAAAGCCCCTACAAAAGTAAGCTCATATACGAAGGAGAGACTCTTCGATTTTACCTTAATTTGCACGTGATAGGAAGTTGGTTTCTTTCTGGAAAGTGTTCAGATGTAAGGAAGGGTAAACAGGATTATCTAATTATTCCAAAGACTATTCTGGAAGGGCCAGAACATTTTTAGATTTAGCACTTTCCTCATCCTTTTAAGAAAATTCTGACCTTTCCCTTACAAATAGGACAAGAGGCTCCTCATAGCAAGCCAGAAGAGTTAACGAAAGCCCAGAGTCTTCCAGGGACTCTAGGTCAGAAAACGGTCATCAACTACAAAATTTCAAAGCCCATTGAGTACCAAAAAGGGAGCGAGAGAAAATGAGGGTGCCCCTTCTCAGACCTGCAGTAAGCGACTCCACTGAAGCCCATGTCCACAGGAGCGAGAAGAGCGGGGTCAGTTTTTCAGAAGTTTTGAAGCTTGCTAGGGCGGAAAGAATGAAGAAAGAATTGAGATCCGGCTGGAGCAAGCAAGGACCTGCATAACCACCGTCAACCACTGCTCCTGCGGCCGCAGCTCTATGGACAGCTGGGAGGTGAGGTGTCCTCTAGCATTTCCGGGATTGGGCGGTGCCTCGCCAGGAAGCTGGAGCCTGGCCGCCAGAAGCAGGAGCCTCACAGGCGAGGGTCAGGGCTAGACAACGGCAAAGTTAGGGCCCGGCCTCCCGAAGTTGTAACCTTACGCGGATAGTTGTGCAAGTTGGCACCAGCTTCTGGGTTGATGTAATCAGAGGGAAAAGGACCAAGCCTTCCATTGTGCTCCCAGGGGCCCCTTCGAGTCAATTTCTGCAGTCCCCATTCTGTCCTCGGCTTCTTTTGAAGTAACGCGCTTCCGCAGCCAACCAAACCCAGTGGTGTGCCAAGCCCTCTGAGTCCCTGTCCTGGGGAGCTTTGCTTTGCCCCTGGCCTCCACCCCTGGTGGTGAGAATTAAGAGCCTTAAACTGGGTCTTCCAGGGCACACAGTATATATATTCTAGTCACTCGCTATCAGCATTTAATTCAGCAGCGTGTAGTAGATTTATTTATGCATCAAAGTCCTAAGAGAAATTAAACGTTAAAAATCTGATTTGTGTTTTTACCAACTTTGATATATTGATTTCAGCAATTTTTTCAACCGACACTGGCACTGAGCATTTATGTGTCAAATCCCGTGGCAATGAAACAGTTTTTTGCTCCCAGGGAGCATCCAAAATAGGTAAAAACACTCGATTGGAGTATATCAATACTTCATATCTATTAAATCCAATTTATTAAACATCTATTCTGAATTAAGCTCTGCTAGGTATTGGTCATGCAAGCTGAATCAATCTTTGGTCTAGAAATCTGAGCTCACATTCTTGGTGGAAGGAAGAGACAGAGCACAAAACAATTATTTTTAAAAATGTAAGATGAACCCTGGTAAATGCTACTACAAAAGATTCAGGACAAGTGTGAATACAGGAGACAGAGATCTGAGTTATACATCTAGAGAGAATTGGAAAGTCTTGGTAGAGGAGCAACGTGTGTAGTAAGCCTTGGAAGAAGAAAGGTTACAAGTGGAGTTCTGGCTGAAGGTTTGTACTTTCCAACAGAGCTAACTTGAGGTTTTTGCTCCATTTTTCTCTAATTTTCTCTTGCTTTCCAATCCACTTTGCCTTCCACCCACCCACAGCCCAGTTCTCTTTTCTTGGAAGTAGCTTGGCCAGGGTATATCACTTACAAATGATAATTACCTCTTATTAAAATGCTTATTTCTGCATAAACAGTACTTGTAAAGAAAGAATTTTCATTTTTTTAGATTTTGTTTTAGCCAAGTCAACAAAGCACAGTTCCTGTAGCCCATCTGCTAGAACACAAAAATAGCCTCAGTATGCAGAAACAGATGTTTAAAATGGTATTCATTAAAATGAGATTCCACCTGTAATAGAAAACAGAAAGTGGATGCAAAAGGAATGTTGTAAGCTGGCAGTGCTTGCTTTCTGCCTTCCATTCGCTTCAAAATGTATATTTGTGGGTAAAATCTTGCTAATAGAAATACACTTCTGGCTTTAATTTCTAGTGATATGGGTTATTAGTAGTATTGAAACACAATCATCCTAGACTCATATGGAGGGTAGCAGTCATAAAAAGGAAAAAACAGTCCTCCAGGGTACATGTCTTCTTACTAGTGAACAAAATTATCTTCGGCAGAAAATTAATGACTACCCTATCTTAGCAACAAAAATGAACATTTACATTACACCTTCTGTGCCAGGTGCTTTATTGTATATTTTTATAAAAACCCTATGAAGTAGATATTATCTTTATATCACAGATGAGGAAATTGAGTTATATGTTAAATAACTGCCCAAAGCCACAACTGCATTGGAATCCAAGACTCTCGGATTCTTAAGCCAATATACTTTTCCCACTATTTCATACTGTTTTTGCAAAATGAAAGCAAATAGAGGTTAAAAACCCTACACTATCAGATAGGGTATCTGGCATGTAAATCCATGTTTGATTCTAAAGCCTATGCCTGTGTATTTCTACATATTTTTGGCCTCCCAAGTTCATTTAGCTCTATCTATAGAGTAGAGGAAAAGAAGAGAGCATCTAGTGAAATAAGAAGAGTTCTATGTTATCATTAAGCAAGCTCGGGCTAGCATTTCCTGAACTGTGAATAGTTCAGGGCAACATTAGACAGGCTGGTGAAAATACATTAATCATTTTTTAATATATGTAAAATGTAGATTAACTTTATTACTTCTTAAACCATATTCTTTCATTCATTAATCCAACAGATATTTGTTGATCTCTTATTTGTGTAAGATTTATGATTAATCAGAGAGAAGTCCTTGTCTTCAAGGAGTTATGTTCTGATTGGAGATTAAGGCAGTAAACAAGACAAATAAATATCAACAAAATATGTTGCACATTTAGATGATAAATGTTAAACAGAAAAATAAGGCAGAGATTGTAGAAAGCAGAAAGTTATATGCCATTGTTAATTGTAATATTAGGTTTTATAATTACCCATGTGTTTACCTTTATTGAGATCTTTAGTTCTCCTTACAGCTTCAAGTTACTGTCTAGTGTCCTTTCATTTTACCTTGTAGGATTTCCTTGAGCATTTTTTGCAAGGCAAGTATAGTGGTTATGAACTCTCATCTTTCATTTTTCTGAGAATGTCTTGATTTCTCCTTCACTTTTGAATGACAGTTTTGTCAGATATAGGATTATTGGTGGATGCTTTTTTCTTTTAGCACTTTGAATATATTGACCCACTGTCTTCTGGTCTCCAAAGTTTCTGATGAGAAATTTGCTGATAATCTTATTAGCAATCCCTTGTGTGTTATATAATTTGCTTATCTCTGGCTGCTTTCAAGTTTCACCCTTTGGCTTTTGCAAGTTTGATTATAATGTGTTATGAGTTTCTTTGATTTTATTAGACTTGGAGTTTGTTGAGCTTCTTGAATGTTTATGTTCATGTCTTTCCTCAAATTTGGGAAGTTTTCAGCCATTATTTATTCAAATATTCTCTATGTCCCTTTCTCTGTCTCTTATCCTTCTGGGACTTCCACAATAAGTATTAGTGTCCCTTAGGTTCTGTTCACTTATCTTCAATCTTTTTTTCATTCTGTTCCTCAGTCTTGACAATTCCTATTGTTCTGTCTTCAAGTTCACCAATTCTTTCTTCTGCCTGCTCAATCAAATCTGCCTTGGAATCCCTCTAGTGAATTTTTCATTTCAATTACTGTCCTTTCAGCCTTGTGATTTCTTTTTAGTTTCTATTTAGTTTTTTAATCTATTGATATTTCCATTTTGTTCATATATCACTTTCTTGACTCTCTATGTCTTCCTTTATTTCTTTCAGCATCTTTAGAGTTTTCAAATCTTTAATATATTTCCTATTAAGTATTTTTCAGGGACAGAGTCTGTTGATTTACCTTTTTTCCTTTTAATGGGCCACAGTTTCCTGTTTCTATGTATACTTTGTGATTTTTGTTGTTATTGTTATTGAACATTGGACATTGAATCTAATAATGTGATAACTCTGGCAATCAGATACTCTCCTTTCCCCAGGATTTGCTGGGTTTTGTTATTTTTTTAAAGATTTTTCTCTTTTTTTTTTTAATTTTTTTTTTCTGTGCTGTTTCTGTGCCAAAGATCAGCCTAACAAGTAAACTTAATGTCTTCTAAAGTCTTTTCTGGGCATGCACACTCACTTTGTGATTTTTCTCCATATATTCAGTTGTTTTTTAATGTACTAGTCTTTCACATCTGGCTACTGAAAGGAGAAAAGCAAAAAATGAAGGGTTTTTTAAAAAGGTGGGGACAAAGCCCTTCAAATGTTCTGGAAGTCACTTCAGCTAGAGTGGGAGGGGCTTGCAACTCTTGGAGGAGATGTAACAACAATGACCACCAGACTCTTTGTCTGTACCTTCGTGATCAAGTACAGCAGTCATCAAAGCACAAATCACCAATATTTGGAGGGCAGGTACCCATCCTAGCTCCCACAAGCTGTGTTCAAGATGATTTAGGAACACATGTACAGCTTCCTGCCGTATGTCTGGGCATTGGGAGAAGGTAGCTGCTGTTGTGCTAAGAGCTAAAATTGACTAAAAGTAACCACAATGTACCTGTCTAGACCTTATCCTGGAAGTTGCGAGCCTTCAACAGACTCCAGAGTTTCGAAATTAGTTATATCAGACAGATTCTGACAGTGCAATTGTTGTTTAGGTGGGGAGACAGATTCATGGTGCTTCCTACTTTGCCATCTTCTCCAAATCCTCTATTATGTTTTACTAGGATCATTTTGGCTACCATGCTGAGAATGTATTGAGGGAAAACAAGAGAGGAAGCATGAACAAATTATGAAATTATTGTAGTAAGTAATCTAGGTGAAAGATCCCCAACAGATTAGAGGGTGGGATAAGGCTAAGGTCAGGGTAATTATTCCCTGCAAGGAGATTACTTTCTGCAAAGTCACGTGACCATGTCTCTTGCCTAACAGCTATCGTTCTTTTCAAGATACCTAATTCAACATAATTCTTTCCTCCCAAATTATGATAACTTCCCTTTTCTCTTTTGGGTAGTGACAACTTGGCTACTATTAAGCTTGGGGTTAATGAACTATTTCTTGTGGTTTACCCGTACCTACATCTTACAAATATTCCCTTATAAATAAACACTCATTGAATTATCCTTTTTTCAAGTGTGCCATGTGTTTACTGTTGAGACCCTAACTGATACATGAATTCTTCAGTTCAAGTTGCAATGTCTGAAGTATTCTCAGTAAATTAAGCTTGTGAATTATGTTCGCATATTCTATATAACTGCATTTAAAAACTTGTATATCAGTTATTGACAGAAGTATGTTAAAATCTCTCATTACCATCATACCCTCTGTCTTTGAGAACCAAGATTCTCAGTATGGAAGAGGGAAAATAGAGAGGTAATGTGGAAGATAGAAGAGGTCATATAAAAACACCATAGTATTAAATTCAAATTGGAAGTGTTAATATGAACATGTGAGGTGTCATATAGGTGTGTGTATGTATACATATATGTATTAGTTTTGTCCACTAAAAAGGAACAGAAAAATGACCAACCCAGTAATAATGAGCACCCCTAGCACCCACATTCCCAGATTGTATTCTAGAATTAACATTTGCCACTTTAAGAAACCAGAGCTTCTTAGAAAAGTGGTTTAGTTCAGAAAATGTGCAAGATGAGCCTAGAACATCTTGTCATACCAGATAGCAAGGAAGCTATCAAAGAATACTAGTATCAAATCAAAAGGATACATGACTAAATTTGAAGAGATTCCCACTGGCCAGATTTGGGACAAATTGAGCTTCAGTGAAGATCAAAATTACAATAGACTGAAATTCATAGAATCCATGAGTTCATACTGATAAAAAAAATGATCACATTCAGAACATAACAGGAAACAAATATGAGATTTTAAACTTGATAAAGGGAAAGATCAAGAATTTATCCTTCCTTTCCTGCATGAACTATATCATTTGGTACCCAAATAACAGAAAAAGAGAAGCATCATTTTAATGAAGCATTTCACCAAATAAAAAAGAAATACTAGCATTAGAATATCAGCATTTTGGAAGTCTCAGTGAATTAATGGTTTTAAGCATTTGGCAGCAATGGTTGTTAAATCACAACTAGACGTGGTGTGTCTCTTAATGAATGACCAGAGCATTTCCCATGGTCTTGACCATGTGAATGAACCTGTGTCTACTGAAGCCACTGGATCTAGCTATGAACTTGCTGGAAATAACAGGAGTCAGAGAAACACACTGAATTGTGCGTTCTTCTTACCTAGTTGCAAGAGTATTCACCTTATAATAATTCATAAACTAAGCATTCATGTATTACTCTTTATCTGTTTCATTTTACAATAAAAAGAATAAAGATCTTTCACTGTGTCGGTAGAATTGCTTATTTTTCCTTGTAGTTCTGTCCATTGTTGTCATGTGTATATATATGTCATATATACACACACACACACACACACACACACACACACACATATATATGTGGTAATATGTGGTAATGTACATATATATATGTACATTCACCATTACCACATATATATGTATGTCATACACACACACACACATATATAATTTTTTAGGTACATACAAGAATTATTTAGAATTAAACTTTTGGTAAATTATGTTGTTATTCTCTGTTGTTAATATATTTTACATTGAAGCCCATTTTTGTATTAGTATAATGATACTAACTTTCTTGTGGTTAATATTTTCCTGGTATATGTTTTCCATCTCTTTAGTTTTTAACCTTACTGTATTCTTTGGTTTTAGATATGCCTCTAGTATTGCTAGATTTTATTTTTTCATCCACTGTATCAGTCTTTGTTTTTTTAATGGAGATTTTATACACTTTTATGTATGATAATTATTAATGTTCTTGGATTTGTCTTATTTTGTGTTATCTTTTATCTTTTTTTTGTTTCTTTTTTCTATTTTCTTTGCAATTTCTGAATTTTTGTCATTTTGTTTTTTTACCCACTACTATTTCAGAAATTATCTACTCTAACTCTAATATATTAGTCCTTACTTTTTATATTTTTATATTCATACTTAACATATCAAAGATGAAAATTATTTAATATGTTTATCCTTTTCCCAAACAACACAGAGATTCTAGAATACTTCAAATAATTAACTATTTTGTCTGTTCTTATTATTTAATCTAAATATTTGAGTGGTCAACATTTGATTTTATTCCATAAGTGCTGAAATATAAGCATAAAGACAAAATAAAGGCATGCCTGGGTGGCTCAGGGGGTTAAGCCTCTGCCTTTGGCTCGGGTAGTGACCTCAGTCCTGGGATCAAGCCCCATGTAAGGCTTTCTGCTCAGTGGGGAGGCTGCTTCCCCCTCTCTCTTTGCCTGCTTACTTGTGATCTCTCTCTCTCTCTCTCTGGCAAATAAATAAATAAATAAATAACTTTTTTAAAAAGACAAAATAAAAACAAGCATTGGAATAAATGAGTTAATACAATAATTTACATCAAACTCTCTTGAATTACATGTTATTTTTCATGTACTTTTCCTGCTTTTTTAAACCCTAATGATGTTGTTATTATTTTTAAAAATCAGTATTTGCCAACACCATCTGTTGAAGAGATTGTCTTTTTTCCACTGGATATTCATTCCTGCTTTGTCAAAGATTATTTGCCCATATATCTGAAGGTTCATTTCTGAGTTTTCTATTTGGTTTCATTGATCTATATGTCTGTTTTTATGCCAGTATCACACTGTCTTGATCACTATAGCTTTGTAATATAACTGGACAGAAACATGCAAAAAAAAAAAGTGAAACTGGACCACTTTCTTATACCATATACAGAAATAAATTAAAAATGGATGAAAGCCCTAAATGTGAGACAGGAAACCATAAAAATCCTAGAGAAGAATGTAGGCAGTAAGCTCTTTGGCTTTGGCCATAGCAACTTCTTACTAGACACATCTCCGGGGAAAGGAAAACAAAACTAAACTATTGGGACTTCATCAAGATAACAAGCTTCTGCACAGCAAAGGAAATAATCAATAAAACTAAAAGTCAACCCCTGGAGTGGGAGAAGATATTGCAAATGACATATTTGGTAAAGGATTAGTATACAAAATGTATAAAGAACTTATTAAACTCAACACCCAAAAAACAAATAATCCAGTTAAAAAATGGACAGAGGACATGAATAAACATTTCTTCAAATAATTAGATGGCTAATAGACACATGAAAAGATGCTCAGCATTAGTCACCATCAGGAAAATGCAAATCAAGACTACAATGAGATATCACCTTATACCAATCAGAATGGCTAAAATTAACAACACAGGAAACAACAGGTGTTGGCAAGGATGCTGAAAAGGGGAACCCTCTTACACTGTTGGTGGAAATGCAAACTGGTGCAGTCACTCTGGAAAACAGTATGGAGTTTCCTCAAAGAGTTAAAAATAGAACTACCCTATGATCCAGCAATTACACTACTAGGTATTTACCCAAAGCATACAAAAATACTGATCCAAAGGGATACATGCACCTCAATGTTTATATCAGCATTATCAACAATAGTCAAGTTATGAAAACAGCCCAAATATCCATCAATCGATGAATGGGTAAAGAATATTATATAGTAGAATATTACTTAGCCATAAAAAAAGAATGAAATCTTGCCATTTGCAGTGACATGGATGGCAAAATTAAGTAAAATTAAGTCAGTCAGAGAAAGACAAATACCATATCATTTCACTTATATGTGGAATTCAAAGAAAAAAAATCAATGAACATAGGAGGGAGAAAAGAGCAAAACCAAGTAACAGACTCTTAACCATAACAAATAAACTGAGGGATACGGGAGGGGAGGTGGGCAGGGGAATTGGTTAAATATGTGTTGGGGATTAAGGAGGGCACTTGTGATGAGCACAGGGTGTCATATATAAGTGATGGATAACTAAATTCTACACCTAAAGCAAATATTACACTCTATGTTAACTAACTGGAATTTAAATAAAAACTTAGAAAAAATCTCTTTATCTTTTTGGATAAGAATTATTTATTGTTTTTCTTAGATTTGAATTATTTATCCCATCTTGTATATTCATTTCATATCTCACAGACCTTCTATCTGTGTTTACTTCCTTCCTACTTGAAATTTCTCTTTTAAAATATTTTTTATTAGGATCTGCTTGTAACAAATTCTCTCAGATCTTTTATGTTTAAAATTATTTTTAGGGAGAGAGGAAGCAAGGTGGCAGAGGAGTAGGAGACTGAACTATCATTAGGTACCAGGAGTTCAGCTGGATAGTTATCAACCATTCCCAAAACTCAACAGGAGATAGAAGAGAAGAAGAACAGCAATTCTGGGAGAAGAAAATTGACCACTTTCTGGAGAGTAGGAGGTGTGGAGAAGTGAATCCAAAGCAATGGGAAGATAGACTGTGGGGGGAAGGGGCCAGCTCCTGGCAAGCAGTGGAGCAGCAGAGCACAAAATTGGAAATTTTAGAAGTCTGATCCACTAGGGACGTCACTCTGGAGACTAAGCAGTGTGTCTCAGGACCTCCGGGGTCACAGAAAGACCAGGGGTGTCTGAGTGTGGCAGAGCTACTGGGAATCAGAGTGGGGAAGTCAACGATAGAGACAGGACTGAGGAGCAAGATCTCAGCCTGGGGCTACCTTAAACCATGATCCAAGGAACAGTTGGGCCACTGCTCTTCAAACAGGGATACCACAAGTGGCAGATCCAGAGAGACACCCTTTTTCCTCTTCTAGGAGGAGCAGCACGGGAGCCCGTGGCAGGAATTTGTTGGGTTTGGAGACTCCAAGTGGGGCTGTACACCAGAGATAGAAATGCTCAGTCACAGGACTGGTGAGTTCAGAGTACGGCCGGAGACCAGGGAGACAGGAAGGATTGACTATTTCTCTCTGAGAGTGCACTGAGGAGTGGGGCCCTGAGCACTCGGAACTGGGAGGCTGCCATTTTAATTCCTGTTCTCCAAAGCTGTACGGAAAGCATTCAGGGAACAAAAGCTACCGAGAGCGAGCCCAAGCACATAACTTGGCCTGCCCCTGGCAAGGGCAGTGCAGTTCCACTTTGGGCAAAGACATTTGACAATCACTGCAACAGTCCCCTTCCCCAGATCAACAAGAACATCCAGCCAATACCAAGTTCACCAATCAATGAGAATTGCGGAATTCCAGTCTAGGGGAAAGCAACAAATAGAATTCATGGAGTTTTTCCCATGATCCTTTAGTCTTGCAAAGTTAAATTCTTTTAATCTAGTTTTTTCCTTATTTTTAACTTTTCCTCTTTCCTCTTTTAACGTTTTTTAACAATTTTATCAATACCTTTAAAAAAATCTTTTTAAATTTTTCATTGTTACAGTCATATTTTATCCCTTCATTGTATTTAACCTTATTTTTCATATACATACAGGTTTTTTCTTTAAAATCTTGGGATACAATGTCTTCTAATAGATCAAAATATATCCTAAATCTAGTTCATGGCTTTGTTCTAGTCTCCAGCCTGCTCACGTTCTCTCATCCTTTTTTTTTCGTTTTTCCAACTTATCTTATTGATTCCTTTTTAAAAATCTTTTAAATTTTCATCTATACAGTCATATTCCATCCCTTCATTGTATTCACCTTTATTTTTGTATATATATAAGTTTTTCTTTCTTTAAAAATTTGGGAGGTAGTTTCTTCTAAGACACTAGAATACACACAAAATGAAGGGTGTGGCTCTGTTCTATTTACCAGTCTAATATATATATATATATATATATATGTATAAAACTTTTAATTTTTTCCCCTTTTCTTCTCCCCCCCGGGTTTGGGTCTCTTCTGATCTTGTTAGTGTATATTTTTCTGGGATCCTTGACACCCTTTTAATATTTTATTCTCTTATTCATATATCTTACCTGAATAAAATGCCACATGGAAAAAGTCACCACAAAAGAAAGAACAAGAGGCAGTACCGATGGCTAGGGACCTAATCAATATGGACATTGGTAATATGTCAGAACTAGAGTTCAGAATGATGATAATCAAGGTGCTAGCTGGGCTAGAAAAAGGCATGGAAGATATAAGAGAATCCCTTTCTGGAGAAATAAAAGAATAAAAATCAAGCCAAGTTGAAATAAAAAAAAGCTATTAATAAAGTGCAATAAAAAATGGAGGCTCTTACTGCTAGAATAAATGAGAAAGAAGAGAGAATTACTGATATAGAAGACCTAATGATGGAGAATAAAGAAACCGAGAAAAAGAGATATAAACAACCACTGGACCATGAGGGGAGAATTCAAGAGATGTATGATAATATAAGATGAAAAATTATTAGAGTAATTGGGATCCCAGAAGAACAGAGAGAGGGGCAGAAGGTATATTGGAGCAAATGATAGTGGAGAGCTTCCCTAATTTGGGGAAGGAAACAGGCATCAAAATCCAGGAGGCACAGAAAACCCCCCTCAAAATCAATAAAAATAGGTCCACGCCCTGTCATCTAATAGCAAGACTTACAAGTCTTAGTGACAAAGAGAAAATCCTGAAAGCTGCTCGAGACAAGAGGTCTCTAACATGCAATGGTAAAAATATTAGATTGGCAGTAGACCTATGCACAGAGACCTGGAAGCCCAGAAAGGACTGGCATGATATATTCAGAACTAAATGAGAAAACTATGCAGCCAAGAATACTATATCCAGCTAGGCTGTCACTGAAAATAGGAGAAATAAAAAGCTTCCAGGATAAACAGAAACTAAAAGAATTTGCAAACACCAAACCAGCCCTACAGGAAACATTGAAAAGTGTCCTCTAAGCAAAGAGAGAGCCTAGAAGTAACAAACCAGAAAGGAACAGAGACAATATACAGTAACAGTCACCTATCAGGCAGTACAATGTCACTAAATTCACATCTCTCAATAGTTACCCTGAATGTTAATGGGCTAAGTTCCCCAATCAAAAGACACAGGGTATCAGAATGGATTAAAAAAGAAAGAGAGAGAGAGAGAGAGAGACCCATTGATATGCTGTCCGCAAGAAATTCATGTTAGACCCAAAGACACCCCCAGATTTAACGTGAGGGGGTGGAAAACCATTTACCATGCTAATGGACATGAAAAGAAACCTGGGGTGGCAATCCTTAAATCAGATAAATTAGATTTTAAGCCAAAGACTATAATAAGAGATGGGGAAGGACACTGTATCATACTTAAAGGTCTGTCCAACAAGAAGAGCTAACAATTTTAAATATCTATGCCCCAACATGGGAGCAGATAACTATGTAAACCAATTAATAACAAAATCAAAGAAACACATCGACAACAATACAATAATAGTAGGGGAATTTAACACCCCCCCTCACTGAAATGGACAGATCATCTAAGCAGATCAACAAGGAAATAAGAGCTTTAAATGACACACTGGATCAGATGGACATCACAAATATATTCAGAACATTCCATCCCAAAGAAACAGAATACATATTCTTCTCTAGTGCACATGGAACATTCTCTAGAATAGATCACATTCCGGGTCACAAATCAGGTCTCAACTGGTACCATAAGATTGGGATCATGCCCTGCATATTTTCAGACCACAATGCTCTGAAGCTAGAATTCAATCACAAGAGGAAATTAGAAAGAACCCAAATACGTGGAGGCTAAAGAGCAGTCTACTAAAGAATGAATGGGTCAACCAGGAAGTTAAAGAAGAATTGAAAAAAATTCATGGAAACAAACGATAATGAAAGCACAACTGTTCAAAATCTGTGGCACAGCAAAGGCAGTCCTGAGAGGAAAATATATAGCGATACAAGCCTTTCTCAAGAAACAAGAAAGGTTTCAAATACACAACCCAACCATACACCTAAAAGAGCTGGAGAAAGAACAGCAAAGAAAGCCTAAACCCAGCAGAGCAGAAATCAATGAAATAGAAACCAAAAGAACAGCAGAACAAATCAATGAAACTAGGAGCTGGTTTTTTGAAAAAACTAATAAAATTGATAAACCCCTAGCCAGACTTATTAAAAAGAGAAGAGAAAGAACCCAAATTAATGAAATCACGAATTAAAGAGGATAGATCACAAACTGTTAACAGGAAAGAAATACAAACAATTATAAGAACATATTATGAGCAACTATATGCCAGCAAGTTTGACAATCTGGAAGAAATGGATGCATTCCTAGAGACATATAAACTACCAAAACTGAACTAGGAAGAAATAGAAAACGTGAACAGACCCAAAACCAGTAAGGAGACTGAAACAGTCATCGAAAATCTCCCAAACAAACAAGAGCCCAGGGCCAGATGGCTTCCCAGGGAGAATTCTACCAAACATTTAAAGAAGAATTAATACCTCTTCTCCTGAAACTGTTCCAAAAAATAGAAATGGAAGGAAAATTTCCAGACTCATTTTATGAGGCCAGCATTACCTTGATCCCAAAACCAGACAAAAACTCCATCAAAGAGGAGAATTAGACACCAATATCCTTGATCCAGATGCAAAAATTCAGATATCCAACATTCTTTATCCAGATGCAAAAATTCTCACCAAAATACTAGCCAATAGGATCCAACAGTACAGTAAAAGGATTATTCACCATGACCAAGTGGGATTTATTCCTGGGCTCCAAGGTTGGTTCAACATCCACAAATCAATCAATGTGATACAATACATTGATAAAAGAAAGAATAAGAACCATATGATACTCTCAATAGATGCCGAAAAAGCATTTGACAAAGTACAGCATCCTTTCTTGATCAAATCTCTTCACAGTGTAGGGATAGAGGGTATAAACCTCAATATTATCAAAGCCACTTATGAAAAACCCACAGTGAATATTATTCTCAAGGGGAAAAAACTGGGAGCTTTTCCCCTAAGGTCAGGAACACAGCAAGGATGTCCACTAGCTCCACTGCTATTCAACACAGTACTAGAAGTCCTAGCCTCAGCAATCAGACAACAAAAAGAAATAAAAGGCATCTGAATCAGCAAAGAAGAAGCCAAATTCTCACTCTTTGCAGATGATATGATACTTTATGTGGAAAACCCAAAAGACTCCATCCCAAAACTGCTAGAACTTATCCAGGAATTCAATAAAGTGTCAGGATATAAAATCAAAGTGCAGAAATCGGTTGCATTTCTATACACCAACAGCAAGACAGAAGAAAGAGAAATTAAAGAGTCGATCCCATTTACAAGCACACCCCAAACTATAAGATACCCAGAAATAAACCTAACCAAAGAGTCAAAGAATCTGTACTCAGAAAATTATAAAGTACTCATGAAAGAGACTGAGGAAGACACACACACACACACACACACACACACACACACAGAAATGGAAAAAACCTTCCATGCTCATGGATTGGAAGAACAAATATTGTGAAAATGTCTATGCTACCTAAAGCAATCTACACATTTAATGCAATTCCTATCAAAATACCATCATATTTTTTCAAAAAATGGAACAAATAATCCTCAAATTTATCTGGAACCAGAAAAGACCCCAAATAGCCACAGGAATTTTAAAAGAGAAAATCAAAGTTGGTGGCATCACAATTCCAGACTTCAAGCTCTATTACAAAGCTGTCATCATCAAGACAGTATGGCACTGGCACAAAAAGAGACACACAGATCAATGGAATGAATAGAGAGCCCAGAAAGACCCTCAACTCTGTGGTCAACTTATCTTTGACAAAGCAGGAAAGAATGTCCAATGGAAAAAGGACAGTCTCTTCAACAAATGGTGTTGGGAAAATTGGACAGCCTCATGCAGAAAAATGAAACTGAACCATTTCCTTACACCACACACACTCAAAGTCCTTGAGGAGAACACAGGCAGCAACCTCTTCAACCTCAGCCACAGCAACTTTTCCCTAGAAACATCGCCAAAGACAAGGGAAGCAAGGGCAAAAGTGAACTATTGGGACTTCATCAAGATCAAAAGCTTTTGCACAACAAAGGAAACAGTCAACTGACAGAATAGGAGAATGTATTCATAAATGACATACTAGATAAAGGGCTGGTATCCAAAATTTGTAAGGAACTTATCAAACTCAACACCCAAAGAACAAATAATCCACCAACAAATGGGCAGAAGACATGAACAGGCATTTCTGCAAAGAAGACATCCAGATGGCCAACAGACACATGAACAAGTGCTCCACATCACTCGACATCAGGGAAATACAAATCAAAACCACAATGAGATACCACCTCACACCAGTCAGAATGGCTAAAATTAACAAGTCAGGAAATGACAGATGTTGGCAAGGATGCAGAGAAAGGGGAGCCCTTCTACACTGTTGGTGGGAATGCAAGCTGGTGCAGCTGCTCTGGAAAACAGGATGGAGGCTCCTCAAAAAGTTAAAAGTAGAGCTACCCTACAACCCAGCAATAACACTACTGGATATTTACTCTAAAGATACAAATGTAGTGATCTGAAGGGGCACATGCACCCAAATGTTTATAGCGGCAATGGGCACAATAGCCAAACTATAGAAAGAACCTAGATGTCTATCAACAGATAAATGGATAAAGAAGAAGTGGTGTAAGGGCTGCAAGGTTCGTTCAACATCTGCAAATCAATCAATGTGATACAATACATTAATAAAAGAAAGAACAAGAACCATATGATACTCTCAATAGATGCTAAAAAAGCATTTGACAAAGTACAGCATCCCTTCCTGATCAAAACTCTTCAAAGTGTAGGGATAGAGGGCACATACCTTAATATTATCAAAGCCATCTGTGAAAAACCCACCGCAAATATCATCTCAATGGAGAAAAACTGAGAGCTTTTCCGCTAAGGTCAGGAACACGGCAAGGATGTCCATTATCACCACTGCTATTCAACACAGTACTAGAAGTCCTAGCATCAGCAATCAGACAACAAAAAGAAATTAAAGGCATCCAAATCAGCAAAGAAGAAGTCAAACTATCACTCTTTGCAGATGATATGATACTATATGTGGAAAACCCAAAAGACTCCACTCCAAATCTGCTAGAACTTGTACACGAATTCAGCAAAGTGTCAGGATATAAAATCAATGCACAGAAATCAGCTGCATTTCTATACACCAACAACAAGACAGAAGAAAGAGAAATTAAGGAGTCGATCCCATTTACAAGTGCACCCAAAACCATGAGATACCTAGGAATAAACCTAACCAAAGAAGCAAAGAATCTATACTCAGAAAACTGTAAAGTACTCATGAAAGAAATTGAGGAAGACACAAAGAAATGGAAAAATGTTCCATGCTCATGGATTGGAAGAACAAATATTGTGAAAATGTCTATGCTACCTAAAGCAATCTACACATTTAATGCAATCCCTATCAAAATCCCATTCATTTTTTTCAAAGAAATGGAACAAATAATCCTAAAATTTATATGGAACCAGAAAAGAACTCGAATAGCCAAAGGAATATTGAAAAAGAAAGCCAAAGTTGGTGGCATCACAATTCCAGATTTCAAGCTCTATTACAAAGCTGTCATCATCAAGATAGTATGCCACTGGCACAAAAACAGACACGTAGATCAATGGAACAGAATAGAGAGCCCAGAAATAGACCCTCAACTCTATGGTCAACTAATCTTTGACAAAGCAGGAAAGAATGTCTAATGGAAAAAGACAGTCTCTTCAACAAATGGTGTTGGGAAAATTGGACAGCCACATACAGAAAATGAAATTGGACCATTTCCTTACACCACACACGAAAATAGACTCAAAATGGATGAAGGACCTCAATGTGAGAAAGGAATCCATCAAAATCCTTGAGGAGAACACAGGCAGCAACCTCTTTGAAATCAGCAATATTGGCCGCAGCAACTTCTTCCGAGAAACATCGCCAAAGGCAAGGGAAGCAAGGACAAAAATGAACTATTGGGATTTCATCAAGATCAAAAGCTTTTGCACAGCAAAGGAAACAGTTAACAAAACCAAAAGACAACTGACAGAATGGGAGAAGATATTTGCAAACGACATATCAGATAAAGGGCTATTATCCAAAATCTATAAAGAGTTTAGCAAACTCAACACCCAAAAAACAAATAATCCTATCAAGAAATGGGCAGAAGACATGAACAGACATTTCTGCAAAGAAGACATCCAGATGGTCAACAGACACATGGAAAAGTGCTCCACATCACTTGACATCAGAGAAATACAAATCAAAACCACAATGAGATATCACCTCACACCAATCAGAATGGCTAAAATTAACAAGTCAGGAAATGACAGATGGTGGCGAGGATGCGGAGAAAGAGGAACCCTCCTATGCTGTTGGTGGGAATGCAAGCTGGTGCAGCTGCTCTGGAAAACAGCATGGAGGTTCCTCAAAAAGTTGAAAATAGAGCTACCCTACAACCCAGCAATTGCACTACTGGGTATTTACCCTAAAGATACAAATGTAGTGATCCAAAGGGGGACGAGCACCCAAATGTTTATAGCAGCAATGTCCACAATAGCCAAACTATGGAAAGAACTTAGATGTCCATCAACAGATGAATGGATAAAGAAGATGTCATATATATATACAATGGAATACTATGCAGCCATCAAAAGAAATGAAATCTTGCCATTTGCGATGACGTGGATGGAACTAGAAGGTATTATGCTTAGCAAAATAAGTCAGTCAGAGAAAGACAACTATCATATGATTTCCCTGACATGAGGAAGTGGAGATGCAACGTAGGGGGGTTGGGGGGTAGGAAAAGAATAAATGAAACAAGATGGGATCAGAAGGGAGACAAACCATAGGAGACTTCATCTCACAAAACAAACTGAGGGTTGCCAGGGAGAGGGGGATAGAGAGAGGGTGGTGGGGTTATGGACATTGGGGAAGGTATGTGCTATGGTGAGTGCTGTGAAGTGTGTAAACCTGGTGATTCACAGACCTGTACCCCTGGGGCTAATAATACATTATATGTTTATAAAGAAATAAAAAAATTTAAAAAAAAACTATAAGAAACCCTAAAATTATATTCATGATCATAGTTTCTTCAGAATTTATAGAGGAAGGAATAGAATATTTCTCCCTTTTATAGATTGGAAGTGTGACTAATTAAAAAATTAGTGACTGGAAGTGACTGTCAGTTGCCCACCAAATGTTTATCTCCTATTAGTTCTTCACTAAAAGTACTTGGACCTTGTTTGAGGTAACAACATAGTAGGCCCTGGGTGATAAGTCTTAGTTGATGTAAACCAACCATGAGAGTTATTTCTCCCCTTTCTTTTTCCTTTGTAGTTTGGGGTGGTCATGTCACTCCCTCATGAGATTGAGATGTACGACTAATTCTTCTGGGAGCTGGGTGTGGGCAGTTTGAAAAATACATGCCTTGGTTCCTTCCCTTTTGTTCCTGGGTTGCACATGTTGTGTCTGAAACTTAGAGAAGCCATTTTTTACTATGGGGGAAAGGCCCAGTGAATTACAAGGGCACTGAGCTGTATAGATTAGCTAAATAAATAGATGGATTAATTAATTAATTAATAAAATATGTGATTTGATACAAGTAAACTCTTAAAAAACAGATATGGTGTATATGCATACAATGGAATACTATGCAGCCCTCAAAAGAAATGTAAACTTGCCATTTGCAATGAGATGGTTGGAACTAGAGGGTATTATGCTGAGCAAATAAGTCAATCAGAGAAAGACAATTATTGTATGATCTCTCTGATATGAGGAATTGGAGAGGCAGGGCAGGGGTTGTGGGCAGTAGGGAAGGAAAAAATGAAACAAGATGGGATTGAGAGGGAGACAAACCATAAGAGACTCAATCTCACCAAACAGAGGGTTGCTGGGAGGCAGCGGGGTTAGGGATAGGGTGGTTGGGTTATAGACATTGGGAAGGGTATGTGCTATGGTGAGTGTGAAATGTATAAGCCTGATGATTCACAGACCTGTACCCCTGTGGCAAATAATACATTATGTGTTAATACAAATAATTTTAAAAATTACTTTTAGTTTGAATTGGTTCTTAAGTGATATTTTTAACAATGGGAATTTTGGGTTGAAACTTAATTGTCTAATCTCATTCAGCTTTTGTTGCTAGTGTTAATAAGTCAGCTATTAGTCTAATGGCATTCTTTTCATGGGCATGTTTTTTCTCTCTGGCTAGTTTTTAGAGTTTTCTTGGTCTTATATTCTAGTTTCACTATAAAGTATTTAAGTAAAGATTCTTCTGCTTATCATTCTTGGTATTTGTTGGGATTCCTGAACTTTCTAAGTTCTGAATAATTCTAAGGCATTATCTTTTAAAATATTGCTGCTTCTCCATTCACTCTATCCTCTCCTTCTGAAAACTAATTAGACCTTCTTAATTTATCCTCCCTATGTCTTAATTGCTTTCATTTTTTCCTGTGCTAAGTGTAAAATAATTCCTTCAAATTTATCTTCCTAATCTTCATTTTGAGTATAACATTTTCCATTTCTAGAAATTCATTTGTTTTCTATATTATGCTTGTTGTTTAAAAAAATAATCTCTTGCTCTTTATCCATATTCTC
The DNA here is from genome assembly GCF_963455335.1 of Martes martes. NCBI lineage: Eukaryota > Metazoa > Chordata > Mammalia > Carnivora > Mustelidae > Martes > Martes martes. Next base: position 151,251,830 of record NC_137891.1, read on the forward strand.
ATTCCTTCTTTTTAAAAAAGTATAATAAACATGAATACTTTATGTTATGTTTGTAATGATTCTGCAGTCTATGGATCTGATTCTGCTACCTGACTTTATGCTGGTTTTCATATATGATATGTTGTTTCCTTGGGTGTTTTATGATTTTTTTTTACTATGAGCTTATATATTTTTGAACTTTGCCCATGGGAATTCTTTGAAGGCATTCTAAGGAATTTGTATTTGCTTTGGTGAGACATGCAGTTGTATCAACAGATAGGACTGTGTTATTTAACTTACTCTTTTATTTTGCTTTGAAATAATATTAACTTACAGAAAGACTGCAAGCACAGTACAAAGAACTCCTAGAAATCCCACTAAAGCTTCACTACCTGTCTCAATAATGTCTTTTATAGCCAAAGATTCTTGTGATCAGATTTCTTTTATTCTCCTTCAATATAGAAGAGTGCCTTAGCCCTTCTTGGCTTTTGGGATCTCAACTGTTTTGAACACTGCAGGAGAGTTATTTTGCAGAATGTTTATTTGGTTTTTTTTTTTCTTACATTTCTTTATAATTAGATTCAGGTTATGCATCTTTGCAGGAACATAAAAAAATTCTTGGATTTTTAAATTACATCACATTAAGTAGCCCACATAGTGGTTTCTTCCATCATTGGTGAGGTTAACCTCTGTCATTTGATTAAGGGATCAGGTTTCACACCATTATGATTAATAAGTAGTTTGTTCAGAGATATTTTGAGTACCTTTCAGCTCCAGTCCATACTTCATTGCCTGCTCTGTAAAATGGAACTTCAGCCTGTAAACATTTCTCTTTTGCCTGATGATACAATGATAATATTTGTCAGGACACGGTGCTGGAGAGACACTAAAGAAAAACACCGGTTTCTCTTCCTGGTTTTAGTATACTTTTCTCAGTGGGCTTCTGTAGTAAGTCTCTTTTGCAATGTGTGGCAGCCAACAGCATTTAATGACCATCAGCATGTGGTATCTTACCATTAATGGCTTCCTTTGGTTCCCTAGAAGGCAACTTTCTGGACAGTGTGCAGCAGCCCTGGTGAGTTCTATCAGTGGGACACCTTCCTAGATTACTTCCCCTGGTAACTCAGTGAACCAGAGCTTCACCATGTCCAATGAGGGTTAGATCACAGCCTGAGTGGAGCCCTTTTTCAGATTTGTTACTTCATTGAATGCTCTGCCCACTCCTGGAGGTAGTGCTATTCTCTATATCTCCTATTCTATTCTCTTTAGAAATCTCTTCTCTTTTTGTTAAATAATTCCTTGTAACAATTCATAATTCTTTACACTAGCCTTACCCTGTTTAAATTACTGTGTAGTATCTTTCTGCTAAGTGGACCTTAACCCATCCAGATTAGATACTGGGAATGGTCCCAAGAGATAAACCAGAAAAGATTGAATTTGGGGTTTTATTTAGTCATGCCTTTGAGCTTGAATGTAGTGCTGAGATCCTTACCAATAGAAAGTGGGATACTATGGACTCTGAAAACAACCTGAGGGCTTTGAAGGGGCAGGGGGTGGGAGGGTGGGGGAACCAGGTGGTGGGTATTGGGGAGGGCACAGATTGCATGGAGCACTGGGAGTGGTGAAAAAACAATGAATACTGTTACACTGAAAATAAATAAAACATTTAATTTTAAAAAAAAAGAAAGTGGGATACTAGTAGTTCATGTTATGCAATATCACCACAAATAATCACGCTATTACCTACAGATGGTTGTCAACAAATAACAACTGAAACAACTCACCTATTAATGCAAGCAATTGCTGCATTTGAACATTATGATAATTATGACTAAGAGAACTAGTGTGGAATATATCCTACTGGCTGTATTGAATGTTTAGAGAAAGAAAATGACACGTTCAAATCTTACATCTCTCAGCTGAAGTTGTGATCTGAGAAAGAGAGAGCTGCCTTGATAGTCATAAAATCTCTTATATCCAAAGGCCACAGGGCTGATATTCCTAGAAAGAAAATGTAAAATTTAATCACATATATTGTTGAATTAGTCAGTAGGATTCATAGTTCCACCAAGTTTCTGAGGAAAACTCAGAAAATTGATTGGTGTCTTAGTTGGTTCAACCTGCTACAACAAAATATCACAGACTGGGTAGCTTATAAACAACAGAAATTTATTTCTCACTCTTCTGGAGCCTTAAAGTCTGAGATCAGGGTGGTAGCATGGTTAGTGAGGACCATTTAATGCATTGCAGCCTTCTCATATCTTCACATGGTGGGAGGGCCTAAGACATTCTTTGAGATTTCTTTCATAAAAATGCTAGTCCCATTCATGAAGCTTCCACTCTCAGGACCTACTCACATTTTGGAGGTCTCACCTTTTGACACCATCACATTGGGTGTTAGGATTCCAATACATGGATTGGGGGACCAGGGGACACAAATATTAGACCATAGCAATTGGAAAGAATAGGATCTTGAAACTTGGAGGGAGGACATTTGGTTGAACTCAGATGTAACTGGCAGTTGAGCTCTCAAGTCACTCTGGACCTCACTTGCCAAGAAAGTAGTTACCTTTTTTTTTTTTTTTTAATTTATTTATGTATTTATTTATTTATTTTTTAGATTTCTCAATCTTAACTTTATTTATTTATTTAGATTTAATTTTATTTTTTCAGTGTTCCAAGATTCATTGTTTATGTACCACACCCAGTGCTCCATGAATACATGCCCTCCTTAATACCCACCACCAGGCTCACACATCCCCCCACCTGCTCCTTTCTAAAACCCTCAGTCTGTTTCTCAGAGTCTACAGTTTTTCATGCTTCGTCTCCCCTTCTGATGAGCCTAGGCTTTAGAATCGAGCAATGCTTTTCAATCCTAGCTCAGACACTTATTAGCTATGTGGCTGTGAGCAAGTTACTTGGCTTCCTTTGTGGTTTTCTTTGTCTGTAATATGGGAGTAATATTTATTTCATATGCATATTTTCAGGGTTAAATAAGATAACATACAAAGTGTTGAACACAGAGTATTAAATACTAATTTTCTCATCTATCTCATTCATCGCTAATGTTGAGACTAGGTAGTGAAATTAGACCATTGTTACAAACAACCACCACGACCATATTTTATTTAAGAAAGAATCTGCAGTAGCTTTCCTAAGCAAAATCTTTACATTACCTGGACAAATGCACCGTATATATATGCATAGAACACTATATTTAATGTTGTTATAAGACCTCTAGACCATGTATCATTGCTTGTTATCATGAATATGGCTCGCAGGGAGAGTAAGCCATTGCATCTGTGGAATAGCTTAGCTATCTTCTTTTTTTTTTTTTTTTTAATTTTTTATTTATTTTCAGCGTAACAGTATTCATTGTTTTTTCACCACACCCAGTGCTCCATGCAATCTGTGCCCTCCCTAATACCCACCACCTGGTTCTCCCACCCTCCCACCCCGCCCCTTCAAAACCCTCAGGTTGTTTTTCAGAGTCCATAGTCTCTCATGGTTCACCTCCCCTTCCAATTTCCCTCAACTCCCTTCTCCTCTCCATCTACCCTTGTCCTCTATATTATTTGTTATGCTCCACCAATAAGTGAAACCATATGATACTTGACTTTCTCTGTTTGACTTATTTCACTCAGCATAATCTCTTCCAGTCCTGTCCATGTTGCTACAAAAGTTGGGTATTCGTCCTTTCTGATGGAGGCATAATACTCCATAGTGTATATGGACCACATCTTCCTTATCCATTCATCCGTTGAAGGGCATCTTGGTTCTTTCCACAGTTTGGCGACCGTGGCCATTGCTGCTATAAACATTGGGGTACAGATGGCCCTTCTTTTCACTACATCTGTATCTTTGGGGTAAATACCCAGTAGTGCCATTGCAGGGTCATAGGGAAGCTCTATTTTTAATTTCCTGAGGAATCTCCACACTGTTCTCCAAAGTGGCTGCACCAGTTTGCATTCCCACCAACAGTGTAAGAGGGTTCCCCTTTCTCCACATCCTCTCCAACACACGTTGTTTCCTGTCTTGCTAATTTTGGCCATTCTAACTGGTGTAAGGTGGTATCTCAATGTGGTTTTGATTTGAATCTCCCCCACTCTCACCACTCTTGTTCAACATAGTATTAGAAGTCCTAGCAACAGCAATCAGACAACAAAGAGAAATAAAAGGTATCCAAATTGGCAAGGAAGAAGTCAAACTCTCTCTCTTCGCAGATGACATGATTCTTTATATGGAAAACCCGAAAGACTCCACCTCCAAACTACTAGAACTCATACAGCAATTCAGTAATGTAGCAGGATACAAAGTCAATGTCCAGAAATCAGTGGCTTTCTTATACACTAACAATGAAAATACAGAAAGGCAAATTAGAGAATCGATTCCATTTACTATAGCACCAAAAACCATAAGATACCTTGGAATAAACCTAACCAAAGAGGTTAAAGATCTGTACTCGAGGAACTACAGAACACTCCTAAAAGAAATTGAAGAAGACACAAAAAGATGGAAGACCATTCCATGCTCTTGGATGGGAAGAATAAACATCGTTAAAATGTCTATACTGCCCAGAGCAATCTATACTTTTAATGCCATTCCAATCAAAATTCCACCAGTATTTTTCAAAGAGCTGGAGCAAATAATACTAAAATTTGTATGGAATCAGAAGAGACCCCGAATTGCTAAGGAAATGTTGAAAAACAAAAATAAAACTGGTGGCATCACGTTACCTGATTTCAAGCTTTACTACAAAGCTGTGATCACCAAGACAGCATGGTACTGGCATAAAAACAGACACATGGACCAGTGGAACAGAGTAGAGAGCCCAGATATGGACCCTCAACTCTATGGTCAAATAATCTTTGACAAAACAGGAAAAAATATCCAGTGGAAAAAAGACAGTCTCTTCAATAAATGGTGCTGGGAAAACTGGACAGCTATATGTAGAAGAATGAAACTTGACCATTCTCTTACACCGTACACAAAGATAAACTCGAAATGGATAAAAGACCTCAACGTGAGACAGGAATCCATCAGAATCCTCGAGGAGAACATAGGGAGTAACCTCTTTGATATCAGCCATAGCAACTTCTTTCAAGATATGTCTCCAAAGGCGAAGGAAACAAAGGCAAAGATGAACTTCTGGGACTTCATCAAGATAAAAAGCTTCTGCACAGCAAAAGAAACAGTCATCAAAACAAAGAGGCAACCCACGGAATGGGAGAAGATATTTGCAAATGACAGTACAGATAAAAGGTTGATATCCAGGATCTATAAAGAACTCCTCAAACTCAACACACACAAAACAGATAATCATATTAAAAAATGGGCAGAAGATATGAACAGACACTTCTCCAATGAAGACATACAAATGGCTACCAGACACATGAAAAAATGTTCATCATCACTAGCCATCAGGGAGATTCAAATCAAAACCACATTGAGATAGTAGTTACCTTTTTGTTTCTGAGCAGACTAGCCTTCCTTTTCTAGAAAACTTGTGATAACTTCATATGGCACAGATGTCTTGAAAGGGGGTGCTCATTCTCTTCAAGACCCACCATAGCCACTCCCTATTACTATTAGACCCTAATTAAGGGTTAATTTTCAGCATGCTACATAGGATCAAGTACACACTATTACCCAGGAAGAAATAGCTTACACACCACTAAAAGGACTGAAAGGTTTTGCTATATATATCAGCAGAGATCTGGGAAAGGTGGGAGTAATTCTGAAGGAATTGGACCAAGGTAAGTGGAATATTACACTGGATTTAATGCATTAACTAGTGGGAGGTTAACAGCTTGCTTGATTTGTTGATGAAACTTTGTCTCAACAGTGGCTTATGAACATGGAACATTCGCCAAGATTGACAACATTCTGGATCATAAAACAAACTCAAGAGATACAAAATAATTGAAATAATACAAAGCTTATTTCTGAACACAATATAATTAAACTAGGAATAAGTAACACAAAGATGTCTGGAAAACACTACTAAATAACGCCTGATCAAGCAGAATGTCTCAAGAGAAATTAGAAATATTCTAAATTGACTGAAAATGAAAACGTGGGTAACATTAGTGGAAACAATGAAGTAAGAATTCCAAAAATCCTCACCTCTTTAAAAGCAAAGAAAACAAATGGCCAAAATTGTCAAGATCAACTTTTTTTAGAACTCTGGAAATTAGCCTAATGTTTGCAGGAATCCAGAGACCATTTGTTTAAGAAAAGTAGTTCACTTTGTAAGTACAGCAAACCTTGAAGTATGTAAATTTGCCTTATTTTCTTTCTTTTTTAAAAAAAATTATATTTATTTATTTATAAGAGAGAGCTCACAAGCAGAGGGAGGAGCAGGGAAAGGGAGCAGCAGGCTCCCCACCAAAGCAGAAGCCCAAAGTGGGACTCAATCCCAGGACCTTGGGATCATGACCTAAGCTGAAGGCAGATGCTTAACTGACTGAGCTACCCAGGTGTCCCAGTTTGCCTTATTTCCATCTTCCTCTCTCCAGCTTGGTGATACACTTGAAAACCAACAGTTTCACAGTCATAGTGAAAATCAGAAGGCTTGCATGCATGAAAAGGAGCTCCCTCAAATCTCTGTTGTCAGAGAATTGTCATTATTTGACCTGACAGTTCTCTGGGAAATCTCATTCAGGGGGCTTGCTTTATTTCGCCTGATTCAGGGCTCACTCAGTTTGAACAGCCTATTCTTTGGTGTACTTGTCACAAACAGTCATAGGCAATTGTTGAACATCAAGGCTGCCTAGGGTGGCAATAATAGGGCAAACAAGAAGCTGACCAAAAACCTTAAAAGGAAAATATGAGTAATGAGATGTCCACACAGGGTCTTAAAAAACTCTGACATAGTCCTAGAAATTTATAAGACTATGCACATGCATAAGGTTGTAAGCATGACAGAGCTGTGTGTATGTGCATAAGAGACCCGATACAGCTTTAAGCTCTCACTTGTGACTGACCCTGTTTCTAAATAAACAGGAACTGACAGCTAAAACAGAGTTGTAAACCATCTGCCTGAGTGTTAAAAGTGTGCCTCAATGGGTACACAGCGCCCCTTGGCAAAGACTAGGAGACTTGCTGTTTCCAAGCATTTAAGAAAATCTCTGTAATTGTTAGCAGACCACTAAGGTAACTGAGGAGAGCCTTCAAAGACCACACATGAAAAAAAAAACAAACATACTTTACAAAATGAGTTAAGGAAAGTCACTAAGCAAGTAAGCATCAACAATAAACAACAACAATAAATAAATCATCAATAACAATAAACAATAACAATAAACCCTGTGGGGGATTTGATGTCCATAGCTGCCATATTATATTATTTAAAATATCTGTTTTGACAGAAAATTTGAGATTCAATGAAACAAAGTATAACTCATATACTGGAAGAAAAGAGCCAATAAATAACTGCCCCTGAGAAAGATCAGACACTAGACTTACTAAACAAAAACATTAAATTAGTTATTGTTAAATATATAAAAATATTTTTTAAAGAACTAAAGAAAACTATTTCTAAAGACTTAAAGGACGGTATGAGAATGATGGCTCACTAAATAAAGAATATCAATAAAGGGATATAATTTATTTAAAAGAACCTAATAGAAATTCTAGAGTTGAAAATGACTGAAATGAAAAATTTACTAGAGGAGTTAAGCAACAGATTTGAGATGGCAGGAGAAAGAATTAGTGAAGTTGAAAATAGATCAATTGAAATTACCTAGATAGAGGAACAGAAGGAAAATAAGTATGAACAAAAATAAATAAATCCTGAGACTTGTGGGACACCATGAAGTATGCCAGTATATGCATAATGGTATTTGTAGAAGGAGAGGAAAGGGAAGGAGAGAAGATGAGAGAGGAAGAGAGGGAAATAAGAAATATACTGGAAGGAAAAAAAAAAAAAGAAATATACTGGGAGAAACAATGGCTGAAATCTCCCCAAATTTGATGAAAAACATTTATTTGAATAACAGAGAAGCTCAAGAGACTTCAAAGAGGATAAACTAAAAAAGATCCACACCTAGATACAACACAGCCAACTATAGAAAGCCAAAAGCACAGAATCTTGTAAGGAGCAAGAGAGAAACAGCTCATCATGTGTGAGATATCCCTGTAAGATTAACAGCCTACTAACCTTCATCAAAGCAGGAAAGAATATCCAATGGAAAAAAGACAGTCTCTTCAACAAATGATGTTGGAAAAATTGGACAGCCACATGCAGAAGAATGAAAGTGGACCACTTTCTTACACCATACACTAAAATAAACACCAAATAGATGAAAGACCTAAATGTGAGACAGGAATCCATGAAAATCATAGCGTCGAACATAGACAGCAACTTCTTTGACCTCAGCCATAGCAAGTTCTTGCTAGACACATCTTCAAAGCCAAGGGAAACAAAGGCAAAAATGAACTATTGTGATTTCATCAAGATATAAAACTTTTGCACAGCAAAAGAAACAGTAAACAAAACTAAAAGACAATCTACAGAATTGGAGAAGATATTTGCAAATGTCCTATCAGATAAAGGGTTAGTATCCAAAATCCATAAACAACTTTTCAAACTTAACACCCCAAAAAAACAAAAAATCCAGTCAAGAAAGGGGCAAGAGTCGTTAACAAACATTTTTCCAAAGAAGACATGCCAATGGTTAATAGAGCCATGAAAAGATGCTCAACATCATTGATCATAAGGAAAATACAAATCAAAACGACAATGAGATATCACCTCACACCTGTAGAATGGCTAAAATTGACAACAGAGGAAACAACAGATGTTGGCAAGGATGCTGAGAATAGGGAACCCTCTTGCTCTGTTGGTGGGAATGCAAGCTGGTACAGCCACTCTGGAAAACAGTATGGAGGTTCCTCAAAAAGTTAAAACTAGAAATACCATACAATCCAGCAATTATACTATTAGGTATTTACCCAAAGGATTCAAAAATAGTGATACAAAGGGGCACATGAACGCCAATGTTTACAGAAGCATCATCAACAGTAACCAAATTATGGAAAGATCCCGAATATCCATCGACTGATGAATGGATAAAGAAGATGTGGCATTTATATACAATAGAATATTACTCAGCCATCAAAAAGAATGAACTCTTGCCATTTACAATGACTTGGGTGGAGCTAGTGTGTATTATACTAAGCAAAATTAAGTCAGAGAAAGACAAATATCATATGATTTCACTCACGTGTGGAATTTAAGAAACAGAACAAGTGAACACAAGTAAAAAAGAGAGAGAGAGGCAAAACCAAATGATTTTGGCTCAAGTCGTGGTCTCTGGATCGTGAGATGGAGTCCTGTATCTTCCTTCACACTCACCACACAGTCTGCTTAAGATTCTCTTTCCCTCTCCTTTTGCCCTCTCCCACACTCTATCTCTCTCTAAAATAAAAAAATAAAATCTCTAAAAAAAAATACAAATACTACATGATTCCGTTTCTATGAGGTATCTAAAATAGTCAAACTCATAGAAACAGAGTACAATAGTAGTTCCCAGGGGCTGAGGGGAGAGGGAATGGGGGAGTTGCTGTTAAAGGATATCAAGTTTCAGTTACTCCCTCATAAACAAATACTAGAACTCTATTAAACAACATTGTGCCTATACTTAACAATGCTGTATTATACACTTAAAATTTTGCTAAGCAAGTAGATCTTATGTTAAGTGTTCTTAGCACATTTTTGTTAATTTTTAAAAGACAAAGAATTTTAAGGCACAGAACTTAATAAGAGAAAATAATGATTAAAAGATTATTGATGCTTAGCCAAACTATGGAAAGAGCCTAGATGTCCACCAGCAGACAAGTGGATAAAGAAAATGTGGTATATATATATATATATATATATATATATATATATATATATATACACACACATACATACAATGGAATACTATGCAGCCATCAAAAAAGAAATCTTACCATTTGCAATGATGTGGATAGAACTAGAAGGTATTATGCTAAGCAAAGTAAGTCAAACAGAGAAAGACAATTATCATATGATCTCACTGATATGAGGAATTTGGGAAACAAGATAGAGGGTCACGGGGAAGGGAGGGAAAAATGAAACAGGATGAAACCAAAGAAGGAGACAAACCATAAGGGACTCAATCTCAGGAAACAAACTGAGGGTTGCCGGAGTGCAGGGGGAATGGGAGGGTTGGAGTGGCTGGGTGATGAACACTGGGGAGGGTATGGACTTTGGTGAGTGCTGTGAATTGTGTAAGACTGATGAATCACAGACCTGTACCCCTGAAACAAGTAATACATTATATGTTAATTTTTTTTAAAAGGTTATTGATGCTTCAGAGTTACCATTAAGAAAATCTGGTCTTGGGGCACCTGGGTAACTCGGTTGAGTGTCCAACTCTCAATTTTGACTCAGGTCATAATTTTAGGGTCGTGAGATCGAGACCCATGTGGGGCTTCACGCTGGGTGTGGAGCTTTCTTAAGATTCTCCCTCTCCCTGTGCCCCTCTTTAAAAAAAAAAAAAGAAAATTTTCCATTTATTTATGTTTTATTCTTACGTATAGCTACCTGAAATGTTACAATAACATACCTAGTATTGCTATACTTTCAAAGCACGGTACTATTGAAGAGTTTTGTCTCAAAATGCAATAATATTAAGTTGAGTACATTTTAAATTTTGCATATGAAAAGTTAAACAATTTTAATTTGGTCTACATACAGGACTTTGAGCAAATATATTTTTAAATTGTATTTTAATCTCTGGACTAAAATCTCTGACATCTGTCTGAATTCCTTGAAAGCAGGATTATGTTGTGACAAGAATTTGGACTTTGAAAACTGAAGTTAAAATTATGACTTATTACTAGCTGTGTGTTCTTGGTGACTTATATAACTACCCAAAGTCTCAAATTTCTTAAACTGGAAAGTGGAAATTATTACACTTTCTCTAAAGGTTGTTGGAAGGATTGTATTAGGTAATGTATCTAATTGCTTGGCATATAGTAGGGTTTACAAGAGATGCTATTCCTCTTTCCTTTCTCTTTTGTGTAAATAGAGTAATGAAAATTTTTGTTTGTTTGTTTGTTTTTAGAGAGAGCGAGAGCACACATGTGAGGTGGGGGGTAGAGAGGGAAATGGAGAAAGAGTCTTAAGCAGGCTCCAGTGCGAAGCCCCACTTGGGGCTTAATCTCATGATCCTGAGATCCTGACCTGAGCCAAAATCAATAGTCAGATGTTTGACCAACTGAGCACTCATGCGCCCAGATAATGAAAGGTTTCAAATGTTATTGTAAACTCTGAATTCTGAAACTTTACAATTCTGAAACTTAAAGTGTAACAGAAAAACACTTCCAGTAATTTTTTTTGAAAAATCACATCAATTACACTAGTGATTTTTCCTCATACTCTCTGAAGAAGTCATCAAAACATTATGATTAATATTTTTCTAATTAAAAATATATTTAGTATACTTTCCTATCACAGGTCAATAACTATTTAAATCCTTCATATTAAAATAATACATAGTTTTGATGTTGTCAGAGCTTGGTGTGCTTTGTTATAACTTCTTTAACATTTGACTGTTACCAGTATGTTTCATCCTACCTCAGAAAAATTAGATTCAAAATAAGTTGTTCATAGCCAGTAAGTGATTAAACTTCAATTTCTTAAACATCTTCCCTTTTTAACCTATTTTATCAACTTCCAGCTTTTAAAAGAGCCTGAAGTTAGATCGATAAAAATTTACAGTAGCATACACAACATTTATATGTATTTTTTTAAAGTTTATTTAAGTAATCTCTACATCAAACATGTAGCTTGAAGTCACAACCCTGAGATCAAGAGTCGCATGCTCCCCTGACTGAGCCAGCCAGGCACCCCTATATTCATATATGTAAACAAACATATGTGTACACTATGCACACTAAATACAATCTATTTAGTGTATTCTGAAATAATTAGCCAGTTTGAAACAATATAAGCAGTTAGAACAGAAAATGCCTTAAAAAGAAAGAAATAATTATGCTGGCTGGAGCTGGTTCAAAAGTTCATTTACATAGTTCAAGCCCTTTGAAAGATATTGAAGAAAATTACTTGCCAACATTTTATTTTATGAACTTAAACTGTGTTTTAAAACTTCCTTTTTTTAAAAGATACATTCATTTTCATTTAAAGATACATTTCATTTTCATTTTGTTTCCATATAAATGTTTGCACAGCTCAGCTATTTGATAAAATATCCACAAGATGGTGCCATGGTTAACATGTTAATGTGGGAATTTGAGAACTAGAAGGGAGAAAAGTGTTTGACATGCCATTGTATATTACAAAATCACCACCAAATTTTCATTCATTTGTTATAATTAATTCTAATTTTGCATTTCAAGTGCTCAAATTATAAACTTTTTGTAACAATTTTTCTTATTGTTTGTAAACATATATTTTCAAAGAAAATGGTAAATAATGAAATTATATTCAAAATTGGTAATAGGGACATAAATCGGATCTTTTATACTTTACAAATTAATGGATATGTTGTTTTTTTTTAATGAATATGTTTTTAATGATCTCTTGCTCCATCTTTACTGTCAGGATTAAGAATAACATCCAAAAGGCATAAATTAACATAAGCTAAACTTATATAAAGGCCAGATTTTTGCTCTGGAATCTATTATGCCCCCCTCCAATTCATACGTTAAAGGATTAATCCCCGTTGTGAACGTATTTGGAGATGGGGCCTTTGGAAGTTAATTTAGTTTAGATAAGACATGAGATGGGAATAGTGGGAATAGTGTCCTTACAAGAAAGACATCAGAGAGCTTGCTCTTTCTCCAGCATCTGAGAACACATCCAGAAGGTCTGCACTCCAGGAAGAATTTTCACCAGCAATTGGTTATACTAATAACCTGATTTTGGACTTCTAGCCTTTGGAATTGTGAGAAAACAAATGTCTGTTGTTTAACCCACTCAGTCTACAGCACTTTGTTAAAACAGCCTGAGCAAACTATGACAGTCTTGAACAAAGAACATTAAATTTGCAGAAAGGCATTTATTAAAAAATAAGACCTGTTTACCCAGTAGATAGAAATTGGTATATTTAATAATACTTATTTTTTTAAAGATTTTATTTATTTGACAGAGCGAGATCACAAGTAGGCAGAGAGGCAGGCAGAGAGAGAGAGGAGGAAGCAGGCTCCCTGCCAAGCAGAGAGCCCGATGTGGGACTTGATCCCAGGACCCTGAGATCATGACCTGAGCCGAAGGCAAAGGCTTAACACACTGAGCCACCCAGGCGCCCAATAATACTTACTATTTATAGTTAACTACAATTGTTAATATTTAAAACTGTTGCAATTTGAGTTCACCATAGCTGTAGTAATAACGGTTACATTAGTGAAATATCTAATATAATCATTTTAAAGGATTGTTCAGAAGGAAAAATTTAGAGGAAAATTTGATTAGTGGGTGGGGAGGATTTCCAAAAACAACCAAAGGTGTACAGCAGGAATACTAGAGAAGGAAGCTAGAAATGGATAAAAGTGAAATGAAAAACTTACTGCAGAAAAGAGGAAGTGTGAAGCTGTCTCTGATTGGTTTTCCTAAAAACACCTTAAAGTCATTATTTAAAAATTTATCACTAAACTCTTATCTCTTTGTACTTTTCTATTATGGTGTGTAACATTATTGTTAGTTATACTGGAAAAATTGAAGTCTTTGATTCCTCAGTTCTTTATGTGATATAACTTCCCCATCACTAGAGTTTGCCAATTCTTCCTCTGTGCAATATGTCTAAAATATTTTTACCTAATTTTATAATTATTTATTTAAGAAATCTGTGTTATTTATTTAAACTTACATACTCTTCCAGATTTTAATCTAGTAGCCTATTTCCAACATAATCTATTGAGTAAGAACTACCTTTCATAAATTCTGTTTTGGTGATGTTATTGTTCAGAAATTGTTCTCTTTTGGACTTATTCTGAGCTTTACAACACTTCAAAATTACTTTTGAAGTCTTCTGTCTTTCAATAGTCATTTCTCACTACTCATCATCACATCATAATGTTCATTTAATGCAGACACTTATAATAAAAACCAATTGTGGGTCGCCTGGGTGGCTCAGTCATTAAGCATCTGCCTTTCACTCAGTCATGGTCCCAGGGTCCTGGGATCGAGCCCCATGTCTAGCTCCCTGCTCTGTGGGAGGCCTTCTCTCATTCCCACTCCCTTTCCCCCTACTTTTTTCTCTTTTACTGTGTCTCTTTCTGCCAAATAAATAAAATCTTTAAAAAATGAAAGATAAAAATAAAAACCAATTGAGGGTATGGATAATTGGTATCTTTTAAAAAATTATTTTGAAATAATTTCAAACCTAAAAAACATAACAAAAATAGTGCAACATTTTGTAGGGTGCCTGGGTGGCTCAGTGAGTTGAACATCTGACTTGATTTTGGCTCAGATCATGATCTTGGGGTCATGAGACCAAACCCCACATGGGGTTCCATGCTCAGCCAGGAGTCTGCTTGGAATTCTCTCTCCCTCTCCCTCTGCCACTCTCTCATTCCCTCAATAAATAAATAAATCTTTAAAAAAAAAAAAAGAAAAGAAAAAATAGTATATTTTGTATACCATTCACTCAAACTCACTAATGTTTAATGTTTTCCTAGTTTTTCATTATCACTCTTCTCTTTCTTTCTACACACGCAAACATACACATATATACTTTTTCAATTTTGTATTATGGTAAAATACATTTAACATAAAATTTACCCATACTAAACATTTTTAAAAAATTTTTAAATTTCTTTTCAGTGTTCCAGAATCCATTGTTTATGCACCATACCCAGTGCTCCATGCAATATGTGCTCTCCATAATAACCACCACCAGACTCACCCAACCTCCCACCCTCTGCCCCCCCAAAACCCTTAGATTGTTTTTCAGAGTCCACAGTCTCTCATGGATTGTCTCCCCTTCCAATTTCCCCCAATTCTCTTCTCCTCTCCATCTCCCCATGTCCTCCATGATATTCCTTATGCTCCACAAGTAAGTGAAACCATTTGATAATTGACTCTCTCTGCTTGACTTATTTCACTCAGCATAATCTCTTCCAATCCCGTCCACGTTGATACAAAAGTTAGGTATTCATCCTTTCTGATGGAGGGATAGTACTCCATTGTATATATGGACCACATCTTCCTTGTCCTTTCGCCTGTTGAAGGGCATCTTGGTTTTTTCCACAGTTTGGTGACTTGGCCATTGCTGCTATGAACATGGGTTATGGATGGCCCTTCTTTCCACTACATCTGTATCTTTGGGGTAAATACCCAGTAGTGCAATTGCAGGGTCATAGGGAAGCTCTATTTTTAATTTCTTAAGGAATCTCCACACTGTTTTCCAAAGTGGCTGCACCAACTTGCATTCCCACCAACAGTGTAAAAGGGTTCTCCTTTCTCCACATCCTCTCCAACACACGTTGTTTACTGTCTTATTAATTTTAGCCATTCTAACTGGTGTAAGGTGGTATCTCAATGTGGTTTTGATTCGAATCTCCCTGATGGCTAGTGATGATGAACATTTTTTCATGTGTCTGTTAGCCATTTGTATGTTGACAATTTTTAAGTGCACAGTTCAGTGACATTAAATACAGTTATAATATTGTGCAACCATCACATGCTATGAAGATGGAGCTGTGGAGATGGATTGATCTCAATCTTGTTTTCATCTTGTAAGACTGAAACTCTATTCCCATTAAACAATAAGTCCCAGGGCACCTGATGGGCTCAGCCAGTAGAGCATGGAACTCTTGATCTTGGAGTTGTGAGTTTGAACCCCATGTTGGGCATAGAGATTACTTAATAAAAAAATTAAATTAAATTAAATTAAAATAAAACCCAACTCCCCATTCTCTCCTACTCCCAGCATCTGGAGATAACCATTCTACTTTCTTTCTCTATAATTTTGACTACTCTAAGTATCTCATATAAATATAATCATACCCTGTTTGGCTTTTTGTGATGACATATTACTTCGCCTAATGTCCTCAAGGTTCATCTATGTTGTAACATATTTGAATTTTTTCCCTTTAAAATGCTGAATAATGGGAGCCTGGGTGGCTCAGTTGGTTGAGCAGCTGCCTTCGGCTCAGGTCGTGATCCCAGTGTCCTGGGATCGAATCCCACATCTGGTTCCTTGCTCAGCAGGGAGCCTGCTTCTCCCTCTGCCTCTGCCTGCCACTCTGTCTGCCTGTGCTCATTCTCTCTGACAAATAAATAAATAATCTTAAAAAAATGCTGAATAACATTACATTGTATATATGTATCATATTTTGTCTATCCATTTATCTGTCGTGGACACTTGGATTGCTTCCACATCTTAGCTCTTGTGCATGTTGTTGCTATGATAATGGGTGTACAAATATCTCTTTGAGGCTCTGCTTTCAATTGTTTTGGTTATATACCCAAAATAGAATTGGGGAATTGCTAAATAATATATACATATATAAAATTTATATATTTATATTTATATGTTTATATATACTTAAAGTATCCATGTAATTTAATATGTTTTATATATATATGCATGTATATCCATATATATTAAATATATATGTATGTGTATATATATATAATTTCCTGAGTCATTACAATATTTAGAAAATTTTACATTAGTATTATGTAATGTACAGTCCATATTCAATTCAATTTATGGCAGTTATTGCAGTAGTGTCTTTATGGCATTTTCCCCTGGATCCAAGATCCAATCCAGGTTTATACATTGCACTTTGTTGCCATGTCTTTTTAGTCTCCTTTAATCTGGAATGCACTTTTTTTTCTCTCTTAAGGAGGCTCCTTAAGCAGCATGGAGCCCAACATGGGGCTTTAACTCATAACAGTGAGATTGACACCTGAGCTGAGATCAAGAGTCAGATGCTGCAGAGGAGCAAGATGGTGGAGGAGCAGGAGACCTAATATCATTGGGTCCCAGGAGTTCAGCTAGATACTTATCAAACCATTCTGAACACCTACATATTAAACAGAAGATCAAAGAGAAGAAGAGTAGCAATGCTAGGAACAGAAAAGACCCATTTCTGGAAGGTAAGACATGTGGAGAAGTATATCCGAGGTGACATACGGGCAGATAGACCTAGGTGGGAGGGTCTGGCTCCTGGTAAGTGGTAGAGCAGTGGAGTACAAAATCAGAACTTTTAGAAGTCTTCTCCACTGAGGGACATCACTCCAGAAGCTAAGTGGGGGGTGGAGCCCTCACGGGGACAGTGTGGTCTCAGGACCCATAGGGTCCCAAAAAGATCAGGGGTGTCTGAGTGTGGCAGAGCTCCCAGGTATTGGAGTGAGGAAGCTGGCTACATACATGTTGCTGAGGAGTGGGCTCTCAGCTCAGGGTTACTTAAACCATGATCCAAGTCACACTTGGGCTACTGCTCTTCAAGCAGGTACCCCAAAAGCACAGATCTAGGGAGGGGCCCTCCTTCCTCCTACAGGAGGAGTGACACAGGAGCACACTACAGGAACCTGCTGGGTTTGAAGACTCCAAAAGGGCCTGTGCACCAGAGATGGAAATGCTCAATCATAGGCTGGGTGAGCTCAGAGTGCAGCTGGAGACCAGGGAGACAGGAATGATTAACTGCTTTTCTCTGAGGGCACACTGAGGAGTGGGACCCGAAGGTCTCAGTTCCTATGGGGCCAGAAAATGGGAGGCCACCATCTTTATTCCTGTCCTCCAAATCTGTGCGGAAAGCATTCAGGGAACAAAAGCTACTGAGAGCGAGCCCAAGCAGATTACTTAGCCTGGCCCCTGGCAAGGGCAATAAAATCCTGCCTTGGGCAAAGACATTTGAGAATCAGTGCAACAGTCCCATCCCCCAGAAGATCAACAAGAACATCCAGCCAAGACCAAGTTCACTGATCAATGAGAACGACAAAACCTCAGAAATACGGGAATACAGCATATGGAATTTATGGCTTTTCCCCCCATGATTCTTTAGTCTTTCAAAGTTAAATTTTTAAAATTTTATTTTTTCTTATTCTATTTAAAATTTTTTTTCCACTTTCTTATATTAACGTTTTTTAACTATTTTATCTTATCAATACCTCTTAAAAAGTCTTTTTGAATTTTCATTGTTATAGTCATATTCTATGCCTTCATTGTATTTAGTGTTATTTATGGTATACATATAGGTTTCTCTTTCTTTAAAATTTTGTGATACAGTTTCGTCCAACAGATCAAAATGTACGCTAAATCTAGCGCATGGCTTTGTTCTAGTCTACAGCCTAGTTATATTCTTTCCTTTTGTTTTATTCTTTTTTCAACCAACTTCAGATAAATTCCTTTATTAGAATCTTTTTAAATTTTCATCTTTACAGTCATATTCCATCCCTTCATCATGTTTACCCTAATTTGTGTGTGTGTGTGTGTGTGTGTGTATATATATATTTCTTTAAAATTTTGTGAGGCAATTTCTTCTAACAGACCAAAACACACCCAAAATCAAGTGTGTGGCTCTGTTCTATTCACCAGCCTAATATATGTATATTATATACATATATTATATAATATATATGAGATATATATATATATATATATACACACACACTTTTCCCCCCCACTCATTGCTTCTCCTGGTTTAGGGTCTCTTCTGATTGCTTAGTGTGTATTTTTCTGGGATCCTTGACACCCTTTTAATATTTTATTCTCTTATTCATATATCTTATCTGAATAAAATGCCACATGGAAAAAGTCACCACAAAAGAAAGAACAAGAGGCAGTACCGATGGCTAGGGACCTAATCAATATGGACATTGGTAATATGTCAGAACTAGAGTTCAGAATGATGATAATCAAGGTGCTAGCTGGGCTAGAAAAAGGCATGGAAGATATAAGAGAATCCCTTTCTGGAGAAATAAAAGAATAAAAATCAAGCCAAGTTGAAATTTAAAAAAGCTATTAATAAAGTGCAATAAAAAAATGGAGGCTCTTACTGCTAGAATAAATGAGAAAGAAGAGAGAATTACTGATATAGAAGACCTAATGATGGAGAATAAAGAAACCGAGAAAAAGAGATATAAACAACCACTGGACCATGAGGGGAGAATTCAAGAGATGTATGATAATATAAGATGAAAAATTATTAGAGTAATTGGGATCCCAGAAGAACAGAGAGAGGGGCAGAAGGTATATTGGAGCAAATGATAGTGGAGAGCTTCCCTAATTTGGGGAAGGAAACAGGCATCAAAATCCAGGAGGCACAGAAAACCCCCCTCAAAATCAATAAAAATAGGTCCACGCCCTGTCATCTAATAGCAAGACTTACAAGTCTTAGTGACAAAGAGAAAATCCTGAAAGCTGCTCGAGACAAGAGGTCTCTAACATGCAATGGTAAAAATATTAGATTGGCAGTAGACCTATGCACAGAGACCTGGAAGCCCAGAAAGGACTGGCATGATATATTCAGAACTAAATGAGAAAACTATGCAGCCAAGAATACTATATCCAGCTAGGCTGTCACTGAAAATAGGAGAAATAAAAAGCTTCCAGGATAAACAGAAACTAAAAGAATTTGCAAACACCAAACCAGCCCTACAGGAAACATTGAAAAGTGTCCTCTAAGCAAAGAGAGAGCCTAGAAGTAACAAACCAGAAAGGAACAGAGACAATATACAGTAACAGTCACCTATCAGGCAGTACAATGTCACTAAATTCACATCTCTCAATAGTTACCCTGAATGTTAATGGGCTAAGTTCCCCAATCAAAAGACACAGGGTATCAGAATGGATTAAAAAAGAAAGAGAGAGAGAGAGAGAGAGACCCATTGATATGCTGTCCGCAAGAAATTCATGTTAGACCCAAAGACACCCCCAGATTTAACGTGAGGGGGTGGAAAACCATTTACCATGCTAATGGACATGAAAAGAAACCTGGGGTGGCAATCCTTAAATCAGATAAATTAGATTTTAAGCCAAAGACTATAATAAGAGATGGGGAAGGACACTGTATCATACTTAAAGGTCTGTCCAACAAGAAGAGCTAACAATTTTAAATATCTATGCCCCAACATGGGAGCAGATAACTATGTAAACCAATTAATAACAAAATCAAAGAAACACATCGACAACAATACAATAATAGTAGGGGAATTTAACACCCCCCCCTCACTGAAATGGACAGATCATCTAAGCAGATCAACAAGGAAATAAGAGCTTTAAATGACACACTGGATCAGATGGACATCACAAATATATTCAGAACATTCCATCCCAAAGAAACAGAATACATATTCTTCTCTAGTGCACATGGAACATTCTCTAGAATAGATCACATTCCGGGTCACAAATCAGGTCTCAACTGGTACCATAAGATTGGGATCATGCCCTGCATATTTTCAGACCACAATGCTCTGAAGCTAGAATTCAATCACAAGAGGAAATTAGAAAGAACCCAAATACGTGGAGGCTAAAGAGCAGTCTACTAAAGAATGAATGGGTCAACCAGGAAGTTAAAGAAGAATTGAAAAAAATTCATGGAAACAAACGATAATGAAAGCACAACTGTTCAAAATCTGTGGCACAGCAAAGGCAGTCCTGAGAGGAAAATATATAGCAATACAAGCCTTTCTCAAGAAACAAGAAAGGTTTCAAATACACAACCCAACCGTACACCTAAAAGAGCTGGAGAAAGAATAGCAAAGAAAGCCTAAACCCAGCAGGAGAAGAGAAATAATAAAGATCAGAGCAGAAAACAGTGAAAAAGAAACCAAAAACAAAACAAAAACAAAAATCAATAGAACAAATCAATGAAACTAGGAGCTGGTTCCTTGAAAGAATTAATAAAATTGATAAACCCCTGGCCAGACTTATCAAAAAGAAAAGAGAAAGGACCCAAATAAATAAAAACATGAATGAAAGAGGAAAGATCACAACCAACACCAAAGAAATACAATTATAAGAACATATTATGAGCAACAATATGCCAGCAAGTTTGACAGTCTGGAAGAAAAAGCTACATTCCTAGAGACATATAAACTACCAAAACTGAACCAGGAAGAAATAGAAAACCTAACAGACCCAAAACCAGTAAGGATATTGAAGCAGTCATCAAAAATCTCCCAAACAACAAGAGTCCAGGGCCAGACGGCTTCTCAGGGGAAGTCTAATTAAACATGTAAGAAGAATTAATTTTTATTCTCCTGAAACTGTTCCAAAAAATAGAAATGGAAGGAAAACTTCCAAACTCATTTTATGAGTCCAGGATTACCTTGATCCCAAAATCAGACAAAGACTCCATCAAAAAACAGAATTACAGACCAAAATTCTTGATGAGTGTGGATGCAAAAATTCTCACCAGAATACTAGCCAATATGATCCAACAGTACATTAAAAGGATTATTCACCATGACCAATTGGGATTTATTCCAGTGCTGCAAGGTTGGTTCAACATCTGCAAATCAATCAATGTGATACAATACATTAATAAAAGAAAGAATAAGAACCATGTGATACTCTCAATAGATGCTGAAAAAGCATTTGACAAATTACAGCATCCTTTTTTAAAAAGATTTTATTTACTTATTTGACAGACAGAGATCACAAGTAAGCAGAGAAGCAGGCAGAGAGAGAGGAGGAAGCAGGCTCCCTGCTGAGCAGAGAGCCCGATACAGGGCTCAATCCCAGGACCCTGGGATCATGACCTGAGCCAATGACCGAGGCTTTAACCAACTGAGCAACCCAGGTGCCCCAGTAAAGCATCCTTTCTTGATCAAAACTCTTCAAAGTGTAGGGATAGAAGATACATACCTCAACATCATCAAAGCCATCTATGAAAAACTCACAGGGAATATTATTCCCAATGGAGAAAAACTGAGAGCTTTTGTGCTAAGATCAGGAACATGGCAAGGATGTCCATTATCACCACTGCTATTCAACATACTACCAGAAGTCCTAGCATCAGCAATCAGACAACAGAAGAAATAAAAGGCATCCAAATCGGCAAAGAAGAAGTCAAACTATCACTCTTTGCAGATGATATGATACTATATGTGGAAAACCCAAAAGACTCCACTCCAAATCTGCTAGAACTTGTACACGAATTCAGCAAAGTGCCAGGATATAAAATCAAGGCACAGAAATCTGTTGCATTTCTTTACACCAACAACAGGACAGAAGAAAGAGAAATTAAGGAGTCAATCCCATTTAAAAGTGCACCCAAAACCATAAGATACCTAGGAATAAACCAAACCAAAGAGGCAACGAATCTGTACTCAGGAAACTATAAAGTACTCATGAAAGAAATTGAGGAAGACACAAAGAAATGGAAAAATGTTTCATGGACTGGAAGAACAAATATTGTGAAAAGGTCTATGCTACCTAAAGCAATCTACACATTTAATACAATCCCTATCAATAAAACATCCTTTTTTTTTTTCAGAGAAATGGAACAAATAATCCTAAAATTTATCTGGAACCAGAAAAGACCTCGAATAGCCAGAGGAAAAAGAAAGCCAAAGTTGGTGGCATCACAATTCCAGACTTCAAGCTCTATTACAAAGCTGTCATCATCAAGATAGTATGGCACTGGCACAAAAAGAGACACACAGATCAATGGAACAAAATAGAGAGCCCAGAAATAGACCCTCAACTCTACGGTCAACTAATCTTTGACAAAGCAGGAAAGAATGTCTAATGGAAAAAGACAGTCTCTTCAACAAGTGGCTTTGGGAAAATTGGACAGCCACATGCAGATAAATGAAACTGGACCATTTTCTTACATCACACACAAAAATAGACTCAAAATCCTTGAGGAGAACACAGGCAGCAACCTCTCCAACCTCAGGCACAGCAATTTTTCCCTAGAAACATCACCAAAAGCAAGGGAAGCAAGGGATAAAATGAACTATTGGGATTTCATCAATATCAAAACTTTTGCACAGCAAAGGAAACAGTCAACAAAACCAAAAGACAACTGACAGAATGGGAGAAGATATTCACAAATGACATATCAGACAAAGGGGTAGTATCCAAAATCTATAAAGGACTTACCAAACTCAACACCCAAAGAACAAATAATCCACCAAAAAATGGGCAGAAGACATGAACAAACAGTTCTGCAAAGAAAACTTCCAAGTGGTCAACCAGACACATGAAAAAGTGCTCCACATCACTCAGCCTCAGGGAAATACAAATCAAAACCACAGTGAGATACCACCCCACACCAGTCAGAATGGCTAAAATCAACAAGTCAGGAAATGACAGATGTTGACAAGGATGGAGAAAAAGGGGAGCCCTCCTACACTTTGGTGGGAATGCAAGCTGGTGCAGCTGCTCTGGAAAACAGTATGGAGGTTTCTCAAAAAGTTGAAAATAGAGCTACCCTATGACCCAGCAATTGCACTACTGTATTTACTTACCCTAAAGATACAAATGTAGTAATCTGAAGGGGCATGTGCACCCGAATGTTTATAGCATCAATGTCCGCAGTAGCTGAACTATGGAAAGAACCTAGATGTCCATCAACAGATGAATGGATAAAGAAGATGTGGTGTGTGTGTGTGTGTGTGTGTGTGTGTGTGTGTGTGTATGCTGTAACATTCGGGTATATATATATAATGGAATACTATGCAGCCATCAAAGAAAAATACAGAATCCTGCCATTTGCAATGACATGGATGGAACTAGAGGGTGTTACGCTATGTGAAATAAGTCAATCAGAGAAAGAGAATTATCATATGATCTCCCTGATATGACAAATTTGAGAGGCTGGGTGGGGGAGGAGGGGGTGGTCATGAGGGATAGGGAGGGAAAAAATGAAACAGGATGGAACTGGAGAGGGAGACAAACCATAAGAGACTCTTAATCCCAAGAAACAAACTGAGAGTTGCTGGGGGGTGGGAGGGGAGGGATAGGGTGGTTGGGTTAGGGACATTGGGGAGGGTATGTGGATGGTGAGTGCTGTGAATTGTGTGAGACTGATGATTCACAGACCTGTACCCCTGAAGCAAATCATACATTATATGTTAAAAAAAAAAAAAAAGAGAAAGAAAGTCAGATGGTTAACCAACTGAGCCACCCAGGTGCCCATGCAATGGACTTTTTTTTTTTTTTTTTTTGGTCTTTTATGATGCTGATGCTTTGAAGAGTAGAGGACAGTTGTTTTGCAGAATATCCTCTGATTTCTGTTTGTCTGAAGTTTCCTCAAGGTAAAAATCAGGTTATGTATTTTGTCCAAATCATAATGATTATGTCAGTTCGTCTCATGACATTTGCTACACTGAAAATTCCATTAGTTACTTGTTTGTTGTTCCTATTGTACTTTTTAAAAAATCAGCAGATATATGTATATTCTCTTATTTCCCCTTATTTCTTACATAAAAGATTGCATATTACATTTATTTTTACAGTTTGCCTTATTCACTTTACATTATATCCTAGAAATCCCTTCATTTCAGTTTATACAGATCTTCCTCATTATCTTTTACAACTGCATACTCTATTGTGTGGATTTGCTATTATTTATTCATCTAATTTCCTATGTATGAACAATTCTTTTTTTTTTTTTTTCCGTATTCTGTTATTACAAATAATGGGAAAGGAGAGCCTGAGTGGCTCAGTTGTTAAACATCTCCCTTTGGCTCAGGTCATGATCCTCAGATCCAGGGATTGAGCCTCACATAGGGCTCCCTGCTCCTCAGGGCGCCTGATTCTCCCTCTCCCTCTGCCTGCTGCTTCCCCTGGCTTGTGCTCTCTCTGTCAAATAAATAAATAAATTCTTTAAAATATATAGATAGATTTTTTCTGATATTAACATATTCATTTTACTCTCTTATGGTTACTCTTTGAATGATACATCTTTTCCCATCATTTTACTTTAAGTCTATTTGTGTCTTTAAATCTGAACTGTATCTCTTGTGTATGTCATATAGTTAAATCTTGCATTTTATACTGCTTTAAATTCTCTGTCTTTTAACAGTGGTGTTTAGCCCACTCACATTTAACTAATTATGATATGGCTAGATATCCATCCATTATTTTGCTGTGTGTTTTCCAAATGTCTTTGGAAAGACATTTGTATATATTTTTTCTTTACTGCATTCTTGTCTCAAACAAATACATTTTAGTGTACCATTGCAATTCCTCTGATTATCTTTTTAACTGAATATTTTGTACTTATTTTCATTATATTTGTTCTAGGGATTACAATATGCATCTTAATTCATGACTATCTGCCTAAGGTTAATACTGATTCAATTCCAGTAAACTATTATATCTACATCTTTGGTGCTACTATTGTCACACATATCTATACATATTATAAATTCAACAATATAATGTTATGATTGTTTCATATAATATTGTCTCTTAAAGAAATTAAGAAATGAAAAGAGAACTATAGATATTTATACAGGTTTTTGTATTTACCCATATATTTACCAGTTCTAGCATCCTTCATTTCTTCCTGTGGATTTAAGTTAATGTTCCATATCATTTCCTTCAAGTCTGTAGGGCTTCTTTAGTATTTGTTATAGGGAATGTCTACTAGGTGTAAATTCTTTCAGTCTTCTTTAATCTGGGAAATCTCTATTTTTCCTGAATTTTTACTATATAATTATTTGGTGATAACATTTTTTTCCTCCCACACTTTGAATATGTCATTCCACTGCCCTTTTTCCTCCATCACTGTTGATGAGAAGTCAATGTTAATCATATTGTTGTTTCTCTATACTTGATTAATCTTTTTTCTCTTGCTACTTTCAAGATTTCTCTTAGTACCTATAGTTTTTTGAGCTCCTTGAATATCAAAGTTAATGTTTTGTTTATTTAATCATATTTACAAAGGTTTTAGCCATTATTTTTCAAATTCTTTTCTGCCCCCTCTTCCCTTTTCTCTTCTTCTGAGACTTCCACTACGTGTGTGCTGGTAAACTTAATGTTGTTCCACAGGTTTCTGAGGTTCTGTTCATCTTTACTTAGTAATTTTACACTGGGCTTTTAAATTTGGATTATTTCTATTGATCTAGATTCAAGTTCACTGATTTTTTTTTTAATTTTTGATACAAATTGCAGTTGAGTGGTTAGGTTTAGGGTTAGGGTTAGAGTGAATTTCTCATTCTAGTCATTTTACATTTCCAAAATAAAATCTACAAATTCTAAAAATTTGCTTCTTTTTAATAATTTCTATTTATATTGATGCACCATATTTGTTCATTTATTATTAACATATTTTTCTTTAACCTTTAAACATGGTTTCCTTTAATTCTTTGAACTTATTAACAGTAACTGCTTTGAAGTCATTTGATGCTAAATCCAACATCATGACCCACCTAGATTCAGTTTCTGTTGATTGCACTTTTCCTGAGTATGGATTATATTTTCCTGTTTGTATGTAGATGCAAGCAGCCCCAACAAGAACTCCACATACTGCTACCATTCAGTGGTTCTTCACAAACACTTAAATTTGTTGCTTCCCTCTGCTCTATTTCTAGAACTATGAAAATTGTATTTTTTAACACTTTTGTCCAGTTTTATAGTTGTTTTAAAGTGAAAGGATTTGTGAAAATTTTCATTCTGCCTTAGCTAGAAGTGCTTTCTTTTTAATTCTGTATTTTTAACAACATAAAGTATGATTTTTGTTATTAATGTTGCTAATAGGCAATTTTTGTTTAGATTTCTCTACATGTTTATATATATTCACTATGTCTTTTTTCTCTTTTTTTTTTAAACTTGGGTTAATTTTGTGGGTTTTTTTTTTATTTCTTTTCAGTGTACCAGAATTCATTGTTTATGTACCACACCCAGTGCTCCATGCAATATGTGCCGTCCATAATACCCACCACCAAGCTCACTCAACCTCCCAGCCCCGCCCCTGCAAAACCCTCAGATTGTTTTTCAGAGTCCATAGTCTCTCATGGTTCATCTCCCCCTCCAATTTCCCCCAACTCCCTTCTCCTGTCCATCTCCCCATGTCCTCCCTGTTATTTCTTACACTCCACAAATAAGTGGAACCATTTGATAATTGACTCTCTCTGCTTGATTTATTTCACTCAGCATTAATCTCTTCCAGTCCCATCCACATTGATACAAAAGCTGGGTATTCATCCTTTCTGATGGAGGCATAATAGTCCATAGTGTATATGGACCACATCTTCCTTATTCATTCGTTGGTCAAAGGGCATCTTGGTTCTTTCCACAGTTTGGCGACTGTGGCCATTGCTGCTATGAATATGGGGTATGGCTGGCCCTTCTTTTCACTACATCTGTGTCTTTGAGGTAAATACCCAGTAGTGCAGTTGTAGGGTCATAGGGAAGCTCTATTTTTAATTTCTTAAGGAATCTCCACACTGTTTTCCAAAGTGGCTGCACCAACTTGCATTCCCACCCACGGTGTAAGAGGGTTCTCCTTTCTCCACATCCTCTCCAACACACGTTATTTACTGTCTTATTAATTTTGGCCATTCTAACTGGTGTAAGGTGGTATCTCAATGTGGTTTTGATTTGAATCTCCCTGATGGCTAGTGATGATGAACACTTTTTCATGTGTCTATTAGCCATTTGTATGTCTTCATTGGAGAAGTGTCTGTTCATGTCTTCTGCCCATTTTTTGACATGATTATCTGTTTTGTGTGTGTTGAGTTTGAGGAATTCTTTATAGATCCTGGATATCAGCCTTTTGTTTGTACTGTCATTTGCGAGTATCTTCTCCCATTCCATGGGTTGCCTCTTTGTTTTGCTAACTGTTTCCTTTTCTGTGCAGAAGCTTTTGATCTTGATGAAGTCCCAAAAGTTCATTTTCACTTTTGTTTCCTTTGCCTTTGGAGACATATCTTGAAAGAAGTTGCTGTGGCCGATGTCAAAGAGGTTACTGTCTATGTTCTCCTCTAGGATTCTGATGGATTCCTGCCTCATGTGGAGGTCTTTTATCCATTTCGAGTTTATCTTTGTGTATGGTGTAAGAGAATGGTCGAGTTTCATTCTTCTATATATAGCTGTCCAATTTTCCCAGCACCATTTATTGAAGAGACCATCTTTTTCCCACTGTATATTTTTTCCTGCTTTGTCAAAGGTTATTTGACCATAGAGTTGAGGGTCCATATCTGGGCTCTCTACTCTGTTCCACTGGTCTATGTGTCTGTTTTTTATGCCAGTACCATGCTGTCTTGGTGATCACAGCTTTGTAGTAAAGCTTGAAATCAGGCAACTTGATGCCCCCAGTTTTGTTTTTCTTTTTCAACACTTCCTCAGCAATTCAGGGTCTCTTCTGATTCCATACAAATGTTAGGATTGTTTGCTCCAGCTCTTTGAAAAATGATGGTAGAATTTTGATTGGAATGGCATTGAAAGTATAGATTGCTCCAGGAAGTACAGACATTTTAACAATGTTTATTCTTCCAATCCAAGAGCATGGAATGGTCTTCCGTCTTTTTGTGTCTTCTTCAATTTCTTTTAGGAGTGTTCTGTAGTTCCTCGAGTACAGATGCTTTACCTCTTTGGTTAGGTTTATTCCCAGGTATCTTATGGTTCTTGGTGCTATAGTAAATGGAATCAATTCTCTAATTTCCCTTTCTGTATTTTCATTGTTAGTGTATAAGAAAGCAACTGATTTCTGTACATTGACTTTGTATCCTGCCACATTCCTGAATAGCTGTATGAGTTCCAGTAGTTTGGGGGTGGAGTCTTTTGGGTTTTCCATATGAAGTATCATGTCATCTGTGAAGAGAGAGAGTTTGACTTCTTCATTGCCAATTTGGATACCTTTTATTTCTCTTTGTTGTCTGATTGCTGTTGCAAGGACTTCTAATACTATGTTGAACAAAACTGGTGAGAGTGGGCATCCTTGTCGTGTTCCTGATCTCAAAGGGAAGACTGTCAGCTTTTTCCCATTGACTATATTTGCTGTGGGTTTTTCATAGATAGATTTTATGAAGTTGAGGAATGTTCCCTCTATCCATATACTTTGAAGCATTTTAATCAGGAACAGATGTGGATTTTGTCAAATGTTTTTTCTGCATCAATTGAGAGGACTATGTGGTTCTTCTCTCTTCTTTTATTGATTTGTTCTATCACATTAATTGATATTCGAATGTTGAACCATACTTGCAACCCAGGGATGAATCCCACCTGGTCATGGCGGATAATCTTTTTAATGTGCTGTTGGATCCTATTAGCTAGGATCTTGATGAGAATCTTAGCATCCATATTCATCAGGGATATTGGTCTGAAATGCTCCTTTTTGGTGGGGTCTTTGCCTGGTTTGGGGATCAGGGTAATGCTGGCTTCATAAAAAGAGTCTAGAAGATTTCATTATGATTCAATTTTTTGAAATAGCTTCAGTAGAATAGGTATTATTTCTTCTTTGAAAGTTTGGTCCCCAGGGAATCCGTCATGTCCTGGGCTCTTGTTTTTTGGGAGATTTTTGATCACTGCTTCAATCTCATTACTGGTATTGGTCTATTCAGGTTGTCAATTTCTTCCTGGTTCAATTTTGGAAGATAATAGTTTTCCAGGAATGCATCCATTTCATCTAGGTTGCTTAACTTATTGGCATATAACTGTTGATAATAATTCTGATGATAGTCTCTATTTCCTTGGTGTTAGTTGTAATATCTCCCTTTTCATTCATAATTTTATTAATTTAGGCCTTCTCTCTTTTCTTTTGGATTAGTTCAGCCAATGGTTTATCGATCTTATTGATTCTTTCAAAAAACCAGCTTCTAGTTTCATTGATGTGTTCTACTGTATTTCTCGTTTCTATCTCATTGATCTCTGCTCTAATCTTGATTATTTCCCTTCTTGTGTGTGGAGTTGGCTTAATTTGTTTTTGATTCTCCAGTTCATTAAGGTGTAGAGACAGCTGGCATATTCTGGATTTTTCAATTTTTTTGAGGGCGGCTTGGATGGCTATGTATTTCCCCCTTAGGACTTCCTTTGTTGTATCCCATAGGTTTTGGACTGAAGTGTCTTCATTCTCGCTGGTTTCCATGAATTGTTTAAGTTCTTCTTTGATTTCCTGGTTGATCCAAGCATTCTTAAGCAAGGTGGTCTTTAGCTTCCAGGTGCTTGAATTCCTTCCAAACTTTTCCTTGTGGTTGAGCTCCAGTTTCAAAGCACTATGATCTGAGAATATGCAGGGAATAATCTCAATCTTTTTCTATCAGTTAAGCCCTGATTTGTGACCCAGTATGTGTTCCATTCTGGAGAAGGTTCCATGTGCATTTTAGAAGAATGAGTATTCTGTTGTTTTAGGGTAAAATGTTCTCTATATATCTATGAGGTCCTTCTGGTCCAATGTATCATTCAGTGCCCTTGTTTCTTTGATTTTCTGCTTGGATGATCTGTCTATTACTGAGAGTGGTGTGTTAAGATCTCCTACAATTAATGTATTCATATCAATATGACTCTTTATCTTGATTAACAGTTTTCTTATGTAATTCGCTGCTCCTATATTGGTGGCATAAATATTTATAATTGTTAGATCTTCTTGGTGGATAGTCCCTTTAAGAATTATGTAGTGTCCTTTTGTATCTCTGACTAGTTTAAAATCTAATTTATCATATATGAGAATTGCTACCCCAGCCTTCTTTGAGGACCATTGGCATGAAAGATGCTTCTCCATCCCTTCACTTTCAGTCTGGAAGTATCCTTAGTTTCAAAATGGGTCTCTTGTAGACAACATATGGATGGGTCTTGTCATTTTATCCAATCTGCAACCCTGTGCCATTTTATGGGTGCATTTAGGCCATTCACGTTGGGAGTGATTATTGAGAGATAAGTTTTTATTGACATCGTGTTACTTGTGAAGTCTTTGTTTCTGTTGATTGTCTCCATATTTTTTCTGTTCTATGATATTCTTGGGTTTTTTCCTCTTTTGTAGAACCCCCCTTAATATTTCTTGCAGTGCTGGCTTGGTGGTCACATAGTCTTTTAAACCTTGCTGGTCTTGGAAGGTCTTTATCTCTCCATCCATTTTGAATATCAGTCTTGCTGGAAAAAGTATTCTTGGCTGCATGTTCTTCTCATTTAATGTCCTAAATACATCTTGCCAGCCATTTCTGGCTTGCCAGGTTTCTGTGGACAGGTCTGATGTTATTCTGATGGGCTTTCCTCTGTACATAAGGAATCTCTTCTCCCTAGCTGCTTTCAAGAGCTCCTATCTAAAATTATGATTCATCATTTTCACAATCAGGTGTCTCAAGGTCTTTCTATATTCTATGATCTTGGGGGGAGACCTTTTTGCCTCTAGTACATGAAGCTGGTTCCATTCGCCAGATTGGGAAAATTTTCATGGAGAATTTGTTCAACTATATCCTCTAGTCTTCTTTCTTTCTCCTCCCCACTCAGGGAGTCCAATAATTCTGTTGTTGGAACATTTCATGGCGTCATTTATTTCCCTAATTCTGTTTTCATGGCTCCTAAGCTGTTTGTTCCAGGCTTCCTCCTGATCCTTTTTCTCTATCAATTTGTCCTCCAGATCACTAATTCTATCTTCTGCCTCAGTTACCCTAGCTTTTAGAGAATTTAGATTAGATTAGAATTCATTGAGAGTATTGTTAACATCATCCCTGATGGCTTTCATTTCTGCCCTAATCAATTCCATTTTGTCATCAAAGGCTTTCTCCAACCTAGCTATTGCCTGGATAATTGTTAGCCTGAATTCCCTTACTGACATACTGTTTATGTCCATATCCAATAGCTCTGATGGAGAGGACCAGTCTCTGAATTTTTCCTCTGTTGGGCATTCCTCCTCTTAGTCATTTTGGTGAGAGATGGCTGAACCGATGTGTAGCTGAATATATCAACCATGGTGCAGGCAAGGTGCACTCTGGAATGCTTCTGAGCAATTGAGAGTCCCCACCAAAAAGAAAGAAAAAAGAAAAAAAAGAGATAAACAGGGAAAAAAATAAAGAAAAAATAAAAGAGAAGGCCCAGCCCACATGGACCCCAAAGATAAGATTTAGAAAGTATACAAACAAAAACAAACAAAAAGACTGACAAAAGTTGATGACAAGAAAAATAAATAAATAAATAAATAAAAAAGAACCCAGCCAAAATGAACCCCAAGTATAAGATTTATATACTACCAGAACAAAAAGAAATACTCAGAAACACTGACAGAAGAAAAAGATGGTCAGTGTGGGCAAGAAAGGTTATTTTGACTCTTCCTGGATGTATCTTGATATCTTTGCTAAGGACTCAACTTTCCTGAGATAAAGGGGAGTTAAAACTGGTTTACATACAGGGGTAGCATTCACTGGGGGAAGGGAATTACCTTGAAGGTTATCTCTATATGAATATTTAAAATAATAATAAAATAAAAAAATAGAAAAACACAGGTATATGCGTCAAAAAAGTTCAGGCTAAAAGGTTATTATGGGAGTAGGAGTCAAGATGGCAGAGGAGCAGCAGGCTGAGATGACATCAGGTAGCAGGAGATCAGCTAGATAGTTTATCAAACCATTCTGAATACTTACAAATCCAACAGGAGATCAAAGAGAAGGCAGCAATTCTAGAAACAGAAAATCCACCACTTTCTGAAATGTAGCACCTGTGGAGAAGTGAATCCAAAGCAATGGGAAGATAGACCATGGGGGGAGGGGCCAGCTCCCAGCAAATGGCAGAGCAATGGAGCACAAAATCAGAACTTTTAAAAGTCTGCTCCACTGAGGGACATGGCTCCAGAGGCTAAGCCGGGGTGAAATCCACCTGGGGACAGCATGGTCTCAGATCCCGCGGGGTCACAGAAGAATCGAGGGTGTCTGAGTGTCACAGAGCTCGCAGGTATTAGAGTGGGGAAGCCGGCTACAGAGACAGAGCTGAGGAGTGAGCTGTCAAGTCAAGGTTACCTTAAACTGTGATCCGTGACCACTGCTCTTTGAGCAGAGACCACACAAGATCTGGGGAGACCCCCCCTGGAAGAGCACAGGGATCTGCTGGGTTTGGAGACTCTAAGCGGGGCTGTGTGCCAGAGACAGAGGCACATGGTCACAGGCTGGGTGAGCTCAGAGCACAGCCAGAGGCCAGGGAGACGGGAGTGATTGAGCGCTTTTCTCCGAGGGTGCACTGAGGAGTGGGGCCCCAAGCTCTTGTCTCCTCCGGGGTGGAGATTGGGAGGCTGCCATTTTCATTCCCATCCTCCAGAACTCTACAGAAAGCATTCAGGGAACAAAAGCTCCCGGAAGCGAACCCGAGCGTATTACTTAGCCCGGCCCCCCGGTAAGGGCAGTGGATTTCCGGCTTGGGCAAAGACATTTGAGAATCACTACAACAGGCCCCTCCCCCAGAAGATCAGCAATAAATCCAGCCAAGACCAAGTTCACTTACCAAGGAGAACAGCAGAATTCCAGAGGAGGAGAAAGCAAAGCATGGAATTCATGGCTTTCTCCCTGTGATTCCTTAGTCTTGCAAAGTTAATTAATTTTTTTAATTTTATTTTTTTCTTATGCTAAAATTTATTTAACTTTTACTCTTTCCTTTTTAAACGTTTTTAACTAGTTTATCTTAACAATTCCTTTCATTAAAAAATATTTTTGAACCTTCATTATTATAGTCATATTTTATCCTTCATTGTATCTAACTTTATTTTCTGTATACACATAGGGTTTTTTCTTCAAAAAAAGTTTGGGATACAACTTCTTCTAATAGATCAAAATATACCCTAAATCTAGCACAGGGCTTTGTTCTAGTCTCCAACCTGAGCAAATACTCTCCACTTTTTTTTTTTTCTTTATTCTCCCAACCAACTTATCTTATCAACTCCTTTTTTTAGAAATATTTTTTAAATGTTTTCATCTTTATACTCATATTCCATCCCTTCATCGTGTTTACCCTTATTTTATATATATATATATTTTTTTTCCATTCTTTAAAATTTGAGGAGGTAGTTTCTTCTAATAGACCAAAATACTCCCAAAATTAAGTGGGTGACTCTGTTCTATTCACCAGTCTAATATATATATTTTCTTTTTTTAATTTTTTTGCTGAACTTCTTTTTACCCCCTTTCCTCCCCCCATGATTTGGGGTCTTTTCCGATTTGGTTAAAGCAAATTTTCCTGGGGTCTTTGCCAACCTTTTAGTATTTTATTCTCTCCTTCATATATTCTTATCTGGATAAAATGACAAGGCAGAAAAATTCACCACACACACACAAAAAAGAAAAAGAAGCTTGGGGTGCCTGGGTGGCTCAGTGGGTTAAGCCTCTGCCTTTGTCTTAGGTCATGATCCTAGGGTCCTGGGATCAAACCCCACATCAGGCTCTCTACTCAGTGGGGAGACTGCTTCTCCCCCTCTCTCTGCCTACTTGTGATCTCTCTCTCTCTCTCCCTGTCAAATAAATAAATAACATTAAAAAATGAACAAGAGGCAGTACCAAAGGCTAGGGACCTAACCAATATGGACATTGGTAATATGTCAGATCTAGAGTTCAGAATGACAATTCTCAAGGTGTTAGCTGAGCTGGAAAAAGGCATAGAAGATATTAGAGAAACTATCTGGAGAAATAAAAGCCCTTTCTGGAGAAATGAAAGAACTAAAATCTAACCAAGCAGAAGTCAAAAAAGCTATTAATGAGGTCCAATAAAAAATGGAGGCTCTTATTGCTAGGATAAATGAGGCAGAAGAGAGAATTAGTGATATAGAAGACCAAATGATGGAGAATAAAGAAACTGAGCAAAAGAGAAACAAACAACCACTGGAACACGAGGGGAGAATTTGAGAGATAAGTGATACCATAAGACAGAACATTAGAATGACTGGGATTCCAGAAGAAAAAGAAAGGTATATTGAAGAGAATTATTATAGAGAATTTCCCTGATATGGCAAAGGGAACAAACATCAAAATCCAGGAGGCACAGAGAACTCCCCTCAAAATCAATAAGAATAGGTCCACACCCCATCATCTAATAGTAAAATTCACAAATCTTAGTGACAAAGAGAAAATCCTGAAAGCAGCCTGGGACAAGAAGTCTGTAACATACAATGGTAAAAATATTAGATTGGCAGTAGACTTAT
Organism: Martes martes; assembly: GCF_963455335.1. Lineage (NCBI taxonomy): Eukaryota > Metazoa > Chordata > Mammalia > Carnivora > Mustelidae > Martes > Martes martes. The sequence continues at coordinate 151,286,822 of NC_137891.1, forward strand.
CCACTTATCCTGGCAGGCCAGAAAGAATGGGCATGATATATTCAGAGCACTAAACAAGAAAAACATGCAGCCAAGAATACTATATCCAGCTAGGCTATCATTGAAAATAGAAGGAGAGATAAAAAGCTTCCAGAACAAACAAAAACTAAAAGAATTTGTAAACACCAAACAAGCTCTATAGGAAATATTGAAAGTGGTCCTCTAAGCAAAGAGAGACCCTAAAAGTAGTAGACCAGAAAGGAACAGAGACAATATACAGTAACACTCACCTTACAGACAATACAATGGCACTAAATTCACATCTCTCAATAGTTACCCTGAATGTAAATGGGCTACATGCCCCAATCAAAAGACACAAGGTATCAGAATGGATAAAAAAACAAACTCCATCAATATGCTCTCTACAAGAAACTCATTTTAGACCCAAAGACACCTCCAGATTTAACGTGAGGGGGTGGAAAAAAATTTACCATGCTAATGGACATCAAAAGAAACCTGGGGTGGCAATCCTTGTACCAGATAAATTAGATTTTAAGCGAAAGACTATAATAAGAGATGGGGAAGGACACTGTATCATACTTAAAGGGTCTGTCCAACAAGAAGAGCTAACAATTTTAAATATCTATGCTCCTAATATGGGAGCAGATAACTATATAAACCAGTTAATAACAAAATCAAAGAAACACATCGACAACAATACAATAATAGTAGGGGAATTTAACACCCCCCCTCACTGAAATGGACAGATCATCTAAGCAGATCAACAAGGAAATAAAAGCTTTAAATGACACACTGGATCAGATGGACATCACAAATATATTCAGAACATTCCATCCCAAAGAAACAGAATACATATTCTTCTCTAGTGCACATGGAACATTCTCTAGAATAGATCACATTCCGGGTCACAAATCAGGTCTCAGCTGGTACCATAAGATGGGGTCATGCCCTGCATATTTTCAGACCACAATGCTCTGAAGCTAGAATTCAATCACAAGAGGAAATTAGAAAGAACCCAAATACGTGGAGGCTAAAGAGCAGTCTACTAAAGAATGAATGGGTCAACCAGGAAGTTAAAGAAGAATTGAAAAAAATTCATGGAAACAAACGATAATGAAAGCACAACTGTTCAAAATCTGTGGGACACAGCAAAGGCAGTTCTGAGAGGAAAATATATAGTGATACAAGCCTTTTTCAAGAAACATGAAAGGCCTCAAATACACAACCTAACCCCACACCTAAATGAGCTGAAGAAAGAACAACAAAGAAAGCCAAAACCCAGCAGGAGAAGAGAAATAATAAAGATCAGAGCAGAAATCAATGAAAAAGAAACCAAAAAAAAAAACAATAGAACAAATCAACGAAACTAGGAGCTGGTTCTTTGAAAGAACTAATAAGATTGATAAACCCTTGGCCAGACTTATTAAAAAGAAAACAGAAAAGACCTAAATAAATAAAATCATGAATGAAAGAGGAGAGAACTCAACCAACACCAAAGAAATACAAACAATTATAAGAACATATTATGAGCAACTATATGCAAGCAAATTTGACAATCTGGAAGAAATAGATGAATTCTTAGAGACATATAAACTACCACAACTGAACCAGGAAGAAATAGAAAACCTGAACAGACCCATAACCAGTAAGGAGATTGAAGCAGTCATCAAAAAACTCCCAACAAACAAGAGTCCAGGGCCAGATGTTTCTCAGGGGAATTCTACCAAACATTTAAAAAAGAATTAATTCCTATTCTCCTGAAACTGTTCCAAAAAACAGAAATGGAAGGAAAACTTCCAAACTCATTTTATGAGTCCAGCATCACCTTGATCCCAAAACCAAACAAAGACTCCATCAAAAAAGAGAATTACAGACCAATATCCTTGATGAACACCAATTAGAAAATTCTCACCAAAATACTAGCCAATAAGATCCAACAGTACATTAAAAGGATTATTCACCATGACCAAGGGGGATTTATTCCTGGGCCACAAGGTTGTTTCTTTTTTTTTTTTTAAGATTTTTATTTATTTGACACACAGAGAGAGAAATCACAAGTAGGCAGAGAGGCAGGCAGAGAGAGAGGAGGAAGCAGGCTCCCCGCTGAGTGGAGAGCCAGATGGGGGACTCGATCCCAGGACCCTGAGATCATGACCCGAGCCGAAGGCAGAGGCTTAACCCACTGAGCCACCCAGGAATCCCCGCAAGGTTGTTTCGATATCCGCAAATCAATCAATGTGATATAATACATTAATAAAAGAAAGAATAAGAACCATATGATACTCTCAATAGATGCTGAAAAAGCATTTGACAAAGTACAGCATCCTTTCCTGAACAAAACTCTTCAAAGTGTAGGGATAGAGGGTACATACCTCAACATCATCAAAGCCATCTATGAAAAACTCACAGGGAATATTATTCCCAATGGAGAAAAACTGAGAGCTTTTGTGCTAAGATCAGGAACATGGCAAGGATGTCCATTATCACCACTGCTATTCAACATACTACCAGAAGTCCTAGCATCAGCAATCAGACAACAGAAGAAATAAAAGGCATCCAAATCGGCAAAGAAGAAGTCAAACTATCACTCTTTGCAGATGATATGATACTATATGTGGAAAACCCAAAAGACTCCACTCCAAATCTGCTAGAACTTGTACACGAATTCAGCAAAGTGCCAGGATATAAAATCAAGGCACAGAAATCTGTTGCATTTCTTTACACCAACAACAGGACAGAAGAAAGAGAAATTAAGGAGTCAATCCCATTTAAAAGTGCACCCAAAACCATAAGATACCTAGGAATAAACCAAACCAAAGAGGCAACGAATCTGTACTCAGGAAACTATAAAGTACTCATGAAAGAAATTGAGGAAGACACAAAGAAATGGAAAAATGTTTCATGGACTGGAAGAACAAATATTGTGAAAAGGTCTATGCTACCTAAAGCAATCTACACATTTAATACAATCCCTATCAATAAAACATCCTTTTTTTTTTTCAGAGAAATGGAACAAATAATCCTAAAATTTATCTGGAACCAGAAAAGACCTTGAATAGCCAGAGGAATGTTGAAAAAGAAAGCCAAAGTTGGTGGCATCACAATTCTAGACTTCAAGCTCTATTACAAAGCTGTCATCATCAAGATAGTATGGCACTGGCACAAAAACAGACACATAGATCAATGGAACAGAATAGAGAGCCCAGAAATAGAACCTCAACTCTATGGTCAACTAATCTTTGACAAAGCAGGAAAGAATGTTGAATGGAAAAAGACAGTCTCTTCAACAAATGGTGTTGGGAAAATTGGACAGCCGCATGCAGAAAAATGAAACTGGACCATTTCCTTACACCACACATGAAAATAGACTCAAAATGGATGAAGGACCTCAATGTGAGAAAGGAATCCATCAAAATACTTGAGGAGTACACAGGCAGCAACCTCTTTGACCTCAACCACAGTAACTTCTTCCTAGGAACATCACCAAAGGCAAAGGAAGCAAGGGTAAAAATGAACTATTGGGACTTCATCAAGATCAAAAGCTTTTGCACAGCAAAGGAAATAGTCAACAAAACCAAAAGACAACTGACAGAATGGGAGAAGATATATGCTCATGACATATCAGATAAAGGGGTAGTATCCAAAATCTATAAAGGACTTATCAAACTCAACACCCAAAGAACAAATAATCCAATCAAGAGATGGGCAGAGGACATGAACAAACATTTATGCAAAGAAGACATCCAGATGGCCAACAGACACATGAAAAAGTGCTCCACATCACTCGGCATCAGGGAAATACAAATCAAAACCACAATGAGATACCACCTCACACCAGTCAGAATGGCTAAAATTAACAAGTCAGGAAACAGCAGACGTTGGCAAGGATGGAGAGAAAGGGGTGCACTCCTATACTGTTGGTGGGAATGCAAGCTGGTGAAGCTGCTCCGGAAAACAGCATGGAGGTTCCTCAAAAAGTTGAAAATAGAGCTACCCTACAACCCAGCAATTGCACTACTGGGTATTTACCCTAAAGATACAAATGTAGTGATCTGAAGGGGCATGTGCACCCGAATGTTTATAGCAGCAATGTCCACAATAGCCAAACTATGGAAAGAACTTAGATGTCCATCAATAGACGAATGGATAAAGATGTGGTGTATATGTATATACAATGGAATACTATGCAGCCATCAAAAGAAATGAAATTTTGCCATTTGCAATAACGTGGATGGAACTAGAGGATATTATGCTTAGCAAAATAAGTCAGTCGGAGAAAGACAACTATCACATGATCTCCCTGATATGAGGAAGTACAGATATAATGGGGTGGGGTTTGCGGGGTAGGAAAAGAATAAATGAAACAAGATGGGATCAGGAGGGAGACAAACCATAGGAGATTCTTAATCTCACAAAACAAACTGAGGGTTGCCGGGGAGAGGGGGATAGAGAGAGGGTGGTGGGGTTATGGACATTGGGGAAGGTATGTGCTATGGTGAGTGCTGTGAAGGGTGTAAACCTGGTGATTCACAGACCCGTACCCCTGGGGCTAATAATACATTATATGTTTATTAAAAATTAATTTAAAAAAGGTTAATATGGAATTTGATGTACTGAACATCTCATTGTGATGGTAAGTAGATTAAAAAGTTATATAAAAAAATGAAAAGAACCAGAATAGTGGGAACTAATTAAAAATAAAAGTTGTATCAATGAAGTAGTGGTCCTTGTCCTCTCGGGTTTTTTTGTTTGTTTGTTTTGTGGGTTTTTTTATTGGCTTTCTTGGGGAGGGGCCTGCCACATGGTTTTTCAGGGAGTCTTGCTAGAGTTGAATCCTCCTACCCCCATAAGAGGCTGGGCTCTGAGGAAACCAGTTTTTCAGGCTTTTGTTCTCTGGAGGTTTTGTTTGTTTGTTTGTCAGTTTTTTCCCCCCTTGGTGGCTTTTGGCGGTTCTTTGGAGGGTTAGAGGAAAGCAAACTGCACCCAGACCTCCATCTCAGAGAGAAGCCTCAGTCTATTCCCCTCTGGGTGCTCCAGAGCACATAAATTCCCCCTCTGCCACTGGCAAAGTGTGTCCCCAGTCACGGTCTCTGGGGTCACAGGAACTCCCGCTGGTACCCCAAACCACAAGAAATACTAGCCATGTCTGTCTGGGCAGGTCCAGACCGCCAGAGAGGTCCCAACCAGAGATAGCACAGTGAGATTTTCATGCTGGCTGGGCTGGGAGTGTTCAGAATCTCTGGGTCCTAGAGAGCGCCAGCTAGCGCCTGCATGGACCTCTCTCAGGGGAGGGTGTGGATCGAGGCTCTGACCCTGGTCACACAGGGCGCATGCAGAGTACAAAAGGCTGTGGTTCTAGAGAGCGCCCAGCTGGCATCCACACCAGACTCCCTCATGGGCGCCACCACCCAGATTTTCTCAGGCACACCAGCAGCTCAGAGACAAAGACCTGGCTTCTTCACTGTACTCTCTGGTTCTGCACCAGTGGTGGCCATCCTGGGTCAGTGGGCTTAATCCCTGTCACTAACTACCCAATTCCACCAATTTCCCCTTAAGATCTTTTGCTCTTTTTGAGTTGCTTTCAGGCAGACTCCAAGTTAATGTTGGTCCCCAATCACAGTGCACTCTTGTATTGGGGTATTACTTTCCAATGGGTCATTTCTGGTGCCTCCCTGATCAGACTAATATATCAGTCTGATGTTCCCACTCTGCTTTACCTGTCCACTGGTGTCTTCTGCCCCCATAGAGATCCAGAAGTGTATAATTCTAATTTCAGGCTGATTTCATGGGTGATCAGAGTTCTTTAGTAGGTAATCAGCTCACTTTAGGGGACTGGTTGAAACAGTGCCTCCTACTTCTCCACCATCTTGTCTCCTCCCTTCTATATTCACTATTTCTTTATGTATTATAGACTACTCTGTCAGGATCATTTTCTTTATTCCTAAAATTAATCCCTTAGAAGATTTTTAGTTTTGGTTTCCTGGTAGTAATCTCTCATATATATTTTTACTCTAAAAATAATTTTTTTAAACATCATTACTGAAATATCATTTTGTTGTACAATTTTACGGTTTTTTTCCCCTAAGCAGTTTATTTTTTTTTAAGATTTTATTTATTTATTTGACAGAGAAAGAAACAGCAAGAGAGGGAACACAAGCAGGGGGAGTGGGAGAGGGAGAAGCAGGCTTTCCACCGAGTGAGCCTGACACGGAGCTCAATCCCAGGAACCTGGGATTATGACATGAGCCAAAGGCTGACGCTTAACTGACTGAGCCACCCAGGTACCCCTCTTAAGCAATTTAAAGATATTCTATTTTTTCTGCTTCCATGATTGCTTTTCAGTGGGCTTCTCTTCTCTATGTATTACTACTTTATAAGCGACCTGTCCTTTTTTTGGCTACTGTTAGGATATATCTTTTTCATCTATGTGGTTTTTTAAATTTGTTAGCAATATATCTAGGAGTGGATTTTTTGGTTTGGGGCTTTTTTTGTTTTGTTTTGTTTTTATTATCTTGCATGGTAATGCTATGGTTGTTATATCTGCATATTCATGTATTTTTTCAAATCTAGAAACCTCCAAGCTATAATCTCTTGGAATACTACATTTCCTATATTCTTTCTTGAAATTGCCTTAGACACATGTTTACTCTTATTTTCCTATTTTCTTTTTAAATATTTTTGTGCCTTATTATTGGAAATTGCCTTATATCCAGGTTCTTTTCTATTTTATACCTCCTATCCACAGTTTTCTGTAACTAATCTGTTAACTCATAAACTGATTTTTAAAAATTTCTCTTATTTTACCTTTCATTTCTAGAAGCTTTACTTACTGTCAAATTTGCCTGATCATTTTTATTGTTTCTTGTTTATTGATAATTTTAAAATAACATGCTAATAATTTAATTTTTATATTCTTTATCTGATCTTCCAGTATATGAAGTTTTTGGAGGTTTAAATTTGTTATCATTTTGCTGACTCTGACTCATGGTAACTTGTTTCCCTGTGTGTTTGGTATTGTGAGTTCACATAATTTATTAAATTCAATATATAGAATCATGAAGGTCTAAATAGGATTGTTTTCCTTCAAAGAGGATTTATGCTCATTTCCAATAACAAGCAAGAGTGGTATAAATATGGAACTATTTTAGCCCTGTTCATGAACTCCAGTTAATTATTTGAGTCTCAAATTCATCTCTTTTACTTTGAGGCAGGACCTACATTCTGTCTCCCAATATTAGTGTTGGTATTGGCATCTAACTCCAATGGAACCTCCACTTCAGAATTTACTAACCCTCACAATTCAGGTTTCACATCATTGTGTCTTTATTTTGGCTCTAGGAAATTTCCTTCACTTTATTGAATGTCCAGCAAAACTTTAAAAAAAATGCTTGTTTTTTAAAGATTTATTTATTTATTTGACAGAGAAAGAGCACAAGTAGGCAGAGCAGCAGGCAGAGAGAGAGGCAAAAGCAGGCTCCCTACTGAGAAGAAAGCCTGATGAGGGGCTTGATCCAGGACCCTGAGATCATGACCTGAGCCGAAGACAGAGGCTTAACCCACTGAGCCACACAGGTGCCCCAAAAATATGCTTGTTGTATTTTATCTAGGATGTCATTTTACAGTAGTAGGAAAGCCCTTCAGAGTGTGTAGTCCAACATTTTGTTGGAAGCAGATCTTTCAATATTAATTTTTTCAGAAGAATTTCTGAAGGTATTATGTTCCAAAACATTTATTTTGATTGTGAATGTATTAAGTATACAAATTAGTAAGAGGAGAGATAGCATTTTCTATACTTATATGTTTTTTCTATTTAATGCATTTCCTTTATGCCCATCATGTTTATGCTTTTCAATATAAGTCTTCCATGTTTCTTAGCAAGTTCATAGCTAGAAATCATTCAGATTTTTTTTTTTTTTGGTGGTGGTTGTCATCAAAATGCTTTTATCATAGATAGTAAAACTTTCAGTTTTTGCATATTATGTAACCAACAATTCAGTAAAGATTCTCACATTTCTTAAAGTTTTCAGTTGATTCTCTTAGATTATCTACATATTCAATCATTTTATCTGTGAATAATACTTTTTCCTCTTTCTAAATTAGTATATTTTATTTTATAATTTTGTCTTTTGCATTGGCTATGACTATCACAAACCTACATGTTCTTGCACTAAAACTTTCCAAAATACAAAATACATACGTAGCATACACTGAAACTGGAAATTAAACAACTGACTAAAATTAGCTATATGCAGGTGTTTTAGTCCTTTAGCTATTATTAGAAAAGCGTATTATGCCAACAGTAAGTTGGTTTTAGATTTGTTTTTGGACTCAGCTTCCAGGTGATTATATTAATTGCATCCTGAATTTGATCTCGAGATAGATTCATGAGTTGGAGTCTCAAAAGGGTATCCTCAGCTCTCCACAAAAACGCACAGCATCAGAGGATTTTTTAAATTATTTCAGTAATACCTAAATCTCTTTTAGGCACTGAAAGAAGTGACTTAATCTTTAGGAGCTCTGTTAAATAATCTTGTATATGTCTTTTCTCTATGGTAATATAGTTTAACCTTTACTATTGATTCCTATTTTCCAACCCTTTCATCATTTTCATGAGTATTCTGTAAGTTTTCTCTAAAAGCCCTGTCTTTCTGAGATTATACAACTTATTGTTGCCTCACAATCAGTCTAACAGGCATCCACCCAGTACAAAGAGGGATAATTACAAATTGTTTGCTACATATTGACCTTTCTGGATTTATTTGCATCTTTAACAGCTTTACTTAATTAGACTTATTTTCAGGTTATGATGTTTTATTCTTTAAATCCTTTTCAGTCAGGGGTGCCTGGGTGGCTCGGTTGGTTAACTATCTCCCTTCAGCTCAGGTCATGATCCCAGGGTTTTGGGATTGAGCCCCACATCAGGCTCTCTGCTCAGTGGGGAGTCTGTTTGTCCCTCTCCCTTTGCTCCTCTCTCTACTTCATGCTCTCCTCCTCTCAAATGAATAAAATCTTTAAAAAATAAATCCTTTTCCATCATACTTGCATATATTCTGTGTTCAATAAGAAGTCATATCAACTAAACCTCTCCTCTTCTTTGGATAACATCATTAGGAAGTGTTAATATAAATGGCTAGCAGACACATGAAAAAATGTAAACCATTATTAGCCATCAGGGAAATTCAAATCAAAACCACACTGAGATACCACCTTAGACTAGTAAGAATGGCAAAGATTAACAAAGCAGGAAACAACAAATGTTGGAGAGAATGTGGAGAAAGTTGAACCCTCTTACACTGTTGGTGGGAATACAAGTTGGTGCAGCCACTTTGGAAAACAGTGTGGGGATTCCTCAAAAAATTAAAAACAGACCTACCCTATGACCTGGCATTTGCACTACCGGGTATTTACTCCAAATATATAGATGTAGTGAAAAGAAGGGCCATCTGTACCCTAGTGTTCATAGCAGCAATGGCCACAGTCGCCAAACTGTGGAAAGAGCCGAAATGCCCTTCAACAGACAAATGGATAAAGAAGATATCCATATACACTATGGAGTATTATGCCTCCATCAGAAAGGATGAATACCCAACTTTTGGATCAACATGGATAGGACTGGAGGAGATTATGCTGAGTGAAATAAGTCAAGCAGAGAAAGTCAATTATCATATGGTTTCACTTACTTGTGGAGCATAAGGAATAACATGGAGAACATTAGGTGATGGAAAGCAAAAGTGAATTGGGGGAATTTGGAGGGGGAGATGAACCACAAAAAACTCTGGACTCTGACAAACAAACTGAGGGTTCTAGAGGGGAAGTGGGTAGGGGGATAGGTGAGCCTGCTGGTGGGTTTTAAGGAGGGCATGTATTGCACGGAGCACTGGGTGTTGTATGTAAAACAATGAATCTTGAGATATTGTATCAAAAACTAATGATGTATTTTATGGTGACTAACATAACACAATTTTAAAAAAGTGTTAATATGGGGCACCTGGGTGGCCCAGTGGGTTAAGCTTCTGCCTTCGGGTCATGATCTCAGGGTCCTGGGATCAAGCCCCACATTGGGCTGTCTGCTCAGTGGGGAACCTGCTTCCCCCTCTCTCTCTGCCTGCCTCTCTGCCTACTTGTGATCTCTGTCTCAAATAAATGAATAAAATCTTTAAAAAAAAGTGTTAATAGATCTTTATTAGAATAAGGAAACCATTATATTTTATGTTTGGATTTCAGCTCACACACTCTCTGGACCCAGTTGCTTTTGACAACATTTAGTGCATAACATAGCCATGTCAACTTGATAATTAAGCAGTAAAGTGATTATTTAATATACTGAAAACAATACTCAGTACGAGTTATAGGTATGTTTTAAACTTGAGGAAGTCTTTGCTCATTAAAAGCTAATGGTAAGCATTAGAGAGATGGTTAGTTCTATAACTGGGGCAAGAAGTACTTGGTATGAGCCAGAGTAAAAAAAAAAAAAAAAAAAAGTAGTGCCAGAAAATAAAAATGTGCTCGAACACTCACCCACAATGATGAGGGTATGTTGAAGGGCTCACGTAGCCCTCTGAAAGAACTCTCAAAAGCCAAAGCTGGAGGGGCTCCTGGGTGACTCAGTCAGTTAAGCGTCTGCCTTTGGCTCACTCAGGTCATGATCCCAAGTCCTGGGATCGAGGTCTGCATCAGGCTTCCTGATCAGCAGAGACCCTATTTCTCACTCTCCCTCTGCTGTTCCCCTTGCTGTGCTCTCTCTCTCTGTGTTAAGTAAATAAATAAAATCTTTCTTAAAAAAGCCAAAGCTGGAACAAAGTTGAACAACAAAATAAATGAAGTAACATTGGATTATAACCCAAAATCTAAAATAACCATCCTTAAGCCCATACAGATATAAATAAATGATTAAATAAATGAATACATGGCAGAGAATAGACAAGTATCACATACAGGATTCCAAATAACTTATATAGATGATTTTTTAAAGAGATGAAGCTGGAAAGAGCCCATATGTCCATTGACAGACGCATGGATAAGGAATATGTGGTGTGTATATATATATATATACACATTGGAATATTATGGAGCCATCAAAAAATGAAACCCTGCCATTTGATGATGTGGATAATTAGAGGGTATTATGCTAAGTAAATAAGCCAATCAGAGAAATACAATTATCATATGATCTCACTGATATGTGGAATTTAAGAAACAAGGCAGAGAATCCTAAGGGAAGAGAGGAAAAAATGAAACAAGATGAATCAGAGAGGGAGACAAACCATAAGAGACTCTTAATCTTAGGAAACAAACTGAGGGTTGCCGGAAGGGAGTGGGGTGAGAAGATGGGGTAACTGGGTGATGGACGTTGGGGAGGATATCTAGGGGCAGACACCCCTAGATTTTTTTTTTAAAGAGGGAAGCTGAGGGATGCCTGCATGACTCAGATGGTTGAGCATCTACCTTTGGCTCAGGTCATGATCCCAGGATCCTGGAGATCAAGTCCTGCATTGGGCTCCTTGTTCAGTGGGAAGCCTGCTTCTCCCTCTGCCTACAACTCTCCCTGCTTGTGTGCTCTCTTTCTGACAAATAAATTAATAAATTTTTTTTAAAAGAGAGAGTGAGAGAGACAATGTGATTTTATAGTGGAGAATCCTGGCAAACACTAGCTCAAGCCAAGTGACTAAGACTAACATCAACAATGATGTCATGTTGATAGTATTGATAGTAGTCATATTGATAAGGTTTGATGAGAATGGTATTTTAACTCTGTGGTCTTCCTCCTCAAAACCCTTAACTTCAGTCTACTCATGACAAAAACATGAGGTAAATTTCACAGAAATACATGGCCAATATTCTTCCAAACTGTCAAGGTCATAAAAACAAAGTCTCATTGAACACTACATAAAAAACTAATGATGTATTAATGTTGGCTAATTGAACATAATAAAAAATTATATTAACAAAAAACAAAGTCTGGGGTGCCTGGGTGGCTCAGTGGGTTGGGCCTCTGCCTTCGGCTCAGGTCATGATCTCGGGGTCCTGGGATCGAGTCTCACATCAGGCTCTCTGCTCAGTGGGGAGCCTGCTTCCCCCTCTCTCTCTGCCTGCCTCTCTGCCTACTTGTGATCTCTCCGTCAAATAAATAAGTAAGACCTTTAAAAAATACAAAAAATAAAACTATTAAAAAAAAACAAACTCTGAGAAACTGTCACAGCTGTGAGGTAGCCTAAAGAGACGTATTATAATGTTGTATCCTGGATGAGATCCTGGAACAGAAAAGGACATTAGGGGAAAATGGGTGAAATCTGAATAAACTGTGGACTTTGCTTAATAGTAATATGTCAATATTGTATCATTAATTTTGACAATATACCATACTAACAATGTAAGATGTTAGTATGTAATGTAGTATGTATGTAAGTTAGTATGTATGTAGTGTGTAACAATGTAAGATAGTAAAGAGATATATATGGGATATATATCTTTGTATTATCTTTGTAATAGTATCACACATCTTAAACTGCTATAAACAGTTCATTTAATAAATAATTTTTTAAAAGTCAGTAGTAGAGCTTTGTTTCTTTCATGTCTGACTATATTGGATAATATTGGATAATATTTAAATGACTATATTGGATAATATTGTTAGTGTCCCAATCAAGATCAATGGAGAAAAATGAGAAGTGATAGCTAATTTGTTAAATAAGATAATTGGGACTTTAAAAGATCTCAATAGACTGTAATGATAGACTGATCTTCAGTAAGATTCAATTTCATAAGGCTAAATTTAAATTTATGTTCAAAAATCAACTGCACAAATAAATTATGTTTACTAGATGCAGCATATATCTGAAAAAAATCTTAGGGGTTTTATTTTATGATAAACTTGATGCAAGTCTGTGAATTTTAGCTGTCTAAAAAAGGCAGGGCTCCTGGCTGGGTCAATCAGTAGAGCATGTAATTCTTGTTCTCAGGGCTGTGAGTTTAAGCCCCACATTGAGCACAAAGATTATGTAAATAGATAAAAATATGGGTCACCTGGGTAGCTCAGTCAGTTAAGCACCTGGTTCTTGATCTCAGCTGAGGTCTTGAGCTCAGGGTTATGACTTCAAACCTGCATTGAGCTCCATGCTGGGCATGGAGCTTACTAATTAAAAAAATAATAATTAAAATATGTCAATCAATATTCATCTACATCAACAAGATTTAGAATGAATGGTAATTTTGCTACCCTGTTATACTAAAAAAAACTCCTCGAATATGGAATTCATTTTAGGAATGGTGTACTTTAAGAGATACAAGACAGATTGGAGCAGATCCAGAGGAGAAAAAAGCACAAATGAGGAACACATTTTAGAACACAGTTTCTTCACATATTTGAAGAGTTACAGTGTGAAAAAACTGAGGTTAATTTCATGTGGCTTTAGAAAATAAGATAGAAATAGGATAAAAGCTCTAAGGAGGCAGATTTCAGGAAAAAAATTAATTTCTGAAAATAAAATTGTCTAGCTCAGTATGAGTTCTGTCTCACTGAAGGTGTTCACATAAAATCTCTATTATAATTGTTTAAGATCTTGAGGAATTCAATTATTTATGGGGAGATTTATTAGAATGAAATGCCCTTAGCTTTTATATTCTTTGATATTTCATTCAATTAAAAAAATTCAAAATACATTATTTCCTGTGTCAAAAGCCAAACTCTGCATATGAATAAAACAAAGCATAAAGATAAGTTCATTGCAAGGCTTTTGACCTGCAAGCCAGGAAATGAAGGATACAGAAGCAATGAATTCAAAGTTGCTCAGAGACTAAGAGATTTTTATGAGATAAAATACAGAAGTTATTTGGCCTTTTCAGCTGATAGGTTGCCTAGTGGTTTTCTTTTCTTTTTAAAATTTATTTATTATGTTCGAATAGCCAACATATAGTATATCATTATTTTTGGTGTAGTGCTCAATGATTCTTTAGCTAGTGGTTTTCTTATTTGGATCAGATTAGCTGAGTCAGGGGAACAAGGAAGTCCGGAGATGGTGTAAACAGACTTGGAGTTTGGAGATTGGTTAGTGTCCTCTGCTGATTTCAAGAAGAGCTGTAAATTCCTATAAGGTTAGGTTGTTTCTTTTATGCACCTGCTTTGACCCTTCCCATTTTGTCCTTGACATAAGTGACTCCATTTTAGTTTATTTCCACACTTGATACTGGTTAATCTTCTGAAGACTAAATATAAGGCATTGGGGAAGCAGCATAGTATACAGTGAATAAGATAATAGTCTTTGGAGCAATTGTCTGGGTTCAAGTCTCGTTCTGCCATTATTATGATGGTGAGCTGGAGGAAGTTACTTAACTTCAATATGTTGTAGGTTTTACCTAGGCAAAAGCAATTTGTTTCCTTATTTGTAAAATGAGAATAATAGTACCTGCCTCATGAGTTTATTAAAAGGATTTAATGACTTCATATTTATAAAATGCTTAGAATAGTAACTGATACTTTGTAAGCATTATAAACGTTGAAAAATAATGAGGATTTTCAGTAAAAGTTTTTTTTTAAGATTTTTTATTTATTTATTTGACAGAGATCACAGATAGGCAGAGAGGCAGGCAGAGAGAGAGAGGTAGGGAAGCAGGCTCCCTGCTGAGCAGAGAGCCTGATGCGGGGCTTGATCACAGGACTCTGAGATCATGACCTGAGCCGAAGGCAGAGGCTTATAACCCACTGAGCCACCCAGGCGCCCCTAGTAAAAGTTTTAAGATGGTCTAGGATTAAGGCTGCAATCTCTATTTCATATGGTCTATTTAATGTCAAAACATACAATTTTTCTTCTAATTTACAACTTCTGATGCTGTTTTGTTATATTTCTAAATAAAAGGGAATCTGTTCATGCCACAATTGTAAAATAATCTCGTAAGATCAGTAAATGATCCTCGGCTATGTAGATAATTATACATTAAATTCTTAATTACTTTATATTTCCCCCCACATTTGTTCTGCATCAAGTGTAAATTCCAAAGTGTTTCTTCCCAAATTATTTTAAGACCTGTCTTTCATCACTTATTTTGCTCACCCCAAATGCAACAATACCCTTGCTTAATCAGCTTAACTTATGTATCTGGAATTGCAACACAGAAGTCCCAAAAGAGCACTTGAGAAACTATGATTTATACTTAATGTGTTACAGGTGGCTTCTTAGGCGAAACGCTTATTTCTTGTGTCATTAAAATGATAAATTTCTAAATTCTCAAGTTGCATTTCTGTTAAAAGTTTACTGTAGTTCATTTACTTCCAAATTTGGTTTTGTCTACATATTCCCAAATAATACTTTTGACCTTAAGTTTACAAGAGCAACATTACAATTAAAATCCTAGTAGAAATAGATGATATTAACAAATTCATTGACAGGATTTCCTGATCATAAGTCATTTAGACTAAATTGTACCAGATTTTGTTCTTGGGATTGGTTAAAAAAATTACATCTGATCATTAACAAAACCAATAAGATCATGAGAGGATGGGTTAAATAGGTGATGGGAATTAAGGAGTCCACTTGTGATAAGCACAGAGTGATGCATGGAAGTGTTAAATTACTATGTTGTACACCTGAAACTAATATAACACTGCATGTTAACTAATGGAATTAAAGTAAAAACTTAAGAAAACCCAGTAAGAATGTAATGGATGAGGCAATATCAAATACAAGTTACACCAAAAAAAAAAAAAAAAAGCAGCTGCTATAGATTTTAACATGTAATCTGTTAACATTGATTTTTTTTTTAGAGCTTTTAGCTTCAAATCCCAATTTTAAAAAATATTTATAATGGAATAAGTGCAATAATCATGTCTTGAAAACACATTTGACTATAGCTTTGCTAAGTTAATGTTTTACAATTTAAAACCTACTTTAAAAAAATGAGTATAGAGACCAAACACATGGTTTCAATAAGATTTGGTGTGATACAGCAAACATCTTTTGTTGATTTAAAGATAAAGTGTATTATCCTACAGTTATACAGCTAGGCTGAATTTAAGGTACACCTGCACAAATTGTTAATCAAATGCCCATCATTTTGGTACAAGATAATTAATCCTATATATTCTGTATGTAATATTTTAGGAAAGTACTTTTTAAAAAAATTTAATTTAATTTTTTTCAGTGTTCCAAGATTCATTGCTTTGCCACACCCAGTGCTCCATGCAATATTTGCCCTCCTTAATACCCACTACCAGGCTCACCTATCCCCCTACCTTCCCCCACCTTCAAAACCCTCAGTTTGTTTTTCAGAGTGCACAGTCTCACATGTTTTGTGTCCTTCTCCGATTTTCCCCAATTCACTTTTCCTTTCCAGCACCTAATGTCCTCCACATTATTCCTTATGCTCCACAAGTAAGTGAAACCATATGATAATTGTCCCTCTCTGCTTGACTTATTTCACTCAGCATAATCTCCCCCAGTCCCATCTATGTTGATACAAAAGTTGGGTATTCATCCTTTCTGATGGAGGTGTAATATTCCACTGTATATATGGACCATATCTTCTCTTACACCATACACAAAGATAAAATGGATAAAAGGTCTCAACGTGAAGCAAGAATCTATCAAAATCCCAGAGGAGAACATAGGCAGTAATCTCTTTGACATCGGCCACTGCAACTTCTTTCAAGACATGTCTCCAAAGTCCAGGGAAACAAAAGCAAAAATGAACTTTTGGGACTTCATTGAGATAAAAACCTTCTGCACAGCAAAAGAAACAGTCAACAAAACAAAGAGGCAACAACCCATGGAATGGGAGAAGATATTCCCAAATGACCCTACAAACAAAGGGCTGGTATTCAAGATCTATAAAGAACTCCTCAAACTCAACACTCAGAAAACAGATAATCATGTCAAAAAATGGGCAGAAGACATGAACAGACACTTCTCCAAAGAAGACATACAAATGGCTAACAGACACATGAAAAAATGTTCATCATTATTAGCCGTTGGAGAGATTCAAATCAAAACCACATTGAGATGCTCCCTTACACCACTTAGAATGGCCAAAATTAACAAGACAGTAAACAACAAGTGTTGGAGAGGATGTGGAGAAAGGGGAACCCTCTTACACTCTTGGTGGGAATGCAAGTTGGTGCAGCCACTTTGGAAAACAGTGTGGAGATTCCTCAAAAAATTAAAAATAGACCTACCCTATGACCTGGCAATTGTGCTACTGGGTATTTATCCCCAAAATACAGATTTGGTGAAAAGAAGGGCCAGCTGTACCCCAATGTTCATAGCAGCAATGGCCACAGTCGCCAAACTGTGGAAAGGGCCAAGATGCCTTTTAACAGATGAATGGATAAAAAAGATGTGGTCCATATATACAATGGAATATTATGCCTCCATAAGAAAGGATGAATACCCAACTTTTATATCAACATGGACGGGACTGGAGGAGATTAGGCTGAGTGAAATGAGTCAAGCAGAGAGGGTCAAGTATCATATGGTTTCACTTACTTCTGGAACATAAGGAATAACATGGAGGACATTAGGAGATGGAAATGAAAAGTGAATTGGGGGAAATCAGAGGGGAGATGAAGTGTGAGAGACTGTGGACTCTGAGAAACAAACTGAGGGTATTGGAAGGGAGGAGAGTGGGGGTTTGGGTGAGCCTGATGGTAGGTATTAAGGAGGGCGCATATTGCATGGAGCACTGGGTGTGGTGCATAAACAATGAATCTTGGAACACTTAAAAAATAAAATTAAATTTAAAAAAAGAAAACCAACTTTAAACATAAAATTATCCAAATAAATATTCAAGTACACTTATAATAAGACTCAATAAAGAAAAGTACTGGTTGATAAAAGCATTAAACAAGGGACCATCTAAGCCTCTTTATGGAGTCAGGAAACGTTTCCTCATGAAGTGATATTTAAGTCAATACCTGACTGATGAAGTGGGAAAATGCAGAAAAGTAGAAGGAATAGCACGTACAAAAACCCTGAGGCAAGAAAGAGTTTGCCCTTTTCACAAAACTACAAAATCTGTAAGGTTTTTGGAATATAGTGGTTGAGTATATTTTCAATTTGTGTTTCTCTGAAAGCAGAGTCATAGACATGGTCTTGGACGCAGGCAGTTTATTTAGGAGGCAGGTAGTTTATTTAGGAGGTCATCCCAGGAACCAGCAGGGAGGGAGTAACTAAAGTGAAATAGGGAAAGAGGAAATCAAATGTAAGGACATGTTGAGTTTTTTATAATCCACTTTAAAGAAGCTGGAACATTTATTCATGAACCCCACATCCTATCAATTATAAGTTGTCCCAGAAGAGGTTAAATCCCCCTACTCATCTGGGTTGTGCTTGCAGTATGGGCTAAGCAAGTTCTCATGATGTCTGGAGAAGGCCCAGACTTACTTGAATAGGACTAGGAGAAGGTGTAGACTTATTTGAATAGGACAAGGGAAATGGGAAGTGAATTGGGATGACCTAGTAGATATGCCTAACATCAGAGATGGGCTGTGGGTATGTGATATGGGTAAAGACATCTGCTACAGAAAGGGAGAATGGTACTGATATAATTCTTTTTTATATAATTAAGAATGGTATTACCTCAGAACATGAACATCTAAATTTGGAATAATTACATTCCAATGCCTAACCTTTCTCCATCTCAAAATCAAATTCAGTTTTTAGTCTAGTTAAGATGCAGTGAGAATATTTTTTACACTTACATTTATTAATTTATTTCCTATTACATTAAATGCCCTCATGGAATTTAGTCTGTTTGGAGAGATGAGACAATTTATAATTTTGTAAGATATACAGATTGGTGAATGATTCAGTAAAATATAAAAAACTAACCTGCCATATACAGAGATACGGGGTGTTCAGGAAAGGAGAACATTCTCAACCTCATTCTTTTTTTTTTTTTTTAAGATTTTATTTATTTATTTGAGAGAGAGAAACAGAGATAGCGACAGAGATAACAAGAGAGCATGCTCAGGGAGGAGAGGGAGAAGCAGACTCCTCACTGGGCAGAGAGCCCCATGAGCGGCTCAACCCCAGGACCCTGGGATCATGGTCTGTGCCAAAGGCAGGCGCTTAACCAACTGAGCCACCCAGGTGCCCCTTAACTTCATTCTTAAAATATTAAATTGTTTTTACTATAGGCAGTGATGAATTAGTGTATTTGACACAAGAATTGGGTCATTTTATTAACATATTCCTCCTCTAATTGACAAAATTGTTTTTAGTAAAAATCAGAAAATGAAATAAATAATTATAATGGCCAGAAAATAAATATAGACAGTGAAAATCTTTTATTATTGAAATATAATACACATATAGCATTATATTAGTTTCATGTGTACAACATAATGAGTTGACTTTGTATATATTGTGGAATGACTATCACATTAAGTGTAATTAGCATCCTTCACCACATAGTTACAGTTTTTTTCTTGTGATAAGAACTTTTAAGATCTACTCTTAGCAATCTTCAAATATGCAATACAGTATTGTTAACTATAGTCATCATCCTGTACATCACATCTCCAGGACTTATTTATTTTATAACTGAAAAGTTTGTTCCCTTTGACCACTTACACACATTCACCCACCCCCCACCTCTAGCAATTACCAATCTGTTCTCTGTATCTGTGAGCTTGGTTTTTTGCTTTTTTTTCTTTGGGGTTTTTTCCCCAGGAATATTTTATTTTTATTTATTAATCATACTTGGCTCTTATAAATCAAAATGTATTGGCTTTTTAAAAAATATATTATTGTGTTCAATTAACTGACTTACGGTTCATCATTAGTTTTTGATGTGGAGCTCAATGATTCATTAGTTGCATATAACACTCAGTGCTCAACACCACACATACCCTCCTTAATACTGTGAGCTTGGTTTTGGTTGGTTCATTCATTCATTTAGGTTCCACATGTAAGTGAGATTTATGGTTTTGTCTTTGTCTGTCTGACTTATCTCCATTACCATAATACCCTCAAGGTCCATCCATACCATTGCAAATGGGAAAATTTCCTCTTTATGGCTGAATAACATTCCATTGTGTGTATAAATACCACATTTTCTTTATCCATTCATCCGTCAATGGACACTAGGTTTATTTCCATATCTTGGCTGTTTTAACTAATGCTACAGTGAACAGTATGTTCAGTGCATATGTCTTTTCAAGTTAGTGTTTTCATTTCCTTTGGATAAATATCCAGAAGTGGAATTGCTGGATCATATGGTAATTGTATTTTTAATTTTTTTGAAGAGCCTCTATATTGTTTTACATAGTGGCTATACCAATATTGCATTCCCACCAGCAGTACACAAGGATTCCCTTTACATCTACATTGCACTTGTTATTTTTGTGTTTTTGATAATTGCTATTCTAAAAGCTATGAAGTGATATCTCATTGTGGTTTTGATTTGCATTTCCTTGATGATTAGTGATGTTGAGCACATTTTCATGTATCTGTTGGCCATCCATGTCTTCTTTGTAAAAGTGCCTACTCAGATCCTCTGTCCATTTTTTTTATACTTTGCCTATCCAGCACACATTTTTTAATTTTAATTCAGTTAGCCAATATATCATACATTTTTAGTTCAGATATAGTGTTCAGTTATTCATCAGTTGCATACAATACCTAGTGTTCATCACATCATGTGCTCTCTTTAATGCCTATCACCCAGTTACCCCAACTCCCTTCCAGCAACCCTCAGTTGTTTCCTACAGTTAAAAGACTCTCATGGTTTACCTCCCTCTCTGATTTCTTCCCATTCAATTTTCCCTCCCTTTCTCTATGATCCTCTACACTGTTTCTTATAGTCCAAATTGAGTGAAACCATATAATTGACTTTTTCAGATTGACTTATTTTGCTCAACATAATACCCTCCAGTTCCATCCACATTGATGTAAATGGTAAGATTTCATCCTGTTTGATGGCTGAATAATATTCCATCTCACACACACACACACACACACACACACACACACACACACACCCCACTTCTTCTTTATCCATTCATCTGTTGATGGACATCTGGGCTCTTTCCACAGTTTGGCTACGTTGATATTGCTGCTATGAACATTGGGGTGCAGTTGCCCCTTTGATCACTGCATTCATATCTTTGGGGTAAATACCTAGTAGTGCAATTGCTGAGTCATAGGGTAGCTCTATTTTTAAGTTCTTGAGGAACTGCCATACTGTTTATCTAACTCAACACCCAAAAGACAAATAATGCAGTCTAGAAATGGCCAGAAGACATGGACAGATATTTCTCCAAAGAAAACATACAAATGGCAAACAGACACATGAAAAAATGCTCAACATCACTTGGCATCAAAGAAATACACATTGAAACCACAATGAGATACCACCTCACACCAGTCAGAATGGCTAAAATTAACAAGTCAGGAAATGACAGATGTTGGTAAGAATTCAGAGAAAGGGGAACCCTCTTACAATGTTGGTAGGAATACAACCTGGTCCAGCCTCTGCCCATTTTTAGATCAGATGGCTTCTTCTTTTTCTGCAATTGAGCTATATGAGTTCTTTATATATTTTGGCTATTAACACCTTATCAGATCATTTATAACAAATATTTTCTCACCTTTTGTAGTTTGCCTTTGAATTTTGTTGATGATTTCCTTCACTATACAGAAACTTTTTAGTTTGATGTCATCCCACTTGTATTTTTTTAAAAATATTTTATTTATTTATTTATTTATTTATTTGACAGATAGAGATCACAAGTAGGCAGAGGGGCAGGCAGAGAGAGAGAGGAGGAAGCAGGATCCCCACTGAGCAGAGAGCCTGATGCGGGGCTTGATTCTAAGACCCTGGGATCATGACCTGAGCCAAGGACGGAGGCTTTAACCCACTGAACCACCCAGGCGCCCCCCACCCCGCTTGTATTTTTTTCTTTTGTTGTTTTTCACTTTTTTTTTTTTTTGCTTTTGACTTTTTAAAAAAGATTATTTATTTATTTATTTATTCATAAAGCATGAGCCAGGGGAGGGGCCAAAGGAGAGGAAGAGAGAAAATCTCAGGCAGACACTGTGCTGAGTGTGGAGCCCAATATGGGGCTTGATCTCAGGAACCTGGTAGCATGACTTGAGCTGAAATCAATAGTCAGACACAAGAGTCAAACTCAAGTGCCCATGTCTTTGCCTTTGGTGTAAGATCCAAAAAAGCATTGCCAAGACCAATGCCAAGGAATTTACTACCTGTGTTCTTTTCCAGGAGTTAAGGAATTTACTACCTATGTTTTTTCCCAGTTCTATGGTTTCAGTTCTTACATTCAAATCTTAATTTTTTAAAAGATTTTATTTATTTATTTGACAGACAGAGGTCACAAGTAGGTGGAGAGGCAAGCAGAGAGACAGGAGGAAGCAGGCTCCCTGCTGGGCAGAGAGCCTGATGCGGGGCTCAATCCCAGGATGCTGACATCATGACCTGAGCTGAAGGCAGAAGCTTTAACCCACTGAGCCACCCAGGCACCCCACAAATCTTTAATCCATTTTGATTTGATGTTTGGCACAGGGTAGTGGTCCAGTTTCATTATTTTGCATGTGGTTGTCCATTTTTCTCAACACCACTTATTGAAGAGATTATCCTTTTCCCATTGTGTATTCTTGGCTCCTTTGTCATAAATTAAATGACCAGGGTGCCTGGGTGGCTCAGTGGGTTGGGCCGCTGCCTTCGGCTCGGGTCATGATCTCAGGGTCCTGGGATCGAGTCCCGCGTCGGGCTCTCTGCTTAGCAGGGAGCCTGCTTCCCTCTCTCTCTGCCTGCCTCTCTGTCTACTTGTGGTCTCTGTCTGTCAAATAAATAAATAAAATCTTTAAAATAAATAAATAAATTAAATGACCATATGTGCATGGGTTAAAAATCTTTTATTGATAACAACAAAAAAAATTTTTAAAGATTTTATTTATTTATGTGTTAGAGAGAAAGAGAGCTCACAGCAGGGATAATGGCAGGCAGAGGGAGAAGCAGGCTCCCTGCTGAGCAAGGAGCCCAAGGTGGGACTCAATCCCAGGACCCTGAGATCATGACCTGAGCTGAATACAGGTGCTTAACTAACTGAGCTACCCAGGTGTCCCAACAACAAAAAAATTTTTTAATTTAAAAAAAATTAAGAACCATATGATCATTTCAATAGATGCTGAGGAAGCATTTGACAAAGTACAACATGGATTCCTGATAAAAACCCTCAACAAAGTAAGTTTAGAAGGAACATACCTCAACATAATAAGGGCCATATATGAAAAACCCACAGAAATATCATCCTTAATGGGAAAAGCTGAGAGCTTTTCCTCTATGGTCAGGAAAGACAGGGATGTCAACTCTCAGCACTTCTACTTAACATAGCACTAGAAATCCTAGCTATAGCATCAGACAACAAAAAGAAATAAAGGCATCTAAGTTGGCAAGGAAGAAGTAAAACTTTCAGTATTTGCAAAAGACATAATACTCTATATAGAAAACCCGAAAGACCACCAAAAAAGTGCTAGAACCGACACATGAATTCTGTAAAGTTACAGTATACAAAACCAATACTACCTTAAGCAATGTACATATTGAATGTAATCCCTAGCAAAATACCATAAGCATTTTTCACAGAGCTAGAACAAAGAATCATAAAATTTATATGAAATCACAAAAGACTGAATAACCAAAGCAATTTTGAGAAAGAAAAACAAAGCTGGAGGCATCACAATTCTGGACTTCAAGTTATATTACAAAGCTGTAGTAATCAAAACAGTATGGTACTGGCACAGAAATAGACACATATTGCAATGGAACAAAATAGAAAACCCAGAAGTGAAATGACCACTATATGATCAGTTAATTTTTGACAGAGCAGAAATATACAATAGGAAAAAGATAGTCTCTTCAACAAATGGTATGGGGAAAACTGGACAACAGCATGCAAAAGAATGAAACCGGGTCACTTCCTTACACCATACACAAAAATAAATTCAAAATGGATGAAATACCTAAATGTGAGACAGGAATCCTTCAAAATCCTAGAGAACACAGACAGCAACCTCTCTGGCATTGGCTGTAGCAACTTCTTTCTATATGTCTCCTGAGGCAAGGGAAACAAAAGCAAAAAATAAACTACTGGACTTCATCAAAATAAAAATCTTCTGCCAAGCAAAGGAAACAATCAACAAAACTAGAAGGCAACCCATGGAATGGGAGAAGATATTTGCAAATGCCATATCTGATAAAGGGTTAGTATCCAAAATCTATAAAGATTTTATCAAACTCAATACCCCAGAAATGAATAATCCAATTTAAAAATGGGCAGAAGACATGAATAGACATTTTTCCAAAGAAGACATACAGATGGTTAACAGACACATGAAAAGATGTTCAGCATCACCGATCATCAGAGAAATACAAACCAAAACTACAATGAAATATCACCTCATACCTGTCAGAATGGCTAAAACCAACAACACAAGAAAGTATAGGTGTTGGCAAGCATTAGGAGAAAGGAGAACCCTCTCTCACTGTTGCTGGGAATGCAAACTGGTGCAGCCACTCCAGAAAACAGTTTGGAGGTTTCTCAAAAGGTTAAAAAAAGAACTACCCTATAAGCCAGCAATTGCATGAGGAGGTATTTATCCAAAGAATAAAAAAATACTACTTCAAAGGGATACATGCACCCCAATTGTTTATAGCAGCATTATTTAAAATAGCCAATTTACGGAAACAGCCCAAATGTCCACCAATAGATGAATGGATAAGTATATATATACACATACATATATATATATATATATACACACATAAATACATACACACACACACACACACACACACACACATATATATTAGAATATTATTCAGCCATAAAAAAGAATGAAATCTTGCCATTTGCAATGATGTGGATGGAGCTGAAGAGTATTATGCTAAGCAAAATTAAGTTAGTCAGAGAAAGACAAATACCATATGATTTTACTCATATGTGGAATTTAAGGAACAAAACAAATGAGAAAAGGGAAAAAAAGAGAGACATACAAAGAAACAGATTCTTAATTATAGAGAACAAACTGATGGTTACCAGAGGGCAGGGGATGAAGAGGTGGGTCAAATAGATGATGTGGATTAAGGAGTGCACTTATAATGAGCATCAGGTATTGTATGGAAGTGTTGAATCACTATATTGTTCACCTGAAATTAATATTAAGCTATATGTTAATTAACTGGAATTTAAATAAAAACTTGAAAAATAATAAAAAATTAAACCAATGTGTTGTATTCCTAAAGCTTACAAAATATGTTATGTCAGTTATATCTCAACAAATATTAAAAATAGCAAAAATAATTTAAAATAATTAAAATTACAGTACAGAAAATTTAAAAATTAAGGATTGATAATTTTTAATTAAGTTATTTATTTATTTTAAAGAGAGAGAGCATGAGCTTGAGGAGGAGGGGCAGAGGGAGGGAGCAAGAGAAAATCTCAAGCAGGCCCCACACCCAACATGGACCCCAACATGGAGCTCAATCTAACAACCGTGAGATCAAGACCTGAGCCCAAATCAAGAGTTGACACTTAACCGACTGAGCCACCCAGGTGTCCCAAAACTTTTTAATTATTTTTAAAGGGGAAAGAAACTTATACTTACAAGTTGTCTGTTGTGGTAATGAATACCATTTTGCTTTTGAGCCTTACCGTCTGCTTTTTTGTCAATGACTTCATCAAAATTGGCCTTCTTCATACACTCATATTAAATAGAGAATATTTTGTCAGTCTATCTTTACTCACTATTGATTGAAAAACTCTTTTTACCTTGTCGATTTTTGCTATTCTAACTGGTGTAAGGTGATATCTCAATGTGGTTTTGATTTTAATTTCCCTGATGGCTAATGGTGATGGACACTTTTTCAGGTGTCTGTTAGCCATTTGTATGTCTTCTTTGAAGAAGCGTCTACTCATGTCTTCAGCCCATTTTTTGACTTGATTATCTGTTTTTTGGGTATTGAGTTTGAAAAGTTCCTTATAGATCTTGGAAATCAGCCCTTTGTCTCGAGTGTCATTTGCAAATATCTTCTCTGATTCTGTGGGTTGTCTCTTTCTTTTGTTGACTGTTTCCTTTGCTGTGCAGAAGCTTTTTATCTTGATGAAGTCCCAAAAGTTCATTTTTGCTTTTGTTTCCCTGGCCTTTGGAGACATGTCTTGGAAGAAGTTGCTGTGGCCGATGTCAAAAAGGTTACTGTCTATGTTCTCTTCTAGGATTTTGATGGATTCCTTTCTCACACTGAAGTCTTTCATCCATTTAGAGCTTATCTTTGTGTATGGTGTAAGACAATGGTTGAGTTTCATTCTTCTGTATATGCCTATCCCATTTTCCCAGCACCATTTATTGAAGGCACTGTCTTTTTTCCACTGGATATTTTTTACTGCTTTGTTGAAGATTGTTGGCCACAGAGTTGAGAGTCCATATCTGGCTTCTCTATTCTGTTCCATTAGTCTATGTGTCTGTTTTTGTGCCAGTATAATGCTGTCTTGGAGATCACAGCTTTGTAACATAGCTTGAAATCAAGCAATGTGTTGCCCCCAGCTTTGTTTTTCTTTTTCAACATTTCCTTGGCAATTCAGAGTCTTTTCTGGTTCCATACAAATTTTAGGGTTGGGGTGCCTGGGTGGCTCAGTGGGTTAAGGCCTCTGCCTTCGGCTCAGGTCGTGATCCCAGGGTCCTGGGATCTAGCCCCGCATCTGGCTCTCTGCTCTGCAGGGATCCTGCTTCCTCCTCTCTCTCTCTTTCTCTCTCTCTCTCTCTCTCTCTGCCTACTTGTGATCTCTCTCTGTCAAAAAAAAAAAATCTAAAAAAAAAAATTTTAGGGTTGTTTGTTCCATCATTTTGAAAAATGCCATTGATATTTTGATTGGGATGGCATTGAAAGTACAGATTGCTCTGGGCAGCATAGTCATTTTAATGATGTTTATTCTTCCAATCTGTGAGCATGAAATGTTTTTACATCTTTTTGTGTCTTCTTCAATTTCTTTCATGAGTGAACAACAAATGTTGGAGAAGTTGTGGAGAAAGGGGCCCCTCTTACACTGTTGGTGGAATGCAAGTTGATGCAGCCACTTTGGAAAACAGTGTGGAGATTCCTCAAAAAATTAAAAATAGAGCTACCCTATGATTCACCAATTGCACTACTGAGTATTTACCCCAAAGATACAGATGTAGTGAAAAGAAGGGCCATACGCATCCCAATATTCATAACAGCAACGTCTACAATAACCAAAATGCGGAAAGAGCTGAGATGCCCTTCAACAGATGAATGGATAAAGAAGATGTGGTCCATATATACAATGGAATATTACTCAGCCATCAGAAAGGATGAATACCCAATTTGTGCATCAACATGGATGGGACTGGAGGAGATTATGCTGAGTTAAATGCAGAGAAAGTCAATTATTATATGGGTGCACTTATTTGTGGAACAAAGAATAGCATGCAGGACATTAGGAGATGGAAAGGAAAAGTGAATTGGGGGAATTTGGAGGGGGAGATAAACCACTAAAGACTCTGGACTCTGAGAAACAAACTGAGGGTTTTAGAGGAGAGGGTGGGGGGATGGGTGAGCCTGGTGATGGGTATTAAGGCAGGCACAGATTGCATGGAGCACTGAGCGTTATATGCAAACAACGAATCATGAAATATGACATCAAAAGCTAATGATGTACTATATGGTGATTAACATAACACAATATAATAAATAAATAAATAAATAAATAAGCAACAACAACCAACCACCGCCCCCCCCCGAAAAACTCTTTTTATGGACTTTAACTTTGAAAATCTTCTTTCAAATGAAGCAACATATCTACAAATAGTAAAAGTCTTAAGCAGAAAGGATAGGCTTGGCAGAGATTCACAAAAATCCTATTTCACAATAAATTTTAGAAATTACATGTCTGTTTCTTCAGTATTGATTTTAGCAGCTTTCAAATGTCTCTGCATTTAAAATTTTAAATACAAATAAGAACTCCATATTATGTAAAATGACAGAATTCAGGGAACTAAGTTTGTTTCTTCATCTTTACAATTGCTGTTATCATTTTTGTATCAAATTTACTGTTTAAATGCAAAAATATGTAGTAACACAGGGCTTGAAGACAAGAACAGCATCTGTAGTGAACTCAAGCAATTCTGAACCATTATGAATTTACCCTAAAACAAATGTGCAGTTGTGTTTGAGGGTATTAGATACTGATTCCAAATTGACTTTCATATGGCATATAAAGTTTCAATGGCAAAAAATAAAAGATATATTATTTTTAAGATGATTAATAATGTGCTAATTGGAAGTTTATGTACATATTAACAATGTTTGTTATTTGCTATTGTTTTATTAT
Source organism: Martes martes (assembly GCF_963455335.1). Classification (NCBI taxonomy): domain Eukaryota; kingdom Metazoa; phylum Chordata; class Mammalia; order Carnivora; family Mustelidae; genus Martes; species Martes martes. The sequence goes on from NC_137891.1 coordinate 151,315,179, forward strand.
GTTGATTTTAGTTTCCCAGCAAAATTAAAAGGAAAATACAGAGATTTCCCGTATAGTCCCTGCCCCTAACATGTGTTGTTTCATTATCCCATTATCAACATCCATCACCAGAGTGGTATATTTGTTACAATTGATGGACCTAAACTGACACATCATAATCAGTCCCAAATCCATAGTTTGTTTTAGGATTAACTCTTGGTGTTGTACATTGTATGTATTTTGATAAATAAATAATGATATGTATCCATCATTGTAGTGTCATACAGAGTATTTTCACTGCCCTAAAATTTTTCTGTTCTCTTCCTATTCATCCCTCCAAACACTCTACCTCTGGAAACCACTGATTGTTTTACTCTTCTCATAGTTTTGCCTTTTCGATAATGTCATATAGTTGGAATCATAAAATATGTAGCCTTTTCAGATTGGCTTCTTTCACTTAGTTACTTATATTTATGGTACCTCCATGTCTTTTCATGACTTGATAGCTCACTTTGTTTTAACACTGAATAATATTCCCTTGAATATTCTGAATAATATTCATAGTTTATTCATTCACCTATTGATGAATATCTTGGTTTGCTTCCAAGCTTTAGCAATTGTGAATAAATGTGCTACAAATATCCAGGTGTAGGTCTTCCATGAATATTACTTCTCAGCTCCTTTGGGTAAATACCAAGGGATGCAATTACTGGATCAAATGAGAAGAGCATGTTTGGTTTTATAAGAAACTACCAAATTTCCAAGGTGGCTGTACCATTTTGCATTCACATCAGCAATGAATGAGAGTCCCAGTTGATCTACATTCTTGTCCAAATTTGGTGTTGTCAGTGACCTGGAGTTTAGCCGTTCCAATAGGAATGTGATGGTATGAGTTACTGGATTTTGGAGGAAGGTTATAAATGTAAAGTACCATTTTCATCATAGGATATCAAGGTTACATACCACCAACGTGACACAGGACAGTTGATGTTGACCTTAATCTGCTGACCATAGTATTTGTTAGGCTTTTCTACTCTGAAGATACTCCTACTCCCCAACTTTCCATATTGTACTTTTAGGAAGAAGTCACCATGTGCAAACTACACTTAAAGAGTAGGAACTTAAACTTGCTTTCTTTCTTTTAGGTTTGAGTATCTATATAATATATTTGGAATTCTTCTGCATGGGAAATTTGCCTATTCTTCCCCATTAATTAATTAATTTAGTCATGTATTTATATCATTATGGACTCATGGCTATTTATTTTATACTTTGGGTTATAATTTGATGCTACTTTTATTTTGTTGTTCAAATTATTCCATTTTTGGCCATTTAAGAGTTCTTTCAGTAGGCTCCAATGCCCCTTTGACATATCCCATCAGTGTATGTGAGTGGTTTATATGTGTATTAAACAATCCTTTGTGTGTATGTGTGTATATATGTGTGTATATGAGTGTACATGTATGTGCATTAAACAACCCCTTACCTTCTGACACCACAAGCTGATCCAGGTTCATCTTGTGTATTGTCTGCCCGAGTCATAGAATAAGCCATTTTCCAAGGAGCCTTGGTTCCTTTTCATGAATAATGGTACTAGATGCCAAGATCTAGTCCCTTAGTGTTCATTGTATTTGGGGTGTCATTTCTTCTAATCTTTCTCAGTGGACAGAACAAAGAAGTATGTGTGCATATACTAACCAATGTGTGTACACATATCTACAAATATTTTTATATTTAACTATCTGTACCTACTAATATCTCCAACTCTAATTCATTACCACATTCATGATTCTATGTATCCTGTTCCCCTGGCTTGTCTGTAACTCCCCCTCATGAAAAGAAATCTATATCTATCTATCTATCTATATCTTTATATATTTATATACATATGTGTATGTATATATGCCATTATTTAATCTTGTGAGATAGGTGTTAGTATGTCATTTTATAGTTGAGGAAGCCGAGGCTCAGAGATGATACATTTTTCTAAGACACAGCAGTTAAGAGTGGAAATAAATTTGTTCTAGGAAGAAAAGAACATTTAAAGCACAAAATAAAATGTATGGTTTGTGCAGTAGGTCATCTTGGTGAATTGGCAAAATGCATTAGAGCTATGTTGGTATGACCCAGAATTAAATACAGATGAATTTGAAATTATGTCAGTTGTTTCAATGTTGTATGCATGTCTTTGAGAACCAAACTATTATATTGAAGATCTATTCTTAATTGTACATCAATCACCTCATAAGTAAACTGTAAAACTGTTTAAATTTGTTTTATGTCTTCTAAAAAAGGCACGACTTGTTCTTAAATCGTAAAGACCATTTTGCGTTGTATATTTTAAGTCAATTGATTAAAGAATAATAAATAAGAAGCAGATTAGATAAGGGAAATTGCACAGTCATATTTTTCCTGGCCCACTTAAATAATCCAAAACAACAACCATGTCCCCCAGTTGTGGTCTATTTTGAAATATTAATTTTGACTGGTCTCTGAAAATGAGGCTCTGTAAAAAAGGAGTTTGGGAAACATTGTATATCTATCAACCCCCTCTTGTAAATTCACATTTGCTTAGTAAGGTAGTTGAGAAAACCTGCAACAAAAAGTCAGTTCAATTTTTGAATAACTGTTTCCCAAATTTATTTGTCCATAGAATGTTATTTTCATATAAAGGCTACTTACACCTCATATATCTATACTTGGAACACAATTAGTTCTTTGTTTTACAAGAGAAGGAACATGGTTTATTTTTTCCATTTTCAGAATCTGAAACAGGACCAGGCATATTATAGGTACTCAATATTTGTCAAATAAATGAATGAACAAATATTTATTGAGCATCTACTACATGCCAGTTGCAAGGAATACAATGCTGAAAAAATAAACATGGTCCCTGCTTTATGCAACCTACAGTCTAATGGAGAAGATTATTAAACAAATAAAAAATAAAATTTTAGGTAAGAGTTGCAGAAACAAACATAATGTTGAGATGGAGCAAAAAGGAGGTGATGGTGATGGTAGCTCTTTAAAGCATTTACACAAGCAAATCAATAGTTCCCCAGAATTTGAATATTTCTAACATCAACTTTTATTCAGAATGCATGTTGAAGTAAGTTATATTAATTAAGTTCTTGCATTAAATGGATAGCATGCTCAAAAGAACTTAAATTAAGGAATGTTTACGGAGATGTGGACAAATTTAAACAAAGAAACAAGGGAAGAAGAGGATCTCAAGAACCAAAGACAGTCAAGAGTCATTAGAACTTATAGACCTGAAAAACAAGGAAGTCAGTAGGAGCAAAGCATTGGAGGTTGGCTGAAAAAAAATTATATTAAGCTTTAGATTATATGCAGGCTGTATAACATCATTTATATAAATAGGCCAAAACTGTTATTCCATTTAGACAAAAAGCAGATTTGTCTTCTTGACTGTCTCAGCACTTATCACAGTTCTCAAATATAGTGGCACTCAAATGTGTATTGAATATATAAATTACATCTACTTCAGTCTTTCACACATGGTTTCCTATAAACCATCAAATAGCCATACAGACAAGTAGCTATCAGCAGCAGGGATGCACTGAGAAAAGTACTTATCCATCTGCCCACGTACTTAAGGTACCAAGTAAGAATAGGCTGGGGAAGGCAAAGCCAACTGTTGAGAATATTAGTAGGACATGTCCATTTTTGGGGTACTTGGGTTGCTCAGTTGGTTAAGCGTCTGTCTTCAGCTCTGGTCATGATCCCAAGACCCTGGGATTGAGCCCCGTGTCAAACTCCCTGCTCAGCGAGGAGTCTGCTTCTCCCTTTCCCTCTGCTGTTCCTCACACTTGTGCTCTCTCTCCCTTGCATTCCCTTTTTTAAGTCAATAAAATCTTAAAAAAAAAAAAAAAAGAAATGTACACTTTTACTAGCTCTCTTACTGTTATTAGCCCTGGGATACAGCATCATCCCTTGTTGGTTTCCTTAAACTCTGCTCATGCCTTTGAAAATAAAATTCCTTTATTAAATTCTTCCCAAACAAACAAAAAAATTGCATCTAACTGATATAACTTTCTTGAACAGCAGTAATTATATGAGTTATAATTTTTCTGAAATTTTGCAGTTAAAAAGTTAGGGTAACTTTTATAAGAGTCAGAACATTTCAAATTTAGAACTATGTTCTATTTGGCAATTATATATTTCAAATGAAGAAAACTATTCTCCTGTGGGTCTAGTGAAGAAACCAAAAAAGAAAAAAAATCAGCAATAAAAAGAACAGAGTTTTAAAAGGATACTGGCACAAAGGCATAAAATGGGTCTTCTTTCATGTTTACTTTTAAGTGTGTGAAACAGTGAAATAAAGAGCACTTTAGAAAAAGTATGTTTGCCATATAGAGGAATTTGCCATGAATCTTCATATGTAATCACTTTGTTCCATTCTATGTGAAAAAAGATAGATGAAGCATTAACGACCTTTTTAAAAGAACAAACTGGCTCTAGATAATTTTAAATGTCTCTTTAAAAAAGAATTTGTTTAGGTCATGTGAAGTAATTTACATTTTAAAATATGCTACACATGAAAATGTAGAGCATTATAAGCACTAAATTCTGGGTTTATTTTTCTCTTCCTTTTCCCGACTTAATCTACTATATATGTATAAAATTATGTGATGTCTATAACAGAGAACATAAGCAATTTAATGACCATGAAGCAACATTAGAGGCAAAATTGTCTTTTTGCCAGAATCCACTTATGCAAGTGCTTAGGTGGGATTGACTCAATACTGCCAGGGATGGGTAAACCCAGGTTTGGCCAGACAAAGCCACAGTGATTACTTCAGAGATTGGTTGCTTAAAATCAATGAGGCTTGGGGCACCTGGGTGGCTCAGTGGGTTAAAGCTTCTGCCTTCGGCTCAGTCGTGATCCCAGGGTCCTGGGATTGAGCCCTGCATCGGGCTCTCTGCTTGGCGGGGAGCCTGCTTACCCCCCTCTCTCTCTGCCTGCCTCTCTGTCTACTTGTGATCTGTCAGTCAAATAAATAAAATCTTTTAAAAAAAAATCAATGAGGCTCAATGACAAAGAAGGCAGGAAGTCAGAGGATTCATAATATATTTTTGTGATGTAGTCAGCAGGATTTGCTAATAGTTCAAAAAGAGAAGAGTCACAACTGATGAACCTGAGAATTTGGGTGATGGTAGCCATGTACCAAGATGGGAGGTTTTATGGAATAAAAATTAAGGTTTTAGTTCTGGACATTATAAATTTGAGATGCCTGTTAGACACACGTGGTTCTAAGACATGCCCAGTAAACAGTTGCATAGATGAATTTAAGATAAATTTAGAATTCCTTAGGCTAGATTCCTAGCAGTAGAGTTGCTGGATCAAAGGTTATGTGCATTTTTACTGAGTTGTGCCAGAGCCAGCTTCTGCTGGCTTATAAGAGTTGATTGTTAAATTTTCAAGAATTTTATGAGCCAATTGTTAGAAATAGTCATTTTAAAAAATTAAATTATATAAACTTATAATGAAATACATTACTTTTTTAAAAAGGATAATGGGGGGTGGTGTCAGAGGAGGTCTAGTAGAGAGGATGTTCACCACTGCCCAACAATAATGAAGTTACTTTGTTCTCCCCCATAGTGTCCATGGGTGGTCCTATTGGGAGAAGAAATGAAGCACACTTATTTTTCCCAGACAGATTGGTATTGGTTGGAGCACTGTGGGGAACCAGAACTTCTATCCTTGCCCAGCAGTAGTGAATAGCCCCCATCCTGCATGTAAACAGAGTACAAATTGGAAATCTGGACTTGTACCTTGACTTCTACCCCACCTTGCAGTAATGAGATGGTAGGAATTTTCCTTTCCCCACCATAGAAATGTCAGAGAAAGCTGGCTAAAACAGAATATTTAAGTAATATCCATGGCTCAATTTAACCCCTAAATAAAGGGACAGAGAAGCATGGGAAGTTAAATTCAATGGTGAAGCAATTGGCAAAAGCCAGACAGTATAAATCACCCAGTTTCTGCAGTAACAATAAAACAACAACAAAAATTTTTTAAGAAAATTTTTAAGAGGGGAGAGACTACTTATACACTAAAAAAGATGAGATTTATTGATGAAACACAGTGTGGACATTATTAGGATTCTGATTCAAATAGTCTGTCAAAAGAAATGAGACAATTAAGAAAAAATTTAAAACTGGATGTTTGATGATAATAAAGAATTACTGCTGGCTTTTTCATACTTTAAAAAAACTTTTAAATAAATAAAAAAATAAAGTCCAGAGTCTCATAACACAAAACCCCCAAATGTCAAAGTTTCAATCAAAAACCACACAACCCACCTGGAACTAGGAAAATCTCAAACTAAATTACAAACAAATAAATAAAAAAGATAATCATAGCTGCCATTCTGAGATGACAGAGATTTTAGGTCTATTTGACAAAGATTAAAGTAGCCATCATAAAAATACTTCAAGAAACAAATGTAAAAACATGCTTGAAACATGGAAAAATAAAAGTTCTTGGTAAAAAAAAAAAAAAAGGAAACGTAAGGATGGACCAAATGAAAATTTTAGAATTGAAAAACAAAATAACCAAAATAAAAACTCAGTGGATGGACTCAACAGCAGAATAGAAGGATCAGAGGAAGAACTAATGAACAACAAGATCTAAAAATAGAAATTACACTATCTGAACAAAGAGAAAACAGACCAAAGAGAACAACAAAAACAAAAAGAGAGCAGAGCCTCAGGAACCTGTGGGACTGTAACAAAAGACAGTCATTAGGCATCTGCCTTCAGATCAGGTCATGATCCCAGAGTCCTGGGATGGAGGCCCATGTCACGCTCCCTGCTCAGCATGAATAAATAAATAAATAAATAAATAAAATCTTAAAAAAACCCATAAAACAAAACAAAACAAACAAACAAACAAACAAAACTTCCTTTCCAGTGGCTGGTGTGAGAAATTGCTCAGGACTTCCAAACAGATCTGTGCTTCCAGTGCAGCTTTTGGAGTTTTGCAGGAGGCAAGTAAGGCTTATCTGGTGGACCTTTTTGAAGACACCAACACGTATGTTATCCATGCCAAATGTGTAATAATTATGCCAAAAGACATCCAGCTGGCATGCCACATGGAGAACATGCTTAAGAATCCACTATGATGGAAAACATTTTATTCTTAAAAAAAAAAAAAAACACAAAACTCTCTTCTTCTTGTTATTGGTAGTTCTGAATGTTAGTTGTTTTTTTTCTTTTCCCATAAGGTCAAAAGGTACCTAAAGTATATGATTGCAAGTGGAAAAAATAGAAGACAGAAATCAGGTAGTGGCAGTTTTTCCATTTTCATTTGTGTGTGAATTTTTAGTATAAATGTGGGGATATAAAGCCTTAATGCAAGTCAAAGCGTTTCAATGAACAAATTTCAACAGTTCAACTTTACAACAATTATAAGTAAGCTTGTTAAGTTTTTAAAAAGTAATTAGTGATAGATAAATAAAGAGTAACTGCTTTAATAATATCAGATAAAGTGTACTTCAGAGCAAAAAAATAACCAGAAACAGAGAAATATATTATATAATGATTAACCCACTAAGAAGACATAGCAATCCTAAATATATATGCACCAAACAATGGGGCTGCAAAACATGTAAAGTAAAAACTGGTAGAACTGAAAAGATAAATTGACAAATCTACAACTATAGTTGGAGACTTAAACACCCATCTGTCAACAAATGATAGGGTGGATAACAGATATAAATATAAAAGCTAAAGCCATCAGAAGAAGAAAAAAATAAGAGAGTATCTTCATGGTCATGAATTAAGAATATCTTCATGGTCATGACTTTGCATGTCTGCAAAGTTTTTGCAGACAGGACCCAGAAAACCATAACAGAAAATACTGATAAAAATGGGCTTCATCAAAATTTAAAACATTTGCTTATTGTATGGACATGCATATTTTATTCATTCATTTATCAGTTAAGGGACATTTGAGTTGTATCCACTTTGTTGGATATTATGAATAATGCTATTGTGAATATTTGCGTGCAAGTTTTATGGAATATGTTTTTATTTTTCTTTGATATACACACTGGGTAGAATTCTGGGCCATATGGTAATTCTTTGTTTAACAATTTAAGGAATCGCCACATTGTTTTCTGAAGTAGCTCTACTGTTTAACATGCATACTGGTATGAGGATTTCAATTTCTCCACATACAGGGGAACCTGGGTGGCTGAGTTTGTTAAGTATCTGACTTCAACTCAGGTCATGATCCCAGGGTCCAGGGTCAAGCCTTGCATTGGGCTCCTTGCTCAGCAGGGAGCCTACTTGCCTCTCCCTCTGCTCCCCCTGTTTGTGCTCTCTCACTTTCTCTGTCAAAAAAGTAAATAAAATCTTTTTTAAAAAATTTCTGGGGTGCCTGGATGGCTCAGTGGGTTAAAGCCTCTGCCTTCAGCTTGGGTCATGATCTCAGGGTCCTGGGATCAGGCCCCACATCAGGCTCTCTGCTCAGCAAGGAGACTGCTTTCTCCTCTCTCTCTCTCTCTCTCTCTCTCTGCCTGCCTCTCTATCTACCTGTGATCTCTATCTGTCAAATAAATAAATATATAAATAAATAAATTTCTCCACATCCTTGTCAACACTTATTATAGTTTTTAAATTTTTTTTAAGACTTTATTTATTTGAGAGAGAGATTGAGAGAGGGGGGCAGAAGTAGAGGGAGAGAGAATCTCAAGCAGACTCTATTGAGTGCAGAGCTCTATGCCAGGCTCAATCTCATGACCCTGAGATCATGACCTGAGCCGAAATCAAGAGTCAAATGCTTAACCAGCTGAGTCATCCAGGTGACTCTATTATAGTCTTTTAGATCACAGCCATCCTACTGGATGTGAAGTTCGGTATCTCCTTTGGGCTGATTTGTGAATAATATTGATCACCTTTTATATGCTTAATAGCCACTAGTATATCTCCTTTAGACAAGTATCTATTAAAATTGTTATGTCTCTTTTTAAATCAGGTCATTTGTATTTTTAAAAAATTTAAGTAATAATTTTTTAAATTCCAGTATAATCAACATACAGTGTTATATTCATTTCAGGTGTACAATATAGTGATTCAACAATTTTATACATTACTCATTGCTCATCATATAACTGTTCTTTTAATCCACTTCACCTATTTCACCCATCCTACCACCCACTTCCTCTTCTGGCAATGACCTGTTTGTTCCTTATATTTGAGTCTAGTTTTTTTGTTTGTTTGTTTCTCTCTTTTTTCCTTTCTTCATTTGTTTTGTTTCTTAATTTCCACACAGGAGTGAAATCAGATGGTGTTTGTCTTTCTCTGTCTGACTTATTTCACTTAGCATACCCTCTAGTTCCACCCTTGTTATAATCAAAAGATTTCATTCTTTTTTATGGCTGAGTAAAATTTCATAGTATGTATATACCACATCTTCTTTATCCATTCATCTATCATTGGACACTTGGGCTGCTTCCACATCTTGGCTATTGTAAACCATGTTGCAATAAACATAGTGATACATATATCTTTTCAAATTAGTGTTTTCTGTTTTCTGGGAGGTAAATACGTGGTATCTGAATTACCAGATCATATGGCAATTCAATTTTTAATTTTTTGAGAAACTTTGTACTGTGTTCTTCAGTGGCTGCCTCAAATTGTATTCCCACCCACAGTACATGAGGGTTCCAAAAGCTGTAGTAATCAAAACAGCATGGTACTGGAACAAAAACAGACACATAGATTAATGGAACAGAATAGAGTCCAGAAATAAACTCATACTTTTATGGTCATTTAATCTATGACAAAGGAAGCAAGGATATACAATGGAGAAAATGTTGTTTCTTCAACAAATGTTATTGGGAAAACAGGACAGCTACATACAAAAGAATGAAATGGGACCACTTTCTTACATCATTCACAAAAATAAACTAAAAATGAATTAAAGACCTAAATGTGAAACCTGAAACAATAAAATTCCTAGTAGAAAACACAAGCAGTAATTTCTTTGATGTCGACTGTAGAAACATTTTTCTAGATACATCTCCTCTGGCAAGGGAAACAAAAACAAAATTAAGCTTTTGTATTTATTAAAATAAAACTATTGGGACTACACCAAAATAAAAAGCTTCTGCACAGTGAAGGATACCACCAAAATACAAAAAAGCAAACTATTGAATGGGAGGAGATATTTACAAATGATATATCAGATAAGGGTTAATATCCAAAATATATAAAGAAGTTATATAGCTCAACACCAAATAACAAATAATCTGATTAAAAATGGGCAAAAAACCTGAATAGACATTTTTCCAAAGAAGACATCCACATGGCCAAGAAACACATGAAAAGATGCCCAACATCACTAACCATCAGAGAAATGAAAATTAATACCAAAATGAGATATCACTTTGCTTTTTTTCATTGATAAAATTGATATATTTTTTTAAAGATTTTATTTATTTGAGAGAGAGTGAGAGAGAGCATGAGAGAGGAGAAGTTCAGAGGGAGAAGCAGACTTCATGGAGCTGGGAGCCCAATGTGGGACTCGATCCCGGGACTCCAGGATCGTGAGCCAAAGGCAGTTGCTTAACCAACTGAGCCACCCAGGCGCCCAAAATTGATTTTTTAACAGTCTAGACAATTGTCTCATAGAAGATTTCAAAATCTTTGTCTGATTGCTTCTTCAAAATTAGATTCAGGTTAAACATTCTTGGCAAGAAATTTCCTGTGTAGTATTGTGTGCTCCCTTTGTATCACATCAGGAAGTACCTAATGTCAATTAATTCCCTCGTGGTCTTGCTAAGTTTCATCACATGATTAAAGTGGTGTCCAAAAGATCTCTCCACTGTAGTAATACCTTTGTCCCTCATGATTAAATAATCTTAAGGGTGATCCTTTTGGATCATGTAAATAGCCTATTATCCATCAAACTTTCATACAATTTTCTAACTATTGCACAGGTAACTACAAGAAATGATTTTTTTTAATTTTTTATTTTTTTTATAAACATATAATGTATTATTAGTCCCAGGGGTACAGGTCTGTGAATCACCGCTTACACACTTTACAGCACTCACCATAGCACATACCCTCCCCAATGTCCATAACCCTACCACCCTCTCCCTACACCCCTTCCCCCGGCCCCCTCAGTTTGTTTTGTGACATTAAGAGTCTCTTTTGGTTTGTCTCCCTCCCGATCCCATCTTCTTTCATTTATTCTTTTCCTACCCCCCAAACCCCACCCCATTGCATCTGTACTTCCTCATATCAAGGAGATCCTTCTTTCTTGTCTTTCTCCAATTGAGATCTTTCTTTCTTGTCTTTCTCCAATTGACTTATTTCACTAAGCATAATACCCTCTAGTTCCATCCACGTCGTTGCAAATGGCAAGATTTCGTTTCTTTTGATGGATGCATAGTATTCCATTGTGTATATATATATATATATATATACACACACACACACACACATACATATATGTGTATATACATTAAATGAATGATACAGATGAATGGATAAAGAAGATATATATATATATATATGTATATATATATATATACACACACACACACATATATATGTATATATACATATATGTATATACACATATATATGTGTGTGTGTGTGTGTGTGTGTGTATATATATATACACACAATCTTCTTTATCCATTCATCTGTTGATGGACATCTAGGTTCTTTCCATAGTTTGGCTATTGTGGACATTGCTGCTATAAACATTCGGGTGCACATGCCCCTTTGGATGACTACGTTTGTATCTTTAGGGTAAATACCCAGTAGAGCAATTGCTGGGTCGTAAGGCAGCTCCATTTTCAACTTTTTGAGGAACCTGCATGCTGTTTTCCAGAGTGGTTGCACCAGCTTGCATTCCCACCAACAGTGTAGGAGGGTTCCCCTTTCTCCGCATCCTCGCCAGCATCTGTCATTTCCTGACTTGTTAATTTCAGCCATTCTGACTGGTGTGAGGTGGTATCTCATTCTGATTTTGATTTGTATTTCCCTGATGCCCAGTGATGTGGAGCACTTTTTCATGTGTCTGTTGACCATCTGGATGTCTTCTTTGCAGAAATATCTGTTCATATCCTCTGCCCATTTCTTGATTGGATTATTTGTTCTTTGGGTATTGAGTTTGCTAAGCTCTTTATAGATTTTGGATACTAACCCTTTATCTGATATGTCGCTTGCAAATATCTTCTCCCATTCTGTCAGCTGTCTTTTGGTTTTGTTCACTGTTTCCTTTGCCAAAGATATGATTTTTTTAAAAAGGTGATACAATTTTTTTAAAAAAGGTTTTATTTATTTCTTTGACAGAGATCACAAGTAAGCTGAGAGGCAGGCAGAAAGAGAGAGGGGGAAGCAGGCTCCCTGCCCAGCAAAGAGCCCGATGTAGGGCTCCATCCCAGGACTCTGGGATCATGACCTGAGCTGAAGGCAGAGGCTTAACCCACAGAGCCACCCAGGTGCCCCATAGATACGATTTCTTAACTCTATTGTTCATTCTTTTTTTTTTTTAATTCAATTAGCCAATTTATAGTATATCATTAGTTTTTTTATATAATTTTCAATGGTTCATTAGTTGAATCATATCACATGCCCTCTTTAATTCCCATCATCGTTCATTCTATTTTTCTTTTTCATTCAACACTTATTTACTGGGTGTCTACCATGTTCTAAGCACCATGCTAGGAATTGAAGATAGTTGACCAAAATAAACACATTTCCTCACTCTCATGGAGGGAAATAAATAAGGAAATAATCTCAGCTTTCCAAGAAAGAGTTACATAAAATATCTAAAGAATAAGTCCTACTTCTAGATATCATTGTCTTTGTTCAGAATAAAGGTCAATAGACACGTGCCTAGGTTCTTTTGTTGTTTTTGCCTCTTTCTTCCTCTTTAAAAAGCTGACAGTTCATACACTTTAGAATTTATTTTTCAATGAAGTGTACAATTCAGTGATTTTTTAAGTATCTTTGCAAAATTGGGCCAGTGTTCACCACTTTCTAGTTCAAGAATTTTTATCACCCCTAAAAGGAACTTTGTACCCATTAGCAGTCATTCCTTATTTCTTCCCTCCAATAGCCCCTTATAACACTTAATCTACTTTCTGTCTCTGCAGCTTATTCTGGACATTTCATTTAAATGGAATCATACAATAGGTAGTCTTTTGTGTCAGTCTTCTTTCACTTAGCATAATTTTCATCCACACTGTAACATCTATCAGTACTTCATTCCTTTTATGCCTAAAAATATTCCATTGTATGGATTTATCATATACTGTTTATCCATTCCTCACTTTATATCAGATTATACAGCTCTTCTTAAGTTTTTAAATGGCTGCATAGTTTTCCATTGTGTAAATGTGTCACAGTTTACTCTTATCAGTCCCTGTGGCTGGATATTTAAAATATTTACAATATTCTTCTATTTAAAATAATGTTTATTTGTGATGCTATTACAAATACACACAATAAAATATTTGTGTATGTATTTACAAACAACATTCTCTTATTACAATCTAATAAAACTAGAAATCAAGAATAAAAGTTTTTATTTAAAAATAAAATGAAATTTTATTTTTTTTTTAAGATTTTATTTATTTATTTGACAGACAGAGATCACAAGTAGGCAGAGAGGCAGGCAGAGAGAGGAAGGGAAGCAGGCTCCCCGCCGAGCAGAGAGCCCGATGTGGGGCTCGATTCCAGGATCTCCGGATCATGACCTGAGCCGAAGGCAGAGGCTTTAACCCCCTGAGCCACCCAGGCGCCCCTGGAATTTTATTTTTAAATAAAAATATGGAATCATTTGTATGTGAGAGGTTGTATAATTCCCTTGTCAAAACATCTGACCTGGTGCTTTTTTGAGAGATATCTCTTTGATAATTTTGCTCCTTCTATGAAAACTGGTCTTTTATATTTAAATGTATTTGCATAGAGTTGTACAAAGTAGTCTCCCATAATTTGTTTTGATATTCTCTGTATCAGTATTTATTTCCCATTTGTTATTTCTTGTTTTGTGTATGAGTGCTTTCTCCCACTTTATCAGGTAAGCTATTTTATTGACTTTCTTCAAAGAAACAGAAATTTTAATTTCTTTATTAGTTATGTCATTTCTCTGTATTCTACCTCAATAGCATCTGCTTTTGTATTTATTATGCCTTTCCTATACTCTTATTTGATCTATTTTCCTTTTCTAGCTACTTGAATTGAAAAATTAATTCATATTTTTACTGATATAAGAGTCTAAGCCTATAGGTTTTTGTCTGATCACTACTTTAGTTGTGTCACTTAGATTCTGATATCTAGACATTATTATTTTTTTAGAAATTCAGAATTTTCATTTGTTTTTCCCTTTTCGGCCAAGAGTCATTTGCTAGAGAGTTTTTAAATTTGTAGTTGGAAGAAACTTTTTAAAAAATTTTCACTCTTGGGAGCACCTGGGTGGCTCAATCAGTTAAGTATCGGACTCCTGATTTCAGGTCACATCTTGATCTCAGGGTCATGAATTCAAATCCCACATGAAGCTTGAACACTGGGTGGGGAGGCTACTATAAATAAATAAATAAATAAATAAATAAATAAATGTATTTTTACTCATAAAATAAAATAAAAAGTAAAAGGGGCACCTGGCTGGTTCAGTTGTTAAAGCAGGTGACTCTTGCAACTCTTGATCTCAGGGCTGTGAGTTCAAGCCCCTTGTTGGGCATGGAGATTACTTAAAAATAAATAAATAAATAAAAACTTTCATTCTTGATTTCTAGTTTTCTTAGATTGAAATAAGAGAATGTTGTTTGTAATATATCTACTTGTGGTATTTGTTTAGATTTTTTTGACTCACTATGTGACTTATTTCATAAATGCTTCATGTGCACTAGAGAAGTAGGTATATTTCCTATTACCAGAGTGTACAGTTTGATATATGCATTAAAGCTACCATATCTGTTACATTTGTTTAGAACTTTTTTTACATGTTTTGTTGAAATTGATGTGTTAGATTTAGAATAACATATTATAGATTCATACAATTAGTGAGTTTTTATTTCTCCTATACCTTTTTTTTTTTTTTTTTTGAGTAAGCTTGTTTGTATTTACCTGGTATATCTCTGCCTATCCCTTTTTTTAAGGCTCTGTGGTTTATTTAATTTTAGATATGTCTCTTAAGTAAAGCATAGGTTAACTTTTGTTTTGTCCTGAAATATGAATATCTTTTTCTTTTAATGGTGAAACAAGTCCTTATTTATTTATTTATTTATAAATATTTTCTTTTTCTTATGTAATCTCTATACTCAATGTGGGGCTCAAATTCACAACACAGACATCGAGTCACATACTCTACCAATTAAGCCAGCCAGGTGCTCCAAAACAAGCCCATTTATATTTGCTGATATGATCTATGTATTTGATCTCAACTAAAATAATACAAAGTATATTTCATAACCACAGACAGTGGAAATAGCCCATGGATCAAAAATGAAGTCATAAGGGAAGTTAGAAATATTTTTAGGGGTACCTGAATTGCTCAGTTTGTTAAGCAACTGCCTTCAGCTCAGGTCATTATCCCAGAGTCCTGGGATTCAGCCTCATATCCCACTCCTTGCTCAGTGGGAAGCCTGCTTCTCCCTCTCCCTCTGCCACTCCCCCTGCTTATGTTCTCCTGCTCTCTCTCTGTCAAATAAATAAATAAAATCTTTAAAGAATATATTTTTAATTGACTGAAAATGAAAATGTAACATCAGAATTTGTGGGGTACAGAGAAATTTAAGAAAATGTTTCTTTTAGAAAACAAGAAATGTCTTGAATCATTAAGTTCTAAACTTTCATTTTGAGAAAAAAAGAGCAAGTAAAACTGAAAGCAAGGAGCCAGAAGGAAAAAAACAAAGGTAAGAAGGGACATCAGTG
Source organism: Martes martes (assembly GCF_963455335.1). Classification (NCBI taxonomy): domain Eukaryota; kingdom Metazoa; phylum Chordata; class Mammalia; order Carnivora; family Mustelidae; genus Martes; species Martes martes. Next base: position 151,331,082 of record NC_137891.1, read on the forward strand.
AAATTGAGAACAGAGACACAATAAAGAAAATCAGTGAAGCCAAAAATAAGATGGACAAATTCCTTGAAAGACACAAACTACCAAAGTTTACTAAATGAAATAGATTGCCTGAATAGCCCTATATCTACTTTAAAATTTGAATTTATACATAAAAACTTTGCCATGAAGAAGACTCCAGTTCCAGAGGACTTCATTGATTAATTCCACCATTTAGGGAAGTTATAATATCAATTCTATATAAAGTGGTTTTGAAAAAAGAAGAAGAGAGAGCATTTCCCAACTCATGAGGTCAGCATTACTCTAGTATCAAAGCCAGAAAAAGATGTGTTTTAGTCCATTTGGGTTGCTTTAACAAAATACCATAGACTGGGCGACTTATAAACAACAGAAATTTATTTCTCATAGTTCCAGAGGCTGAGAAGTCCAAGATCAAGTCTCTGCCAGTATCACTGTCTGATGGAGGCCCGCTTTCTGATTCATAGGTGGACCAGGAAGCTCTGTGGGGCCTCTTTTAACACAGCATTAATCCCATTCATGAAGTTTCCACCCTCATGATCTAAGCAGTTCCCACAATCTCCCAATAGCATCACATTGAGCATTGTATCTCAACATATGAATTTTGAGAGACACACATCCATCTATAGCAAGATGTTAATAGAAAAGAAAGCTATAAATCAGTACCACTCATGAACATACTCATAAAAAAATTTAACAAAATATCAGTATATCAAATCCAGTAATATGTAGGAAGTATAATACATCAAAACCAAGTGGGGTTTCTCTTAGAAAAGCAAGGATAATTCAATATTAGAAAATCAATGTAATTCACCCTCTTAAGCAGCAAAAATACAACAACAACAAATAATCACCTCAATAAAAGTGGAAAAGATTTATCAAGTTCTATAACCATTTATGATTTTAAAATAAAAAGTATAAATATACTAAGAATAGAAGGAAACTTCCCTAACCTAATAAAGGCCATTTATGAAAAATCCAGAGCTAATATCATGGTGAAAGATCAAGTGCTTTCTTCTTAAGATTAGAAATAAGGCAAGGATGTCTACCCTCATCACTTCTATTAAACATTGTATTGGAGGTGATAGTACAGTAAGGCAAGAAAAAGAAATAAAAGGCATACAAATTGGAAAGAAAAAAAATAAAACTCTTTGCCAATAGTCAATATGGCTATCCATGAAACCCTACCCCAAAAAAAACCCCAAACCTAGAAGAATTAGTAAGTTAAGCAAGGTTGGAGGATAGAAAGTCAGTATATAAAAGTCACTGTGTTTCTCCCTATGATCCAGTAATTGTACCACTGGGTATTTACCCAAAGAATACAAAAGCACTAATTTAAAAAGTTACATGCATCCCTATGTTTATAGCAGCATTATTTACAATAGTGAAATTATAAAAGAAGTCCAAGTATCCATCAATAGAGGAGTGGATAAAAGAAGATGTTGTATAATAGACAATGGAATGTTATTCAGCCATAAAAAAGAATGAAATCTTGCCAGTTGCTACAACATGAATAGGGCTAGAGAGTATAATGCTAAGTTAAATAAGCCAATCAGAGAAAGACAAATACCATAAGACTTCACTCATATGTGGAATTTAAGAAATAAAACAAATGAGCAAGGGAAAAAAAAAGAAGGGAGAAAGACAAACCAAGAAACAGACTTAACTATAGCAAATAAACTCATGGTTACCACAGGGGAGGTAGGTGGGGTGTGGGTGAAATAGCTGATGTGGATTAAGGTGTGCACTTGTCATCATGAGCACTGGGTGATGTATGGAATTGTTGAATCACTCTATTGTACACTTGAAACTAATAATAGCACTGTATGTTAACTATACTGAAATTTAGAAAGTCATTATATTTCTGCATGCTAGCAATAAACAACTGCAAATTGAAATGAAATATGAATGAAATGAGATGAAATGAAATGAAAATAGCTTAAAAATGTGAAATGTTTAGAATCAAGTTGACAAATTTTATTAAATATCTGTATAGAAAGTGGCAAAATATTAATGAAAGAAATTTAAACCTGAATAAGCAGAGAGTTATTCATGGTTAAAAGACTAAAAATTATTGACATGTCAGTTCTCCCCAAACTGATTTATAGATTCAACATAATTCCAATTATTTTTTTGAGAATTTGACATATTAATTCTAAATCTAATTCTAAAATTTGAAAATGTATACAGAAATCAAAGGATCTGGAATATCAAAATTAAATTCGAACAAATACAGTTGGATTGGTTTCAAGGTTACTTGGTTTCAAGACATATTTGCATAATGACACATATAGATCAATGGTATAGAATAGAAAGTCATATTAGACTACATATATATGGAAAAATATATACATATATACACATATATATGTATATATATGTGGAAAATATATACACATATACATATGTATACGTATATATGTGTGTGTGTGTGTATATATACATACATATATATGTATATATTTTCCACATATATATGTGGAAAAGTCAACCAAGATGTCAAGATAATTCAATGGTTAAGGATCATGTTTTCAGTAAGTGATCCTAGAACAACTGGATATACATATACAAGGTAAAAAAGCCTTCAACCCTTACCTCACACCATATATATATTTGAAATAGATCACATACCTAAATGTACATTATAAAGCTATGAAGCTTCTAGGAGAAAAATTTTTTTTTCCTGGTTTAGGCAAAGATTTCTTGGATCACACAAAGCATGAACAGGAGAGTTTAAAAACTGATAAATTGTACTTCATTAAATTAAAAACTTCTCTTCAAAAGACAAGATTAGATGAAAAGATAAGCCACAGACTGAGAGACAATATTTACAAGCACATACTGATAAAGGTCTTGTATCCAGAATATATAAATGACTTTCAAAACTCAGTAAGAAAATAAACAAATGAAAAACAATAAAAATAGGCCAAATATTTGTACAGACACTTAGTTTAACTTTTCTTTGAGCATACTACTACTGGGAAGGGGTGGGGGTTCTAGCTTTACAAAGGGGCTTTCTGGGGGTGCCTGGGTGGCTCAGTGGGTTAAGCCTCTGCCTTCAGCTCTGGTCATGATCTCAGGACCCTGGGATTGAGCCCCGCATCCGGCTTTCCGCACCGCGGGGAACCTGCTTCCCCCTCTCTCTCTGCTTGCCTCTCTGCCTAATTGTGATCTCTGTCAAAAAAATAAATAAAATCTTTAAAACAAAAACAAAAACAAAACCCAGAGGGGCTTTCTTTCAAACTTCCTACTTCATGATTGCCCTAGCCATTGTCTTTTAGTCTCTCTTTAAAACCAAAACTTTAGGTTACAAGGTGTTGTGGGTTGAATTGTGTCTCCCCCAAAAGACACTGAAGTCCTAACCTCCAATACTTTTGAATATAATCTTATTTGAATACTTGTGAGTATAATCTTATTTGGATAATCAATGTAAGATGAGGTTTTTAGGGTGGTCCCGAATTCATTATGACTAGTGTTTTATAATAGGGGGAAATTGGATGCACAGAGAGGAAATACAACACCAACGAGACCTAGGAAGAACACCATCTACAAGCCAAGAAATGTCTGAGGCTACCTGAATCAAGGAGAAAAGAATGGAATAGATTTATTCCTCAGCCCTCAGAAGGAACCGATGTAATTTCAGACTTTTACCCTTTAGAAATTGAGACAATATATTTCTGTTGTTTTAGCCACCCAGTTTGTGGTACTTGTTATGGTAGCCCCAGGAAACTAACACATTACAGGCCAGTTGATTCCCCTAGAGCAGTTGGCATCAGGACTCACTTTCTCTCATTTTTTGTCTCTTTAGATTTCCCTTACTTTCTTACCAGTGCACTTTGCATGCCAAAATATGTTTTAAAAAAATATTTTATCCAACAATTTATTTGTTTGTTTTGTTTGGGGATTTTTTTAAAGTTTTTTTTTTTTAAGATTTTACTTATTTATTTGGCAGACAGAGATCACAAGTAGGCAGAGAGACAGGCAGAGAGAGAGAGAGGAGGAAGCAGGCTCCCTGCTAAGCAGAGAGCCTGATGCGGGGCTCGATGCCAGGACCCTGAGATCATGACCTTAGCCGAAGGCAGAGGCTTTAACCCACTGAGCCATCCAGGCTCCCCAGAAATTTTTTAAAAAAGATTTTATTTATTTATTTGACAGAGAGAGAGATCACAAGTAGGCAGAGAGGCAGGCAAAGAGAGGGGGGAAGCAGGCTCCCTGCTGAGCAAAGAGCCCAATACAGGTCTCCATTCTAGGACCCTGAGACCATGACCTGAGCCGAAAGCAGAGTCTTAACCCACTGAGCCCCCCAGTCGATCCAAGGATTTTTTTTTTTTTTTTTTTTTAGAAAATCTAGCCTTCATTTTGTTGGAAATGAAAGTCTAACTCAACACACACAAAACAGATAATCATGTCCAAAAAATGGACAGAAGACATGAACAGACTTCTCCAAAGAAGACATACAAATGGATAATAGATACATGAAAAAATGCTCATCATCATTAGCCATCAAGGAGATTCAAATCAAAACCACATTGAGATACCACCTTACATCAGTTAGAATGGCCAAAATTAGCAAGACAGTAAACAACAAGTGTTGGAGAGGATGTGGAGAAAGGGGAACCCTCTTACACTCTGGGCAGGAATGCAATTTTGGTGCAGCCACTTTGAAAAACAGTGTGGAGATTCCTCAAAAAATTAAAAATATATCTACTCTATGACCTGGCAATTGCACTGCTGGGTATTTACCCCAAAGATACGGATATAGTGAAAAGAAGGGCCAGCTGTACCCCAGTGTTCATAGCAGCAATGGCCACAAGTCGCCAAACTGTGGAAAGAGCCAAGATGCCCTTCAACAGATGAATGGATAAAGATATGGTCCATATGTATAATGGAATATTATGCCTCCATCAGAAAGGATGAATGCCCAACTTTTATATCAACATGGACAGGACTGGAGGAGATTAGGCTGAGTGAAATAAGTAAAGCAGAGAGGGTCAAGTATCATATGGTTTTACTTACTTCTGGAGCATAAGGAATAACGTGGAAGATGTTAGGAGATGGAAAGAAAAAGTGAATTGGGGGAAATCAGAGGGGAGATGAAGCATGAGAGACTGTGGACTCTGAGAAACAAACCAAGGGTATTGGAGCGGAGGCGAGTGGGGGTTGGGTGAGGCTGGTGGTGGGTATTAAGGAGGGCACGTACTGCATGGAGCACTGGGTGTGGTGCATAAACAATGAATCTTGGAACACTGAAAAAAAATTAAATTAAATTAAAAAAAAAAAGAAATTAAGTCTGCCTGACTCTTCTAGAGTAACTTTCTGAAAATGGAGTTTGCTTTCTTTCAGGTACTTATTATTTTCCAAATCCAATTTATTATTTCTTTTGTGTCTTCATTATGCCTTATATCCCATTATATTCTGTATATGGTATTTTGTTTCCCTTACTAAACTGCCAGTTACTCACCTTTGTATACATAGCATACAGAAAAATACCTCACATATAATAGGCATTTAGTAAGTGGTTATTAAACGGAATGTACTTGTGTATTGGTCACATGTACATATGTGTATATAGCTGCTTGGAGCAATGACTTTTAGCCTTAACTCAAAGTTTTTATTTTTAATCCACAAATACTTGGCGTTACTCAAGGCTATGTTCACCTAAGAGGGATTTTCTTTTTCTTCTGATTAATATAACTAAATAGTACTTCTCAGAAAACCTGTTGGTTTATGTCAAAACAAGTTTCTTATATTCGACCACAAAATGACTTATTAATAAATATTATTTTTAATTGTTATAGTGTTGTAATGTAAATATAATTTTACCCATTTTACAAATGTGGAAATGATCAGAAAGGGTAAGTGCCTATTCCAAGGTGAAATACATATAATGTATCAGAGTTGGAAATAAAGATTATTTGGCTCTAAAACCATTCACTCACTAGCCTATACTGATTCCTTATTATGGATCCCATTATGTAAGGATTATGAAACTCCTAGGTATTTTTCTATTCCCATTTGAATCAGAGTATCATAGTCACTTATTCCAAAATAATGAAAGATACCTTTCAAAATACCTACTTATTTATGCTTTTAATAATATATTTCATGTTCTTGCTGTTACTTTCTATTGTTCACCTGATGTATTTGCTCGATATAGACACCCTCAGAGAAAACATGCTGGAAAAATAGTCAACTACTTTGAGGTTATTTTTCCTTTTTCTTCTCAGTAAGGGAAGTTTTCCACTATAGGATACTTAAATCCATATCATAAGTCTTCTAATAAGATTTTCCCTTATAAAACTGCTTTTTTGTGTGTGCAATCTGCACCACAAACTACCATGCTCTCACTTAGGCCTTGCTTTCCAGTTGTTATGTGTATGCCATATGTAAATTTTATTTACCCAAATAGTTTTTAAGTTCCTTAAGCTCAAGAATGGATTTTCTGTTACTTTGTATTCTTCATAAAGATAATTGCCACTTATTAAAGGCTTACTGAATACCAGGAGATTTATACACATTTCATTTATTATTTACAATAACATGGCAAATTAGGTATTATTACTTCCATTTTACAGAGGTGGGCAGCCTCTGATATAATTAGTCCCAAGGTCATAAATCTATTAAGTGACTATAATGATGAGTACTTAATATGTGGTTGTTGAATTGACTGATGTAGTAATTCTCCTGAAAGATCTTTCCATCTGGCCATAATGAAGTTAAAGAAGACATGGGTTTGTATCATTATGCTATAAATTATTAGCTTGTGATTATGGTCAAGCTATTCAACATCACTAAATCTGAGTTTCCTGATTTGTAAAATGCAAGAATAAAGCCCAATCTATGAGAGGGGTTATGAATATTAAATTAAATAATACAGATACAAAATAATAAATGTTGATTTATTAATATGCTTGATTTTGTTCCTTTTCTCTCTCCTTTTACTGAAATGTAAACTGAATTAGTAGATGTATAAATTAAGAAGTTCCAAAAAGAAAAGACATTTATTAAAGTATCCCCTATTTTCCTTATAAATGTACAATTTAATAGCTTACTAAATGATGACAAAATTCAATTCAACACTTTTTATATGCTAACATATTCATAACTCCATTAAAATATCTTCAGAGAACCATCGCACATCAATTATTATCACATGTCCTAACCAGGGAGCCACTTGTTTTTTAGGATGTTCATATCTCTTTTATAAATTTTTAGGATTTTATTCCCTACAATATTGGATAAGAAAGCAGCAATATTTTAATCTAATGAAGAGATTTAAATATTTTTTCTTAAGTTATTTTCCCCAAATAAACAAGATTATGATGTGAGACAATTTTTTCTCTTGGTTGACTTAATACCATTGTTGTTCTATAATTTGAATTCTGTCTGAATTTTATGTTTTGATCTAATTTCTCTTCAGTCTATTCTGTTGCAAAATAAAGAGAAATCTCACAAAGGCCATACAGAGTTCTTTTGTTTAAATTCTACATATTAAACTTAAAACAATGTTAAATAATGACATAAAATATTACTTTATTTTAGAAATGTCAAATTAATTTTACATTGATCCTAAATATAATCTGGGGTTTTTTTGTAGAAGACAAAATGTGCTACTAAAAATTCTCATTATCTTCATCCTAATAGCTCAAGAAGGACATTTTCCTTAGAAAGCACTAATCTTTAAAATTCTCTTACGTTGATAAGCCACAACATTTACTTGCTGATCTTAGGGTATGGTGCATGATATTTCAATAGGATCTGATGAACTAAAAGACAGCTTGGAGTACTTTTTTTGTGGAAATTTTAAAAATTAGAATATTAATAAGTTTGTGTTGTGTATTTTATAGACACAAGTCACATGTTTGAAGAACTGTGCATTTTAAATCTTCAAAACATAAGCCTTTCTTAAGAAATTGAAACCAGTTATCTTCAGCTGATGTTATTATGTGCAGTTCTCTTTTATGTTGCTACAGTAATGTTTTCCCTGTGACATCTGTGATGTCTTCTAGATGCAAAAAAAATATATCTCTTCTTTATGTATCTTTTAATTTGCCTTCCCAGTAGGTACATTGTGTATTTAAACAACTATAAACAATGTATACCAGGCTCAGAGCCATTTTGATTATTCTCAAGCAAATTAGCCAGCATTCAGTGAATTCAGTGCTCTCTCCCATGTGGTCCTACTTGGATTTCACATTAAACAGTCCTTCAGTCTAGTCCGGATGTCCAACAGTATCACTCTCCCTTTCAGAATGGTGCTGAACTTGTTCTTTTGGGACAGAATATGTGTCTGTTGTATTTAAGTAAAACATAATATATATGTAATTTTAAAATATGACTGTAAATAATAAGTGGTTATATTCTAGCTATATGTTTTAAAAGCATTGAGCAAGTGAAGGGGTAGAAAACTTCACTGGAAACTGTAAAATTATCCATACCAAGAAAATAACTTGTTTATATTTCCCATGGTGGTACAATGAAAAAATTTTTTGATCTTGTTTGCCCTGCTTTTGAATTCTTGGGGAAATACCTTTTTACTGGTCTTGTTGGATCCTTGTTTTTGGATTAGTTAGCAAATTGCCTATCATATAATTGAAATTAAATTAACCTACAGTCATGACTATCTAAAACATTTTAAGTATCCATTCTTCCTCTTGTCACTATCACAATTCTATTTCTATTATTTCAAATTTGATTATATTAATTGTGGATGTTAAGTCACTTTCATAAACATTTGCCTCATGACAAGAATTTGAAACAACAACCTAGGTAGATCTAGGACCTGCATCAGTATTTTCCGTTCTCAGATTTTAATTTATATCCTTCCCTGGGTCATTAATGAAAATGATTTCACTTATATCTAAAGAATTATCAGCTAACATTTCTATAGCAGATCATGATTTTACAACTTAAAATAGTAATATGAAGTGAATTGATAGTATTTGTTCAAAATATCTATTTGCTCAGTAGTAAACTTTAGTAAGAAATATCTAAATATGCACACATGTACATAAAAATGCCCATATAGGACACGACCACAAAGGATTACTTTGAATACCTGCCTGATAACAACTATATGCTTTTAGATAAACAGAAAACTCTGGTCTGTGTGCTGAGTGCAAAATTTAACTGTAAAATAGTGACCATTATAATTAAAATACACAATTTACCAGTAAGAATAATTTATTTTAAAAAGCCATTGCGTTAGACTTGATATCATAGTGGTGTAATGATATTTTGTACCTTCATATTTTTCTGTATCAACATTTTAACTTTTTAATAGTGAAAACAATTGGTCTTATCTTAATATGGCAAATTAAAATATATTATTTTCTGAAGACCAGAAATTTAAGATTTTTCCAGATCTCAATCCTGCACTAAGTCTTAGCATATGCCAAATATCAAATAGGTTTTAAGATTCCAGCAAATTTATATTCAAAACATAAATACACACTTGCTACAACCTAACATCCACACTTTTTTCACTTAAATTTATTTTAAAGAAAATACAGATTGAGTGTATTTTCACTTACAGGCCTATGATAAATTTAAATTAATGGGAATAACAATTTTTAGCATCACAATATATGATTTTTAAAGTTGAAGTAATGTTCGTGAATAGAGAAACAGATGGCTGAGGAAACAGGAATAACAGAGAATTGGAAACCTCTTTCTAGATGCTATTTTTGTCCATCACCTAAAATATGGAGGCAAAAAAAAAAAAAAGAAGAACAGGGAGCCAGCCAAAAATATAGGTGATTAAGTAGTGAAGTGTTTTTTAAAAAGAGCTACTGTGTTTTAATTATATTTTACTTAGCAATGGAAAAGAGACTCTGGAACAATCACTCTTATATCTAATGATGATTATTATATATTATTATCTTGACAGTTAAAAATCATACCAGAATACAGAGTATTACTTATTTCTGAGTGTTGAGATAGGAAATACTATGCTATTCATCATCATCAAATGTTGCTTATTTTAATAATTTGACCCCACTTATTCTTCTAAAATATTAAGTTTTAAAATTTTCATCTTGAATCATCACTACAGTGTGATAACTGATTTGCAAATTAGTTATTCTAGGACTTTCAAATGTTAACATTCAATCATATCTTTCCTAAGCTTTGACATAAGAAGAAATGCATGTTCCTTTTAAAATGGCCTATATAGGTTTGGTCTGAAGTTTTTTGGATTAGCAGAATGTACATCAGAATGCTGTTGCATCACTGACAGTCACTTTTTAGTAAAAATATCTAAAGGAGAAAACTATGGAACAAGAACTAATTGGTCCCAAATGCCTTTTACAATAGTTCCAAAATGTAAGACAAGGAGATACTGTTACATTAGCTGTACACAGAATAGCCAAATTATAGAATAATTATTCTTAAAGACCAGTGAGTTATTTTTTACTTTAGGAAATCATGTTTCCAAGGCATAAATTTTAAACTCAGGGCAGACTTCTTTACCAGCAAGTTGTGTGCATTGTACATTTGGAAGAAACAGGGGAGTAGACTGTATTTTAATATGGTTGTGATAATTTGGTAATTTAACACTATAAGATGTCAGTTTTGCTCTATAGTGAACTATCACTATATATAATTAATCCCAAAAACTAAGGAATGTAACTAAAATAAAATTAGTCAGCATGATAATTGCTTTATATGGTCAAGGTAAGGACTTATTTTTTTCCTAAGTAACTACTGTACTGATAAAATACAAAGAAGAGCAGAAGCTACACCTCCAAACATGTTGGTGATTTTTTTTTAGCTTTTCACCTATCAATTCCAGAAACTGCCCCATTATTTTCATGTTAAAAGATAACTAATATCACTTTAATTATACCAATTAAATGTGTTTGAGGGCCAGGTAAATCATTTCTTCTTTCATAGTATTGGTTATATGTAGGATTTCTTCTTAGTACACAAAAGAAATGACGGGTAGTTTGGATAAGGATTGGTGGTTTTTTACTTCCTCCGCAAAAGAGCTGATATTTTTGGCTGACTGGGTTTTTTGGCGGGGGGGGGGGGGTGAGAGGAGAGAAAAGGCTGTACATAGAATTATAGAATAGGCCTACACTAAAATTCTTCCTTGACCAATGAGGATGGGGGCTGAGAGAAAGAGAGGTGAGGTGGATTAACTGAAGTGTAATAATGTCAGTGTATTTTTTTTTTTTTTTAATGTACAAACTCTTTTCCCATCTCCTTCCCCCTCCTTGTATGTGCTGGTACTTCTGGACCGTTCAGAAGCCATTTTAGAACTAAGGAAGCAAAATATGTGCTTTTGCAGGTGCTGTGGCAAGGATAACCTTTGCTCACTTGCGGGGTGTGTTACCATGTTGTTATTTAATGTCTTTGAGAATTAAAGATAGTACAGAAAATTCCAAACCCACATCCTAACACCTGAAACTTGTACAATGTTTCTGTAGCAGATGGCAAAACATTTCACTGGAACCTTAATTTACCGAGTCGATATCCAGATCTGAAGAGTTTTTATTCTTTTGAGACACCGCTTGAAGATTCATACTCGATATTCGGATCTATTCCGGGTAAAAACAGAACAAGAAGACCCCTTCTAGGTGTTTTGCACGCCCGGGTCCCACCCAAAGTGCCGGCGGGCCTGCAATCTCTGTATTTCGCGCCGAGGGTCTTTGCGAAAGAAAGTGCATTTTCTGTCCTGGACGACTAGCAGTTTGGGGGCGGGGGGAGGCAACACCGCAGGGCAAATTCCCGAATAGTCTAAGGGGCTGAGAAGCCGGAGGTGCATTTGCCTCCTCGCAGTTGGACGCAAGGCTCGGAGCCGGGCTGTCCTCAGCTGTCACGGGGGGAGAAGTGAGCGCTGGCATTGGCATTGGGCGTGGAGTTGCTCCAGCCGCCGCGCCGCGTCCCGCCGCCAGCTCACCTCTGCCGGAGAGCTAGGCACTCACCGGCCGGCTTGCCCCTGCTCGCAGGTCGCCCTCCGGCCCCAGTCCTCAGGCACAGGTCGCCGGAACCATCCAGTGGGATGGCCGTCGCCTCCTCAAGGACCGCTGCCTGAAGGCCAGGGCCCAGGGACCCTGGCCGCCTCGGTAGCCCGCAGCTCCCGGGGCGCTGTGGCAGCGGCCGGCAGGCGCCGGGGCCCGCTCCCCCTCCCCGCCCCCAGCTCCCGCCTCCTGCCCGCTGCGAGGTGCGCCCGCTCGCCCCAGCCGGCTGGCGCAGCAACGCACACACTCACTCCGAGGGCGCCTCCAAGGTTACCCGCGGGGTGGGGGCTGGGGCAGGCTCCGGCCACTGGCCTTCTCCGTTGCTTTCCTATTGCCGCGGCCCTTCCGCCGCTCCTGGGCGACCGGGATCCAAACCCCGAAGCAGAAAAGGCTCCAAAGTCCGGGGAGGGAAGTCGAGCTGGGAGGCAGACAGGCGTCCGGGCGGGGGGCGGCCTTAGTTGGCTCTGGGCGCCCGGAGAGCCGGGTCAGGCGAGGTCGCGGCAAGAGGGGGCTGTGGCTCCGGCTGGCGCGCTCTGGGCCACGCAGCCTGGGCCGGGGGCAGTGCGCAGGGGCTGCAGGCAGCACCGAGGCGCCCGAGACGCCCCGGGCCCGATGGGGGGTAGAGACAAGCGGGCGGCCAAACCTGCCGAGGAAACTAACTAAATAAAAGGAGACTGTTATTTAAGGCGCGGAAATTTGAAATATTTGGACAGGAAGAGAAAAGAAAAGAAACCTTAGCGAGGGAGGGAAAAGAAAAAAAAAATACACACACACACACACAACGCGAGCTAACGGTTTTGAAACTCCCCCACCCCCACGCCGGGCTTTTCTGCGCGCCCTGAGGGAGCTCTGGGCTCAGCTTCCTCACTGGGGAGCCGGAGCTGCCGTTGGCGTCTGGAGAGTTTCGAAGGGACAGAAAGGATGTCTTCGCAGCCCCTGCGTAGATGGCTTGGCTTAGGCTGACAATAGCAAAGCTTTATTTCGGGTCTCAGGCTGCAAGATTGTCTCCTGCCTCTCTGAGTAGGTCCCTCCGTGGATCTGCTTTTTTTTCCTTTTCTTTTTTTTGGGGGGGGGGCGCAGGAGGAGCTGTCGTGTAAAATTACAACAGTCTCAAGATAGCAAGACCGGGACTTTCCCCCTCGGAGTCTTTCGATGAAGGTAGCTCAGGGCAGTCAGGAAGGCCCTTTCTCGCTCCAGCACTGTGATCCTGTAGCGCTTCTGAACGACTACTTCTACCTCCCCCCGCCCCGCCCCGGCAAAAGCCAAAAGCACCTTTTTGGGAACTGAGATTTCGAAACCAGTCCCGGGCTACGGATTCCACAACGTTTGTTTCATCAACATGATCAGGAAAATTTATAAGATTACCAATTGAATTGCTTTCCTGAGATGGAATTATTTTATCTATTAATCACTCACCCAGGGTAGTGTGTGTGTAGGAGCTCATCACCTCATTGTGAGATATGTAATGTTTATCAGAAAACTACTGATTCACTACCGAAATATGGTAAAATGAAGTTTGTTCAGTGGCTCAAAGACCAGAATATGGCATGAGGTGCTATTAGTGTCACCCTCCTCCCTCAGGTATAAGCTTGAATTCAATTTACTGGGCAAAAACTGAGCCCGAGTTTCCAGACTTGGACGCGGTCGCAGTGAAGAACTGAATTTGAAAACGCTTCCCTGCTTAAGTATCCTCCATCCTTTATACAGCGTTGTCTCCTGGGGGTGCTGATCACTCTATCAATTTGCGCTTGCCGCCCCCGCTCTGCATCTGAATTAGGCTCAGACCCTTCTCTACCTCAGCTCGTTACAAATTCGAGCCTATTAAACTCAGCAGCACCTTTTCTTCCATCGTATACATTTCTACACATGCAAAGTCTTGTTGAATATTGTCGAGGTTTTTGAGAGATTGAATGATGGCTTTTCATATTTCCTAGAGGGGGACCACATAACTCATTTCTAAAATACTTAGATTAGTAAAGCTATTTCCTCGAAGAGCCAAAGATATGTGCCGATGTTTTAATGCTTAGCAAATTTTAGGCTAATGAAGGGAGAGAGAGCTCCCACTCCCCTTACTGTGCTCCAACCTCTTAAGAATAAAGCAACTGTAGAAGTACTCCTCTCCAGCTTTATAGACACCCTATGCCTTTAGGTTTGAATTTCCTAAAGAGTAATTTTAATGCTGAAAGTTGGATACTGAAAAAGTTAATAAACTCCACTTTAAATTCAGAAACATCCATCTTTACAGTTGCAACTTGTAAAAAGGGTTTTTATTTTTTAGTAATAGGCTTGTGTTTAGAAAATATTCCGTTTTCTCAAGCAGTGTATTTTGTATACTGATTCTGGTTTTAAAATCCTAAACACAACACTTTTTCCTTCAAAACATGCCAATTTCTACTTTTTTCTAAACTTTAAAATTAAATATTTCAAACTTAATTTCATGTTGCTGTCAAAAATAAATTTATTCGGTAATTTGTGCTTAGGGGTGGCAGAAGTTGAAGTCTTATTGTACTTAAAGAAGGGGAACTTTAGTTATAAGTGAAAAGGATAAAACTTTTTCTCCTATATTCTTTTATACTATCATGGAAAATAAATTATCGAAAACCACTTGCTTGCGACCATTCCAATCCTTGTTGGGGCAGGCATCAGAACCATATCCTTCAAAAAACCTTAAAGTATTTTGTTCTTTTTGGAACCAGGGCAGAGAGCTTATAAAGCAGAAGGAGGGAGCTTTCACATAAAACATCTTTGTTCATGTCGGAGATGATGAATAAAGTATTTATAAATTTATAAATGGTAACTGCATTGAAATCCTTTGACGAAAGTCTTTAATTAAAATTAAAGTAAGAAGTAGATGCTGGACAATTCTCTTGGAAATTTGAGATTTCTATTTTACCTAATTTTTAAAATTTTTATCTAACTGTATTCTTAAGAAGATTTTGTAAGCCTTTACTATAAAATTTTGTGGAAATCAAGTACCAAATATCAGAGTGGCCTATTTACTTATTGTAAATGTTTCTATATTTATTATATTGCAATTAAGACCCTTACATGTATATATAATTAGTTATGACCCTTACATGTAATTTATGTATTTTTTTCTTGCTGTACTTTTTAATCCCCTACAAATTTGTATTTGCATTATATTTTAAGACTTAACATTTTGTAATGTCACATTCTTGACATTCAGGGAGAAAAAATGTGATAGTATACTTATGGTATAATTTTGGGAAATGTATTATTTAACCAATTGTTTTACTTTGTGATCTAAAAAAAACAACTAGGGGGAAGCACTTTTAAGGTGACATTTTCTTTTAAAAATTACTTTTAGAGCTAGTATATATTTGTTTTCAGATCGCTACTTCTGAAGCCTGTTTTTCAACTATTTAACTTAACTTTGAGAAAAGGGGAAGATCGAACATTAAGAAAAATTCTGAAATTATATTGAAATAATTTCAATATATTGAAATTCAATTTCACTGAAATTATTTCAAAATAATTTCAGGTCTTCAAAAAACGTTGTCCTTATTTTGTTGTAAAGAGAAATATGAGGCACCAAGTAAAATCTTTGGGGGGAGACACGAGGAAGAAAAGAATAACTGAATCATCAATAGAATATGTCTAGTTTTTTACTTTGACTACTTTTCTAATGTTGAGACTTACAACATTGTGAACTTTTAGTACACTTCTTAGCAAGTGGCAAACTATGTGGGGATAATAGAGTGGAAAACACAGAAAAACATTGTCCTGTTTTGAAAAAGTGTTTTAATTAGGCAAAAGAAGCATCAGGACAAGACATTTTTAAAACAAAGTCTCTTAAGTTGGGTTTTGAGACTGGCAAAGGGAGAAGTGAGGAAAAAGTCAAGGCAAGATAACATACTCAGGAGAAAGCCAAAGCTATTTGCAGTTATGTGTTAGAACTCAGGATTTTGCAAGTGAAAAGGATGTTGCTTAAATATATTCATAAATCTGTACTAAGATTTCCACTTTGCATCCTGTGAAGATTTAACTAGCTGTTTAAAATATGACAAAACTGAATTTTAACAAGTGATAGTAATATAGGACAGGCAACCAATTAACTGACAAAATAGAAGGCAGTGTGGGAGAGCCCTCCCCATATTCATTGCAAATTCGAAGCTCCCTCCGCCTGGTTTCCCTCCATTAGGCTAACGACCTCGTTCCTCCGGTAGAGCCTGGCCAAGTCGCACGCGGTGTCCCCCTTATGGTTCCGATGCCCCACTTTGCTGGCCGTGTGCTTCATGAGGAACTCCACCACAGGGAGGTGGCCTTCTTTGGCAGCCAAGTGCAAGGGCAGATTCCCTTCATTATCCTCGATGTTAACATCAGCTTGGAACTCCAGCAAAGTCTGTAAAGTGTCCAGGAAACCTGCTCTGGCTGCATCATGAATGACAGCGAAACCAGTTCGGTCTTTCAAATCGGGATTAGCACCTCTAAGTAGCAGTCTCCTGGCAATCTCAGGATTTCCAAGTTTCATAACCTAGGAAAGAAGAGAAAATGGGAGAATCCTTCAAGTGCTCTTACAAGAATATTTTAAAATATCCATATCTCCTATTTATATAACTTTATTTTTGGTGAAACAGTGATTGGGGAAGACCCACCTGGTGGGGTTTGAAGGGCTCAATTGCAGGAAAAAAAGTACTAATAGGTAAAAGTAGAAGAACTCTAAAGATTGAGCTTCTATGATGGAATATCTTAAAGGGACCCCAAAGTAGGATAAATTGATCAGTAAAGTAGAACCAGTCCAACTTGTGGAAAATTCACCCACAACACAGTTTCCTATCTCCCATGAAGACTTGCGTAATTTCATGAATTTATTAAAATAAAAGAAAAGGAATTTGAGGGGCGCCTGGGTGGCTCCGTTATTTGGTGTCTGCCTTCGGCTCAGGTCATGATCTGGGGATTGAGCCCTATGTTGGGCAGCCTGCTAAGTGGGGAGCCTGCTTCTCCCTCTCTGCCCCTGCTTGTGTTCCCTCTCTCACTGCATCTCTGTCAAATAAATAAATAAATGAATAAAATCTTAAAAAAAAAGAAATGGAATTTAAGAATCTCTTGTTTGCTTGCTTATGCTCATAATACATAAAACCTGAATTATTAATTCTGAAATATCAAATGTAGATAAATTTAATTTTCTAAATAGCTACTGAAAAGAAATAAGGAGAGTGAGTTTCTTTAAACCCACAAAGAAGTGTTTCCACACATCAGACTCCATCGCCTAATATAAAAATGATCTATTAAAACACAGGACCTGATATTTTCTTAAATTATTAATTTTTACAAGTTTTTTTTTTCAAATACATATAGCTCAAATTTCCAGTGTTTTTTTAAAAATATTTTTTTCTTTGTAAGTTATTTCATACTGGCTACTGGGTGTGTTTGGTGCTTAGAATCCTTTACCTGAAATTTTAAAATGTTACCGATTGTTAAAGTGTTAAATAATCAGTGGTGTGCTATGTTGTTTATGATACTGATTTATCAAAGCTAAGTTCATGATATACCATGTATTAGACAGGAGATGACTGCATGGCAACCATTCCTGAAAAGAATGAAACAGTTATCCTACTCTATCACTTACTGTCTCTTAAAGTTCTAACTAGCTTCCTGATTTTAAAGTGAGCAAACGAAGAGAAAATAAGATATTTAATGTGTATTTTGAGACAGACAACTTTGTCTTGTGGTTTGAGCATATTTAATAATCAACTGGTGATGCCATCTTATTTCCTTTTGCAGCTATTATCAGACATTTAGGAATAGCTATTTGTAAACTGCCAACATTTTAAAAGTCAGAATGTATTAAAATTTGCTATCAACATACAAATAATTCATATGAAAAAGACTTACCTACGGTTGTTTGAATACATTTCACTCTAATAGGGGTCTCTTTTATGCTCTCATAATTATAAAATATCTTGTAGAGAAGCATGCAATTATATAATATGTACAATTTAGTTGTGAAAAAATGTAGTCTCATTAACATGCCAGAAAACAGTTCAGCATTTTAACTGGTTTCATTTATATTTAGGTATATTCATAACAACTTAAAATAAATAGATTACATAGTAGACTCTCAAATGTTTATGAAATTAAATATCCATTGAAAAATACATACAAAGTTGTCTATCTCTTTAAACTGTTTATTTAAAAAACAATCACAAAGTAAGTATGAAATATATTTAGAATAAATAATATTTTATAAATGCAAACTATATAGATGGCCAAGGTATTACACTTCCCTGTTGATAAAACCCTGCTGATTTAGCCCTTCTTTTGGGGGCAGTGGTAAAAATGATATATATTTTATTTTTTGAGAATTTCAATAAAATAAACTTTTTGGTTAAAAATGAACACAATCTAATTTTTGCCACATCTACCTCTAGAGATTTAGTCACATTTAAGGACCTGGACTGGGAAAAATAAGGGACAGACACCTTGGATCTCTGTAAAGCAAATGTGCGATTAAGGCCTTTGATATCATTCTGATTGAAAAGCTTACACTAGGAAGGAGGGAAAAACTTGCAACCGAGTTAAATGAACATAATTATAGAAGGAAAATTGCCATCTTTCACAGAAAATAATATTAATATTAGAAATTGTTTTGAAAGAAAGTTCTTTCTTGAGTTATGACACAACTTCAGAGTCAGGATTATACATACTGAAAATAAGCCTTGAGACTCCTGTTTGTGTGTTTCATTATATGTACTAGGGTTAAGCCACAATAAGTGGGTGTCAGTATATAGATAAGTATGCTTAATATAAACAAGATTGCCAAGTTGTATTAAAAATGCCAAAACTTTGTCAATATTAATCTCCCAGTCTTCCTGTTCGTCAAAAGTCCTGTAAGATCTTATTCTGAACATGGGTTAAGTTGCTCATTCCTTGGGAGATTTATATAATCTTTTGGGTTTTCATAGGAAACTTTTCAATGTGTTAAATTTGTAGCATTATTATCACCACAAAACCTATTAAAAACTACTGGGCGGACAAAGAAAAAAAAATCCCTATTCCACAGAATCTACCCGAAATAACAAGATTAAATAATTTAGTATCTATGTATAAGCTTCCTTAACACTGAAAACTTTGTAAGATCAGTATATTGTTTTAAAATGCCCAGACTTAACTTCGTCTGTTAATAGTATATCTCCTGCCGCTTAAATTTCTAATTCTTGTAAAACAAAGCATTCTAAACCTTCTCCCCAATGGATTTTCAAAAACAGCTTCAAGTGTTGCATTTCCGAATAAGAATAGTTCATAAGAGTACCACCAGAACTCTGATAAAGCAACTATTTGAGACTATTTTGCCATTTTTCTGTTTCTAAGCCTTTCAACTAAGTTACATGATAACTAACATTCAGAGGAGGAAAAAAAAATATCAGGTACAATACTTGGCAGCTGGACATGTTTCATTTCTTGCTTGTAAATCTAATTACTGAAAGTTAGAACATACCACCGCACAACCGCAGAGACAAAAATACTACAAACTGAGCTCTGATTAGAAAATTCAACTTTTTATTCCTCCTCAATCCTGAATGGGTGGATGGTATTACATTAACTGTGAAATGGACATCCTGTCCCCGCGCCCAGGCCACCCATTCCAAATGAGGAAAGGTCGTTTGTCAAAACTCGAAGCATTTGAAGGAAAAACACCCTCGCCAGTAGTCAGGAAAATTAACGTTAAAGTCAATTATTGGAGCAAAGCACGGAAACCACTAATAGCAGTGTATTTACTTCAAATAATAATCATAATAATGTGTTTACAGAGCCGTCTTAAAAAAACACACACACCTCGGCGCTGCTACAACTACTTTTAAATCCCTACCGGCACAAAAACATTCCAAAAATTAAGACCAAACCTGGAACCCATTTGATATCGAGGATGTTGTTGAATTTGACGAGTTTGTTCAAAGTACGTCATTTTGGGGAGTTGGATCCACTTAAAGATATAAAATATGGCAACCAACTAGGCTTAAAAAAACAGTGAAATTTTGTACCCCTGGAAGCTTAAAAGCCGTTATTCCAGAAACCCGGATCACGTAGGCAACATTGTTGACCTGTTTCCCCCACCTCTCTGGATACCAACCTGCAGCGCAGTCCTTCCAAATCCATTTTGTGCATTGACGTTTACATTATTTTGCAACAAACTAGTAAGTTGCTCTAGGTCCCCCCTGGCAGCTGCAGACGCCAACTCGTTCCCCCAAGGCTCGGCCATTCTTTAGGGTCCTGACGATCGGGAAAAGATGAATTAGTTGTTTTTCTTTTTCCCTTTTCTTTTGCTCCTAACCAGGCTGCATGATGGCATCGGAGACTGACAGAAGGACTGGGATGGTTAATCTGGAGTAGAGCTTGGTAGTAAATACTAGTAAGATCTGCCTGCCAAAAGCCCGCCCCTCGATTCACACGTGATTATTCAGCAAAACTGAGCCATTGGAGAGGGGCTCCGCTCCTCGCTTTTTAGCTTAACCCCTGTGAAGAATTCTGGTGACTCAACAGAAAGACACACAGACATATACATATTCCTGGCAAATTACTCTGGACGTAAAATGTAGGCAGAGTTGTCACGTATCTACACTACAATCTCTGTGAGGAATGTGTGCGGAGACTTAAGGGACTAGTTCAGGGTACAAAATACCGCGGAAGAAAAGACATTTCGGGGGGAAAGAAAAGGCATTAACCTACCCTTGTTCACGGTGATGACTTGAGCCGCGCGAGCCAGAACCGCTGGGGCAGGTCCTCGGAGGGGCTCGGTCTCCATCCGTCTCACCGAAGGGGTGGTCCTGAGTCCTCCGATGCGGGGAGAGCGCCGCGGTGGCTGGATGCTGACGTGCTCCGGAGGGTTAAAGATGATCGCCAAAGGCAAACGGGAGTAGCAGTTCCGTGGCCCTTGGGTTATAGGTCTCCACGACTCTTCAGTGGCCTCCGCTTCTCAGTAGGAGCCTTTATTCGCGTCCGGGCCGGACTGCACGCTAACGCCGAATGGGAAGGCTCCGTAGCCCGCCCGCTGGGCTGCCGCAGCCCCGCGGAGCCTCAGAGGCCGTGGGAGCCAGGCTCGGGGCGCGTCTCCGGAGACCGCCGGGAGCGCGGCGGGCTCCGGGTAAGTCGGTCATGCCGGCCCCACCAGGTCCCGGGACTCCCAGCAGCGTGAGGAAGGAGGCGAGTGATGCGGGAATCGTCTATGGGGCCCGGGCTGCTGCGGCGGCGCGCGGCAGCATCGCGGCTGCACAGGGCAGCCCACTAGTAACTTCCCGCCTACGACCGAGCCAGTTCAGACTTCCCACTGCAGACGCTCATTGAGCAGCCGCCGCCGTCTTTTCCTTCCTTTCCCAGTTTTCTGAGGCCCTCCGGAGATCGGGAGCGACCAAAGAAGCGCAGGCCAAGGTCTGAGTATGGGGAGTCGCCACAATGCCAGAGCGCAGACAGTCCCGTCGCCCTCTCGGCGAGAGCCCAGCGGCTCCGACACCCGGTGCCACTTCGCCGACCCTTCGCTGTCCCCCGGCCTGTGCCCCAAGCCTGTGCCGCCGACAGGGCAGCGGCCGCCAGCTAACTGTGCTCCGGAGCCGGGCAGCACTGCTTCCTCCAGAGCCGCAGCGCTCCCAGTGACAGTTTTTTTGTAGCTGGTCCCCCCCAAATCGCCGGTCCCCGCTCTCTTCGCCCCTACAGACACTTGAGCGTTGTCCTCCTTTGAGCGCTTTTCCTACCCTCCTTCCTTGGCTTCTTTTTTCACTCAAACAATTGCTGCTTCTGTTGCCGCTGCAGAGACGGTGCCGGTTTCTTCTCTCTTTTTTCCGACCTCATCAGCTTTTTTTGAAAAGAAAAAAATTGAGCGCTTTTTGAGTTGAAAAACCCGCCCCCATTTTAACGGCAGAGTTTTAAGGAGGCTCGGCTGAGTTGCAGCGCCGCAGGAGCGGGAAGGCCGGGCACCGCCCACGCACCGCCCACTGCCCAGGAGGCGCCCAGGCTCGCAGGCTCGCAGGCTCGCAGGCTCGCTCGCTCCGCCCCCAGCCCGCGCCCTTTCTCCCGCCTC
Organism: Martes martes; assembly: GCF_963455335.1. Lineage (NCBI taxonomy): Eukaryota > Metazoa > Chordata > Mammalia > Carnivora > Mustelidae > Martes > Martes martes. The sequence continues at coordinate 151,353,093 of NC_137891.1, forward strand.
CTCTCTCCCCACTGCCCTCCCTGCGTCTCCGGCACGGGTTCCCACCCGCCCGCTCCGGCCGCCCGCCTCACGGCCGGTCCCCAGCTGATCGGCGTTCTGCCCCGCGGAGCAGGGTTTGGCCTCCACAGGCTGGCTGGCGGGCTGGAGTCTGCGACACGAAACCTAGGACTCCTGGAGCCCGGCGGGGGCGGGTGAGGGGGAAGAGGCTTGTTAATTAAGACTGCTGCGGAGAGCCGAAGGGCCTGAGAGGCTCGGCGGCGCTGGCTGCTGGAAGGCGGAGAGCGAGCTGGCGCGAACCAAGTTTCCCCCGGCGCTGGCGGGGCAGGCTGACTCGCCTCCGCGCTCCGCCGCTAGGCTCTCGAAGTTCGGGCGGCCGGGCCTACAGCTGCCGCCGCCTCCTCTGGGGTGTGCACTGTATACACTCCGCAGCCTTTTCTCAGCCTCCGGCCTTGGCCTCGCACCTGCCAGATCAACGCCCGGGGTCGTGGTGGGCAGAAATGGCCGTTGGGGTTGGCGGAAGAGACCCGGACTGACAGCGAGAACAGTGCTCAGAAAAAGCAAACGTCTTTAATGGACTGACTTTTACGAAAACTAAGGACAAAGTGTAGGGAAGAAACCATTACGAACTCTGAACTCAATGTTTCAGGGCCGAGAAACTGAAATATTCAATTTCTTCGGGAAAAGGGAGAAAAGCAATTAACTTTAAGGCTCAATTTACAACAACTCTTGGGGAGCTTTTCTAACAAGGCCATTTCTTTATTGCCAAAGTTCTCTCTTTTTCTACTTAGACGGGGGCTTGTTGGGGGGGGGGAGGAAGGGAGGGTGTTTAAATGTGAAGGAGTGAGTAGTCTGTTCCCCAATCGTTTATTTCACTTATCTGAGACACCAGTTGTCTGTACTTTTAACCTCCTCTTTTAGCTATGTAAGATTAATTAACTACTGGTTTCTATATTTTTTGCTCTTAAAAATACCCAGCACGGTTACATGATGCACCCAGTGGTCAAAATGAAACCAAGCAAAAAAATGACAAGTGGTCTAATTAGATTAAGCAGATCCTCCAGCAACATCTGTACCCAACCCCTTGAAGTATAATGGGAGTATTAGCAACAAAACACACCAGAAACATCTGGATAAACATCTAGCAACAGACTGGCTAGTACGTAGAGGAAGAGTTGAAACTGGGAAGAATCTGGCAGTGTTTTGACAGAAGTGTTGAAAAAAATAACTAGAGCTCTTTTCTTAGGTAACTAAACTCGCATTGTGAATCAGGTATGAACTACAACACCAGAAATTAACTCCTCTCATTTCTTACATGTACTTAGACATTTCAAATTTATGAAGAGTTGCTTTCTGGCAATTATTATGGTTTCTTGCTAAGAGAAGATACTGTAATGAGAAAGAATCTTAAATTATGCTCATTATGTATAAATACATATGTGTTATAATCTTCATGAAATACTTTTTGCTGAATAACTGAGTTATGGAAAATTTATGGTAATTTAAGATGCATAGAGAGCTAGACTAAGATTTTTGGAGGTCCTAAACTAACTGAAAAGATTCTGATGTCCCATCATCATACCTCATATGTAAATAAAAACAAAGCCAAAAAATAGGAGTAAAGAAGTCCAAAAAAATTCCGATTTTTCCCCATGATGACTGCTTTAGTGCTTTTGCTGAGATATTAAATTTAAATTCTTTAAGGAAGGCTTTTTTGTTTTTTTACTCTGGCTTTGCTTGTATTCTAAAGCATGTGCTTAGCCTGCTTATTGTATAAATCACAACTGGCAGCACAGAGGTTCGAGGCTTAGTTTAGAGAGCATAAGTAACCATCATAAAGTACCTCCAATGAAAATCTAATATTAAGTATTAGTTCACTGAAGTATATTCAACGGTGAGTATCTCTGCCTTCAATTATTTTACATTCTAACATGTTACATAAGAAAGATCCACAGTTAAGCATCTATTATATTGAAAGTAGTGGTTTCTCTTTTAGCATAATAATGACATGTCTTTCAAACACCAAAAAGAGGCTTTATATTAAATAATAACAGTTATAGAAATCTTTTTTTCCTCAGCAGTTCATAGTCACTTTAAAGTGCTTATAGAAATACAATTTATCAGGGGTGTCTGGGTGGCTCAGTTAGTTAAGCCTCTGCCTTCTGCTCATGATCTCAGGGTCCTTCCATCCAGCCCTGCATGGAGCCCTGAATCGGGCTCTCTGCTCAGCAGGGAGCCTGCTTCCCCCCAACGCCCTGCCTCTCTGCCTACTTGTGATCTTTCTCTCTCTGTCAAATAATAAATAAAATCTTTTAAAAAAAGAAATGTAATTTATCAGATTATTTTGTGCTTTTTCTCATTGACTCATTTATGTGGTTTTTCAGTAGTTAACGTATGGAAATGTGTATGTGGTATCTGTAATTTCTTTACCTAGTATCAAAGTCTTCCTTTTTGTTGTATTTATAGATCCAACGGAGGTGGAAAATAGACTGGTACCCTCAGGGACCTTTTTATCATTTCATAATTGTGACTTAAGCATTTTATTTCTGAGTTTCAGTAGACTTTTTTATATGAGTAGTCCCACCATCTATGAAAGTCATTTTGTAGGGGCGCCTGGGTGGCTCAGTGGGTTAAAGCCTCTGCCTTAGGCTCAGGTCATGATCTCAGGGTCCTGGGATTGAGCCCACATCAGGCTCTTGGCTCAGCGGGGAGCCTGCTTCCTCCTCTCTATCTCTGCCTGCCTCTCTGCCTACTTCCCCCCAACTGTGATCTCTGTCTGTCAAATAAAATCTTAAAAAAAGAAGAAAGTCATTTTGTAAAGAAAGTAAATAAATGGCCAGTAAGCAACTCAAAAGCCTAACCAGAATAGCAACAATTAACATTTGTATACTGTTTCATGGTTATAACATATGATACACACATTATTTAATCTTCACAACAACTCTGAGTTACATATGGTAATTATCCCCATTTTTTAGGTGAAGGAATTGAGGCTTGCAGAGATTGTGACTTAAAGCCAGTAAGTTAGTGGATATAGGATTTGGACTCAGAACTTGGGGCCCCAAGTCTTAAGCCTATCCCACTTGTTAAGAGTTCAGGATCAGACACCAAGACTCCTAAAGAAATTAAATCATTCAATTAAATATATTTTTGATTACCCAGGTGTGGATCTAATTCTGTAGTAGCATTAATCTTACAAATTATAGTAGAATTGAGTAGTGTTAAAAAGCTTAATTAACTTAACCAAAGGATTAAGGTTAATACCACTATAAGTTATGTTGGTATCATGTGCCCTGGTAATATATGATGAGGGCACATCACTTCTGTGGTATTCTTCTTCCCAAATCCATAAACAGTATAATTTGGACAAAATTCTGGACAAACCCAAATTGAGGGATGGTCTATAAAGTTCCTGACCACTGTTCTTCAAAAGTCAAGATGAAAAAACTGTCACAGATTGGAAGAGTCTAAGGAAACATGACACCTATATATAATGTGGTATTCCGGATTGGACCCTGAAACAGAAGAAAGACATTGATGTAAAAATGCAAATAGAGTCAGGGCACCTGGATGATGCAGTCCGTTAAGCATCTGACTCTTGGTTTTGGCTCAGGTCATTGTCTCAGAGTCCTGGAATCGTGTTCCGCATCAGGGTCTATGCTAAGCATGGAGTCCACTTGAGATTCTCTTCTTCCTCTGTCCCTCCCCCACCCTCTATCTCTCTAAAATAAATTTTAAAAATGCAAATAGAGTCTCTAGAATTTGATTAATAGTATTATACCAATGTTAATTTTTTAGTTCTGATAGCTGTACCATGGTTATGTAAGATGGTAACATTAGAGGAAGCTAGATCAAAGGTAAACACGTATAAATATAAAATTATGTCAAATGAAAATTCAGCAAAATAATTTTATCACATATATTAGAAAGAAAGATGAAATTAAAGTTCTTTTTCAAACAGTAACAGTAAGATCAAAGAACATGGAGATTCTAGAAAAAGATCTTTATTTAAATTAGGCTGCTCTGTGAGTTAATGTAGATTAACTATGAGAATGAATTAAAATTATTTTCCTTTGCTCATGCTTACGTACAGAGAATCTGTATACATTTTTATTATCTCAGTTTGTGAAATAAAATTGTTTCTAAGAAAATTCTGGGGAAATGAAAAATAAACTATTTTTTAATTCAATATTTATTTTTCTTTCATTTCATTGTCCGTAGTGGACAATCACTTTGGATGCTGGGTACCCAACCCATGAATAGCTAGGTCAAAAGGAAGACTCAGTCTCAGGAAATTTACAAACTTTGCAAAATGGAGGGTGAATTGCAGGGAGGCAACAGGTAAGTGGAAAGAGCACTAGTTTTGACTTAGTCTTGAATACTAGGTCTGTCGCTTTGTAGCATGACTTTGAGAAAATTCTTAACTTCTCAGAGTAGTTTTTTATTCTGTAAAATCGTTGTAAGAATGAAATTGGGGCAACTGAATTACTACACTTAAACTTCTGGTACTGTGCTTCACCTTATGATTCACACGTGTGCTATATTTTGGAAATTCTTCCTATGGGATGGCATTAAAAAAATACATTCAATTCATGTGATTATGGATAGTTCTATTCCTTACCTAGCTAATTCTGGTCTAAATACAGATTATTGCATAAGAGTTGTATGCCAGGCTATCTTCATCTAAGAAAACACAAGATGAACCTAGATCTTTAGAACAGCATAGTGCTCTTCTTTGTCTTCAGGGAATACAAAGATGGAGGCCTTGGTCTATATGGTCATTTCACTAGCATCCACTTTATAGCACAAAATCAGCAATCTTACTTTACAATTTCAGGGTTTAATGTACTTTGCAAGGCAAGTCAATGCTCTATTACAGTCCAGAAGATGATATTTTCCCAAGTCAAAGTTAAACGTATCCCACTGTAACTTTTCCTCCAGTGACAATTACAAACTGTCACACTTCATTATATAGTCTTTGATTATTCTTGTCTCAAGGCCGTTCAATTTCTGACCATAACTTGAAAATTTAGTAATTGGTGTTTCAATACAATTTCTTCACTTATAGAAGTATTTTAAATTGACTATATTCAAAGCTGGACTCAAGTTTTAGGTCTAAAAAATAAATATTATGCTGCAGGAATAGAAAAGTTTTTATTTGTCATAACTAACAAAAAATGCTTCTCCTTTTCTTGGGATCTATAGTCTCACTTTTCTCAGCTTTCATGTTCACCCAAGTCGATCTTAGCAGCCTGGTTACCTCTGTGTTATCGAGAGGTTGAGGATACACGAGTCAGGGGGCCTGGGATTAAGTGTGCCAGTGTGTAAGCAGGTTTTGGTAGTGAGGTTGAGCCTAAAAGAGTGTATATGAAGTTGTACTTTGGTTAAGCTTTGTTAGAGAGAATGTACGTTTATGAAATTCTGTTTGTAAATACTTTATTTATTTATTTGACAGAGAGCACTAGTAGGCAGAGAGGCAGGCAGAGAGAGAGGAGGAAGCAGGGCTCCCTGAGCAGAGAGACCGATTCGGGGCTCGATCCCAGGACCCTGAGATCATGACCTGAGCCGAAGGCAGAGGCTTAACCCACTGAGCCACCCAGGTACCCCTGAAATTCTGTTTGTAAAACGGGTTTTGAGAGTGTTGGTTTGTGGGTTTGATGTGTACTTATGTGACTATTTAACCTCGTAAGGCTTAGAAGCTGATCCCCTTCCCAGCCAGGAGGAGGCAGTACCCTGAGGCCTTTGCTTAATTCCAAACTGGAATACCCTGATGCGGGACAACTAGTTCCCGCAGTTACTAGTTGGGGACTCTGCCAGCCGCGCGCAGACGCCCGCCCGGTAGTCGCGCGCCTAGCGCTTGACAGGAAGGCAGTCACGTGGCAGCCGCAAAGCGGCGCTTTGCGACCTCGATGACAGGCAAAATGTGCGACAGCCTTGGCGCCGGCCAACCAGGGGTGGAGGCGGCGGCCAGGGAGGAAGCGGAGGAGGCGGAGGCGGCCGTGGGGTTCACCCGCTTGCTCGTTCGCCTGGTTTCCCCGCCCCCGCCGGTCTCTCCGCCGCCGTAGGGAGCCGGTTGCGCGCTGTCGTAACCTGCCCTCATCCTGGCCAGCAACAGGAAGACGGGACCCCCATCCAGACCAACCTCCCTGTCAGGGCGGCTGCGGCGCGGGCTCTGCGGGGCGCAGGCGGGCAGCCCGGGCGCCTGAAGGTTACCGAGTGCATGAGCGCCTAGCCTCCCGCGCTGCCCCGCCCGCCGGCCCGCCGGTCCGCCCGCCGGCTCGCCCGCCAGCCCCTCGGCGCCCGGCGGCGGCGGCGGCGGCGGCGACGGCCGCAGGAGGCGCCGTTTCCCTCCCAGGTGCGCCCTTCACTCCCGGAGCCGCGGAACTCGGCGGCCGCCATGGCGTCCAACATGGACCGGGAGATGATCCTGGCGGATTTTCAGGTGAAGTGTATGGCCCTCTTCCTCTTCCACCTCCAACCTCGTGGGTTCCCGGTGCCAGAAGGGTTGCCTCTTCTCAGGGTTTGTTAGAGCATTGCGGTGGTGTGTGGTTTGGGCTTTTATACGGTACGTGGCGCGCGAGTACGCGCGCGCGCGCGCCTGTGTGTGTGTGTGTGTGTGTGTGCGCGTGTGTGCACTTTTTATACGGTACGTGGCGTGTGTGTGTGTGTGTGTGTGTGTGTTGAGCCATGCGGGAATGTGCAATTCATATGCTGGGTTGGGTGTATGTAGAATTTGTTATTTATGGATTTGCAGGGTGAGGGGGTGTTATAATTCTTGGTTTAGTATATGTGTGTGGACTGTGTAGTGTGTTCTGTATTTTGTGGAGAATGGGTAGAATTTGGGGATATTAAGTGGGGCTTTTAAGAATGGGTTTTTTGGGTCAGGAGTTTCGGGTTGTTCTTTGAGGAGAGTGTGCTGTTTGGAGTGTGGGTGTGGAGAGTGTGGTGTTGTGGGTGTGGTGTATTGTATTAAGGGTGAGTAAAAAAGAATGAGGAGGAGGCGGTGGTGAAGGTAGTGGTGAGGATATGGTCTTTTTCAAGGAGAAATAAACATTCGAGACTTTGCCTTATTGGAATCTTTGGAGGGTATGAAGATAATAAGGATGTGTCAGACTGTATATACAAAAGTATCCTCGGTGAATTCATAACCTTAATAAATTACATATTTGCGGATTCCCTTCTCCTACAGATTTGAATTGCTTGGTGTGTGTTCTAACTCCAGGAATAATTTAAAGGATAAGCAAAGGTTATTCCTTCACTTAGCCCAACTGTAGTTACACTAATATATGAGTATCTTAAGGCGGCCCTTTGAAAGTAGAGTTGTACCCGGTCATGAAAGACTTGGTATTAGAACTAATGCCCTGCGCACTCCATCTTTGCCTTTTGAAGTTTGATGAAGAAAGTATTGTAGTGAGATATTTTTAACCATTCATTTTAGCATTAACTTAGAAGCTACTGTTATGTATAGGCAGAACTTTCTAACACTGTCATCACTGCACATGGTCTAACACTAGCATAGTGGGTGATAGTTTTGCTTACAGAGATTTTGATTGGCTTCTCATTTCCCTCTTTCTCTGATTTTCCTTATTTCATAACTTAGTATTGTGATGGTCATTTCCAGAGTTTGCTCTTTATCTTACCCAGTAGGAGTATCTGATTTATTGGGAATATGGATAGATCTGTATTTGATTATACCATAACTTCCAAGCTCAGACAGAAAGAATTGTTCTGAAAATAAAAGTTGACCACAAGATTTTGGTGTTTTGTAGGATTACGACTGGCCTGAGATTCTAAAATTTCATTTATTTATTTATTTTTTTTTGCGTAAGTCTTTTATTCCCTTTTTGTTTTTTTCATTCACCAGTCTTTTATCTAATGTGGAATGTGGTTGTATGAAAAAGAACTCTTTTTAGGAGTATTTTGTCCTGTTATAAAACTGCTTTATAGAAATGGCTTTGGACAACAGTAATCATAGTTTACCTCACTAAAAGTTTTAAGGTAATTATAACTTTGTTTTGATTTCCCCTATTTTTTTTTTTTACTTCCTTTAACAACTTGTAGCTGTTTGTTTTCTTTCTCTCTCTTTTTAAAAAAGATTTTATTTATTTATTTGACAGAGAGACAGAGATCAGAAGTAGGCAGGCAGAGTTGGGGGGGGGCACAGAAAGCAGGCTCCCTGCTGAGAAGAGAGCTGAATGTGAGGCTCCCTTCCAGGACCCTGAGATCATGACCTGAGCCTAAGGCAGAGGCTTAACCCACTGAGCCACCCAGGTGCCCCAGCTGCTTGTTTTCTTATTTGTGACAATTAGTGTGCTTACTGTGAACTTTATATTCACCAAGGACAGGAAATTTAGGATTCTTGTACTCAGAGACAAAGTAAGATTTTCTGACAAATATTTGGGATTTTATCTTGATTACATTACTACATTCTGCTGTTTTTCTCTTCAAACCGATGGCACTGACCTGAGCAGTTGTTTATAGAATGGGAAAAAGCTATGGTATTCTGTGGGGCTCGATCCCAGGACCCTGGGATCATGACCTGAGCCGAAGGCAGAGACTTTAACTCACTGAGCCACCCAGGCGCCGGAGAATGCCATAGCTTTTTCCCATTCTGTAAACAACTGTTCAGGTCATTGTTTGCCAGATGGTGAAAGTTTATTTCATATTGTCAAGTAGGTAAGAACATTATTGGTAAGATGAAATGTACACATAAATAAAATATTTATGAGTAAAAAGAATACACATATAGAATAATACAGATACAGAATAAAAAGTACACACATATTAAGTCCATTAGCCTTTGTGTTTTTAGGAAACTTGTATTCCTCTCACAGATGATTCCAGATCGTTTTGATCTTGTGGACTTACTTTTAAAATCAATTATTCTTTCTTTCTTTTTTTTTTTTTTAAAGATTGTATATTTTTTTTTGATAGAGATATAGCGAGAGAGGGAATACAAGCAGGGGGAGTGGGAGAGAGAGAAGCAGGCTCCCCGCTGAGCAGGGAGCCTGATGTGGGGCTTGATCCTGGGACCCAGGATCATGACCTGAGCTGAAAGCAGATGCTTAACGACTGAGCCACCCAGGCTCCCCAAAAGTCAATTATTCTGTCTATTTTTTAATATTATGTAAGCTTTTTATAGGATTAGCTTTTAAAAATTAGCATTTAGGGGCACCTGGGTGGCTTAATGGGTTAAACCTCTGCCTTCGGCTCAGGACATGATCTCAGGGTCCTGAGATGGAGCCCCGCATTGGGCTCTCTGCTCCTCAGGGAGCCTGCTTCCCCCTCCCCCTCTGCCTGCCTCTCTGCCTACTTGTGATCTCTCTCTCTCTCTCTGTCAAATAAATAAATAAAATCTAAAAAAAAAAAAAGCATTTATCTAGTTATCAGAAACTAGGTTTTTTAAACATTACAGTTCAAGTCTTGTAATGTGGATACTTGATTGATTGGTTTTGCCTGTATCTGTGCAAATCAGTTTCTCCCCAAAATTGAACATATGACTGTGAAATTAATAATGATTTTGAGACCTCAGTGCTGCCTTTGTAGAAAGGAACATGATTTTTTTAAAAAAAGTTTTTATTTGTGCTCGCTTCGGCAGCACATATACTAAAAAAAGTTTTTATTTAAATTCCAGTTAGTTAATATACAGTGTCATATTAGTTTCAGGTGTACGATATAGTGATTCAGCACTAACATGCAATACCCAGTACTCATCACAAGTGCACTCCTTAATCCCCATTACTCATTTAACCCATCTCCCTCATCTACCTCCCCCCTGGCAATCATCAGTCCCTTCTCTATAGTTCAGTGTCCACTTCTTGATTTGGCCACCTCTCACTCATTTTTTGAGAAAGGGAAACGATTTTTGAATATCACATTTTAAAAATAAATAAGTTGTAGATTTAGCTGATTGCTAGGTAATAAGTTCTTAGAAATACAGTGCCTAAATATGGAAAAACTATTTAAGATTTATTTATTTGAGAGAGATTGTGGGCACATGCTCTTGCATGCTCATGTGGCGAGAGGGGAGGGTCTAAGGGTGACAGAGAGGAGAGAAGCTGACTGCCCACTGAGCACAGAGTGGACTGGAGCTGGGGCTTGATCTCACTACCCTGGTATCATGACCTGAGCTGAAATCGAGTCCTATGCTCAATCCACTGAGCCACCCAGGTGCCCTGGAAAAACTTTTGAGAAAGATAATTGTGTATTAACTATTTCAACTCAATGGAAAAAGGACTTCTGTTGAAACCAATCAGTGGAGTAGTTAACAATCCTAATTTAAAAAATGAATTACCTGGTTTCTTAAAATTGGACAAGTAGTAGATGGAAGATTGTACCTCAGACTTAATGAGATAGGTTTGGGATTTTGTAGATCAGTCAACTCATTACAAAGCAAATGTATTACAAATTGTCCTCTAAAAGATCCCCATCCCCCCAAATAAGAACAGCTTTCAATTAAAAATTTTTTTAAAAGATTTTGTTTTTTGAGAGGGGGAGAGAGAGCGAGAGAGCACGAGCACGAGTGTGGGGAGGGGCAGAGGGATAGGGAAAAACAGACTCCCCTGTTGATCCAGCACAAACTGGATCCCAGGACTCCAGGATCATGACTTGAGAGGAAGGGCTTAAACTGACTGAGCCACCCAGGCACCCCTCAATTAAAAATTTTTAAAAATTGTGGTGAAATACACATAACATAAAATTTGCCATCTTAACTTTATATGCCATTTTTAAGTTTCCACATTAAGTACATTCACATCGTTGCACAACCATCACCACTATCTCCAGAACTTTTTTTTACCTTGCAAAACTGTAACTTTAACCATTAAAGAATAGCTTCCTATTTTGTCCTGTTCCCTAGCCCCTGGCAACTACCATTCTATTTTCTGTCTATGAATGTGAATATTCTAGGTATCTTATATAAGGGCAGTCACACAGTATTTATCCTTTTGTGACTGGCTAATTTTACTTAGCATGTTTCTCCAAAGTTCATCCGTGTTGTAGTATGTGTCAGAATACCCTTCCTTTTTAAAAGACTGAGTACTGTCTAAGGTCATACCACCCTGAAAGCGCCCCATCTTGTCTAAAGGGCTGAATACTATTAAACTGTTGATACAGTATGTGTATACAGTAATCCCCCATTATCTGTGGTTTTGCTTTTCATGGTTTCAGTTACCCTTGGACAACTGTGGTCCAAAGGTAGATGATCTTCCTGATGTATAATGAGAAGGTCAGTAGTAGCCTAATGCTGTGTCATAATGTTTAGGTCATTCTCTTCACTTTATCTCGACATGTAGGCATTTTATCATCTCACATCTTCAAAGAAGGGTGAGTATAGTACATACAATAGGAGATTTTGAGAGAGAGACCATATTCATATAACTTTTATTGAAATATACAGTATTGTTAAAATTGTGTTTTGTTATAGTTATTAACCTCTTACTGTGCTGGATTTATAAGTTAAGTTTTATCATAGGTAGGTATGTATAGGAAAAAACATAACATACGTAGGGTTCAGTACTATCCTTGGTTTCATGCATCTATTGGGGGCCTTGGGACATAACTTGTAGATAATGGGGGACTGCTGAACCACATTTTGTTTATCCATTCGTCTGTCAATAGACACTTTCATGTTTTGAATATTGTAAATCATTAATGCTGTTATGAATGTGGGTGTACAGTTAATTGTGTGAATCCTTGCTTTTTTTTTTTTTTTAATTTCTTTTCAGTGTAACAGTATTCATTGTTTTTGCACCACACCCAGTGCTCCATGCAATACGTGCCCTCCCCAATACCCACTACCTGGTTCCCCCAACCTCCCACCCCCCCGCCCCTTCAAAACCCTCAGGTTGTTTTTCAGTGTCCATAGTCTCTCATGGTTCTCCTCCCCTTCCAATTTCCCTCAACTCCCTTCTCCTCTCCATCTCCCCATGTCCTCTATGTTATTTGTTATGCTCCACAAATAAGTGAAATCATATGATAATTGGCTCTCTCTGCTTGACTTATTTCACTCAGCATAATCTCTTCCAGTCCCGTCCATGTTGCTACAGAAGTTGGGTATTCATCCTTTCTGATGGAGGCATAATACTCCATAGTGTATATGGACCACATCTTCCTTATCCATTCGTCCGTTGAAGGGCATCTTGGTTCTTTCCACATTTTGGCAACCGTGGTCATTGCTGCTGTAAACATTGGGGTACAGATGGCCCTTCTTTTCACTCCATCTGTATCTTTGGGGTAAATACCCAGTAATGCAATTGCAGGGTCATAGGGAAACTCTATTTTTAATTTCTTGAGGAATCTCCACACTGTTCTCCAAAGTGGCTGCACCAACTTGCATTCCCACCAACAGTGTAAGAGGGTTCCCCTTTCTCCACATCCTCTCCAGCACATGTTGTTTCCTGTCTTGCTAATTTTGGCCATTCTAACTGGTGTAAGGTGGTATCTCAGTGTGGTTTTAATTTGAATCTCCCTAATGGCTAGTGATGATGAACATTTTTTCATGTGTTTGATGGCCATTTGTATGTCTTCATTGGAGAAGTGTCTGTTCATATCTTCTGCCCATTTTTTGATATGATTACCAGATATGGACCCTGAACTCTATGGTCAAATAATCTTCAACAAAGCAGGAAAAAATATACAGTGGAAAAAAGACAGTCTCTTCAATAAATGGTGCTAGGAAAATTGGACAGCTATATGTAGAAGAATGAAACTCGCCCATTCTCTCACACGGTACACAAAGATAAACTCAAAATGGATAAAAGACCTCAACGTGAGACAGGAATCCATCAGAATCCTAGAGGAGAACATAGGCAAGTAACCTCTTCGATATCAGCCACAGCAGCTTCTTTCAAGATATGTCTCCAAAGGCAAAGGAAACAAAAGCGAAAATGAACTTTTGGGACTTCATCAAGATCAAAAGCTTCTGCACAGCAAAGGAAACAGTCAACAAAACAAAGAGTTAACTCACGGAATGGGAGAAGATATTTGCAAATGACAGTACAGACAAAAGGTTGATACCCAGAATCTATAAAGAACTTCTCAAACTCAACACACACAAAACTGATAATCATGTCAAAAAATGGGCAGAAGATATGAATCCTTGCTTTTAATTCTTTTAGGTATATATCCATATGAATTACTGAATCATATGGTATTTCTATTTTTAATTTTTTTGAGGAACTGCCAGCCATAGTGGCTCACCACCAAAAGTTTGGAGACAGTGACAGCATCATGTTTAATGAATTATTTGTAAATTCAACTTTGGGCAATGAGTTTATAATTTGTAGTAGTCTAAGAAAAATCAGGTGTTTTTGTTTGTTTGTTTGTTTTGTTTTTTTAGATTTTACGTATTTGTCAGAGCACAACCAGGGGGAGTGGTAGGCACAGGGAGAAGCAGGCTCCCTGCTGAGCAAGGAGCCTGTTGCGGCTCCCTTTCAGGACCCTGGGATATGAGCTGAGTCTAAGGCAGGCACTTCACTGACTGAGCCACCCAGGTGTCCCCAAAATCAGTTTTAAATGTAAATAGTGTTAGCACAGTATATTACTGGTAAAGGAATGAATAGAGTAGTACACCTACAGTTCTGGCTGGCCAGAGCCAGGAGGGGGTGTAAAGGAATTTCCTGGGTTTAAAAAAGAGGCAGGCATTGATGAATTAGGACTGTTTTTTTTTTTTTTCTTCCTTAATATCTTTTTATAACAAAGAGATGCATTCAGGTGAAGTTCCAAATCTTGTTCTTTATGTAATTATAGAATTCTTTGCCTTTTTTTTTTTTAAGGTTGAAGCATAGAGCAAAAATCATTTGATCAAACTTTTGAGATATATTTGGTTTGCTTATAGATGTGAAAATAACTATCCAAATGGAATTGCAGTTGCTATCGAATAATTTCAGTAATACTTACTATTTTGGACCCATATGAGCAAAAAAAATGAGTATTCTGCTTTCCCCCTTAACCTTTCAATTACTGTAATGCTAATTTCTTTTTCCTCTAACATACATTTTTTTGGAAAACAAAAAGGGTGCTATAGCTGTTCAGGTTAGTCTCACATATTTTTCTATTTATATTTCTCTGTTACTGTATAATGTAGAGATACAGATCACAGCTTTACTCAAGTCAAGGAAAAAAAAGGAACAATTTTTACTAGTAGTAATATATATTTTTTAAGCAACAAAACCTTATCTGCCTTGCTAAAAAAATTTTTTTTCTGAACCTAGTTCTAGTGGTAGATTGAGTCTATTTCTTCTCTAATTTGACTTTGATTTTGGTGTTACTTTCAGTTATATTTCCTGGATGACACTGTTGTGCCTTTGTTTTCCTCTCCTGGTTTTTCAAGCTAGTAATACCTTTGCTGCTTAAATTGCTTTATGTGTTTTCATATATTGGACTATCTTTTAAGTTTTCTTTTGCCTATCTATCAACTTCTCTTGGAAGCATGGACTCTTCCATGACACTCCAGTAAGTCACTTGAAATTAGTTTCTGCCCCTTCATGACATTTCTTCCTTCTAAATGAAGCTGTGAATCTTTTCTTTTTTAGTTTGACAAACTGTGCAAGTAGAAATGGTATTGATCCACATGGATAGGTATCTTTTGTGATGTTGTGGTTTGGGGACCAAACTAAGTATCCATGGAACATCATATTTATATCCTGGGAGGTTACCTTGGTAAGAGATTGAGTACTGTGGCTGAAAATAGTCTTGTTACTGTCCTTTCTCTGCTATCCTCTTTATTCATTAGAGGGACAAGGTATTATTTGTTTGTGTTTGGATTGTTGGTAATTGTAATAATGAGATTTGGCATGTAGAATAAAGTTTAGTAGTTATTTAGTGGTTAAGAGCATGGACTTTGAGGTCAGATTGCTTGGATTTAAATCATAGTACTGCCACTTGTACATCTTGTGATCTTTGACTACTCATTTCACACCTCTGCCTCAGTTTCCCTTGAAAAATGACTTAATGCATGTAACGTTATTAGAATAGGTGTCTGGCATAGAAAGAGTTCAGTAAGTTTTAGTTATTTTCATTTTTGATAATTTCAAGGTATATACTTGTTTTCTGTATTTTTTCCTTTTGTGGAAATTGAGGCCAGCAAATGGAAGTGACTTGTCCAAGTTCATGTGTTGGTTTGAAATAAAGATTTTTCCAGGTACACGTAAGAGTGTTTATTTTCTAGCTTAATGTGTCAGATGGCTTGGATTTCTAGAGGAAAAAAAGACTCACCATTCAGTAATTTCTCCAAATGATAAAATTTACATACAGTATGAAAATTTACATACAAAAAACAATACCTGGCATATAGCTAGACATGCCAGGAGGGAGGGAGGGCCTGGCACTTTGATTGTTCCTAGACTAGCATTCATTCCAGTCTAGTGCCATGCTTCTAAGTTTACAGGTGGTCAGAAGCCATGGAATGAAGAGTCTTTAGATTTGTTGAGCATGGTTGGATTAATGCCTCTTGTTTGCCAGACTAGGTTTATGGACTCTGTAGATGAGGAGTCAGGAAAATATAGCCTATAAGCTGGCTACCTGTTTTTATCCATAAAGATTTTATTGGAATACAATGATAGGTATTCATTTACCTATTGTCTGTGACTGCTTTCTTGTTGTAGTGACAGAAATGAGTAGTTGAGACAGAGATTTCATGGTGCACAGGCTTAAAATATTTACTGTCTGGGCCTTTAATATAAAGTTATTTCAAGACCCCCCCCCCCAATAAATACTTCTCTTTCCAGGTTTTAGTAATTGCAAAGTGCTAAAACATTTGAATGCTTCATGAGTAACATTATATGGTTTTACACTTCTATAGGAAGCAGTTGTTAGAACATCGCACTTAGGCAGACTAGAGCTCTAGTTTTTTGCTTTGTTGTTGGTTTTTTCTTTTTTTTTTTGGTTCTGGTTCTCTGAGCAAGTCATTTATCCTTTCTGGCTCTGAGTTACTCAGTCTATGAAATAGAGATTTGTCTAAAGTTATATGTGTCTGAAAACAGGACTGGACTAGATCAGGTATTCATATAGAGTCTGGACAATCACTTGGCAGCAGGGAGGTTTGAGGACATTCAGTTATAATTTAGGTAATTCATCTGGATTAGGGATTGGCAAACTACGTCCTGAGGGCCAAACTACCACCTGTTTTCGTCAGCAAAGTCTTACTGGAAGACAGTCATGCATATTTGTTTATATATTGTCTCTTGCCACTTTTGCCCTCAATAGCAAAAATTGAGTAGTTAGTTGATTACATGGCCTGGAAAGCCTAAAATATTTACCTTGCCCCCTTAAAGTAAAGCTTGTGATCCTTGATCTAGATAAGTGGTGTTCAACCATGGGTGATTTCTGTTCCCGGGGACATTAAACAATGTCTAGAGACATTTTTGGCTTTTGCAGCTGGGGGTTGCTGCTGGTAGTTAGTGAGTAGATGCTAGGAGTGCTGCTAAACATTCTGCACAAGACATACCTTCAAAATGAAGAATTATCCACTTTAAAATGTCCAAGTGCTGAAAAACCCTGATCTAAATTACTAGTTCTCAAACTTGAATTTGTATAAGAATAACCTGGAAGGCTTGCTAAACTGTAGGTTGCTGGGCCCCACCCCAGGTTTCTGATAGGGTAGATTCTAGGTGGGGCCTGAAAATTTTCATTTCTGTCAGATTCCCAGGTTAGGCTGCTGCTGATCCAAAATCTACATTTGGGAATGACTGATCTAGATGACTTTAGACGTTACATCCATTCCTGTGATTTTTTTTTTGATTTTGTGGTCTTAAGCACTGTTCCATTTTTATGACTTAGGGAAATTGAGTATTTTATTATATGTCGTATGCCCGGTGTGGGGCTTAAACTCATGACCCCGAACAGTGGAGTTGTATGCTCCACCAGCTGAGCCAGCCAGGTCCCCCAGGCTCTGTGCCTTTATACCCTTATTTTTTGCAGCCCTCTAGAAAAACTTCTAATTATCTCTCAAAACCTATCAGCTGCCTTTTGCTGATAACATTAGTACCATATGCCCCGTTTTAGGGTTAATAATTTTGTCTTATGTATCTTTGGTATATTACTCTTCTATTGAGTCTTTTTAGAAATTTTAAAAATATATATTTATTTATTTTAGAGAGATTGCACATGAGCCAGAAGGGCAGAGGGTGAGGGAGAGGGAGAGAGAATCTCAAGAAGACTCTTGTGCTGAACACAGAGCCTGATGCAGGGCTGAATCTCAGGACCATGAGCTAATGACCTGAACCAAAATCTAGAGTCAGACACTTAACTGACTCTACCACCCAGGTGCCCCTCTTCTTTCGAGTCATATACCAGATTGTCAGTAATCACTTTACATATTTCTTCTCCCTGATGTCAGCTCTTTGAGTGAACAACTGCCTGGGTCTTAACCATCTTTTTCTGCAATATCTGTAATAGGTTCTCAGTGAATATTTTTTGAAGGAATATTATGAATATTAGCTGTTAAGGTATAAATAGAGTAGAATGGTAAGTTTGCATGTATAGTTGACCCTTGAACAATGTAGGGGTTAGGGGCACCAATCTGTCACATATTTGAAAATGCAATACATAATTTTGACTCCCCCCAAATTTAACCAGTAATGACTTATTGTTGACTGGAGGCTTTACTAATAACATAAGCTGTCAATTAACACGTATTTTATATGTTATATGTTTTATATGTTGTATTTTTACAATAAAGCAAACTAGAGAAAATGTTATTAAGAAAATCGTAAAGAAGAGAAAATACACAAATAGTACTGTATTGAAAAAAATATCCAGGTGTAAGTGGACCCACGCAGTTAAAATGTGTAGTTGTCAAGGGTCAGCTGTTTAAGCATCTATCATTTGTTGACATATGATTTTGAATACTAAAATCTGTCATTGAGAATAAAAATTGCACTATTTTGTTGAACTGAGGATTATAACTTTAAAGTGACCGATTTATAGAGAAATAACAAAGCACCTCCATTCTCGTTTAGCATTTATAGAGGGCTCAGTAAGGTAATGTAGTAAGGCAAAATACAGGGCTCGAGGTCAGTAACTTTGGGAAATTTGAATTGTTCTGTGTCAGTCACTGTTCTTGATTTTGGTTTCACTTTCAACTTTTTTAAGGCAGAAATTTAAATTTCAAATCAAATTTATTTACCATGTCAAATCATTAGCCATTGGCTTTAAGGTGAATTTGAGATAATTTTAAGAAGCAGTTTGTCAGGGGTGCCTGGGTGGCTCAATTAAGTGTCTGCCTTTGGCTCAGGTCATGATCCCAGGGCCCTGGAATCGAGCCCTACGTTGGGCTCTCTGCTTGGTGGGGAGTCTGCGGAGTCTGCTTCTCCCTCTCTCTCTGCACCTTCCCCCACTCGTGCTCTCTCTCTCTCTCTCTCTCTCTCAAATGAATAAATAAAATCTTAAAAAAAAAAGCAGTTTGGCAGCATTCACAGAGTAATTGTACCTGTCTTTATACTTATTTGTGGTTATAGAGAAATAATTGTGGTAGAAAGGATGAGATGTCAAGTTGTGGTAAGAAAAGCAGAA
The DNA here is from genome assembly GCF_963455335.1 of Martes martes. NCBI lineage: Eukaryota > Metazoa > Chordata > Mammalia > Carnivora > Mustelidae > Martes > Martes martes. Next base: position 151,371,603 of record NC_137891.1, read on the forward strand.
ATGTTTGCAGGTTATGTGTGTACGTTAATGGCTTTAGAGTTAGGTTTCAGGCACCTGTTTTTTTCCTCTTCCATTTTACCTTGGTTCCCTGGACTCTTTAATGATTGAGCTATAACAGTATAATGTTAGTGAGAGGAAAGCTTTGTCACATGTGCCCTCTTGGCTACCCACTTTCTTTCTCCCAAGGGAAAAGTAGTGGTTGAACTTGTTTTTTTAAATACAATTTTAGCTATGTAGTAAAATGAGGTGGAGACAAAATTGAGCATTTTTATTTTAGGTTTAATGGGGGAAGAATAATAAAATTAGCATCTAGCTTTTGATTGCTTTGTATGTGCCAGGTACTGTGCTAGGCTCTTAGCAGCTAAATTTTACAGTGACCCTATTGGGATCCATTGATACAATTCTCCATGGTTTCTGTATGTCTTGTGATCAGAGACATTGCTTTTATTTCTGCTCTCTTTTCAAGGACATTTGTATAGTGAGCTGCCTTGGAAGATAGAGGTAGTGTCTCCCTTTGGAGCCAAGGGTAGGCATGCATACCCTTTGAAGTTTGAGAGATTTGGGTTTTCTAGGTTCTGGGTTCCTCTTCTAATGCAGTCCATTGCATGTGTAGGTATCACTTGGCCTACTTTGTGCTTCACTATGGGAAGTGAACTGGGGAACTACATAAGAAAATGCTGATATTCTGACTATGAATATTATCAAGTCATAAAGTTCATTGTCTCTAATCCAGGAGTCTAGGTCTTCTGCCAGCATCTATGAAACTGGCAGGCTAACTTGTTAGCTTACAAGTAGGGTAAAAAATATCAGATCTTGCACTGCTTTAACGGTTTTGGCAACAAGGATAGTGTGTTGATAGACATGTGGTTTTTGGAAGCGGAAGGGTGAGGGCCTTATGGTCTGGTTAACAGAATTTGAGGGAAGTCTATGGGAATTCATAATGAATACGTTGACCAAACTGTCAAGTGGTTCTCTACTTTATTGCCTGTTAATGAGGAAGGATTAGGGAAATGGTTGCAGACTGAATACCAGGAAGCAAGTTCAAAGACAGCCTGAACATTCCTCTAGCTGTTGCTAACTTTTTTTTTTTTTTTTTTAAAGATTTTATTTATTTATTTGAGAGAGAGGGAGATCACAGGTAGGCAGAGAGGCAGGCAGAGAGAGAGGGGGAAGCAGGCTCCCTGCTGAGCAGAGAGCCCCATGCGGGGCTTGATCCCAGGACTCTGGGATCATGACCTGAGCTGAAGGCAGAGGCTTTAACCCACTGAGCCACCCAGGTGCCCCTAGCTGTTGCTAACTCTTAACAACCCTCAGATATCCTCTCTGGTAGATGGAATTTTTTTCATCAGTCTGTCAGTCAGATGCAGAGTCAGACTCACCCCAATGTAAAAATAGTACTAAGATTTGTCCTGGCTGCGCAGAAGGTTCTGCTTTTTTTAGACAACATTTACAGACCTGTGTACACCTACACTTGAGTGTGAAAGGAGGCAGATTTGCAACCTTTGTGGGCACAAAGCGAAGTTGTTAGAACTTTCAGTGGTTTGTTTGAGAAGTGAGTGGGTGGGGGTTCATAATGTTTAATGGCTCAGTCCTTCCTTTGGGGGAATCTTTATTCCCTACTCACTGTCTAAAGCAAAGTCACTGACTCAGTGGGGTCCTCAATTCATAGAGGTTTCCCTAAACCTGGGCCTGGTTCACCATTGGTTCAGCTAAGCCAAAACTGATTGTGTCTGCTTATCTTCAGGGGCTGTTCAGCCTCTGTGCTAGCTATGCAGACTGATAGTGGATTTGATTATTTTGTTCCGTGGATAGAACTCAAGGCTGTTCTTCTATCTCTGGCCAATACTCTCCTTCATGAAACTTGTATTTCTACTGCCCCTTGGCCTGTTGCCAGTGCCCTAGCTTTTTGGTCTGCCACTTGGAAACTATAGACTGGCAGATTAAAGACAGGTCTCTTTGAAGCTGTGAACTATGGAAACAAATTATAGCTGCTGATCAGACTGTCTGGATCACTCATGTAGATGCCCACAATAAGGACCTGTTTTCTAATGAAGTCTACTGAAATCACGCTTCTGATTGAGTCTACACTGCCCAGAGCCATCATTGTTGTCTGGGTCCAACCATCATATTAGATGTGATAACACATCAGCTTTCATAAACGGGGTGTAGACTTAAGGACTACTCTTTATTTCTGATGCAGATGGTAGCATTGCTGTTCTTGTGATTTCTGCCAAAAATTGACCTGCTTGTCACATAATGAGAGAAGCCACATTTCATGGGATGTAGCCCCTGCTTGCTTTTAACAAATTTAATACATTGGATCTTTGACCTCGCATTCATAAGTATCAGTGCTGCCTCACTGCTGTTGATACTTTTTCTGGTTATGGTGTTGCTCTTCTAGTCTTATTAGCTGACTGGCCATACCATTTTGGCCTATGAAACTTACCTTTCTTATGTTTTTCGGCTTTCTGGACCATTTGCATTCTGACAGTGCTGCACTTTTTCTCTCAGGAGCCACTCAAAAGTGACCTCGCTAATCAAGATACTTGAGGGACCTTCAATGCTCCCTACCATCCACAGGCATCTGGATAAATGTTGAACGTTGAAAAAAAATTTTTTTTAAGGAAGTCACTTAGGCCACTGAATGCAGCTATGCCCAGAAAGGGATCATCTCATCTTGGTCACTTCATGACCCAGTAATAGGGGTGGAAGTGGTGGGAGGTTATATAGCCCTGTTTTGAAAATTCAGATTAAAAAAAAATATTTATTTATTTATTTATTTATTTGAGAGAGGGAGAGAGCAGAGGGGCAGAGGGAGAGAGAACTCCAAGCAGACTCTGTTTGGAGTACAGAGCCCAATGTGGGGCTCAGTCTTAGGACCCTGAGATCACACCCTGAGCGGAAAACCAAGAGCTGGATTCTTAACTGATTGTGCCACCCCAAGCATCCCTTAAAAATTCAGATTCTATCCTGTTTCTGGGCATGAAGCTTCTTTTTTCTCCTACCTGCAGCACAGGGCCAGGCTATTGGTATTCCTTTTTAAAAAAGATTTTATTTATTTGAGAGAGATTGAGAGAGAGAGAGAGAGAGTGAGCACAAGCCAGGGGAGGGGCAGAACCCCCATGGAGCAGGGAGCCCCACGTGGGACACAGTCCCAGGACCCCGGGATCATGACCTGAGCTGAAGGCAGATGCCTAACCAACTGAGCCACCCAGGCACCCCTCTTGGTACACCTTTTATGTGGCGGTTTGCAAATGTTGGCTTAGGGATTCAAACTTATTCTCATTCAGCCACCTGGATTCTCACGTTGGTTTGACCTGGTCTAGATCATAAGGATAATGACCACTGGTTGAGTATACTGCCTGCTGAGTTCCCCTACAGTGGCCCATGTGGGTCAGTGGGGACCATAATTGGGTTTCTGTAGGTTTAATAAAAATTCCCTTGCTTGTCTCACACCTGACATTTCTGGGGGAAAGGCCTAAGTATGAATAGGAGAAGATTGGAAAAAAAGATGAAATTATAGCTACTGGAATGGAACATACTGATTTTGTGGCAGTGGAGGGAAAGCCAACAATCTTGACATCTAGTAAGGAACACCTTAGATCCCAGAAGAAGCTTTGGGGAGGGGAGAGACATTTAGAACCACATTCGAAGCTTTCCTTATGAAGAAAAATGTCCTGATGCTGCTCTTCCAAACTCTTAGAGGCACATTAAATTTAATTGACTATTGGGTCTGCCATCTTCCCATTAGACTGCTCAGGTCTATTCACCATTTGATTGTTATTCCCTTTAATTTTACTGAGAAATCTATTGGAAACAGCAAGGTTTGCCCCAGCTCCTATACCTTTCATGCAAAACACCTGCCATTACCTCCTCATGTCTATCCACATGTCTTCCATAGCCTTCACTCAGATATTCCGTGGGGCAGATTATTGGTGGCCTGGCCAACTGGGACAGTGTGGACCGACTGCCTTTATTCAGTCCTTTGAAAAACAAGGACTAGATTCAAACTGAAATTCAAACCGAATTTGGGAACTCTAAGGCTGCCATGTGGCTGGGAGGCCGTGTTGGGACACTGGTTGACTGGTTGACTGGCTGATATAGGTCCTCCTAAAAATATGGACTTTTGCACCTTTGAGTGTTTAACAAAACACCAGTAGTAGATCTTAGAGTCTTTGGTGTACTGTGGAGATCTCTCCAAAGTGAGACTATTCTTGTTTTCTTGGGGTAAAGCTTCCCGGAGTCATAACCGATTTGTTTTTAGGTACATCCTGTAGACAATTACCTCCATGAGGGAAGTTACTGAATTAGAATAGATGGTTCAAAATTTGTTCATGACTTTTTAGTTGACATGATCAGTGACACACCTTGGCCCTGGAAAACATTCTTATTAGCCTCAACTCAGCGATCAGCATTGTTATGGATGTTAAAATTGCCCCTGTAGGCCGAAGCAGAGTCTGTATAATACATCCTGTTAATGTTAATGATGTATGTACATATAATGTACATGATGTTAATACATCCTGTTGTTCCTGGATTAATGCCTTGGGCCAATTGAAAAGGTTAATACAGAACTTTAGGGACAAAGCTGCCAGACTTTCTGAGGTAGACCCTGATGTTTTATGGGATTTCTTCAACTTATTTGGGGGTGGGACGCTGAGGAACATGGCTGAAATCGATTCTGAAGGTGGGCCTCATCCTACTGCCTGTTGATAGCTGATTTAATTAAATGCTGTGTGAAACAAGTTGAATGGATTTAGTCCCAGTTACCTTGTCAGTCAGATTAATCAGAGTGGCCATTGGAATTGTATACTCATGAGAAACTTTGTCAGCAGCCAAGATGGTTTGGAAGTGAGAGAGACAATTCTCTTTGTCTCATATTTCAGCACATCTTGTGAATAGGGACAGTGGTTTTTCCAGCCTGTCTTTTCAAGGGTGTTTTATTGTAACCCAGCTTAGATAATGTCTCATTCCAGACTAAAGGGCAAGTTTTCTTACAGTCTGGAAGATAAAGATACTTTCTTGCTAAAGCAAAGGGTGGGCATGCGTACTGTCCATTAAAAGAGATTCAGGGTTCCTCTCCTGTAGTGTAGTCCTGTATTGCATGTGTCACCTGGCCCACTCTGTATGACCATGTGGGCTAATGGGACTTGGGAACCCATGCAAGAAAATGCTGATACTCTGGCTACTGCTGTTGTTGTGAGTAATAAAGTACTTCATTCTTAACCTAGGAGTCTTGTGTCTTCTTCTAAGATTCATGAAATTGTAACGGGCTAAATTGTTAACTTGCACGTGAGTAGAATATTAGATCCTTCAGGGTTCTTATCACCCTGTAAACTAGGCAATCCTTTATTATGGGATTGATTTTGGAGATGTAATTATAATTACTACTAATGTTTACTCAGCATTACTTTGGCCTGTATGATAAATATCTTATCTGCATTGCCCAATCTAATCTAATATCATTTAGTTTGGGATAGCCATTATTACTATTCCCATTTTAAAGAAGTATAAGTTGAGGCGTGTCAGGAGGTTAAGTATCTGATGACAGGTGGTCATAGCAAGGCTGGGTTTGGAACTCAGAAATATGTCTTCTGGTTACTGTTATAGTCAGATTAAGTAAGGTAAAAAGAGATGGGAATAGCTTGAGTTTTGGTGGCATTAAGTGATAGTGCTTGATAAATGAACCACATCTTTAGCTCTTAGTGCTTTAAATCTGTAATTATGTTACTGAAGGTATACCACATATTCATTTGTTCAACAGATACTTGAATTACTTCACATATGTTGTAATGTGAGGATGTTAGGAATACAGAGAAATATGAATTACCTGACACTGTCTTGATTCGTATTTTCGCTTGACAAAAATTTATTGAATACTTGCTTTGTGCCAAACATTATACTAGGTAATTGGGAGATCGCTACTTCATAAGGTAGTTAAAATAGCTAATAAAAGTTTACCTCTGTTCAGCTTATTTATTTACTGTAGATCTGTAGAGAAGTTCTTTTCCTGTCATATGTAGGCAACTATACCATTAACTCCTACTATCTGAACCCTAGTTTTCTAGTGCTTTCCACTACTCTTTATCACTTGTTTGCTTTCCTCTGGATGTTTTTACTTATTAATGGCACACTTCAAAGGACAAGCTTGGGAATGAACACAATATTCCAAAAGAGGCTTAGAGTAGAGCAGAATGGCCTCTTTCCTAATTTTGTACATTATATTACTATTAATGCAGTCACCTTACAATTTTAACACATTTTTAATGAGTAGTAACTTAAACTGCTGCATGAATAGCTAAGGCATATCTTCCTTATCCTAAATTTAATTATTTGTATTTCTCAAGCTAAGTGGAGAACTTTATATTTATCTTTCTTCTATCCCTCTACCTGCTTTTAATCATCTGTCTAGAAATTTGCTCCATGTCAGGTTTTTTTTGTACATTTTCTTTGGCTTCTGCATCTTCCTTCCTTCCTACTGGCTCCCTTTTAACCAATTTCCAGTTTAAAAACTTGCCAAGCTTCTCTCAGCTTAAAAATACTCTTCATTAATTTTACGTCCTCTTCTGAATGTTTTCATATTTCTCTCCTTTCCCCCTGTATTTCTCTTAAAGTTAATGTACCTTAAGCATTTTTCCTTGTTCTTTTTTCCTTTCTACCCTATCCTATCACATACTTTTTCTTTGCATAATCATATATATATGTGTGTATATATATATATCGGTTTTAACTATCATATATATATAATATTTATATATGCTATGTAGAGCATATGTGTATGTGCTATTTCTTTTTCATTATATATATGCTATTGACTCCTAAAGCACAGTCTCACTCCTAACTTCTCTTGAACTATATATTCATTTCCTTCTATAAGATATAAAAGTCAAGTTCATTGGCGTGCTAACAAAGTTCTTTGTGATTTGGCCTTTTGTAGGCTATGCTTTTCCCATTACCTTGTTCTGTAGTGATACTCTGATGCTTGTAATTTTCTTGAATTTATTTCTGTCTCTTTGCCTTTGCCAGGTCTCCCATTGTCTACCTCCCAGTCTTCTATTTATCCCTTAGAGTTCTGCATAGGCATTATTTCTTGTGAAGGCTTTTTTGACAGTTACTTGCTCCCTCTATATTTCTCATTCTTATACATGCATCTGTTGTTGCAGCTGTCACATTACTTTGTATGTAAATATTTGTTTACTTGTCTTTCTTACTAATTTGTGAGTTCCTTACAGCTAGAAACTAGATCTTATTCATTTTAGTATTCCTAATGCCTAGCACACTTTCTGGCACCTAGTGTGTTCTCACTGAATAGTAAATTGAGCTGAAGTAGTTAGTTTTGAGCCTGTTTAAATAAGATGAAGATGAAAAGGATAGGATTGGTTTTTTTGGATCCTGATTTTGTCATCAGAATGCTAGCTGTTTTAGCTTTGTGTCATTTGCATATGTAAATGAGCATCAGTCTGTTAACACTCTGAGTGTCCTGAAATTTGGAATTGTGTCAATTCATCTCTGTATTGTTAGTTAGAATGTTTGCATTATGAATGTTTGCAGCATTCATGCTGCAAAGATACTATATGACTAGTAGCATTCATCTTTATTTCTATATGTTATCTTTAAGAATAAATGAGAAAAAATTTGTCAGTTGCCTTATTGAAATCCAGATTTAGGGGATATATGTTATATTCCTGATCTGTAAGTCAAATTATTAAAAAAATTCTTGGTGTTATTTATTATGATGATCACACTTTCTGTTCTAAGGATTTATAGGGCAACATTTCTTTAAGATTTGTTTTAAAATGTGGCATGAATTGATGACAAAGTAATAGCGTTAATTTTAATTTTTCTATTTTTTTCCCTCTTTTGAAGTGCTCCTAGCATTCCTTCTATTAAGAAAAAAAAAGTCCCCAAAGATGTCCTCTTGGTTATGTGGATATTATTGGCAAAATTTTTCAGTACCTTTGTAGGTAGTTGTTATAAGATATAACTTTACAGATTCAAGAAGCTCTGTGGATACCAAGTATTATTAATACTAAAAAAGTCATACATAGGCACATGGTAGTCACATTGCTGAAAACCAGACATAAAAAGAAAAATTTTAAATACATTCTATGGAGAGAACAGTGACAAGAATGGTAATTAACTTCTTATCAGAAACAGTGGGATAGGGCACCTGAGTGGCTCAGTGGGTCATGATCCCAAGTCCTGGTATCGAGCCCCTCAGTAGGCTTCCTGCTCAGCAGGGAGCCTGCTTCTCCCTCTCCCACTCCCCTGCTGTGTTCCTCTCTCTCTCTGTCAAATAAATAAAATCTAAAAAAATCTAAAAAAAAAATAAAAAAGAAACAATGGAATGATATCCTTAAGTGCTAAAAGCAAAAAAATTATCAAACTAGAATTTTATTTATTTATTTATTTAAAAAGATTTTATTTATTTATTTGGCAGACAGAGATCACAAGTAGGCAGAGAAGTAGGCAGAGAGAGGAGGAAGCAGTCTCCCCACTGAGCAGAGAGCCCGATGGGGGGGCTTGATCCCAGGACCCTAGGATCATGACCTGAGCCAAAGGCAGAGGCTTTAACCCACTGAGCCACCCAGGCACCCCTAGAATTTAAATGTAGCAAAATTATCTTTCTAAAGTGAAAGTGAAGACATTTTCATAAAATAAAACGTGAGAGAGTTTGTTTCCAACAGAGCTGTACATTATCAGAAATGCTAATGGAATTTCTTTAGGTTGAAGAGAGGTGGTACCAGATGGGAATGTGGGATCTGTGGAAGAAGTGAAGATCACTGAAAAGAGTATATGTGTGGATAAATATGAACAGTTATGCTTCTCTTTCCATAGTTTTTTTTTTTTTTTAAAGATTCTAATTATTTATTTGACAGAGAGAAATACACTGAGAGAGGGAACACAATCAGGGGGAGTGGGAGAGGGAGAAGCAGGCTCTCTGCTGAGCAGGAGCCCCATGTTGGGCTTGATCCCTGCACCCTGGGATCATGACCTGAGTCAAGGGAAGATGCTTAACTGAATGAGCCACCCAGGCGTCCCTCTTTTTTTTTTTCTTTTAAGATTTATTTATTTAACCTATATATAGAGAGAGAGAGCATGGGGGAGGGGCCGAGGGAGAAGGAGAAAGAATCTCAAGCAGACTCTGTGCTGAGTGCACAGCCCCACTCCAGGCTTGATCTCACAACCCCAAGATTATGACCAGAGCCGAAATCAAGAGTTGGACACTCACCTGACTGCACCACTCAGGTGCCCATCTTTTCATAATTTCTTAAAGAATAGTTGATTAGCACAAAAATAACAATACGCTATGCAGTTTTGTATTTTATGTAGGAGTAAACTCCATGACAACAGTAGCTGAAAATACATAAATGGACTTTCTTACAAGATTCTTACATTACATGGGATATAGTAATAATATTAATAAAAATAATATTAACTCAACAATAATAATAGTAACTCAAGGTACACTGATAAATTGTGGATGCATATTATAATTTGTAGAACAACCACTAATAAATAGAAGAACTGTAGTGAAACAGCCAATAGAGAAGATAAAAATAGAATATTAAAAAAATAGGCTCAGCCTTAAAGTATGTAGATAAGGAAGAGGAATGGAACAAAAGCAATTGGGACAGATTATAAATAAGCAGATGGTAGATAAACTCAGTCATATTAATAATTATATTAAATGTAAATAGACTAAACAGTAATCAAAAGGTAGAGACTGCTTCAGCAAAGGTCCCTGAACTCACCCCCACCTCACCCACTGATATTTCCAAGAGTGTGACTTGGACTCAGCCACCACTTTCTAGCAGCCAGCCTGTACTTTCTTTTTTTGAAGATTTTATTTATTTATTTGACAGACAGAGATCACAAGTAGGCAGAGAGGCAGGCAGAGAGAGGGGGAAGCAGGCTCCCCGCTGAGCAGAGAGTCTGATGCGGGGCCCGATCCCAGGACCCTGAGACCATGACCCGAGCCGAAGGCAGAGGCCCAACTCACTGAGCCACCCAGGCGCCCCAGCCTGTACTTTCTTTACCTGCTTCCTTCACCCCTCCTACCCCTCATTTGTAATTAAAATTATTTAAGGAAAGGCAAAAGAAAAAAAAAAGTAGAGAGACTGTCAAATTGGATAAAAAAGTAAAAACTGATCTATATTGTTTACAAGAGGGGCATTTGAAATATAAAGACCCAGTTAGGTTGGAAATATAAGGATGAGAAAAACTATACCATGTAGTCACTGATCATAACAAAGCTGGTGTGATTAATTAATATCAGACCAGGTAGACTTTAAGATAAGGATTATTAAGTAGAGATAAAGAAATTCTGGCTTACTGTTTTTCTGCTTTCTAATCCTGGGTAAAATATATGGCCTTCTTTTGTTTTCTCACCTATAAATTGCAGTTAATATATGAGCTCTTATGTTAGGCACTTACCTACATTATTATCAATCCTTGTAATAGCCTTGCAAGATGTTTATTATTTTTTCTAAAGTCACAGTGCTAATAGTTGGCAAAGCTTGGATGTGAAGCCAGTTCGGCTTTAAGAAAGACCTGTTTTTTTGGTTTGTTTTTACTACACATTGTTTACTGCCAGTATACCTTCCTGTGAAGGACTATATCCTTTGGTTTGCTTCTATAAAGATTTACTTCTGTAAAGATACACTAATCAGAAGAGCTCTCCTGAGGTCACCTGTCTGTTCATTATGCCCTTTTGAAATCCATTCTTCTCTAAGTCATATAAAAATAGCTTTATTCAAATGCTATTAATAGGCTGTGATTGAAAATTTTAAGTGTTAGCATTATGTTTTTATTGTTAATCAGTGTCTTTTATTTTTAAAAAATCTCTGCACCCAACATGGAGCTAGAGCCTACAATCCTGAGATCAAGAGTTACCCACTGAGCCAGTCCGGTGGCCATATCAGTACATTTTAAAGATGCCCCTCTTCTGAAACACTTTGTTAACTGCAGCCCCAAATTTCCCTAAGTCATTGTTAATTTACTTACATTTTGATTAAGGTAAATGAAAAAAGGCGAAATATCTTAGATTATTGGAGTCCATTCAGAAAGACATATTGGCATTGTTGAGTCTACTGTGAAGTCTTTATATAACAAACAGCATAATGCATGTTATTTGCCTCTTAGAGTTGTAGATTATAAATTATTGATATCTTTTCCATCATATTTATGGTTTCCAGTCAGATTGAATACTTACACTTTACAGTTTATAGGAATGCTATAAAAAAAGCCAAGTATGATTTGTTTGTGTTTATTAAAGAATTTTTACAGAACTGTAGAAGTGCTTTTGTTGTGTGAAGTACTGTGTTGCCTGGGAACAGGAGCTATATATTTTGCCCATAGTATTTCCAGACACTGCTTAGCACATGGTAAACTCTCAGATACTTTTGGTAGTGTGTGTGTTTTTTTCCCCCCTGATTATTGTCCCCTCAAAGTCTTGTGTAAAAATTAGTATGTAATGAAATTCCTATAAAGATGTGTTAAATGTTTGCTCCCTCTTGTGGTTATAAAGGAGAATGTAAGCTCTTACAATGAAATCTGTTCTCTAGTTTTTGTTGTTAAAAGATGTACTATAATGTGTAAAATTTACCAGAATTTTTTCTCTTTTTAGAGAGATATTAATCCATATAGCTTTATCAACTCAATAATTTTTTTATTTCACATACACTCATAAGACATGCAGAATTCATGCTCCACTATAATTTTTTAATGTCCAGGATAAAGTTTATATATGTTAATTCAGGTCAGACTTTAATAGCACTTTTGAGCACACACTTTCTCCTTTGCTGCATATAAATTATATGAATAATGAAATAACTTTTTGTGTTTTGGTTTGAGAACATATTAGTTTTAGATATATAAGAGATTATTGGGAGTATTGTTTCCTAATGATGTTAAACCTTCCTTGTTTTGATCAAAGTGAAAATAAAAACCTAATTTTTTTTGCCTTCACAGCTTTTACATTCAGAACACCTGACCACTTTTTTTTAAAATGCATAATATTTTTATTCTAAGTAATTAATGCAACTGAGACTATAAGCAACAGGGCCTTGGGAATGCTTTGACATGTAGAAAAATCTTTTTAACACATGTCTGTATATAGCCTTGACATTCTTTTCTCTATATACTTACAGACTTTCAGATTACTTTGTTAGATCTCTTCATTTTGTTTACTTCTGTCATTAATAGGAGTTGACTTTCCTTTTGAGACTATTTTTGGAATAGAAACAATGTTTTTACCATTTCAGAAGAATTGTATTGTATGTGCCAAAGACAAATAGCATGCAATAAATGTGCACTGTAATGTGATGATGTACTCTTAGCAGGGCTCACTTAACTAGACAAGTGACTTGCTCCCGAAACCAGTCTAGCTGTGAGTGTGATCTAGATCCTCATCTCAGCAAAATCACAACTTACTGTCATTAATTGAAGCCAACAAAAAAAACGAAATGTGGTATAATATTCACATAGTAAAGAATACAAGTCATAAAAGATTTATGAACTTGCACAAAATGAATACACCCATGAAACCAATGCTCAGGTTAAGAAAACGAATATAAGTACAACTTCAGAAGCCTTCTTCTAGTCATTATCCCCTCATGCTCTAGGATAACCCCAGTACTTTGAATCTAACATATATATTAGTTTTGCCTGGTTTTAAACATTACATGCAAGAAGCCATACAGTAGGCTTTTAAAAAAAAATTGTGGTTAAATATACATGATTTTTTTTAACCATTTGTAAGTGTAGAATTCAGTGGCATTAAGTACATTCATGTTGTACACCATCACCACCATCTATCTCTAGAATTTTTTCATTTTTAAAAATATTTTATTTATTTGAGAGAGACAGCACAAGCTGGGAGGGTGGGTGGGAGGGGCAGAGGGAGAGAGAGACTCAGATTCCCTACTGAGCAGGGAGCCCGACATGGGGCTCGATCCCAGAACCGTTAGCTGAAGCCAGATGCTTAACTCACCCAGGTGCCCCAAATTTTTCCATTTTCTTGAATTAAAATTCTGTACCAATTAAACATTAACTCTTCATATACCTCTTCTAGTCCCTGGAAGCCACCATTCTACTTTCTATCTCTAACAGATTTGACTGTTCTAGGTACTTCACATAAGTGGAATCATAATAATATTTGTCCTTTTGTGTCTAGCTTATATTACTTATCATAATGACCTCAAGGTTTATCCATGTTACAGTTGTGTCAGAATTTCCTGCCTTCTTAAGACTGAATAATCTTTTGTTTGCAGATACCACATTTTGTCTGTCCATTCATCTGTCAGTGTGCCTTTGGGTTGTTTCCACCCTTTGGCTATTGTGAACGTGCAGCTGTGAACATGAATGTACAAATATCTACTCAGGTTCCTGTTTCAGTTCTTTTGGGTGGAATACCCAAAAGTGGAATTGCTGGATCAAATGGCAATTTTATGTTTAATTTTTTTGAGAATGTGGTAGACTTTTTCATCTGTTTATTTTGTATTTTGTGACCTTATTAATTTATCACTGTAAGAGGTTTTTCTTTTTAAAGAATGAAGAGGATGTTCTATGTACAGTCATTTAGCTGTGATAAAAGATGTCTTTACTTTCTCAGCAAGTACAGAGCTTTTTCTTTCTTTTTCTTGCTTTATCACATTGGCTATGATCTCTCATATAGTGTTGAAAGAAGTAGTAACAGCAAACATCCTTACCTTGTTCCTAATCTTAGGAAGAAAGTATTTGGTCTTTCACCATGAAGTATAATGTTATTGTAGGTTTTTTATAGATTTCTTTCATCAAGTTGAGGGATTTTCTTTTGTTCCTAGTTTGCTAAAATTTTTTAAATTATGAATGTTAAATATTGTCAGATACTTTTTTAAAAGTTCATTTACTTATTTTTAGTAATCTCTGCAACCAGTGTAGGGCTTGAACTCATGACTCTGTGATCAAGAGCCATATGCTTTTCCAACTGAGCCATATAGATTCTTTTCATTATTTTTTATTATGGTCAGTGACACTCATTTCTTCATGTTAAATCACATTTGCATTGCTGGAAGTAACCCCACTTGGTCATTGGTCATGATGTGTTATCCTTTTTAATGTATATATACACGCATACACACACACACACATAGATACATACATATGTATAATAAACATGTATATATTATATACGTACACATACATATACATATTCCTGGACTTTTGCATCTATATTTGTGAGGAAAATTATTCCAGATCTGGAGAAATTGTGGACCTATCTCCTGCTTCATGTCAGTGAAGTGAGTCAGTAGATCAGTGACAGTCTGTATGAGCTACAGTAGCACCTTGTGCCATATCTAGACTTTTTGAGGGTGGTAATGCCTTCTGCTTCTCAGCTGCCTTCTAAACTTGTACAATTTTTTTTTTTTTTAAATTATGGCCATCCCTGACCTGAAACCACTCAGGAAAGAAATTTTCAGAAATGTAATTTCAGCTTGGATAAATCTGAGATTTCTTGGCCATACCTCCTATACCTTTTGGTTTTTTTTTCTCTTGTTCTAGACATTAAAATATAAGTGGCTTACTTTACCACAGTGTGTCTTGAATTATATACCATTTCATGTATAATAGTGTAAGAACTTTATAAGGGTATAATATGTCTATTTATTCCTTTCCAGTCTTTGTTTTGTATTTTATTTCTACATGTTATAAACCTCATAATTTATTGCCATTATTTTTGCTTTAAAGAGTTAATTGTCTTTTCAGAATCTAAGAACAAGAAGTGTCTTGTATTTACCCACATATTTACCATTTTTGGCACTCTGTGTACATCAGAGATTCCATATGATATCACTTCCCTTCAGCATGAAAAACTTTTTACTATTTCTTGTATGCAGGAAAGATCTCTGGTGAGAAGTTTTCTCAGCTTTTGTTTATGTGAATCTTCCTTTATTTTGCCTTTTCACTATATATCTTTTATTTATTTATTTAATTAATTTATTTTTTAAAAAGATTTTATTTATTTATTTGACATACAGATCACAAGTAGGCAGAGAGGCAGGCAGAGAGAGAAGGGAGGAAGCAGGCTCCCTGCTGAGCAGAGAGCCTGATGCGGGGCTCGATCCCAGGACGCTAGGATCATGACCTGAGCCGAAGGCAGTGGCTTTAACCCACTGAGCCACCCAGGTGCCCCCACTATATATCTTTTATTGGGGAATTAGATGCAGTGGTAAACTGTGTTGGGTGTATAAAAACATTCTGGCAAAGTAGGAAAATCATTAGGGAAATCAAGTCTCTCTTACCTCATAATTTTATTACTCTGCTATTTTAATAAGTAAAAGTCCATTTCTTTTGATGCTTATAACTTAAAAATGTTAAATTTATGTGAAATTCACATTCAGTGGCATGCACTTTTCTTAAGCAATTTGATGTTTTTATAGCTGTATATACCCCTTTAACCATCACCCTAACAAAGATGGAGAATATTCTGATTGTTCTAGAAAGATTCCCTTGTGTTTACTCCAGTCAGTTCCCATGCCTCATAGGGATTCATTGTTCTGATTTCTGTCACTGTAAATTAGCTTTGCCTTTTAGTGGATTTATTTCCCTCAACATAATTCTTTTGTGATTCATCCATATTTTCATATATATGTAGTTTAAAAAATTGTTGAGTAGTATTCCATTACCCCAATAAAAATAGAGTACATTTTTATTGCTCTAGAAAGTCTCCTTCAAGGTATCATCTTTTTTTTTTTTTTTTAAGATTATTTATTGGGGTACCTGAGTGGCACAGTCAGTTAAATGTTTGCCTTTGGCTTAGGTCATGATCCCAGCGTCTTGGAATAGAGTCCCTGCATCAGGCTCCCTTCTCCCTCTCCCTCTGCCTGCCACTCTCCCTGCCTGTGCTTGCGTGCTCGCTCTCTCTCTCTCTCTCTCTCTCACTATCTCTCTTCTCTGTGTCAAATAAATAAAATCTTAAAAAAAAAAAAAAGATTTATTTATGTATTTTGAGGCAGAGGGAGAGAGAGAATCCCAAGCAGACTTCCCGCTGAGCACGGAGCCCGATATGGGGCTTGATCTCAGGACCCTGAGATCATGACCTGAGCCTAAATCAAGAGTTGGATGCTTAACTGACTGAGCTACCCAGGTGCCCCCCTCAAGGTGTCTTCTTTTTTTTTTTTTAAGATTTTATTTATTTGACAGATCACAAGTAGGCAGAGAAGCAGGCAGAGAGAGGGGGGGAAGCAGGCCCCCCCCCCCCCCCCCCCCCCCCCCCCGCCGAGCAGAGAGCCCGAACTGGGGCGCGATCCCAGGACCCTGGGATCATGACCTGAGCCGAAGGCAGAGGCTTCACCCACTGAGCCATCCAGGCGCCCCTCAAGGTGTCTTCTGATCAGTCCCCATGCTTCCTGGAAAACCACAGGTCTGATTTCTATCACTATAGATTAGCTTGCTTGTTATTGGACCTCATATAAATGAAATCGTATAGCAAGTGGTCTTAATCTGACTTCCTTCACTCAGCTGAAAACTTTAAAGGATCATCTGATATATGTATTATGAATATCTTCTTTTAGTCTGTGTCTTGCCATTTTATTTTATCTTAGAGCTTGTTGTGTTTTCTGAGGTCTTGTACCTGGGCTGATACTGAAGTGTAATTTTTGTCTTGTAAAACTGCCCAAACTGCTCTTTTATTTTTTACTAATGTTTTTAGGTTTCTAACCTGTAAAAGCCTAGAATTTACTAAATGTTATTTGGCAGAAAATTGGCATTAATGTTTGAGGGCCCCCCCCCAATTTTCATAAATAGCACAATGAGGCACATAATAGTATAAGGCAGGGTATAATTAAATGCAAAATGATTATTATAGATGGAGAATCATAAAAGAACAGAAAAGGAAGAGTTGTGTTTTTAAAGGGCTTCATATGTGAGGGAATTTAAGCCTTAAAGGCTTAAAATCCAAGTTACCTTTTGGCTTTTTCTCTAAATGGAATTTGATTAAATGCTAAGTAAATCTCTCAGACTTTTTGTTTTGAAGTCCAGATTTTAGTAGTTTTGGAAAAGCAGTTTGCGAGGGGACTAAGTGTGAAAAATTGATAGTGGACAATTAGAGAACAGCAATAATTTACTCTGCTTATTATTATTTGCTTATTTGGGGGAAATTTTGCTTATGTAAAAAAAAATTATTTTTTATTGGCCTATATAATTTTGTATACTTATTTATATGTGTGTGGTATCATGAACAAAATTCCCTGTTTGGTATACTTGAAAGTGAATGGAGAAAAAGATCTAACTTTAAAATTCTGATAAAATTGAATCATAGTTGTAAATTTCAGGCTCGGATATTTTTGTGAAATGTGACTCAAATAATGAGAGCTTGGGCAGTTTATCCCAGTTCCGTGGTTTGGTTCTTTGCTCTGCAGACTTAAATATTATTTGTCCTTTATCTGTTACCCATCAGTGATAATGGTCTGAGGAATTGATGCAGAGCAACAGCTTCACAGGAGGCAGATTTGTTAACTGGAATATTAATTTATAACAGGATAGATAGTTTTACATTGTCCACAGTACTAGTAATCATTATTCGGACATCCTCTTCCTGGTATTAGGATACCTGAGAAACCAGTTTGGTCATCAGAATATGGATTGGTAAGTAAGGAAGCAGAGCAGAGCAAAGTACTTGGATTGGTTTGGAGGATGGCTTACCCAGGCTGTGCTAAGTCTAGGGAATTATGCTCACTTTATTTCTAGTGTTGAGATATTTATGGAATTAGTTCCGTGAATACTGTCTTTCAGTATCTTTTTTTTTTTAAGATTTTATTTATTTATTTGACAGACACAGATCACAAGTAGGCAGAGGGCAGGCAGAGAGAGAGGGGGAAGCAGGCTGCCTGCAGAGCAGAGAGCCCATGCGGGGCTCGATCCCAAGACCCTGAGATCATGACCTGAGCTGAAGGCAGAGGCTTTAACCCACTGAGCCACCCAGGCGCCCCTTTTAGTATCTTTAAGATATCTTTTTGGTAACTTTTTTGGTCAGTAATGGACAGATTCTTTCTTCCTGATTTTTCTTTTCCTATATTCGGTGTACCCAATTGTTAGAAACTTAAGTTGTATTATTGTGGTTCGTTTGATTGATACTTTTGCTGCTGATAGTTCATTCTTTTTTTTTTTTTTTAAGATTTTATTTATTTATTTGACAGACAGAGATCACAAGCAGGCAGAGAGGCAGACAGAGGAAGTGGGGAAAGAAGGCTCCCTGCTGAGCAGAGAGCCCGATATGGGGCTCGATATGGGGCTCGATATTGGGCCGGATCCTACAACCCTGAGATCATGACCTGAGCCAAGGCAGAGGCTTTAACCACTGAGCCACCCAGGCGCCCCTGATAGTTCATTCTTGTTGATGAAACTTGGGAACAACCCAGGCCTTCCTAAGAGTGTGGTAAGGATGCTCTTCCTTTTTTCTGTTAAGATCTTGATGAACTTTGCAGGGTTGTAGTAGGAAGATTGAGCACTTTGATATTCTGGTTCTAGATTCAAATTCTGATTTTGCTGCTGAGTATCTGAGCAACTGGATAATGCTGTTTGATCTCTTTGAGCTTAAGTTTCCTTAGTAATACTTAATTTTGTGAGGATGTTGAGAGGGTTATGAATTAATGTGTCTAAAACACTTGAACAGTGAGTGCGTAAGAAATGTATTTCTATGAAATTCATCCGTCCATTTATCCTTTCAACAACTATTAATTGACTGATTTACATTGTGCCAGGCAATCTTCTATGCACAGGGGTTATAGCACTGACCATGATGGTCAGTGCATTTTTGGCATTTACAGTCTAGTGAGGGGTAGAGGCACATAAACTAGCAATTATGATACTATGTGATAAGAGAGGGAGAAGCAGGCTCCCTGCTGAGCAAAGGGCCTGACACAGGGCTCGATCCCAGGACCCTGAGATCGTGTTCTGAGCTGAAGGCAGAGGCTTAACCCACTGAGCCACCCAGGCGCCCCTAAAACCAGTGTTTTTAATAGCCATCCCAGGTGAACCTGATGCAGGAGGTATAGCACTTCAGTCTACTGTACTGCCTCCTGTGCTCTCTGTCGTAGAGACTTGTCATGTTGCTGCTCAAGTCCTTCTCTCTTTCTCTTTTTTAAAAGATTTTATTTATTTGACAGAGATCACAAGTAGGCGGGGAGGCAGGCTGAGAGAGAGGAGGAAGCAGGCTTCCCGCTGAGCAGAGACCCCCCCCCCCCATGCGAGGTGACTAGGAGCTTGATCCCGGGGCCCTGGGATCATGACCTGAGCCGAAGGCAGAGGCTTTAACCCATTGAGCCCCCCAGACACCCCAAGTCCTTCTCTCTCCTTTCTGAAGTTGGTGACCTTCTTGAAATCAAATTGTCCATACCATTGCAGCACTGACAGTAATAGTCTGCTCTGTGTTGTGCTTTTGAGTATCCCTTGGATATATCTGATTTTTCTTATAATGTGGAGACACCTCATCTATTAATCTTCTCTTTCATTTTCTACAATTCTTAATTAAAATTTTATTCTGACATAAATTTATGTTTTAATAAAAATGGATTATTTTTAGTTTCCTAGCATGACTGCTCTTTCCCTGTCTTTATCTCTTCTTCCCACTTCCTCTCTTCTTCTCTACCTCTTCCTTCCTCCCCTCACTCCTGTTAAGTTTCTCTAACCAAACTATGAGCTTCTTAAGCCTGGAATAGAAGCGGTGCTTAATAAATATAATGAATAAGTGAATAATAAGTCTTGTATTTTCTAAATATTATTAGTTCATATATAAGCTTCATGGTTGTTTTACTCATTCATGGGAAGAGATTTTTCTTAAGAAAAACAAGAGAGTAATAAAGGTAAAATTCAGGATAATAGTTAACTTAGTGGAAAAAGGAAAGTGATTAGGAAGTAGCACTGAAGGCTTCAAGGATGCTAATGATCGTGTAATTTTTTAGTTGGTTGGTGGGTGTATTAGTATCAGTTGGTATTTGGAAACTGGCTATTCTTCTTTGCTCAAATAGGGAAAAGTGAAATATAAACTATTATTAGAACCATTTATAATATAAGCCGGACAGTCTATGTGTTGGGACAGTAGACTCTAAAATGAAATCCACTAGGAGATTTGAAACGTTGGCTCCAGTGAGATTGGTAGGAACCTCTGAGCACAACTAAGCAATACCAAGGGCTTAATTAAATGTTCCATTTTTGTTTTTGTTTTTTCTGTGTGTTGGGGGGAAGAGCAAAGGGAGAAGGAGAATCTTAAGCAGGCTCCATGCCCAGAGTCACTGTTACTAGTCACTGTAACTCTATCTTTGACAATCCTTTAAACATCTTTTGTTGTTAAAAAAGTATTTACGTGGTTACAAAGTGAAATCTATGCATCAAAGTATATTCAAAGAATTCTAATTTCTTTTCCCTTTTCTCCTTGTTTTAACATTAAGAAAAGTCCTTTATTTTCCCACTGAAAAAAGTAAAAGTGAGTATGTTTATATATATATTTTTTTCCAGTTTAAATTGCAAACTGCAATTTTATTAACACTATTTTTCTTTCAAACCAAGTTCTTCATGCTGACATTCCCAGTGTTGGGAGGCACAAATACCATTAACCATCTTCATTCTTTGTATCACCAAGGAGTTCTTTCCCCATCTTGTTCTGAAGGATGAACAAAAGCTTGAGGTGTACGTTTCAGAAGATAAACTGCTGCGTGAAGACCCCCTATGTTCACCCAGACAGTATGTACCTTCCGCCAAACACATCCCATTCCAGATAATGCCTTGGTAAAGCATTTCTTGTCCTGAGTAAGTAGTGCAGCTCGGCCTGTCCCTGGTTTACAGACACGGCTCATCTCCTGTAGGCAAGCTGGATAAAGGTTCCAGTTTCTCTTTTTGGAGCCCATCCTTTTTCCAGATGGCATGTCTGTCACAATAATGTCCACAGAGCCAGTTCTCAGTGGCAGATTGCAGATATCCCACTGAACAGCATCTATGGGAAAGCTCCAGGACACTTTGCCTTCTTTAATTTGGCTCTTGGTCAATAAAGATGAGATGTTATTTGCTGCTCTATTCACAGCCGATGGATTATTATCACCAGCAATATGATAACAGTTAGACCATTCAGTAGCCCCCTCTATTGGTATTGCTCCCGTTCCACACATCGGATCAACTATTATATCAGTAGGTTGAGGAGCACAGAGCCTAAGCATCCCATAGGCAAGAGTAGATCTAAGAGTTGTAGGTCCAAAATGTGTGATATTTCTTCGGTGGAGACTCTCTTCTGTCAATGCAATGCCCACAACAATTTCATTATCATGGATGTTCAAAAGAACCTCCACATCAAAGTTGGTCATGTCAGCCTTCCACTTAAAGTAATCTTGAATAGCACCCCCAAAATCTCTTGCGGCCTCATTTGAGGAAAAGCAGTGTTTCTCTCCTGCCCAGTTGCATGTGACTCTAAACTTCAGCACTTTAGGATGAGTTTCTTCTTTTTCATCCTTCTCGTCTTTGGAAGATGCCAAATCATCACTTACTAATGTTGATATCTCTTCTTTGATGGCTGGATTTTCATAATAGTCTAAGATATGGGAATCTAAGGTATTATTAGTGAATCCTTTTTTATCCTCTTTCTCATCTGTTTTGTCTCCTTGTCCATTACCAATCTTTTCTCTACCTGAATTCTCACTTATCTTTTTGCGCTTTGTTTCTTTTTTCTTGAAACTGGTGTTAATTTTCCATACTTTTAAAGGGTCTGACCATGGAAGCTTCCCAGCCAGTTCTTCAAAATCCTTGAGAACTTCTTCCTTTGTTTCTTTGAACTGGTAATCTTTAAACTCCTTAACAACCACAAATAAGTTATCAACTGATCTCAGACAATGAACCTGAGCCAGACTTTCCACTGAAATGTCAAAATATATCTTGCCCTGGTCTTTGCTGATTTTGCATGATGACCCCAATTTCTCTCTCACTTCATCTGCAGCTATTTGCTCAAAACCAGTAGGTACAGTGGCTCCAATAGTGACTTGGAGGTGCTCAGACTCACTTCTGGGACCACTTTCTATCACTTGTATAGCCCTCCAGTTCTCATGAAGGTTCACATCCAAGAGCTGCTTAGTGGCTTCTTGAACATCAGACATGTTGGCAGTGCTTCAAAGATGCCTACAGTCCCGGCCACCAGCACAGACCCTTCTCTCTCCGGCACCCCGCCAGACCCCGGGTATGTTTATATTTTTATATTCTTATCAGTCTTAAATGATAGTACAGTATACCAACTTTTCTACAGCTTTATTTTTTTTTCACTCAAGGGTATATTCTGGAAGTCTCTTCATTGTAATATATAGAACAGTTGCACATTCCTTTTTATAATTGTATAGTACTGCTGCAGTATTTTTTATTTTTTAAAGTTTATTTAAGTAATCTCTAGCATGAGCATGGGGCTTGAATTCATGACCCCGAGATCAAGAGTTGTAAGCTCTTCTGATTGAGCCAGCCAAGTACCCTGCTAAGAGTATTTTTTAAAATGTAAATCCTAAATAACATTTCATTTCAGATTGATACTATTGTTGAACAACAAACCACCCTAAAATCAGTGGCTTAAAACAACAGTTATTTACTTTCATTCAGGCATTTGCTGTGAGTTGACTGATCTAGGCTGTTTGTGTAGGTGGCTGTACTTCATGTTAGAGGTCTTAATGGACTTATCTCCCGAGCAGGTCTGAGCTCAGATATGTTCTATGCATATTCATTCTGTGATCCTCCAGGGACTACAGATAACCCAGTGATTATCTGGGTTCACATCTGTGATGATGACATATGTAAGAGGGCAAGCAGAAACTCAGGATACCTCTAAAGGCCTAGGCCTAGAATTGTTGTAATGCCACATTATCAGTCATATTCCAGAATCAAGTCATAGATACAAGCCCCAAAGTTACCTCTTTTTTTTTTTTTTTAAGAGTGTTGTATTTATTTGAGAGAGAGAGAGAGGGAAAGAGCAAGCATGGGGGGAGGCAGAGGGAGAGGGACAAGTAGGCTCCCTGCTGAGTGGGGAGCCTGACATGGCGCTGGATCCAAGAACTCTGGGATCACGACTTGAGCTGGAGGCAGATACTTAACTGGCTGAGCCACCCAGGCATCCCCCAGAGTTACCTTCTTTTTTTTTTTTTTTTCTCCTCAGAGTTACCTTCTTAATGTTGGTCTTACTTGGCCAATCTGTTAGAAATTTCAATCCCTTCCCAGTGTTTCATATCCCCCTTCCCTGCTTTAATCCTTAATTTATCGTTATCTTAAATATGTGTGTATTTAAAATATTTAAACATTGTTTATTGTCTGTATCACCCCTTCACAATGCATGTGTAATGAGAGCAACATGTTCTATATTTTTATTCACTGTATCTCCTGAACCTAGAACACAGTTGATGTTCAGTAAATACTTGTTGAATGAAAAAATGAAGGCATGAAGTGAAATAAGGTTGGGGAGACCTGTTATTCATTATTTTTTTTTTATACTACTCCTTTTTGTTGTTGAGGTATACTTTTTTATAAGATACAGATCTTAATAATATAGTTTTATAAATTTCAATGAAAGTATATTCATGACATCATAACTCCAATTAAGGTATAGAACATTCCTATCACTCTAAAAGGTTTCCTCATGTCTTTTCCTGTCATTTCTCCAACATCTAGAAGCAATTGCTATTCTCATTTCTGTTGACATAGATGAGTTTTTTCTACTATAGAATATTATGTATATAGAATCGTATAGCATATATATTTTTCTTATTTCCTATTCTCACTCAACATAATGTTTTTGAGATTTTCCCACTTTGATGCATGAATCAGAAATGCATTCCTTTTTACTACTGAATAGTATTCTATTGTACAAATCAATATTTATATTATGGGGATCTCAAGAAAGAGAAGAGAAGAAATAGTGGCTAAAAGGTGCATCTGGGTAGCTCAGTTGGTTAAGTGTCTGCCTTTAGCTCGGGTCCTGATCACAAGGTCCTAGGATTTAGTACCGTATTGGGCTCCCTGCTCAGGGAGTCTGCTTCTTCCTCTCCTTCTGCTCCTTCCCTCTGCTTGTGCTCTCTCTTTCTCATCCTCTCTCTTCCCCCCCACCCCAAATAAATAAATAAATAAATAATCTTAACAAAAATAAATAGTGGCTAAAAACTTCTCAGACTTGGGGAAGGAGACAGACATCCAGATCCATTAATCCAGAGAGTTTTAAATAAGATAATCCAAAGAGACCCACACCAAGATAGGTAATAATCAAATTGCCAAAGTTAAAGGTAAGGAGAGACTCTTAAAAGTAAAAAGAGAAAAACAACTTGTTATGTACATGGGAGGTTCCCCCCACCCCAACAGGACTGTGAGCAGATTTTTCAGCAGGTGCTTTGCAGGCCAGAAGGGAGTGGCAGGATATATTCAAAGTGGTGAAAGAAAAACTGCCAACTAGGAATACTCTGCCTGGCACAACTGTTCTTCAGAATTGAAGAAGAGATAACGAGTTTCTCAGACAACAAAAGCTGAAGGATTTTATCACCAATAGATTGGCCTTACAAGAAATGTTAAAGGAACTTCTTTAAGCTGAAATGATAGTTAATTTGTACAAGAAAACATATGAAAGTGTAAATCTCAGCAGTAAAGGTAAATATATGGTTAAATTCAGGATGATCTAATGTAATGGTGATGGGTTAATCATTTATAAATCTAGTATGAAGATTAAGAAGACAAAAATAGTAAAAATAGCTACAATAGTTTTTTAATGGAAACACAGGTGAAAATATAAATTATGACATTAAAAACATAAGATATAGGAAGGGGAAGAGTAAAAATGTAGAACTTTAGAATGCATTCAGACTTAAGTTGTTTTCAGCTTAAAATAGACTGTTAAAAATATGTTATATAAGCCTCATGGTAACCATAAAGCGCAAACTTAGAGTAGATACACAAAAAGTAGAAAGGAATCTAAGTACATCACTAGAGAAGATCATCAGATCAGAAAGGAAGAGAGCAAGAGAAGGAGAAAGGAACAAAAGAATTACAAAATAGCCAGGAGACAATTAACACAATGGCAGTAAGTCTAATACCTGAATAATTACTTTAAATGTAAATGAACTAAATTCTATGATCAAAAGACAGAGTTGCTGAGTGGATTCAAAAACAGGATCCAACTATTTGCTGCTTACAAGAGACTCACTTTAGCTTTGGGGACACATGTAGACTGAAAGTGAAGAGATAGAAAAAGATATTCCATGCAAATGGAAACAGAAAGCCAAGGTTGCTATACTTAGATAAAATAGACTCCAGGACAAAGACTTGAAGAAGACACAAAGAAGGTCATTATATAATAATGATAAAGGCATAAATCTGACAAGAGGATATAATATTTGTAGATACTTGTCACCTAACATAGGAGCATCTAAATATATAAAGCAAATATTAACAGACCTAAAGGGAGAAATAGACAGTAATGCAATAATAGTAGGGGCTTTAGTACCCTGCGTTGTCAATGGATAGACTGTCTAGACAAAATAGATTAAGAAACATTGGCCTTAAACAACATATTAGACTAGATGGTCCTAACAGACAAACACACAACATTCCATCCCAAAGCAACAAAATATATATTCTTTTCAAGTGGACATGGAACATTTTCCAGGATAAATTATTTGGTTACAAATGTGTAGTAATTTTTTTGTCCTCTGACACACTCATCAGAGGAGTCAGGGAAACCAAAAAGAGCTCCATTCACAAGTGGCAGGCACCATTATCTCCTAATTCTAAATCACTAGGTATATGAAAACTAACTTTATAGGCTCCTCACCTTGTCAGAGTCTTTCTACAACATACCATGTGGCAAATATGATAGTCTCATTTCTGTATGATTGAGAAATACTAAGTTTTTTTTTTTTGATAATCATTGGCTTAGTATAATTACCAGCACATCTAACAATAGAAATAACAAAAAAAATTCATGAAACAGAGAATAGCCAAAATATGATTATACTTGTATAAGCCCTTTACTTCCATCATCTTGTCAAAGTAAAATTAACTCATCAGGTGCTCCCTTTCTTTGATGTCATAGGCCCCAAGATGTGTCCTACTTTATTCTTTGAGTAATAGCTATGATTGTAGTCACATTCCTTGAGGTTTTCTTCAGAAGTAGGACAGGTCCTCAGTTACTTTATATATTATGCAGGACTTTTTTATAACCCAGGTCCCATTACACAGCATTACATCCTGAAGCATCCAGGCAGTCATCTAGGAAGGGGGGTGTTCCAGTATGGTGGCTAAAGCCCCAGCTATCCACAGAGATGGTAATGCAACATACATGAAAATCACATTTCCTTGCTGTCAAAGAATGTAGATTCAGATTACCTCATACTCTTTTTTCAGATCTGCCATCTTCTTTCTGCTTCT
The DNA here is from genome assembly GCF_963455335.1 of Martes martes. Lineage (NCBI taxonomy): Eukaryota > Metazoa > Chordata > Mammalia > Carnivora > Mustelidae > Martes > Martes martes. The sequence goes on from NC_137891.1 coordinate 151,398,009, forward strand.
TTCTCCATTCTTTTTTTTTTTTTAATTAACATATAATGTATTATTAGCCCCAGGGGACAGGTCTGTGAATCGCCAGGTTTACACACTTCATAGCACATACCTTCCCCAATGTCCATAACCCCACCACTGTCTCCCCCCGCCCCGCCCCGCAACCCTTAGTTTGTTTTGTGAGATTAAGAGTCTCTTATGGTTTGTCTCCCTTCTGATCCCATCTTGTTTCATTTATTCTTCTCCTACCCCCCAAACCCCCCACATTGTTCTTTCTCCATTCTTTAGCTGAATTATTCCTCGGGGGACAATGAAGATCTCTACCTATTGAGTAGCTTAGTAATATTCAAACAAGATAATCTCAGTTGGCAGTTGAAAGCGGAAAGAGAACTGATTGGGAAAATTTAATTTGAGAAAACAGCATCTGAAACCACCATGCTGTATACAGAAAAAAGTTTATAATATTGCATATACTAATTGTCAAGTGTCATGTATATTCTAAATACTGTAGAAGTTAGAAAGCTACATAATGATGGACAAACGATAGCTCAGTCTTAAAGATAAGGTTAAGGACGGAAGGGATAGATAACAATGTAGATAGGAAAATCAAAATGGGAATCAGAGGGTTCATATGCATGTCGTATGTTGGGGGACAAAATTAACTATAGTCACGTGGAATAGGTTTGCAGAGGCCAGACTGTAGATAGGCTTTGAATACTATTGAAGATTTTTTTCCTTCCTTTTTTTTTTAAGACTTTAAAAAGTTATTTATTTATTTATTTGAGAGAGAAAAAGAGCCAGAGAGGGAGTACAAGCAGAGGGGAGGCGCAGAGGAAGAAGCAGACTCCCCGCTGAATGGGGCTTGATCCCAGGACCCTGGGGTTCTAACCTGAGCTGAAGGCTAAACCAGCTGAGTCACCCAGGCACCACCATGAAAGATTTTTCAATAGAAGAGGTGAAATGGCTAAAGCAGTATTTTACAAAGATTAATCCAATATTGGTGGGTAGAATGGACCAAAAGAGGAAAATACAGAACACGCAGAGGGTACTGTAACACTATCATAATATTTCAGATATTTGGTACTGAGAATCTAAATGAGTGTAGTGACATGGAGTAGAATAGATGTGAATTAAAAAAAAAAAATCCCTAAGAAAGAGTGATCAAAATTAGGTGTCTGAAGAGGAGAGAGATTAGAAGTTATGAAGGAGTGATTGAGAGATGATTAAAGTTTATGTCTTAATGAGTGGGAGAATGGTGGTTCTGTTACAATAAACAAGGAAGCCTGTAAAATGTCTTATTTTAAATTTTCCTCAGGGTTCTTGTGATAGGAAGAATAATGGCTCCCTAATGATGTTCATATCCCAGTCTTAAGAATTTATCAATATATTTCCTTACATGACAAAAGCTACTTTGAAGATGATTAAGTTAAGGATATTTAGATGGAGAAATTATGTTTCATTATCCAGATGGGCCCAATGTAATCACAAGGGTCCTTATAAGGGTTGGCAAGAGGGTGAAATTTAGAGAGAAGGTGGCTTGACAACAAAAGCAGAGAGATAAAAGGGTTTGCAATGCAAGACCAGGCACCAGAGATTGAGGGCAGCTTCCAGAAGCCTGTAGCTTCCAGAAGCAAGTGAACATTTTTTCTTAAAGCCTCCAGAAGTCGGGCACCTGGGTGGCTCAGTGGGTTAAGCATCTGCCTTTGGCTCAGGCCATGATCTCAGGGTCCTGGAATCGAGCCCCGCATCAGGCTCTCTGCTTAGCAGGGAGCCTGCTTCTCCCTTCTCTCTCTGCCTGCCTCTCTGCCTACTTGTGATCGCTCTCTCTCTCTCTCTCTCTCTCTCTGTCAAATAAATAAATAAATAAGATCTTAAAAAAAAAAAAAAGAAAAGAAAAAGAAAAGCTTCCGGAAGTGAAGCAGCCCTGTAGATATCTATTTAGGACATCTGACCTACTGGAGTAGTCTAAAATAGTCTAAAATAATAAATTCGTGTTACCTTAAGCTACTAAGTTTTGTGGTAATTTGTTATAGGAGTAATAGGAAACTAATAAAGTTCCATTCTCAGTCCTCTACTTGGGTAATGTCATCCATGCCAGTGGCTTCACTTATGAACCATATGATGATGACTACCAAAAATAAAATTCTAGGCCCACGGTTCTAACCGATGGACAGTGCATCCTGAAAATCTTACAGTTGCCTCAAAAGCATTGGGTTTAATTTGTGTAAACTGTGAATAGAAATGTGTCTCAAGTCCAACTTGTGTAGCATTGCCACTATTCCCTGCCTGCCCCCTAAGCCCCCGTAATTTAAAAAATTGTGGTAAAGAACACAGATCATAAAATTTGCTATCTTAATCTCCTTGAAATTTGTTTCTCATTGTTAAGATGGACATAATGGTATTCACTTTTTAGTGTTGCTAAGATTTAACGAGGTAATGTAAGTTGCTTGGCTTACAATAAATAACTTGTTTGCTCTGAGTGGTAAGAGTTTTGTGTGGGAGTTCCAAATGATTTTGAATGTTCTCCATTAGCCCCATTTCCCTAGTTTGAGAATTATGTAAATTGAGTGTTGCTGAGTTCTGACCGTTAACTTTTATATCTTATCTCTAGGTCTTAGGGTGAAGGAGAAGAAACCACCTCTATGTCTGATTCAAAAGGCTATGAATAAATTGGCTAGAATCCTAACCTTTTATTGGTTTCTTGGGCTTTTGAGTGATAATTTAGTTCCCTGAGTAATACTTAGAGAAGCAGATAACTTTGATTATTAATTTACAATATTTATAACTCATCAAAACAACTTTTACACTTGATTTATTAAGTTAATTTTGTCTCAAAGAGCATAGCCATTTTTGTTAGTCATCAATAAACTGAAGGGGGAAAACAGCTAATTGGAAAGTGGAAGAATTTCTTCCAGGCCTGGAAGGTGCTTTCAAAGCCAAACTGTTATATGTCAATATAAAGTCAATATAAATGTAACTAGTAGAACGTTTAGAACCTTGGTATTATATAACATATGTTATTTTTTACTTGATGTTCTCTTCTGTTCAGGATTTTATACATGTAGTTGTTGTCTGCTTAGGTTCCTCTTGCTGTTATAGTTTCTCTAGCATTCCTTGTTTTTGATGATTTTGACAGTTTTCAAGAGTACTTGTCAGGTTGTCTTTCAGTTAGGATTTGTCTGATGTTTTTCCCATGATTAGACTGGGGTGATGGTTTTTTGAGAGGAAAACCACAGAGATAGATAAACATTTTCTTTACTTGACAGCATTGTTGATTCTGACCTTGATCACCTGGGTGGGATAAAGTTTGCTTTTCCACTGTAAAGTTACTCCATCCCTCCCATTTATATACTGTACTATTTGGAAGGAAGTCGTTATGTGCATCCTAAACTTTGGGAGTGAGAAGTTACACTCCATCTTTGTGAAGACTGAGTATCTACAAAAATTATTTGGAATTCTACATGGGAAGTTTGCCTCTTATTTGCATGTGTGCGTGTGTGTGTGTGTGTGTGTGTGTATCAGTCAGAACTCATGGATATTTATTTTATACTTTGGGTTATAATCCAGTAACAATTTATTTAGTTGCTTGAATGTCCCAGTTTTGACTATGGTCTTTCAGTGAATGACTGCATCCTTCTTACATATCCTTATTGTTGTGTGTGTGTTTTGTATTTGAACACTTACATGCTCTCTGGCACTGCAGCAGGGTATTCCAGGCTAATCTTCTATATTGCCTGCCTCAATCCTAGAATCAGACATTACTCCAAGGACCCCTGGTTCATTTTATGGGGGAAAAGTTTTAGAAACTAAGATGTGGGTGCAGTGTTCTTGACTTTGACCTGCTTCCCCCAAAACATATCATAATTTCATGGATTCATGATGCTTTCTTTGTACATTGTTTCTCCCCACCTTTTTTCTGCCTGGAAACTCACCTTTCATCTTTCAAAAGCCTATTCAAGGACTACTTTCTCTGGAAAGTAGATTCTGAGTCATTTACTCTCTTTTGAAAATTCTTTTATGCATTTTGCATATTGTTACAGTCTATTTTATTTATTTAAGATTTTATTTGACGGAAAGAGACACAGTGAGAGAGGGAACAGAAGCAGGGGGAGTGGGAGAGGGAGAAGCAGGCTTCCTGCCGAGCAGGGAGCCTGATGCAGGGCTTGATTCCAGGACCCTGGGATCATGACCTGAGCCGAAGGCAGCAGCTTAACCGACTGAGCCACCTAGGCGTCCTTGTTAGTTTTTTGAAAGTTTTTATTTAAATTTCAGTTAACATACAATGCAGTATTAATTTCAGGTGTACGATAGAGTGATTCAGCACTTCCATACAACATCTGGTGCCCATCAAAATAAGTGCACTCCTTGATCCCCATCACCTATTTAACCCATCCCCCCCCAACGACGTCCCTTCTGGTAACCATCAATTCTCTACAGTTAAGAGTCTGTTTCTTGGTTTGCATCTTTCTTTTTTTTTCCCCTTTGCTCATTTGTTTCTTAAATTCCACATGTGGGTGAAATCATATGGTAATTGTCTATCTCTAACTTATTTTGTTTAGCGTAATGCTCTCTAGCTCCATCCATGTCATTGCAAATGGCAAGATTTCATTCTTTTTGATGGCAGAGTAATATTCCATTATATATAACATATATTTTATATATATATATATAGAGAGAGAGAGAGAATGTGTATACACACACACACACACACACCCCACATCTTCTTTACCCATTTATCAGTCAGTGGACACTTGGGCTGTTTCCAGTTTAGCTTTTGTTGTAACCACTGGTGTGCTTGTATCCCTTTGAATTAGTATTTTTGTATTCTTTGGGTGAATACCTAGTGTGATTGTTGGGTCATATATCCTCTTATAGTTTTGTTTGTTTACATGTGTATTTGCCTTGCTAGACAGTGAACTTTTTCATGATGGTGGTTGGGGCGTTCTCATTTTTTAAAAAAACCTACAAAGAAACAAAAAAAAAAACCTATTTGTTTTTGAGAGGAAAAGAAGTAGTGGTGGTGATAATTAAAGGGGGACTTGGGTGAATGGTTTTATTAAAATTAGAATCTGAAAGACAGAATACTGCTTACTGTACTTAAGTTTTTTTGCTTTTTTCCAACTGTCACTCAATGTCATTTGAAAAGGAAGACCCATTTTGTTGTCAGAATCAGAATATGGTAAAAAAAAAAACAAAGGTAATAAATAACCTCTAGGGTTTTTAAACAGAAAGGGTTTTTTTTTTTTTTTTAAGATTTTATTTATTTATTTGATAGAGCAAGAGACACAAGCAGTCAGAGCAGCAGAAGGAGAGGGAGAAGCAGGCTCTCCACTGAGCGGGGATCCTGATGCGGGGCTCGATCCCAGGACCCTGGGATCATGACCCGAGCTGAAGGCAGTCGCTTAACCAACTGAGCCACCCAGGCGCCCCCAAGAAGGGGTTTAATACAGAGAATTAGATATTAAGGAAATCTTTGGCTGGGTAGAGAAGAAAGACTTTTGCTTTCAGGAAATAATTGATTCTAGGAATAGTTCAGAACTTCTGTCTGTGATCTAAACTATTGGCAGTTCTGAAGGCAGTGATTCATAAGAGTGTACTTGGAGGCCACGGCAAACTTCATGTCTTCAGTCTGTTCAAGGTTTTATCTTTTGCTGTAGGAAGGATTTTTATTTACTTATTTATTTATTTGGGTCTTTACCTGGGATTAACTGTGAATCTGGGGGGTTTTTAATATACATGACAACTCATATGACTGCCTTTCTCTAAAGGTGTCTTATTTTTATCATTTTTTGTTTAAAGCTGTGGTTAATGCTAACCAGGGTTGGGTGCTATTGTTAAAGAATTTGAGTGGAAGATATTAACTAAATAGATATAAATGTATGTATGTGTCAGTATATATTTATGTGTGTTTGAGGAAATTCTGTTTGTTTTCAGGGAAAGCCATACATGTTGTTCACTTTGATATCTTATTAAATTTTTGCTTTTCAGTCACTTCTAATATTCCTGCTACTTGGTATTCTTGGTAAATAGTGCTTATTCAGTATTGGTTTGGTTTTCTACCTCTGTGTGGTATTTGCAACATTGATGGAAAATTAGGGAGTCTAGGTTTCACAGTTTGAATATCTCTGAAGAATCTCTACCATATTTAAATGGCATTTCCTTGTAAACTAAAGTTTTAGGTTAGGAATTCTAATTTTGTGTGACTTTGTATAAATAGCTTAGTCTTGCTCAATATTTGTCTAAATATATGCCTACTGTATTAGATTCTTATTGCTGCTGCAACAAATTGCCATAAATTCATTCAGTGACTAAAAACAACAAATTTTTTTTTCTCATAGTTCTGGATACCTGAAGTCCAAATTATGATGTCACCAGGACAATTTTCTCTGTCAGCACTTAGCTCTAATCTCTGCCTTGGTATTCATATCATCTTTTCTTCTGTGAAGGTGTTTATTGCAAAACTCCCTCTGCCTCTGTCTTTTTTTAAAAGATCTTATGTATTTATTTGACAGAGATCACAAGTAGGCAGACAGGCAGGCAGAGAGAGAGGGGAGGGGTAAGCAGGCTCCCTGCTAAGCAGAAAGCCCGATGCGGGGCTCAATGCGGGGCTCGATGTGGGGCTCGATCCTAGGACCCTGGGATCATGACCTGAGCTGAAGGCAGAGGCTTTAACCCACTGAGCCACCCAGGCGCCCCTGCCTCTGTCTTTTAAGAAACACATTTAGGGCCCACTCAGATAATCCAAGATAAACTACTCTCAAGACTCTTAATTTAATCACACCTTTAGCCATTATAAAGTAATATTCATGGGCTCTAGGCCATATTTTTTCAGCCTGCCATACCTGTAGTTAAGTCAACATTCTTTACCACAGTGCTAGAGTGTGTTTCTGGGAACTTGCATGTAGTGATGGTCTTGTGCTTGAGAGTGGGCACCCACTGCTTTGTAAACAGTACTTAAAGGCTCCAACTCTTGAAGGACTTAAAATAGCTGTCACACACTCACTTTTTGGCCGCTTTCATGGCCAAGTAGCTATCTTTTTCTCCATGGCCTTCATAACCCCAATGGCTGTTGTTTGTCTTATGTCATAACACAGCAAAGTGACTAAGGGGCAGGCACTTTGAGATGCTTTCCAGCTAGTCCCTGGACTCCAGAGCTTTGAGTTGTCTTCAGGCCTCTTGCCTGAGCTGCAGTTAGTCATCTTCTACAACTCAGCAAACTTGCAGGTGATATGGGCCATGTGACAGTACTGGTGACTAGCTGGTTATAATGTGACAGGAGTGGTTAAGAATGGTCACCTGAGAGACAAAGCTACCCACCTCTAAAGGCAGGCTGTTTCTTACTGTCTGCAGTCCCACCTGATGCCCTTCACTGAAGTGTTTTTCATGTTGAGGCCCATGTTGTAGTTGGGCAGGGCCTGAGGTGCATGCATCTATAGAGACGTGATCTCTGTGGGTAATGTTGCAGGGGGCAAAGGTGACTACCAATCTGTGCTTGACAGAGGCTGATTCCACTCAGTGCATGGGCTTGGTGATGATGCCCCCAGTCTTGTAGATGTACAACCTGCCTGCAAGGGCTTATTGGTAGGGCAGGCTTGGGGTGTGAGGAGAAAAGCTAACGGAGACCAGCACATCTAGCAGTGTCATGCTTGCCACATTCCCTTTTTTCCTGTTGGTCTTCCAGTCTTTGAACCCATGTGTCTCACTGCTGGTAGTCAGCATATTGTCCTTCTGCCAGCCTGAGATGGTCACAAAGGCCGTAACTTCAGAGTTACAATCAGTCTTGTCAACATAGGCCATCAATTCCTTGATGATCTTCTCAAAGCAATTGTATGACTAAGATAATTATAAAATTATAATTTTAATATAAAACGCATTAAGATGAGAGAAAATATAGGAGAGAGTTGTTTAATACTTAAAGTCTATTTCAATATGTTGTGTTAGGAATTTGTTTTTCTAGCTGGTTGCTAAAGAAACTTTTGACCTTTGTTTGACATTCTTTCTTTTTTTTTTTTTAAGATTTTATTTATTTATTAGAGAGCCACTACACAGTTGGCGGGGGGAGGCAGAGGGATTGGGAGAAATAGACTCCTTACTGAGCAGGGAGCCTAATGTGTGGCTCTATCCCAGGACCCTGGAATCATGATCTGAGCCGAAGGCAGACGCTTCACTGACTGAACCACCCAGGCTCCCCGACATTATTTCTTTAAAGAAAAATTAACCCTTGAATTTAGATAGAAATTCACTTTAGTCATGTTTAAAACCTCTCCATACCACTTGCCTTTTTTTTAAAGTGGCATAAATTTTTCAAAAACTTAGTGCTGTATAAAATTAGAATATTTTCCTCTTACCCAGTCACTTAATGGAGAGAGAGAGGGGAAAGCAATTGAAAAGCAGTAAGGTGAATGCATTTGTGAACTTAGAATTTAAAAAATAAAAAAAATCAGAATTTCAAAATTGGGACACCTGAGGGGCTCAGCGGTTGAGTGGGTGCCTTTGGCTAGGGTTGTGGTCCTGGGGTCCTGGGATTGGGCCCTGTCTGGTTCCTTGCTCTACAGGGAGACTGCTTCTCCCTCTCCCTCTGCTGATCCCCCTGCTTGCTCTCTCTCTCTCTCTATCAAATAAATAAATAAAATCTTAAAATAAATCAAAATTTAAAATGAAGTATATACTAATTTTATATGTGTATCATCTGAAATAGACCCTGCTGTGTCAAATCAGACCTAATGCAGTGGTATAGATATGATGGCAATATAGTACATGTACTGCAAAAATACATGAAACCAGAAAGGTGACATTACGTGTAGCCATAAGATAGTCAAATTTTTTTCTCTTCATTGATTTACTCATTTATTTAACATCTATGTGCTAGGCACCATGCTGAGTAGTTGGGGATACATTCTCATTGAAATCTGGTGGTCGTACAAACTAATATGAAGATTTGGAAGAAAAATCTGATAAACCAGGAAAAATTGAAGGTGTGAATATCTTACAGCCTATTAAGTTTATATTTAAAGATGTCTTAAACACATTAAGTTATATTTAAGATGTGTCTATACCAGAAAACACACTGGTGGTTTTTATAGTGTACTAAAGGATAGATTCAAATTGGTAAGATTTATCTAAGACTTTGTATCTGAATTTATATGTATAATGTAAAAATATAAAATATGCTGATGTAACTCTCAGATTGTTAGGGAAGGAAGAAGGAAAGCCTGTAAAATAGAGGATTAGGGACTTAAACCATCTATTAATTTTTCTTACTTAAAAAATTGATTTGAAATATATATGGCAAATAATAAAATTGTTAAATGTGGGTGGAGGGGTATACCAGGGTATGGGATGTTTTTCTTTTTATGTTCAAGAAATTTTATTATAAAAAGGAAAGAAAAATAGTGAATGATAGACTTTCAGATAGTGTGAAAGATGGAGCTAAAGACTCTCTCTATTAATGCTTAATAAAATCAATGAACAAAATAGCAGCAACAACAAAAAAATTAAACATGTTCAGACCGGAAAGCAAGAAAGCAGAGTGCCCAGATACTAGAACTCGAAGGGGAAACCACTGCCATTGGAGTGGGCAGTTGCTGAAGGCAGATGGCCTTTTGAACTTCATATGGATACTGTATTGCTGGACAGTGATCTCATGCCTGGAGTTGAAGAATAAGACTCAGGCCTGTATAAGCAAGGAGTTATAAAAGCCTGGTATCTGTCTCTAAAATAGTATCTGGTTAATTCTACCCGTAGATTCAGGGATGTGGTAAAGAAAGAGAGTATTGACTTAGGAATGTTGGTGGAAAAGGGATCATCCTCAAAAAACCGGAACTACAAGATTGTATCAAAAGGTTAAGACTCTGGATTTAAATAAGAAATAGGAATAAAATGAATAAGAAATAAGAATAAGACCAATAAGAACTGGTCTGGAACTAATGAAATGCCTAAAGTTTCAACCAAGGTAAATGCAAGAGACACTTTATAAGGACACCACCAAACCCAAAGCATGAAAATAAATACTGCTGAAGATGAACTTAATGTCAGCAATTACATGCCACAGAGAAGCCACACAGTCAGCAGATAGCAAAACTGAAGAACTAACAGCTTAAGAATTGATAACAATCTCAAAGAGACTTTGAAATAGATATTTAAAATATGTAAAGCAACAGAGAATAGAATTCATAAGATAGAAAGAGTGTAGTTGACAGTTATAGAATGGATTTTAAAAAGAAACTGTGGGCGCCTGACTGGCTTAGTTGTTAGACCATGCAACTCTTGATCTAAGGGTTGTAAGTTCCAGCCCCACATTGCATGTGGAGCCTACTTAAAATAAAAAAGAAATAGAATAGTTAAATAGAAAAAATAAAGAGAATCTGAAAGCCCTGAAAGGAAAAAAGAAAAAAAAAAACTGAATAGATGAGTAAAGTGGAAAACTACATAGTTAAAAAAAGTGAAATAGGAGGTAGATTCGAGAAAATCATCACAATAAAATATAGAGAGCGTTTAAACGATGACATAGAGGCTGGAATGAGATGCAGCTACATGGTAAGTAAGAGATACGATAAGGGAGAATAGATTATGTGGGAGAGATAATATCCAAGTAAATAAAAGTGGAGGATGTTCCAGAAATATAAAAGTACCCTTAAACAGTCAAACACTGTGCCAGAATAGCAAAATCAAAATAACTGCTAAATTCTTTATAAAGTTTGGAGACTAGCCCTTTATCTGGTAAGTCATTTGAAATGTATTCTCCCACTCTCTAGGTGGCCTTTTAGTTTTGTTGGCTGTTTCCTTTGCTGTGCAAAAGCTTTTTATTGTGATTAAGTCCCAGTAGTTCATTTTTGCTTTTGTTTCCTTTGCCTTTGGAGACCTGTCTAGCAAGACCGAGCTGTTGCTATGGCCGAGGTCAAAGAGGTTGCTGCCTGTGTTCTGTAGAATTTTGATGGTTTCCTGTCTCACATTTAGGTCTTTCATCAATTTTGAGTTTTTTGGTGTATGTATGTATGTATGGTGTAAGAAAGTGGTCCAGTTCCATTCTTCTGCATATGGATGTCCAATTTTCCAACAACACCATTTATTGAAGAGATTGTTTTTTCCATTGGATATTATTTCCTACTTTGTTGAAGATAAGTTGACCATAGAGTTGAGAGTCCATTTCTGGGTTCTCTGTTCTGTTCCACTGATCTATGTTATCTGTTTTTGTGACAGTACCATAAGTTCTTGATGATTACAGCTTTGTAATACAGCTTGGGGTCTGGAATTGTGGTATCTCCAGCTTTGGTTTTCTTTTTCAGCATTCCTTTGGCTATTTGGGGGTTTTTCTGGTTCCATACAAATTTTAGGATTATTTGTTTCAGCTCTGTGAAAAATGCTGCTTGTATTTTGATAGGGATTGCATTGAATGTATAGATTGCTTTGGGTGGTATAGAGATTTTAACAGTATTTGTTCTTCCAACCATGAACATGGAATGTTTTTCCATTTCTTTGTGTCTTCCTCAATTTCTTTTGCAAGTGTTATGTAGTTTTCAGAGTACAAGCTCAACACCCAAAAAACCAAAAAAATCCAATCAAGAAATGGGCAGAAGACATGAACAGACGTTTTCCAAAGAAGACATTTAAATGGCCAACAGACATGTCAAGAAATGCTCAGCATTACTCGGCATCAGGGAAATACAAATCAGAACCACAGTGAGATACTACTTCATGTCTGTCAGAATGGCCAAAATGAACAGCTCAGGAATTAACAGATGTTGGTGGGGATGCAGAGAAAGGGGGACCCTCTTACACTGTTGGTGGGAATGAAAACTGGTGTAGCCATGCTGGAAAACAGTATGCAGGTGCGTCAAAAAGTTAAAAATAGAACTATCCTATCATCACTTTTATTCAACATTTTACTGGAAGTTCTATCCAGTGTAATAAGTAAAAGAAAGGAAGTAAAAGAATTCAGTTTGTGAATTGAAAATAAGAAGAAACAAGTATTATTATGGTTATATTGACATGGTTTTGTGCAGTTAAAATCATAAGGAATCTACAGAAAAGCTACTGAAAGTAAATCAGTATATAATTTCAAAAATTTAAAAAATAATTTTAAAAGAAGAATACCACTTATAGTAGCATTTAAAAATCACTTAGAGATAGGGGCGCCTGGGTGGCTCAGTGGGTTAAGCCTCTGCCTTCGGCTCAGGTCACGATCTCAGGGTCCTGGGATCGAGCCCCACATCAGGCTCTCTGCTCAGCAGGGAGCCTGCTTCCCCCTCTCTCTCTGCCTCTCTGCCTAGTTGTGGTCTCTGTCTGTCAAATAAATAAATAAAATCTTTAAAAAAAATTAAAAAAATCACTTAGAGATAAATTAAAACACATATGGGATAAATTTTACTAGAAAAATAAAATTTAAATTATGTGGACAGATTTTTATTCATCAGAAGTCTCAGTATTGTTAAGATACCAGTTCTCCCCAGTGGATTATAGAGTCACTGCAATCCCAGTAAAAATCTTAGCTGGCTTTTTTTTTTTTTAAAGATTTTATTTATTTATTTATTTATTTATTTATTTATTTGACAAGCAGAGATCACAAGTAGGCAGAGAGAGAGGAAGGAAAGCAGGCTTCCCGCCGAGCAGAGAGCCTGATGTGGGGCTCGATCCCAGGACCCTGAGATCATGACCTGAGCCAAAGGCAGAGGCTTAACCCACTGAGCCACCCAGACAACCCCTTAGCTGGCTTTTTGGATAGAAATTGACAAACTGATCCTAAATTTATATGGAGAAGAAAAGACCTATGATAGCTAAAATTTTTTAGAAAAGCAGCAGATACTTATCTCTTTTCAAGATTTACTATAAATACAGTATCCTTACTGGCAGGAGATTAGAGGTATAGATGAATAGAACACAGTAGAGTCCATAAATGGATTCCCAGGTGTAACTAATTGGTGATAGTTGCCAAAGTATTCAGTAGGGAAAGGGCTTTTCTTCTTTTTCAAAAAATTGTGGCCAGTTTTACATAACATAAAATTTACCATTGAAAATTGGATCCCTCATGTACTGAATGGGAAGGTAAAATGATTCATGCTGTGGACAACAGTTTGGTGACTCCTGAAAAAGTTAAGCATAGTTACCATATGACCCAGCATTTCTACTCCTTAATATATATATATATCCAAGAAAATTAAAAAATTCTATCCAAACAAAAACATGTACATAAATGTTCATAGCATTGTTTATTCTTAATAGTCAAAATATAGAGAAACCCAACTGTCCCATCAATGGATAAATGGATAAAAAATGTACTAAAGACATACATAAAAGGAATGAAGTATTGATACATGCTATAATATGGATGACCTCAAAAACATGCTAAGTGGAAAAACCCAGACACAAAAGGTCACACATTGTATGATTCCATGGATATGAAACCTCCAGAAGTGGTAAATCTAGAAATAGGAAGCAAATTGGTTATTGCAAGGAAATGGGAGGAAGAAAGAATGGGGAATGACTGTTAACAGGCATGAAGTTTTCTTTCAGAGTAATGAAAATGTTTTGGAACTTGATAAAGGTGGTGGTTGTACGACCCTAAACATAGTAAATTGCTACTGAATTGTACACTTTAATTTTATGTTACATGAATTTCACTTCAATTTTGAAAGATGTATTTCTTCATGGTAGGGAGTTCACTTGTAGTATAAAATAATATCCCTTGTTTTAAAAAAACGGTATTATCTAGGAAAGCAAGGGTAGAACCAGATATATGTTCAAGGAAAGGTGTAGGCAAGAAATGGGAAATGAAGAGACCAGTAGGGATATATACGAAAAAATAGGAGCCAAAAAGTTAATGTACTTTCTGATTGTTAATGACTAATTCTGAATGAGGGACACTTAACAGCAGTCTCTAGTTGGTGGTGCCTGAAGAAATATTCTGGGTCTTTCTCACTTTAGGAAGTTTCCTGGGGGGAAAAAACTGAACCAGAAAAATCCAGCATATGCAATAATAAATAATGAAAAAGGGAAGGGCACTGCGTCAGTATCCACTTGTCTCCTCACTCTAACTGTTCTTTACCTATTGAATTGTTTTGGCACCTTTTTCAAAAATCATTTGGCTGTAGATGTATGGGTTTATTTCTGGACTCTCATTTCTGTTATATTGGTCCATACGTCTATCTTGTATCAGCATCACACTGGATACTGTGGCTTTGAAATCAGAATTGCGAGTCTTTTGACTTTGATTTTTTTTCCTTTCCCCTCAAGATTGTTTTCATTTTTTTTTTTTTAAAGATTTTATTTATTTATTTGACAGACAGAGATCACAAGTAGTCAGAGAGGCAGGCAGAGAGAGAGGAAGAAGCAGGCTCCCTGCTGAGCAGAGAGCCCCCCCCCTGCGGCTGAGCTCCATCCTAGGACCCTGGGATCATGACCTGAGCTGAAGGCAGAAGCTTTAACCCACTGAGCCACCCAGGTGCTGCAAGACTGTTTTCTCTCTTCTGGCCCCTTGCATTTCTCTTTGGATTTGAGGATCAGCTTTTTCATTTTACAAAAAAGGCTGTGGGAATTTTTATAAGGATTGCATTGAATATGTACATTTCTTTGGGTAGTATTATCCTCTTAATGGTACTGAGTCTCCCAAGTCATGAACACTGGATGTCTTTTCGCTTATTTAGGTATTTTAAAATTTCGCTGAGCAGTGTTTTATAGTTTTCAGTATATACGTCTTTTACTTCCTTGGTTAAATTTATTTCTATATATTTTATTCATTTAGACTGTATCATAAATGGAATTATTTTCTTAATATCCTTTCCAGATTATTCATTGCTAGTGTATGGGTATACAACTAAATTTTGTGTGTTGATCTTTTATCCTGCAGTTTTGCTGAATTTATTAGCTGTAACAGTTGTGTGCTTGCGTGTGTGTGTGTGTGTGTAGTCCTTAGGACTTCCTGTGGAAGTAGTAGTAGTATTTAGTAGTAGTAGTAGTAGTAGTATGTAGTCCTTAGGACTTCCAGATCATCATATCTGGGAATAGAGGTAGTTCTACTTCTTCTGTTCTGATTTTGATATGTTTTATTATTTTTTTTCTTGTCTAATTGTTCTGGCTAGAATTTCCAATATGATGTTGCATAGAAGTGGCAAGGGTAGGTTTTCTTACCTTGTTCTTGATCTTAGGGTAAAGGTTTTTAGTCTTTCATCATTGAGTATGCTGTTAGTTGTAGGTTCTTCATAAATATCTTTTATGTCAAAGAAGTTCCCTTTTATTCATAATTTACGTGTTCTTATCATGAAAGTTTGGATTTTTCAAATACTTTTTCTGCATTGTTTGAACTGATTTTGTTTTGTCTTTCTTTCAGTCTTTATATGGGTGTAATGATTCTTCTGTGTTGAACCACTTTTGCAGTCCTGGAGTAGATCTCCTTTAATATATTCTGGCTTGCTAGTATTTTGTTGAGGATTTTTGCATCTGTATCCACAATGGATATTGGTCTGTAGTTTTCATTTTTTGTGCTCTCTTTGTCTGACTTTGTTACTGGGATGCTTCTGACCTCATAGAATGACTTAGGAGGTTTTCCTCCATTAGTCTTTTGGGGAAGATTTATAGGATTAGTGTTAATTCTTCTTTAAATGGTGGAATTCAGCAGTGAAGCCATCTGGTCCTTGGCTTTTCTTTACTGGGATGCTTTTGATTACTGATATAATGTTTCTTATAAGTCAGTTTGGATTTTCTGTTTCTTCCTGAGTCAGTTTTGGTAGATAGTATGTTTCTAGGAAATTCTTTCATTTCATATAGGTTATTTAATTTGTTGACATACAGTTATTCATAGTGTTATTTTCATTTTTATTTCTGTGAGGTCAGTAGTCATATTCCTACTTTAACTTCTGGTTTTTGTAATTTGAGTCTTCTCTCTTTTTTTCTTATTGAGTCTAGCTAAAGGTTTGTCAGTTTTGTTAATCTTTTTGAAGAACTGATCTTTGTTTTTGTTGATATTCTCTTTTTTTTCTATTCTTTGTCTTATTAGTCTCTAATTTTTATTATTTTCTTCCTTTTGCTGGCTTTGAGTTTAGGGTTTTTTTTTCTGTTTTTTAAGGTATAAAGTTAGATTATTGATTTTGTCTTTTTTGATATAAGGTTTTATTTGAGAGAGAGAGATTGTGTGTGTGTGTGTGTGTGTGTGCGCGCACGCGCAAGTCGGGGGAGGAACAGAGGGAGGGAGATAAGCAGACTATGCACTGAGTACAGAGCCACATACTGGGCTCGATCCCATGACCCTGAGATCCCATGACCTGAGCTGAAACCAAGAGTTGGATGCTCCACTGACTGAGCCACCCAGGTGCCCCCTAAATCTTTTTTTTTTTTTTTAAGATTTTATTTATTTATTTGACAGAGAGAGATCACAAGTAGGCAGAGAGGTAGGCAGAGAGAGAGGGGGAAGCAGGCTCCCTGCTGAGCAGAGAGCCCCATGTGGGGTTTGCTCCCAGGACCCTGAGATCATGACCTGAGCTGAAGGCAGAGGCTTAACCCACTGAGCCACCCAGGTGCCCCACCCCTAAATCTTTTTTTAAGCAGATAATTTACAGGTGTAAATTCCTTTGTGGTCATAAGATATTTTGTATGATTTCAGTCTTTTAAAATTCATTGAAATTGTTTTCATATGTTTCATCTTAGAAAATGTTCCATTAACACTTAAGAAAAATAGTATTTATGTTGTTTTTGGGTGGAGCATTCTACAAATATTGTATCTAGTCAGTTTATACTATTTTTCAAGTTCTATCTTTCCTTACTGATATATTTTTTTAAAAGACTATTTATTTGAGACAGAGAGCGAGGGGAGAGGGTCAGAGGGAGAAGCAGACTCCCTGCAGAGCAGGGAGCCCAATCCGGGACTCCATCCTTGGACTTCAGGATCATGACCTGAGCTGAAGGCAGTTGCTTAACCAACTGAGTCACCCAGGCGCCCTCCTTACTGATGTTCTCTTGAGTTCTGTCCTGTATTGAAGGTAGAATGTTGGTATCCTGTTACTGTTACTGTAGAACTGTTACTATAGAACTATTTCTCCTTTCAATCTGTCAATTTTTTCTTCATTTACTTTGGAGGCTCTGTTATTAGGTATGTATATATTTCTTATTTTTATAAGATAAATTGTTTCTTTTATCAGTGTATAATGTCCTTTTTATTCTCTTATAAAATTTTTGGATTTAAAGTCTACTTTATCTGATATTAGGATAGTCATCCAACCTTTCTTTTGGTTACTAATTGCACATATATTTTTTCCATTCTTCACTTTTCACATCTGTGTCTTTGGATCTGAAGTGAGTCTTTTGTAGACAGCATGTAGTTGGATCATGTCTTTTTATCCATTCTGCTAATCTCTGCCTTCTTATTGGAGAGTTTAATCCATTTACACCTAAAGTAATTACTGATAAGGATGCCTTTAGTTCGGATATTTTGCTCTTTGTTTTTGGCATGTCATTCTTTTTCCCTCAATTTTCTCATTTATTTATTTATTTATTTCCCTCAATTTTCTCATTTATTTATCTCATTATTATTTACTGTCTCCTTTTTGTTTAGTTGACTTTTTTGTATTGTACTGTTTTGATTCCTTTCTCGTTTCTATTTCTGTAAGTTATTTTCTTAGTGGTTACTCTAGGGATTATAGCCTCTCCAATTTATAACGATCTATTTTGAATTAATACCAGCTCAGGAGTGCCTGGGTGGCTCAGCCGTTAAGCATCTGCCTTTGGCTCAGGTCATGATCCTAGGGTCTTGGGATTGATTGGGCTCCCTGCTCAGCAGGAACCCTGCTTCTCCCTCTCCCATTTCCTCTGCTTGTGTTCCCTCTCTCACTGTGTCTCTATCAAATAAATAAATAAATAAATAAATAAAATCTTAAAAAAAATAAAAATCCCTTAGCCTCTGTAGTGTATAAAATCTGTTCCTGTATAGCTCCATTTCTCCGTCTTTATACTGTTATCAAATCTTGCATCTTTATACATTCTGTGCTCATTAATGTCAATTTATAATTTTATTTTATGCATTTGTTTGTGAAATCATGTAAAAAAAAGAAGTTATAAACCAAAAATACAATAATACTGGCTTTTTAAAAAAAAAATTTATTTATTTATTTGACAGAGCTCACAAGTAGGCGGAGAGGCAGGCAGAGAGAGAGGGAGGAAGCAGACTCCCCGCTGAGCAGAGAGCCTGATGCGGGGCTTGATCCCAGGATGCTGAGATCATGACCTGAGCCAAAGGCAGAGAGGCTTAACCCACTGAGCCACCCAGGAGCCCCAATAATACTGGCTTTTGTATTTATCTATGTAATTACTTTTACCAGTGTTATTTATTTCTTTTTAGGGTTTCTAGTTACTGTCTCGGGTCCTTTTGTTTCCCCTGGTGGACTTCCTTACCATTTCTTTCTTTCCTTTTTTTTTTTTTTTTAAAGATTTTATTTATTTATTTGACAGAGAGAGAGATCACAAGTAGGCAGAGAGGCAGGCAGAGAGAGAGGGGGAAGCAGACTCCCTGCTGAGCAGAGAGCCCGATGCGGGGCTCGATCCCAGGATCCCGAGACCATGACCTGAGCCGAAGGCAGAGGCTTTAACCCACTGAGCCACCCAGGCACCCCTTCCTTACCATTTCTTGTAGCATAGGTCTAATAGTGACAACCTCCTTTAACTTTGTTCATCTAGGAATGTCTTAATTTTCCCTTTAGATGTAAAGGATCAGTTTTTTGCTTTTGGTTATTATTTGTTTTTGTGTGTGCGTGTGTGTTTTTTAAAATTTTGAATTTTTAAAATTTATTTTTATTTTTTAAGTTTTATTTTATTTAAATTCAGTTAATTAACATATAGTGTATTATTTAGTTCCAGACATAGAGTTCAGTGTTTCATCAGTTGCATATAACACCCAGTGCTCATTACATCACATGTCCTCCTTAATAGTCATAACCCAGTTACTTTATCCCCCCTCTTTTTTTGGTACTTTAAATATATATCATGCCACTGCCTTTTGGCATTTATAATTTTGATGAGAAATTAATGGTTAATTTTATTGGGGAATCTCTCGTGCATGAAGTACTTATTTCTTTCTACTTTCATGGTTCTTTTGGCTTTTGATCTCTCAATTGTAATTGTTTTGGTATGGATGTCTTTGCATTTATTCTTTCAGAACTCTTTTGAATGTTTTAAATGTGTAGTTTCTTGTTTTTTACCAAATGTAGTTAAGTTTTTAGCCATTATTTCTTCAAATATTCTTTCTGCTTCTTTATTTCTTCTCATTCGGGAACTCCCTATTATGACTATATTGGTGCGTTTGGTGGGGTCTTACATATCTCTTCAGCTTTGTTCATTTTTCTTTGTGCTTCTCAGACTCGATAATTGCATTTAATCTACCCTCAAGTTCTCTGATCCTTCTTCTGTCTTCTCATAGTTGCTATTGAAACCCTGTGGTTAAATTTTCATTTCAGTTATTGTACTTTACAGCCCCAGAATTTTTTTTCTTTGATTCCTTTTGAACTAATTTGTATCTCTTTACCAGTAGTCTCTATTTGTTGCTCATTGTCTTGTTGGTTCCCATTAGCTCTTTGTCCATGGATTCTTTGAACTCTGAGAATATTTAAGATGATGATTAAAAGTCTTTGCCCAGTAAGTCTGATGTCTTTTCTTCCTCGTAGATAGTTTCTGTCAGTTTCTCCTTTGAATGGGTCATACTTTCTTATTTCTTAGCATACATTACAATTTCCTTTTTGAAAAATGATTATTTTAAATATTATAATGTGTCACTCTGGAAATCAGATTCTTCCTCCTCCACCTATGGTTTGTTTTTTGTTGATTTCTGTGGGTTGTTTTCTGTAGCTTTCTATGGGTTGTTTTCTGTTTGTTTACTGACTTTTCTAAACTATTTTTATAATTTTTTTTGGTGATGAGCTGTCTCTGTCTTAAGTCTGCTTTGGCTACCATGACAGCATACCGTAGAAAAGATTTATATTCTCATAGTTCGAAGGGTGAAAGTGAGATCCTGTTGCCAGCATGATTGGTTTCTGGTGAGAACTTTCTTCCTGACTTGCAGATGGCCACCTTCTCCCTTAGTTCTCACATGGCAGGGAGAAAGAGAGAGAGAAAGAGACAGAGAGGCAGAGAGACACAGAGAAAGAAAACACCCACTGGTGTCTTTTCTTATAAGCCGCACTAATCCCATTATAAGGGGGCACTAATCCCATTATGAGGGCCCCACCTTCATGACCTCATTTAAACCTGATTATCTCCCAAAGGCCCCCCCCCCATCTCTAAGTACCATCACAATGGGGATTAGGGATTCAGCATATGAATTTTGGTGTGTATATGGGTGTGGGGCACAGATATTCTGTACATAATAGTCTCTGAAATCTTTCCTTCTTTAGCTGTGGTCTGCTAGTAGTAGGAGAGAGATTTCCTTGAATATCTTAAGTGAAAAAAGAAAAGAGAAAAGAGAAAAAAAAGAAGAAAGAAAATCCTTTCTTAGTCTTTGCACACTGGCTTTGTGTTGGAGCACTCTAACAATTAGGCTGTTTACAAGTGTGTCTTTACTTCCTGTTTCTGCAGAGCCTAGCCATGAGCGAGTAGTTTTCTCAGGTCTTTTCTGACTAGGTTTCTTGCCTTGCACATATGTATGGCTTTCTAAATTCCCAGTGTTTTTTAATGTCCTAATTTCCCAAAGAAACCTTTGCCATTTTTCTTTCAGGTTTTTGGCATATCTTGTTGTTTTCTTTAACTGGAATATTTTTTCTCAGGTGGCAATGAGTTTTTCATTTGCCTTAAAAATTTTTCTGAAGAATGCCCTCTGCATAGCTGCTCTTCTGTACTAAGAGATTTTCAAGTTGTTAAAATAAAGGAGAGAGCCTTAAGTCAGTCCTGCAGGTAGCCCTGCACAGGTCACAGCAGACAAACACAAATTCTTTGAGAACAGAGTCTGCTCTGCTCCATCTAGAACCAGCGACCAAGGTTCAGCTGTTGAAATGTGGGCTAGTATATTCAAGGCTGCCACAGAGCCAGGAGTGGGGAAAGGGAAATAAAAACGTCACAAAGCTTTCACCTGTTTTGAAGTACCTTTTTCATGTATCAGCATTTGTTTGGTTGATGTAAACTTTTGACTAATTTCCAGAGTTTTGAGAAATTTGATTCTGACACCATTTTTAGGTGTTTTTATGGAGGGGATAGCCTCTTGGAACTACCTCCTGCATGTTTTTCTGAGGGAAAAAAGGATGATGTCATTGAGGAAGTATATTTTGCTAGTGCTTTCTGATATTTGTTGCTGTTAGGCTCACAGTTACCCCCTATAGTTTTTCTCTCCTGTTCCCCCTGTGCAACTTCTGCCCTATCTTAAGTCTTCTTAGCTGCTTTTATTAGTATTTTAGAACCTTTCGTTATCCCTGTTTTTTTCATTCAGCTTAAAATAAAGATTGCATTTTTTTATGTCTTGTTTGCTTTGTTGCATTTTTATGGTATCAAGGAATCAAATTTTGTCCTGCCTTGCTCCCCAAATGTCCCTCTTGGTGCTTGTAATCAACCCTTATTCCTACCCTAAGCCTCTGGTAATAATATGTTTTCTGTTTTTATAATTTTGTCTTTTCTAAAATGTCATGTAGATGGAATTACGCAGTATGTATCCTTTTGAGGTTGGCTTTTACTTAGCATAATGCAATTGAGGATTTCTCCACATTGTTTTGAGTTGTCAATAATTTGTTCATTTTTGTTGCTGAATAGTTTTCTGTTGTATGAATGTATAGTTGAAGGACATTTGGGCAGTCTTCTGTTTTCACTGACTATGAATAAAGCTGTTGTAAACTTTCATTTTATAATTTCTTGTGAATGTAAGTTGATTTCTTTAGGATAAGTAAACACCTTGGAAGTGGGATTACTGTGTCATAACTTTCTTAGAAATTGCTAACCTGTTTTGTAAAGTGGCCATATAATTTTGAGATACATTTGTACATCACACATATGTCAGTGTAGAGAGTTCTGTTTTTTCTGCATCCTTACCATCACTTGATATTGTGAGTGTTTTGGATTTTTAGCACTCTAATGTACAGAAGTGGAATCTCTCTGTGTTTGTTTTACATTTACCTATTGACTAATGCTGTTGAGCATTTTTTTGTGTATATTTGTGTATCTTCTTTGGGGAAGTTTCTGTTGAAATCTTTTGCTATTTATTATTTATTTTAATTGAGTTTTGAGAATTCTTATATTATAGTTATTAGTCCTTTGTTAGATGTTTTGTAGTATTTTCTCCCAGTCTGTGGCTTGCCTTTTCATTCTCTTAACAGTGTCTTTCAAAGAGCAGTAGTTCTTACTTTTAAAGAAGTCCATTTTATCAATTTTTTGGGTTTTGCTTTTGCTGTTGTATCTAAAACTCATGAAGATTCCGTCCTATGTTTTCAGTATTAAAAGTAGAATGAAAGTCATAAATGTAATTAAAAAGTTTTTAGTAACCATGTTAAAAAAATTAAAGAGAAGCAGGTGAAATTAATTTAAACATTTTTTAAAAAAAATTTTATTTATTTTTATTTATTTGACAGAGACACAGTGAGAGAGGGAACACAAGCAGGGGGAGTGAGAGAGGGAGAAGTAGGCTTCCTGCTAAGCAGGGAGCCCAATGTAGGGCTCAATCCCAGGACCCTGGTATCATGACCTGAGCCAAAGGTTGACACTTAACGACTGAGTCACCCAGGTGCCCCTAAACATTATGTTTTAATTAGGCCAACATTTTCAAAGTGGTCTTCTCAATACACATTGAATAGAAAATTATTATTTTTATTATATTTAAAGATTTTATTTTTAAGGAATCTCTATATCCAGTGTGGGCTCGAACTTAACCCGGAAATCAAGAGCTGCATGCTCTACCGGTTGAGCCAGCTAGATGCCACAAAAAATTAATAATAAGTATTTACATTTTTATTTTTGTACTGAATTCTGTCCTCATGTGTATTTAACATAGCACATCTTAAGTCACTTGAGGCACATTTCAGGGTCTCATTAGCCATGTATGTCTAGTGGTCACCATAAGCAGATGGCACAGATCTGCAAGTCTTAAGAGTTTTAGGTTTTACTTTAAATCTGTTATTTAAGTTAAATTTTGTATAAGGTATATAAGGTATGGATTGCAGTTCTTTTTTTTACATGGTTGTCTGTGAGAAACTTTTTTTTTTTGAAGTAGGCTCCAGGGGCGCCTGGGTGGCTCAGTGGGTTAAAGCCTCTGCCTTGGCTCAGGTCATGAACCCAGGGTCCTGGGATTGAACCCTGCATTGGGCTCTCTGCTCAGCAGGGAGCCTGCTTCTCCTCCTTCTCTCTCTGCCTTCCCTGCCTGCTTGTGATCTCTCTCTGTCCAATAAATAACTAAAATCTTAAAAAAAAATAAAGTAGGCTCCATGCCCAGTGTGGAGCCACGTTGAAACTTTTTATAGGGGTGCCTGGGTGGCTCAGTTGGTTGTGTCTGCTTTTGGCTTAGGTAATGATCCCAGGGTTGTGGAACAAGTCCCTGCTGAGCAGGGAGCCTGCTTCTTCCTCTCCCTCTGCCTGCTGCTCTGCCTACTTGTGCTCTTTCTCTGTCAAATAAATAAATAAAATCTTTAAAAAAAAAAAAAGAAACTTTTTAGTAAAAGTTGTTCTGGGTA
This sequence comes from Martes martes, assembly GCF_963455335.1. Lineage (NCBI taxonomy): Eukaryota > Metazoa > Chordata > Mammalia > Carnivora > Mustelidae > Martes > Martes martes. The sequence continues at coordinate 151,421,612 of NC_137891.1, forward strand.
ATTAGAAATCTCCAGCTCATTCTGGGCTCCAAAGTTCAACATTTAGACATACTTTCTTTTAGTGCTTTAATTTATTGTCTTTTATTTCAGTGTAATGTAAATTTATTTTATAATTAACAGTTTTGAAACCATATTTGTAAAATGCTCAGAAGTGTTAGGTATTTAGTGGCTTTATTCATATACCTTTTTAAAAGTGAAATAGCACATTTATGCTTTTTATTTTTTTAAGATTAACCTCTTCATTCCCAAACTTGTATCTAAAATTCTCACTTTGCTTCCAGGCATGTACTGGCATTGAAAACATTGATGAAGCTATTACATTGCTTGAACAAAATAATTGGGACTTAGTGGTAAGTATTTTTCTCTTTTTTCTTTTTTCCAGCTTTATTGAGATATAACTGATATATAACATTGTTTAAATTTAAGGTGTGTAGTGATGATTTGATACACATACATATTTTGAAATGATCACCACAATAAGGTGAGTTAACACATTCATCACCTTACATGGTTACTTTTTTTGTGTGTGGTTGGAACTTTTAAGATTTACTTTTTTAGCTATTTTCAAGTATACAGTGTAGTACTGTTAACTATAGTTACCTTGCTATACATTACATCGCCAGAACTTACTCCTTTTATACTTTGAAGTTTGTATTCTTTGATCACTTTCACTCACTGTCCCCCATCCCTAGCAATCAACAATCTAATCTGTTTCTATGAATTCCATTTTTCTTTTAGATTCCACATGTAACTGAGATCATACAATATTTGTTTTTCTCTCTCTGAGTTATTTCAAGAAATTTTTTCTCTTTTTTGGACCAGTAATCAAGTTTTACTAATTCTTCAATGTCTTTAATGTTCTTTATAGGTGATTTAGCATATCATAGCCCATTTATAACTCTAATCTAAATGAATAAACTCTGAATGTCTTTAATATGAAGTTTGTGTTTAGTTTAGTATTAAATTACTAAATTATTATGAGTTCTTAGATAATTTGAATAATTCTTAAAGTTGTTCTCTTATATTACTATGAATTAAGGTTCCTCTTCTCTTGTAATATTTTGGTGTAGATGCTTGGTAGGAGAGAAAATGCAGAGTTGTCTAAATGTCAGAATAATTCTATTTGATGTTTTCCCTTCACTTTCTGGGGCTCTCACTGATGATCATTCCTTTCTAAAGCTACTAACTCACATTTTGTTGTGTGTTTTTAAAAAAATTTTTTTTTAAAATGATCTTCGGAGAGTTTATTATAGAGGTGGTTTAGTTTTTTGAGTGGGGGGAGGCACTAACTCAAATCCTGGCACAACACTACACATTCACAGAATTGTAATTACAATTGCAAGGCAAACTAAACATGAATTTTTTTTAACAGTACAGGAACAGTACTGGTTGTTTTGGGATGACACAGGTGTCCCTGAGTACCTTTGAAGTCCTAAAAAAGTCTAAATTACAATTTTGAAGAAGTGTTATTTTCAAAGGTCAAAGCTTGAAATGTGTGCTTATAGAACTGAAATTAGATATGTAGATATAATCAACTATCAATTGTCTGCATGTCTTGTGTAGATTTACTGCTGTTAACTTTTTTACTTAAAATATCAAAGGCCTCTATTTTCTGCTTGTACAGTTAACATTTTCTAACGTATTATGCAAGGGTATTTTCTCTTAATTGCGTGATTAAAATTTTTTTTATACAAATGAGGTAATTCTAGTCCTATTATTTTATAATCTGCACTTTTCAATTAACAGCCTGTCATGAATGTCTAAGTAAATGTGGCTAACTGCTCATTCTTTATAATGTTCATTTAATGTTTGCATGGTATGGTGAGGGGTGGTTGTAACATAATAATTTTACCAATCAGTTCTGTGATGTTAGACACTTAGGATTTTTGCAGTATTTTGCTATTATACACACTACTGTAGAGAATATTCTTGGACATTCTTCCTTGCATACTTAACCTATTAATTTTCCTAAAAGATAATAAATTCTATTCATAGGTGTATTTCTGTGTCAAATTGTGTGTGTGTGTGTGTTTGGTATTTATAGTTAAATTGCCTTCCAGGTTAGTTTCACTAATTTAAATCTTTATCAAATATACACATTTTTGAGATTGCCTATTTCATTAAGCCAGAGCTTCCTTATTTTTCATATAGGGCATGTTCAGGCACTTGTCAAAATTTATAAATATTTGTATGACCTGACTCCAAATCCATGCTTTTACCATACTAAAATCTTTTTAAAAAATATTTTTAGGGGCGCCTGGGTGGCTCGGTGGGTTAAAGCCGCTGCCTTCGGCTCGGGTCATGATCCCAGCGTCCTGGGATCGAGCCCCGCATCAGGCTCTCTGCTCAGTAGGGAGCCTGCTTCCTCCCTTCTCTCTCTGCCTGCCTCTCTGCCTACTTGTGATCTGTCTGTCAAATAAATAAATAAAATCTTTAAAAAATATATTTTTATATTCTTTTTAAAGAAGTTTTTGCGTTAATCACTTGCTGCTCATAATAACAAGTTCACTCCGTAATCCCCCACATATTTCACCCATCTCCCCTGCCCACCTGCCCTCTGAGGTGACCATTAGTTTCTTCTCTATAGTTAAGAGTCTGTTTCTTGATTTATATGTGTTTCTCCTTTTTTCCCCCCTTTGCTCCTTTGTTTTGTTTAAGTCACACATATGAGAGAAATCATATGGTATTTGTCTTTTTCTTACTGATTTGTTTCACTTAGCATTATACTCTGTAGCTCCGCTAGTTGTAAATAGCAAGATTTCATTCTTTTTTATGGCCAAATAATATTCCATTGTATGTATATACCACATCTTCTTTATCCATTTGTTGATCAGTGGGCATTTGGGCCACTTCCGTAATTTGGCTATTTTAAATAATTCTGCTATAAACCTTGGGGTGTATGTATGCCTTTGAATTAGGGTTTTTGTAATTGTTGGGTAAATACTCAGTAGTGCCATTGGTGGATTATAGGGTAGTTCTATTTTTAACTTTTTAAGGAACCTCATACTGTTCTTCAGAGTAGCAAAAATAAACAGTTGGGACTGCATCAATATAAAAAGCTTCTGCACAGTGAAGGAAATAGTCAGCAGAACTAAAAAGCAGCCTGTGGGCTGGGAGAAGATATTTGCAAATGACATATCTGATAAAGGGTTAGTGTCCAAAATCATAAAGAAATTTTCAAACTTAACACCCAAAAACCAAATAATCCAGTTAAGAAATGAGAAGACATGAGGAGGCACTTTTTCAAAAAAGATATCCAGATGTCTAATAGATAAGAAAAGATGCTCAACATCACTCATTGTCAGGGAAATAGAAATCAAAACCACAATGAGATACCACCTCATACTTGTCAGAATGACTAAAATGAACAACACAAGAAATAACAGGTGTTGGTGAGGATGCAGAGAAAGGGGAACCCTCTTGCACTGTTGGTGAGAATGTGAACTGGTACAGCCACTCTGGAATACAGTATGGAGGTTTCCTCAGAAGGTGAAAATAGAAGTACCCTATGATGCAGCAGTTGCACTGCTAGGTATTTACCCAAAGGATACCAACATACAGATTCAAAGAGGTATATGCACCCCAGGCGTTATAGCAGCATTATCAACAATAGCCAAACAGTGGAGAAAGCCCAGATGTCCATCGACAGACGAATGGATAAAAAAGAGTTCACACACACACACACACACACACACCCATACACACATAATGGAATATTACTCTACCATCAAAAAATTGAAATCTTGTCATTTGCAACAATGTGGTTGGAGGTAGAGTGTATTATCCTAAGTGAAATAAGTCCGAGAAAGACAAACACCATATGATCTCACTCATATGTAGAATTTAAGAAAGGAAACAGATGAACATATGGAAAGGAGAAAAAGAAAAAAAAAAGAGGGAGAAACAAACCATAAGGGATTCTTAATGATAGAGAACAAACTGAGGGTTGATGGAGAGAGGTGGGTAGTGGATGGCTAGATGGGTGATGGATATTAAGGAAGGCACTTGTGATAAGCACTGGGTGTTGTATGTAAGTGATGAATCATTGAATTATACTCCTGAAACCAATATTGCACTGTATGTTAACTAAAATTTAAATAAAATAATCCTAAAAACAAATGTTAATGTTCTCATGGCAATGAATTAAATAAATAAATGTATGTATGTATGTTTGGTAGAATTTGCCTGTGAAGTTATTTGGTCCTGGACTTTTGTTTTTTGGGAGTTTTATGATTATTGATTCAATTTCATTGCTGGTAATTGGTCTGTTCAAAATTTTATTTCTTCCTGTTTTGATTTTGGTAGGTTATGTAGGTTATATGTTTTAAGAATTTATCCATTTCTTCTTGGTTGTCCAGTTTCTTAGTATGTAGTATATCATAATATTCTCTTACAGTTGTTTGTATTTCTCAGGTGTTTGTTGTTATTTTCTTTCATTTGTGATTTTATTTATTTGGGTTCTTCTTCTTTTTTCTTTAAATGTCTGGGTAGAGGTTTATCCGTTTCATTGATTTGCCCCCCCCCCCCCCAAGAAACAGCTCTTGGTTTCATTGATCTGTTCTTTATTTTTAAAGATTTTACTTATTTATTTTTCAGACGAGATCATAGGCAGAGAGGCAGGCGGGGGGGGGGGGGAAGCAGGCTTCTCGCTGAGCGGAGAGCCCGATGCGGGCCTCGATCCCAGGACCCTGAGACCACTACCTGAGCTGAAGGCAGAGTCTTTTTTTTTTTTTTTTTGAAGGCAGAGTCTTAACCCACTGAGCCACTCAGGTGCCCCTCATTGATCTGTTCTGTTGATTTTTTTAGTTTCTACTTCATCTAATTCTGCTTTGACCTTCATTATTTGTTTACGTCTGCTGGTTTTAGGTTTTCTTTGTTGGTCTTTTCCTAGCTTCTTTAGGTGTAGGGTTAGGTTGGTTATTTGATATTTTTTTCTTGCTTCTTGAGGTAGGCCTATATTGCTGTAAACTTCCCTCTTAGAAGCACTTTTGCTGCACCCCAGATGTTTTGTCATTGTGTTTTATTTTCCCATGTTTCTTTTTTTTTTTAAAGTGTAGAGCTCATTTTATTTTGTTTATTTACTTATTTGACAGACAGATCACAAGTAGGCAGAGAGGCAGGCAGAGAGAGAGGAGGAAGCAGGCTCCCCACTGAACAGAGAGCCCGATGTGGGGCTCGATCCCAGGACGCTGGGATCATGACTGGAGCCAAAGGCAGAGGCTCAAACCACTGAGCCACCCAGGCGCCCTCCCATGTTTCCATGTACTTTTTAATTTCTTTTATTCCCTGGTTGACCCATTCATTATTTAGTAGCATGTTATTCAACCTCCATGTATTTGTGGTCCTTCGAGATTTTTTTCTTGTGGTTGACTTCTAGTTTCATAGTGTTGTGGTCAGAAAAGATGCATGGTATGACCTAAATCTTTTAAAATTTGTTGGGGCTTGTTTTATGGCCTAATAGGTGATCTGTTCTGGAGAATGTTCCATGTGCACTTGAAAAGAATGTGTATTCTGCTATTTTAGGATTGAATGTTCTGAATATAACTGTTAAATCCCCCCTGGTCCACTCTGTCATTTAAAGCTGTTGTTTCTTTGTTGATTTTCTGTTTAGAGTGATGTAAGTGGGTGGTTAAAATCCCCTACTGTTACTGTATTACTGTTGATTAGTTCCTTTATGTTTGTTATTAACTATCTTATGTATTTGGGTACACCCATGTTGGGTGCATAAATATTTATAATTGTTATATCTTCTTGTTGAATTGTTCTCTCTATTATTATATAGTGTCCTTCTTTGTCCCTTGTTATAGTCTTCATTTTAAAGTCTGTTTTGTCTGATAAAAGTATTGCTACTCTGGCTTTCTTTTGACATCCTTTCACATGATAAATGTTTCTCTGTCCTCTCCCTTTAAATCTGCAGCTGTCTTTTGGTCTTAAATGAGTCTCTTGTAGGCAACCTATAGATGGGTCTTTTTTTAAAAACCATTCTGTCTTCCTGTGTCTTTTGATTGGAGTGTTTAGTCAGCTTATTCAAAGTAATTAGTGATAGAAATGTATTTTTTAAAGATATTATTTATTTGACAGACAGAGATCACAAAAAGGCAGAGAAGCAGGCAGAGAGAGGAGGAAGCAGGCTCCCTGCTGAGCAGAGAGCCTGATGCGGGACTCGATCCCAGGACCCTGGGATCATGACCTGAGCTGAAGGCAGAGGCTTTAACCCACTGAGCCACCTAGGTGCCCCGTTAGAAATGTATTTATTGCCTTTTTATTACTGGTATTGTGCTTGTCTGAAGACTTTCTCTGATCCTTGCTTATCTTCCTTTCTTTCATAGTTTACTTACTTCATTTAGTGGTACATTTGGATTTCTTTCTCTTTATTCTTTGTGGATTAGTAGTTTTTGGTTTGTGGTTACCATTAGGTTTGTATATAACATCTTGTGCATATAGCAGTCTGTATTACATTGAGGGTTGTTTAAGTTTGAACCTATTCTTTCCTCCTTTCCTCCTCATGTTTAGGTTTATGGTATCATATATTATTACATCCTTTTATATCGTGAGTTCCTTGACTGGCTTTTTACAGAAATACCCATTTTTCACTACTTTTGTGTTTCCTACCTTCATGTTGCCATTTTTTTCTTTGTCTTTCATTTCCACTCAGAGTCCCCTTTAATATTTTTTGCAGGGCTTGTTTAGTGGTCTTAAATTCCTTTAGTTTTAGTTTGTCTGGGAAACTCTATCTCTGTTTCTGTTGTGATTGATAGCCTTTCTGTATAGAGTATTCTTGGCTGCAGGTTTTTCCCATTCAGCACTTTAAATGTAAATGATGCCACTCTTTTCTGACATGGAAATTTTCTGCTGAAAAATCCACTGACAGCTTTATGGGGTTTCCTTTGTATGTAACTGCCTTCTTTTGTCTTCTTACATTTAATATTTTTCTTTATCAGTATATTTTACCAATTTAATTACAGTATGTCTTGTGGGTCTGCTTTTGTTGATTTTGATAGGGGTTCTCTGTGTCTCCTGGATCTGGATATCTGTTTCCTTCTCCAGATTAGGGAATTTTTCAGCTATTTTCTCTTCAAATAAATTCTCTGTCCCCTTTTTTTTCTCTTCTTCTGGGACTCCTTTAATCTGATCATTATGTTTGATGGAGTCACTGAATTCCCTCAGTGTATTCTTGTTTTGCATAATTCTCTTTTTTCTTTTGTTCAGCTTGATTACTTTCCATTACTCTGTCTTCCAGGTCGTTAATTAGTTCCTCTGCCTCTTTTGGCTTCTTGTTCATTCCATCAGTTGTGTTTCTCATTTCATTTACTCAGCCCTTTATCTCTGCTATGTTATTCCTTATCTTTGAGTTAATTGTCTCACTGATGTCTGCCACTTTTTTCTCAAGTCCAGTGAATATCCTGATGATCATTGCTTTACATTCTCCATCAGCCATGTAATTTGTATCTGTTTCGCTTAGATCTCCATCTGTGGCCTTGTCTTAGTCTTTAATTTAGAACAGATTCCTCTGTCTTCCCATTTTGTCTATGTTTCTGTGCCTGTTTCTGTGGTAGGAACGTTGATACCTCCTGTCCTCGAGAGTAATGGCTTCATGGAGAAGCCCTCTAGTACCCTACAGCATAATCTTTCCTGTTGTCTAGGACCTGGTGCCTCTGGGAGTCTCCATGAGTGCTGTGTGTGCTCTACTGTTTTGTGCTGATCACTGTATCCTTTAGGTCAGTTGTCTGCAGAGGGTCTCCTTGTCTGGTGTGAGCAGTGTTTGGTCCTTGGCCTCAATGTGGCATGTTTTAACTAGGTGTGCTCTGGTCTGCTTGTGAAATAAGACCTGTCATTGCTGTCACTGGAACCAAGGCCTTGCAAAACTCCTGGGTCTGGAGTCATGGTGTTGGTAGTGGTTTGGGTGGGTCTTCTTGGGGAGAGGCCTGTCCCCTTTGGACTGAGGCAAGTGTGAGTGGGAAGTGTGGTTCTTCTGGAATGTGGGAGGCGGGGCTTGGTTTAAGCAAATTAGGTAGAAAGTGTCAGCACTGTGTTGCTTCCTGCAGGTGAACAGCATATGTTCATGCTGAGGGGCGGGGAAGGGAAATGCCACCTGCCAGATCTTTTGTTTCTGGAGGGATCTCTCTGTGAATGCTACCTCTCTGGGACATACTCTGGGATGAGCACATAGCTCGTTTACCATGTGCCTCAAGTGCTCTTCAGAATGCCATCTCCATGCTGTATGTCCATGGGTTGTTTGTCCTGCTTTCTGTTTAGGAGCAGCCACAGTGTCCTTTCAGCTCTCCCAGATCAAAGGATGTTGACCTTCAAAACTCCAGGCTTTAAGCTCTGCTGGGTTTAAGAACTCCCAAATTTGGGCCCTGTTGCTTTCCAAGACAGTTGCTATGGCCTTTTCATTTTCCCAAGTGCTCTCGTGTATTAGTCTGATCTCTCACCCTTCTCTGCACTGCAGTGGCCATGATCTGTTTGTTTCCCAACCTATGTCTCTGAACTTTGTACCTTCTTCAGTGTGGCCTCTTTTTTTCCTTTAGTTGTGGAGTTTGTTCTGCCAGTCTTCAGGCCGGTTTCTGGTGTATTTTGGGTGATTCGATAGTTACTTAGTTGTATTTGTGGGACGAGGTGAGCCTAGGGCCCTTCTACTCTGCCATCATCCTCCTAATCTACTGTGTTATATTTTTAATTATTTTTATTAAAGTGCTATATAGATGATATGTACATGATTTCTGTGTGGAGGTGGGAAGTGTCAGGACCTTACTCAGAATAATGTCCCAGATTTCTTGTCTTGAAGTTGTTGTTTTCAATAACAAGTGCATTACTTTATTTAGTTGGTGTATTTTTACAGTGTCCTTTGAAGAGGCTGATACAAATTGTTGCTTTAGATTAAAAATCCCACCAAACCACTCTTGCATGGTATTGATAAGAGGAATATGAGGATAAGAGGAGTTAAGTGAGGTCATGGGCTTGGAATAATGGACTACAAGTCTTTCATCTGAAAATTACCATTTGGGGGTAATATAAATTCTTTCCTAATGTCCTTCTGTTGGTCCATGTTCATTAGCTTTGAAGGGTAAAACGTCAGTTGGTTCTGCATATTTTCTTAATCCAGTCTATCTAGAATACTGCAAAGGACAATTTTTCCAGATAGTATTAAATAATTGAATGGTAGAAGTACTCTTCAACTATTTTTGAGTTAACTTGATTTTGGAAAATATTGTAAAAGCACTTAGGTTAAAAACACTGGTGTTAACTTTCTGCAGAAATGTAATTTACACGTTAATGGGCCCAAGCAAAAGCATTAGGCCATCTCTCACAACCTTAAACTTAGGGTTTCTTTTGAAATAAATGTCCTAGGTGGCTTTTTTCTGGAAATAATCCATCTTTATCCACCATAATAATTTGCTGTGCTGTGTAACTATCCTGGTCTATACATTTTCTCATCTTCCTATTTATACGGCACTTAACTTTATCTTGTTGTTTTTAAAAAACAAAACTTGAACATTTTGAATAACTCATGATTCAAACTTTTCATTAAGTTCATGGAACTTTTAATATGATGTTTTATATATTTAGCCTGTGCATTGTTATTTTGTCTTTCTAAATTATGATGATCACTGCTCTATATTTTATGGACCCTTATGGAACAGTTTGCATAATTTGAGTTTTAAACCTTGGAGATGTCTGTATTTTAAATTGCCTATATGCATCAGTTCAACCTCTCCTCCTCTGTTTTTGTGCCTATTTTGCTAGAGAAGTATAGAGGAATTTGAGTTAGGTACCACAGTCTGGGATTGTGAAGATTTTAATAAAACCCCAGAACAAAAAACTAATTATGTCAGTACTGAGTGCTTACAGTGTATCCAAATTTATGCTAGATACAGTGGGAGCTTAAAAATATTAACAGTATATGGTATCTGACTTTGAGAAGTATACTGAAAAATTGATAAGACATATGGTCTCTTAGACATGTATGTTATATTTAGAACTGGTAATGACTTCCTGAGAAATAATGATTGTGCATATTTTAGCTATTTTATAGATTTAGACACACAAGTAAGAATTTTTCTATATAGAAAAATTATTTATATATATTTTATATATATAAATATATTTTATATATATATATAAAATTATATATATATATATAAAATTTTCTATATAGAAAAATTATTTATATATATTTTATATATATATATATTTTATATATATATATATATAAAATTATATATAGCTGAGTTCCAGGAATTTTAGTCACTAGTCACTTACCCTGATCCTGTACCTTATTTTCATTATATAGCTATTGGTAAACTAGTCCTTCCAAACCCCGTTTTAAATACTTCCCAGTTGACTGTATTTATTTTGGGGTAATTGTAGGTTGGGTTATATATGCTAAAATTCTGAAAGCAAAATAACATGAACTTTAATTCTATTGGGAAGTATCTCAGGCTGTTTTTTTATTTGAAATGAAGACTAGTTGTACTCTGCTTCCTCCATCTACCTCAGTCTTTTGAGTTTTCACCTTGTCCTGCACTTACATTTAAGAGAGGATTAATGTTGTTATAGTTGATTCCTTCCTTGCAGATGAGTATTTTCAGTTTATATACTGAAAGATGAATATGTAAGGAAGCATTATTGCCAATGGAGTAGAATCTTTTACCAAGGGATTGTCTTCTTATATGCAGGCATGCTATGTGATCACTATAAATTCTAATCTAGATCCAGAATTCACCCAGTGTTCCTTTTCATGTTTTCAGTATAGAAGAATTTAGAGAATAGAGAATAGAAATCTATAGTTTGTGTTAATTTTGAGTAATCAAAATGTGAGGCAGGTAACTAGAGTGAAAATTGGTTGCATTCATCTTGAATCAGGAGCCCTGGTCCTGGATTTTCAAATCTTTTGTCATTATTTTATTGAGTATAGTCTAGACTGAGTTACTTCTTTCTAAATTTCTGAACTTCTGTATATGAAATAAGCTGTTTGGACTAAATTATAGTCAAAATCTCTAGATACATGAAATATTTATGAAGAATTGATTTATGTCCTAATTCCTCTTGAGATTCTATAAAAATTAGTCAACTGTGAATAGTAATACAAGCAAATGTTTTAGTAGAATTTCATAAATGTTTGAAATACTTGTACACATACCATTTTGTTTAATCTTTTTAACAACTTTATGATGTAGATAATGGCAAGACAAGATGTATGCCAGTTGCTTCATAGGTCTGTATATATGAAACTCCTTCAATAAAATAAAATTCCCAGTAAGCTCTAGAAAATCAAGGAAAATATATTTGACATATATTTGATAACCTAGTGCTAAGTGAAATAAAGTAAAAGTAAATGTTAACCTAGTCCTACTGCATTTTAAGTACTCTGTGCTCATAGGAAATGATTTTTGAACTTTGCACTAGTTCTGCCCTAGTTTTCTGCCTGTGCTGACATAGCTGTTTTGCTGAAGAAAGACTCTATTCAGTGTGCTTGTATTTATCTTTAACTATGTGTTTCAACTTAAGGCAAAAATGAAACAAATCAGACTATTTTTGGATCATTACTGAATTACTGGTCTTCAGTGATAGATTTGTATTAATAGAAGTTTATAATAAATTGATTAACACTGAAAAGTCAAATGCAAGGAAAATTACCATGCACATAATTTGTCTAATTTTAAGATTCACTGAGGTGCCTTGAGATATTTTCATTCTACCAGTTTTCACTTTTGAATGTATCCTAGTGATTATCCTAAAATTCCTTAGAAAAATTTCTTCTACTACCCTACTCAGGATGTGGTTATAGAGTTCCTTGAGTGTGCACTGATTTTCTATTTTATACAGTGTTGTGAACACCTGCAGTTTTATGAATGAACTAGTTAGCCAGTGATATAATGAGTCTCTGTTGTCATCAGAAAGCAGCCAAGCATTGAGTGCTGCCCTTTATCAATGGCCATTAGACACTGGCTTATATTTACACAGATCCTTGCTATGACAAAAGAGAAGTTATTATGAAGGAATATTCTCATTTTATCAATTTCTCCTCCTTTGCTATAGCCTTCTGTTTTTCTTCTTTTTAAGGGACTTTAAGGCCATTGTTTTACAGAAGTTTTCAATTTTTCAGTTTGTAATTCGTCTACCATCCTGTGTCTACTGTCTTGTCTTTTTATTGAGGGTGTACTTTGTGCTAGGTATCATGTCAAGTGGTTTACCTGTATTATTTCATTTAATCTTCACAGCAGTTCCGAAAGGTGAATAGGTAGGTATTAGCTTTATTTTATAGATGAGAAATTGAGGCCCTATAAAAATAAGTAAACTGTCCATGCTTGTGCCTCTATTTGGTAAGGAATAAAACTGTGATTTTGAACCCTTGTCTGTCAGTCCATCGAAATGTCCGTACTTTGAAGTCATGGTTTACAGTTATTGGATTTTCCATACCCAGTCTAGTTATCTTCTTTTTGCTCCGTTATTTTTCTTTCTACCACTCACAGCTAATTTCATATTGTCAAATGAAAGAACTCTAGTTACCTACTAGTACTTTAAATATGTTTATGCATTGTTTTCAAGTAGATTCCAAGATTCTAGAAGAAAGGGATGTGTTTTTTATTAATTTTGCCTTGGCACCTGACCACTTGTTTAATAAATGCTTATTTGACTGACTGCTTTTATTATTAGTACACTTAAATTTTTAAGTCTGTTTTCCATCTCCATCATTTGCATATTTGAAAAGTCCTTGCTATTAAGATTTCTGACTCTTACTGCTATTACTGTTCCTTATCTGGCATAATGAAGTTTGAGAAAAGAGGGAGGAAAACCCAGATACCCCAAGGAATATGATTGGGCTGATTTCATTATCTCACTAATAATATTTAGATGGTCTTCTCCTGTTGTAGCTCTTTAAGTGGTATGTTTCACAAACAAATTGTTTCTGTTTTTTCCCCTTATGTTTATTTCTGGTTGTGCTATCATAAAGAAAGCCCCTCACATGAACTAATCTTTTTGAAGTTTTTCATCAGCTCTGCATCTTAACAGAGAACTTAAGTACAGTGAAGGACTACTGCTATTTCGGGGCACCTGGGTGGCTCAGGTGGTTAAGCATCAAGTCATGCTCTCAGGGTCCTAGGATCAAACCCAGCATCCAGCTCCCTGCTCAGCTTGAGGTGTGCGTCTCCTCCCAGTCCCTGCGCCCCTCTCCTTGCTCATTTGTATGTGCTCTCTCTCTCTCAAATAAATAAATGAAACTTAAAAAAAAAAGACTATTGCTATTTAAAGTGTGATTAAGTAGATATGAAAGAATTGTTTTCTAGGGACGCCTGGGTGGCTCAGTTGGTAAAGCGTCTGCCTTTGTTTGGATCAGGTCATGATCTTGGTGTCCTGGGATCCTGTATAGGGCTCTTTGCCCAGCAGGGAGCAGCTTCTCCCCCGGCCTGCCACTCCCCCTGCTTATGCTCTCTCTCTCTGACAAATAAACAAAATCTTTGGGAAAAAAAAATATTGTTTTCTACTTTTCAGAGAAAACTTACGTTTTTACGAACATGAAATTCTCAGTTTACTAACCTCACGTTACCAAAACAGAACTGTTTGAGGTCTTCATTTTTACCCGACTGCAGCTTGACTTTCTGCTTATTTTTTCATTTGATTTTGCTCTATGTTGTGTTACTTTTCCTTTAAATATAATCTAGTTCTAGAGTTACTTCCTTGCATGAACCAAATACCTCTTTTATAAAACTGATGGTAGGTAAAAGTTTGGAGACTTTAAGACCTAGTAATAAAGTGGTATGCTAATTTGATGGTTAATGGATAGTGTCCATTGTTAAATGAAATTTGGAACTGTGGCTAATATTTATTTATTTATTTATTTATTTATTTATGATTTCTAGTATACTTGTCTAACCTGTGTTTCAGAACACAGAGTTAAACTATTTAATTGAAATTATGAGGAGTCAGCTCACTGCAGTAAAACTAAGCTAAAAGCTTCATGCTAATTCTGAAAGAGATAGTATATGCTATTTAAAGCTTGAACATTAAAAGAAAATGAAATTTTAAAGGTTTTGTTTTTAAAATTACTTAGTTCAATTGGATGCACTTTGATCTTGATATTTTGTAAAGCTTGCTAACCTACAGGTTAGCTTGCTTTTAAAAATGGGTTTATTTTCCCCAAGTACCTTGCTATATGATACTCAGCTAAGTTATATCTGTCACTGGAATTGGTTTAAACAAAAGTATTGCAGCAAAGTCAGTGGTTAGCACACTTGTAAATGTGATGACTTACAGTTCCTCTTGCTGGTTCCAAGGATCAGCAGACATAAATCAATGTGTGCTTAGAAAAGGAAAAGTAATATGCCAGTTAGAATTCCCATTTTCTTTTTTAAAAGATTTTATTTATTTATTTGACAGAGAGATAGAGAGACATAGCACAAGTAGGCAGAGATGCAGGCAGAGGGAGAGGGAGAAGCAGGCTCTCTTCTGAGCAAGGGCCAGATGCAGGGCTCAATCCCAGGATCCTGGAATTATGGCCTGAGCTGAAGGCAGCCACTTAACCGACTGAACTACCCAGGCACCCCTAAAATTCCCATTTTATAATTCTTTATACTGACAGTTTTTTAAAATTTTGCTACTTAACGATAATATAATTTCTTAACAATTATAGTTACACTTATGTGCTTTTAAGTAAGAGGTAGTTAAAATGTTCGCATAAAAATTTGTTTTCTAATACCTCCCTAGGTTGTCACTTTCTTCATTCTCTTACTAATTTTTAAATTAAAAAAATTTTTTTTGCAGTAAGAATGCTTAACATCTACTCTCAGTAACTTCATTTTCTTTTAATAACCTATTTTTGGATTTTGTTTGGTTTGTATTTTGTTTAACTTGATGTTTTAGTAATTTTTAAATATTTTTGGTGTACTCTTCTAATACTTCTTCCTCTCTTGTACATGGATTTCTCCCCAACATATACTTGTTCTGTCTTAAAAACATAGTTCTGTAGTTCTTCAGATACCAAGGTACTCTAGGGTAAACTATGTTTTATCTATATCCAATTTAGTTACAGGAAGCTGAGCAGTGGAGTTGTTCTTTGAATACCTCTGTTAACAGATTTTGGGCCATCTTTCATATCCTCTATCATTTAATCCTGCCTATTCATTATGAATGAGCTTCCATAACTCTAGAGCATGTATGACTTCATACAGCCAAGTTAGCCTATAATCTCAAACTTGCCATAAGTATTCTTATTGCCAAGTTCATGCTTTTCCTTTTCCTTGTTGATAATCAGATTTTAACCTTCCTTTAAGGCTCACTTGAACTCTAATCCTTTCTGTTTCCTAGCAGCCTCTTGCCTCAGTGGGAACCCTTGTCTCTGAAGCTTTGTATCCATTATTGTGATACTACTATTCTTCTCTAATACTTTGCTTTTGCTCCATTTTTCCTCTTCCCTTCACTCCAACATGTGGGCATATACACACACACTTTTAAAGAGAATGTGTAATATTGTTAAAAGAATTAAAATGACTTTCATCTATGGGTACTTAGGTGACTCGGACGATTAAACATCTGCCTTTGGTTCAGGTCATGATCCCAGTGGCTGGGATCCCGCTGAGATCCAGCTTAGCCGGGAGCCTGCTTCTCTCTCTGTCTGCCACTTCCCCTGCTTGTGCTCTCTTTCTCTGTGTCAAATAAATAAAATCTTTTAAAAAATGACTTTGAATTAGAGTGTTTAAGGAAAGACTTTATGGGTAAGTATACATATTGATTGATATATATACCTAGAAAAATGCATTATGTTATACCTTTAATAAATCTATGGTTAGCAACTGTGTAGAAGCTATCTTTGAAGATAATTGAGTAGTCCTAATGTATTGCTATATTATTGCTAACATGTTGGCTTTTTTTTTTTTTTTTTCTAAACCAGGAAGTTTATTACCTTTTTCTGAATGTCAAAATTGAGGTATAGTTTTAGAGGCCAGTAGTCTCCATAGGCAGAGGTCTGTATTTTAGGGATATGACAAGTCTGATAGCACTCTCATAAATTCTAGGCTTGAATTTGGATTTAATTTAATTTAATTCTTAGTAATTGATTTAATGCATAGAGGATGAATATTTTTTAAAACATACAATGACTGATAATAACGTGTTTATTAGAACATGAGGTTATTTTAAAATGTTAAGGAATTATAGAAGAGTTGCAAAATAGTTCAGGGTTCTTAATACCCTTTATCAAACTTCTGTTAACATTGACATCTTACATAACCACAGTGCACTTGGGGAAAATTGGTAAAACTGGCACAGTACTATTGGTAGTTTTAGTGCAATACTTATTACAATAGTACTTTTATACTATTGGTACAATGTTATTAACTAATCTGTGGACTTTATTTGAATGTCACTAGTTATTTTACTAATGTACTTTTTAAAATTCAAGATCCAATCTAAAATCCACAATGCATTTACTTTTTGTGTTTCTGTAGCCTTCTCCAATCTCTGACAATTCCTCAGTTATTCTATGTTTCATGACTGTGACACTCTTGGAGAGTACTGATCAGGTATTTTGTAGCATATTCCTGAGTTTGAATTTCTCTGATGTTTTCTCATAATACACTGAACATATATGTATTCTTGGAAAGAATATCACAGATACGATTTTGTGTCTTCCTCAGTGTACCAGGAGGTACATGATATCAGTATGTCTTATTACTGGTGGTGTTAATTTTGACTTTTGCTGTAGGTGATGTCTTCTAGGTTTCTTCACTGTGGTTACTATTTTCCTCTTTGTAATTAGTAAATATCTTATGTGGAGATATGCTGAGACTGTAGAAATATTTTATTAATTTTATCTCTTCTATTGATTTGTTAATATATTTCTCATGAAATTATTTATAGTAGTTGTCCCAGGTTTTACAAAATAATCTTTAAACAATCAGAATCTGCATTTGAATAATAATATACTGCTCCATGTTTAGTGTTGATGGCCCTATAGCATTGTATTTCCAATTCTTCTGTCCCATTTTTTATATTGTTATTGTCATGTTATTTTAGTTTTGCAAATGCTGTAAACACAGTATGTTGTGACAGTTTTTACTTCAGGTAGTCACTTTTCTTTTAGAACAGTAAAATGTAAGGAGAAAATAATTTTATTTTACTTACATTTGTTAACTTTCTTTGAGTAGATTTAAATTTTTGTCGGGTATCATATTCCTTCTGCCTGAGCTACTTCCTTTAATATTTCTTGTAGGGTAGGTTTGGTGGCAATAAATTCTCACAGTTTCTTGTTTTTCTGAAAAAGTTTTTATTTCTTCATTTTTGAAAGATGCTTTCAGTGGGTATGGAATTCTGGGTTGACAGTTTTTTCCCCCTTCAGCACTTTAAAGTTGAATGTTACTCTCTTATTTTCTAGCTTGCATGGTTTCTGGCAAGAAGTCTGTTTATTTTCTTATATTTGTTCCTCTGGCTGCCTTCAAGATTTTCTCTTTGTGTGTGTTTTTCAGCAGTTCGAATCTGATCTGCCTGAGGGGGATGGTGTGTGTGTGTAGCTTTTGTAGTTCTTCTTCATATTCTTGGATCTGGTTTTAAAGATTCTTTTTTCTTTTATTTAATTGAGATTAACATTACATGCAGTTAACCGTATTAATATGTATAGGTCAGTGGTATTTAGTGTATTTGCAGTTTTATGCAACTGCAAGCTCTCTTTAATTGGTTTTGAAAATTATTATTTTTTCTCTTTTTTTCTTCTGTATTTTTGACTTTGTGTATATTAAATACAGTAGTCTTTTGTTTTTTAAATACAGTAGTCATAAACAATACAAACTTGAACTGTGTGGGTCTGCTTATCCATGGATTTTTAAAAAAATATAGTACAGTACTGTAAATGTATTTTGTCTTCCTTATGACTTTCTTAGTAACATTTTCTTTTCTCTAGTTCACTTTATTGTAAGAATATAGTATATTGTACATAGAACATAGAAAATATGTGTTAATTAACTGTTTATGTTATTAGTAAGGCTTCCAGTCAACAGTACGCTATTAGTAAAGTTTTTGTGGAGTCAGAAGTTGTGTGGATTTTTGACTGTGTGTGGGGTTGGGACCCTTAACTCCCCTGCATTATTCAAGAGTAACTGTAGTTTGATTTCATCCTACAACTCTTGGATTCTTTTTTTATGTTTTTTCCCCTTCTTTTTTTCTTTGTGTTTCAGTTTGGGTAATTTCTTACATACCTATCTGCAAGTTCACTGATTCTTTCCTTGACTGTGTTAATTCTATTGATAAGTCTGTTGAAGATATTCTTCATCACTGTTACAGGTTTTTGTTTTTTGTTTTTATCCTCCAGCATAGTTTTCAACTCTGCTTAAATTACTCATGTGGTCTTACACGTTACCTGTTTTTTTCCGCTAGAGCCTTTAACATATTGTTATTTAAATATACTATTTAACATATTCAGTAGTCATTTAATATTCCCTGACAGTTTTAACATCTGTATCCTTTCTGAGTTTGTTTCTGATGACTGCTTGTATTTGCCTGTGTGATTTTCTGGCCCTTTGGTATGCTTTGCAATTTTTTTCTGGAAGTTGGACATTTTATGTAGGATAGTAGAAACTAAGATCTAGAAATGGGCATGCCTTTTTTATGCTAAAAGACTTTTGTGCAGGTGTTTTGAGTTGATCTAATTTTGAGTTGAATTGGGTTGGATTTGAGATTTATTTCTCTTTTGGCTTTGCTCAGTGAGGAAGATGGAAGGGTCCTGCCAGAGTTTTGTGCCCCTTCCACAGTGCCTGCTGCTGTTTCCCCTTTGTTCTCTACCTTACTGGGGACTTTCTCAAGACTGCGAGATTCTTCTTGTGATTTCTTGTGTTTAGAAAGTTGACTGGTTTGTGGCAGTTTTTTGTTAAATGGTTTTTTGTTTTTTGTTTTTGTTTTTAATTTTCACTGCTCCCTCAGCTTTTGTTTTTTCTGTGCTTCAGAGAAGGTGTCTCTTGCAAGCTGCTTGTTACTCTGTGAGCTAGACTGGTCATGGGTACTGGAAGGCATCCTCTATTCTGGTAATACTTTGTCTTCTGCAGGCATTGAGTCTCTGGGTCTTGGGTTTGTGGCCTTCTCCAAGCTCCTGTCTCTCTTTAAGCATAATTTCGAGCCTAGCATGTTTTCCTGCCCCTCTTTTTAGGGTAGAGGATTTTCCCTCTTTTTACTTTTCAGATCACTGTAGATACCACACAGTGCCCTAAGGTGACAATGTTTGTTGCTCTTCCCCTCTCAGACTAAGGCTTTTGTTTTGTGAGGGAGATAGAAGGGTCCTGACAGTTTGTGCCCCTCCCATAGTGTCTGCTGTTCTTTCCCCTTAGTTCTCTGTTAGTAGAGACTTTCTCAAGACTGCCAGTTTTTTTTCTGTGAGTACTTGGTGGTATTTACGGAGCAAAAGCCTGTAAGAACTTGCAAATCTCCTATATTTGCCTTAACTCTCATTCACCAGTACACTTTTACTCTTTACCAATTTGTCAATCATCCTACTGTAATTCTTACCCTAGCAAACCAGTGCTCACATTTTGTCTTTCTCTGCATGTTCCTGTCTTAGATTTTAGGCCAGTTGTTCACCCTGTGAATGGGTTCCAGAAAAGTTACGAACTTGGGTGCTCTCTATTTTCATTATAAGGTTGGAAATAATACTCTCTCTAGTTCTCTAATGATCCAGTGTCATTATTTTGAAAAACTGCCATCATTTCAGTTTGTTTTTCTTCTTTCTCCAATAAATGTTTAGTAGGTGGTTTTAAAATTTCCAGATGTAAGGTCTTTTCTCTTTTCTTATTTTTGTTAGTAACTTCTAATTCCATAGTATTAGATTTAGAGAGTATTGTTTATAACATTGCTACTTCGTGAAGATTATGTTTCTTCGTAACCTAACATGGTTGATTTTTGTGTTTGCATCATTGGCTCTTGAGAGAATGTGTGTTCTTTATTATCAAAATGTAGATTTTAATATATATCCGTAAGATCTTCTACCTCCTTTCTTATGTTTTGTCCACTTGATCTGTCTTGTATTGAGAGTGCTATACTTAGTCTACTATTATTAGTGTATTTCTGTGTCTTTTTAAATATCCTATAGTTTTCTTTCATGAAGTTGGTTGCTGTTTTATTCCACGCATGCTTATTCATTTTTTTAGAAGACTTTATTTATTTATTTGAGAGAGAAACTGAGAGAGAGCGTGTGCATGCACTAGAGCAGGGAGGGACAAAGAGAGAGGAAAAAGCGAACTCACTGCTGAGTGTGGAGCCTGACTTGGGGCTCAAATCCAGGACTCTGAGATCATGACCTGAACCAAAGTCAGACACTTAACTGACTGAGCCATGTGGGTGTCCCATGCATGCATATTCATAAGAGTAATAACTTCATTGTGAGTTGTGGCTTTTGGCATTAAAAAGTGGTCTTTGTAAATAAAAATGACCTTTGTTATATTTAATACTAGATGTCTACTCCTACTCTTTTTTTGTGTCCATTAGCTTGATTTTTTTTTTAAAGCTTTTATTTATTTATTTGACAGAGAGAGAGAGAGAAAGAGCACAAGCCAGGGGGAATGGCAGGCAGAGGGAGAGGGAGAAGCAGGTTCCCCACTGAGCAGGGAGCCCAGCACAAGACTCTGCCCTAGGACCCCAGGATCATGATCTGAGCTGAAGGCAGACAGACACTTAACCGACTGAGTCACCCATAGGCCCCCAGTAGCTTGATTTAAAAAAAAATTTTGTTTTTAGTCATTTTGTTATTTCATTTTAAGTGAATCTCTTGTGTATAGCATGTATAGAGTCTTGTTTCATGAGCCAAATTTAAAATTTTTTTAACAGTTATGTCCATTCATATTCACTAATGTGATAGATGTGTTTGGTCTCAGTGCTGTCATAATATTTTGTAATCATGCTTTGTTGTATTTGCTATTTTTCTATGAGTTATATTTTCTTTCCTTTTATTTACAATGATTTTTTCTTAAATTATTGGTATTTAAGAATGCTTATATGTTCTTATGGTTACTTTTATACTTGAACTTTTTTAATGCTCTTAGTCTCATTTTCTTTTTAGCTCTTTACAATGTGATTTATCGAATTTTAAGTATTATTTAAGCCTATCTTTTGCCTGTATAACAATCAGTGTTCTTATTCTGTTTTCCTTTTTACATTTAAAAAATTACTTTATACTTTTTCAGAACATTTAATTTGTCCGTTAAATTTGTCTTCTTGCATCTCACATCTGTTTTAGTGGTGTATATTTATATATTCTTAAAATAGTTGTCATTGGTCCTTTCACCTAAGTTTTCTTAGTCATCAGTCGGTTGATAAGCTCTTTCCCTAGTAGATTTCTCAAGGGTTGATTACTGCAGAATTCCCTAAGTTCTTAAATGTTGAAAAATTTCTGGTAATCCTGATACTTGAAGCTTGGCTGCATATAAAATCTTTGGTTCGTATGTTCTTTAATTGTGCATTTATTTATTTATTTAGGAAATAGCCTTTTTTTGGGGGGGGGTAAAGATTTTATTTATTTATTTGAGAGAGACAGAGAATGAGCAGGGGGCAGGGAGAGGGTGGGGCAGAAGGAGAGGGAGAAGCAGACTGCCCACTGAGCAGGGAGCCCCATGTAGGGCTCCATTCCGGGACCCTGGGATCATGACCTGAGCCAAAGGCAGTGGCCCAAATGACTCCTCCACGCAGGTGCCCCTAATTGTGTTTTTAAAAGCCTGCTGTTTCATTGTCTTGCTTTATATATTGGTTTGGAAACTGATACCATCTTAATCTTTGCCTTTTTAAGTTACTGATCTTTGCCTGGAGGCTGTGAGGACTTTATCTTCATATTTGAAATTTAGTAGTGTTAGTAAAATATGTTTCAGACTTGGTCATTCTGAATTAATTTCCTGTAGGCCTCCACTGATCTTGTTATAGATTAATAATATATAATATATAATAAATTTATATGTTATATATTATAATATATATTCATGTCTATTTTTAGAAAGCTTACTTGTAGTTTTTAAAAACTTATTTCTTAAAATTTTTATTATTTTTTTTAAGTAGGCTTTATACCCAGCATGGAGCCCGATGCAGGGCTCGGACTCATGATCCTGAAATCAAGACCCAAGCTAAGGTCAAGAATTGGATGCTCAACTGATTGAGCCACCCAGGCGCCCCTCTTAGATTATATCTTTAAATTTTAGTTCTGTTCCATTTTTTTTTTTTTGTTTCAGTAACTTGACAATATAAATATCACTACTTTGTTTCTCTTCCACTTTAAGTACTTTCTTTCTGATCCTTTTTCTTTTTTCGTTATGTTATTTTCATTCTTATGGTTGTTTTCCTGCCTTTCTTCAATTCCCCTCATGAAATTTTGGTTGGCACCTATTTTCCCATGAGTACCTTGTGACTTACCCTTCATTTCTGAGAATATCTTATTTTTTTCCTTTTTTCCTGGGTACCATCAGCTTTCTTTCCTTTCTTTTGCCTTTTTGGTTATTTTTCATGGTTTTAAAATTTTCTGATTGAAGATGGTTTTTCCTCAAATGCTTATTTAAATGTATTGTTTGGAGTATTAATTTACAGCTTTTCTCTGCTTCATGGTAGTTTTTTGGAAAGGAATTTTCCTCAGTGGATACATATGAAATTTCATTTCCCGATTTTTTTGGAGGGGGTTATAGCTCATATATATTGGTTGGTTTGTGTGTTTTTATGTTCATTTTTATGGTGATGATATGAATGACAATATTTTTATTTAAATGGCGCCCTCTTCTGTCAATTTAGCAAAGCTCAGATACTTAAGCCAGTTTTTTGGTTGGTTTGTTTTGGTGTTTGGGGGGAGTTGAAGGGTGATAAAAAGTAATGGGAACATTGACTTTATGATTCTCTTTTGTCTTGTAAGACACTAGACTTTCCCATTTTGCTTCTTTTCCCCTTTACCACTTGACTATCAAAGAGAGCCTTTCACTTTGTTTTTGCTTTTTTTACTTTGCAGTAGCTGTGTGTTTTTTAGACTGCCCCTTTAAGTCATTCCTCCCTCTTTAAATTATGCCTTTATAAATCCCTTTCCTGTAGTCTTTGCTATGATCTGTTTATACCTTTTTATTTTTTTAATGTATTTTTATTACATTTTTTTAAATTTTAAGATTTTAAAAAAATTTATTTATTTGAGAGAGAGAGCAGAGCAAGCAAGAGCATGAGTTAGGGGGAGTGGCAGGGAGAAGGAGAAGCAGACTACCTGCTGAGCAGGAAGCCAGACACGGGACTCTATCCCAGGACCCTGGGATCATGACCTGAGCCGCTTCACCAGCTGAGCCGCCCAAGAGCCCCTGTTTATACCTTTTTAATTTTTTCAGACAGACAGAACTTAAGCTCTTAGGCAGTAGTTTAATCTACTTCTCTAGCTATAGTTGTAATCTTCTCTTAGGCAGTAGTTGAATCTACTTTCCTAGCTTCCCTCTGGAGGCCTGTCTTCTGAGGTAGGGATGGGACGAGGAACATGAGAGACCATATACTGGGAATTGGTAATTTTCCTCTTTTTATTAAAAAGGAAAAAGGAACATGATCAACAAAAGGAACATGTTCCTCACAGTTACTTTGAAGTTTCAATATTCTCTTTCTGCAAGTCATGTTGAAGGCATGATTTTTGTTTAGCTTTATTTGTGCTTTGTTGTTTAGTATTGTTTTGGATGATGTAATAGTCTGGCTTCAATCAGGATGTAGAAAACCACACAGTAGGTTAAAAACAAGTGAATTTTAATATAATGAATTATTAACTATGATAAAGGAATAAGTATAAGATATGAGAAAATTCTATATTGTACTTTAGGGCTAAGAGAGAGTACCTAAAGAAGGACAAACTTAGAAGGGATTCAGACATTTTTGGAGAAGTAGTTCAGCCCATTGAACAGGAGAGAAGTTCACTCTTTGGCCAGACCTGAACTGGTTTGTAGTCATTGGGTAAGTACCCTCTGGTGGAAGGTGGGGGAGCAAACCAGCCATCAGTAGTGTGGGTATGCAGCAGACTTGCATGGAGTTGTGAATTCTCTGATCACAGGTAGGACAGGGGACTTGAAGGAGCAGCAGTGTGGTTCGAACCCTCTGGCCGCAGGCAGCCAGGCACAGGGACTTGGAGGGGATGTCAGGGTGCTGGTCAGTGGGCAGAAAACCTCTGGGCAGTTTTCCAGTTGTGAAGGCTGTGGAAAGATTATCTTTAAGCCAAGACGGCTTGGTTGTAGATAGACCACGTTCTGGGCTCATGACTGGGGTAGAACTCCATTGGGTGTTCCACCCATATTGCCAACACCTGTGCTGCAGCTGGAAACTACAGGAAAGAGACTTTTTTCTTGGCAGTGTTCTGTAGTCTGTACTGACAAGACGTTGTGCTCATTTTAAAAGAGATGTCAAGGAATTTTTTTTTAAATCACCAAACCTAGTTAAAGTATATGTTCAGATCTAAGAGTCAAATAAATGACACAGATGGAAATATTGGATGACAGATAGTTGGGCAGCCTCTGTTGATTTCAGTTACCTGGAAGTCCCACCAAATTTTATGTATCTCTACCCTTTTTATTATTAAGCTCTTTATTTGGAATGCCATCCTTTGGTGCTTCAAATCTTTCTTTCCTCCCAGAGTGTCAAAAATTTATCCTGTCTCAGGCACCCTTTGTTATAATCTTGACTTTAGCTTTTTCATTACTAATCACTGCCACCTCTTTTATACTCTTCATTTCAGGTATCCCTCATTCCTATCCCCGTCTCATCCCCTTTATTTTATTTTATTTTTTTATTTTTTATTTTTTTTAAAGATTTTATTTATTTATTTGTCAGAGAGAGTGAGCACAGGCAGACAGAGAGGCAGGCAGAGGCAGAGGGAGAAGCAGGCTCCCTGCCGAGCAAGGAGCCCGATGTGGGACTCGATCCCAGGACGCCGGGATCATGACCCGAGCCGAAGGCAGCCGCTTAACCAACTGAGCCACCCAGGCATCCCAATTTTATTTTATTTTTTTTAAAGATTTAATTTATTTATTTGACAGAGATCATAAGTAGGCAGAGAGGCAGGCAGAGAGAGAGGGAGAAGCAGGCTTCCTGCTTAGCAGAGAGCCGGGGGCTTGATCCCAGAACCCTGGGATCATGACCTGAGCCGAAGGCAGAGGCTTTAACCCACTGAGCCACCCATTTACTCCCCCCCATCTCATCCCCTTTAATAACTTGACTTAGAAAATCCTTTATGCACACTGGGATCTATTAATTCATGGGTCCTGTCACCTTTACACTGTCTTTTAGATCCTGTGTATCCACTTTACTGAATTCTTTTTCTTTTCTTTTTTCTTTTGGGTCCCATTGTTATATTGATACTGCAGGGCCAAAACTTGGAAGTCCAGGTCTTCTGACTCTAGATTCAATTCCCATATACTACAGATGGCAAATAGTTTTAAGTTGTAAGCCAGCTCTGTTCAATTTTTTTTCACTGTGTGCAAAGACAGTTGATAATAATCTGCCTCAAAAAGTGTATTATGGTTTATGGGATCATGTCCAGATTTAGCTGGAAAAAGTGATATAATTACTTCTGAATAGCTGTAGTGGACATATATGTCTCATTGTAACTACATTTATTTCAGCGTGTCTTAAAAATCAGTTGTGATCACTAGTGTGTTTAAGTAGCAAATTTAGGTTTTGGTTTTAGACAAAGATAACTGGCATTGGTAACATCTCTCTTCCTTCTACTTGCCTTGTTCTATAAAGCTAATACATGATTCCAAAATATTTACATCTCCCTCACTTATTAATTCAAATGAGAAGCCAGCCATGTAAAGATCTGAGGTAAAAACAAGAAACGAAAGAATAAATGCAAAGGCCTCGAGGTGAGGGCTAACGTGTTTGAGGAAGAGATAGAAGTCTGATGTGGCCAGAATACAGTGAGCAAAGGAGAGAGAATGTTAAAAGTCAGAACAATAGATAGGGACTTGATTTTATAGAAACCTGTGGGTGAATATTTTGGGTGTATCAATAATATTTCAATTTGATAACTCATAATCCAAAAATGATTTTCTCATTAATGCATGAAACATTTAAGTACATGCTTAAGAATGATACAAAATTATATTGGTTTGGGTTACAAAGTTGTGTTCTCTTAACAATAGACCTCAAATGACAACCATGTAATACATCAAGGAAGAAACAATGGAAAAGCTCCTACTGTTCTGAAGAAATCATGAACCGCACTGTCAGTTCTTTTTATGTCTGTCTCTGGTCATTCAGACTGCATTGATTAGAGGCTTAAAATCTAGAGTTTTACGTTAGAATGGAAGTATTGGTTCTGGCAGTCAATGTGAAAGAGTTACAAGTACTCTGAATGAGTATAATGAGATTCAGTGCCGTTAGTGTATCTGGACCCAGTATTCCTATTTAGGGTGACAAGACTTGATATACTTACACAAAGTATAACAGGATCTTTTGGTCAGTAAATGAAGTCTAGAATTCCAAGTAAGTTAGAAAGTATAATGAGGCCTTTGCAATCCTAGGCAGTCAGGAAATGTAACAGAGTCCAGATCTCTAGCTTAGTTTGGAAATGTAATGATCCAGCATTCCAAGTTAGTCGGGAAGTGTTAATAGTCCAGCACTTAGCCAGATATTGCTTAGCAACTGGTATGAAGGTTTGATGGAAGAAAGGAAACAGAAACTAATGGTCAAAATGGAGTTTTGGAATCATTAATTTACTCAAACTATACTTTTGCTTGATCTCCTTAAAATTCTGTTTCATAGCTGGATTTTTCTTTTGACCTTAATAATTTTTCTTTAAAAATCTTTTACTATCTGACTTTCTGTTCTCTCCAAATATTTCTGTCTTTTATCATACTAATTGACTGATTCAAAATACTGCTTTATTTTCCCCTTCGTTCTGTTGTTTTTTGTTTTTTGTTTTCTGAAGATCTACAGTTCTTATCTTCCTTTTTACTAAAACCATAAAGACAGAGAAACAAATGAAACCGTAAAGAGAAAGAAACAAATGAACAGGCTTGGTTTAGCCTGTTTCTGCTGATTAATTTGATTTAAAAAACGTAATTATACTTTAATTCACAAACAGTACACTGATACTATTGATAAAATTTAAAACTACAAAAGCAACAAGGGAGAAAGTCACTTACAATCTTACACTACGACTTTTGTTTGATATTTTGGTCTATTTCCTGGTAGTCCTTTTCTCCCCTTTCTCCTATGCTAATGTATAAGCATGTGTGCTTATTTATAACCTTTTCTTAAGCTATTTTGCATCATAAGTATCTTCACATCATAAGTATCTTGAAACCTATGGATGAGAGAAAAACACATTGAAGTTTTAACTTTAGACAAAATTTTACATGTATATTTGGGGGGATTAAGGACTCAGTCTGTGATCACAGGTCTTTGTCTTTTTTTTTTTTTTTTAAAAGATTTTATTTATTTATTTATCTATTTGAGGGAGAGCGAAAGAGTGCCTGTGCGTGAGTGGGGGCAGGGAAGGAATAGAGGGAGAGGGACAAGGAGATTCCCACTAAGTGCAGAGCCTGATGTGGGGTTTAATCTCAGGACCCTAAGATCATGATCTGAGCCAAAAGCAAAAGTCACACTCTTTTTTTTTTTTTTAAACAGATTATTTATTTATTTATTTGACAGACAGAGATCACAAGTAGGCAGAGGCAGGCAGAGAAGGAGGAAGTGAAGCAGGCTCCCTGCTGAGCAGAGAGCCCAATGTGGGGCTCGATCACCGGACCCTGGGATCATGACCTGAGCCAAGGCAGAGGCTTTAACTCACTGAGCCACCCAGACGCCCCCAAAAGTCACACTCTTAACCAACTGAGCCACCTACGTGCCCCAGGTCTTTGTCATGTATTATCATGTGTTATCATGTGTTATTGCTGGGCCTTGTTCTTTTAGATTTGCAGTGTGGCCATTGCTGCCCCAGATCTTTGGGCTATGCTAATGCTGTAATTCAAATGTAAGGTTACAGTTACCACCACAGTTAGCTATTTTTGTCATAGTATGATACCTATGCACCAAGTGACTGGGTCTGGAGGGATTTCCAGTTTCAGTAGTATGTAGTATCAGTACCAGTCTTATCTCAATAACCCATGTTACAATTTTTTACTGACTGAGTAGTATTCCAGTATAGGATGCATCACAATTAATCTTCTATTGATACACATTTAGGTCTTTTTTTTTTTTTTAAGATTTTATTTATTTGAGAGAGAAAAGGAGAGAGAGAGAGAGAGAGTACAAGTAGGGAGGAGAGGGAGAAGCAGGTTCTCTGTGAGCAGGGAACTGAACATGGGGCTCTATCTGAGGACCCTGAGATTGTGACCTGAACTGAAGATAGACTCTTAACTGACTGAGCCACCCAGGCACCTCCAGTTAAGTCTTTCTTAAACTTTCTGTTATAAACAAAATAGTGGTGCAGTAAATACTCTTATGTTTACTGTTTGGCAACTTCCTTGCAATATATTCCTAGACATAAAAATTGCTCAAATTTGATATGAATTGCCTGGTTGCACTTGAGAAATGTACCAATTTATAGATAACAAAGTTTATCTTTGCTAACAGTAGGCATTATGGAATATTTTTATTAGTTATAATTTTTATAAAGTGAAATGCATAGATCTTAAATGTACAATTAGAGGAGGGATGCCTGGGTTGGCACAGTTGGTAAGCCAACAAGTAAACTCTCTTGCTTCTGGCTTAGTCTCTAAAAGAAATAAATAAATCTTTAACAAGTATATGCTGTTAGATGAATTTTGACAATTCTATATACCTATGTAAATAATATCTCTGTCAAAATATAGAGCACGTGTATTATCACACGTCGTTTATATTCTTCAGGGATTTATCTATTCAGGTCTTTGTGTATTAATTAAATTTGGATTTTTTATTTTCTTATTCTACTGAATTATGAGTTCTCTATATATTCTTTATATAATAAATATTCTAGTCCTTTGTCAAATATATTTATTATAGATATTTTCTTCCAGTGTAAGGCTCACCATTTCATTTTCTTCTTTTTTTTTTTTAGGATTTTATTTATTTATTTGACAGACAGAGATCACAAGTAGGCAGAGAGGCAGGCAGAGAGAGAGGAAGGGAAGCAGGCTCCCCGCTGAGCAGAGAGCCTGATGTGGGGCTCGATCCCAGGACCCCGGGATCATGACTTGAGCTGAAGGCAGACCTGAACTGAGCTTAACCCACTGAGCCACTCAGGCTCCCTGACCACCATTTCATTTTCTTAATGGTGTCTTTTGAAAAATAGGGGATTTTAATTTTGATGTTCAATTTATGAACTATTTTATTATTCATGCCCTTATGTCAAGTGAATATCTAGTTGTTCCAGTACCATTTTTGAAAGAATTATCCCTTCCTCATTAAATTACTTTATCACCCATGTTGAAAATCAATTAAACTTTTAGAAATGTTCTATTATATCTCTGAGGAATGGGTTTGTTCATAGTGTTGAAGTATAGAGAATCAGGATCCAGGCTTTACTGTCTTCAAGTTGATTAATTTTGATAAGCCTTCATTTAAAAAATTTTTTTTTGCCTTTTTTCTGTATCTTGGGATGGCTAGCATAGAATCTGATTTGTAATATACTCATTTTAAAGCAGAACATGTTCAAATTTTTCCCCCCTCTCTTAAAAATTACTAGTTTTGCCAAATTATCTACTGATATAGAGGGATAAACAGGTTTATAGTCACTTGGAACGAGTTGTTAGAAGGACCTGACAGGTAATGAGCATTCTTGGGATACCCCACTCTTCCTTTCTGTGAAAGCATAAGATGCTGTGCGATTATCAAAATCTGATCAAAAAAACTTAGGCCATTTCTCCATTGCTTATATGTATTTGCTAACATTTTTTTTTTTTGTGTTGTCATGCCAGCAGTGATCAAGGCCTTATGAAATTCTGATTGAATAAAACACCTGGAGATACAGTACTTTATATAATTATGAAAAAAGACTCAAGTCTATAAATACCAGACTTCTTGCATACCAGAAAGTTTTGTGTATTTTGAGTGCTTGGGAGTATGTGAACTTGGAGTATGTGGTTGGCTATCCTGTAGTGGCCATTTGCTTGGTGTTGGTGTCACTAATAAAAACTAAGATAAGCAGACATGTTTCATGAAGAAAGTAAATTGGAAGGATATAGAATGGTTAGATGCAGAGAAACCAGTTAGAGTAATGTGCTTTAATGAGTATTTCATATAGGACCAGGATTTGGGAAAAGAAATAATTGTGAGAGAAGCTTTGCAATTTGAAATGGGGAGGGCAGAATGTGTTGTCTTCTGCCTAGTCCTTCCCCTAAAATGGATTCCAAGACTTAAAGCCTGTATTATACCTCCACAGAGAACTAGATTTTCTGTTTTGAGAGAAATGAAACTAGGGGAGTAGATGGCTTAAATTTTCTCAGATTTCTAACTTAGCTTCAGAAGAGAATAAAAGATAGGAACCTTATAACCAGAGACATAGCTATTTCCAGATTTACATAGAAAATACCTTATTTTTTTACTTGAAGAAACCACTCCCTAAAAACACAGAAAGAAGGTTATCACTCAAAAGAAGCATAAAGATAGAAAAAAGAGGTTGGAAAACCCTAGTTTGAAAAAACAATAATAAAAAACTTCAACTGTCTAAACATGCTTCTTATCAAATTCATAGGTTTTGAAGTTTTGGTTTTGAAATTTTTCTCACTGGGGCATACGCTGTGGCAAAGGTCTCCTTGTTAGTGTTATTGCAGTTCCATGCTTAAATTTAATATTTGTTGAACACTCAAACTTGTTCAGTTGGGAGCTTTAGAAAATACCTCTCCTATACTATAAGGATGCTACTGGTGCTTATTACCTCAGACAGTCAAGAAATCTGGAATACTTTGGTAACAAAATTGATACAAATCTGAGAAGTGCCAGGGATGATCACTTTTCTTCCTGTCATGACAACTTTATTTTCTGCTGTTGGAGGACAGTAGAAACAACTGTTGAGGCAGCTGTTGCTAATGCCATTATCACTCTCTAAGTTTTACATAATGCTTCTACCGGATTTACAAATCTGTTGGGAGGAAATGTATTGGTTTTCCCCATTTCACCCTTTGTATTTTCCCTGCTACATTGCACATTGATATTTCTAATAGCAAGTATATTGGTTTCCTAGGGCTCTCTTAACAATTTGCCACAAACCTGGCATCTTAAAACAAGAGAAATTTATGAAGAGAGAAGGAAAAAAAAAAAGAAAAAAAGAAAACAAAACAAAAAAAACCTTCACAAAAACCAAGAGAAATTTGTTCTCTTACAGTTCTAGAGGCCAGAAATCCAAAATCAAGTTGTTGACGGGGCCATACCCTCTCTGAAGGATCTAGGGAGAATCCATTCCTTCTTGCCTATTTCAGCTTCTGATATCTTCTCCTTGTGGTCTTTGATTTGTGGCAGTGTAACTTCATCTACCTCCAGTTTCACATGGCCTTCTTCTCTGTGTATATTTTTTGTCTCTGGTAAGGATACCCTCATTAAATGTAGGACTCATCTTTTTCTAGTACTATCTCAGTCCTTACCTTGTATCTATGAAGACCCTATTTCCAAATAAGATCACATTTTGAAGTTACAGGTTGACATGAATTTTGTTGGTGTGCCATTCAACCCACTGCATGAGAGTGCTGACAATTTTAGATAACTCTTATTAGTGGAGACCTTGTTTTCTTATGATCATATTCGTTTGTTCAACAGACGTTTAATAAACCCCGACATTATACCAGGGGCAGGTTTAAAGGAAGATGGATTAGGTTATTTACTCTTAAGGAGCTCTCAGTGTAATTGGAAGGCAGATACAGACCTCCATATCTATGATACAGTGTGACAAGCAGGGTAATAGAGGCCTATATTCAATGCCGAATACACCCCTGTTTTTGTTGTGGAGAGACCCAGGAGGTATAAGAAAAGAGGAAAGACTTAACAAAAGAGTTGACATTTGAATCTTGAAGGAAGATAAGGAAGTTACTGAGAGAGGTAGTATCAGATGTAAAGGTACTGTGGATTGAAACAGTGGTTTAGGAAACTGCAGGTTCTTTAAAGTGCCACTGGATCATAGAATGTATTTGGAGGAATGAGAATGAATAATAAACTTCTGTTTTTTCACAACATCGACATCCTGATCCTGGGTTGCAGTAATCCTATGAACACTGTGGCAAAGACAATACTATAATAAATTTCCAAATCCCTTTTTATGTTACTCCTTCCCGGGCAAACAGAAAGGTTGATTTTTCTAGCTCTTCTGAGGTTAGATGGGGATATCCCTTCCCCCTTCCTTCACTTTTTCCCTTCTCTCTTCCTCCCTCTTAAGCTGTGGTCAATGATGAAAACTGTATTGATATGGTGGAGTTACAATATTGGAGTAGCTGACTCACTGAGTCCCCACATGGAAGACAGCTGTCCTGGAAAGTTGCCCATATGTTCAGCAGGTTTTGCATGAGTGAGAAATAAACTTTCTGATTTGTTAAACCACCAGAATTGGGGTATTATTTATTACCGCAGCATAGCTTATCCTATCCAGCCATATAATGTTTTAAAACTTCCTTTAAATATCCCCCAAATTAAAAATAGAAATGACAGAGGAAGCTAGTCGCTAGTTTTACATTTTAAATTGAAAGCATATTTCAGATGTAATTGTATATTTCAAGTTTACCCCCCCTTTTTATAATTATATGTCATATGAATTCATTTTATAAAATTTTTATAAGTATAGAGCAGCTATCTCTCCATCTAGTTGTAAATAAATACTGTTAATAATTTGGCTTAAAGGGGCGCCTGGGTGGCTCAGTGGGTTAAGGCCGTTGCTGTCGGCTCAGGTCATGGTCCCAGCGTCCTGGGATCGAGCCCCGCATTGGGCTCTCTCCTCAGCGGGGAGCCTGCTTCCTCCCTTCTCTCTCTGCCTGCCTCTATGCCTACTTGTGATCTGTCTGTCAAATAAATAAATAAAATCTTTAAAAAAAAAATTTGGCTTAAAAAGTTTCTCCCCAGGTTATTCTCTTATAAATTATTTTTAATATTTCTTTTTAAATGTCATAAAATATTATTACAAAGCATGAGTTTGAATGGCCTCACCATATCCTTTTATGGACTATAGTATTTAACTAGCCTCCAGTTATTATTCATTTGATTTGTTCTGATTTTTTTTTAATTTTTAAAAATTTTTTAAAGATTTTATTTATTTGAGAGAGAGAACACGAGCAGAGGGAGAGGGAGAAACAAACTCCTGGGTGAGCAGAGAGCCAGACGTGGGGCTCGATCCCAGGATTCTGAGATCATGACCTGAGCTGAAAGCAGATGATTAACTGACTGAGCCACCCAGGCGCCCTGTTCTGATTTTTTATAATATAAACACCACAGAGAATATTCTTATAGAAAAATCAGGTAAAAAATTTCTTTATTATTATTTCCTTAAACCAAATACCTGAGAATAGAGTTGTTGGTTTAAAGGGATCTCTCTCCTTGAGAGAGAGAACTCCTTTTTAATGCTTTTGATAGTATATCAAATTAATCTCTAGAAAGGCTATATCTGTGTGCAAATATAAGAAAGGCTTTTCATTGATTCTTATCAAAACTGAATATTTTTGTGTATGTGTGCATGTGAGCATTTGGCAGTCTGATAAGTAACCATGTTATCTTGTTTTGATTTTTATTTCTTTTGTTGAGATTTTGACTGCCCCATATGTTGCATTGGTCATTATATTTATTTCTTGTGAGGTTTATATCCATTTTCCATTTTTTCAGTTACTTAAATATATTTTAATTAGTTCTATAATTCAGTCTACTGAAGACATGGAGTATTTTTTAAATTCATTTTAATTTTTTTTTTTTTTGTTATTTTTTAAAAACTTACTTATTGGTCAGAGAGAGAGAAAGAGCGCGACCACAAGCAAGGGGAGTGGCAGGCAGAGGGAGAAGCAGGCTCCTCGATGAGCAAGGAGCCAGATATGGAACTTGATCCCAGGACCCTGGGATCATGTCCTGAGCTGAAGGCAGCCGCTTAACTGAGCCACCCAGGAATCCCAGGTTTTTTTTTTTTTAAACAGTCATGTATGTGCACCTATTTTTTTTTTCCTTATTTTGTCATTTGTCCTTTAAATTTATTTATGGCATTCTTGGGTGTCACAGTTTCTATTTTCATGTGGCCAAATCTGTCAGCTTCTTTTTTATTTTTTCCTTTGTTAGTATGCTTATATAGGACTTTTTACAGACTAAACATATGCATGTATTTCTCCTAGCACTGTTGTGTTTTCTTATTTTTTGATATTTAACTTGTTAACCCACATAGGTTCTGTTATTATGAAATAGCTATCTCACTTTTTTCTCAATCAGTTGTTAATTTTAGTTAATCAGGAACATTTTTTTTTTAAAAATCAGGAACATTTTTTTCTTTACAACTCCTGTGTTTTCTTTGACTTGAAATGTTATCTTTAGCGTATGTTGAATTTTTCTGCATACTAGGGTTTCTTTTGGTCCCTTTGATTTTTGAAATCTGTTCTTGAACTAGCTTGAAGTGGTTTTCCTTAAGGCCACTTTATAATACATACTTATTGTGCATGAAATGTTTCTTTCATTACACTTCTACAAAAATGTTTTGCTTTTTTCAACTGTTTTTTTTTTTCTTTTTCCAGATGGGTTTTAGAATCATTTTGTTTAGGTTACAAAAAATATTGGTATTACTCTTGTAATTTCTTTGTTCTTATAAGGTAACTTGGAAAGAATTGGCATAATTCCAATAGTCTTTCCATTCAGGGATAGCTTCCCATTTCTTCATATTTCCTTTTAATTTTCTTTAGTAAAATTTTAGATATTTTTATTTTGAATGAGATGAGAAGCCATTGGAGTTGATAAATAAGACTTTGAGCCCAGGAGGAAGCTACAGTACAGAACAGCTTATCTGTGTGATAAATTAGTAATGAATTTTGTTCAGATTATAAAATGTAGGTTGGTGAAACTTGGAAGTGTTTTATAAAAGATGTACTGGTTGCTGAAGTGGTAAATCTAAATTGATCTAGTTAGTGGTCAGTCTGAATTGATCTAATGATTGTCACAAAATTTATAAGAACAATCTTTTTTAAATGTCTCTGTGTCTTAAATGACACCCTTGGGATCATGAGGAGAAGTTTAAACAGACTGTGTTTAATCTAAATTTCTATGACACAGATGCAGTCACCTTCTGTCATCCTGTCTGACCCTAAAAGGGACATAGTAAGGTGCGAAGGTTTGGGTAGTGTATGTGTGCTAGATTCTAATGACCAAACTGTTATTACTTTTGTTACCTTGCAGTTCTTTTCAAGCTATTAGTAATGCTTTTTTATTTAAAATTATTTCTTTTTAAATTTTACTCACATGCAAGAGCAGTTTGGCTCATGAGGTTTAAACAACTGACTTGCTGGCCCTTGGTTTGTCAATAATTGGCAGCTCAGTTACAGGATGCAATATATCTGCCCAGATTTAGAAGAAACAATAGAATAGGAAAAAAGAGAAGGGTGTATGGGTAGTTTCTTGGTTTTCTGATGTTTCCACTCAGTATTACAAAATGCTCTGAAAGAGGAATGGACTTTTGGGAAGGGGTGTTGCCTTTAACTACCTTTAATCCTGAGCCGCAGTCTCAATTTCCTACTTAACCCTGGCACATATGCCCATTTTCCTCTTGTGGAATGTGTTGGGGAACACAGCAAATGGGTGTCAGCACTATTGAGGTTAGGATGTAATGAGAAGTAGCTTACTTGAGGTTCAATCAATTCATGGTTTACAGCACACAGTGTTAGTAGTTCACACAGTAGGTAACACTGTAAAAGCCAAATTGTGAGCCTTTACTGAGTAAGTAGTTAAAGGATAGTGCCTTTTTTGTGTATTTTGCCCCACCAGACAACAGATCTTTCTGACTGGTCTGTTTCCATTTTTCACCTTCACGTTAGAGTATGGCTCCTTGCAGTAATGCACTTCCTTTCTTTGCTCCCTTCCACATTATGACTGTATCACACTACCTCTTTCATAGAAGTGGTTACAGGACTTATGTTGCTATGGGCAAGTATGAGAGTTCCAGTTGCTCTGCATCCTTGCCAGTACTTGGTATTGTCACTTTTTTATTTTTATACTTTTTCTTGAACATGTAGAGACATTTCATCAGGGTTTTAATCTGTACTTCTCTGATTACTAATGGTCATTCAGGTATGCTCCTGAGTACCCATTTAAATCTCTTACTTTTCTATTGGCGTATGTGTCTTTTTCCTGTTGATTTTCAGGAGTTCTTTATGGTTTCTGGTTAGGAGCTCTTTGCTGAATGTGTTGTAAAGATCTTCCATTCTGGGGCGCCTGGGTGGCTCAGTGGGTTGAAGTCTCTGTCTTTGGCTCAGGTCCCGATCCCAGGGTCCTGGGATCAAGCCCGGCATCGGGCTGTCTACTTGGCGGGGGCCTGCTTCCCCCTCTCTCTCTGCCTGCCTCTCTGCCTACTTGTGATCTGTCTGTCAAATAAATAAAAATCTTTAAAGATCTTGCATTCTGAGGCTTGCCTTTTGCTCCTTAATGGGGTCCTTAATGAGGAGGAAAGACTAATTTTAATGCAGTTGCATTTAATATTTTTCATTTATTGAATTTGCTTTTTCTGGGTCCCATGTTTTAAAGAAATCTCTACCTAGTCCAAGCTCATGAAGATGTTCTTCTACACATTTTCTTTAGAAACTTTACTGTCTTTGTCTTTTATATCTAGAGTGGTAGTTTATCTGGACTTTTGTGGTTGTATGAGATAGGCTCAGGTTTGTTTGTTTGTTTTTTGGTCATGGGTATCCATTTGGCTTACTGTCATTTACTGAAAAGACCATACTTTCCCTGCTTCTCTGCAGTGCTGTATTTATCATAAATCAAGCATTCCTACATATGTGGATTTGTTTCTCAACTGTTACAGTTCCATTGCTCTATTTGTCTTTCCTTGCTTCAGTACTACCCTGTTTTATGGACTGTAAATTAAAAAAGAATATCAGTAATCTGGTGTGGGTGTAGATTTTTAAGCTTTGTCCTTTCCAAGATTATCCTGGCTGTTCTTGATCTTTGCATATTAAATGTATTTATAATCAGGTTATCAATTCATATAAAATAATCTGTCAGAATTATAATTGAAATTATATTGAATTTGAGGATGAATTTGATAAGATGAATCTGAAAGAGAATTAACATCTTTATAGCAAAGCATCTTCAGATCCACTCCATTTTTTGGACTTGTGTTTATTTATTTAATTTTTATAAAGATTTTATTTGTTTGACGACAGAGGGAGATACAGCAAGAGAGGGAACACAAGCAGGGGGAATGGGAGTGGGAGAGGGAGAAGCACGCTTTCTGCTGAGTTGGGAGCCCGATGTGGGGGGCTTGATCCCAGGACCCCGGGATCATGACCTGAGCCTAAGGCAGATGCTTAAAGACTGAGCCACCCAGGCGCCCCGTGTTAATTTTTTTTAATTATCTTTTTTTAAAATGTTGTATTAGTCACCATACAGTACTTCATTAGTTTTTGATGGAGTGTTCCATGGTTCATGGTTTGCGTATAACATCCAGTGCTCATTGCAGTATGTACCCTCCTTAATACCCATCACTGGGCTAACCCGTCCCCCTGCTCCCCTCCCCTCTGAAACCCTCAGTTTATTTCCTGGAGTCCATACTCTCTCATGGTTCGTCTCCTCCTGATCCCCCCCGTCATTTTTCCTTTCCTTCTCCTAATGTCCTCCATGCTATTCCTTATGTTCCATATATAGGTGAAACCTTATGATAATTGCCTTTCTCTGCTTGACTTATTTCACTTAGCATAATACCCTCCAGTTCTATCCATGTCAGTGCAAATGGTGAGTATTCATCCTTTCTGATGGCTGAGTAATATTCCATTGCATATATGGACCGCATCTTCTTTATCCATTCATTTGTTGAGGGGCATCTCAGCTCCGTCCTGGCTAGTGTGGACATTGCTGCTATGAATATCAGGGTACATGTGCCCTTTCTTTTCACTACATCTGTATCTTTGAAGTAAATACCAGAACTGCAGTTGCTGGGTCGTAGGGTAGCTCTATTTTTAACTTTTTGAGGAACCTCCATACTGTTTTCCAAAGTGGCTGTACCAACTTATATTCCTACCAATAGTGTGAAGAGGGTTCCTCTTTCTCCATATCCTCTCCAACTTTTGTTTTTTCCTGCCTTGTTAATTTTTGCCATTCTAACTGAAGTTGTAAGGTGGTATCTCAGTGTGGTTTTGATTTGAATTTCCCTGATGGCAAATGGTGAACATTTTTTTCATGTGTCTGTTAGCCATTTGTATGTCTTTTTTAGAGAAATGTTTATTTTTGTCTTCTGCCCATTTTTGACCTGATGATTCGTTTTTTTAGGTGTTGAGTTTGAGAAGTGAACTTGTGCTTAATGTCTCTAGTACACTTTTCTGTTTCTCTTTGTTGTAGTTCATACGTTTTCATTAGATATTCTCTACATACATAAGCTTTTGTGATAATGTTACAAATGGTGTGTTTTTAAGTTTTCATCTATTTTTTTCAATACATTGAATTTCTTTTTCTGGCATATTTCCTGCTTCAGACCTCTTGTACAGTGTTGAAAGGAATGGTACTAGAGGGCATCCTTGAATTATTCCCATTCTTACAGACAGAGATTTCAGTGTTTAAACTAGAAGTGATGTTACTTGTAGATTTTCTGTAGCAATTGTTTATGAAGTTAAGGAAATTTCTCTCTATGCTTTAAAAAAATAGCAATTTTAATTGATATTGAAGTTTATTAAGTGCTTGCCCTGCATTGATTGAAATGGACATAGAAAATTTCTTTATTCTGTTAATGTTGTGAAATACACTGGTTGACATTTGAATGTTGTATATTATTTTTCATTTAAGTTTGGATGTAGTTTCCTAATGTTTTATTTAGGAATTTTGCATCTGTGTTTGTGAGAGAAACTGGCATACGATTTTCTTTTCTTGTAGTGTTAACATATTTTGGTACCAAGCTTATCTGGCTTCATAAAGGGTTGCTAGATTTAGCAAATGAAAATTCTGTGTATACTTATACTAAAAAATAGTTACTGCTTTTCTGAAATTCACAATTAATTTGGCATTCTGTATTTTATCTGCCAACATCGCTCATAGGTCAAATTCAGAAATGTTGCATCTCTCTTTTTCTAGAAGAGTTTATGTAAGATTGGTGTTTTCATCCTTAAATGTTTGATAGAATTCATCAGGGAAGCTGTCTGTGCCTGTAGTTTTGTTAGCTTTAGACCTAAATATTTCATTTTTGGGTGCTTATGCAAATGATACTATTTTTAATTTCAATTAGGATTGGTCATTGCTGGTATATAGGGAAGTGAGTAACTTTTGTACAATAACCTTGTATCCTTGGGCGCCTGGGTGGCTCAGTGGGTTAAAGCCTCTGCCTTCGGCTCAGGTCATGATCCCAGGGTCCTGGGATTGAGCCCCGCATCGGGCTCTCTGCTCCGCGGAGAGCCTGCTTCCTCCTCTCTCTCTGCCTGCCTCTCTGCCTACTTGTGGTCTCTGTCTGTCGAATAAATAAATAAAAATCTTAAAAAAAAAATAACCTTGTATTCTGCAAGGGTATACAATCTTTGCTTACTATATGTTCTTTGTTCTTAATATGGTTATGATAGACGTTAAACATGTACCCCTGATTTTTTAAAACCTAATATAAATGAAGGGTTTAACTACTTTCAGACAAAGCAAGGATGTTAGAACAACACTTACTATCCATTTACTGTTTTTTTAAGTTTTATGTATTTTGTTACGTGTTTTAATTCTGTATACATTTTAAGTCCTGTAAGACATCATTATTGTTTTATACTGTCAGTATGCATTTAGATTTTCTGTCTGTGTACTCTTTCTGTTGCTTTTTATTCCTCTCTGTATTTTCTTCCATCTCATGCCATTTTTCTTCTGTTTGAAGAACATCTTTTAGTTTTTCCTTTTTTGTGGGTGTATTAACAAAACATTCTCTCTTTAAATATGTTTTCGAAGTGTCTTTGTCTCATCTTACTATTTTTCCTAACTTCAGTTTTGAAAAGTTTTTTTTTTTTTTTCCTGGAAATAGCATTATAGGTTAAGAAACTTTACTTTTTTTCATTACTTTGAAGACATTTTCTTCTGGCTTCCATTGTTTCTGGGAAGAAAGCAGCTGTTGTATTTATTTTTGCTCTTAGACGGTAAACCTTTTCCTCTTTGGCTGCTTTTAGGATTTTCTCTTTCTTAGGTTTTCAGAGATTTAGCTAATATGTGCCTGAGTGCGGCTTTCTTTTTACTTACCTTGCCTGGAGTTCTTAGGGTTTATTTCATATGTCTCTTAATGTCCATCAATTTTTGGGAATATTAGTACAGTCCCTTTTATAAAGATTGTATCTTTCTCTCTCTCTCTTCTAAGTCTGAAATCTAATTACATCTGTGTACTATCTTTCACTCTGTCCCATAAGTCTTTTGGTCATTATTCCATTCTTTTGTCTCTCCATGCTTTGCTTGGATAATTTTCTTCTGATTCATTTCATATTCACTAATTAATTCTTTCTTCTTTCTTCCTTTCTTTTCCTTCTTCCCTCCCACCCTCCCTTCCTTTCTTTCTAGATTTTATTTATTTATTTGACAGAGATAGAGACAGCGAGAGAGGGAACATAAACCAGGAGAGAGGGGGAGGAAGAAGCAGGCTTCCAACTGAGCAGGGAGCCTGATGCAGGGCTTGATCTCAGGACCCTTGGGATCGTGACCTGAGCTGAAGGCAGATGCTTAACGACTGAGCCACCTAGGTGCCCCTAATTCTCTCTTTAGTTAAGTCTAATCTGATGTTAAACCCACCTACAGAGTTCTTAATTTCAGTTTTATTACTCAATTTTTATTTCCATAATTTCACAGTTGAGAGGGTGAGAGGGGTGAGAGAGAGTATAGGTCAAGTCCTATCAAAGAGTTCTGGTGAACATCCCAGACAGTTTCATTTGGGACCTTGATGGGATACATCTAAAGAATAAGGGTGAACTGAAAGTAGACCAGCACTCAGAAGAAATGAGGCCCAATTTTGAATCATCTCATTCTTCAACTACAGTAAGATTATCTATATTTTTGCCTAGATGTCTTCCAGGAGCAAAACCCAGTTGAACCTCAAATAGATCTCTCAGTGTTTTGTTTCCATTGATCTAGTCAGTGAAAAACAATCAGGTATGCCGTAAGTGAAAATTGGACTGAAAACCTAAAGAAGACAATAGAACCAGATCCATAGGCAATCTAGATGTTTCAATTACCAGTCTATTTTTTAGAAATATATTATTACATGACATAGTGGAGAGTTTAATCAGAAAAATGGAAACAATAAAATTTACAAGTATTCATTTAGAATTCACATGAATATATTTATAAGTATATAGATAAAATTTCGAACATGATTTTTTTAGAAGTAATCTTTGTTAATGTTTTGTGCCATAATTACAGCAGTATGAATAATTAACTCAGTATAGGTAACATACAATGTTATATTAGTTTGGAAAGTATGCTTTGTGTGATTTCAGTCCTTTGCAATTTATTGATACTTTCTGTGACAGACTGACTCTAAGATGGCTCCCTTTGATTCCTGCTTCTGCATGTTTATGCACTTGTTTACTACTATTCCCTCACTTTGAGTGGGATCTGTGATAGATCTTCCTTGACTTATGTTGGGGTTATGTCCCAATAAACCCGTAATAAGTTGAATATATCATTAAGTTGAAAAACACTGTGAGTTGAAAATGCATTTAGTACACCTAATCTGCTAAACAGCATAGCTTAGCCTAGCCTACTTTAAAACTCTCAGATACTTAGCTTTCAGTTGGGCAAAATCATTTAACACAACGCCTGTTTTATAATAAAATGTTGAATATCTCATGTAATTTATTGAATACCATGCTGAAAGTGAAATAATGGTTGTATGTGTACAGAACGGTTATAAGTGTAATCACAACTTTGTGATTATATAGCTGATTGGGAGCTGCAGTTTGCTGCCACTGCCTGGCTTCACAAGAGAGTATTATACTGCGTACCTCTAGGTCAGAAAAAGATCAAAATTCAAAATTTGAAATACAATTTCTACTGAATGTGTATTGCTTTTGCACCATTATAAAATCAAAAAACTGTAAGTTGAATCATCTTAACTTGGGGACTGTCTGTACAACAAAGTGATGAGGTATCATTTCTTTGAT
Source organism: Martes martes (assembly GCF_963455335.1). Taxonomy (NCBI): domain Eukaryota; kingdom Metazoa; phylum Chordata; class Mammalia; order Carnivora; family Mustelidae; genus Martes; species Martes martes. The sequence goes on from NC_137891.1 coordinate 151,463,812, forward strand.
TAAGTTACATAGGAGTTAACTTCTGTCTTGCTAGAGACTTTCTTGTTGGCTTTGATGACGCAAGTTACCGTATTGGTGAGGAATAATGGCAAAGAGCTCCAGCAGCCCAAAAGTAATGGAATCATCCCCAAAACCATATAAAGAGCCTGGAAATGGGGCTCCTTGTCCTCCCTGCAACATCAGTTGCAGCCTTGTGAGAGACTCTGAAGCAGAGATCCCCAACTAAGCCATGCCTAGGTTGCTGACCAGCAGAAACTATGAGATAACCAGTATTTATTGTTTTAAACTGCTGGTAATTTGTTACATCGTAGATAACTAATACATTGCTTAATGACCTAATTTGTGATCCAGTTTGTTTATTGTTTTCTGTGTTTTTAGAAATATGTTCACTTTGGGGGTGCCTGGGTGGCTAGTGGGTTAAGCCTCTGCCTTCAGCTCAGGTCATGATCCCAGGGTCCTGGGATCAAGCCCCATATGGGGCTCTCTGCTCAGCAGGGTGCCTGCTCCCTCCTCCCCCTCTGCCTCCTTCTCTGCCTATTTGTGATCTCTCTCTCTCTCTCTCAAATAAATAAATAAGATCTTAAAAAAAAAAAGAAATATGTTCACTTTGGGTGTTGGTATTTTCTGTGTAGTATTTCATATATGTCCATTGGATTAAGTATTTTATTTATTTATTTTTAAAAAGATTTTATTTATTTGACACTGAGCCACCCAGGGGCCCCTGGATTAAGTATTTTAAATTGTTCAGATCTCCTAAATCTTTACTTATTTTTGTTTGCGTGTTCTATCAGTTACTGAACATGGTATATTAAAATCTGCGATGAGGGGCGCCTGGGTGGCTCAGTGGGTTAAGCCTCTGCCTTCGGCTCGGGTCATGATCTCAGGGTCCTGGGATCGAGCCCCGAGTCGGGCTCTCTGCTCAGCGGGGAGCCTGCTTCCTCCTTTCTCTTTCTCTCTCTGCCTGCCTCTCTGCCAACTTGTGATCTCTATCTGGCAAATAAATAAATGGATGGAATCTTTTAAAAAAAAATCTGCAATGATTGTGGTTTTGTTAATTTTTATGGGTGATGCTATTCATTTGTGCATTCTAGACTGTATTACTAGATATAAGCAAATACAGAATTAATTTTAATACAGGTACACCAGTTTCTTTTGGGTAGTGTTTTCTTGGTATATCTCTTTTTACCCTTTATTATTAACCTTTCTATGTTACTATATTTTAATGTGTCACTTCGTGATAACATACAGCTGGTTGATGAGTCATCTGTAACCTTTATAATCTTTGCATTTCAAGCTTGTCATTTTCAACATTCAGATTTAATGTAATTACTCACATGTTTAAGGTGAAATGTATGATGTTATGTGCTTTGTAGAAATGCTCTGTTTTCCCTCTTCTGTTACATTGGTTTTTTTCTTTTTTTAAGATTTTATTTATTTATTTGACAGAGATCACAAGTAGGCAGAGAGGCAAGCAGAGAGAGAGAGAAAGGGAAGCGGGCTTCCCACTGAGCAGAGAGCCCGATGTGGGGCTCCATCCCAGGACCCTGGGATCATGACCTGAGCGGAAGGCAGAGATTTTAACCGACTGAGCCACCCAGGTGCCCCTACATTGGTTATTTTTGTTACTCCTTCATATCCCTTTCCTCTTCCCATTTGGTAATTACATACTCTTTAAAAATCTTCTGGCAAATTTCTTTGGAAATCAGACAATGGATATTTGACTTATCAAATTCTAAAATTAATACATTGTAAGGATCTTACAACTGTTGATTTTCCATTTACATTCTTCCCAACTTACATTGTATTTTTTGTTAGGTACTTTAGTTTTATAGAAAAATTTTAAACTTCACAAATTATTGGTATCATTGTTTTATGAAATCAGTTTTCATTTAGATTTACCTACATTGCCCCCCATTTTCTTTGTTCTTTTTTCCATCTTTGCCTTCAATTTGGGATCCTTTTCCTTCTGCTGTAGTATATACTGTAGATTTTGCATTAGTGCAGATCTGATGGGGGCAAACTCTTCCAGGTTTAGTGTGACGGAAACATATTTTTCCGTTTCCTTTATTCTTGAAAAATATTTTCCCTGGATATGGAATTATAGGTTAATTATTATTTTCCTTTAGAATATCAGTTGAAGATATCATTCCATTATCTTCTGGCCTTCTTTGTTTCTGATGGGAAGTTAGTGGCCATCCTAACTGCCATTTCTTTGATATACTCTGCCCTTTTCCTCTGGCTTTTTTTTTTTTTTTTTTTTTTTTTTTTTTTAAGAGAGAGAGACAGAAGTTAACAGAGAGAGAAAGAACATGGAAATGTTGGGGGAGGGGAAAGAGAGGAGGAGAAACAAAGAATCTTGAGCAGGTTTCACACTCAGCACAGAGCCCTACGGGCTTGATGTCACAACCCTGAGATCATGATGTGAGGTGAAATCAAGAGTCAGATGCTTAACCAACTGAGCCACCCAGCTGCCCTTTGCTTGCTTTATAATTTAAAAAAATTAATTGGGGTGTAATTTGCATAATATACATATTTTATATACAGTGGTATTACTTTAAGAGTTCATTTCAACTAACTGATGCATGAATATCATGTTTTATTGATGGCTTTTTCTGAATGGTAGGCATTTTGATGGCAAAGTCTAGATGTTTGACTGAGACTAATCTTCAAGGAATCTTGGCCCAGTATGTCTGAGATTTGCAGTCACTCAAACACTAGTCAAAATCTAGCTAATCTCTTTAAATATTGGCCATTTCACTTTTAACTTTGGTTGGCAGGAAGTTTTCTCCTCTACCATTTTTTCTCTTTAGTTTCTCAAATGCACTGGTTTTTTTTCTACCTTTACAATACAACATTTGCACATGCAGTTTTCTCTACCTCAAACATTCCTTCCCCAGTTTTTAAAATGACTGATTTCTGCGTGTCTATTAGGTCTTAACAAATATTTAACCTCTTTAGAGGGATTTTCTTGATCGCAGATATTTCTGTCATAGCGCTGTGTTCTTTTCCTCTGTATTGCTTAGTGTGAGGTTTTGCTCATCATTTGCCAGTTTTCCAACTGTCTTCTGCTCTGTTCTGAGTTACAGGGCTGACCCACATAAGATACATCCCCCCAAGCTCTCTTTCCATTTGGCTTTAGCCATCATCTTACGATGGGAAGTGTGAAGAGATTGGAGAGTGAGGCTATTTCTACTCTTCTACTGTTTCTGTGGAGTCTCCTGTCGTGATTCCATTTCTTGTGTGTCTCTGGCTCCTTTTGTTGGGCAGCCTCTCTTCCATGGTCTCCAGTCCTACTGGCTGGCCTTGGCTTATAGACTCTATTAATACACTTTCTTCCTTGGTATCTCCACCCTTGTTAGGGTAGTAGGGACTTCCTGTTTTTGCTTATTGTTAGGTGCCTGACATAGATTTTTTTAAAAAATTGAAGTAGAATTCACATAACACATGATTAACCATGTAGAAGTGTACACAATTCAGTGGTCTTTAGTGTACTCCCCAGTGGGTTGCATCTACCAGCTCTTGTTTCAGAACTTTTTCATTACCCGTTAAAACACCCAGGCGCATGAAGTAATCACACTCCCTCTCCCCCGGCCTCCTTCCACCTCCTGGTAAACTTTAATCTACTTTCTTTCTCTGTGGATTTTCCTATTGTGGATATATTATATAAAAGGAGTTATACAATATGTATGTAACCTTTTGTGTGAGCCTTCTTAGCATAATGTTTTCAACCTTTTTAGTTCTTCCAATATTCTTAAAAGTAGTTTTTCCTTATCAAAGTCCCTTTATTGATCTGTCTGGTATCAGTTACTTTTCCTTGTTGGAAACTGATGAGATATTTATTTATATGTTTACTGTTTACTTATTACCTGTAAATTTCATAGTTTCTAAGTTGCATAAGGGCAGAAACCAGGTCTGATGTTTGTTTGGTATGAGAGAAATTTTTTTTCAAAAATTTTTTTATGTATTTGAGAGTGAGTGAGTGAGGGCAAGAATGTGGGGCAGGGATAGAGGAAGAGGGATAAGCAGACTCCCCACTGAGCAGGAAGCCTGATGTAGGGTTTAATCCCCGGACCCTGAGATCATGACCTGAACCAAAGGGAGACACTTACTGAATGAGCCACCCAGGTGCCTGGTATCAGAGAAATTTTTATAGAGTGCTGAGGAAGATTAGAGATCACAGAAGGATTATTAGAGACTTTACCTTTATAGTTAAGTGGTCTGTTATATATACATTACTAATTGTTTTTTACCTGCTTTTGACAAGAACTCTGTATTAAAAAATGTTGACTATCAATTAACCAATATAAGAATCTGCTAATTAAGTATTTTTAAATTATTATTGACATTTAGGGAGGAACTACTTTCAGAGAATATTTAATTCTCCTTCCCTTCTTTTTTTCTTTATTTCTTGGCAGAAATCTTTTTCTAATGCATTTTGTTTTATTGTGATAAAACATATATAACATAAAATTTTATCATCTTAACCATTTTTAAGTGTATAGTTTGACAGTGTTAAAAGTATTCACATTGCTGTGTAACACATCTCCAGAACTTTTTCATCTTGCAAAACTGAAACTTCATACTAATTAAACAATGACTGTCTGTCTCCCCCTCCACTACCCCACCTGCCCTGACCCTGCCTGGTAACCACCATTCTACTTTGTTTCTCTGAATTTGACTACTGTAGATACCTCAGGTAAGTGGAATCATACAGTATTTGCTTTTTTGTGACTTATTTCACTTAGCATAATGTTCTCCAGGTTTATCCATATTGCAGCCTGTGACAGTATTTCTTTCCTTTCTGAGGCTGAATAATATTCCATTTTATGTATGTAACACGTTTTCCTTATCCATTCATTCATCAGTGGTGATTGAGTTGCCTCCACCTCGTGGCTGTTGTGAATAATGCTGTTGTAGAAACATGGTATGCAAATATCTTTTTGAGACCCTGCTTTCAGTTCTTTTGGATGTATACCCAGAATTGAAATTATTGGATCGTATGTTAGTTCTGTTTTTAATTTTTGAGGACTGTCCTTACTGTTCCCATAGTAGTTCACAATTTTACAGTCCATTAATAGTACATAAGAGGCACGAGGGCTCCAATATTTCCAAATCCTTGCCAACACTTTTTAATTTATTAATTAATTTTTGTGGTAGCCTTCCTAATGGGTGTGAGGTGATATCTCATTGCAGTTTTGATTTGCATTTCTCTGATGATTAGTGATGTTGAGGGTCTTTTCATATGCTCATTGGCCATTACTATATCATCTTTGGAGAAATGTCTGTTCAAGTCCTTTGCCAATTTTAAATTGAATTATTTGATCTTTTGTTATTGAGTTGTAGGATCAGAAGTATGATTTGCAAATATTTCCTCCCGTTTTATAGGTTTTTTTCCCCCTCTGTTGATTATGTCCTTTGATGCACAGAAATTTTAGTTTCATGTATCCTTCCTCTTTGGCCCCTTTTTGGCTTTTGTTGCTCATGTTTTTAATGTGATAGGAAATCATTGCCAGATCCAGTCTCACAAAGCTTTTCCTCTATGTTTTTCCCTAGGAGTTTTATGGTTTTGGTGACTATGTCTCTTCTTGTTCATTCTTTTATATCCAGCACCTTGACCCTTTTCTCATACAGGTAAACTTTGAGTTAAGCACATTGCCCTCCATAATGTGGGTGGGCCTCATCCAAACAGTTGAGGGCCTAATAGAACAAAAGATTGGCCTTTCCTGAGCACAGGGGAATTCTTTAGTAGATGGCCTTCATACTTGAACTGCAAGTTTTCAGTTCCTTAGGTTTTCAGCCTGCTGGCCCATGCTATAGATTTTGAACTTACCAGCCTCCGTAATTGGATACACCAATTCCTTAAAATAAATCCCTTTCTTCTTCTCCTCCCTCCCCCTCTTCATACATATATACATACATGCACATACCATGTTAATTCTGTTTCTATGCGGAATGCTGAAGAATACAAGATTATTTAGCCCAGCCTCTTTATTTTTACAGATTTGGTAACTTAAAGGCCCAAAGAGATGAAGAAATTAGGCAAGGTCAAAGAATAAGTTATTGAAAAAACCAGGTCATGAACCCGAGTTTCCTGACTTCCAATCTAACACTCTTATTACCTGAAATTGCTTTGCCCAGAGCATCAAAACAGAATTGAAAAGCTCAGCTTCTCGTACTTCAAATAAAAAATAAGCATATGGATTACTTTCCATACATTAGGTCTTATCCAAAGTAGTCTGTATCCTTTTTTTCTCATCAATTCTCACACCTACCCTAGGAAATGTGTTATTATCACCTTCCATTTTGTATATTTATATTGACTTGCCTAAAATGACACATTTTGTCCATGATAGACCTCTTATCTGAACCTAGATCTCTAAAACTCTAGAACTGGAATTATTAATTAACTGTATTGCATTCTCTCTGTATATTTATTTTGTTCCTGTCCCCAGTGATATTAAGCAGTGAAGAAAAGATTTGGGTTTGCTCAGTTTTTGATTCTCATTAGCCTGGAGCCTTTTCCCTTCATTGGTTTAGCAGGATGATGAATGATTCATACTACTTACATTTACGCCTTAATTATTTGTGATCCCTTATCTTCTGTTAATTGTGATTCTTTTCTGAATGGAAATGTCTGTGCTGTTATCTAATTATTAGTACCCAAGACATTTCCAAAGTGGACATGGATTAATTTACCATGAAATTATGTGCCCTGGACTCGTGTATTTTCTCCACTGCCAGTAACTACTACTGTCTTTCTTCTCCATCTTCCTTTCTTCTGCCTTTCATACTTTCTGGTGGTAGCAATGAAAGAAGTGGAGGAGTGTGAGGGTAGTGGTGTGAGGAGGGTGTTAGAGCTTTTTAACAGTGTGTAAGTCAGATGGTAGCCAATCAGTGAAGGATCAACAATTCAGAATTGGAAAGAGCCTGGATTTTAGTAGTGCTGATCTTGTACAAATTTCTCAAATTTATTGAGTTTGAGGAATTGTCCTGCAAATCTATTGTATAGCAGATTGAGAACAATTTTGTCTTGTCATTCCTTAGATATCGGAGCATTAGATCCATAGCTTTCCTTCTGTCTTCTAGAAATCACTCAGCTCTAAGTGCTATGGTTCCTGCAAAGAAGTAATTCATGGCTTTTGTCTGTGTGAGCTTAAGACTCTGAGAACAAAAAACACAGAGATAGGGAAAAAAGCATAAATATTATGAGGCAAAATGTATGTGTAACTAAGTGTCTTCAAGTAAGTTTAGGCAACAAAAATTGAGAGAGTGTGAGAAATGTTGAGAATGCAGGGAGATGGAAGGGAGACTTGAGTTGGGCCTTGTGATTGGCTAGAGTGCATGAATCTAGCTGCTTTTAAAATAAAAATAAGAATTTGTTGTACATGTCTAAATATAAGATGATTCTCATTTTTTAGTGACAAGATAATGAAAATATTTTGATCAGCCTGAATATGTAAACTTTTTCTTAAGCTTGTGTAAGAAATAGACATTAACTTTAGCTTATTAAGTTATACATACAGATTTAAAATTATGTAATATAAAATGTTGCCTTAGAGTATTATCTTTTTTCTACTTGCTTCATGAAACATTATTCAAACCTTTCACATGTATTTTAAACACTAGTGTCTTCTTCACTAACCAGAGTTAGTCTCCCAATTATTCAGAGTACATAATCTTAATTTTTGTTTAAGTGGTTTGAGATAGAGCATTTAAAATATCTGGATATGGTACTTTCCCTGGGAATTTTAATCTCAAGTCACAAGAACTCATTCTCTTCATGAGCTCTACCATGAAACCCTTTCAAACCCAGTCTTTAACAGGCTTATTTATAATGGCATCGAAAGTTTTAATTGTGAAATTATTATTCCTCCCCCTCCTCCCTTGCCTAATTAGAAAGTCTGTGCTGAAGTTCTTTGCCATCTTTTTAAGCTGATGTCATCAGGGAACCTGTTTTCAGTATCCAAAACTAGTATTGCCTGAAATAGTTTTAGACTCTATATCTTTTGTAAACAGTTTTTTCTTCTTCAAAAATAAAATAGTTTTAAGAACTCAACTGTAGGGTAATTTCCTTTTTCCTTTGGGACAGTTTTGGAAAAAGAACTTTGCCATATATGCAGTGTCATCATCTAAAGTGGATCAAAGTATTACAAGTGAGCAAGGTGGTGAGGTGAGTGAGGTGAAGGATATGGCTGAGTTGGAATGGAGAGTCTAGAACAGTGTGTATAGACACATCCAGTATAGATGTTATTATCCTTATGTGGGTATTTCAATTTAAATTAAATGGTTAATTTAATAATTACGTTAATCATTAAATGATAATTCAGTTCCTTGGTCACACTGGCTATACTTCAAGTGAGCGATAGCCACATGGGGCTAGTGGCTAGTGTATTATGCAGTGCAGATATAAATTATTTCTATCATTGCAGAAAGTTCTTTTGGGTAACTGTAGTCTGGAAGGTGTCTATAACCTCAGGAATTTAATGAGTTCATATCTAGGAATGATCATATTGATGGTAATAGTCAAACTTCTCTCCTTACTGATAGTTTATCACCCTAGTCAGCACCTTCCCTTCACTCATACAGACACAGATCAAAAATGCATTAATATCTCAGTTTCTAAAATAGAATTACTGATCCAAGTATATTAGTATTGTTAGCAGATAATAGTATTGTTAGTATAGTACAGAGCTTTATACTGTGTTCATCTGAAACACAAGGTATACTCTTTCCTTATGTTGTTGTCAAGGAAAAAAAAACCCAAATTGCTTTGTGGTGAAAAGATCAGGACTTCTGGGAGACCTCTGGGAGGCCTGAATTTGAATGTTACTCTGTATGATCTTAGATAAACCATTTATTCTCCCAGAATGTCATTTTTTCCTTTTTTTTTGTATTAATATAAAATGTGTTATTTGTTTCAGGGATATAGTCTGTGAATCATCAGTCTTATACAATTCATAGCACTCACCATAGCACATACCCTCCCCAATGTCCATTACCCTGTCACCCCATCCTTCCTACCCCACTCCCTCCAACAACCCTCAGTTTGTTTTCTGAAATTAAGGTTCTCTTATGTTTTGTCTCCCTCCCCTGTCCCATCTTACTTCCTTCCCTTCCCCCATGACCCCCCGCTCATATCATATCCTCATATCAGTGAGATCATATGATAATTTTCTTTCTCTGATTGCAGAATGTCATTTTCTTCATCACACTTACTTCATGGAGTGAGGATAAAATGAGACATGTACTGATGTGTGATTTATTTTACATAGTTCCTTGCACATGTTGCTTCTCTCCCTCTTCATTCCTCTAAGTCCAAAAAGACATTTAATTCACTTTATACTAATTAGTTCTAATTAATTCACTTAATACTTCCATTCATAAATTCACCAGAAGATATTTTTTGAGCATTTACTATCAGCAAAGATTTCATCTCAGTGGTAGGAGTATAGCAGTGAACCAAAACAGGTAAGAATCTCTGTCTTCTTGGTGCTTACATATTCATAGGAGACAAACTACAAATGATAAAAATAGGTAACATAGTGTGTCAGAAAGTGACCATTTCTTTTCTTTTCTTTTCTTTTTTTTTTTTTTTAGGTTTTATGTATTTATTTGAGAGAGAGCATGAGCATGAGCGCAGGGTGAGGGGCAGAGGGGGAAGCAGACTCCCTGTTGAGCAGGGGGCCTGAGGCGGGACTCGATCCCAGAACTCCAGGATCATGAGCTGAGCCGAAGGCTGACGCTTAATCAACTGAGCCACCCAGGCGCCCCAGAAATTTATCATTTCTGGGGGGGGGGGGAACAAAACAGAGAAGGAGGATAAAAGTTTGTTGGGTGGGTGTCTGTAGTTTTCTAGAAAAGGTGGGCAGGTGACAGTTGAATAAAGTCCTGGCGGGAGGGAATTAGTGAATGTACCATGTATCTGGGGGCAAGACCGTTTCAGGCAGGCAGAATAGTAACTACAATTACCCTGAAGTGGGAAATCAGGCTTTCATTTTCCAGGAACATCAAGAAGACAAGTGTGGCTCAGGAAAAGAGGAGGGGGTGAAGTTAGAGATTATAGGAGAGAGGGAGCAATAAGGCATACTAAGGATGTCATTTTTTTTTTTTTTTTGGATCTCAGAGAAAAAGTGGAAGATTTTGAGTATAGGATCGACATAGTCTGACTTACATTTTAGTAGCTTCGTTATGGCCACTCTGATGAGGATATACTAAAAATGAGCAAGGGCAACGCAAGGAAATTAGGAGGCTCTTGCAGTAATAGAGGAGAGAGAAGATGGAGGCTTCACATGGCACATAGCAGTGTAATGTGATCAAATTCTGAATGTGTTTTAACATTTTAACTGTCAGAACTTTTGAATAAATGGGAAGGAGGAAGTCAAGGATGACACCAAGGGTTTTGACTGGATGAACTGGAAGAATGGTGGTGTCATTTATTGAGATAGAGACACTTTCTGTATTCTACTTAATGTATTCTTATTTTTCCTCCTCGCTTCCCAGGATTTGGGGCTGTCTTGTCCATTTGTTATCCACAATACCTTAGCACATTTCTTCTTCTTTTTTAAATTAGTACAGAGTAATTGCAACCTACTTTCCTGAATTAAGTTGATTTTAGATGTTCCGTCAACCCCAAAATGGAGACAGTCATATTTAGGACCGCTACTAACAAGGAAGAGTGTTTTCCTTGTGTTGATGCTTGTAATATGGAGCAGATCTGGCTTGTTAGCTTCCCTTTAATACTGGAGTATCTGTCTCCATAAATCCTTCATACTGCTAACCTTCAGACATTTCTGTCTTTTTTAGGTTTTTCGCTTATAATCTGAATCTAGAAAAGGCAGATTAGTTGGCAATTTTTCCCTTTCTCTTTTTACATTCATTGATTAAAGCAGAAGGCAATAATTTTATACTAAGTGGAGGAGAGAGAGGTGAGTAGGTCTTTACGTGATGCTAACCAAAGTCTTAAGTACCATGTTTCCTCAGGAGGGGCAAAGAACCTGGGGAAGGGAAGTAAGTGACTGTCACAGAAACCACCTTTTCTTTTTTTAAAAAAGATTTTATTTATTTATTTGACAGAGATCACAAGTAGACAGAGAGGCAGGCGCAGAGAGAGGGGGAAGCAGACTCCCTGCTGAGCAGAGCCGAATGTGGGGCTCGATCCCAGGACCCTGGTATCATGACCTGAGACGAAGGCAGAGGCTTTAACTCACTGAGCCACCCAGGTGCCCCAGAAACCACCTTTTCTAATTTTTGCTTTTAGTAAATGAAATCTTGGTTGCCGGATCCTTTTGATCCTCGCTATATGGTTTTCCTAGTTTGCTCTTTGGTTTTTCATTTATAGATATTTACTTGACAGGGGTAAATCTCTTGGTACCATTATTTATCTTCAGATCTGCCTTGTGTTTCTTTTTCCTTAATTTGGTCTGCACCAGTCCTGATGCTGCATGTTGAGCTATTTTGATAGTGATATCTACTTGGAAGGACTCAATGAACATTTTTTGCATTTAACTGAAAACAGATTGTGGATGGTTATATTTCTTAAATTGTTCTGCTGTTTTCTTTCCCTGAAGGGGAAAAAATCAAATTAGAACTTATTAAAACTAAATATTTGGCTGTTAGGAGCTATTTAAGGGTTACCAATTGTACTTTTTACTACAAAAATAAATAGCAATAGGGGCACCTCGGTGGCTCAGTGGGTTAAGCTGCTGCCTTCGGCTCAGGTCATGATCTCAGGGTCCTGGGATTGAGTCCCGCATTGGGCTCTCTGCTTGGCAGGGAGCCTGCTTCCTTCTCTCTCTCTCTACCTGCCTCTCTGCCTACTTGTGATCTCTGTCTGTCAAATGAATAAATAAAATCTTTAAAAAAAATAAATAGCAATAGATTGATTTAAAAAAACAGGTTAAAAATTTAAGTTTGGGATTGTAGGGCTGTTGAAATACTCACTTTTCTTGTACTTCAGTTTCATCATTTTATCTGTAAGGGATAGAATGTTTTGATGATGTAGACCATTATTTAAATAGTGAAGAGAGAGAAATAAGTTGTCTGCAAAAGGTAAGTGTTGTGAGTGGAAAGATTTCTCTTTTTTTATAGAGTCTTCCTTTTTTCAAAATTTTGTGATTAAAAACTATTTGTGATTTTAAACAACAATAAATCTTGGTATGACAAACATGGGTGGATTTAGAGGATGTAATGCTAAGTGAAATAACTTAGAGAAAGACAAATACCATATGATTTCACTTATTGTAGAATTTAAGAAACGAAAGAAAGAAACAAAAAAAGCAGACTCTTAAATATAGAGAATAAACCTATTTATCAGAGGAAAGGTGGGGGTCATTAAGAGTATACTTACTGTGATGAGCACTGAGTAATGTATAGAATGTTGAGTGAACCATATTGTACACCTACCTGAAGCTAATGTAACACTGTACTTGAATTATATTGGAATTAAAAAAAGGTAAAAAAATCTTGTTATGACAAATGTTAGAATAAAGGCAGTTCATCTTTATTGAGAATTTTACTATGTATCAAGTACCATTTAAGCACTTAGTATGTCTTAACAAGTTTCATAAAATCCCAATGAACAAGTGGGGTTATCGTTTCATTTTACTGAGGAGAGAACTGGGAGAGAACCTTCTCAAGATTATACAACTGTAAATAATGGAGATAGAAAACAATGCGTTTCGGGGCACCTGGGTGGCTCAGAGGGTTAAGCCTCTGCCTTTGGCTCAGGTCATGGTCTCAGGGTCCTGGGATCGAGCCCCGCATCGGGCTCTCCGCTCGGCGGGGAGCCTGCTTCCCCCGCTTTCTCTGCCTGCCTCCCTGCCTACTTGTGATCTCTGTGTCAAATAAATAAAAAAAATTTTTAAAAGTTTAAAAAAAAAAGAAAACAGGGGCACCTGGGTGGCTCAGTGGGTTAAAACCTCTGCCTTCGGCTCAGGTCATGATCTCAGGGTCCTGGGATCGAGCCCCGCATCAGGCTCTCTGCTTGGCGGGGAGCCTGCTTCTCTCTCTCTCTCTGCCTGCCTCTCTGCCTGCTTGTGATGTCTCTGTGTCAAATAAATAAAATCTTCAAAAAAAAAAAAAGAGAGAGAGAGAGAGAGAGAGATAAAAGCACAAACTTAAAAAAAAAAAAAAAAGAAAACAATGGGTTTCTGGCTTAAGAGCCTCCACTCCTCACTTTGAGCATATTTAGTAACATGAGATTCTGAAGGATCTATGCGTTTAGATAACTTCTATGCCTATATCTATATCTTTAAGTAACTTCTAGAATAATAAATGGTTTGGGGGAGTTAATAGATTGTATATGTGATGTCAGAATAAAGGATTTTGTATAGATCTCTAAAATATTTAAAGTTGTTCCCAAACCTTGCTGTGCATAAGAATCACTTGAAGAGTTTGGGAGAGGAAAAAAAAATCTGGACCCTATTCCAGACTACCTGAATTTTAATCACTGGGAGCAGGACTTTAATATATCTTATTTTTAGCCCAGCATGAGGCAGACATTTATGCACCAGTGGTATATAGTATGTAACAAAATAGCCTAAAACAAAAACAATATGTGATAAGGATGAATAATTATGGTGGCTAACATTTGTAGAGTACTTTTGTATTATCTCATTTAATTGTTATAACAAACAATCTTGTATATTAAGTTGGTATTATTACCTCCCGTTTGTAGATGGGGAAACTAAATCTTAGAGTAGTTCAGTTAACATGGTCAAAGTCACACAGCTAATGAGCACGTGATAAAACTAGGATTTGAAAACAGATCTGCCAGACTACAGGACATAGAACATCCCATAGTTGATCCTGTTAAATTATAGTAGATTATAGATCAGAGAGAACTAAATACTGAATATGAATTGTTACTATAGGGATCTTTTTGCTTAAAAAGAAGATAAAAAAGAATATATAAAAATTAATGTTTGTGTGCCATCTCCTTTTTACACATTTTCTATTAATGACAGTAGGTCATCGTAGTTGGTGAATTCCCTAAGGGCCAGTTTCACTTTTAAAAATTTGGTTAATGCATATATGTAACTGTAACTGAGATTTGTATTGAGGCTCAGATGTCTATATATATCTCCTCCTACTTCTCTGTTACTTCTATTTAATATTTTCTCTGATTTTATTTTTCCTACATACTCCTGAAATGTTGGCATTTCAGAAGTTCCATCATGAGGTTTTTCTTCACACTATTTCCTCATTTCAGATAAACTTAATCCACTCTTAATACTTCTACAAAGACTTTAAAAAATATGGTTTTATAACACATAACATGAAATGTATCATCTTAATCATTTTTAAGTATATAGTTCAGTAGTGTTAAATATATTCACATTGTTGTGAAACAGATCTCCAGAATGTTTTCATCTTGCCAAACTGAAACTCTATACCCATTAATCTACAACTTTCCCTTTTCCCTCCTCCCAGCTCCTGGTAACTACTATTCTACTTTCTGTTCCTATGAATTCCACTATTCTAGGTACTTCATATGAGTAGAATCATATGGTATTTGTTATTTTTTGACATTTCCCATTTTTTGGCTTATTTCACTTACCATAATGTCCTCAAGATTTATCCATATTATAGCCTGTAATGGTATTTCCTTCTTTTTAAAAGCTGAATACTATTCCATTGTATGTATATACTACATTTTCTTTATCCATTGCTGTTAATGGGCATTTGGGTTGCTTCTACCTCTTGGCTATTGTGAATTGTGCTGCTGTGAATTTTGGTGTACAGACATCTCTCTGAGAACTTGCTTTCAGTGATTTTGGATATATATCCAGAAGTGAGACTTTTGGGTCTTCTGGTAGTTTAATTTTTTCCAAACACTTTTTTTTTTTTTTTTAAAAGAAAGAGTATGTGGGGGTAGAGAGGGGCAGGGGAAAGGGACAGAGAGAATCTTAAGCAGCCTCCATGCCCAGTGTGGAACATGACATCGGACTCGATTTCATGACCCTGAGATCACGAGCTGACCCTAAATCAACAGACGTCTAACTAACTGAGCCACCAGGCACCCCTTTCCAAATATGTTTAAAGTAGATGACTTGTGACTCCAAAACGTGGTATCTTGATCTCACACATTTTAGATTCTTAACAGTCTGTAGGACATCTCTTTATGCATGTCCCATGTGTACTTCAAAATCAGCATGCCTAACACTGAAGGCCTCAGATCTTGTCCCTTTGCTCGTGTTCTTGGGTTCATGGTATACAATCATTTATTCATTCATGTATTCGGTATATGTTAAATCACACTGCCTAGGGATGAGGTACAGTTAGTGTTGAGGACACATCAGTGAACAAAATAAAGTCATTTGGATCTCATATTCTAGTGAGGGAAGACAGATAAGAAAGGAGACAAATAGGTAGAGTGTCATGGCTAGAGGAGTTCTCTTTTAGATAGAATGACTAGGGAAGATCTCTCTGAGATGACCTTTGAGTAGAAACCTGACTGAAGTGAGGGGGTGAGATATGTGGATATCTAAAGGAAGGGCATTGCAGGCAGAGGGAAGAATAAGTATAAGCAGTTTAATGTGGGAGCATATTTTACTTGCTTAAGAAATTGTAAGGAAATCAGATCAACTGGAGTAAGTGAACCTCAGGGTTGGTGGAAGAAGATGATGTCAGAGAAGGAGTTGGAGCCAGCTAATGTAGTCTTTAAAGTCAGAATGAGGTCTTTGACCTTTACTTTGATAATATGGGAAGGCATTAGAGTAGGATTTTGACTTAACATTTGTAAGTACCATGCTGGCTTCTGTGTGAACATGCAGTAAGCAAGTGGGGCAAAGATAGAAGCAGGCAGACCGGTTTGGAGACTATTGAAATACCAATCCAGAGGAGGGATGGTGGTTTAGACTAGGGTGGTAATGGAAAAGATTGGTCAGATTCTACATTTTAGAGGTAGAATAAAGAATTTCTTATAGGTCAGATGTGGAATGTAAGAGAAAGAAATTGAGGATGACTATATGATTTTTGACTTGAGCTATGGAATTTTGAATTGCTTACCAGTTGTGTTGATTGGGAGGACTGGAGCAGGAGTGGCTTATTCAGTCGCCCAAGCCAGAAGCCTGGGCATCATTCTCAACAACTTTCTCTTTTCAGTTCGTATTTCGCAGTGCTGACCAAATGATATTCCTGAAAGGCAAATTTCAGTTGTAGCAGTTGCCTGCACATTATCTTCAGGTTAAGTAAAACTTTAAATACCTGTATTTGTATTGATTCTCATAATCTAACTCTTGCTTACTTTTCCAACTAGCTCATCCATACTGCTTTCTGACCCAAACCTTTGCTGAAGCCACACAAAACTACTTTCCATTTCTGGAACAGACTTACCATAAATAAATAAATAGACAGACAGACAGACAAAAAATATTCCACCCTTCTCCCTGACCACTCTTACTCTGCTTTTTACCCCAGAAGAGCCCTGCTTTAACACTTGGTTCAAATATCACACCTTCTTCCCAGCTTTTTTTCCCTGGCATTCAAATTACTTCCACTCTTTTGCCTCCATAGAGTATCTTATATATTCCTCTATTGAAGTTTGTAGTAAATGGAAGGAAGAGTCATCAGCTTTTGAGTCATACAGTAGAGTACTTGAAGAAGACTTAAGAAAGGGTTATCACAGTGATTAACATACTCAGAAAGTAGGAATTTGAAAGAACATTTAGAAGAATTTAAATATAGTAGATTGTTGGAAATTGTCTGTTACAGATGCTTATAGAAAATCAAATAATTATTTATGAGAAAAAAAAAATTCCTTTCTGCCCCAGAAAGAAAGAGGAGAAAATTGTGTTAAGCATCTTTTTGAGTCCTCTTTGGCTTTCCACCATAATCTCATTGTCTTTCTTTAGAACTCTACAATTTAGTGTGGACACTTAAATCTACTACTTTTGTTTCTCTGGCCTTTTACTTGCATAGCTGAGAAAGTTTAATCCCAAAATGGACCTTTTTTTTAATAGTTCATTTGATTAACATAATACTAATGAGGTCTGTGAAATAATAGAAAAAATATATATTGGTCTCTGTCCCCCGGTTCCTGGCACAGAGATCCAAAACCTTTATAATTTCTTAAGTGGTAAGAATCTAGTGTTATCTTTTGTTCTAATATTTGGTTTTTGACCTTGGTTCCTGATGTAGAACTACGAAGTCCCTTGGAATCTCCTGGGTGATAGGAGTGACTTTTGTTCTATTGAGAAGATTTTGGCACCTGGATAGCTTCAGGATGGGGGCTGATCACCAGAAAGACCAGACCATAATTAGAAGCTTGGATCTATCATTGCTACCCCCATCCTCTATGAAGGGGAGAAGGACTAGAGATTGAGTTAGTGATGGTTCATGCCTGTGTAATGAAGCCTCCTAAAAATCCCAGTAATACACGTTGGGAAGCTTCCAGGTTGGTGAATACATGAGGATGTGAGGAGGGAGAGTGTGCCCAGAGAGAGCATGGAAGCTCAGCATGCCTTCCTATATGCCTTTCTCTAGGCACTTCCTCCATCTGGCTGTTCCTGAGTTATATCCTTTTATAATAAGTCAGTAATCTAATAAGTAAAATGTTTTCCTGAGTGCTTTGAACCACTCTAGCAAATTAATTGAATTGAAGAGAGGATCGTGGGAATGACTGATTTTTAGCCAGTAGGTCAGAAGCACAGATAACAAGTCTGGACTTGTACTTAGCATCTGAGGGCAGTAGGCTTGTGTGACTGAGCCCTTAACTTGTGGGATCTAATGCTGTCTCTAGGTAGATAGTGTCAAAATTGAGTTAAATTGTAGGACACCTAGCTGGTGTTGCAGAATTGTTTGATGTGTAGAAAACCCACACATCTGGTGTCAAGTAAAATAGTGTTGTTGGTAATAGAGAATGAGAGTAGAGGAGACACATAGGATAGTGTTTCATCCCCATATAAGGTAAAAAGTAAAAATACCACAATTCATGGCTATAGAATGATGGGCCTTTACAGAACTTCTCATTGGATCTACTCAGGGCAAAAACACGAAGTGGGGATAATTTTGTGCATTTAGCATGGACACTTAAATCTACTACTTTTATTATTTCCTCAGTACCCAGAATAGTTCTAGATAAGTTACTAAATATTTATTGGATGGGTTGATGTTGGAATGAATGAATGAAATATTCAGATAAATGATTGAGATGCATGAGTACTTTGTAAGTACAAAACAGTGTAAAATCATTGAGACTTAAAGCAAACCAAGAAGCAGACTCTTTTTTTTTTTAAGATTTTATTTATTTATTTGACAGACAGAAATCACAAGTAGGCAGAGAGAGAGGGGGAAGCAGGCTCCCCGCTGAGCAGAGAGCCCGATGTCGGGCTCGATCCCAGGACCCTGGGATCATGACCTGAGCTGAAGGCAGAGGCTTTAACCTACTGAGCCACCCAGGCGCCCCAAGAAGCAGACTCTTAACTATAGGGAACAAACTGATGGTTACCAGAGGGGGGTGGCGGGATGGGTTAAATAGGTGATGGGGATTAAGGAGGGCACTTGTGATGAGCACTGGATGATGGAAGTGTTAAATCACTGTTGTACACCAAAGCTAATATTACACTGTATGTTAACTAATTGAAATTTAAATAAAAACTTAAAAAAAAAGAAAAATCATTGAGAAAAAGGTGGTGTGAATCAGTTAAATTTTCTTGAAGAAAATGATTCACATCTGGGTTTGCATCTCCACGAGGCAACAATAGGCGTTTCTTTCTTCATGATCCCATTGCCTTTCATATTAGTTGTTTCAATTAGTTGTGTCATATTAGTTGTTTCCATAACTGCCTGTCCTGGAAAGAACATGTCTTGTCATTTTTGTTTTCCCTCTGGTCCTAAAACACTGTGTTCAGGGAATAAAAGAAAGAATGAATTTGAACTGGTGGAAAAGAGGATGTTCTTTATAAAGGATCAGTGTGATTGGAGGAGAGAAAGTCTGGGTTTGTTGGAAGAATTCACTTGATGGCAAGAGCAGAGTTGTGAATGCTAAAATATTAGTACTTTGTGGGTCCAAAGTTTATTTTTTAGGTATTTTGAAATTATTTGACTCTGACATGCCATAGAGTAATAATTTCAAGTTGAACAAAAGTATATTAATTTAGAAAGTATTTTTTCTATATTTTAAGTATTTTCAGGAGATGAAAAAAATGGTTAATGGACACAACAAAGCCAGTATTACTGGGGTGCCTGGGTGGCTCAGTCAGTTAAGTGTCTAGCTCTTGATGTCAGCTCAGGTCATGATCTCAGGGTCGTGAGATGAGGCCCTACATCAGGATCTGTGCTGGGGGTGGAGCCTGCTTAAGATTTTCTGTCTCCCTCTCTCTATCCCTTTCCCCTCCTTCTCTGGGAAAAAAAAAGTAATTATTATTTTCCTAGTTCACAGGCTTTCCAAACATTGGTATATGTAGAGTTGCCTATACTTTTAATTCTATCAACTAATAATATATATGATTATATATGTAATAAAAGTTTATCATTTCTATTTTCATAAAATTCTAAATACTTTTTCTGTTTATAAATTCTTATAACTTAAATGTATTAAGTATTTAGTTTACTGATCTGTAATAAGTAATTTGGAAATTGGCCAGGTGAGGAAGCTGCTAATAAGAATAAAGCTAATGATATGGGGCGCCTAGGTGGCTCAGTTGGTTAAGCATCTGCCTTTAGCTTAGGTCATGATCTTGGAGTTCTGGGTTGAGCCCGCCCCACTTTGGGCTCTGTGCTCAGTGGGGAGTCTGCTTCTCTCCCCACCCCCCACCCCCAGCTCATGTTCTCTCGCTCTCTTACTTCCTCTCGCTCTCAAATAAAGAAATCTAAAAAATAAAAAAATAAAGCTAATCATAATGCTGTGGTGTAATTATGGAAGCATTACTGAAGAAACATCTGGAAAAATGGTGGTCTGTTAATAAGTAATATGTATTATAGAGAGAATAATGAGTATTATAAGGATACTCCTATTTTTATACTTTTCATACTATTTCAAGAGTTAGTTGTACTTTATTTCCCATGTATTTCTTAGCCTTTTATAATTTAATTTTTACTAAAACTTTAAAAATATGTCTAATAGTCTCTTCTCAGACCTCATACTATTAGACCATTTTCACATTTTTCAGTTTTGTCTAATCCTTCCTTATAATACCTTCTTCGCCCCTTCTATGACATATTCCTGGTCTTTTCCCTCATGTCTAACCCTTCTATTTTTATTGTTTTGTTTTTGTCTTTAGCTTTCTCTCCTCTATTTCTTATATGTATGAATTCCACAAGACTCTTTGTCTCAACTTCTCTTCACCAAAGAAAGCTTATAGGGGGAGGGAATTAAAATATTTTTAGGGATGCTTTTATTTGCCTTTAACATATATTGCTTTACTAGCTTTGAATTTTTAAATTACTTTGACTCCATTTGGATATTACCTGAACTGCTTATAGTAAAATTAATTGTTGAATATATTTTTGTCTTTGCTAGAAGGCAAGCTATGTCACGTCCATTAGTATATCTCCATTGCCTAGCCTAGAGCTTGGTATGTAGTTGGCAATTAATACATATTTGTTAAGTAAACAAATGATTCCTACTGTCACTTTGAAGTTAACATGTTCAAAATTGAACTCATCTGAAATTTTCCTTTGCTTCTATATCCACTTACTGTTTGATGTCCAGATCAAATGCTATTTCTTTTCTGAGACTTTCCTTAATCTTCCCCAAAATCTCTCTCCCTATTCTAGATTCCTTTAGCAAATAATACTTTTATTGTACCTTCATTCTGGATTACATTTTACATATTTATGTACAAAATAGGTTGAGGTCAAGGGCTAACTTTCAACCCCAAAACAAATGCATTATTTAAAATGATCCTAAGGTCTTAGAAAACAAAAGTGGAGGTGTGTCACTGATCCTTCTGCATAGTGTTGCCCTCTTCCCCATCTTGCTACTTTTCACTTATCTTTCAGTCCTTTTTTTTTTTTAACGTTTATTTATTTATTTGAGAGAGATAGGGAGAGAGAGAATATGTGTGCATCTGCAGGAGCAGGGGGAGGGGCAGAGGGAGAGAATCTTCAAGCAGACTCCCTGCTGAGCATGGAGTCCTTCATGGAGCTTGACTCCACAACCCTGAGATCATGACCTGAGCCAAAACCAAGAGTCGGTTGCTCAGTTGACTGAGCCATGCAGGCACCCCCACTTATCCTACAGTCTTAATTGAGACATGATTTCATCTAGGAAGCTTTCTGAGCTTTGGTCAGGTGTTGACTATGTGGCTTTTTTTTTTTTTTTTTTTGGTATTTGTTTTTTAAAGATTTATTTATTTTTACTTTAGAGAGAGAGTGTGTGTGTGGGTAGGGGCAGAGGAAGATGGGGAAAGAGAATCCTCAAGCAGACTTGCTGCTGAGCACAGAGCCCAACCTGTGGCCTGATTCCAGGACCCTAGATCATGATATGAGCTGAAATCAAGAGTCAGTTGCTCAACCGACTCAGCCAGTCGGGCATCTCTGTTTTTGTTTTTTGGTACTCCTCCAGCTCATTAATTTAACAAAAAGTATCAGGTGTCATTTAATGCCTGTGTTGTGCTAGGCAACTGGGATAAAGTAATAAACAAAATTACTATTATCTTGTCTGTCACATAGCCTACATCCTACGGAGAAAGGCAGATATAAAACAAGTATTCACCAAATAAGTAATTGTCAGTTACTATGAAGGAAAAGCACAGTGTTCTATGTGAGAGTCAGCCTATATAGATGGGGGGTTGATTAAGAAGAATTTTTTGAAAAAGTGTATCTAACAAACTTCAGTTATGATTAAGATTTAGTCAGACAAGAAATGGGGAAAAGGCATTTCAAACAAACATACTATCTTCAAAAGACCTAAGAAAAATAGAATTAGATGCTTTTGAGGAACACAAAGATAGGCCCATTTTGGCTAAGGAAATAGTATTACCTCATTATACAGATGAGGAAACTGAGGCTCAAAAGAAGTTCGGTGAGTGTAGAACATATTAAGGTCATAAAATTTGTAACTGGAAAAGCCTAGGTTCAAATTTTGGACTTTGTAAATCCTTAGTATTCTTTCCATTATACCTTGAATTCCCGAGTGAAAATTTGAACAAAATCTTTTCAAACTCTGGCATTTTGTTTCTTTTCTAACACCATAGAAAATTCTTTCACTATTTTCTATTTTTTAGCAAAGGAGATATTTCTGTGTGGAGCCATTGCTGTCAAAAGAAAAGAGATAATTGACCTGGAAGTAGGCAGAGATGCTTCCATTGAATTTGTGACTTTGAAAACTCATTTTATTATTTGTTTGACTCAGGATTTATGAGCCTCCAGGTTGTCGGGGGTCTATGGAATCCACTGTCTGTATTAATCTGTGAATATCTTTGTATTTTGCCAGTGGAGCATTACAGCTCTCAAAATTCATAGCAAGCATCTTGCATTCTACTTTATTTCCATTCAACAGAATAACATTATAAACTTGACCCACTTCTGACAAATAATTTAAGTTAATGTTTCACAAAATACACAAACTCCTTTTGGGAATTGATTTCTAGGCAGCTGATAAAACACTGAAGCGTTACCCTTTTTTTTTTTTTCCCTTTTTCATTTTGATGTGGACTTGGATGGACAAGGGAAGGGAAGTTGTTATGATGCAGAGGCAAAGTTGGAAATGCCAAGTTTTTTCCTCGAGGGAATGTTTGTTACCCTGCCGTGAACTGCCTGCAATCCAGGATGTTGCAGCGTCCTTGCTCAGCAGCCTGCAAAAATGTCCATATCATGTCAGTACTGTGCGATGTTCCAAGTAACTGGAGACTTGTTAGCTTAGAGACCGACTTCAGGAATGTTTTATATAAGGAAACTTACCCAGTGATATTCCTGTTTCCTTTTGTAACCTGGTACAATCATGGTATTATGTTTATCAGAGAATTTTTGCCTCTGTGTTTTTTCCTTCTAAATGTTCTTTTTACTAAGAATAATTATAACATGAAAGACTGATTTTATTTCTTCAGTCCATTTTTTCATTTGTGATTTTGTATCTTACTCCTCTCAATCTGAAGAAAAAAATCAGTTAAAAAAACTTTAAGGTACTTATTTTACTTGTTCTGACATTCTTTTTTTTTTTTTTAAGATTTTATTTATTTATTTGACAGACAGAGATCACAAGTAGGCAGAGAGGCAGGCAGAGAGAGAGAGAGGGAAGCAGGCTATCTGCCAAGCAGAGAACCCGATGTGGGGCTCGATCCCAGGACCCTGGGATCATGACCTGAGCCGAAAGCAGAGGCTTTAACCCACTGAGCCACCCAGGTGCCCCTTGTTCTGACATTCTTAAACATTGGTTTTTGTGGGTGTTTTGCTTGAATGAAGACTGTGAGAGTAAGCTTTTTATGACTCAAGATTTGGGGATATTATATGCCAAATGCATGTTTTTTGTTTTGTTTTGTTTTTTTTTTTAGTTTCCCAAAATACGGTGTTATCGTAGTAAGTAGAGAAATATTTTAGAGAATATTTTGTATTATTAAGAAAACATTTAGTGTTTTGTTTAAATTTTATTTTATTTTTAAAGATTATATTTATTTGACAGAACGAGAGCGCATGAGCAAGGGGAGCAGTAGAAGGAGAGGCAGAAGCAGGCTTCCTGCTGAGCAGGGAGCAAGATGAGGGACTCCTGGGATCATGACCTGAGCTGAAGGCAGACACTTAACCATCTGAGCCACCCTGGTGCTCCTAAATTTTATTTTTCAAAGTATACTTGTTTTCCTGTACAGTGTTCTCCACCCCACCTGTCCCTGAGCATTTTTCTGTTGTTGTTGTTTTTTTTAAATGGCTTTCTTTGTTTTTTGTTTGCAGGCAGCTATCAATGGTGTAATACCCCAGGAAAATGGCATTCTACAAAGGTATGTTATAAGGTGCTTAATAGTAGGATGAGAATTTAGCCAAGCGAAAAGAGACAGTTGTTAATTTTTTTTTGTTTAACTTTTTGATAGAGCATTTGATCCTTGGTGTAGAAGCTCATTAATATAGTTACTGTTCTTTCAGACAATTTTATTATATCAGTTTCCTAAAGTTTCCAATTTTTAACTATATAATGTTATTTCAGAATGAGTGGTACTATTTTAATGGTGGTTTTATTTTATTTTTGAAAAAGCTTTTCAAGGGGATCTTCTAATTCATAAAATGGAATCTCAGAACTCTAGAGCATGGTTATTATCTACCTATCCAGGCGTTATCTCCAACCTTGCTACAGTCTTTTTTTCTTCACTTTTGGTTTCTAAATTAAGTTCATGTTAATTTGCAACAATTTGAATAAGTCCTTAATTGATGAAACTTCCCAAAGCACTGAACTGTTTCACTTGAAGAATGCATTGTTAACATGTGGAATGTTCTTCATGGTTTTGTGTCATTGCCAGAGGGTAAAATTGGAAGATGAAGCCAAGAGAACTATAAGATACAAAACCATTCCTTAGATTAGAAATAACTTTTTATAAATTTTCTTTCCTTAAAATTAGAGGCTGGTTTGGATTAAAAGAGGACGCTATAGAGTCATAGGAGGTAAAACCATTCTCCCTTCCAAGTGTAGTTTAATTACTTGATTTTTCCCTCCTCTTGTGTCAATTCAAACTTTGGCTTGAATTTCGGTGGCTAGGATTTCTAAGTCACTGAAGCATGATCTACTAAGTGCAGATGAGGCAAACAGAAACAGCAGACTAGGAATGAGATTGTTTTGGAGAGGAAGAAGAGTGCTGTTGCAAAACCATCAGAAAATTCACCATGAGCTGCAAAATGTGCTATACTTTATAGGAAACTGTGTATATTTAGAAAGGAAGCAAATTCTGTTTGGTACTTTTACTACCCTTAGTAAATAATAGACCTGTTCCCCACCATTTTTAAAAAACTGTCAGAATTTCATCCAGAGTAAATGTGGCTGATTTCCAGAGTCTGTACCAAAAAAAATTTTTTTTTTTTTTTTTTTGTTCAAAAGCGTTCAGTTTTACTGAAACCCTTATCTAGAAAGCAAACCAGATGATTACAGGAACTTCTTTATGGTCATTTTTTTTTTCTTGGTTTAGAAGGTTTTAGACTTCTAAATATGGTTCCAGTTTTATTCTTGAGTAAATTTTATTTCACCTTCTGTGCCAAAATTTTTGCTTGCTAAACCCTTGTGGATTTAGCTTCTGGGTTCTGAGTACATATTGGATATATCTTAAAATTAACAATATTTTGCTCTGGGTGAACTGTAGAAATTTCCTCATCCCTGGAAACATCCCATCTCTCCTGTCACTGATGATACTTTTTGCTTAATATTTAAAAGTAGAGATTCAGCACTAAATTGATTTCTAATACTATAAAATTTGGAGTTTAACGTTCATTAGAGAGTGGTTTTGTTTATTTTGTTTGCTTATTTAATTAAAGGAATGAATCATATATGCACAGAAGAAAATCAGTTGTATCTAGCAATAGTCTTCAACTCTCTCCCTTTCTGACTTTGTTCTTTAGCTTTGAAATCACTGTGGAATTGACATAATTAAAAATTCGCTTGTATATCTCCTAACCAGAGGAAAATGAAAGAGGGTTCTTTGTTGCTTTCTCATTGGCTTACCACTGAAAGTGGAAGATAGGAATGGCATATGTAAATAGTTAAAAGGGTTTTTGTTTTGTATGTTTGACTTTTATTGTGTAGTCTGTGAATACAGCTGACTCCTAATTTGTCAGTTCATACTTCGACAGAGGAAAAAGCTACCAAAAAGATTTTTTTAAATATGAATTATTTTCGGAGGGAGAAGAACCCAGTCCCTGTGCTTTATAGCTGTTCTTGAAATCAATTTTTTTTGTGAATTCAAAAGTGGGAATATGGCTTTTAATGTACCCATAAAGTTCAAAGTAAAGAAACTAACATTTTAAAAGTGCTTAAGGCACTGTGCTAGGTAATTGATTTATTTTTCATTATTTAATACTTATTATAACTCTTAAGAGATTCATATTTCATAGTGAGGAAACTGAAGGTTAGAGAGTTTACTTAGATTTGCCCAAGCTCACAAATGTAGTAGGTGGTGAAGTCTGGTTTGTCTCATTTTAAAAGCCATGCATTTTTTTGATACCACTCTGCCCTATTCTAGGTCAGCAAACTAACCATGTCATGTCTTTTTTTTTTGTTTTTAAGATTTTTTTCATTTGGGTAAAAAAGTTGGAATTTAATACGTGTATAAGATCTTTCTCCCATAGCTTTGTTTTTACAGTTACTATTTTAGTTGTAAGCAAGTAAAGGCAGATATTATTATCCCTCATTTTACAGGTAGAGAGAATAAGGCATGAAGTGACTTGGCCCAGATGATACAGCATGATGTTGATGGAGTCAGGATATAAGCAAGTCTTCTGCCTCATCCTCCAAGGCTTATTTCACTAGACAATATATACTGCTAATACAACATATTTATAAACTGTGTGACTTATGCTGTCATAAATGTAAGCCATTCAGTCATGAAACATCAAATGTGTGCATGTTTATTTACTACCTCTTGGTATAATATTTTATTTATTAGCATGTTGTCCAGAGCCTTTTAAACATTATTTTTGGAGAGAGTTATTATTAGAAGGAAGTGCTAATGAATTACTTGTGTTAGTAGACAGCATAGGCTATATTTTCTAAAAATGTTATGAATCATTAGTGTAATTTTCCTCATTGACTAAGTGGGTAGTATTTGTCAGCTCACATTTTTTTGACCCAGACAGATATTCTGTATGTTTCTTTGTCTATTGTTTAATTCATTGAGGAAACCTTGAGAAGACTAGGCATTTTTCTAATTATTCACTGTTAACGTTTTCAGGATATATAATGCTGAGGTTTTTGATATGGAATATATCCATTTTGGCCAGTTAGTTTCTATTTATTGTCTTCTCTGGTGCTCATTTAAGAATCTGATTTTTTTCTAAAGACAAATTTATCTTTAAAACACATGTGTGTTTTTGTTTTGTTGTTTTTGTACCTAGAAATTTTACCTTGGGATGGATTTTTAAAAATTGAAATAAACATGTACAGAGTTCCTGTTTACTTTTGCTTTGTTCATTGCCTTCCAAGGATGTGTGTGGTTTGTAGAGTGAAGTTGCGTAAGGATAAAAACACTCCTTTAGTTGAGGTTTAGATCTAAAATAGATTTCTCCATAGCGTTCCCCTTAACAATCAGTGTCTTTTTTTTTTTTTAATTATTGATTAACTAGAAGAATGAGTATATCAGATTATAGAATGGTGTCTTCATAGATGAAAAGTCTTAAAAATACTTTTTTTTTGAGTCAGCAATTTTGGATGTCTTTGGATGGATACCGTTGAACATTAGTCAAAATTGATAGGATCATTAACTGGTAGTCTCTCTTTCTCCCTCCCTCTCTCTCTCTTTTTTTAAAAAAAAATATTGCTAGTGAAAAACTCTAATGCAAATTCATCATTTTTAATTATTTTTATTTTTATTTTTAAAGATTTTATTCATTTATTTGACAGAAAGAGACACAGTGAGAGAGGGAACACAAGCAGGGAGAGTGGGAGAGGGAGAAGCAGGCTTCCTGCTGAGCAGGGAGCCTGATGCAGGGGCTAAATCCCAGGACCCTGGGATCATGACCTGAGCTGAAGGCAGACGCTTAATGACTGAGCCACCCAGGCATCCTCATTATTTTTTATTGATCTTGAAATAGAGTAATTAATAGCCAATATGAAAATTCTCAAATGAGAACTTTTAAAAAAATTCTCTTGGGCTGACAACACATCAAATAGCCTGCTGTGATTAGAAA
This sequence comes from Martes martes, assembly GCF_963455335.1. NCBI lineage: Eukaryota > Metazoa > Chordata > Mammalia > Carnivora > Mustelidae > Martes > Martes martes. The sequence continues at coordinate 151,491,571 of NC_137891.1, forward strand.
TGTACTATCTCCTAGAGTTAGGGTTTGGTAAAGAAAAAAAGTGCATTAAGGTGTTTCAAACACTGGGAATTTCATATAGGGAATCAGTTCCAGAAATGTGGAGCAGGTTGAATGAGCAAAATGGGAATACTGAGATAATTCAGATATAATGACATCAGGAAACAGCTGGACCAGCAGGCCCAGTTGTGGGTGGGGTGGTCCTGCTAGGCTTGAGGAAAGGAGCATAGGCCAAGAGCAGATTTACAGCTGCAGCATCCTCTGAGTAGGGTGGGCACAGCCAGAACTGTGTGGACTGGCTCCAGAGTATTCCAGGAAGCCTGCTCTAGGACAGGTCTGTCTGGGAGAGCCCCCTGCTAACCACTAAAGGGCACAAAGTTGGGGTGCCTGGATGGCTCAGTCATTAAGCACCTGCCTTTGGCTCAGATCATGATCCCAGGGTCCTGGGATCGAGTCCCAAATCTGGCTCCTTGCTCAGCGGGGAGCCTGCTTCTCTCTCTCCTACTCCCCCTGCTGTGTTCCCTCTCTCGCTGTGTGCCTCTCTGTCAAATAAATAAATAAATAACATCTTAAAAAAAAATAAATAAAGGGCACAAAGTCACTCCTAGTATTAGAGGGAAAAAGGAAAGTGATTGGGAGAAATTGAAGTTAATAGGACTTGGAAGCCCAGAGGAACGGCCTTAGCAATTTGACCACAGACATAAGAGAAAGAAGTCCTGCTTCAGCTGATAATGGTACCTCTGCAAGATGCAGAGGCTAGTTTCGAAGTATTGAAAGAAGCTAGAAGCTAACACTGGTGGCTGATGCTAAAACAAAGTGGGTGTCATTGTTACAGTATGGTCACTGCTAGGTCACTGGTGTAGATAAGATCAATGTGCAGGGCGCCTGGGTGGCTCAGGTCATGATCTCAGGGTCCTGGGTTGGAGGCCCTTATTGGGCTCTCTGCTTAGCTGGGAGCCTGTTTCCCCCCCTCTCTGCCTGCCTCTCTGCCTATTTGTGATCTCTCTTTCTGTCAAATAAATAAATAAAATCTTAAAAAGAAAAAAAAATCAATGTGCAAAACTAAGAAGAAAATTTTGTGTGTGTCTGTACACACACTTGTGTGCTGCTGCATTTTTGTTACTATTACTGGTTATAAGGCCGTGATTAATATTTACCAGTTTCTTCTTCCACTCTTTATATTCCCTCTGCTAGCACCTCAGATAGTCAAGTTTCTTTACTTGGTGGGTCATCTCAAACATTTATTCTTAAAATCCTCAGTGGACCTGTCTTTTTAAAATTGGTTATAGTTTTCCATTAACTGATATTATTGGACATGCCCCAGAAAATAGTCCATTGTATAGCAGCAACCCAGTTTTTTCTTGGTAATCAGGACCTCCCACCTCACTTCATACCCCCTTATTTTACTAGTTAATTCAGTAATATGAAGAGTACAAAATGGCCAAGTGGCACTCTCAGGTTGTAGTTTTATGCAAGTACTGTGGAAATACTACATTCTTTGGAACTGTGATCTTTGAACCACCAGAGCCCAAAGTAGCAGGAAGCAAAAATTCTGTTATTAGTGTAATAAAAGAAACCACTACTAACACTTAATTCTTTTTTTTTTTTTTAAAGATTTTATTTATTTATTTGACAGACAGAGATCACAAGTAGACAGAGAGGCAGGCAGAGAGAGAAGGAAGTAGGCTCCCTGCCGAGCAGAGATCCCAATGCGGGGCTCGATCTCAGGACCCTGGGATCATGACCTGAGCCGAAGGCAGAGGCTTTAACCCACTGAGCCACCCAGGTGTCCCCTAACACTTAATTCTTATACCCACATTTTCTGGCAATATGAGAAATATCACTGTGTTTTAGTCACTGATACAAAGCATATACTACATGTTTTAAGGTGGAGACCCAAGTTTTGAGTATGTTATCTCCCAACTGTCTTCAGCAGGACATTTCACTGTTCTGACAAGCTAGATACTTCTGGGTAGCAGTATATATGAATGATACCAGCACTACTTTTGCTGTGAAATGAGTTCCTTGGTTAGAATTAGTGTTGTGTGGGGAAGCCTTAGATCAATAAGGTATTCCCTCAAATATGAACGGTGGTGCTGGTAAAAGTATTGCTGTCAGGGAAGTCAAGTCCATATCCAGAGCAGCGTCTTTTTAAGGGAGAACATACTGCTTCCTCCTCCATGATAGAAATGATCCATTAGGGGCGCCTGGGTGGCTCAGTGGGTTAAAGCCTCTGTCTTCGGCTCAGGTCATGATCCCAGGGTCCTGGGATCGAGCCCCACATTGGGCTCTCTGCTTGGCGGGGAGCCTGCTTCTCTCTCTCTCTCTGCCTGCCTCTCTGCCTGCTTGTGATGTCTGTCAAACAAATTAAAAAATCTTAAAAAAAAAAAAAAAAGAAATGATCCATTACCAGATCTCAAAGGAATGATGCCATATTGGCTCAGTTAGTTTCTCTTGTTTGCAGTTTTCAGACACTTTCCCTAGCCAGAGTCATACTTGGTAAGGGGAAATTGATGTTGTACTTATGTCTAATCTCCACTCCTCTTGTCATGGCCTCACTATATAGTAATGCATGGAACAGCCCTAGGGTAGTAAGGGAGAAAAGCTGACTTACATCAAGAACAATGTCATCTTATGCACATTGGGAGCCATTTTTTCCCCCCCAGTGGGTAGCCTGTGGGCAGCATTCCCCTCAGAAACATATATTCACACTTTGTGTCATTCTGAAAGTTCTCTTTTCATATCTTTACCCCTGATTTCCTTGCCACTTAATTTTTCTTTTATTCTTTCCAAGTCCCGATCAGCTGGCCAACCTATTATCCATTGTCCTTGGGTGAGTATAGATTTGTACTTCAGGTAATCTATCTTTCTAAAAGAAAATGTCAACCTGTGGTACAATCCCAAGTGCTCCCCACTAGAAGGCTTTTCTTTCACTACTGTCTTTCTGGGGTAACTTGGGGGGCTGTAATGCTTCAGCAGTTTGGTTTTTTTGGTTGGTATGAGCATGTATATTATACAACCATATTTTTTTCCTTTCCAAGTCCAAATCTTTTCTTCCTCATTTAACTTGGTTATTTCTTATTATTGATGGGAAGTACAAGGTACAGCAGCTGGCTTTTTACCTTGACTTGCTTGTAATCACTAGACCCCAGAAACCTCACCAAGGTGGCAGGTTCTCCCTTGCATTTTTGTGGCATGTATCTTCTAATCTCTATCATAAATGTGTCTTAACAAAGCATTCAAATACTTGCTACTTTTCTCTTCAGGATTTGTTCACATTGTTATCAATGTAATGTTTTTTTGTGGAATGTCTAGGTGATCAAGATCTCTCCAGGCTAGATTGATATGCTAGAGGAGAGTTGACATAATCTTCTGAAAAAGACAGTGAAGGTATTTTGTTTACCCTGCTGAGTAAAAGTAAAATGCTTGTCTTGGTGATTGCAAATTAATATAGAGTAAAAAAGTATATGCAAGATCAGTTGCTTCTTGCTACTAATCCTTCCTACATAGTAACCCTAACTCCGTGGATCAGGAAGCAAATATGGGATGTCTGCGAGTTACTGAGTATGTCTCTTTCAATTAAGCATTCAGAATCTGGAGAAGTTGTTGCAGGGTAGGTTCACAGATTGTTTGAACATGGTATGAGTGGATTTCGGCCCAAACTTCATTTACCACCATAATCTTCCACTTTTATATCCTCAGGAATTAGTATCAGTTTAGAGTTAGCAAGTAGTAATCCCATAAAAATTTAGATATTTTCCTTTTATCAGTACACAAACACCCTAATAAATGGCTGCAGGCCCATTAGGGGAAGTCTTAGAGGAAAATTTCTAATACATACATGTGGCTCTGTTGCATTGTGCTTGTGGGGATCAGGGAATTTATGTCTGTGAAACAACTTGTGTTTGGAAACGAGGAGTGAGTATGACTCTCTGTTGTGGTTACAGACATTAGGTTTTAGGCTATCAGATCTAGGATTTCTGATGTTTTTAGATCAAGTAGTATTTTAGTCAGTTGACTTTTAATTTGCTTCCTTAGAAATAATCGTGTTCTGGGGCGCCTGGGTGACTCAGTTGGTTAAGTGTCCTACTTTTGATTTTAGGCTCAGATTGTGATCTCTCAGGATCATGAGATTGAGCCCTTTTGGGGCTGGGCATGGAGCCTGCTTAGGATTCTCTGTCTCTCTCCCCCACCACGCTTGGCACATGCTCTCTCGGGGGAGGGGGGGGAATAATAATCATAATAATCATGTTCAGTTAAACACTTTTAAAGATCTCTGCAGGTTGAAATCTTCTGATTGCCCCTTCTTGTCTATGCTGTCCATTAATATAATTGCTTCCACCTTTTTCTTAACTAAATTCTGCCATTTGAACTGAGTACTTTGGGTTCTCATACCCATTAAGGAAACTTATTCATTGGTGTCATCTCTTCAACCCATGGAAGACAGCCACTACAGTTTTTCAAGAATGCAGACCCTCCCTTACTAATGTATTTCTTAATGCTTTAGTGCAGTGTCCTCTGGGACCTCATGGATGATGTAGTAGGAGGATGTATGTATGTTTAGATTGTACATGGAAATCCACTTGAGCATTCTTATTTTTCTAAGCATCAGGATTTCTTCTACATTTTGCCAGGAAAGTTTGGGCATTTCATGCTCATTAAATTTAGACTCCTTTGGGACTTAAGTTTCATTCAGTCAACAAGCATACTATTAGAGGACTTACAGCTGCTTAAGCAAACATGTTATATTTGGCCCTATTCAAACTCTTTTGGTCAAATTCACTTCAAACTCATTTCCTTACCTATTCCCTAGGTTTTTGCTTTATCAAAATCTTATAATTTTGGATATAAGCCTTCTCTAAGTGAAGACATTGTACTTATTCTCTTGGAGCATGCCTAGATCTGATTTTAGATGTAGTAAGGAATGGTGGGGGTAGGTTTTGGCAGTAGGCATCCCTTTTCAAGGCAACAGTCTCAAGTAAGAGCATTGCCAGTTTTTAAGCAAGAGGAGGCTAACCTCAGTCATGAGAGGAGGAGTTGTTTCTCTTTACAAAAAAGGTTGGGAGGGACTCTGAGTTCAAGGGTGTAACCTTCATCTGAATCTACTTGGGTATCCCTATTCCACATTTTAGGGTCCCACTCTTTCTAAAACAGTGTTGTAATTTTCACTAAAGAAACTTAGAAAGTACATGTACTCAGCTTTCATTGTAGTTATTTAAGCTGCAAAATTAAATTTTGTGTGTGATTCTCAGTAGGATCATACCCGCAGGATGGGAAATAATAAAGTGCTACTTCAAAAGCTTTAGCTTTCTTGTCATGGCTTGAACTAAACGTTAATAGCCCTAAGTGTGTCATTGTCTTCTGTTAAGCTTTCCATTAGAGTCAGAAGCAGCCAGCTCAAAGTCTTTATTTTGTCATTATTGCCACCATAATGGCCAAGTCAAATAATCATTTGTCCCCTTAGGTACTTGTTTTAATAGGTATGTGATCATAATGAACTATAAGTGACAATTTAGTTAATCCTTATGCCAGTACATGCTCACTAGTATCCCATTTTCCATTGGCACAGAGCTCATCAGTATATTGAAGGTCAAGGACATAATCAAACCAGTAACTGAATCCCATTTCTGGGACACCTCCATTACCAATAAATAAATAAATAAATAAAAATTGGGTATTTCAAATTTAATGTAGAATTGGTGTGGAGAGCTAAAAGAGCAAAAAAGTAAAACTGAAGTAACCTATGTATAGTAACTGCTTCAGGAAGTTACCACTCTTAGGTCTTGGTCAAAGGATTAACAGAACTTTCAAGCTCTGAGGAGCCTGTTAGACCTGAGTTAGTATCAGGCAGCTGTGGAATGCACACTGTCTAGCTCCTATTGGTATCTGAGGGGATGTCAGGAATCTGGTTATATGAATGCTGAAAAAAGCCAGGAGACTAAAAGCTATAGGATGATACTGATAGAAACATATGCAAATAGGAAGAAGGAAGGCTTTCGTCCTCTCCTCCTAACAAATGATCTCTATCTAGTATCCCCTATTTACAGAATCTATTGGGGAAACATACGCCAAAGGACAAATAGAATTTTGCAGAGTGCTAGAATAGACAATAGAAGGATGAATTTTGAGTTAAGAAAACAATAAGTCAGGGACCAGCCTGTTAATGTTAGCTATTTTTCTGAGGTTCCTAGAAGTTGTGACAAAATTTACAGATATGAAATATCATTGCACACATTCTCTTCATAGATACTCCAACAGTGGATTCCAACAGTGATATTCTTTCCTGCGTTGGACATTTTCTTTTCTATGTCTTACTTCTAAGATTACTTTTCTTGAATCTAACAACTAGGAGAAAGTGTAGATTTTTGCCTTTGGATCAGTGATTACTAGAGTATCTGAACTCTCATCATTATTACCTACAATGAGAAATATTTGGAATCCAAAAAATACACATATGCAAATATTGATCAGAATCAAAAGTTTTGGGAAATAATACTTGGTTCTAACTATTAAGTGCCATGTAGTAATTATTTGTATCCTATCCTATCCTGTCCTAGTCTTTAAAAGACAACCACAATGCACAAAATCAATTTTGTAATCTAAATTCGGTAAACACTAATCAGAGCAAAAGTGTGAAGTAAATGTAAGTATTTTCTCCTGAGTTGTCATAAGAATAGTGCTTATTTGTGGGTTTTTGGTCATTGTTTTTGTTGTTCCTGTTCAGGTTCCCAATCTGTTGTTTTTTCCTTAAATTTAGAGTGAGAAAAAAGATGTTTTAGAACTGAGCTTGTAGTTTTGGTGGTGGTGGAACATATGTACAATAATGATGTTTCAATGGAAGCATTCTTTATGTTCTCTTCTTCTTTACTTCTCCCTGTGAGGGGGAAAAAGAAGTGACTATATATGATAAACTAAGTGAGAGAAAAATCAAATTCTTTAATAATTATTCCTTTACTCACTGGTTTGTTAAATATTTAAGCACTTTCTCTGTAAAAGCTTGAGCTCCAGGGAGAGGATACAGCCATTAAATTAACAAATGTGAACTTTGCCCTTCTGGAACTTCTATTCTCTGGGGGGTCTTAAATGTCAAATGATTAATATCAATTATAATTGGTAGTTGTGAGGAATTAGAACCATTCTGAGGTAGTAAAACATGCTCTGAGTTGAAAAACATTAAATCTGAGATATGAAGGCTGAATATAATTAGCTAGAAGAAAGATGGAATATTGGGATGAGATGGGAAAGAAAGAACATGCTTAGAAGGAATAATCTGTGTTCCCCTATGAAATGAGAAGGATCAAGGTGAGACAGAAGAAATGAAAGGCTGTTGTGGCTGTTAACATAGAGAGATTGGAGATAGCCTAGCACAAGCTAAGTCTGGGGAGGTAGATAGGATTTGGATAATATAGGGACTTATACACCTCTTTATAGCTCTGTATGAAGAGCAGAGGGGAATATTGAAGAAAATGACATGAAGACATTTATATAATTTCATTTTTGTGATGGTAAGGAATGACATGCAAGGGAGCAAGGGAACATTCAGAGAGATTAGTTAGGAGGCTGTTGTATCAGCCTGTGCAAGAGGTGCTTGTGGCTTGCGGTAGGGTGTCAGCTTCAGAGGGGAAAGGTAGATAACTTAACTAAAAGATTTTTAGATGGTAAAATTGAAAGGACTGACTAGATATGGGAGTTGTGAGAAAAGAAGTTATCAAGGATAACAGCCAGAAGTTTCTGGCTTGGATAGCTGACATGAGGAATAATGGAGGGAGAATCAGGCTTGGGGAGACAAGAATGAGTTAAACTTTGGATATACTGAGTTTGAGATCTTACCAGGTACCAGACAGTGTGCTAAGCTTTTCACGCATTTATCTGACTTAATCCCTACGAGTGTAATTAATTTTCCCATTTAACAAATGAGATAACTATTAAGTGGGCAGAACAAAGATTGTATTTTTATTTTTTAAGATTTTAACATGTTTAAGTGTTATTGAGAAGAATCTAGAAGAGAAGATGATGTTGAAGATAGTGGAAAGGAAAAGTATACCATAATGTAAAGCTAATTAGAAGATGGTTTTAGATAGAATGATGTTGCCCCTGTTTTACAGAAAGAGAAAAAGAGTACATATGCTGGTTAGTTGGTGGATTTGTTGTAAAAAAAAGGGAATTTCATCTTGATGGCATCTGTTTTCTATGCAAAGCAGGGAAAAAAATAATCTTTTAAGACTGAGGAGTATGATAGAATGGAGATTTAAGGATGATTAATTTCTGAGTTTTGTGGAAAGTAGAGTTAATCAAATAATCTTTCAGAGAGCAAATGAAAGTGAATGAAGAAGACACTGTTCTTAGTTCACAGAAATTAATGTCCTACTAACATCATAACAATGTAAGGCAAAAATCTGATTAAATGCTAAATGATATGTATGATACTGCTAATAGACACAGAAAGACAAGGATGGGAGGGAGAGTAATGTGGCTTTCAGTTGCTAGGGAAGATTTTATGGAGGAAGTAAAACTTTAGTTAGGCCTTGATGCATAGGTAGGTAAATTTGATTGGAAGACCAACACAAGCCAAGTATGGAATGGGTCCTTAGTGGTAATCTGTAATGATTTGGTTGATGATAATCTTTCTTTTTATGTCAATATTTCAGTGACTATGGAGGTGAGACTATACCAGGACCTGCATTTGATCCAAGTCACCCAGGTTCAGCTCCTGCTCCCTCTTCCTCTTCAGCATTTCGACCTGTAATGCCATCTAGGCAAATTGTAGAACGGCAACCTCGGATGCTGGACTTCAGGGTTGAGTACAGAGACAGAAATGTTGATGTGGTACTTGAAGACAGCTGTACTGTTGGTAAGGTTTTTCCTAGTATAAAGCCTTCATAAACAAACAATTCATTAGGTAAACATTTAGTTTATATTCTTTTCTTTTGAGTTGACTGCCAATAAGAAGGGAAAAAAGGCAAATTGAAACTGATATTTTCCATACAGATAATTGTGCTTCATTTTGAAATACTATGTTGATACTGAGGCAAGTTTGAGAATAATTCTTTTGTTCCACTTACATGGAATGGTATAAGATGCTGTTTTAGGGCAGATGCAAATCAAACTTTTAAGTATATTGTGTGTTGTACTTTATAGCTGAAATTTATTCTGTTTTTATGCTATGGTTAATGAGAGATCAGAAATAAGACCTGTTTCTATCATTCCTTCTCCCTGCCAGTTGAATAACTGCCAGTTGAATAATTGCTTCAATACTATACTCTCAAAGGAAACTTAAAGTGTATGGCTGCCATTATTGGATAGATTTTACCCAATTCCTTTCCTTTCCTTTCCTTTCCTTTCCTTTCCTTTCCTTTTCCCTTCCCCTTCCTTCCTTTCTTTTCTTTTTTTTTTTTTTTAAGATTTTGTTTATTTATTTATTTGACAGATCACAAGTAGGCAGAGAGGCAGGCAGAGAGAAAGAGAGGAGGAAGCAGGCTCCCTGCTGAGCAGAGAGCCCGATGCGGGGCTGAGATGCGGGGCTGAGATGCGGGGCTTGATCCCAGGACCTTGGGATCATGACCTGAGCCAAAGGCAGAGGCTTTAACCCACTGAGCCACCCAGGTGCCCCGCTTCCTTTCTTTTTTAAGGATTTTATTTATTTATTTGACAGAGAGAGCACAAGCAGGCAGAGAGGCAGGCAGAGGAGCAGGAGAGGCAGGAGGAGCCTGATGTGGGGCTGGATCCCAGGACTGTGGGATCATGACCTGAACCTAAGGCAGACGGTTAACCAATTCAGCCACCCAGGTGCCCCTATTTTCTCAGATTACTATAGAGAAGCTGTGTTGTATTCATATTTGATTCGGATTACCTGACCCATTAATATAATTTTGCCTTAAATCTAAATTCCAGATATTTCTGAAATTTTGCCTTTGTTTTTTAAAGGAAGATTCTTGCCTAATTTTATTTAATTTTTTAATTGAGATATATTACAGGGTCACCTGGGTGGTTTAGTAGGTTAAGCGTCTGACTCTTGATCTCAGCTCAGGTCTTGATCTCAGGATTGTGAGAACAAGCCCTGCACTGGGCTCCAAGCTGGGCATGAAGCCTACTTTAAAAAAAAAGGAAAAAAAAAAAAAAGAAGAGGTACATTGCAGAGAAGGGCGAAACTGTTAGAATATTGATCATTCTCAAACACTAATCAGATTGTTATTCCTTTACTTAGAGCCATTTAGAAACTTTCTGTTGATTTAGGATGAAATTAAAATCTTTCATCATGGCCTGTAAGTCCCTGGTTGGTCAGGCTCCTGCTACATCTCTGGTTTTCATTTGTTACCACTTTCATCCTTGTTCACCATGCCTAAGTTGTTTTGGTGTTGTTTCAAGTTCTTGAATAGGTTATTAGCTCACTCAGGGCCTTTGTACATGTATCTGCTTCTGCCCAGATTTCATTAGTCCATTCATTTTTTCCCATGCTCATTCCCATGCCCCCTATACACTCCCCCTCTTTTTTCTTTCAGTTGTGCTAAAAAAAAAAGCACATAATATGATATGTATCCTTTTAACAAATTTTTAAATGTATGATTGTTAACTATATGCACATTGTTGTACAGCAGATCTCTAGAACTTTTTCATCTTATGTAATTAAAACTGTATCCATCAAATGGCAACTCCCCATTTTTCCCTTCTATCAGCTCTTGGCAACCAGCATTCTACTTTCTGCTTAGATGAGTTTGACTACTATAAATATATCATATAAGTGGGATCATACAGTGTTTGTCCTTCTGTGTCTGGCTTATTTCCCTAAGTATAATATCCTCAAGTTTCATCCATGTGGTAGCATATTACAAGATTTTCTTCTTTTTTTTAAATGCTGAATAGTAATCCATTGTATGTATATACTACATTTTCTTTATCCATTCACTCATCCATGGACATTTGGGTTGTTTTCACCTCTTGGATATTATGAATAACGCTGCAGAGAACATGGGTTTGCAAATACCTCAAGATCCTACTTGCAATTTTTTTGGATAAATACCCAAATGTGGAATTGTTGGATCGTATGTGGCTTTATTTTTAATTTATTGGGGAATGTCCATATTCTTTTCCATAATGGGTGCACCATTTTAACATTCCCACCAATATAAAATGCATAAGGGTTCCAATTTCTCCACATCCTTGCCAGCACTTGCTATTTTATGCTTTGTTTTGATTTATAATGGCTTTTTTTTTTTTTTTAAACAGGTATGAGGTGATACCTTATGGTTTGGGTTTGGATTTCCATGTCATTAGTGATGTTGAGCATCTTCTCGTATACTTGTTGGTTATTTGTATGTCTTCTTTAGAGAAGTGCTTATTCAGGGCCTTTACCCATCTTTAAATCAGGTTACTTACTTTTTTGCTTTTGAATTATATGATTTCTTTATTTTGAATATCAACTCCTTATCAAATATATGCTTTGCAAATATTTTCTCCTTTACAGTCTCATTGACTGTTTCCTTTGCTACACTAAAGCTTTTTAGTTTAATCTAGTCCCACTTGTCTATTTTACTTTTGCCGTCTTTGCTTCAGGAATCATATCCATGAAATCATTGCCAGAACCAATGTGTGAAGCTTTTGCTTTATATTTTCTTCTATGAGTTTTATAGTTTCAGAACTTATGTTTGAGTCTTTAACCCGTTTTAAGTCAAGTTTTGTATATGGAATAAGGGTCCAATTTCATCCTTTTGCCTGTAGAAACCCAGGTCCCCCCCCCCACCACCATTTATTAAAAAGACTATCCTTTCTCCATTGTGTAGACTTGGCATTCTTGTCAAATCATTTGACCCATACACATGGATTAATTTCTGGACTTGCTATTCTGTTCCATTGCTCTGTATGTTTTTCTTTATGCCAGTACGTACTGTCTTGATTACTTTGTAAAATGTTTTGAATTCAGGAAGTATGAGGCCCTCAGCTTCATTTTTCTTTCTCAAGATTGTTTTGGCTATATAGGGTCCTTTGTGGTTCCTTATGAATTTTAACACTGTTTTCTGTAAAAATGTCTGCAAAGATGCCATTGGGATTTTGATAGGGATCATATTGAATCTGTAGCTTGCTTTGGATGGCATGGATATTTTAACAATATGAAGTCTTTCAATCCATGAACATGTGATGTCTTTTCATTTGTTTCTTCTGTACTTTCTTTTAACATTTTTGTTTTCATTGTACAAATCTTTTGCTTTCTTGGTTAAATTTATTCTTGTGTGTTATTGTTTTTGATGGTATTGTAAATGAGACTGTTTTATTAATTTCCTTTTTAGATTACTTGTTAGTGTAGAGACTTTGCTAAATTTGTTTATTATTTCCATCAACATTTTTTAAAAATGGAATCTTATGGTTTTCTACATATAATATTATCTGGAAACATAATTTTATTTCTTGCTTTCTGATTTGGATGCCTTTTCTTTCTTTTTATTGCCTAATTGCTCTGGCTAGGACTTCAGATATTCTGATGAATAAAAGTGGCAACAATGGGCATTCTTGCATTGTTTGTGATCTTTAGAGGAAAAGATTTTGGTTTTCACCATTGAGTATGATATTAGCTGTGGACATTTCATATATAGCCTTTATTATGTTGCAGTAGTTTTCTTCTGTTTCTGGTTTGCATATTTTTGTCATGAAATGGTGTTGAATTTTGTTGAATGCTTTTTTAGCATCTATTGGGATGATCTTGTAACATTTTTCCCTTCATTTTGTTAATATGGTGTATCACATCGATTGATGGATTCCATATGTTGAACCATCTTTGCGTCACATATATAAATTTCATTTGGTTATGGTGTATGATCTTTCTAATGTCCTGTTGAATTTGGCTTTCTAATATTTTGTTGAGGATTTTTGCATTCATATTCATCAGGGTAATGTTGGCTTATAGTTTTTATTCTTGTTCTTGTAGTGTCCCTTTTTGGCTTTGGCATCAGGGTAATATTGACTTCATAAAATGAATTGGAAGTGTTCTTTCTAATTTGGGGGATTAGTTTGAGAAAGAGTTACATTAATTTTTCTTCAGATGTTTGGTAGAATTCTCTTTTGAAACCACCCGGTGCTGAATTTTTCTTTGTTGGGAAGTTTTTCTTTGTTGGGAAGTTCATTACTGATTCAGTCTCTTTACTAATTATAGATTTATTTAGATTTTCTATTTCTTCAGATTCAGTCTCTGCAGGTTATACGTTTCTATGAATTTACCCATTTCTACCAGGTTATCCCATTTGTTGGCATATAATTGTGTATAGTAGTCTATATTCATATTATTTCTGTGACATCAATTGTAATGTCTCCTTCTTCCTTTCTGCTTTCACTGAGTCTTCTTTATTTTCTTAGTTTAGGCTAAAAGTTTATCAGTTTTCTTGATCTTTTCTAATATCAACTCTCAGTTTTGCTGATTTTTTTAAAACTATTTTTTCTATTCTCTTTTAATTTCTGCTCTAATCTTTTTATTATTTCCTCCCTTTTTCTAACTTTGAGCTTAGCTTTTCCCTTTTTTTAAAGTTACTTGAGGTGTATTAAGTTGTTTATTAGATCTTTCTTGTTGTTCTTTTTTTTAAATGTAGGCATTTACTGCTATAAACTTCCCTGCTTTTCCTACATCCCTAAAGTTTTTTCTTCGGTATGTTGTATTTTTGTTTGCATTTGTCTCCAGATGTTTTTAAATTTCTCTTTTGATTTTTTTCTTAGATCTTTTGGTTGTTTAAGCATAAGTTGTTTAATTCCAGAATTTTCCAGGATAGATGACATGTTAGATCACAAACAAGTCTTTTTTTTAAAAGGTTTATTTCTATTCTAAAGATTTTTATTTATTTATTTGGGAGAGAGAGAGAGAGTGAGCATGAGCAGGGGGAGGGGCAGAGAGAGAAGCAGAGTCTGTGCTGAGCAGGGAGTCCAATGTGGGGCTCAATGCCAGGACTCCAGGATCATGGCCTGAGCCAAAGGCAGCTGATTAACCACCTGAGCCACCTGCGCACCCCTAAAGGTTTATTTATTTATTTGGGAGAGAGAGCATGGGGGAAGTAGAAGAGGGAGAGAATCTCAAGCAGACTCCTTGCTGAGCATGGGCGCTGAAACAGGGCTTGATTTCATGACCCTGAGATCATGAGCTGAGCCGAAATCAAGAGTTGGTTGCTTAACCAACTGAGCCACCTAGGTACCCCGGTCACAAACAAGTCTTAATAGATTTAAGAAGATTGAAATCATATCAGGAATGTTTTCCTACTATAGTATAATGAAACTAAAAATCTATAGTAGTTTCCTTTTGCTTCCTTCTTCTTAAATTCATTAAAACTGATTTACAACCTAACATGGCATCCACTCTTGAGAATGTTCCATGTGTGCTTGTATTTTGCTGCTTTTCAGTGTAACGTTTTGTATGTGTCTGTTAGGTTCATTTGGTGTACAGTGTTGTTTGCGTCTTATGTTTGCTTATTGATCTTCTCTGTGGAAGTTTCATCAATTATTGAAATCCCCTACTATTATCATGTTGTGTATTTCTCCCCTCAGCTCTGTCATTGTTTGCTTCATATATTGTGTGCTTTGATGTTGGGTACATGTGTTTATAATTGTTACATCTTCCTAGTGAATTGACTCTTTTATCATTACATTATGTCCTTTCTATCTTGTGAAAGTTTTTGACTTAGACTCTATTTAGTCAATGTAAGTATGGCCACCATGTTCTGTTTTGGTTACTATTTGCATAGAATATTTTTTTCTATCCTTCCATCATTCTGTGTGTCCATGAATCTCAGGTGAATCTCTTGTAGATACATATAGTTGTATTTTGTTTTTTTTTTAATCCATTCAGCCTGTGTCTTTTGTCTATGGAGTTTTATCCAATTACATTTAAAGTAATTACTGGTAGGAAAGGACTTACTATCTTTATTTTGTTTATTATTTCCTTTGTCTTGTAGTGCTTGTTCCGTCTTTCTCTTGCCATCTTCCTTTGTGTTCATTGATTTTTTTTTGTAGTATCATGCTTTGATCTTTGTTCCATTTTGTGTGTGTGTGTGTGTGTGTGTGTGTGTATGTGCGTGTATGTATTTTCTGTAGCTGTGTTCTTTCTATCTTCTAATCTTCTCGTTACCTTTGTAGTTACCGTGGGGCTTACATAAGACATAGTTTTAATAATCTATTTTAACCTGCTAACTTCAGTCATCTATAAAACTAGTCTTTATTTCTTCCCTTCATTATTGATATCACAAATTACATCCTTTCATATTATGTACCATTAACATTTTATAGTTACACTTATTTTGTATGCCTTTGTCTTTTAGCTTCTGTACCAGATTAAGTGATTAATCTCTACTGTTACAGTATTTTGTACTTGTCTAGAGTGTTTTGTAGTTGTCTATATATTTACCATTAACAGCTTTATACTCCTGTGTTGATATTTAGTATCCTTTTGTTACAACTGGAGTACTCTCTTTAGTATTTCTTTTAAGGCAGTGTTGAACTTTCTCAGCTTTTGTTTATCTGGGGAAATTTTTTATTTGTCCTTAATAGATGAAGAACAGTTTTCCTGGATATAGTATTCTTGTTTGGTAGTTTTTTTCTTCAGCACTTTTAATACATCACTTTATCCCCTCTGGCCTGCAAAGTTTCAGTTAAAAATCTGCTTATACTGGGAGCTCCCTTTATGTGATGAGCTTTTCACTTGTTGCTTTCAAATTCCTTTTTGTCCTTTAATTCAACAACTTGATTTTTTTTCTTAAAGATTTTATTTATTTATTTGACAGAGAGAGATCACAAGTAGGCAGAGAGGTAGGCAGAGAGAGGGAGAGGGGAGCAGGCTCCCTGCTGAGCAGAGAGTCCGGTGCGGGACTTGATCCCAGGACCCTGAGATCATGACCTGAGCCGAAGGCAGCGGCTTAACCCACTGAGCCACCTGGGCGCCCTCAAAACTTGATTTTAATGTGATTATTATTTTTTGGGTCCTTTATGCTTTCTGAATCTGTTTCCTACCCTAGATTTGGGAAGTGTTCACTATTATTTCTTCAAATAAGCCTTTTACTCCTTTGTCTTATTTTCTGCAACTCCCATAATGCATATATTGGTCCTTTAATGGTTTCCCATTAGTTCTCTGGCTTTTTTCACTCTTTCTTTTGCCTTTTTCTTTTTTCTCTTCTGACTGGATAATTTCAAATGACTTGTCTTCAGGTTTACATATTCTTTCTTCTGGTTGATCAAGTCTGTTGTTGAGCCCCTTTAGTGACTTTTCAATTCAGTTATTATATTCTTTAGCTCCAAAATATGCTTGGTTCTTTTTCTTTTTTTTTTTTTTTATAACTCTCTTTCTATAAGTTGATATTTAAAATGAATTTATAATTTTATAATTACCAGAACCCATCTACTGATATTTGAAAAATAGTTTTATTTATTTTTACAATAGTAATTAATCAGAATTGACCCTGCTTATTGTTCATATAGATTTTCAATAATATTGCTAAGGCATCCTTGGTGTGTAAGTAGGAAACCCCTTATATAAGGTTTTACTAGACTTTACTTTCCTAGTTTAGTGATGAACATATTTATTATAGGGGAAAGAATTCAGTACCATATCACACTATTTCTTTTAATTAAAATTATCTCAGGTTTTTATTTGTTTTTAAAAAACTGGAAAGAAGTCATATATTAAATTCATTTGAACTGCTATTTTGTAGCATGTGGCTGAGAGTTAACAATGTCTCATTTCAAAGTGACCTGATTCTTTTTGTTGTTGGAATATTTGGTATATGGTGAAGGTAAATGGATCACTTGAACCACGCTTTTCATTGGTTTACTCAGTTGGAGTGAAATCTGCTTATTTCAAAGATGGTGATCGGAAATGCTGGCTTCTCTGGATGTTGTTGTTCTACTTTAATTCTGTCTGAGTCTGGAGGATAGTCTATGAAACTGTTTTATAGCTTTGTTATAAAAACATATGATAGAATTTCCAGGAAACACATTTGTTAAATCTGTTGGCTTTATAATTAATTATAAAAGCAGACTTAAAGAGTAGAAAGTCAAGTCATCATTCTGTTTGAAAACAAATGAAATAGTTATAAACATAGAAATAAAATATGATTCAAAAGAGATTATATACAGATATGGTACAATTCATAGGTTCTCCTTCTTCTAATTATTCCAGTTTTTATGAATTAAATTGCATGCCAGTCAAAGAATCATATCATGCATCTTCTCTGTGTTCACTGTTAAGTTTGTTAATATGCATTAGTGTGGAAGTTATGTGCAGAGATATTTGGGACTTAATGGAAAATTTTTTCTTCTTTCACTGCATTTGGTTGATTAAGTTCTGTTTTATAGTAATATTATATGAATTCTTCCTTTATTTTTATGACCTCTGTTACAGTTCAGGAGTTAATCTCTTTCATGAATTATTTTATTTCTTAAAAGGTTTTATTTATTTATTTGACAGAGAGACACAGTGAGAGAGGGAACAGAAGCAGGGGGAAGTTGGAGAGGGAGAAGCAGGCTTCCTGCTGAGCAGGGAGCCTGATGCAGGGCTCGATCCCAGGACCCTGGGATCATGACCTGAGCCAAAGGCAGATGCTTAATAACTGAACCACCCAGGTGCCCCTCTTTCATGAATTATTAACATAATTCCTCCAATTTCTATTCCTTCATTTTCTTTATTTCTCTAGTCTGTATTACATACTTGTCCTATAATGATGGTTCTAGAAAGTAAATCTTGTACATCTTTCAGTGGTTCTTTATTTCCTATATTCTATTTGATTTGCCCCTCCTTGTATGAGAAAACACCCACATATTTTAATATTACATTGAAATATCTCTCCTTTATGAAGCCTTTCCTAACCTCCATGGAAATAGTTAAGTTGATTTATTCATGGATTTTTTTTTTTCCTAAAGATTTTATTTATCTATTTGACTGGCAGAGATCACAAGTAGACAGAGAGGCAAGCAGAGAGAGAGAGGGGAAAGCAGGCTCCCTGCTGAGCAGAGAGCCTGACACAGGGCTCTATCCCAGGACCCTGAGATCATGACCCGAGCTGAATTCAGAGGCTTAACCCACTGAGCCACCCAGGCGCCCCTCATTCGTGGATTTCAAAACATCTTATTCTTTGTTTGTTTTTCAGGTTCCCTTTGTCAATGTTAACTTCTCAAACTGAGAAACTAGGTCTTATTCTTCTCTAAATTCACCAAGCACAATGATTAGCACAGAGCAATATCTGCTGAGAAAATAAATGGTTCAGTAAATGAGCATATATATGTATTTGTTTATTAAAATATTTACCATAGGAAAATTTAAAAAGACGTTCAATAAAGTTTAGGTGACCTGAAATATAATTGTTAAATACTTTATATACATAGTCCAACTTACTGTTACTAAGAGATTGGATAAATAGTAATTTTTCTCTCTATGTATAAATGTTAAAATGCAAAGAGATGCTAAATAAGATCCAGTTTTCTATGTTATTATCAGGAAGACTCCACAGTGTGTGAAGCCTAAAGGCAGCCAACAACTTTATATCACAGTGACACCTAGTGGTAATTATATTGGTCTGTTAATATTTTTAGTCTGTTACTTATTTATTTGTTTATTTCTGCAGTTTTGTTTTATTACAGAATCCTTCTGGGGTTTCTTAAATAAATTTAAAGAATTATTTTAAGACACTGTTTTTTCTATAAAATACCATCTAGTGTAAAGTAGTATGATCTCGAGGGTAGGAATTATTGTGCATTTTTATGCCTATAATATCTAGCACTGGATTTAACCTAACAATCAGGTATTTATTCAGTTAAGTTTGTTGAATCAGTGCTGCCAGCTAATCTGCTTTTGCTGGGCCTATTCAGCATAGCCTTAGTTTCATTTCTGGAATGGAAAATAGAAAAATAGGTCTGTCATTAGTTTAACCATTTGCCTCATTTTCTTTTCTGTTTTTAATCTACTTTCTGAAAACTGTGTTTATTATATTGGATAACATTCTAGTTTAAATGAGTCAGATTGAGTATAGAAAGAGTTAAAACATTTAGCAAACACATTTTGAGCCTAAAAAGTGGTTTAGGATATTTCAAACTAGTTTTTCTCTTGAATCTATGAACTTAGTTTCCAGTCTTGACTCTGTAACTCAGATTAACTATGTAATTTTTGGCATATGCCTTTACCCCTCTATGTTCAGCCACCCTTTATGAATAATAACCACTATATAAGTGATTTTTGTTGTTATTAGTGCATGTAAAAGGAGAGAAAGAGTAGCAGTCTTACTTGTCTTAAACATGTTGTAAGCCTGAAATGACAAGAGGATTGATCATAGCTTGTATTTGTTGGGGAGGGGGAGGTGTTTGCAAATGTTGTGCATTAGTTGCTTTGTTCTTTGGTCCATCCACAGACTGATATTTATTGCCTCCATGCCAACAATTGTGCACTCCCCAAATTATTTATAAGATCATTTCAATACCTAAATAAGAGCATCTTAAAATGGGCCTTAATGTGCATAGTTATTTTTTATTCATGCGTTAGGAATGTGTCTTTAACCTAGCTTCACATTTCTAAATACTATATTTTCAGTAAAAATCTTTTTTTTGAGAGACGTATTGTTCCCTTCTGTCATTATTAAGTCTCTGCTCTTAGCAGTTTGGTATAGAGTTTAAGCTTACCGTTTTATAAAAAGCTTTTAAGCTTTATTTAAAATTATTTTCCCTCAACTACTTTTATCACTCATGTCATTTTTTTGTTGTTGTTGTCTTCAAACAAAGAAAGGAAGATCAGAAGCACAGACTTAGGATGTTTTCTAACATCTTATTTTGTACCACTTATCTTTCAGTCTCCTCTTCCTCTGATAATTCCCTATCACCTGCCTTTGAAAGACTCTAAGATGACTTTTGAAAAAAAAATTATTTATTTATCTGTCTACCTATCTATCTATCTGTGAGAGAGAGAGAGAGAGCAAGAGAGAGAGAGAGAGTGCACACATGCACAAGCAGGGGGATAAGCAGGCTCCCTGCTGAGCAAAGAGTGTGATGTGATACTTGATCCCAGGACCCTGGGATCATGACCTGAACTGAAGGCAGGTGCTTAACTGACTGAGCCACCCAGGTGTCCCTTTATTCATTTTTTAATACAGACACACACACACACACAGACACACACATACATATAATCATATTATCTGTTATACACCAGCCACTATGCTCACTATACTTGGTTCCTATACAACACTTACAACAATACCATGAGGCAGTCATTGTTATCCCTGTTTCAAAGATGAGTAAACTGAAGCTCACAGAATTCCTAAATCACAAATTCAGTCTTAAACTGAATCTAGAACTCATGATCTTTCCAATGAAATAATTTCTATTATAGAAGTAGATAGTGCTATGAGAATATTGAAAAGGAAGATTCCGTTTTAACTGGCATCTTGGGAGATGGGAAAGGAATAAGTGGGGTGGTGAGGGTGGTCGGGAAAGATTTCAGACAGACCAACTTATGAACTATGAACCAAAATATGTTATGTGGATGTAGTTGTTAGGTAGTTTATTCTAGGTGAGGAAAGCACAGAAACAGGAATGATAATGGGGTGTCTGGTGGACTAATGAGGAATAATACAGTCTTGAGCATGATTCTGGGGTTGTGGTCCTCAGTTGAATAGTTAACTTCAGTGGAATCTCTCCTTTTCCACCGGTGACAGATTTATGCTACACTTCCCTCCCCTGAAGCTACCTTAGTTCCTGCCTCTGCCCTTTTGTACTCATTGACTTACTATTTTCACATTACCTTGAGATAGCCAGAAACTGAATCCCCACTTTATAGTTGTGAGAACTGACAAAAGAGAATAAGTGATTTACTGGTTCTTGGAGATTAATGACGGTGGAGGGAATCTGTAAAAACTTTTTTGTTTTTACTAGAAAAAAAAGCAGCATTTTATACATATTTTTCTTAGGGTCATCTAGTGCATTCTTCAGTACTTTTAGAAATGTAATGCTTATTAATTTTAAGGCATTCATTTCTTCAGCAACTCTGTCTAAAATTTTATAAATAAAAACATTTTATACATCAACTACATGCAAAAAAGAGGTATTAGTTGCATGTGTTTGTTTTTCCTTATTTTGAGTTGCCACCTATAAGCTCCATTCCTTTGACCTCACTCTTCTTTCAGAGACAGACCTCACAAGGTAAATATATTTTCTGTTTTGATGTTTCTTCAGCTATTAAAGACATTTCCCATTTCTTCAGGCTAAACATCTTTAGTTCATTCAACCATCCCAGAGTTGTATTGAAATTAAAATACATACTGTATGGGAATATAATGTATAAAGTATGGTGTTTATAGTTAACAATGTTGTATTTATATTTGAAATTTGCAAAGAGAACAGCTTTTTAAAGTTTTCATCACAAGAAAACAATTACAACTATATGAGGTAAGTCACATTAACTTGTGCTAATTATTTTGTAATATACGTGCATATCAAATTGTTATGTTGTACACCTTGAACTAATGTATCAATTATATCTTAATAAAACTGAAAAAAATGTATACTATAGATGCTAATTGTTGTTAGTCATACTTTCTCAGGTATCACTTTCAGATACTTCTCCATTTTTAGAACTGTGATTCATTTTAGGAGGTCAGTGTGCTGCATAGACAGTGTGACAGTCATATGAATGCCCACCTTGGGTTGAGAGATCATAGTTGATCTAACCTCTTCTTTGATTGAGGAATGTCATTTCTTTCTTTTTTTTTTTTTCCTTTTTTAAGATTTTATTTATTAGAGAGAGAGAAAACACAAGTGGGGGAGGGGAGGAGGAGAGGGACAAGCAGGCTCCTTGCTGAGCATGGAGCACAACAAAGGGCTTGATCCCAGGACCCTGAGATCATGATCTGAGCTGAAGTCAGATGCCTAATGGCATCACCCAGGCACCCCATAGGCATGTCATTTCTATGAGTGTAACTTCTATTAGTTTTGGGAACCACTGTTGCATGATGTTTCAGAGTCTCACGCTGAGAAGGTGATTGGTATTACTTCCTGCCCTGTGCTCACTCTATTTATCTTTGTAAAGCAATTGTTTCATGGTTTCTCAACAAGTCTGTGTTCCTGTTAGACTGTGAGTTCTTTAAAGACAGACATAAATTCTTCTTATTTTTATATTGTGCTTGGTGCTTAGCAGTAGTAGGCATCAATAAGATATTTGTTGAATGGCTTTTTGGAATAATGGGATTAGCGATGGTCTGATACTAAAACTTGTAGCTTAAAAATATCTTATCCATGGGGCATCTGGGTGGCTCACTTGGTTGAGCGTCTGACTCTTGATTTCGGCTCAGGTCTGATGTCAGGGTCATGAGTTGAGCTCCAGATTGGGCTCCGTGCTGGGCATGGAGCCTGCTTAAGATTCTTTCTCCCTGTCTCTCTACTCACCACCCAAAAAACCCTCCCAGATCTTATCCTGTTCCTCTTCCTTTCTTTTAGTTTGCAGTGTTTTCTTGCTAAGGACTTCCTTTTCTACAGTCCTAACCCCTGTATGGCTTGAATTTCTGATTAGTTCAGACTGTTCTATTCCCTTTTCTAAGACCAACATGTTTGCCATCTTAGTGGACTGGAGTCTAAAGAAGAGAAAGCAATAGGAAAATTTATGACATTGCTAGTTATTACCTCTTCTGTCAACCCAAAAATCTCTTGTAAAAATTTAATTCATGTTGGCGTTTTAGGATTGTTGTACTTTTGAGCTGATCCTCTTCCCTCCACTTCTCTCCGACCCTCTCTCCCTTTCAGTTGTTTATGCCATTAGAGGATAGACTATCCCACTAATAGATTTGGTTTGGAAACTTTTTTACAAGCTTGGAAAATATGTTTGAGTTTGGTGAGGACCAAAGAGACTTAGCCATATTTACATAATTCTTGGTCCCAAAATATAAAGATTTATAGGATATGTGATAACCCAAGAAAAATAGAAAAAATTACCTAGCCCTCTTTTCTTGGCTTGGTCATCACAGTAACTCAAACCCTGATATAAACTAACATCAACCAAAATTTCTCCAGGATTCCTAGGCATGTAGAAAGTTTAAAATTTTGTTTTATTTTGTTTTTCCTAATCAGATTAGATCCTTTGCCACTTAACTGTTCTGTTGCAGAAATACCAACCCTCAATCAGATAACCTCCTAATTATTTTCTCTACCTCTAGTCTTTCTCCATTCTAGCTGATTCTTCATGTTCTTGCTCTACTTGTATTTGTTTACACGTTTGTTTATTCACTCAAAAAGTATTTTCTACTCTGATCCAGGTACTATATTCAAGGAAAAGAAAACAGCCCTGGCATTTGTCTTCATAAAACTTACAGTCTAGTAAAGGATATAGATATAATCAATTTATAAGGAATAATTTGCAACTTACATTAAATGATCTCTCAAAAATATAATCATGTCACTCCTGTGATTGAAAAATATCTCATGTACCTTCTCAACAGGTGAAAAAAGAAAAACTGTATGATCATTTCAACATATATAGAAAAAGCATTTAACAAAAAATTCAGTGTCCATTTGAAAAAAACTCTCCAAAATTAGAAGTAAAAGTAGATTCCTCAACCTGATAAAAGACATTTCTAGAAATCCTATACTTAGTATACTTAATGGTGAAAGATTAAATCCTTTCTCCCTAAGATTGAGAACAAGGCAAGAATGTTCACTCCTACCACTTCTGTTCAGCATTGTCATTCAAAACATTATCATTTGAAAATGACAGGATAATCAATGTAGAAAACCCCCAAGAATCTACAGAAAAGCTACTAGAAACAATAATTGAATTTAGTAGTCATAAGACACAAAGTCGCTATAGAAAAATCAATGATATTTTTTTACACTGTAGTGAACAATTGGAAACTAAAGTAAAAAAATACTTTTTAAAAATACTATTTACAAAAAAGACTTAGGGATAAATTTGGCAAAGAATATGCAAGGCCTTACACTGAAAACTGTAAGACATTGCTGAGAAAAATAAAAACTAAATAAATGGAGTATTATCTTGTTCATGAATTGTAAGACTCAATATTGTTAAAATGTCACTTTTCCTCACATTAATCTGTAAAATCAGTGTAATTCCAATAAAAATTTTAGTTTTTTAAAATAAAAGAATTGATGAGTTGATTCTTTTTTTCTTTAAGATTTTATTTGTCAGAGAAAGTGAGCAAGTGCGCAAGCTGGGGAGTGGCAGGCAGAGAGAGAAGCAGACTCCCTGCTGTGCAAGGAGCCTGATGCTGGACTTGATCCCAAGACTCTGGGATCATGACCTGAGCCAGAGGCAGACACTTAACTGACCGAGCCATCCAGGCATCCCATAATGAGTTGATTCTCATATTTATATTAAAATGAAAATGGTATAGAATATTTAAAACAGTTTTGAAAAAAGAACAAACTTGGATGTCTCCATACCACATAATTTTAAGACCTATCGCAAGACAGTAGCCATGACAGTATTTTTTTTTTTTTTTGCAAAGAAAGATAAACAGATCATTGAAACAGAGCAGAGAGTTCCAGAAATAGACCCTACATTTACCTGATTAATTCAACTCTGTAGGAATAGACAGTCTTTTTTAAAAAACGGAGCTGGCACAATTGGACATCTAAATGCAAAAAAACAAAAAAAAAAGCAGCAGCAGCATTAGCAGTAGCAACTTAAACTTTACACTACATACCAGAATTAATCTCAAATAATTCACAAGCTGAAGTGTAAGAGATGAAATTGTAGAATTTGTGAAAGAAAATCTTTGAGACTTTGGGTTAGGCAAAGATTGCTTCTTCCCCAAATAGAACACAAAAAGTACAAACTCCAAAAGGAAAATTAAAATACTGAACTTCATCAAAATTTATACACACTGCTCTTTGAAAGACATTCATTCTTTTTTTTTTAAAGATATTATTTACTTGAGAGAGAGAAAGGGAGAGCTTATGCAGGCAGGGTGAGGGGTAGAGGGAGAGGAAGAGAATCTCAAGCAGACTCCCTGCTGAGTGTGGAGCCTGAATCAGGGCTTGATCTCATGACCCTAAGATTGTGACCTGAGCCGAAACCAGGAGCTAGATGCTTAACTGACTGAGCCATCCAGGCACCTGGAAAGACATTCATTCTTAAGCAAACAAAAAGATAAGCTGAAGACTTGGAGAAAGTAATTGCAAAACACATATCTTATAAAGGACTTGTATCCAGAATATCTGACAAATTCTCAAAACTCGATCCTAAGAAAACAAAAAACCCAATAAAGGGCAAGAGATTCTAATGGATACGTCATCTAAGAAAACATAGAAAGTAATCATGTGAAAAGATGTTTAATACCATTGGTTATTAGGGAAATACAAACTAACATCATAATGAGATACAACAACACACCTGTTAGAATGGCTAAATTTAAAAGCCTAAATACCAAGGACTGGCAAGGATGCAAGGAACTTTAGTATATTGCTGTTAGGAAAGCAAAATGGTAGGAACGCTTTTGAAGACAATTTTGGTAGAATCTTGTTAATTAAAACATGTACTTACTATATGACCCAGAAATTCTATTTCTGGGTATTTACTCAAATGAAAATATGTCCCCACAAAGATTTGTACTAGTATATTCATTGCAGCTTTATTCATAATGGCCTCAAGCTGGAAATATCTCAAATTGTCCATCAACTGATGAGTGGATAAACAGCTGTGGTACAACCATGCAATGCAATAGTACTTAGCAATAATGAGGATAAACTACCAATGCAGGTAACAAAGAATGAATCTTAAAATATTACGTTAAATGGAAGGAGCCAGACACAAAAAGAATCTATAGAATTTCATTTATATAACCTTCTGAAAAGACAAAACTAGTTGATGAAATCAGATTAGTGGTTGCTAGAGTTAGGGATAAGGGAGGGGATTGACTGTAAAGGGGAATATGAGGGAACATTTCAAGGTCATGGAAATGTTCTTTATCTTGATTATGGTGGTTGTTTCACAGGGGTATGTGTTTGTCAAATCTCATTTCATCAAACTGTACCCTTTTTAGGATAAGTTTAAGCTGGTTAGCTTGGCATATATATACATACGTATGACTGATAAGTTCAAGCTGATTAGCTTGGGAGATATATATATAGATATCTAGATATCTATACATATCTAGATATCTAGATATCTATACATATCTAGATATCTACATATCTATATATGTAGATATCTAGATATCCTTACAGCTTTCTTTCCCTTACAAGCACTCATTTCTCATTTCATTGTGTACTACTGTAACCCAGGTGCTCTTCTAGCTCTTAAGGATAGGCTTGACATTAAAATGTTTTAAGCTCGGGACACCTGGGTGGCTCAGTTGGTTGAGCAGCTGCCTTCGGCTCAGGTCATGATCCCAGCGTCCTAGGATCGAGTCCCACATTGGGCTCCTTGCCCCTCAGGGAGCCTGCTTCTCCCTCTGCCCCTCTGTCTGCCTGTGCTCGCTCGCTCTCTCTCTCTCTGACAAATAAATAAATTAAAAAAAAATGTTTTAAGCTCTTTAATGTAAGCAGCTTGAGACATTAATAAAATATAATCCTGAGAGGACAAATTAAGCAGTGCATAGTATGGCAGAAAACTACCTTTAGGCAGAAGTGATTATTAAGTTAAACTAGAATAAATTGTCCATGTTGCTTACCACAGAACATGGAGAGCCCATAGCAACATGGAGCTGGTTATCAACATGCTTGAAAACGAAGCCATTTCTTTTATTCATGCATTCCTCTCATTCTCAGATTCTATAAGTTGCCAAACTTCATAGGAGTGTTCTAATTTTTTTAAAAAATATTTTTATTTATTTATTTATTTGACAGAGAGAGAGAGAGAGGTCACAAGTAGGCAGAGAGGCAGGTAGAGAGAGAGGGGGAAGCAGGCTCCCTGCTGAGCAGAGAGCCCGATTATACCATTACGAATTCCACCAAAGTTCCAATGGCTGCATATCACTATCAACAAAAAGAATTTTCTGTCCTTTTAATTTTAGCCATTCTGGTGGCTATGGTTTCTAAATGTGGCTTTAATTTATATTCCCTGATGATTAATAATAACTAATGACACTGATCATCTTTTTGTGTGCTTCATGGATAATGCATATCTTCTATAAAGCACTGAATAGATGTGTTACAAGTGGACCTTGCATTGTTCTTAATCTTAGGAGGGAAGAATTTGGTCTTTAATTATCAAGTATTATATTAGTTGTATGTTCTTCAGCAATGTGTTTTATGGCATTGGGTTTGTCAATGATTTCATGTATGTGATACCAAAAACATGGGAAGAAAAGAAAAAGTAAGTGAAATGGACTTCATCAAAATTAAAAACTTGTGTGCATCAAGGATTTTGTTTACAGAATGAAAAGGCAAGCTACAGAATGGTAGAAAATACTTGCAAATCATATATCTGATAAGGGTTTAGTATCCAGAATATGTAAAGAACTACAACTCACTAACAAAAAAAATCCACAATCCAATTGAAATTGTTCCCACCATAAAAAAGAAATAAGAATTGTTAAAATAGTAATCAAATTTCACTATATAAATGTGTCAAATCAACATATGTACACCTTAAACTTACACAGTGTAAAGAAATAAAAGGAATCCAAATCGGCAAAGAAGTCATCAAACTTTCACTCTTCACCGATGACATGATATTGTATGTAGAAAACCCAAAAGCTCTACCCAGAAATCTCTAGACTTGATACAGGAATTCAGCTGCTTTTCTATACACTAACAGTGAAGCAGAAGAAAGAGAAATCAAGGAATCAATCCCATTTACAGTTGCACCAAAAACCATAAGATACCTAGGAATAAACCTAACCAAAGAGGTAAAGGATCTGTACTCTGAAGACTATAGAACACTTAGAAAACAAATTGAGGAAGATGGAAATGAAAAAATATTCCATGCTCATGGATTGGAAGAACAGATATTTTTGTTAAAATGTCTAGGATATCCAAAGATATCTACACATTCAATGCAATCCCTCTCAAAATACCATAAGCATTTTTTATAGAGCTGGAACAAACAATCCTAAAATCAAAAAGACCCTGAATAGCCAAAGGAAAGTTGAAAAAGAAAACCAATGCTGGAGGCCTCACAATTCCCTACGTGAAACTGTATTCCAAAGCTGTGATCATGAAGTCATTATGGTACTAGCACCAAAACAGACACATAGATCATTGGAACAGGATAGAGAACCCAGAAATGGACCCTCAAATCTATGGTCAACTAATCTTCGACAAAGCAGGAAAGAATGCCCAATGGAAAAAAGTCTCTTCAACAAATGGTGTTGGGAAAATTGAACAGCAACATGCGAAAGAATGAAACTGGACCACTTTCTTACATCGTACACAAAAATAAACTTAAAATGGATGAAAGACCTAATATATGAGCAGGAATCCTTCAAAATCCTAGAGGAGATCACAGGCAGCAACCTCTTTGACTTCGGCCACAGCAATTTTTCTGGCTAGATGCATCTCCAAAGGCAAGAGAACCAAAATCAAAAATGAACTATTGGGACCTCTTCAATATAAAAAGCTTTTGCACCACAAAGGAAATAGTCAACAAAATTAAAAGGCAACCTACAGAATGGGAGAAGATATGTGCAATGTCTTATCAGATAAAGGGCTAGTTTCCAGAATCTATAAAGAACTTACCAAACTCACCCCAAAAAAGCAAAAAATCCAGTGAAGAAATGGGCAGAACACATGAACAGACCCTTCTCCAAAGAAGACATTCAGATGGCCAATAGACACATGAAAAAATGCTCCACATCACTTGTCATCAGGGAAATATAAATCAGAACCCCAGTGAGATACCACCTCATGCCTGTCAGGATGGCCAAAATGAACAGCTCAGGAGACAGTAGTTGCTGTGGGGATGTGGAGAAAGGGGAACCCTCTTAACTGTTGGTGGGAATAGAAACTGATGCAGCCACACTGGAAAAAAATATGGAGGTTCCTCAAAAAGTTAAAATAGAACTACCCTATGACCCAGCAATTGCACTACTAGGTATTTATCCAGATGATACAAATGTAGTGATTTGAAGGGGCATCTGCACCCCAATGTTTATAGCAGCAATGTCCACAATAGTCAAGCTATGGAAGGAGCCCAGTTGTCCATTGACATGAATGGATAAAGAAGAGGTGGCATACGACATACACACACACGCACAAACACACAAAGGAATATTAGCCATCAAGAAGAATGAAATCTTACCATTTGCAGTGATGTGGATGGAACTAGAGGGTATTATGCTAAGCAGTAAGTCATTCAGAGAAAGGTAAATACCATATGCATTCACTCATATGTGGATTTAAGAAACAAAACAAATGAACATCAGGGGAAGGGAAAGCAAAATAAAATAAGATGAAAACAGAGAGGGAGGCAAACCATAAGAGGCTCTTAACTCAACAAACTGAAGGTTGCTGGAGGGGAGTTGGGTGGGGGAGGGGTAACTGGGTGATGGGCATTAGGGAGGGCAGTTGAAGTAATGAGCATTGGGTGTTGTATGCAATTGATGAATCACTAAATTCTACCCCTGAAACTAATAATACAGCATATGTTAATTAAATTGAATTTAAATTAAAATATCAATGGAAAACGAAATTAGGAATGAATAAAAATGAAACAAAAAATGAGCAAAGGACTTGAGTAGATATTTCTCTCAGGAAGTTATAGAGATGGCCAGTAAGTACATGAAAATATGTTGAACATTATGAATCATTAGGAAAATACAGATCAAAACCAAAATGGGATACCACTTCACACCCATCAGGATTTCTTTTATCAAAACAACAGAAAGTAGCAAGAGTTGATAAGGATATAGAATTTGGAACCCTTGTTCACTGCTGATGAGAGTGTAAAATGGTGGAACCACTGGGGACACAGTATAACGGTTCCTTGGAAAGTTAAACATAGAATTACCATATAATCTATTAATCCCATTTCTGAGTATATACCCAGAAGAATTGAAAGCAGGGACATTTACAGAAGAATAGAGTGATAAATAAATCTTAAAAAAAAAAAAAAAAGAGTAGAAGCATCCCAGGGGACCATCAGCCAGCTAGTAAATAGATAAGCAAAATGTGGTTTATACCTACAATAGAATATTCAGCCTTAAAAAGGAATGAAATTCTGCCTTATGCTACAACATGGATGACAGTCGAAGACATGCTAAATGAAATGAGCCAGACACAAAAAGACATATATTATTCCATTTATAAGAGCTACTGATAATAGTCAAATTCTAGCAAATAAAATAGTGGTTACCAAGGGCTGGGCGAGTTTGGAAGAGGGAGTTACTGTTTAATGAGTACAGAGTTTTAGTGTGGAGTAATGAGTACGTTCTGGAGATGGATAGTGGTGAGTTACACAGTGTGAAAGTACTTAATGCCACTGAACTGCACACTTTAAAATGGTTAGAGTGGAGCATTTTATGGTATGTACATTTTACCATAATAAAGAAAAGGAAAAAAAAAGTTTGCCGGATTAGAAATTAATGATATCTTTTATTTTCAATTCACTTTTCTTTCACTACTAATGAGTTAATACTTCACTAGGTTTATTGGCTCGTTTATATGTGAGTTTATATGTTGCTACTGACTTAAAAATTTTAATTTATAAAACCTTTTTATATGAATGAGATTAACCTTTTATTCATTATCTGTTTTGCAGATATTTTCCTAATTTACATTTTTATCTTATTGTGCTTTTGGAGAGAAGGAAATTTTTATTTTGGCAATATTGGACTTTTTCTTCAAGTTTTTCCCTTTATGTTGGTAATTAGGAAGCCCTTTCCATCCTGACTTACTATTCAGTTTTTGTATTCTTCAGAGTGCTAAACTTAATGCCTTACATTTAGTGAATATAACATGAGTATGAGGTTTTAGATCTGGAAGAGACGTTAGAAGCTATTTAGTCTAGCTGCTTTATTTTACAGATACAAAACCTTAAAACTCAGGAAGGCTACCCTGCCATGGTCCCATCGTAGTTAGTAGACCCTAGAATAGATAGTGAATATCTTTTAATGTTCAGCCCAGTCTCTGTCCACTAAACTTAAAATAATTTTCTTGTACGAATGGCAAACACAGAGTGATTTGGGTAAAGGCTCTATAGTACAAGAAGCAAAGAGGTAAATAGCAAACACAGTCACAATGAAAATTATTTGATTATTGTTACTGACCAGTATGCTTCATAAAACCTGAACTTTTCCTCCCTAAAAACTTACTGTGCGTACTTCCTTACCTATTAATTATAATCTTTATGTTTCTTTCAATGTTTAGGGGGAAATAAAGACCTATGCCATTTAATTTCACAGACACATTAGCTTTTAGAGTAGTCTGAGAGAGTGTTTTTATGCATTGTTGGGTGTAATCTCAAGTACATGGAGGACCCAGTGACACACTATAAATAACTATAAAAATGAGCAGCATTTTCAGGAATCCATTTGTCTCAGAATCCCTAAATATTCACATATTTATGATTCTTTTGATAATTATATGTGTTATGTTAAGGATCCTTTTGTTCAGATTTATATGTTTGAGTGGCAAATTTGCAGGAGCTGCATCTTTGAATTTGTGAGGTCAGAATGTGGTATTAGAGAGAAAAGCAATAGAGCATTGCCGTGTAGTCTTTGCAATTAAAGTCCTACTTGTTCTTGGGTAAGTCATATTCCGAGTGGTTTTAAACAGCCTCTGAGATGGGTCCTTTCTAGCCTTAGAAGTCTAATGTGCTTCTTTTGATATAGACTCTTAATCTGATTTTTCTCAAAAAAATAACTTTCATAGTTCAAACAAGTATTTGTAGGGACTAATAGCTTATAATGTTTGAAAGAAGGAAGTGATTGGAAGCACTGAAAGATTACTGACTTGTAAACATGTCAGTAGAATAAAGGGGAAACATTGACTTTTGAGGACTGTGATTCTGAAAAATACATATGATACATTATCACACTTTTTTTTTTTCTAGGTGACAGGTTTGATTTCCTTATTGTGTCTACTGAAATAGGCTATCATTTTTTAGGGGCAGTTTTAATATTTTGGTGCCACCTTGTGCTATCATTTTTTAATTAAAAAAATGGCAACAGGTGGCATTACTAGCATTCTTAACATGAAATGTATTCATAGCTTTTTTAAAAAAAAATTAATGTGGAATTTGAGGCCCAGAGAGAGCCTACAATTTGCCTTAATAATAGTTACCTAGTGATTGAACTGGGATAATGTTTTTTATCCTAGTGATCATAGCATTGCAACAATGTTCTGTATTCTGCCTGGAAGTTATTAATACAGTCCCTGTATCCAGTTTTCACTACATCTTTTCCTCTGTGAGAGGAATTAATTGGGATGTATTAATAGCCATTTGTTTTATATTGATAGAATCCTCTTTTTCTTCTCCCCATATTTAGTTGCCTTTACAAATTGTAAAGGTCTAATAGTACATATTTCTTCCAAATGACTTGAAAGAAGGTAGTAAGTTCTATAGACAATATTTGTTAAAACTTGGGAATCTGAAGGAAGATAAAAACAGTTATATAAAATGTCTGTTTCTTAGGCATTTAAATGGCAGATAAAGTGTTTATAAATCTGTTTTTAGTTTACGGTAGTGTAGCAGACTAAATGACCTCTTGTCAATGATTTCTCTGTTGAGCAGGCCAAAATCTGTTTAGACTAATTGCTCACTATGGTGTGAGGTAGTCTTTTTTTTTTCTTTCCTTTTTCTTTTTTAGATTTCTTGTCACAGAAACTGGAAAACTAGAGAAATGTTGCTGTTAAAACAAAAAAAGCAAAATGGAGTGCCTGGTGGCTCAGTCATTTGAGTGTCTGACTCTTGATTTTGGCTCAGATCATGATCTTAGGGTCCTGGGAGTTCTGCATCAGGCTCAGTGCTCAGCAGGGAGTCTGCTTAAGGATTCTCTCCCTCTCCTACTGCTCTTCCCCCAAGTCATGCTTTCTCTCTCTCTATCAAATAAATACATCTTTTTCTTTTAAAAGAAGGGTTTCTTTCTTTTCTTTCTTTCTTTCCTTCCTTCCTTCCTTTTTTTTTTTTTTTTTTTAAGATTTCATTTATTTATGAGAGATTGAGAGCACAAGCAGGGGGAGCAGCAGAGGTAGAACCAGACTCCCTACTGAGCAAGGAGCCCTACGTGGGACTCGATCCCAGGATCCTGGGATCATGACCTGAGCTGAAGGCAGATGGTTAACTGACTAAGCCACCCAGGTGCCCTTCAAATAAATCTTTAAAAAAAAAAAACAAAGATAATTATACTCAGAGCAGTGTTTGTAATATCCTTATTAATGTATAGAATAAATTGATAGATGAAATAATTTATGGTTCATGTTAATATAAAACCACATGAATATAAAACATAATAATTTCCAATGTAAAGATAGGCATTATTGGGTAAAATAGAATTAATGTGCCTAACAATAGCTGAATGTGCTTTCATGAGCTACGTCTGCGATTGGTTAGTTTTTATGAAACTTTTCAAACCTGGGAAAACATTGGGAGTAACTTTGTTGGCAGTAACTTTGAGCAATAAAAATTATAAGAATTTCAGTTTCTGCCACTAATGGAGTAACTGGTGTGGTGCCTACTGAAAGCACCCACAACACTGGATAAAATATATGAAACAATTATCTTTAGGTATTGGACAACAGGCAACATAATAGACCTGTGATGCCTGAGAAAATGTAAACAAACAGGTGAGCTCAATAGTTTCTTCTGATTTCTGCCTGGAGGAAATTTCTAGCCCATTGTTTACAGAAAGGGAACCCAAAGAGAACCTAGTAGTCTTGTTGAGATGAAAAAAAGGGCTCAGAGATCCATGATGCTTAGATGATTGGAATGTTCTGGGCAGAATACTAAAGAAAAAAGAGAGCTACATGGAGAAAAACTCTAGAAGTCTGGATTGTGCTCCGCCCAAATCTTTGGCTGAATCTGTACATGGTAGGCTAACCTGAACAACTCCTCGAGCTCACAGGTAGGGTTAGGAGACAATTAAAATCCTTCCAGCTGGAGGAAGGAGACTCTGTTGAACAAACAGGACAGTAGAGACTCCAGAGGAGTATTTAGTTAGTAATTGAAACTGAGAAATTTTTTAAAAATTTATTTATTGATAAATAACAAAATAGAACTCATTGTATGTTGACATAAATTAAGATTCTTCATGAAAAATAATTACTTTTAACAAAATAAAAAAAGAGAAAGGGGGCATTGTTTTACATTTTTTACAAACTCTTCAATGTCTGTGTAGAAGATAGCTAGATTCTTAGATCTGCTACTTTGTTCATTCTGTTGTAGTATGGTGTTTCTGTTAAGTATGTGAAGAAATGGTGTCACCAGCTGATATATAATTGGAGAAAAGAGGAGTATTGTAATAGCCTTTTCAGATAATATATTCTTACGGTTTTATTTAATATTCTTATTTGATACTACAACCAAAGCCTGGTAAGTAGTAATTTCTTAAAGATTATTGGCAATGTAAAATCTGAAACCACATCAGCAAAATTTTGGTATTGTTATATTAAAATTCACTGGAATATTCAGCTTCAGTAGATGATTTTCTAATCTCTGTGAAATAGTTATTTGGATTTATCTTTGTATATGATGTAAAAGAATGGCCCAATTTCATTCTTCTGCATGTGGCTGTCCAATTTTTACAGTACCATTTATTGAAGAGACTGTCTTTTTTCCGTTAGGTATTCTTTCCTGATTTGTCAAAGATTAGTTTACCATAGAGTTGAGGATCCACTTCTGGGGTCTCTGTTCTGTTCCATTGATATATGTGTCTGTTTTTGTGCCAATACCATGCTGTCTTGAGGATCACAGCTTTGTAATACAACTTGAAATCAGGCATTGTGATGCCCCAGCTTTGCTTTTCTTTTTCAGCAATCCCCTGGTGATTTGGGGTCTTTTCTGGTTCCATACAAATTTTAGGATTGTTTGTTCCAGCTCTATGAAAAGTGCTGATGGTGCTTTGATAGGGATTACATTGAAAGTGCAGATTGCTCTGGGCAGTATAGACATTTTCATAATGTTTATTGTTCTAATCCATGAGCACGGAATATTTTTCCATTTCTTTCTGTCATCCTAGTTTCTTTCATAAGTGTTCTGTAGTTTCTAGAGTACAGATCCTTAACCTCTTTGGTTAGGTTTATTCCTAGGTATCTTATGGCTTTTGGTGCAATTGTAAATGGGATTGATGCCTTGATTTCTCTTTCTTTAGTCACATTGTTAGTGTATAGAAATGCAACAGATTTCAGCGCATTGATTTTGTATCCTACCATATTGCTGAATTGCTGTATGAGTTCTAGTAATTTGGGGGTGGAGTCTTTTGGGTTTTCCACATAAAGTATCATGTCATCTGTGAAGAGTAAGAGTTTGACTTCTTTGCCAGTTTGAGTGCTTTTTATTTCTTTTTGTTGTCTGATTGCTGAGGCTAGGACTTCTAGTACTATGTTGAACGATAATGGTGAGAGTAGGCATCCCTATTGTGTTCCTGACCTTAAGGAAAAGTTCTGAGTTTATCCCCATTGAGAATGATATTTGCTGTGGGCTTTTCATAGATGGCTTTTATGATATTGAGGTATGTTCCCTCTGTTCCAGTATTTTGAAGCGTTTTAATCAGGAAAGGATGCTGTATTTTGTCAAATGCTTTTTTTGTATCAATTGAGAGGATCATTTGGTTCTTGTCTTTTCTTTTATTAGTGTGATCTGTCATGTTGATTGATTTGTGGATGTTGAACCACCCTTGCATCCCAGGAATAAATCCTGCTTGGTTGCTATGAATAATCCTTTTAATGTACTGTTGGATCCTGTTG
Source organism: Martes martes (assembly GCF_963455335.1). Lineage (NCBI taxonomy): Eukaryota > Metazoa > Chordata > Mammalia > Carnivora > Mustelidae > Martes > Martes martes. Next base: position 151,527,361 of record NC_137891.1, read on the forward strand.
GCTAGGATCTTGTTGAGTATATTGACATCCATCAAAATCCTAGAGGAGAACATAGGAGAACTAGATGTAGTAACCTCTTGGACATTGGCCAAAGGAATTTCTTTCAAGATGTGTCTCTAAAGGCAAGGGAAACAAAAGTGAAAATGAGCTTTTGGGAGTTCATCAAGATAAAAAGCTTTTGCACAGCAAAGGAAATAGTCAACAAAACTAAGAGGCAACCCACAGAATAGGAGAAGATATTGCAAATGGCAGTGTAGATAAAGAGCTTGTATCCAAGATGTCTAAAAAACTTATCAACCTCAACACCCAAAAAACAAATAATCTAGTCTATAAATGGACAGAAGACTTGAACAGACACTTCTCAAAAGAAGACATTCAAATGGCTAACAGATACATGAAAAAATGCTCAATATCACTAGCCATCAGGGAAAACAAATCAAAACCACTCTGAGATACCATCTTAGAATGGCAAAAATTAACAAGATGGGAAACAAGTGTTGGTGAGGATGTGGAAAAAGGGGAACCCTCTTAAACTATTGGTGGGAATGCAAGCTGGTACAGCCACTCTGGAAAACAGTATGGAGGTTCCTCAAAAAGTTAAAAATAGAGCTGCCCTACGATGCAGCAATTGCAGTACTGGGTATTTACTCCAAAGGTACAGATGTAGATATAGTAAAAAGAAGGGGCACATGCATCCCAATGTTCATAGCAGCAATGCCCACAATAGCCAAACTGTGGAAAGAGTCCAGATGTCCTTCAACAGATGAATGGATAAAGATGTCGTTCATAAGTACAATGGAATATTACTCAGCCATCAGAAAGGATGAATACCCACCATTTACATCGACCTGGATGGAACTGGAAGGTATTATGCTAAGTGAAATAAGACAAGCAGAGAAAGACAATTATCATATGGTTTCACTCCTACATGGAACATAATAGCGCAGAGAACCATAGGGGAAGGGAGGGGAAAACTGTGAATGGGAAGAAATCAGAGAAGGAGACAAACCATGGGAGACTGGGCTCTGGGAACCAAACTGAGGGTTATGGAAGGGAAGGGGATAAGGGATGGAGTAGCAGATGATTAAAAAAAATATAAATAGTGTTCACCAAATAAATAAATAAGTATAAATAAATAAGTATAAATAAATAAAAATAAAAATAAAAGTTCCACAATGAGTAAAAAAAAGATAGTTATTTGGAAAATATTGGTTTGCTTATTTAAATAGATCAACCAAATATTGATATATGGCCTTAAGTGATATTAGTAAATCACATTTGTTAATATCACTGATCTCACAGAAAAGTATTCTAAGTAAGGGGAAGTTGTAAAGCTCATGATGACATAAAAATTTTTTTAAAAATTTGGAATTTAGTTTGAAGGCTCAAATTTTGTCATTGACAAAAAGTTGTCATTTGTTTTTCTTGAATTGATGGGCTTACTTTGTACCTTTTTAAGACAATGTCAAGTCTGAATAATATGGTGTGACATCATTTGCTCAAGTAAAAATGGTGTTCTTTGAAAAGACAGTGTATCTCACATTGTACATGTCCTTTGCCTCAGAACAATGATTGTACTTTAGTGTGTAGCAGACAAGCCTTAGGAGTACTTCCAGTTTCATCACACATAATATTAAAAGCACCAAGATTTAATACAAATAATAAGTTTTGTTATTTTATGGCTTTTTAAAATACAAGTATTTTATGGTTAAGGATACAATACAATGACTACTACTTCAGCTTAACACCACTACCTTTTATTTTTTATTATTTATTTGAGAGAGAGCGAGAGTGGGGGGGAAGGGGCAGAGGGAGAAGGTGAGAGTGTCTTAAGCAGACAGTGGGCTGAGCACAGAGCCCAGTGTGGGGCTCGGTCTTATAACCCTGAGATCATGACCTGAACCAAAACCAAGAGCTAGGCATTTAACTGACTGTGTCACCTAGGCATCTCTACTTTTTTTTTTTTTAAGATTTTATTTATATATTTAGAGAGAGTGCAAGTGGAGGAAAGGATAGAAGAGGGAGAGAGAGAATCTCAAGCTGACTCCTCATTGTGTGAGGAGCATGACATGGGCTCTATCTTACCACCCTGAAATCATGACCTGAGCCAAAATCAAGTGTCAGATACTTAACTGACTGAGTCACCCAGGTGCTCCTTAGTACCACCACTTCGATTTCTGATAAAGTATCAGCAGTTTTACTTAGCGTTACTTTTGTATAGTCAGTCTCAAGAAATCTGTACTTTTGAGAATTGCTGCTTTAGATCCATCTTAAAAAGTGTTGTAAAGGAGTCTAAAAAGGATCAACCTGATATGTGTGAAAATTAAGGGCCTTCTAGAATAAACTTCTACACTCTTTAAAGGCAAACCACTAAATGTAAACACTTATTATGAATGGTATTTAGTAAAAAACTAGTAACTTGTAACCTGAAGAAAATTTTGAAAATAAAAATACATCAGTGGCAAAAATAATAGAATTAGGAGATGAAGGTTTAAAAACAGTTGTTGTAACTATTCTTAAGAGTTTAAAGGAAGTCAAGAATGCAATGAGGAAAGAAATGAGAAATACTGAAAATTAACCAAATAGAAATTCTGGTGTTAAGTCATAACATCTGCCCCCCTGCCAAAAAAATTTACCCAGAAGGGGTTATGAGGTTAGATGCTGTTGAAGAAAAGATCAATGAATTTGAGAACATACCAATAAAAACAATGCAAAGTGAAGTATACACAGCAAATATATTTTGTATTTGTGCTTTTGCTGTGTGTAGGAGTGGGGGTGGATAGTGGAATGGAGCCTGAGTGACCCATGGGGACCATAGAGAGTGGTCTAATGTATCTGTGATTAAAGTTCCTGAATTAGAGGAGCTAGTTAGAAAGGGGGAAATTTTAAAGAACAGCAGAAAACTACTCAAATTTCATGAAAAATATAAACTCACAGATATAAGCAGCTTAGTAACTCCATCAGGAGTAACTCAAGGGAAACCATATCAAGGTACATCTTAATAAAATTGTTGTAAATCAATAGCACAAAGAAAACAAAGACACATTGCATATAGGGAAACATTTAAAAATAATGATTACAGACTTCTTATCAGAGCCAGTGCAAGCCAGTGATATTTTTAAGTGCTAAAGGAATAAAGTGTTAACTTAGAATGCTGTATCCAACAAAAGTATCTTTTAGAAATGAAGACTAAATGATATTTTTCACACAGACAGAAACTTGAAGAAATGTTAAAGGAAGTTTCTTTCTTTCTTTCTTTCTTTTTTTTTTTAAGATGTTATTTATTGATTTGACAGAGAGAGTGAGATCATAAGTAGGCAGAGAGGCAGGCAGAGAGAGGGAAGAAGCAGGCTCCCTGCTAAGCAGAGAGCCCAGTGCGGGGCTCGATCCCAGGACCCGGAGATCATGACCTGAGCCAAAGGCAGAGGCTTAACCCACTGAGCCACCCAGGTGCCCCTTAAAGGAAGTTTCTTAGGCTTTAAGGAAGTGATAAGAGATGGAAAATTAGATCAACACAAATAAATGAAGAGCACCAGAAATTGTAAATACTTGGGAATTTTTTTTATTTTTAATTTTTTAAAAAGATTGATGTTTGAAAAGTGAAAGTAATTGCAGTATATTGTGGCATTTCTGAATTATGTAGAAGTAAATGTATGGAAACACTAACACAACAGGAAAGGAAAATATAAATATACTGTTATAAGATAAGTCCTATATTATTTAAAGCAGACTGTATTAAGTTAAAAGTACATATTGGGGTACCTGGGTGACTCAGTCAATTAAAGGTCTGACTCTTGGTCTCAATGAGGCTTAGGTCTTGAACTTAGGGTCATGAGGTTAAGCCTTGTTTTGGGCTCCCCACTGGGTGTGGAGCCTACTTCAAAAAATAGATAAAAATTCAAATTTAGGGGCACGTAGGTGGCTCAGTGGGTTAAGCCTCTGCCTTCGGCTCAGGTCATGGTCTCAGGGTCCTGGGATTGAGTTCCGCATCAGGCTCTCTGCTCAGCAGGGAGCCTGCTTCCCCCTCTCTCTCTCTGCCTGCCTCTCTGCCTACTTGTGATCTCTCTCTCTCTGTCAAATAAATAAAATCTTAAAGAAAAAAATTCAAATTGTAAACCCAGGAGCAATCACTAAAACAGTGAAATGCAGATTATAGTTATTAAGCCAAGGGTTGAAATGAAATGGAATACTTAAAAATAATAAATTCAGATGAAGGTAGAAAGAGATAATAGAACAAAAAATAAGATAGGATGAATATAAAAGCAATAAGACCATAACTACAATTAATATAAATTATCTCACATTCTTTTTTTTTTTTAAGATTTTATTTATTTATTTTAGAGAGCGCATACACCTGTGCCCATGCATCTGGGGAGGGATAAGAGGGGAGGGAGAGGAAGAGGGGAAAGACTCCCAAACAGACTCTGCACCAAGCTGGGAGCCTGACATAGCTCATTCCCTTGACCCTGAGATCATGACTGGAATGGAAACCAAGAGTGTGAGCCACCCAGGTGTCCCTGTCTCACATTCTTACTAGGAAGTAGAAATTGTGAGACTGGATAAAAAAGGAAAATGAAATATGTATGTACAAGAAACCCACTTTAAGTATAATATTAAAATGTATATAGGAAAATGCTAATCAGCATATGAAATGTTAGTAACATTTTATTATGTTGACATTAAGTGAAGTAGACTTCTGAACAAGGAATATTATTAAGGCCAAATGGAGACATTTTGTGATGAACATGGCAACTCATCACAGTCATCACAAAGACATAGTATCATAAATATGCACATATCTAATAACAGAGTTTGAAAGTATATGAAACAAAACCTGATAGAACTGATATGAAAAATGGACAAATCCACAGTGGTAATCGGAGATTACAGTATTCCTTTCTAATAGTAAATGTTCAGAACAACAGCAAATATGAACAACGTATCAACCAATTTGACCTATTTGAAGTGTTGTAGACTCCTCATAACCACAGCAAAATACATATTCTTTTCATGTGCAGTTGGTACATTCATTAAGGCAGAAAATATACTCAGCCATAAAACAACTCACTAAAGGTTTATAAAAACTATGTGACGTGTGTTCTCTGACAATAGTGGAATTAATAGAAATCAAGAGTCTGGAAAATCCTGATATATTTGGAAATTAAACAACATTTCTAAATAAACATAGGTCAAAGAAGGAATCACAAAAGAAATTAGAAAATATGTTGAACTGAATTACGATGGAAACATGGCATATCAACATTTGTTTGATGCTGACAAAGTGGTATTGAGAGGGAAATTTGTAGTTCAAATGCCTAATTACAAAAGAAGAAAGTTCTAGAAGTAATGTTTAGCCCTTCTACTAAGAAATAGGAAAAGTGTCCCCTTCCCTCCTTCCACTTACAGCAACAGGATTTACCTTCACTCCTAAAACAGCTAAATAAGCCACCCAAAATGCTTAGAAGGAATAATATTAGGAATAGTGTCTATGCTCACATGCTGAATTGGAAAACCTCAAGGCTTTTGCATTGGTATCAGGGAATAATTAGCATTAGGTTAAATACTTGGGTGATACTCACTGACATCTTAATAGCAAGACCCAAGCACATTGAACTGTTTCCAAGTTACTTACCTGCATTTTAGAACAAAGCCCAAGAATATTTATAGGAATAAAAAAGTATTCATTGCCCATCAAAGCAAAATTCACAATGTCTGGCATCCAATAAAAATTGCCAGGCATTCAAAGATGCAGAAAAACCTGGCCCATAATAAGGTGAATAATTAAAAACAACTCAGAACTGACATAGATTTTGGAATTAGCAGGTATGGACATTAAAATGGTTTTTTAACTCTCTTACACTTACATTTAAAACAGAGTGTAAAAGGGTAAAAAATGTGAGCAGGCTTGTGGTTGCCTGTGATGGCAGAGTTCAATAAACTGGGGTTAATGCAAGATGATATGTGAGAATGATAATGTGAAAGAGGCCATAAGAAGGGTTCTTGGGAACCTTTATAATGATAGGATGTTTCGCATTAAGAGAGTACTAGGCCTGACTGTGAGGCAGCAGATTTTGCCTAAAGAGCAGTGGACAGAATATGAAAAGGATAAATTCTACCTTGAACCATATCTGAAAGAAGTTATTTGGGGAAGAAAGAGATGGGCAAAGAAATAATCATGGAATTGAAATCTGTGGTAGCAGCTGCCCTATTTTTTATTTTTAAGAAGTTGAGTATATTTTTAAGAAGTTGAGTAAACATGAAATGTACAATTTAGAACTATTTAAGCTGCAAATGTATTACTTTAAATAAATGTCTACTGTAATTATAAAAAATATAAAAATAAAAAAGAGGAAAGATTTAAAATAAGACATTGGAAATATTAAAATGACCCAAACTGAGTGTCTAGAGATGAAGACCATGATGTCTGAGATGAAAATTTTACTAGATGGGTTTAACAGATTAGACAGTGAAGAAGAAAAGATTAGTAAATTTGAAGACATCACAACCACTTTAGAAAAGAGTGGCAGTTTCCTACAAAGTTATTATACAATGGCCTTTCCTCTTCTAGGTATTTACCCAAGAGAAATGAAAGCATGTCTATCAAAACTATATACACTGTTGTTTATGGCAATTTATTTGTAAAAGCACCAAATGTAGATAACCCCAAATACCTGTAAACCAGTGGATGGATAAACACATTGTTGTATATCTATATAATGTAATATTACTTAGTGATAAAAGTCTTGTTACACACAACAATGTGAGAGAATTTCAGACTTTTTTGAGTGAAAGAAGCCAGATTTAATAAGTATATTATGCAATTCCATTTATAGAAAATCTTAGATAATGCTAACTAAATCATAGTTACAGAAATTAAATCAGCAGTTCTCTGGGGATGAAGTAAGGAGAGTATAGAGGAATTACCAAGGGGCATAAAAAACCTTGTGGGGGGGGTGATGGATAAATTTACAACCTTTTTTTTTTTTTTTTAAGATTTTATTTATTTGACTAAGAGAGACACAGCAAGAGAGGGAACACAGGCAAGGGGAGTGGGAGAGGGAGAAGCAGGCTTCCAGGTGAGCAGGGAACTTGATGCAGGGCTCGATCTAAGCCGAAGGCAGAGGCTTAACAACAGAGTCACCCAGGTGCCCCTAAATTTATAATCTTGATTATGATGAATTTCACTTTTTGGATATATTTGTCAAAAATTATGAGATTGTAGGGGCGCCTGGGTGGCTCAGTGGGTTAAAGCCTCTGCCTTCGGCTCAGGTCATGATCTCAGGGTCCTGGGATCGAGTCCCGCATCGGGCTCTCTGCTCAGCGGGGAGCCTGCTTCTTCCTTTCTCTCTCTCTCTCTCTCTGCCTGCCTCTCTGCCTACTTGTGATCTGTGTCTGTCAAATAAATAAATAAATAAATCTTTAAAGAAAAAAAAAGAGCAAATAAAATTCCAAAGTAACTATAGAAGGAAGCAAATTATGTGTGTACACACAAGCAGAAATCTATAAAGCAGAAAATGGATAAATAGTAGAGAAAATGAACAAAATAAATAAAACTTTCAGCTTTTTTTGAGAAGATGAATAAAATTGATAATTCACTTGCTACTGTGAATAAGAACAAAAGAAAGAAAGCACAAGTTGTTCGTATTGGAAGTGAAAGGAACCTATAGACATTAAATGGGCTATAAGGCAACATCAAGAACAAATTTATGCCAGTAAATTTAAAAGATACATCAAACTTTAAGTAGCTATAAAGATTATTTTAGAGATACAAAATATAGCCAACAGAAGAAAAAATAAAAAATCTGAGTAGGGGGGCGCCTGGGTGGCTCAGTGGTTTAAAGCCTCTGCCTTTGGCTCAGGTCATGATCTCAGGGTCCTGGGATAGAGCCCCGCATTGGGCTCTCTGCTCAGCGGGGAGCCTGCTTCCCCTCCTTCTCTCTGTCTGCCTCTCTTCCTACTTGTGATCTCTGTCTGTCAAATAAATAAAAGTCTTTAAAAAAAAAAAATCTGAGTAGGTGTGTATCCAATATATAAATTGAGTTGATAATCAAAAACATTCCCCAAAAGCAAACCCAATATTATATGTCTTCACTGGTAAAGTCTATCTAATATTAAAGGAAGAAATACTAGCAATCGTTCATAAATAGAGAAAGTAGAAAGTATTTCTTAATTCATTTCATGAAATCAGCATTACTCTAGTACTAAAACCAGGCAAAAACATTACAGGAAAAGAAAGCTACAGACCAATATTTCTTAAAATTATATAGGCAGAAAATCTTTACAAAATATTTGCAGGTTGGGGTGCCTGGGTGGCTCAGTTGGTTAAGGTCCGACTCGATTTTGGCTCAGGTCATGATCTCAGTTTCACGAGATCAAGCGCCAAGTTGGGCTCTGTGCTCAGCATAGGGCTTGCTTGTCTTTGTCCCTCTGCCCCTGACCACGCTCTTGAGCTCTCTTGCTCACATGCTCTCAAATAAATAAATAAAATCTTAAAAAAAAATTTGCAAGTTAAATTTAGTAAAATACAATAAAATACATACATATGTATGTAATATACCTCATGGTCAAGTGAGTTTATCCAGGAATGCAAAGCTTGCTTAACAGCTTATAATTTATTTTTGTAATTCACCATATTAGAATAATAAGTGAGAAAATTCATCTGATCATTTCAGTAAGTGGAAGAAAAAGCACTCAACATTCCTGTTGAAAATTTAAAAAAACAACAACAACTAACAACTAGTAAGAATAGAGGGAAACTTTGTCAACCTCATAAAACACATTGCTGAAGAACATACAACTAATATAATACTTGATAATTAAAGACCAAATTCTTCCCTCCTTAAGATTAAGAACAATGCAAGGTCCACTTGTAACACATCTATTCAGTGCTTTATAGAAGATACGCATTATCCATGAAGCACACAAAAAGATGATCAGTGTCATTAGTTATTATTAATAATCAGGGAATATAAATTAAAGCCACATTTAGAAACCATAGCCACCGGAATGGCTAAAATTAAAAGGACAGAAAATTCTTTTTGTTGATAGTGATATGAAGCCATTGGAACTTTGGTGGAATTCGTAATGGTATAATCACTTGGGAAAACAGTTTGGCAGTTTTTTTTTTTTTTTTTTAAAGATTTTATTTATTTATTTGACAGACAGAGAGCACAAGCAGGCAGAGAGGCAGGCAGAGAGAGAGGAGGAAGCAGGCTTCCTGCTGAGCAGAGAGCCCGATATGGGGCTCGATCCCAGGACCCTGGGATCATGACCTGAGCCGAAGGCAGAGGCTTTAACCCACTGAGCCACCCAGGTGCCCCTGGCAGTTTTTAAAATAAAGTTAATCATACAGTCTAGCAATTCCGTTCTTAGGTGTTTGTTCAAGAGAAATCAACACATATTTACAAAAGGGTTTACACAATGTTCATTGTAGCTTTATTTGCACTAGGGAAAAAATATAAACACTGCAGATGTTCATCAGCTGGAGAATATATAAACAAATACTGCAATATCCATATGTATTTTATTTGTTGCTGTGTAACAAATGACTCAAAATTTAGCTGGTTAAGAAAATTTGTTATCTCACCATTTGTGTAGATAAGGAATCCAGGCGTGGCTTAGCTAGGCTGCAATCAGTATGTCATCTCAAGGCTCATCTCAGGGAAGTATAAACTTTTGAGGTCACTGATGTGGTTGCTGACAGATTCATTTCCATGTGGGCTATTGAACCAAGAGACTCAGCTCTTCACTCAGTCTTGGTTGGAGGCTGCCCTCTGTTCCTTACTATGTTTGCCTCTCTCTATACCAGTTTGCTTTCATCAGAGAGAACAAGTAAAGGGCAAGAGAGAGTGTGTAGCAAGATGGAGACCATAGTCTTAAAATCTGTCTCAGTAGTCACATCCCATCACCATTATTATATTTGCTTCATTGAAGTAACTTGGTGCAGCTCACACTCATGGGAGAGGGAATTACAAAGGGCATGAATACCATAAGGGTGGGGAGTATTGGAAGCCATTTCAGAAGCTGCCTACCTTACAATGTAATGAAATACTACTAAATAATGAAAAATAAACTTATTGGTACACACAACAGTGTAGCTGAATGTCAAAAACATTAAGTAGAGCAAAAGAACCCAGACAGAAAAGATAACAGAACTGATCTTTAGAGTGAGAAGAAAGGTCAGTGGTTGGGTGGGAGAAGGTTTTTGTTTCAAAGAGGTATGAGTATCTTTTTGTGATATAGGAAATGTCCTTTATCCTAATTGTGGTAGTGGTTACAGTGGTGTATATATTGTCAAAATTCATGAGTGAATTTTATATGTATATCATATACATATACATATATGTATATGTATATACATAGGTATATACATACATACACATATACATATACATATGATATACATATATATATGTATATCATAATCTGAGTTGGGTTTTTTTGAAAGTATGTTACTGGATTCAATGGACTCTTTTACAAAAGTCTTTTTGCAGTTTTACTGAGATATATTTGATATGCAGCACTGTATATTTTTGAAGTGTACAGAGTAATGACTTGACTTGCATATATCGTAAAGTGATTACCACAGTAAGTTTAATTAACATCCATCATCTTATGTAAATACACAAAAAAGGGGGGGTTTCTCCCTGTACTGGGAACCCCAAGGATTTACTCTCTTAACAATGGCGTTTATTTGTTTGCTTATTTATTTATTTATTTATTTTAATTCCCAAAGATTTAATGTTAACAAAAATAATGATTTGTGGGGCACCTGGGTGGCTCAGTGGGTCAAGCCTCTGCCTTCAGCTCAGGTCATGATCTCAGGGTCCTGGGATCAAGCCCCACATCAGGTTCTCTGCTCAGCAGGGAGCCAGCTTCCTCCTCTCTCTGCCTGCCTTTCTGCCTGCTGGTGAACTCTGTCTCTCAAATAAATTAATTTAAAAAAATGATTTGTTTTCTACCATTTTCTTTTAGCATGAAAACAAAAGTCACTGAACAAAAAATAGTTTTCCATTATCCAGTAAATGGGCATGTCTTAGAAAAAAGTAATTTTGGAAGTATATTCTAATAATCCCTCCTAAGCTGGAGGGATTACCTGAAGGAAAAGAAATCCTAGGTGTGGAGTCTCTCTAAATAAGGGCATGTTTCTTAAAATGACCCCCATGAACACCAAGACCCTTGGGGAGATCAATTTTTTTTCACTTATTTCAAATTCCCCCACTGAAGTTTCAGCAACTTTAAAATAAACCACATAGTAGTGTTAACTGTAGTCTTCATGTTATATATTATATCCCCAGCGCTTTTATTATAACTGGAAATTGTACCTGTTGAACACCTTCATCCAATTCCCAACTCTCCACTTCTGGTTTCTACAAATCTGATCTCTTTTTCTGTTTGTCTCTTCTTCTTCTTCTTTTTTTAATCCATATGTAAGTGAGATATATAGTACTTGTCTTTCTATATCTGACTTCTTTTCACTTAGCATAATGCCCTCAGGGTCTGTTCATGTTATAAAAAATGGCAGGATTTCTTTCTTTTTTTATGTCTGAATAATATTGAAATGTATACATACATCACAACTTCTTTATTCATTCATCCATCATTGGACAATTAGATTGCTTCAGTATTTTGGCTATTGTAGATAATGCTGCTTTGAACATGGGGCTGTAGATATCTCTTCGATATGGTGTTTTTGTTTCCTTTGGATATGTTGCTGGATGATATGGTAGTTCTGTTTTTAATTTTTTGAGAACCCTCCATGCTGTTTTCTCTAGTGCTTGTACTAATTTACAATTCTACAGTGCACAAGGGTTCCCTTTTCTCCACATCTTTGTAGAATTTGTTATTGTTCGTCTTTTGATAGAAGCCATTCTAATAGGCATGAGGTGATATCTCATTGTGGTTTTGACTTGAATTTCCCTAATAATTAGTGATGCTGAGCATCTTTTCATTTACCTGTTGGCCATTTGTATATCTTTTTTGGAAAAGTATCTGTTCAGGTCCTTTGCCTATTTTTAAAAAAAGATTTGTTTTGTTTATTTTAGAGAGTGAGAAAGAACAAGGGGAGGGACAGAGAAGAGGGAGAGAATCCTTAAGCAGACTTCCCACTGAGTGTGGAGCCTAACACAGGGCTTGATCCCAAAACCCTGATATCATGACCTGAGCTGAAACCAAGAGCTGGATGCTTAACCAACTGAGCTACCCAGACACTCTTGCCCATTTTTAATTGGAGTGTGTGTGTATGTGTATATGTGTTTTGGTATTGTGTTGTGAGTTGTTTATATATTTTGGATATTGACTCCCTATCAGATACATGGTTTGCAAGTTCAGTGGACTGCTCTTAATGACAGGTGCATATCTGCACATTTTTCTAAGTGACATACTAGGGTGCTGTAGTGGCAATGCCATTTTGTGTTAAGATCTTTGGTGTCAGAAGGACCCAGATACACATACTGGCTCTGAAACTTGCTGCATTCTAGTACTTCACTGACCTAAATTATTTTGGATATCCCTAAAACAATAATTACTGTTTATTTAGAATTTATTCTGGCCAAATACTATGCTAGACATTTATGTGTGTATTACCTAAGTTGATATAAATCAAAATAATCAACATTTTTTGAAACACACACTAATACAAAATATTTCCATGTCTTATGTGATTTAATGCAGAAACCCAATTAAGTGTTGGTACTATAATTATCCCTACTTTACAAAAGAAGAAATTGAGATCAACAGAATAAATTTTTAAAATATGAGGAACTCAGGGTGCTGTCAAGATTCTGGTTTTGTTTTCCATTCTTCTCTACCTGTGGAATTAAACTTTTTATATGTTATCCAAGCTTGTTGAAAGAGTAACTGCAACTTCAACTTAAAATCTATTTTTGTTTTTTTCTTTAAGAAACCTCTGTTAGGTTATGAATGCTGAGTATTTCCAGGAGTCTAAGTAGAAGGTGTCAGGTGAAGGTCAGTTTCTAAGAGGAAAGCACTGAGCGGAATTGAAAGAGCATAAGCTCAGTTCCAGACAAGGACAGCTCTAGAAATACTAACCTTAGCCATAAATGAAAAGTCAATGTTTATATGTATTTAATATAAAAAGTGTGGCTCATTTTCCTACCATTTCCATAAATTCTTTGTCAGCAGTGACATTTTTGAAGCCTAAAGTTGATAAAGGTTTGTGCTTGTAAAATATATTATGACATTTAGTCACTATCAAAAGTGCCCAGATAGGAATTTTCTTTGGGGAAGTAAGACTTTGTCACTAAGGCCATGAAGCATTTAATTATAGCACTGCTTACTTTGGCACCTGTATTTCCATAGTACTGTGTAGCATAACTTTTTTTCCCCCTTCATTTGTCAGCATGGAATATTTTTCCTCTTTTAATATATAACATAATCAGGTTTTTAAATATTCAATCACTTACTATAAATGGGGTTGAGTTATGTGTTAATCTGAAAGTATAGACTAGGGGTGTGTGGGTGACTCAGTTAAATGTCCAACTTTTGATTTCAGCTCAGGTCGTGATCTCAGGGTCCTGAGTTTGAGCCCACATGGAGTTCCATGCTGGATGTGAAGCCTGCTTAAGATTCTTTCCCTCTCCGTTTGCCCCTTTCCCTGCTCATGCACTCTCTCTCTCTCCAAAAATAAAGAATGAAAAAGTATACTTTTAAAAATACACTTTTTAAATTTTGTATTTATTTTATTTTATTTAATATTTTATTTATTTATTTGACAGATGGAGACACAGAGAAGCAGGCAGAGAGAGAGGAGGAAGCAGGCTCCCTGCTGAGCAGAGAGCCCAATGCAGGGCTCTATCCCAGGATCCTGGGATCATGACCTGAGCCGAAGGCAGAGGCTTTAACCCACTGAGCCACCCAGGCGCCCCTAAAAATACACTTAAAAAAAAAAAGTATAGATTAGCAACAACCTAATAAAAGTAAATATATGCAATGCTTGTATATTCTGATTCAACAATCTGCTTAATATATTGTAGTTCTAGAAATTAGCTGATTAATTTATTAGTAGACTTGATTCCTGAAAAACAATTTGTGGAACACTGGGAAAATTTTGATTCCTCACTGTTTTTCATTAGCATCGTGTTCATTTTTGCCTTTTTACCTTTAAGTCTTTTGTCTTCATTGAATAGAATAACTTTTGGTGTGCACTCCTTCATGACCCAGCTATCCTTCAATCTGGGTTTAAGTCTCATCTCTCTCATAAAGCCTTCTCTACTTATCCAACACAATTTTTTTTTCTTTTCTGAAATTCTGTTGCTTTTCTCTTTAATGTAATTTAAATTGTCTTCTAGATTATATACATTGACTTTATTTTTTCAGCTGCTTTCATGGATGTTATTTCCTTTTATCCTTAGACCCTAGAAATAGTTAAGAAAGGCAATATTATTCTCCATTTTATGATACAAAAACTAAGAATAGATATTTATTTCTTGAAGATAAGGCTTCAGCCCAAATCTTCATTCTAAAATCTGCTTTGCTTATACTGTATCACTTCAAGTTTTATACTTTACCTGCTATTTGTACCACATGCTGAGCACATAGTGGTATTTTCAGTTGATTGGTTTAAAGTAAGTTGTTTCTAATCAAACTGGTATCTATTTCTTTTAAAGAGCTATGCAATTAATTAACTAATTAATTTTGGAGTCTTTTGTCATAATTTATCTTGAAGCCTGAGTTCTTCAAAGGGGCAACATTTGTTTGTTTAAGATTTAAAGTTTGGACTATGGAAATTATTCTTATTTATTTATCAATGTCCTTGTGTACCACATGCCTAATATTATTGGTAGCCCTGGATATGGACAAATGTTGATTGCATTATTTTGTTAGTAATATTCAGTCTTTTCTTATTTATGCAGGAGAGATTAAACAGATTCTAGAAAATGAACTTCAGATACCTGTGTCTAAAATGCTGTTGAAAGGCTGGAAGACCGGAGATGTGGAAGACAGTGTGAGTTTCTTAATTGCCTAGAAATAAAAGGAAATTAAGTCATGCAATTGACTAAATGATATATAAAAATTGGTTTTTATTAGTTTTCTTACATATGACAGAAGTAGATTTTGGTAATAGCAACTTATTTTAAGGAATCAGCAAATAGTGTTTTTCAAGTTAAAACATTTTCATGGTAAACCAACAATAGTTTTGAATGAGTTAGGTATGTAATTGAAAACACTATATGGCATGTTTTTCCTGTTTCTGTTATATAGGAGTTAGTTTGGCATTCTCTTTTGAGAGCTTTTACTTTTTTATCAAACCTCGTAGGGTGTCAGTAATCACCCTGGAATAATTACTGAACAATTACTTATTGGCCTGCAAGAAGTCATGCACAATGTATACATGTATGCCAAATATTGATTATGGAACAAAGATAATAATAAGAAAGTTTTTTAAACTTGGAAAATTTAATGATAAGAATAAAGTAATAAAGTAAATCAACAACCTCGGTAGAAATAAAACACTAAAATGCATTAATTTATATGGCTGTATCATTTATTTGTTCATTTATTGAGAAGTTTATGGATATGCATCTGTTGCACATTACATTTTCAGTAGTTTGTGTAGAGAAAGGCAGTTATTTTGAAAATGTTCTTAAAGCAGTCTGTTCTAATATTTGAACGTAGTCTTTTGTTACCGACAATATCTTCAGTTACTTATTTCTGTCTACTCTTTTCTTAAGGTGATTTCTGCTATTCCTATGCCATTAATTTTCTGATTGCTCCCAAATTTATATTTCCGGGTTATACTTCTGTGAATTCATGTATCCAAATTGGTAATTCACTTTGTACTTGCATACCTTATGACATCTCTATTAGCATGTTTAAAATGGAGCTCTTGGTTTTCCTTTCCATGCTATTTCTCTACCAGTTACCCCCCAATAAACAACAGCACTATATAGCCACTGCTCAATCCAAAAATATGGGCATCCAGTCTTTTCCCATTTCAAACAATACCTAATCCTGTGGTAAGTCCTATAGCTTCTGTCTCCAAAATATATTTCAACTCTGATCACTTTTCAGTATTTTTATTGAGCTGCCTAGACCATTAGCATCTTTTGCCCAGACCAGTGTAATAGCTTCATCATGTTTTTCCAGCTTCCTTTCCTGGGTTCTTCCTTACATTATCCACAGGGTGGCCAGAATGATCTTTCAAGAACATAAATTGAATTATATCACTCTCCTGTTAAAACAGTTTTTTATTGCACTTTGGATAAAATTCATGCTACTCACCATGGTTCAAAAGGCATTATATTATTTACCCAATGTTCACCTCTACAGCCTCATCTTCAGCCTTTCTTATCGTCACATGCCATGATGCAGCCATAGAAACCCCCTTTTAATTCTTCTATTAGACCCAAGCACTTTATATCTTTACCTGTACCTTCGACTGCTTGGAATGCCTTACCCCCAGTTCTTCACATGGGTGGCTCTGTTTCATCCTTCAGGTCTCAGTTTAAACATTACTTTCTCTAACAGGCCTCCATATAAAATTAGGTTCCCATCCCAGCAATTTCTACCATAGTCCCATGAGTAAATGCTTGTGAAATGAAGGAATGAATAAATAACTTAAAGAAAGTATCCATTTATATAATCACGCCATATGCGACTTGAGGGGGAAGATTTAGTGGAAAATCTTTGGGTCGTGGTGTGGCAACAGGTTAGTAGTGACTTGATCAAGTGGTAAGAGTAAGCATTTATCAGTAATCCAACAATTAAAATAATGAAAGATAGAAAGGTAAAAAATAATTTTCCTATGTGTATATGCATGTGTTTTATTTGCATGTTAACTCTGTCGAGGTAACACAGAACACTTTCAAAGGACATACATATTTGACATAAAGATTTGGAACTTAGAGGTGAAATTATGAGTAATTGCCTATTACAGTGTTTTGTTTTGTTTTTTTTTTAAGGTTTTATTTATTTATTTGACAGAAATCACAAGTAGAGAGGCAGGCGGGGGGCGGGGGGGGGAGCAGGTTCTCTGCTGAGCCAAGAGCCTGATGTGGGGCTTGATCCCAGGACCCTGAGATCATGACCTGATCCGAAGGCAAAGGCTTTAACCCACTGAGCCACCCATGCACCCCTTATTACAGTGTTTTTGCAGACCATTGGTTACAGACCAGTAATGGGTTGTGAAGTGAGTTGAATGGGCTATAGTCAGCATTAAAAAAAAATAAATAGAAGATGTCAAGAGTATATTACAAGTAGTAAGGGTATTTTTATTTAGCATATAGCTAATATTAGTCTAATGAAGTCCCAGTGTCCATGGAGTAAGGCTGTATACTTAGTAAGATGGACCTTCTTGTGGAGGGATCAAGGATTAGTTCTTCATGTTTTATGCTTGGGTAACATCAGACCCCTGTCTCTACTTCCATCTCAGGGATAAGAGAGATTCCTACATTTACTCCACTTGCTTTCCAACACTTTCAGCCTTAGCATTATTGTTTGATTAAACCAGGACTAATTTTATTACATCTTTTCTCCCTGTTTATGCCAGTCACTTCAAGGAGTCTAAGATTCTCATATCACCCCTCACTCAGATTTCCGTAGTTTCTGCTTAGGTAGTATCTATCTCTATCCTTTTTGTTTACAATACCTAAAACCTATTTGCTGTTCCCTATGGAACTAATTTTATCATTAGCCAAATTCCTTCTGTTGTCAACCTCTTCCCTGCATTTCTTTCACCATCTTCCTCTGACTGAAACCTGCCTTCCTGAGGACATTGTTTCACTATAGCCTTCTCAGTGTTAATTGCTTTTCTTTAGCAGCCATCATACTACTAGATTATCTGGTAAAATATGTGTCCTTATTGTACTTCACTTCCACTTCCAGACCTTTTGTAGTCCTTCCTCTCAAAAAAACCTTCAGCTTTGAATTTCTTGTTAAAAGGTCATTACCTACTTATTGAGGTTATCTCTCCTACTTCCTGATGATTTTAAGGTCCTGGTGTATAATTGTTCTTTGTCTTAATTCTTAGTAATTTACTCTTTATAAGTGGTTCCTCAATACTTTGGACTCTTGGTTTCTTGAATTTCTTTACTACAGAAATCTTTTCCTCTACCCTGCATCAGCTATATCTTCCCCTGGTCCTGTTATTTAATTATGATTCTCAGATCTTAATTTCAGGCTTCTATTTTCTGCCTACCATCTCTTATCTTTGTAGCTCATTTTCTTTGGTACTTTCACTCCAGCAATCCTTTCACACTACTTAGGCCTCCAGTCTATTGTTTCTATATCTGTTCATGATAATTACCTCCTTCATGTCCTCTCTTCCTTCCTTAGAGTGGATTAAATCCCACAATTAATCATTATAATCACTGTCTTGCATATAGTCTCAACTCTTTCCTTATGGATCCTGTATGACAAAAATTCTTATTTTCAATAAATCCAGCTCCAGCTATTCTGTGCCTTATGGCTGCAGGCAAACAAAATCATGGTATTGGTGTATCTTTAAAAAGATCATGATCATGATCTTTAGAGAGTCTCTTAATGTTGCTAGGCAATCGCAGTATATTTACCTGGTTTATCCACACTCCTAAATGGTTATTTTATACTTGTCCTTTCCTTAGACCTTTAAAGCACTTCTCCTTTATTCTCACTCTCAGCTTGACTACTTGTTTTGTTTCACTCATAAAACAAAGGCAATACAAGAAAATTTCTATAAGCTCCCAGCTTTGCCTCTGTTTATTTACCTGCATCTTACACACATGCTCTTTTGTTACTTGGGTGGCCTGTCCAGTCTCCTTTCAAAGACCATGCCTCCATGTTTGCTTTGGATTACATTCTCTGTCTCTTCTGGCCTATTCAAGGACTTCGCTCTTAATTCTTCTATGTGTTCCCTGTATCATCAATGTTTTCCTCTAGTAGGTCATTATCTCTAATAGAATGTAACCATAAAATGATGTTCTTTCTTCCATTTTTCTCTTGATCCCACTTCCCCTTCCAACAGTTGCTCCATTTCTCTAGTCCCCTTGATAACAAAACTTCCCCCAAAGACTTGTTTATATTTCTTGTCTCTTTTTCTCCCCAGGCCTCCTGAGCCCAGTCTAGGCAGAGAATTGTTAGTGCTCTTGTCAAAGTACTAGTGAAGTGATCATATAACTAAATTCAATGGTGATCTTTTCCAGTGTAATGATTTTTAAGTGCATGTATATGTGCAGTTTTATATCTTTAATTGATATCTCCACCTCAGACCTGTTCCCTAAATTCCAGATTGATATATCCAGCTGCTTGTCTTTTTCACTTAAATGCCTAATACACATTTCAAACTTACGTGCCCAAAATGGAAGTCCTCATCTTCAGTCTTTCCCGTTTCAATTGATAGTAACTTCATCCTTCCAGTTGTTCAGTCTAAAATCTTTAGGGTCATTACTGACTCCTTTCTGTCATAACCCGTATTCAGTGTGTCAAGAAATTCTTTTGGCACTATCTTCAAAATATATCCAGAATCCAGCTATTTTGCATCACTTCTACTATCACACTGACATAAGCCATTATCACCCTTATCTTCATAAATTCCATTAGCCTTCTGTGTGTTTTTACCCTCCACTGCTAACCCCTTCCCATCTGTTTTCAACATAGCTGACAAATAAATTCTTTTTAAATGTGAATCTGATCACGTCACTCCAGTAGTTTCCTGTTTCATTCAGAGTAAAAGTCAAAGACCATAGCTCAACACATTTCCTATCCCTACTATGACTGTTCTCTCTCTGACTTATCTCTACCAGTGTTCATTTGACTTCAGTTACATTGGACTTCTTGTTATTTGTTAAGCATCTTGTGGTGTTTTCTTTGCCTGAAATGTTGTTTTTCTGTATTTTCTCATGATTTGTTTTATCACCCTTTCACGTCTTTGCTCAGTTTTCACATTCTCCAAGTGAGCTCCACCCTGATCATCCAGTTTAAAATTACAAAACTTCCTAACCCCATATTCCTTACTCTCCTTCCCTGATCTATCTTTAGTCCAAGAAATTATCACTTTTTAATATTCAGTGACATAGCTTACTTACCTTATTTATTCCTACTAAAATGTAAAGCTCTATAAGAGAGATCAGGGGATTTAGACTGTTTTGTTTACCACTATATCCTCAGTGTTGGGAATAGTCCTGGCACAGAATAGGTGGCTCAATAAATATCTGTAGAATAAATATGTATGCCCTGGATTATAATGTAAAGATAAAAAAATGTGTTTCTTAATGCATTTTGCTGTCAAAAAAAAAAAGTTTGAGGGGCACCTGGGAGGCAGAGTTAGTTAACTGTTCAATTCTTGATCTCAGCTCACGTCTTAATCTCAGGGTTGTGAGTTTGTGCCCCAAGTTGGACTTCACACTGGGTGTGGAGCTTACTTTAAAAAAAAAAAAAAATGTTTGAACTACGTTAGTTTTTACTGTCAAGTTAGGAATTTGAAAGGTATGTAGTAATTTTACAGCCAAAAAATTTAGTGAACTTTTACGGCCAAAAAATTTAGTGAACTTTTGTATGGTTTTCAAGATGTAGTTCAGATGTATTCCAAGAGTAGTTTTTTACCCTAGATGGGTCATTTTAACAAAAAAGTTCTCTGGAGTAAGAGTGAAGTGACCTAGGTAACACTTGACTAGAGACCTCATCCAAGTCACCTTACTGCTCAGGCTCCAACTCCTCATCTATAAAGTCATTGGGTTGAGGTGCTCCCTGTGATCTTTTCTAGATCTTATGATTTCTGACAACCGACATTGCTACTTTTTGCTAAAATAATCCTGGAATGAAGTGCATATTAGTTTCAAGGATGTACTTCTTCAATGAAGAAATTAATGACTCTCAACTGTGTTCTTATCTATTGTATCTCATCATGAACTAAAGAATTTGTATTTTTTAATGTTCATATTTATGCTTATTTATGGTATATATAGGAGAAATAAGTTACTTGGTTTTAATAGTTCTGCATTATTCTGTTTAGGAAATTGTTAAAAGTTTCAAAAAACTACAATATTGAAAAGTTTTAAGAACTTTAGGGGAAAAGTAATGTACAACAACAGTCATTTGTTTGTTTGTCTTTTATTTTTCTTTTTCAGACCGTCTTAAAATCGCTGCATTTGCCAAAAAACAACAGTCTTTATGTCCTTACACCAGACTTGCCACCACCTTCATCATCTAGTCATACTGGGTAAGGTGTTTACTTTTCCTGAGAATCTGAAATTAAGCTTGATTATTAAGTTGCTTTAAGCTGTATATAAATACCAAAATGAAATCAAATCAAACTCTTGTTGAAGCTTTAACTCACCAACAACTATTAACTACATAAACTTTCAAACTATTTGGTTTAGATAGTTTGATTTTAGTGGTGGAATTTTTTTCCAAAGAAAATCTTTTGCAAAACTTCATTATGGGACAAATAGTCAAAAATGATAGTGTTCTGTTTGAAGGGGAAGGACTAGTGTTGGAAGGAAGAGATTGAGAAAATGGAACTCTAGCTTCTCCCATGGCTAAAGAAGGCAAACCTTTGAGGAAAATTCATCAGGCACTGCAGAATACAGCTTGAAAAGCACTGATACAGCATTTTTATTAAGATTTTTATCTTTTTTTGGAATAAAGTATCTTGTTCTTTTTTCATTATTCACTCAGAACATTTATAGAATGGTAAATGATTTTGATACTAAATTATATATGATGTTATTATTGCTAAGTGAAACAAACTGATCTAAAGTACATGATGTTAATGATAGAGTAATAATTTTTGTGAGTACAGTATCATTCCAGAACTATGTTTAAGTTGTTTTTAGATTGTCTCTGTTTTTATACACATTTACTTCTTTTTTAATACTACTTGGTGATTTTGCTTAGTAGGGAGACCTGTGTGCCTAAACTTGGGATATTCTCAAACTTTTCCTACTGTATTAAATATCTTTATTATTATGTAGTAGTGTTGGGTCCCCCAATAATGGGTCCATGGTCAAAGGAGTGAGACTGATACAAAGTGAAGGTCAAGCAAAGCTTTATTTCGCGCCAAGCATCAAGAATCAAACCAACCGTCAAACAGACCAGTCGGGGCCGCCCCTTTCAGAGAGGGCAACCCCTCCCTGCCTCACAGACTAACTTTTATAGAGCAAAGACCATGTGGTTGGGCCTGGCCACACACAGGTGGCCAATGAGATCATAACACACAGAGAAAGCTGCACAGTCATGCTTGGTCACACATAAATGACCAGTTGAATTACAATTTACCCTATAGTAGACATTTGAACTAGCCTATCACCTTGGTCAGAATTGGCGCCCAAAAGGCGGGGCCCACACTCCTTAGTAGCTAGGGAGACAGTATGCGCGCTCTACTGATTGGATGTCTCCACCTGACCTGACCCACTCTTGTATTGGGCTTTGTTACCTGGGACTGGTTTCCTGGTCTTGCCATTTGAAGTAAGTTCCCCTGGGGGGGTGGGGCGCGGGGGGGGGGGGGGCAGGGTCAGTTTAAGTTTTACTGCATGAACAACATTCAACCAAGGTGGGGCCGCTCTGGCTAAATAGGCCCTTACAGTAGGAGGAGAAAATTCCTGTTTTTCTCTACTATGCTGCTCACAGGCCAGTTCTGGCTACCAAATGTATGGGGTTCTTTCCCCCCACACTGGGCAATTCTTCAATAGAAGCTTGATGTTCTATGATTTAAATAAATTATGATACCAGCTACCTGGAGATAGCATCTAATCCCATTAAGTTCAGGGCTCAGTTCCATAAGACTGTTCCCACAATGGACACTATTTCAAGTTGAGGTTGTCTACTGTGCTTCTGAACAATGGGTTATACATTGGATGTTCTCATAGCCCCCTTCTTGGGTTTGATAATTTGCTAGAATGGCTCACAGAATTCAGAAAAGTGCTCTAGTTACTATTACCAAATTATTACAAAACATATTTTAAAGAAATAAATGAACAGCCAGATGAACAGGTATATATAGGACAAGATATGGAAGTGTCTTGAGCACAGGAGCTTAAAGTTTGGAGTGCTATCCTCACAGCATGGATGCATTCTTGTTCACCAACTTGGAAGCTCTTTAAAACACTTCCAAAAAAGGTAAAAATAAAACACTTCAGCTAGGGTTTTTTTTTATCGAGGCTTTATTGCATAGGCAGGATTGACTAAATTATTGGCTATTAATAATTAACTCAACATCCAGCCCCTCTGCCCTCCCTACCAGTGTGGAGGCAGGGAGAATGCAGGTAGCTGAAAGTTCCAGCCCTTTAATCACTTGCTTGCTTTCCTCATCCGGAGGGTTTTTCTCAAAGTCATTAACTCATGAGCAAACTCTTGTGTGGCTGAAAGGGGCTTGTTATGAATAACAAAAGACCCCCTTCTCCTGCCGTCTGTAATACTCTTATCATTTAGAAAGTTCCAGGGGTTCTAGGGAGCTCTTGTGGAGGTTGGGGGAGAAGACCAAATGTATATTTCTTATAGATTATGCCATTACAAGTAGCTAGTAGCAAAAAAATTAAATTTGGCTTGTACCAAAGTAGAAATCACTGAACTGAAAAAAGTTAAATCTAAGGTAATTGTATTTGATAGTCTGTTAATAGTTCATTTTGGGTTAAGAATTTAATCACTGTTAAGGTTAGGTTAAGAATCAGTCACTGTTCATTTTCCATGTTAAGATCACATATTAATGGGAGGTTGAATTTGTACATCATTGCAAACAGCCAAACAGTACTTGTAGTCCTTGTGTTTATAGCAATGTTAATATCAACACTACATGAGATTAAGTTAAACAAGGAGTTGTTTGTATGGTTCTGTATTTAGTCAGGACATTATTTTTGTAGTTTAGTTAACAGAGTGTAATCACTGTCATCCAATCTGTAGTCCACATAATTATGAGCATATAGGAGACATTATTGATTATAATCCATTGCTTTTTAGTCTTATGATTAAATTGATTTATTAAAATGTCTTCCTGGGCTAATGGAATTGTTCTTCATTGCCATGTGGCTGATCTTCCTTTGATTGTCAGATTGCTCAGTACCTAGGCAAGCAGGGCCCTATAGTGCTTATGAAATGCAGTGTTTTATTGGCAAATGAGTACTTAATATAACACTAAAGTGGTCTTTATGAATCTCTTTCAAAGTTTCTATTTTAATTCCAGTTAACCTATGATGTTATGTTAGTTTCAGGTGTACAATATAGTGATTCAATAATTCCATGCATCACCCAGAGCTAATCACAACTAGTGCGCTCCTTAAGCCCCATCACCTATTTAAGCCATCCCCTTACCCACCTCCTTTCTGATAACCATTAGTTTGTTCTCTACAGTTAAGAGTCTGTTTCTTGGTTTATGTCTCTTTCTCTCTTTTTCTCCTTCGCTCATTTGTTTTGTTTCTTAAATTCCACATAGGAGTGAAATCATATAGCAAATGTTTTTCTCTGACTGATTTAGTTTACTTAGCATTATACTCTTTAGCCTCATCATGTTGTAGCAAATAGGGATTTCATTTTATATTATGGCTGAATAATATTCCATTGTATATATATACCGCATGTTCTTTA
The DNA here is from genome assembly GCF_963455335.1 of Martes martes. Taxonomy (NCBI): domain Eukaryota; kingdom Metazoa; phylum Chordata; class Mammalia; order Carnivora; family Mustelidae; genus Martes; species Martes martes. Next base: position 151,551,874 of record NC_137891.1, read on the forward strand.
TTCATCATCAGTGGACACTTTGGCTGCTTCCTATCTTGGCCGTTGTAAATGATGCTGCTATAAATATATGGGTACATATATCCTTTTGAATTTGTGTTTTTGTATTCTTTGGGTAAATACCCGGTAGTGCAATTGCTGGATTGTAGAGTAATTCTATTTTTAATGTTTTGAGGAATGTCCATACTGTTTTCAGAGTGGCTGCACCAGTTTGCATTCCCAGCAACAGTGCAAGAGGGTTCTTTGTTCTCCACATCCCTGTTAACACTTGTCTCTCGTGTTTTTTGATTTTAGCCATTCTGACAAGTGTGAGGTGATATCATATGGTGATTTAGATTTGCTCTTCCCTGATGAGCATCTTTTCATGTGTCTGCTGGCTGTTTGTGTATCTTCTTTGGAGAAATGTCTGGTGTTTGGGTGTTGAGTTGTACAAATTCTTTATATTTAGGATACTAAGCCTTTATTGGATAATGTCATTTGCAAATAGTTCCTCCCATTCTGTAAGTTTGCCTTTTGGTTTTATTGACTGTTTCCTTCACTCTGCAGAAACTTTTCATATTGATGCAATCCCAATAGTTTATATTTATTTTTGATTCTCTTGCCTCAGGACACATACCTAGAAAAAAGTTGCAATGGCTAATGTCAGAGAAGTTATTGCCTGTATTATCTTCTAGGATTTTTATGGTTTCAGGTCTCACATTTAGGTCTTTCATCCATTTTGAATTTATTTTTCTGTATGATGTAGAAAAGTGGTTCAGTTTCTTTTGCATGTTGCTGTCCAGTTTTCCCAGCAATATTTTTGAAGAGACTGTCTTTCCCATTGGATATTCTTTCCTGCTTTGCCAAAGATTAATTGACCATGTAGGTGTGGATTTATTTCTGGGTTTTCTGTTCTGTTCCATTGATCTGTGTCTTTTTTTCCACAGTAACATACTCTTTTGATTACTACAGCTTTGTAAAATAATTTGAATTCTGGAATTGTGATGACCCTAGATTTGCTTTTCCTTTACAAGGTTGCTATGGCTCTTCAGACCTTTTGTGGTTCCATATAAATTTTAGAATTGTTTGTTCCAATTCTATGAAAAATGCTTGTGGTATTCTGATAGGGATTACATTAAATGTGTAGATTGCTTTGGGTAGTATAGACATTTTATTTATTTATTTTTTAAGATTTTATTTATTTATTTATTTGACACAGAGAGAGGAAGAGACCAGTGAGAGAGGGAATACAAGCAGGGGGAGTTGGAGAGGGACAAGCAAACTCCCCGCTTTGCAGGGAGCCTGATGTGGGGCTGGATCCCAGAACACTGGGATCATGACCTGCGCTGAAGGCAGAGCCACCCAGGCACCCCTGGTATAGACTTTTTAACAATATTTATTCTTCTGCTCCATGAGCATGGAATGTCTTCTCATTTCTTTTGTCATCTTTAATTTCTTTTATCAGTGTTTTATAGTTTTCAGAATACAGGTCTCTCAGCTGTTTGGTTAGGTTTATTCCTAGGTATCTTACTATTTTTGGTGCAATTGTAGATGGGATTATTTTTTTAATTTCTTTTTCTGCTGCTTCAGTATTGGTATATAGAAGTGCAACAGATTTCTGTAGATTGAATTTGTATCCTGCAATACTGAATTTTTGTATCAGTTCTAGGAGTCTTTTGGGTTTTCTTTATATAGTATCATGTCATATGCATAGTGAGAGTTTTATTTCTTGCTGATCTGGATGCGTTGTTATTTATTTTTGTTGTCAGATTGCTGTGGCTAAGACTTTGAGCACTGTGTTGAATAGAAGTGGTGAGCATGGGCATCCTTGTCTTTTTTCTGACTTTAGGGGAAAGGCTCTCAGTTTTTTCCCCATTGAGGATGATGTTAGCTGTGGTTTTGTTCTATATGGCCTTTTGTATGTTCTCTCTAAACCTGTGGAGCAGAGAGCCTGATGTGAGGCTCCGTCCCAGGACCCTGGGATCATGACCTGAGCCGAAGGCAGAGGCCTTAACCCCCAGAGCCACCCAGGCACCCCTGAGGATTTTTATCATGAATGAATATTGTACTTTGTCCAGTGCTTTTTCTGCATTCATTGAAATGATCATATGGTTCTTATCCTTTCTCTTATTGATATGGTGTATCATGTTGATTAATTTGCAAATTTTGAACCATCCTTGCACCCAAGAATGAATCCTACTTGATTGTGGTGAATGACATTTGTAATGTATTGTTGGATTTGGTCTGCTAGTATCCTTTTGAGGATTTTTGTATCTATGTTCATCAGAGATATTGGCCAGTAGTTTTCTCTCTCTCTCTCTCTCTTTTTCTCTTCTTTGGTGTGGTGTTTTTAATCTGGTTTTGGTATCAGGGTAATGCTGGTGGCCTCATATAATGAATTTAGAAATTTTCCTTCCATTTCTATTTTTTGGAGTAGTTTGAGAATAGGTTATTAGCTCTTCTTCAGATGTTTGGTAGAATTTGCCTTTGAAGCCGTCTGGTCCTAGACTTTTGTTTGTTGTGAGTTTTTTGATTACTGATTCAATTTCATTACTGGTAATCAGTCTGCTCAAATTTTCTGTTTCTTTTGTTTAAGTTTTGGTAGGTTATTTGTTTTTAGAAATTTGTCCATTTCTTCTAGGTTATCCAATTTGTGAGCATATAGTTTTCATAATATTCTCTTATAATTGTTTATATATATATATATATATATATATTTTTTTTTTTTAGATTTTTTATTTATTTGACAGAGAGAAATCAGAGCTAGGCAGAGGGGCAGACAGAGAGAGGGGGAAGCAGGCTCCTGCTGAGCAGAGAGCCCGATGCGGGGCTCGATCCCAGGACCCTGAGATCATGACCTGAGCTGAAGGCAGAGGCTTAAACCCCTGAGCCACCCAGGTGCCCCAATTGTTTATATTTCTGTAGTCTTCATTATTTCTCCTCTCTCACTTGTGATTTAATTTATTTGGGTCCTTTTTTTCCTTGATGAGTCTGGCTAGAGGCCTATCAGTTTTACTGATTTTTTCCAAAGAACCACCTCCTGGTTTCATTGATCTTTTCTGTTGTTTTTTAAGTTTCTATATCATTTATTTGTTCTAATCTTTATTATTTCCTTCATTTTGCTGGCATTAGGTTTTGTTTTTGTTCTTTTTCTAGCTCCTTTAGGTCTAAGGTTGAGTTGTTTATTGGAGATTTTTCTTGCTTCCTGAGGTAGGTCTGTATTGCTGTGAACTTCCTCTTAGAACCATTTTTGCTGTATCCCAAAGGTTTTGAACCGTTGTGTTTTCATTTTTATTTGTTTCCATGTACTTTTTTTTTTAATTTCTTCTTACTTCTTTGTTGACCCATTCATTGTTTAGTAGCATGTTATTTAACCTCCATGTATTTGTGGTCTTTCCAGATTTTTTCTTGTGGTTGACTTCTAGTTTCCTAGTCTTGTGGTCAGAAAAGATGCACGGTATGACTTCTTTTTAAATTTGATGTGGCCTGTTTTGTTTTGCCTAAAATGTGATTTATGCTGGAGAGTGTTCCATGTGCACTTGAAAAGAATGTGTATTCTGCAGTTTTAGGATGAAATGGTCTGAATATATCTGTTAAATCCCTCTGGTCCAGTGTGTCATTCAAAGCCATTGTTTCCTTGCTGATAATCTGTTCAGATGATCTGTCCATTGATGTAAGTGGGGTGTTAAAGTCTCCTACTATTATTGTATTTTTATTGATTAATTCCTTTATGTTTGTTATTAACTGTTTGATGTATTTGGGTGCTTCCATATTGGGTACATAAATATTTGTATTTGTTATATCTTCTTGTTTGATTGTCCCCTTTATTATTATATAGTGTCCTCCTTTATCTCTTGTTACAGTCTTTGTTTTAAATAAGTTTTGTTTGATATAAGTATTGCTACTGTGGCTTTCTTTTGACATCCACTTTCATGATAAATGTTTTTCCATCCCCTCACTTTCAGTGTTTGGGCGTCTTTAGGTCTAAAATGAGTCTCTTACAGGCATCCTATAAATGGGTCACTTTTTAAAATCCATTCCATCACCCTTTATCTTTTGATTGGAGCATTTACTCCATTTACATGTTGTCATTTTGTTACTTGTTTTGTGGGTGTTTCTGAAGATTTTCTCTGATCCTTTCTTGTCTTTCTTTCATGGTTTTCTGGTTTTCTTTAGTGATATATTTTGATTTCCTTCTCTTTATTCTTTGCATATATATTAGTACTTTTTGATTTGTGGTTACCATTAGCTTCATATACAACGTCTTCTTCATACAGCAATCTGTATTAAGTTGATCATCATTTAAGTTTGAACCCATTTTTTTACTCCTCCCCACATTTGAGGTATATGGTGTTATATATTACATTCTATTGTATTATGAGTTCCTTGACTGGCTTTTTACAGAAATAATTCATTTTTACTACTTTTCTGTTTCCTGCTGTTATACTGTCACTTTTGGTCTCTCCTTTCCACTCAAAGAGTCCCTTTTAATATTTCTTGCAGGCTGGCTTAGTGGTCTTGAATCCTTTCATTTTAGTTTGTCTGGGAAACTCTTTATATCTCCTGTTTTGATGATAGCCTTCTTGGGTAGAATACTCTTGACTGCAGATTTTTTCCATTCAGCGCTTTTAAATATATTATGCCACTCTTTTCTGGTTTAGAAAGTTTCAGCTGAAAAATCCCCTGTTGGCCTTACGGGTTTTCCCATGTAAATTATTGTCTTCTTTTTCTTGCTGCTTTTAAAAACTTTCTTCATTACTATATTTTGCCATAGTTTAATTATATATTGGTGTGAATCTGTTTTTATTGACTTTAATGGGGGTTTTCTGTGCCTCTCCTGTTTCTTTCCCCCAGATAAGGGATGTTTTCAGCTCTTTTTAAAAAAAAAAAATATTTATGTATTTATTTATTTATTTGAGAGAAAGATAGCGAGAGAGAGATTATGAGCAGGGGCAGAGGGAGAAAGAGAGGAAGTAGCAGGCCCCCCACTGAACAGGGAACCCGACATGGAGCTCAATCCCTGGACCCTGGGATCATGACTTGAAGGCAGACGTTTAACTGACTGAGCCACCCAAGCATCTCTGTTTTCAGCTATCATTTCTTCAAATAATTTCTCTGCCCCCTTTTCTCTCTTCTTCTTCTGGGACTCCTGTATACGAATGTTGTTACATTTGATTTAGTCACTGAGTTCCCCAAGTCTTTTCTTGTTTCATGTCATTCTTTTTTCTCTTTTGTTTGGTTTGATTACTTTTTATTATTCTTGTCTTCTAGGTCATTAATTTGTTCCTCTGCTTCTCCCAGAAGCTGTTAATTGCTATTCATTCCATGAAGTATGTTTCTCATTTTGTTTATTGATCACTTTATCTCTGTTATGTTATTACTTATCTCTGTGTTAAAGATCTCATTCATGTCCTCCGTCTTTTCTGAAGTCCAGAGTGTATCCTTATGATCACTACCTTATATTCTCTACCAGTCATGTTACTTTTATCTGTTTCGCCTAGATCTCTGGCTCTGGCCTTGTCCTGTTCTTTAATTTGGGATAAATATTTCTGTCTTCTCATTTTGTCTTAAGTCTCTGTGCCTGTTCTTGTGTGTTAGGAGTCATTGGTATCTGCTGTTCTTGAGGGTAATGGCTTTATTAAGAAGCCCTCTAATGCCATGCAGTGTTGTCTCTCCTGTTCCCCAGGGCCTGGCACTGGCAGAAGTGTCTCCATTGTGTGCTGGCTGTGCCCTGTTGCTTTGTCCTGCCTGCTTTATCTTCAGGTCAGTCGTCTGTAGAGGCTCTCTTTGCCTGTTGTGGGCAGTGTTTGGTCCTTGGCCTGAATGTAGCACTTTTAAACGAGGTGTGCTCTGGTATATTTGTGAAATGAGACCTGTCACCACTACCATGGAACTGAGGCTCCACAAAACTCCCGTATTTGGAGACACGGTGTGAGCACAGGTTTGGGCTGGTCTTCTGGAGCTGGAGACTGCCACACTGGACTGATGCAAGCATGATTGGGAAGGGTGATTATTCTGGAGCATGGGGGGGTGTGGCTTGGTGTAATCAAGTTAGGTAGCAAGTGTCCATGCTGTGCTGGTTCCTGCAGGTGGCCCTGTGGTCATGCTGAGGGGCAGGTAGTGAAATGGTGCTGGCCAGTTCCTTTGTTCTGGAGTGGCCTTTCCATGAATGCTTCTTCTCTGGGATGCTCTCCAAAATGAGCAAATAACCTACCCACTGTGTCCCCCAGGAGCTCTTCAGATCACTGTTTCTACTCTTTGCCCTTGGGTTGTTTGCCTGCCATCTTTCCAAGAGTAGCTTAATGCCCTCTGGGTTCTATTCCAGCCAAGTCTGTGGACCCTTAAAACTCCAGGCTTTAGGTCCCACTTATTGCAGGAAGTCATGAAATTCAGCCCTTCTTGCTTTCCCAGCCACTTGCTATGGGGATTGATTTTCCTCTTTTGCTCTCCTTTGTGCTAGTCACCCTTCTCCAGGACCCAGGCTCCCTCCTCACTGTGGTGGCCACAGTCTGTTTTTCTCCCAAACTGTATCTCCACACTTCCTACCTTCTTTGATGTGACCTCTTCTCTACCTTTAGTTGTTGAGTTTGTTCTCCCAGTCTTCAGATGAATTTCTGGGGTTAGAATGATTTGATAATTATCTAGTTGTATTCGTGGGAAAAGGCAAGCCTAAGGTCCTTCTACTCTGCCACGATCTTCCAACCTGGCTTAATGGATTTTTACCAAGTTATAATGATGCTGTTTCCTTTGTTGGAACAGTAGGACAAAAAAAAAATTCAAAGCTAAACAAAAGTTATAAAAGCACAGAGTATCTGGGGAGTGGGAGGAGGGATATGTAGAAGCTCCTGTTAATGAAAAAATCATGTTAATGCACATTTTATTAAAATCTAACTAAAATCCAAGTTGTTTTTCTTTTAGTGTGTTAATCTAATATATCTTTCCATAAAACTAGAGAGTATTTTCCCCTTTTTTTGGTGATGTATATTTGATTTGATTTCATGGGAGACAATTGAAAAAATCCATGCAGAACCTTAAATTGATTACTATAATTATTTTGAACTTGTTTTTAAATTGTTTACTGACAAACCATTTTATTCTCAAGGTTTGGTGAGAACTATAGATCTAGAGAACAGTACAGTTTAAACCATGTCCTATAAGAATTTTTTTAAAATTTTACTGCCACTAGGGGGTGCCTGGTAATTGAATCTGTTTTTATATTTACAATTTCTGAAAAAAGAAAACACTAAGAAAGAAATTTATGATATGTATGTCTATAATTACACTTAGAATATTTTATTTTTATTTTTTACTTTTAGAATTATTTTAACATAAATTATGTTTTTCAGAAAACAGAATATCAAGCTAAGAATATAAGAGCAGTCTCTTTAATCATAACTTATGTAACAGTTGAAAATCATCTAAAAACACTTCTTAATAAATCAGATTTCACTTATTAATAGAAAAGTGAAGCAGTATCCTGATGGCAAAACTTCAGACTTAAGATTTAATTATTACATACTGGATAAAAATAAGCTCTGTCCTCAAGTAGCTTATAACCTATTCATTAAAAGTATTAGGCTTTTTCTTAATTTGTCTCTTTACAGAAATTTTGCTTGGATACCACTCACTCTTAATGTTCTGTCTGCCACTCAGGTTGATTCATTCAGTAAGCGCCTCTTTTCATCTGCTCTAAAGGTTGGCGTTCCTGAGAGTTCTGTTCTTAGCAGTCTCTCCTACTGTAATTTCTCCCTGTAACTACTCTGATATCTACTTAGTCCTTCATTTTCCAAATATGTATAGATGACACATAGTCTGTTTATCAACCCATATGTCCTAGTTGCCAATGGAGCTTTTCACTGGTGTGTATCCACATGTAATTCAAAATCGTATGTCTAGAAGTGAGAAAAGAAAAATAACCTGCATACTTCTGGAAAGAAAAAAAATGGGAAAACTTAGTCAATACATCAGTAAGCAGTAATATGAAAAAGGAGCACAGGAAAACAGAGTAGAGAGCAGAAAATATGACAGCAAAAGAAAAAAATCAAGTATATTAAAATCTCAGTGAAGTATTAAACTCCTATTAAAAGCTTTCAAATAGGATTTTAAAAATAGTCCATTATATGTTGTTCACCAGAGAATCACCTATTTTTTAAAAAGATTGTTTATTTATTTATTTATTTGAGAGAGAGACAGTGAAAGAGAGTATGAGAGGGGAGAAAGTCAGAGGGAGAAGCAGACTGGGAGCCCAGTGTGGGACTCGATCCTGGGACTCTGGGATCACGACCTGAGCCAAAGGCAGTTGCTTAACCAACTGAGCCACCCAGGCACCCCAGAGAATCATCTTTTGGAGAAATGGCATAGAAAAGGGAAAATAAAGGGACAGAAAATTATATTCTAGCTAAATATTAGTTAAAAGAACATATAGCAATATTAGTATCACATAAAGTTGAATTTAAGGCAAATAGCAACGAGGGCCATTTTACCAAGAAGATAGGACAATCGTGAACTTATATGCACAAATCAGCAAAATTGGTAGAATTACAAGGAGAAATAGAGCAACCACAATCATACAGACAAATTTCAGAAACTAATGAATTAAGCAATATATTTTTGCTGACTATAGAAGATTTGAATAGCCAAGTTAAATACAAATGGAATACATATGAAAATTGGCCATTACTAGAACACAACACCAGTATCAAAGAATGACTATCATACTGACCTCATTCTCTGACCATTATGCAATTAAATTAGAGGTGAAGTAATAATAAAAGATATCTCTGAGATTCTCCATATATTTAGATACTACAAATGATTTATTTCAGAATTATGGGTCAAAATGAAATCATAATAGTAAACACTAGATATTTAGAAGTGAACACAGTGAGAGTTCTAGATACAAAAACTTAGAACACAGCAGAAGTCGTACCTAGAGGCAAATGTGTAATCTTAAGTCCACTAATTAGAAGACAAGAAAGATAGAAAACAATTGAATTGTTGTTCAATTTAAGAAAAGAGAGAAATAACAACAGAGTAAGTCAGAAGAAAATAGAAGGAAAGAAAGATTAAGTAGCAGAAATTATTGATAGAGGTTATCTACAGCAAATTAGCTCTTTGCTTAGAAAGTCAAGCCAGGAAAAAATAAGAGTAAGTACAAATAAAAATTCAGGTATGAAAAAGGGGACTTAGCCATAGATTCAGAAGAGATTTCTCAATTAATAAAGTAGCTATTAAGTTAATACTAAACATAAAGGAAATTAATAAATTGTTTTAAACAAAAATAAATACATATAAATGATAATAAAAATATGTATCTTTGTATAAGAAAATCCTGAAATTTAATGAAATGGAGAGTTTTATATGAAATTAAAAGTACTAAAATTAGTACAAGGAGGAAACAGATAACCTGAAAAAAATGGTAAGCATTAAAGAAACTGAATTAACAGTCAAAAATTTGATATGCCACTCCTTCCCACTCTCTCTACCCAGAGGAGTTCCATGATGAAATCTTACCAAATCTTCATAAGAGTATCCCAATCTTAAATTCTTCCCAGAGGGCTTGCTACCTATCTTATGTTATAATGCTCATTAGAATCTTGATACCAAAACCAAAAAAAGATAATGTAAGAAAAAATTATCTCAACTTGTAACCAGAGATAATAAAAATGAGTGGGTAAACTTTTCTTTGCCCACTCTCAGCTTTACCATTTAATGATCTCTTTTTCCCCTGTCCCTAATCCATACCTTCAAATGGCATCTCTCTCCAAATTCAAATGGTGTTATAAGATTTAAAGGAAACAATAGCCCTCTTTTGAAAAACATAACTTGATTATATTTCTTCCCTGCTCAAACCCCTCTTCTAGCTTTTCATCACAATTAGGATAAAATCCAAGTTCCTTGCTATGACCCATGAAGGATTTACATAATCTTGTGCCTAACCTTCTCCCTCATTTCATCTCTTACCACTCTTCTTCTGGCTCATAGCTTGCCAGCCACACTGGCCTACTTGCTTTTCTTTATTTTTTAAATTTAATTTATTTATTTGTCAGAGAGAGAGGGAGAGAGAGCACAAGCAGGGGGAGCGGCAGGCAGAGCAGGCAGAGGGAGAAGTAGGCTCCCGCTGAGCAAGGAGCCCCACACGGGTCTCAATCCCAGGACCCTGGGATCATGACCTGAGCTGAAGGCAGTGGCTTAACTGACTGACCCAGCCAGGTGTCCCACCTCTTCTTTAAACATTCTAAATGTGCTTCCACTTCAGGGCATATGCCTATTCCCCTGCCTGGAATGATCTTCCATCAATAATCAATTTAGTTTATTTCTTTACTTTAGTCAGTCCTCTGCTCAAATGTCACATCCTCAGAGAGGATTTTCTTCATCCCCCTGCCTAAAAGCCCCTCTGTCATACTTTCTCCCTTTATCTTGCTTTATCACTGCAATGCATTGCTTTATTAATATATTCATATTTCTTGTCCATCTTCTTCATCACAATGTAAAGCTACAAGAAATCAGGGACTTTTTTTGTTCAGTGCTATAGCCTCAGCAGCTAAAAGAGTACCTAAAACATACTAGGTACTTAGAAATATTTGTAGAATAAATACTGTGAAGTGACACAGTCCTAAGGATATTTGCCTCTTAAAGACCAAAGCTAAGGAGTAAAGTTCTAGTGGTGGGAAAACAAGCATTATTCAGAACAGAGATTGAAAATCTGGGGAAGAGATGATCTTAAACATGTCTCATAAATGTAATGAGTTAGACAATCTTCACTTCTTAGCATGAGGTTAGCCTTTATTTTTGTCCATTGTTCCTTACAGCTTTTCTCATCAAAATATGGAAGGAGCTCTAGCTTTATAGAACACATAAACTATTCAGTTCTATATTTGCCCTACACTGGCTTTTTGGCCTCAGGTAACATTTTTCCTCTATGAGACTAGGTTCCTTAGTATTATTTCACGTATGACTGTCTTCTCCAACCAGACTCAGAGCAGTGAAAAGGAAGAACATTCTTAATGAACATCTCCCTCAGTTTATGAAACGATTACATATGTAAAAGGCCCTTAATAACAAATACTTGAAATGAATATGAAAAGTTTCATGACTAATTGAGGAATGTGATTTTTGGTCTATGCATCTGTAGTCTCTTTGTTGGCTATTTTGCTAATTGTCAGATTCGTCATAAAGTGTTTTGTTTTTTAAGATTTTATTTATTTATTTGACAGAGACAGAGAGACAGCAAGAGAGAAAACACAAACAGGGGGAGTGGGAGAGGGAGAGTGGGGAGGCCGATGCAGGGCTCCAACCCAGGACCCTGGGATCATGACCTGAGCTAAAGGTAGATGCTTAATGACTGAGCCACTCAGGTGCCCCATAAAGTGTTTTCCAGATAAATTAAGAGTTCATCTATCATGTTATTCATGAAGGATGTCTGTCCAGATGTCATTTATTAGATACAGATTGAGTACCATCTTACAATGTGTTAAGTCATTGTTCTAGGTACTGGGGATACAATAACGAACAAGATGACAAAGATGCCTGCTTTCATGGGGTTTACAATATAGTATGTGTAGAGGTGTGTGTGGGGGGACAGGCAACAAAGTATAAAAACATAAGAAAAATTATTAGGTGATAAATAAGTGCTTTCTAGAGAACTAAAGTAGAGTGACATGATAAGAATTGGGTCCCTGCTGTAGGTTGTAAGCTCAGGAAAGGCCTCTCTGAAGATATACTGTTTAAGCTGAGACATGATGGTTGAGGAGCCATTCAGGTGAAGAGCAGAAGAAAAAGTATTCTAGGTAAGGTAAAGTATTCTAGGTAAATAATGCCAAAGCTTTCAGGCCATATATAAATATAGTTGGAGAAAGTTAAATATTTTTGGATTTGGTATTCCTGGTGATTGCTTCCTAGAAAAAGACTGAGAAGATAGATGTCTTGGTAATAAGACAGTCTTTTCAACTTGCTTTGGTCTTCTACTGATAAGTGATAAAAAGGTCCAGTTCCATTTTAGTTACATAGATTTTCTTCATTTTATGGAAAGTTGACAGAAAACAAAGTATCCCCTGTATAGTTGTCCCTTTTACTAGTAGTAATTGATTCATGCTGTTGAACTTTGACCTTTAATACTGGGAGGATGGTTCCAGTTTATATTTTAATGACTTTTATGAGGGTGTTTTTGAGCTCTGGTCATGAAGTCAAACATATGGTCTGCTTATGTGGCCTCTGAGTTGTGAAGTTGCTGTTAACTATGGCTTTGAATTAATTGCTATTGTACAAGCAGGGGTAAAACCAGGGTGCTAATTGGGAATCTTGTGATAGTTGAGTAAACCACTGGTGTTAATATATATGGCTTTTTTTTTTTTTTTTTTTTTTTTGGCCCTTGGAAAACCATTGGTAGGAAAGCAGGTAACAGTAGTCTTGAATTAAGCAAGAGAAGGGTGTTATGTTTTCCACTGGGTGCTGTGGGGAGTAATTGAGGAGTAATGAGTCAAGGTATCTGAGTTGTAGCCCCAACTGTGCCAAAGAATCATTGTATGACTGTAGATAGGTCATTCTTCTGCTTTTGGCCTCAGATACTATCAGAAAATAAGGAGATTCTTCTAGATTCTTAGGCATCTGTGGTTGCCACTCATTTTTCCTTTCCTCTAGGGTTCTAATCAGTGGATTATACACACAAAAATTAGTATTTAAATTACAAAACAAAACTGCTTTAATGGCCAGATGAGCACACAGTAGAACATGTGGTTGGTTGGTTGGCTTATTTATTTATTTATTTATTTATTTATTTTTACAGTACATCATTAGTTTTTTATGTAGTGTTCAATGATTCATTAGTTGCATATAATACCCAGTGCCCATCACATCACATGCCCTCCTTTAATGCCCATCACCCAGTTACTATATCCCCTCATCCACCTCCCCTTCTGCAACCCTCAGTTTGTTTCCCAGAGTCAAGAGTCTATCATGGTTTGCCTCCCTCTCTGATTTCTTCCCATTAAGTTCCCCCCACCCTTCTTCTATGATCCTCTACACTATTTATGTTCCACATATGAGTGAAACTGTATGATAATTGTCTTTCTCTGATTGACTTATTTCACTTAGTATAATACCTTCCAGTTCCATCCATGTCAATCTAAATGGTAGGTAAATGGTAGGTATTCATTTTCTGGTGGCTGAATAATATTCTGTTGTATGTACAAACCACATCTTCTTCGTCCATTCATCTGTTGAAGGACATCTTGGCTCCTTCTACAGTTTGGCTATTGTGGACACTGCTGCTGTGAACCAGTTTGGAGTACAGGTGCCCCTTCTTTCCAGTACATCTGTATATTTGGGGTAAATACCCAGTACTGTAGTTGCTGGGTTATAGGGTAGCTCTATTTTTAACATCTTGAGGAACCCTCCATACTGTTTTCCAGAGTGGCTGTACCAACTTGCATTCTCACCAACAGTGTCAGAGGGTTCCCCTTTCTCTGCATCCTTGCTAACATTTGTTATTCCCTGTCTTGTTCATTTTAGCCATTCTAACTGGTATAAGGTGGTATCTCATTGTGATTTCCATTTGTATTACCCTGATGATAAGTGATGTGGAGCATTTTTTCATGTGTCTGTTGGCCATTTGTATGTCTTTGTAGACGTGTCTGTTCATGTCTTCTGCCCATTTCTTGACTGGATTTTTTGTTTTTTGGGTATTGAGTTTGAGAAGTTCTTTATAAATCTTGGATACCAGCCCTTTATCTGTACTGTTATTTGCAAATATCTTCTCCCATTCCATAGGTTGCCTTTTAGTTTAGTTGACTATTTCCTTTGCCATGCACAAGGCTTTTATCCTAATAAAGTCCCAGTAGATCACTTTTGCTTTTGTTCCCCTTGCCTTTAGAGACATATCTTGGAAGAAGTTGCTGTGGCTAAAGTCAGAGAGGTTACTGCCTGTGTTTCCTCTAGGATTTTGATGGATTCCTATCTCACATTTAGGTCTTTGATCCATTTTGAGTTTACCTTTGAGTATGGTGTAAGAAAATGGTGAAGTTTCATTCTTCTGCATGTGGCTCTCCCAATTTTCCCAGCACCATTTATTTGAGAGACTTTTTCCCATTAGATAATCTTTCCTGCTTTGTTGAAGATTAGTTGACCATAGAGTTGAGGATCCATTTCTGAGGTCTCTATTCTGTTCCATTGATCTATGTGTCCATTTTTGTGTTTGTTTGTTTGTTTGTTTTTAAAGATTTTATTTATTTATTTGACAGAGAGAGATGCAGCAAGAGAGGGAACACGGCAGGGGGAGTGGGAGAAGGAGAAGCAGGCTTCCTGCTGAGCAGAGAGCCTGTTACGGAGCTCAATCCCAGGACTCTGGGATCATGACCTGAGCTGAAGGCAGACGCTTAACGACTGAACCACCCAGGCACCCCGTGTGTCTGTTTTTGTGCCAGTATCATGCGTCTGGAGGTTTACAGCTTTGTACTATATCTTGAAGTCAGACATTGTGATGCCCCCACCTTTGCTTTTCTTCTTCAGCAATCTCCTGGCAATTTTAGGTCTTTTCTGGTTCCGTACAAATTTTAGGATTGTTTGTTCCTGCTGTGTGAAAAATGCTGATGGTATTTTGATAGAGACTGCATTGAATATGTAGATTGCTCTGGACAGTATAGACATTTTCACAATGCTTATTCTTCTAATCCATGAGCGTGGAATGTTTTTCTTTGTGTTTTCTTTGTGTTTTCCTCACTTTCTTTCTTAAGTGTTCTGTAGTTTCTAGAGTACAGATCCTTTACATCTTTGGTTAGGTTTATCCCTAGGTATCTTATGGTTTTTGGTGCAATTGTAAATGGGATTAATTCCTTGATTTCTCTTTCTTTAGTCACATTGTTAGTGTATAGAAATGCAGTTGATTTCCGTATATTGATTTTGTATCCTGCCATGTTGCTGAAGTGCTGTATGAGTACTAGCAATTTGGGGGTGGAATCTTTTGGGTTTTCCACATAAAGTATCATGTCATCTGTGAAGAGTGAGAGTTTGACTTCTTCTTTGCCAGTTTGAATACTTTTTATTTCTTTTTGTTGTCTGACTGCTGAGGCTAGGACTTCTAGTACTGTGTTGAACAATAATGGTGAGAATGGGCATCCCTGTCCTGTTCCTGACCTTAAGGGAAAAGCTCTCAGTTTTTTCCCATTGAGTTCACTGTGGGCTTTTTGTAGAAGGCTTTTGTGATATTGAGGTATGTTCTCTCTATCCCTACACTTTGAAGAGTTTAAATCAAGAAAGGATACTGTATTTTGTCAGATGCTTTTTTTTTTTTTTTTTTGTATCAAGAGAGGATCATATGGTTCTTGTGTTTTCTTTATTAATGTGATCTGTCATGTTGATTAATTTGTGAATATTGAATCACCCGTCTATCCCAGGAATAAATCCCACCTGGTCATGGTGAATAATCCTTTTAATATAGTGTTGGAACCTATTGGTCAGTATCTTGGTGAATATTTTGGCATCCATGTTCATCAGGGATATTAGTACATAGTTCTCCTTTTGATGAGGTCTTTGTCTGGTTTTGGGGTCAAGGTAATGCTGGCCTTATAGAGTGAATTTGGAAGTTTTCTTTCCCTTTCTATTTTTTGAAACTGCTTTATATTAGAATAGGTATTATTTCTTCTTCTTCTTCTTCTTCTTCTTCTTCTTCTTCTTCTTCTTCTTCTTCTTCTTTTTTTGGTATTATTTCTTCTTTAAATGTTTGATAGAATTCCCCTGGGAAGCCATCCAGCCCTGGACTCTTATTTTTTGGGAGTTTTTGGATTACTGCTTCAATTTCCTTATTGTTTATGGGTCTGTTCAGATTTTCTATTTCTTCTGTTTCACATTTAGTAGTTTATAAGTTTCCAGGAATGCATCCATTTCTTCCAGATTGCCTAATTTGTTGGCATATATGGCATATGCTTGGAATATGTTTTTATAATTGTATTTCATTAGTGTTCATTATGATCTCTCCCCCTTCATTCATGATTTTATTAATTTCTTTCTCTTTCTTTTTGTTAAGTCTGGCTAAAAGTTTATTGATTTTATTAATTCTTTCAAAGAACCAGCTTCTAGTTTTGCTGATATGTTCTACTATGCTCCTGGTTTCTATTGCATTGAAATGAAATTCTCCTGCTTGGTTTAGGCTTTATTTGTTGTTCTTTCTCCAGATCCTTTAGACGTAAAGTTAGCTCGTGTATTTGGGATTTTTTCTAATTTTTTGAGAGAGGCTTATACTGCAGGGTACTTCCTCTTAGGACCACCTTTGCTGTATCCCAGAGGTGTTGAACCAATGTATTTTCATTCTCATTAGTTTCCATGAGTTTTTAAAATTCTTTAATTTCCTGGGTGACACATTCATTCTTTAGCAGGATACTCTTTAACCTCCAAGTGTTTGAGTTCCTTCCAAATTTCCTCTTGTGATTGAGTTCAAGTTTCAAAGCATTGTGGTCTGAAAATATGCAGGGAATAATCTCAGTCTTTTGGTATTGGTTGAGACCTGATTTGTGACCCAGTATTTGATCTATTCTGGAGAAAGTTCCATGTGCACTTGAGAAGAATGAGTATTCTGTTGTTTTAGGTTAGAATGTTCAGATATAACTATGAAGTCCAGCTGGTCCAGTATGTTATTCAGAGCCCTTGTTTTTTGTTGATCTTCTGCTTAGATGATCTGTTCATTTCAGTGAGTGGGGTGTTGAAGTCCCCTACTCTTAATGTATTATTATCAATGTGTTTCTTTACTTTGGTTATTAACTGGTCTATGTAATTGGCTGCCCCCATGTTGGGGACATAAATTTTTACAGTTGTTAGATCTTGTTACTGGATAGACCCTTTAAATATGATATAGTGTCCTTCTACATCTCTTCCTATAGTCTTGACTTAAAATCTAGTTTATCTATCTGATATGAGGATTGCTACTCCAGCTTTCTTTTGAGGTCCATTAGCATGGTAAATGGTTCTCCACTCCTTCAGTTTCAGTGTGGAGGTGTCTTTAGGTCTAAAATGAATCTCCTGTAGACAGCGTATGGATAGGCCTTGCTTTTTTATCTGCTCTGATACCCTGTGTCTTTTGATTGGAGCGTTTAGCCCATTTACATTCAGAGTAACTATAGAAAGATATGGATTTAATGCCATTCTATTGCCTGTAAAGTCCCTGTTTCTGTAGCTTGTCTCTGTTTCTTTCTGGTCTGTGTTACTCTTGGGGTCTATCTCTGCTTACAGGATCCCCTGGAATATTTCTTGCAGGGCTGCCTTGGTAGTCCCATATTCTTTCAGTTTCTGTCTTTCCTGAAAGCTCTTTATCTCTCCTTCCAATCCAAATGACAGCCTTGCTGGATAAAGAATTCTTAGTGGCATGTTCTTCTCATTTAGTACCCCAAATATATCATGCCATTCCTTTCTGGCCTGCCAGGTTTCTGTGGATGGGTGTATTAGTCTGATGTTCCTCCTCCTGTACCTAAGGAATCTCTAGTCTCGAGCTGCTCTTAGGATAGCCTCTTTGACTATAAAATTTCCTGGCTTCATTACTATATGTCAGGTGTTGATCTGTTTTTATTAGTTTTAGGAGGGGTCCTCTCTGCCTCTCAGAAATGAATGCTTGTTTCCTTCCCCCAATTAGGGAATGATTTGCTGAAATATACCTTCTTTCCCTCTCTCTCTCTCCTCCCCTTTAGGCATACCAATAATTCTGACATTTGTCTACTTCCTTCCCATCAGCCTGTCTTCTAGATCACTTACTCTCTCTTTTGCCTCATTCACCCTAACTGCTAAAGCATCCAATTTAGACTACATCTCAGTTATAGCATTTTTAAGTTTGGCCTGATTAGCTCTGATTTCTGCACTTAGAGATTCTCTACTGTCTTTTATGCTTTTTCAAGCCCAGCTGTTAACTTAATAATTGCTATCCTGAATTCCATCTCTGACATCTTACTTATATCCATATCAATTAGTTCTATGGCAGAGAATATTAGCTCTGGTTCTTTCTTTTGTGGTGAATTCCTTCTAGTCATTTTCCCCAGAGAAGAATGGGTGAATGAGTGAGCAGAGTCCAAAATATCAATCCCTACCCAAGGAACGTATACCCTAGACAAATCTGAGGCAGTTGGAAACCAAAACAGAAAAACAAACAAAAACCAAAACAGAATAAACTAGAAAAAGAGGGGAAAAAAAGGTAGGTTGTAGGGGAGAGACTAAAATCTCACAGGGTGGACAAAGCAGGGTGAACCACTTGTTCCTGAGTGAAATTTGGTCTGTGTGTTAGAAGACCCTCCCCAAATTGCAAAGATAGCAAAACTTATCTATATACAAAAATAAAATTGGATGGAGTGAAAAAAAGGCCTAAAATGAAGCACATATCTATTAAATGTAGATTTAAAAAATAAGTAACTTAAAAACATAAGTTGGTAAAATAAGAAACTAGTTTAAAGAGGAAAAAGTTAAAATAAAGAAATGGAAAATTTTAGAGTGAAAGAAACTGAATTGTGAGAAAAAAACCCTCAAGCTCAATATATTATTTTCCCCTGGTGCTGGATTTTTACATTCTTGTGGGATCAGTAACCTAGTTTGCACTTATTCTTCCAGATTGTCTTCTTGGGGGAAGGGCCTGCTGTGCTGCTTCTCAGGTGTCTTTGCCTGGGTGGAGTTGCACTGCCCCTTGCCAGGGGGCTGGGCTCAGTGTAAGCTGGTTCTCTGTGTGGCTTTTGTTCCCTGGAGGTTTTCCGCTCCTCTTTATAGAGGATCAGAATAAAAATGGCTGTGCTTGGATCTCTGGCCCAGAGCCAAAAGATCGAGGTCCCCCCTCTTCAGTAAGAACAAAGAGTCTTCACCTTTGCATGTGCCAAACTCTACAGACTCTTGTGGTGTGTGCCCACTATAATCCTCCCAAGGAGAGTCTGAGGGACTCGTGCATGTCACTGCCCTTTGTATGCCTTGGGACTGAGTGTGGTTGTGGGTTTGTGCACCGTACCTCACTCTGCTGCTCCCAGGCCACAGCTGAGTGTCACTCTACTGCCCTTTCCGGGGCCACTGCCACCCTGAGAGCCGTGACCCAGTTGTGGGTGCAGCCATTTCGTCCTTCCCAGGAGATGGTAAACAGCCCACATATTTCAGACATTTTCATGTGTTTAGGCAGAGAGCAGTCACCCAACCGGTTTGCCATTTTGGGCAACACGAGCTGAGAGTCCCCTCCTGGTCTTGCTGACTGTAACCAGTTTCCTCTCTCCATTGCTTGGGCACTCTACTGGTTCAAGCACCCTCCCTTTGTTCTGTGTCTCCTGGAATCCTGAGACCACAGTGACCCACGTAGAATTCTACCCTTTGCATCCACTGAGCATCTTTCACAAAGTGAACATGTGGTTTATACTTGAATGCTAAGTGGAGTCTTTTACCTTTCACTCTAGATCTAAATCTTAGGAACTATGTACTTAGGTAGCCTGTGGAAAGAGTTAAGACTGGGTCTTTAGAGCCTAATGGCCTGGTGCAATAGGCCTGTCTCACCAATTCACTTACAGTAGGACTAATAGCTTAGAGAGCTCATAGCAAACTTTGTTCAGGTGTATCTACCACAGAGGGTAAGAAGTAGGAGGGAATTCAGTGTACTAAGGCATAAGTAAAAGAGAAGCTGCTGGGTTTTAGTCCCCGCCTTCTGTGAAACCTAACCTAGCACAGGGTGACCTTGTGAATAATTGTAATAGTGTCTTCTCTTCCTTTGGGACAAACAAGTCTAGAATAGGGAAAAATGCTATAAGTGTTCTCATTAAAACTTCCCTTTGTTGGAAGAAGTGGCATGGGCAGAAATAGTATACCCTTATGAGCAGAGGGAGAAATTTGAAGAAAAGCAGATGAAACATTCTTCTCAGGATCCTTGAAGTCTCTAACTCCATATTTGATATGTGTCTCACTATACCCATTGAACATGGTATGATAAGGGAAAGACTGAAGTATTCCTCCTCTGTCTGTAGCTTCTTGTAACCATCCAGCAGTTCTGGTCATAAGTATCTACCTGTGCTCCTAGCCTTAGGTGTAGCTAGCTAAGAGGTGTATTGATATTCATATAAACATAGGACACCTTTTTCTTTTTCTCATTCCAGTCTGTCCCACCCTATACTGAGACCATTCCAGACACTCATCTGCCCCCATTATCCCAACTAAGAAAGATAATTTCTGGGATTTAATTATTTGGAGGACTTTCCGAGAATGCCTCCAACTAACTCTCATTTTACTTCTATTGCCCCAAACACCTCACATTCTCTGTACAGATGTTACTCCTTGTAATATTTTTCACTCTTTTGTGTATATCTTGCTATTTTCATTTTTGTTATATTCCCTTAGTGCAAGAAGAGTCATACCTATAAGAGCTCTGACTTAGGATGAGAGGAAAGTTCAAGGATATCCTCTTTGGAGGGAGTTAAAGAAGCCATCTAATCCAGTCCCATTTTATGATTGGGAGAACTGAGGTACAGAAAGAAGTTAAATAGTCTATTAGGCCTTAGCTTCTTCACCCAGAATGATCAGGTTGGTAATTTTGCTTCCTAGGGCTCTGGAAAGAGACAATAAGATTAAATAAGAACACATAATAAATAATAATGATAATACAGATTATTGTTAATATACATAATTATTATGTGTATTGGTAATACACATAATAAATAATAAATAATAACAAATAAGAGCACTGGGCAGGTCACAGAGCTAGTTAATGCGTGAGCCAGGACTTGGCTATCATAGAACTCTTAACTAAATCCAAACCACTCATAGTGCCTCTGAGCACTGCTCTAAAAGTCAGGGTGAATATGGTCCTAAACATTTCAGCCTAGTTCATGTGTAAAGTAGATGTTCAATAAATCCTTTAAGTGGGTAAGACAAAGTGATATAGCCCCTTTAGGAAGAAATAAACAGCTTTCAATGGGAGTATTTTTGGCCAAGTATTTTTATTTTCAGACTAGGGGAAAAAAGCCACAATGGACTTCACTTTTAAATAATTTGTTGAGATGTCATTTGAAATGGTGTTTATGAGGTGTCTTCTCATGGTGGCTTTTTATTGATCAGTATTCATGAGATTTTAGCAGTGTGGTAGGAAGAAAGACCTTAAATGGCCTATACATGACAGTTTTCTGAAAATTTCATATGTGTAAGTCATTGTTCTTAATGGACCAATTAATTTTTTCTTCCAAAATGCTTTACAAAGTAACTTTTTTGTTGTTGTTTTTACAAAGGATAGTTACCTATGGGAATATTTTACCAGTGTTTTAATAATTTTGATTGATATTAGTTTGATATATCATTCTTAGAGTAACTCATTTCTCAAGAATAAATGAATATAAGCAATGTTTCCAGTACATTATTGTAATTGCTGCTCAACTTAAATTTAATTCAAATGACTAGTATTATTAGAGTTTGTAAAAGTAAAATTATGAAGTATTGGTTTGGTAAATGTTTCTTAATAAGGGGTTACTGAAAAGTGGCTCATTTTAAGAAGAAGACATTTCCCTGAAGTTATGCATCCTGGATGAAAGAAGAAACTTGTCCCCAATTAAAGCATTGATGGAGTTCACGACACATCTAATTGGATTGATGTACCAAACCCATTTATATAGTTTAGTGCCTATTGATAGGTCGGTGACCACTGAGATTAGCTTGTTAACATCACACTTTGAAAAAGAATTGCAGGTATTCTCTATAGTTGATTTAATGAACAGTCAGAAACTTTGTCACTAATTCATGAAACAAAAATCAATATACCTGTAAATGAATGTATTTTTTTTTTGTTTTCTTCCATTTTGTCTACATGTATAAAATTATGTTTTGACACTTTTGCTATAAACTACTTGATGGATCACAATATATCACTATCACCACTAATTACCAAATTTTGATTAATCTTATATTCTTTGGTTAATACATTTTGCTGTATCCAATATATCATTATATTGATAAACAGTAATTATAGACATAAAGGCACCTGAACTTGAAATTATCCTGAAAAATGTTATTAAGAATTATGTGAAACCAAATGTTTATTTATCTAGACATATTTAATTGCCAGGAAAGAAAGCAATTAAAAGTAGCTGCAGAATAAGAGGCCAACCTTCGTTAAACGTGGTTTTAAGATTGTTACAGAACTTGTGGTGATGATAACATGGTGTCTTGGAGGATGTTAACAACTGTAGCAGAGTGTTAATTAAGAATGATGTAATCTGCAGCTCAGAATTATTAGTAGCATGTTAGTTTAGCTGGACAGGAGCAAAACCTAGTTTCAGTTATGATGAGGGCTCAAGTTGTATTTATAGTGGAAAGATTAACATTTTATTTTTATGCTGTTCCTGAGACAATTTAAAAATCCTGAATGAAACACAGTCAAATGTAAACATCAAGTCCCTAGCTCATTTACATATGTGCCAGATTTCCAAACTGATTGCTATTTGAACCTAATCTGTCATTGCTGGCTGCATTAGCTACAACAAACATTACATTTACATATTGATTTCTTATTTTGTTTTAGTGTAAATAATCCATAATTATAGTAAATTTGGTCTTTTGTTGACAAGAGCTCGTATGACTGTAAGTTTAGAATGGAAATTTAAATTGCCGTGTGTGATGCTTTTTAATTTAAAATCTCGATGTATCAGAAAGGATAAAAAGATCACTGTAGATCATAAAATATTCCCAGAAACAAAAAGGAGCACATTTTGTAGGGCCTTTTGGAAAGATATAAATTATAAAGTATTAATGAAAAATTCAATAGCTTCTTCCAAGATTATTCTTTACATTTTTCTAATAAAGACTCACAGTAATTTGAAAGAACTTGCTGTTTTTGCTTCAAATTCAGGTCATACTTAAAAAATAAAACTACTGAAAATGAACCCTCTAAGCCTATTATCTTATACTGATATTTTTGTTTAAAATATCTAGTACAAGAAAAAAAATAGCATACACACATAGCAGTAATGAAACAAGAGATATTTTTGATCCCTATATTGCTGTTAATGCTTTACTTATTGTAACTACATAGGCAGCATTGATTTGAGAAGTATGACTTCACTGGCAACAAACTGTATGTGTCAGTGGAAATATGTATTAACTAGCAGTGGCAACAAATCCATGGTTTCCATTTACATTGATTAAAAAGCATGTTGTGTTTTTGAAGTTAAAAATATGGGACCCAGGGTGTCTGCATGGCTCAAGTCATGATCCCAGATTCCTGGGATCAAGCCACATCCATGTTGGGTTCCCTGCCCAGTGGGGAGCCTGCTTCTCCCTTGCCGCCCCCCTTAACTTGTGCTTGCTCTCTCTCTCTCCATCTCAAATAAATAAATAAATAAAATCTTAGAAAGAATTAATTGCAAGAATGGTAGTTATCAGATTGTTCAAGTATTTATTTTTATGGTTTACATTTTTTATAGATATATAATTTACATACAATAAATGCACAATTGTTTTTGCACATTTATTTACAATTAAATTTTTTTTATTTGAGTGTCGTTGACACACAGTGTTATATATTAGTTTCAGGTGTACAACATAGTGATTCCACAAGTTTATATATTATGCTGTGCTCACCACAAGTGTAGCTACTACAGTCTGTCACCATACATTGCTATTACAATATCATTGACCATATTCCTGACACTATAATTTTTATTTCTGTGACTTATTCATTCTATAACTGAAAGCCTGTATCACCTACTCCCTTTAACCCATTTTGCCCATACCCCAACCAAAAATGCACAGTTCTGAAGTTTCTTCCAGTTACAAGAGTTTTGACCAAAGCATATTGTTTTCTACCATGGATTTTAATGAGTGAGATTCTAATTTGGATGTGTATATAAATATGTGATTAACAGCCATTTAGAAGCTTATACTCAACTGATAGCAGCTTTTTAGATGGTACTATGAATACAGGAGCTCTAAAAGCCATTATATTAGTCAACTCAGGCTGCTATAACGAAATACCGTAGACTGGGTGACTTAAACAACAGACATTTATTTCTCATAGTTCTGAGGCTGGGAAGTTCAAGATCAAGAAAGGTATGGGCAGATTTGGTTCCTGGTGAGAGCCCTCTTCCTGGCTTATAGATGGTTGCCTTCTTGCTGTGTCCTCACTTGGCAGAGAGGAAAAACCGCTGGTCTCTCTCCACTTCTTGTGAGGACACGAATCCCATAATGGAGCCCACCCTCATAATTTAACTAAATTTAACCTTCCAAAGGCCCTACCGACAAATACCATCACATTGGGGATTAGGCTTTCAGCTTGTGAATTTAGCAGGGTGGGGGAGGAAGGGTGGGACACAAACATTCAGTCCGCAAGAGCCCTGAAACCTAAGTCTGAATTTATTGTGCTTCCTAGTTTGGTTGTTTAATCTGGATGAGTTTATACCTTGTAAGAGTATTTCTCTTAGAACTAGTTAACTATTTTAATAGGAAGACTGTGGTGTAGCCCCGCCAAATTTGCTAGCTGAAGAATTTAAGAGGGAATTCTTGATTCAAGGACTTGCTGGAAAGGAAATCCTTAAATTACTGTTATTATCTTTGATGCAGGATACCCTGCCTACTACTGTGCTACCCTATGAAATGGGCCTGCTGCTATTTGGCAGGAAGAAAGCCATTCTTCTTAATCAGGAATTACCAGCAGGTGTATAACTACATGATGATCAAATGATTATTTCACTACCATAATGCGGCTTTAAGTTAACCTTGAAAAATCACTGCATCATACATATTAAATAGCCGTGTGCTTTCTGTGTAAGTGGATCACTAAAGTGCTTTCTCAGTGTGAAGTAAACTCAGTTGATACAGTAGACTGTTACATTTATTTCATAGCGTTGCTTTTACCAATACTTGATCCATAGAGGCTAATAATTTATGGCTTTTCATGTCCACATGTAATAAAAGTGTATCTAGCTTCAAATTTATTTACTGGGGCCTGTGTGTTAAAATTTGCTACACGTTATTTTCCCTTTATTAAAAAAAGATGGAGGGGAATATAAAATGTATTAAACTAACCCAGAGAACTTATTGGAAGACAGATATTTTATAGATGGCTTCTTGATTTCTGATAAATACTTATGGTTAAATTGAAACAGGATCACCCCAGGCAGAGGTGGACATTCTGCTAATGGAAGGGCACTAGAAGTGTAAGACTTCTGGACAAAAAAGAAAGCAGAGAAGGGGTGTTCTACCAGATTATCTAGAAATTCTACCAGATTATCTAGATATCTAGCAGATATCTAGAAATTCTAGTGTTGTGTTGGTGACTTCAATATTAATGGTTAGTTATAATATTGAGAATTTTAAGGGAGTGAGCTTCCTACCTTCCTTCCTTGCTATAGTTCCCTGTCTTGTATCCTCCCCTTGCAATTTTAAAGATTTTATTTATTAATTTATTTAGAAGGGGAGAGTGTGAGTGGGGGGAGGGACAGAGGGAGAGGGAGAGAATCCCAAGCAGACTCTGTGCTGAGCATGGAGTCCAATGCAGGGCTTGATCCTGTAACACCAAGAACATGACCTGAGCTGAAATCAAGAGTCAGAGGCTCAACTGATTGACCCACCCAGGCATCTACCCCTCAACGAACTCCCTGCCAATTTTAACATGAAGAAACTGGCTAGGGGAGTTATGAGATAGCTTATATGAAAATATCTAACACTTGGTCTACTGTTGCATAAAAATATTAATGTTCATTGTATTATATTGTAGTGTATTATATTTTTTGCACATAGCCACTAGCTTTAAGCTTGGAGCAATGTACGTGATTCTTACTACAGTTTAAACGTTAAATTTCACTCTGAATTTGAAGGTAGAGAAATGCTAAGTATTAACAGCTCTTGCCTGTTTATAAAAACAAAGTCATCGGGTTTTTTTTTCAAGATTTTATTTATTTGAGAGAGAGGGAGAAAGGGAGGGAGCACCTAACAGTGAGTGGAGGGGCAAAGGGAGAGAGAGAAGCAGACTCACTGCTGAGCAGGGAGCCGGATTTGGGGCTTAATACCAGGACCCTGAGATCATGACCTGAGCCGAAGGCAGTTGCTTAAACGACTGAATCACCCAGGTGCCCCCCAAATCATCTTCTTGTTGGTAATGCAAATATTCTAATTTAAAGGAAAATCATGATGAAGAATAAAAAATTAAAAACCCTACAATGAGGAGAGTATAGATACTCTATTGAAACCATTTCTTGCTATGGGTTAAAAATTCAAACTATTTTTAAAAGGTTGTACATTTGCCTATACCTTTCCTTCTCCCTCTAATTGAAGAGAAAACATACCATTTAAAACAAATTATTTCATGGTATTTCTCACTTACCCACTTTGGTTGGCAGTCGTCCTCAGAGCTACTCTAAAGGTCAAAAGTTGAAGTAGCATGAATGACTTTGCATTTTGAAGTAAAAGAAACTGCTTGAAGGTGGATTATCTGAGGCTAACTATGCTACCCAACCTTTAGAAGACACTTAGAAAATTGCTCCTAGGTGCAGTAACAGGTGAGGATGCAATTCATTCTGCTAAGTTGCAGCTAGAATCAGTTGCCTAGATAATATTTTAGCAATAAAGTCTTTGCAAATTATGCCAATGACCACAGTAAATTCTTTACTGCTTTTACCCCTCTTTCATTTCAGTCCCTCTACCCCCCAAGGAAAAACCCCTCAGAAAACTAAGAAACAAACTTACTCAGTTGATATACCAGCTTCTGTGGAAAGACTATGGTTAAATTTAGCTATTCTTCCTCTTTATTTCCATAACAACTTAGGTGAAGTGGTATTAGAGTTCTTAGCAAACAGTACCAAAGAGGAGTTGTAAATTTCCTTGTCTCCCAATCTCTCAATAAACTCAGTGAAGGCAGAACTGTGATTTTACTGGGCTCCCTTCCCCAGCACCTAGAGGACAAATCCTGAGTTAGACCTGGGTCACTGCTACTTACTTTGTGTGTGTCATGAGGCAAGTAATATAACATCAGTTTTTTCATCTATAAAATGAAAAATGATAGTCATAACTACATAAAGTTGACATGAAGTTCTTAATGCCTGATACATGGTAGCACTCATCAAAGGCTAGCCATCATTGTTAATGGCGAAGTAAATGAGTCAGGTCACAGATAATAGTTACTCCTCCAGGTGAACCATTCTCACAAGGAGCATGAATGTGGTATATCAACCCCAAGCAAGACCTGTGTAAAAAAGAACACTGTGAGTGAGTCTGGATAACATTAGGCATAATATATAATTATGTTCAGTGCATCAAAAAAACTTTTATTCTCTATGAACTCCTGTAGAGGAATGGAACTAAAAAATGAAAAATTACTGCCACAAAAACACTAAAGATCTTTTTATTAATGTTTTATTATTATTTTTTTTAACTTTTTTTTTTTTAAGATTTTATTTATTTATTTGACAGACAGAGATCACAAGTAGGCAGAGAGGCAGGCAGAGAGAGAGAGGAGGAAGGAAGCTCCCTGCTGAGCAGAGAGCCCGATGCAAGGCTTGATCCCAGGACCCTGGGATCATGACCTGAGCCGAAGGCAGAGGCTTTAACCCACTGAGCCACCCAGGCGCCCCAATGTTTTGTTATTATTATAAGAACACTCAAAAGTGTTCTATTTCATATGCAATAAAAATTTCCACTTGGAAAAAAAATTCCTGCTTGGCTAAAATTTAATATTCATTCTTCTATGAAGGATTAATATCCTTTTCCTGAAGAGGAAACTGAGAATTTGCAGAATAATTAAGTACCTAAAATTGGCCTTATGTGGTAGACATTCAGCAAATGTGTTTAATGTATGATTGATTTTTCAAAACCAAGCAACTAGCAAGTAGTGGAGCAGGGACTCAAATCTGGCTCTATGACTTTCAAGCAGTTTAAAGCTATAAATATTTTCTCTGGCCAACTTAACCTCTGCCAGGACTACCGAGAAATTATAGAACTAGACTAAAGTGATGAGGTTTTGTTGGTTTTTTGTTTTGTTTTGTTTTTTAGAGGGAGGGAGGGGCAAAGAGTGAGGGAGAGACAATCTTAAGCAGACTGCGCCCAGTGTGGAGCCTGACACAGGGCTCAGTCTCAAGACCCTGAGATCATAACCTGAGCTGAAATCAAGAGTTAGACACTTAACTGATTGAGCCACCCAGATGCCCCAAAAGTGATCTTTTTTTTTTTTTTTAATTTATTTATTTGTTAGAGAGAGAGAGCGAGTGAGCACAGGCAGACAGAGTGGCAGGCAGAGGCAGAGGGAGAAGCAGGCTCCCCGCTGAGCAAGGAGCCCGATGTGGGACTCGATCCCAGGACGCTGGGATCATGACCTGAGCCGAAGGCAGCCGCTTAACCAACTGAGCCACCCAGGCGTCCCCCCAAAAGTGATCTTCTAAAGTAGTCTGGCAGTTAATGCTCATACTGGCAAACCTTTTTGCAAAGCTATTGCACAAGTCTGCCAATTAAGATCAAGAAACATATCTAAGGAATTGCATAAAGGCAAGCACTAAAGGTATTAAATATATGTGTACATTCATATGTAAAGATAAAGGAGGCTCTATATAATCATCAAAATTATAGAATTCTGAGCTTCTTACCTTGCATTTGTAGCCCCATAATGGTGGTCTTTAATTTTTTTAAGTTTTCTTTTTCACAAACCCTTCTTCACATTTCCTTACACTTCTTCCTCATTGCCTTCTACATCTTTCTATTTTCCAGTCTCCATCTCTGCTCAAACTAGTCTATGCCTGAAATCATCCTTCATAGCTACCTGTCAAGTCACTATCCATTCTTCATATTACTTTAGAGTATTGTCTCCTTTCTTCACAATCTTCACAACTCTTTTAAATTCTGTGAATAGTCTATCCTGACTGTTACAAATAATAAGAATCAAATAATTATAGGAAGAATGAATTCTGAACTCCTAGCAGGCAGGAGTCTTATTTATCTTTGTATCCCTAAAGCAGCCTAGCCATTTGGGAGATAGGATGCTGTAAAGAACAGACTTAAATATAGTTTAGAAACTTGGTTTCGTCTTTTTGAAGCTGCATGACCTTGGGCAATTACTTAAGCTTTCTGAACCACAATTTTGTGAATAAAATGGCACTTCACAGTTAGGCTCAAAAAGTAAGCAGTTATATGCAGTTCAGAATGTGTAGAACTATTCCTTAATTGTATATAGGATTCGATTGAATCACCTTTGAATATGCTGGTTGCCAAGGGAAATACTGATGAGTATTAAAATATTTATCCTGAAAAGGCTTATAGTCTTGAATTTAGGACTTCCACACATGAAACAAAGCAAACTATAAAGAATATGCTATTATTAAGTATTGAATGAATTATATGATAAAGGAATTCAGAGAAGAGGGAGTCTATAATAAATACAAGTGGTAGGCAATGAGGTGGCCTGAAAGCTGTGCGGTGTTGGGATAGTTGCGAAAGGGGATGAGAACAACATGAAGAGAGATTGAATTGAGTATCATGTGAAGAAGTTAGCCATGACATGAGAAGTTAGCCAAACTCTAAAGCAAAAGCCAAATCGTGGAGAATAGTTGCAAAGTAGGTCTACCTATGAAAGGCCCTGAAATTCCAAGTAGGCTTTCCATTACTTACCTCTTTTAACCCCAAGTTCATTTAATATACAAATACCGAACTTTAATGCAGCCTACTGTGTGAGCCTCATGACACTCCTTTCACACATCCTTTATTGTGGTTGTAATGAACTTTTCACAGTTTCCTCAACACTGTGATTTTTCTGGCCTTTCTACACTTAATGTCTCAGTATCACTTGGCATAATTGCTCATGCTCTCCTAATTAAAACAGTTACTTATACTAGACTTTCTTGGTCTTTCTCTTATCTCACTGACCATTTATCAATCTCCTTTGCTCTGATTCCTCCTCCTCTGCTTGATTTCAAATGATTGGAATGCCCAGGTCTCCATCATGGCCTCTCTCCTTTTCTCTAAACAACTTATTTCTCTAGGTTATTTCTTTTGCTCACAAAATCTGAAAACATTCTATGTGCTATGAACTCTTCTGCTCTGAGCTGTGTTTGTTGACATTCACCTCTGTATAGATGTACATGATATCTCTTTTTGGATATGTAATAGGCATCTTAAACTTAATATATCCAAAACTTCACTCTTAATTTCCCCACCCAACCTGTTCCTACCCCAGTTTTCCTTGTTGAATGCAATTCCATCCTTCCATTTGCTTAGGCCAGAAACTTGGGGTTATGTTTTTCTCTCATTCCGTTAGTAATTTGTATGGCTTCTACCTCTAAAAGATACCTGAACCTGACAACACTTCACCCTGTTTGCCTCTATTACCTCTACTAAAGTAGTCCAAGTCACCACCAATTCTTGCCAGGACTAGCCTCCTAAGTCTCCTAGCTGTCCCTGCCTTTACTCTTTCTTCACCATAGCCTGAGCAGCCGGAATAATATTGTATACATGTAAATGTAAGTCAGTTCTTAACTATTTCCCTGTGTAAAACCTCCAGTGGCTTTCCGTTGCAATTACTATAAATATCAAGTTCTTTACTATGGTCTGCAAGGACCTACATGATCAGACTATTGCTATCTCTTTCTTATCATACCAGCCTCAACTTAAATGGCACTTCCTCAGAGATGCCTTCCCTAACTATTCTGTTGAAAATAATTCCCTTCACTCTGCCCTTCTTTTACCTTTTTAATTGTAATCCTGTTTTATTTACTTCACAGCACTTAGTATTTTCTTAAATTACTTACTCATTTATTTGGTTATTGTCTGTCTCCTTTACTGGAATGTAAGTTTCATGAAAGCAGGGATCATATTTTTCTTGTTCACTACCTTATCCCTAGCAGCTAGAGCAATGTCATAAATGTACATAGGTGCTCAATAAATACATGTTAACTGAGTGAATGAACATGCTGTGTTCTTCCACTTATTATTTTCTTGTCTAAAAAGTGCCACCCTTCTCTCTTCCCCAAACGAAGCAAAAATTTCATGCCTTCCAAATGATAAATACAAAGGTCCTACTGATCCTTCATATTTCAGCTTGCATTTTTCTTCTCCTCTGAAGCTTACCGTAACCATTCCCCTCTTTCACTTTTTTCCAATTTCCTACTCTGGCTATTTATATATCTGTCTATCCTTCTTAGATTGTAAAGTATTTTATGGATAGGACCTGTGTATTTGGGTTGGTTTCCTTAATGCCTGGAATAATACAAAGCGTTGACTTAATGTTGAAAGACATGAATCAAAATAAAAATCTTAATCCCTTGGTAGTTTTCTAGAAAGTAACATTGTTTTCAGAGATACAAAGATGAGTAAGACTCTTGCCTTCTGGAAATTCACAATTTACTCATTGTTCAATAAATATTTATCTACAGTGTGATAGGCATTATGTTTAACTGCTAAGGATACAGTGACAAAGCTTTCTGCCTAAAGAAACTCTATTTTATTTGGATATCATTTCCTTTGATTTTGATCAATAATACTTCATGATGTATTTTGGTGTTTCCTAGGTATTTTTAGTCTGTAATTAACCTGGGAACTCTATGAGAGACAATGAGAGAGACAACTTCTTAATCCTAATCGTATGTTGCATGTATGTTTATTGCATAGTTATAGAATAGCAAAGGAGGATTAATGGAGGCCAAAACTGTGTAGCACATCCAAATTGTTTCCCCAGTTCTACAAGCATGGCACAATTATACTCAAGGCTGCCAGTATAGATTATTTATACACAACTGTGGCAGATTTTTATTTTCAGTGTTGATAGTGTTTTTTAATATTGTCATAAACAAATAGAACCATGGTTTATGTTTCTTAATTTATGTGGTTAATTTCATTTACTCTTTATGGTCCTGACACATTTCTAACATTTTGGTTAATGTTGCTCTGAATTCTCCAATTTCTAAATTCTGTGTATTCCTGAGTTCTAAGTGAAAGCACAGATGTTTTTAGGTAATTTTGATATAGCAGTTAAAGTTCTGTAGATTTCGATATTTTCTGAATTTTGAGTTAAACCGTATTTCTGTTCTTAAACAACATTCATGAGGATAAATAATATTTTATATTTCACTTGGATTTGAACCAGAGTCTGAATATACATCTTAGTAGCATGTTTGGGATTTTATATAATTAAAAAATTTTGTTCTCTTGGAGGAAATACATATGCATATGACTTCTAGAAAATTCTTATGTATACACCGAGTTTAGAATTCTAGAAATTTAAAAACACCTTGGTAGAGAAGGAGTTAACAGGTTAGCTCCCCTTGGTTGCTCTTTGCATCCTCTCTTGCCTTTAGGAGCTGAAAAGATGATAACATTGGGCCCGGACATGCCTGTGTGGAGGTTATGGTACTCCTGGGGTTTTTGCACTAGCTGTAAAGCAAGCTAGAACATGTTCATCTCAGAGTTCCTTGTTTTTCTTTCAACCCTTTCAGTGCCCTGCAGGAATCATTAAATCAAAACTTCATGCTGATCATCACCCACCGAGAAGTCCAGCGGGAGTACAACCTGAACTTCTCAGGAAGCAGTACCATTCAAGAGGTGAGTTATGTCTCACAGCTAAGGAATAAAGGTAGCTCATTATAGCTAATGTTGACC
Organism: Martes martes; assembly: GCF_963455335.1. NCBI lineage: Eukaryota > Metazoa > Chordata > Mammalia > Carnivora > Mustelidae > Martes > Martes martes. The sequence continues at coordinate 151,584,394 of NC_137891.1, forward strand.
CTGTTAAAGAGGGCTTATCTGTTCTAGTTGGAAACTCTCTTTATGTTTCATTATTGGGTTCTTAATTTTAATTAACTGGAGCATCAATGATTACTGTAGATCTATTAAACGACTTGACCTAGAAAAATAGATGTTATAAATGAGAGCTCTTGATAAATCTTAAAAATGTCAACTTAAAACCTTGCTAAAAATTACTCATTGTTATATAATGTATTTTATGGTTTTCTAGTAGTAAGTCAAAATATTAATTTGGAAATTGTTGACAGCATGCATTTTTTAATATGCCTATATTTTATTTGAAAGGTTGCTCTCAAATATATTATTTATAATGTGTACACTGCCTTTTTCCAAAAGGAGTTTGAGGAGGCTTTTCTTTAGTAGCTCAATCCCAACATTAGGCAGTATTCGTGAGATGCTGTTGGAGACTGTCAGTTTTTAGCTTAGAATATCTGAGATATAGTGTCAATATTTTCTTTAACATGGCCAACCAGGGCCACTGTTTCAAAAAAGAACCGCCCCCAAGAGAGAAAAGGTACCTTTTTGCCTGTGGCCCCACCCACTTAAAAGCCAGTAATTTATCTCCGTCTGGGGAAAATGTATAAGGCTTTGACAGGACTTGTATTTAGAAACACTGAGATGACGATTATGACAATTACATCTTGTTAATTGTGAAGACAACAATCATTTGTCTACTAATATTTTTATAAAGATAATTATGCTTAATCTTGGATTATTTCATAAATTTTTTCTTGGTCTACATTGCTTAGTAATTATTAATGTCATATTGAAAGAATGAGTTGTTTTCACCCAATCATTTTTCAGATGTATATGAATTATTTTAGTAGTAGTTAGATTATTAATGGTTTCCTTTTTGGATGTTTTGTCAATGAATTTCAGTTTCTGAATTTGCCATAAGTAGTTCATTGTTTGAAGTTTATTTTCTCTGTTTATCACTTGAATAGTTTGTTGACTAGTAACTAAAATCTTTAAAACTTTTCTTGACCCCTGCTTTGAATAATAAGTTTGAGTTATTTGAATTTTTTTTTTTCTAGGATTTTAAACATATTGGTTGGCATTTCATTTTAACCTCTATAATGGGTGTTCTAGTCTCTAAATTTTCAATTCCTTGGAGAATCATTGATGCTTTTACTTTAGAAATAATGTTTAACTATGGCAGTATACCAGATTTATTCTAATAACTTCATGGTAGTAAAATTTAAATTCTATATTGGATGTAATTAAATAAGGCAATTTAGTTTCAAAACAACTCCATTTTAATCACAAAAGCAAAAATAATACAAAATAAATTTCATTTTGTTGTTGATTTACTTTTTTAAATTGAAGACTAGTACAATGTATGATGGATAAATACACACTGCTTTATTTTTCTTTCTGATTGAAATTTTTATAGCCAGTTTTTACTTTTTTTTTTTTTTTTAACATTTCTATAGTTTGAGTGTGTTTCAACTTTCTCCCACAAGAGGGCAGAAAGGACTATTAAACTGATAGTCTAAAAATGTCATTCAGTGTTTTCAAATTAGCTTCTCTTATATTAACAAAAAGGAGCATAATGGCCAAGTTATTGTTTGATTTACAGATAATTGGCATATTGCAGGGAGGAGACTTAATTTCACCCTTTTAAATTAAACAGGGAGATTTAAAAAGACATAAAATATTCATTAATGTTCGGTGATTATAAAGTAGTGGCATATATTTATTTTGCCTTTATTACTGTTTCGATGGGAAAATACTGCAAATATTTCCGAAATCGAGTTGGCCATACTGACAAGTTGAAATGTTTAAGCAGCGTTAATGCAATCTGCTCACACCTGATATCCTATGCAGAATGATTCAAAATGACTACATCAATTATTAAAAGAAATATTTAAAATTCTGTAAATGTGCCATTGTGCGCCACAGTTGGCTGAAACTGTTCTCCATGGCCTGCTATTTAGATTATCAAATATATTTTAAGCTTCAAGGACTCGAAAACAGTAAACCTTTTTCATACCATTTCCTAAATGAAAAATGTCCCAGAAATATTTTTGCAAAGACAGATATTCTTATGTATTTCTTCACAAGAGTTCGATTTACTCTTTTTCTTTTTTTCCCCTTTTTAAGTTTATTTAAAATAATATTTTGAAATTCTAGGTGCCAGGACAAAATAAACGCAATTTCTAGTATCAGTGCTTTTTGTGAATAGACAGTTGCTTATAGGCTCTTTTATTCTGTACAATTTAGAAAAAAAATATAGGATTATAGTCTCTGGGTCTAGGATCACACTCTGTAGGTCTAGTCCTGAGACTTTTCTTCTTCAACTTATGGAATACTTGGGGACTACTAGGCAGTGGTTCAGGAGGAATAGTTGCTCTGATGCTACAGCCCTGCAACCCAAAGTGACACTTAGGTATGTCCTTTTTTGTTGTATGATTGAAAGTCAGTTTGCAACACAATAAAAATACAATGTTGATATGATTTCACAGTATAATTTTATAAATGCTAGAATTTTTGCTATTAATGTGGAAGTTTAATGATGCTATGTATCTTAAATTATAAATTAATTTCTGTCATCAGTTTTAGAAATATCTTTTCAGTGTTGTTTAATAGTTCCAAGGATGAATTCTGACCAATATATGAGGGAAAGGAAGTAAAACACCTGATTCTTTTTCCAGGGTAAGAGTATATTATTTTTGCTATAGGTGAAAAAACAGCCCATTTTTTGCTATTTTTAAATCTTGAAAGCCTTGTGTATGTAAAAAAAAAAAAAAAAAAAAAAAGCTTTTGCAATATTTTTCCCCCAGAGACAAATTTGTATTAAATGAAATAGGGTTGAAAAAGGCACTATGATTTCAACGTTTAACTAGACAAAATACATTTTTTAAAATACTGAATTAGAAAATAGAACTTAGATGCAGTTTGAATTTCAAATAAACTCTTCAGTGACCATATGTTCATGCAAGTTAGTGGTGATAAACCGTAGTTGCGCAAGTGTTTGTTCATTCTGGCTCTCTGGTCTCTTGCCTTACAATGCATGACTTATGTCCTTTGGGTGCTCTAGATTTTAATTTAAGCTAGTTAGATATTGAGGATTTTTTTAAGCTCTTTACAAATCATTTCACTTACATTATCCTTCTATTTGAGGAAAAGACAGTGATAGCATAAATAGGTCAGACTGGAAAGTTGCAAGTAGTCATAGAATAAAAATCCTTTCTCTTTTTCCATTTCAACAAATAGTTTGTGAAATTATCAGATAATATGACAATTACTTCAAGACTGTCTTTCCACCCTTTTAGGCCCTGAAGTAGCTACTTGCCACACTTTAAAACAGTGAATTTCTTTGAAAATTTAAACAAGCTTACCTTATTTTAATGAATTTTCTACACTGAGAATTCAGATTTTTAAACAGTTGATTATACAGATTCTAGTAATACTGTCTAATACTATTAAAATCTGTGATTACAAATGCACTCGGGATTGGTTCAATTAAGGGGAAAAGATTGATTTGCCTAGCACAAATCCTAAACCCAGGTGTGGAAAAGGATATGAAGTCCCTGAAATCACGCCAACTTTTCTTGGAAACTAATTCTTTGTTGTCCATATTACTATTGCAAAAGCTTCTATTAGGCAAAATACCCACTTTTCTTTGCAGATGTCTTACAAACTTAAGGAATACACACATGACCCAGAATAATAATAAGAAACCTAAGTATTTTTTATATGGAATCATGGAGTATTACTTATCTGTTATAGTGAGAAACATGATAAATAGCTATTGGAATTATTTAAATCCTCTTCCAAGTTTCACTTTACCCTAGAATTCTCACTTTTCTTATTAATGTTGATTTAGTTCTTAAGGGGAGTGAAAGGGGAAAATTGATGACCTATAAAGATATATCTTGCATAGAATGGTGAAAGATTTCACTACTAATATAGTGATTGTCAAGTGAGAAGCCAGTAGTTTGAATTGGCGACAAGAAGTGAACTAAATACATAAATCATACCAGTCTTTAAAAATAATCTTGTCTAAATAATTGTGAAATCGTAACGTTTGTTCTGGTTCTGCACATTTGAAACTTGCGTTGGGTTTTGTGCCTATTTTTCTACTTGCTACTTTCTGAACTTACTTGAGTAACGTGTATTTTAAACTATTCTCCTTTGATGCTGGAGATCATTAATGGTATTAAATATGTAGTTTTTTATACATTGTACTAATAAGCAGTTTTCTGGTATTGGGTTGACTATAACTACTTACTAGCATGCCTTTCTGTAAATGTTTTAAGTATAGTTTTTTTGTTTGTTTGTTTTGTTTGTTTGTTTGTTTTCCAGTTCAGAGAGGGTGGGGGTGCTGGCACAGAACTGAAGAGTAGAGTAGCTGAGAATGTGCATATGCAAGAGGGTAAATTAAATTGTGTGCTTATTTAATTAAAAGTTTAAGTGGTTTATAAATTTACTTCAAGATAAATGGCATATATAAATTCAATTAGAATGAACCCATTTTAATTAGCATATATCATAGTTTGATTTTTTTTAATTTGAAATCACAAATGACATCTTAGCAAGAATGGATATAATTTCTTAAGCAATTGGGCAATGAATTCAAGCCTTTATTCAGCTTTCAGAAAAGGACATTATGAGTTTCTTTTAATATGCATGTATATTATTCATTTCAAGTTGAATTTTATAATCTGTTCAAGTCATACTAACTACTATAAGTGAACAAATTGCTAATGATCATTTTATAAAAATTGAAGTTACCTGTGATTCTTAGTAAATCATCCCCTTAGGAAATAGTTTAAGTAATATTTACAGTGCAGCCCTTTGGAACTGACAAGTCTCTCTCCAAAAGTATTTTAGAATAATCTCTCTGGGAAAATTTTTTTTAAGCCCATATTAGTATTTTTCACTTATTTTCCAAGAAGATAGAAACAATGAAATTTTGTTAAGAATTAAAGGCAATGCTTTAGTCCTTTGTTACTTAAGATATGTGTATCCTAACATCATCTTAACTGACCATGTTTCATAATCTGAGATTTGCGTGTTGGTAGTTTTGAAATGTCTGGGTTAAGAGAAATTATGTTCAGTTATCAGAAACTAATAAACATAAGACATTTTTATATGCAAGAAAAGGCAGAGAGTAAATAATTGCACTGGTGACCAATACTGTAATAATCCTGTTTTACAATATGCACTTGACAGGTTGTAATAGTGCTAATTGAAGAGACTAATTCACACTTGCTTCATTCTATTCAAAGGCAAAATCAGCAGCTTGTTTTGCTTTTGACCAGATGGTCCTCATGAACACCTACTGTGCACTTTAAGTGCTTTACTAGAATTACAAAGGCTGGGGGCTGCGTTCGACTCCAAATGATTTGAGAAGAGAGAGAGAGACAGAGAGAGAGAGGGGGAGAAAAAAAAAAACCCTCTGTGCTCAATGGATTTGGTGCAAGTAAATTAATTCTAGTGGACCCATTACACACTGAGCCCCCTTTTCAAAGCTCTGAGCCTCCTCGCTTGCTCTGTAGCAATGAGAAAGAGAAAGAGAAAGGCAGATTACTGCAAACAGAAATAAAAAAAAGGGCTATGAAAGGGAGAAAAGAGGCCTTGAAGCCTTTCATATCATTTGAGTTTTTCAAGTGCGTTATTTTTGGGGAGGGTGGATATATGAAAAGCCAATTGGAGTTTTTTTTGTTTTAAAGTGCGCTATTTAAGCACCATGAATATAGGCGCAAGAGCAACAGTTGACTGAGTTTACTGTGGTGAAGCTTTGTGTCCGAGGATGAATCAAATTCATTATATTCAACTCTTTGTGTTTTAACATGAATGTAGGGTTAGTTTCACAAGACTGTGTCTGTTTAGGATAATTATAATTTAATATTTTCCTTTCATAAAGTTATCACTGTAGATGTCTAAAATTTTTAATCAAAGCAGATTTTGTACATTGACTTTGAAGCACCCTGACAGTTTAAAATTCAAAGGAAAGCTTTTTTAGTTTTCAAAAGAAAAGAAAGGCTCATTCTAATGGCATTGAAGCAGAGATTATTATAACTAATTAGAAGTCACACATCTGTTAGCTTTTGGTTTATGACTTACTTATGTATTTTTTAAGTAAAATTTATACTTTAAAAATATATTGCTGTTATTGAGTGAACCCAAAAGGATAAAATGCACTTAATAGAGAACCATTTATTTGAGTCAACCATTTTTGCAAATTTCTGCATGGCCCCATAAAAATATATAGTATATTAAAGTCCATTAAATGTGAACGGAATTGTATAATTAATAACCTGAAATTGGAATACACTTCCAAACAAAATATTTTCATATAGTTCTTGTTAACATAACTCTAATTATTAACCAAAGTTATTATGACACAACAAGAAAATTAGCAAGCCCAGTTTGTGCAGATTTATGGTTATCCTTAAAGCTGTTTATTATGTGCAGTTGTGATTTGGAATACGGACACTGTAAAATAATGGATTCTTCTAAGTTTGTGGGTTAGATAAGATACAAGAGATCATATCTAGGGCGTGTCAGTTTTGTGTTTTTATACTTTTAAGTTTAATTCTAATACATTTTTGTTGCATGGTCTACTTTTGTTTGATGGCATATTGACACTAATTCAAGTGCATTTTTATTATAGTTATTAGCAAAGAATAAAACAAAATCATGCTAGTAATATATAACTTAAAGATAATTGTAAACTAATTGTAAGCAAGTCATAGAGATGACTATTTCTAAGTTTGGCCCATCTCTTTCAATGAATGTCTAGAATTTATACTTTAAAAGGCATAAAGCACTAATAATACTTTATATATCAATATATGTTAATTATATTCTTAGTACATAAAATGTAGAAATGTAAAAACAACTACAAAAACATTTTATTTTATTTTTCAGACTTTTAATAGTAGGATGCCTTCTTTGATATTTAAAATAAAATTTGATTCATTTCTTATTAATATCATTACTTTGGGACTTTGTTCATTTAAGTATAAGTTTTGAGGTGGGGAAGAATATACGGGGGATCCCTAAATCTTCAACCAAGAGAACGTATAATGAAATTTATAAACAATGATGTGTTAATGAATTAATGTCCTTTGGGAGAAAAGGATTTCTGGAAAAAATATGAATGATTAGGAAAACTTACTGAAAAATTATTTTGCAGTGGACTATTTAAAACTGACGGTGGACTACTAGATTCACTTTCTTGGAGGTACCATATAAAGCTCTCTTTAAATCTAAAACTTCAGTTAGCAGACATGGTTTGACCATGACCATGCAGTCACTTACTTAGGTGGGGCTGATTCTTTGGTTTCATAGGCACAGTGGTTGGAGCCTTTCTCCTCATGAAGAAGAGTTTATTTCAGTATTAAAATATTAACCCCTAGATTCCTGAATGCCAGAGACAAGGTTCTGTCCTGTAGGGGAAGGGTTGGAAAAGGCTACAGTTTTTTTTTTTATAGATTTGGTAGGTACCATGTTATTTAAGCTGAGAAATATTTTAACATTTAAGTATCCTCCAGCCATAAAATAAGAATAATGACCTCATTCTTCTCCCGGACCAACCCCAGGAAAAAAAAAAGAGAGAGAGAGAGAGAAAAAGAAGTAAATCAAAGGATGGGTAAGTGAATATAAAGTTCTCATAAACATAACCTAGATTAATTCAAGGTATATTAAGGCCTGCTTGTTAAAAATTATTTACATGTTTATCCTTATATACTAAAGATTATTTGGCCATAACCCCTTAAACATCTATTTATGATAATTTTTCTTTCATCTAATGTGTCTTCTGTATGACTTAATACTATCTAGTCAAGGAGTTCTTTTTCAAGCATATTTAGTATGAAAAATAAAACTTTAAAAAATTTTATAGCTCAGTTTAGAGCTATATTACCTTATTATTACCCTCATTACATTCCTTTAAAAAAAAAACATTTTTAAACGAAAAAAACTTTAAAAGCTTGTAACAAACATTTTTTTATAAACGACAAAATGTATTCCTTGCTTTGTGGTCATTGCGTGACCAGACAGTAGAGTACTGGATTGTTTTAAGGTTTTTACAGCTGCAAGGCAAAAGCATCTGTTCATTGCAAAGCCGGCATTGTTTAATTTTGACACTGACTTTTACATGCGTCTTGTACCAAGCACTGGATTAGATGCCACTAAGATGAAATTTGTTTTAAGTTGCTCCCAAAGTGCAGCTGTCCCCATATATGGCCTTGTAGCTTAACCAAAATAGACAGACATAGGATCAATCAGAATCTTTGTACAGGGTCACCTTACTAGGCTAGAGAGGCTCAGAGAAGGAATGTTAATGATATTTATTGTGAATAACTGCAAAACTAGTTTCCAAGATGATTTAGTGTATGTAGAAGTATACCCTTCCCCTTTTTAGGGCAACAGAACCATTATTAAGTATTAAGCTTTTAAACTGGAGTATAATGGTCAAATACTATGATGCCTGTATATACACAGGCACTATTCTTCCACATTTGATTGCAAGAAAAATGATCAGTTTATTGGTCACTCAAGTAGTAATTGACTGAAAATAAACTCAATCTAAAATGGCTCTGCTAAAATCTTGAGAAGTGGACATTTTTATAGAATGATAATTTTTCTTTAATGTTTCAAGTGAATGAAAAATGAAAGAGCACCTCACTTCCCGGGTTTCCTGGGATTGTGTGAATTTCTACCCAGCTGGTCCAAATTGATTGATACAGGGCCAAATATTTGTCTGCCTACATTTCAAAGTCTATAATTTGCTAATGAATTGTGGTAATAATCTTTCATCATACATGAAAGATTTAGCCAAACAATTTGCTAAGTATGTATTTTGATCATAAAATTTTTGGACTTACACCAAGCTTTACATCTATTTTACAGCTTATGCATGGGGGTGGAGGGAGAGCAGGGGGAGAAATAATACTGAACATGAGCACTTGATGGAAAGGGATGAAGGAAATGAGGGAAGAAGGTACTTTGGAAAAGAGTAATACTGGGAAAGTCCTATGAGTGACAGTGGAAAACAAATTAGATTTGCACTTAGAGTACAAAATAGAATATTTTAAATGCCAGTAGTTTTAGCTTGTGGTGTCCAGAGGTATGGTAGGTATCCAGGTAGATGAAGTCAAGGAACGAATTTTTTCCTTTTTGGCTACAGCTATTCCATACATTGATTATGGAATAATTTCCTTAAAACTTTATGCTAGAAAAGTCAAGTGCCCACAAATTAAAAGTAATTGAAGGCATAAGAATAAAAGCCAGATGTTTGTTGGGGTTGATTTAGAGACTTAAAAAAAAAAAAAAAAACCAGTGAAGAAATAAATATGATTTGACCAATTCCAGAATAAGGTAAAAGAGGAACCTCTTAGTTAAGCTTTTGAAATGACTGTGGGCATCCAAGAAAATATTTTCTCCCTCTAAAACAAAGACTGTATAAAGGACAGTGGGGCTCATATTTGCATGTGTGTGTATGGAGGGGTGATATTTATGATTAAATATCCTCTATTTGGGTAAGTGTAAATCTTAATTATATATTTTCGAAGAGCAGCATAAGATGACTCCAGAGAAAGCCCAGGATTAGCCAGTGGAGTGAAAGGTCAAGAAAGTGTTCTAAATAAGATTCTATTGTGTATCAGTAATTTCTGTTTCGTTGCTAGAATTCAGGGTGCCATGACTTCTTACTTGACTGATACAGTCTTATTTATTTTCAAGTTGTCCGTGAGGGGAATATTTAATAATATTGATAAAGTTTTCCTTGCCTTGCAGATAGGTAGTTTTAAAAAAAGCAGGTAGCTAGAGAGAAACCATCTTATAAAAGAGACTGAACCTTCCATTTTATAGATAAGCAGTTTTAGAATTTTTACATACCTGCTGGACCTCTTGATTATGTCGCATTTCCAGAGCATTAACTTCTATCCATTTATATAATTCTCTTTTCTCTGATAGAGCTAAGCCTGTTCTAAATGTTAGTATAGTAAATGTCTCTCCAAGATGGCACCATTGGAAACTCCTCTAACATATATAGGAAAGTAAAGATTCATATGTCAAACTAGAGCTTTATTGCAGGTGTTTTGAAATCTTGTTTTACAGTTGACTTTCTCGGGCCCTTTCCTTCTATTTTGTGATTTTTTTTCTGTTTCACCAACTTGATACTTGTCATAATTCTTTTGTGATCATATTGTTACTATATTTATCACAATGCAGTTAATATAGAAGAGACCCTGTAATCGTTATGAAGGAAAAAATTATCAAAACTGAGGCTTACAGAAGGGAGGAAGGTGGGGATGGGGTGGGGTAACCAGGTGATGGGTATTAAGGAGGGCACGTGTTATGATGAGCACTGGGTGTTATATGCAACTAATGAATCGTTGAACACTACATCAAAAACTAGTGATGTACTATATGTTGGCTAATTGACTATAATAATAAAAAAATTATATTTAGGTAAAACCAATTATGAGTGAGATAGTGTCATTGCTGATTCTTTTATTCACAATTTTGTAAAAATTGTATTTCATAAACATTAAAGTTATAGTTTACGTATGTTAAATTCAAATTATGCTGTTGCCATTTGTTTCTAGTACTTTTGGTATTCTGTTATCAAAAGCACCTGAGGGGTGGCTGGGTGGCTCAGTGGGTTAAAGCCTCTGCCTTTAGCTCAGGTCATGATCCCAGAGTCCTGGGATCAAGCATGCATCGGACTCCCTGCTCAGCGGGAAGCCTGCTTCTCCCTCTCCCACTTCTCCTGCTTGTGTTCCCTCTCTCGCTGTGTCCCTCTCTGTCAAATAAATAAATAAAATCTTAAAAAAAAAAAAAAAGCACTTCACATTTACATGCTTGCCTTTGCCTGATGAAAATGTGAAGTATTTCCCACTAAGAGGTATGTTTGTAATGTCTAATAATAATAGCTATTATTATTGTAGAATATCAGTTAAACATCAGTTCATTTCTGTTGAGTCGGGAGGTATTTCCCTTATGCTTCACATTGTAAAATGAGGGAACTTTAATAAGGTATATTTAAGGCTGCTATTTTTTTTTGTGGGTAAAATTTTTGTTGCTAATAATAGGTATGCACATGGATCACTTTGCTTAGAATTTGAAATTTCAGAAATACAGTAAAATGTCTTATAAGTCCTAATTTCTATTGGTAATTGTACTTTCAGATATTGTAACCAATGTTTGTATATAATGAATGGAGCAATATGTAGAACATGATTCTAAAAGTAATATATTAACATGCTTACGTGTCATAAATTTAAATGAATGTCGATGTCTTCAAATTAGTCATCTTTGTTACTGATACATATATCCTCTGTTGCTCAAAAGTTATTCTAGATTTCTGGGAACTGGCTTTAGAGATCATGATGCTTTTTAAAATGTTTCTTTTTGAATGACCTCATGTATGACCAGCCTTTGTCCCATGAAGGGGAGAAATTGATTTGTTGAAACTGCCAAAAGTAATTCGAAGCCAGATGTTGTGAGGCAGGTGGTTATTCAATCTGGGTAGTCAAATTTTTGGTTATTCTCTCTTTTCTGAGCTTCTCCTCTCCCTGTAAATATATATCTGTCGTAGCATTTACCACACTCATTTGCAGTTACCTGTTTACTTATTTTTTTCCTGTTAGACTAAGAGTACCTTAAGAACAGGAAGAGTATCAACTTCATCTCTTTATTTCTGGGCCTACCACTGAATTTGTTAAAGAGACGGTATGCTTAATGAATGACTGAATTAAAAAAAAATCTAACTCAATGAGATTATTTGCACCTGAAGGCATTTGCAAAAGTGAAGTCACTCAAGTCTTTCTGAGTATTTCAAGCATTTTAAGTATTAATTTGACATAAATAGGTACTTTCTCATGGGGGTTATGAGAGATCTCTCTGATTTGGCTATGTGAACTCTCACTTATTTGTTAAAAATGAGACTGAGAATAGATAGTTTGCACAAAAAGTGTAAAATAAAATTCTGACTTTAAAATAGATTTATGTCGTCCTTAATTTGTAATATCTGCCAGGTCATGTCTTGGTGTTTTCTCTGTAAATGAAGTTATAGCTGGTTTTTTAAAATTGTTTTCTAAATTTAGGGGCTGCAATCTTACAGATTTTAATCTATTTTTCAATTGACAATTCGTTAACTTGTGATAGCGGAAAGATCATTACACTATGGTATATGGAATCTGAGTTCTAATCTTCCTGCTACTAACAAGCTGCAAAGTCATCTAGCGCTGAGTGACTTGGTATTTCTTTTCATTTGTTTGACTTTACATTAATATAGAACTGCAGAAACTCAAAGTTTTTGCTCGTGAAAATATAAAATGTCATGGAACTTTAAAGTATGCATAAAATCCCCATGTCCCATTGAACCTGGTGTATACTTCTGTTGCAACACCTCATTTCTTCTGTTTTGTGTTTATTTTCCTTCTCATGGTAGGCTTCTTGAGGGTAGGATCTCAGTCATTTAATCTTCATATTTATAGTACTAAGTGTAGTATGTAGCGCCTTATAAATGATTATTGAATGAGCAAATATTTATGTGTGTCACCATCCAGTAGTTGAAAAGAAATTGGGAAACCTGGATTCTAATATCTGATATTTTGTTTTCTTAGCTATATTAGTTTGGGTAATTCATTTAGCTGCTCTGGGTCTGGGTCATTTATGAAAAATAGGAAGTGGTTTCAGAGGAGTTTCCTGCTTCTAAAATTTGGTCATCACATGTGAATTTAGAAATTTATATGTGCTTCAACTGAACCTTGTATGTGAGGTTGGGGTGGCAGAGAGAGAACTGGTCAATAGGTAGTCACCATGTATGTAAATATGTATATATGTCCTGTGGAATGGAAATATCTCTTTAATATTTAAGGTGTTAAGAGGTTCAAGGCTGAAATAGAGGCCTCTCTTGCCATGGTGTTTAAATTTCTAGAATTGAGATTTTCAATTTTTATCTTAAAGTAGACTTTAACCTTGAATACGTAAGATCTAACAAGACTTTAAAGGTTAATTCCATAAACATAACAAGTCTTTCTAATACATAAGATTTTTTACATACTGAGATACATAAAAGTAAGTGGTATCAATTTAAAGTCATTAGTTTCACTTGTGGTAAGTGAATTAAAATTCTATGAGCATAGCAAGGCTGTAAAGATAACTACCATAAGGATACACCTATAGATCAATGGAACAGAACTGGAAGTCCAGAAATAAATCCCTTACACTCAAGGTCAGTTAATTTTCAGCAAGGTTGCCATGACAATTAAACATGGAAAGAATAGTGCTTTCAGCATATGGTGCTGGGACAACTGGATATCTGCATGCAAAACGAAATTGGACTACTCTTTCACATCATATGTAAAAATTAATCAACTGGATCAAAGACCTAAATATAAAAGGTAAAACTGTAAAACTCTTAGAAGAAGACATAGGAATAAATCTTTGTGACCTTGGATTAGATGATGGTTTCTTTAGATATGACGTCAAAAAGACAAACAACAAAAGGAAAAATAGGTAAATTGGACTTCATCAAATTAAAAAACTTTTATGCCTTAAAGGATACCATCAGTGAAGTGAAGAAAGTACTCACAGGATGGAGGAGCATTATTTCCAAATCACTTATTGATAAGAGACTTGTATCTTGAATATAAAGACCTCTCACAACTTAACAATGAAAAGACAAATAACCTAATTTAAAAATGGGAAAAGGGGGGCATCTGGGTGGCTCAGTGGGTTAAAGCCTCTGCTTTCGGCTCAGGTCATGATCCCAGGGTCCTGGGATTGAGCCCCGCATCGGGCTCTCTACTCAGCAGGAAGCCTGCTTCTCTTCCTCTCTCTCTCTGCCTGCCTCTCTGCCTACTTGTGATCTGTGTCTGTCAAATAAATAAATAAAATTTTTAAAAAGAAATGGGAAAAGGATTTGAATGGATATTTCTCAAAGGAAGATATGCAGTGAGTATGCACGTGAAAAGTTGTTCAACATCTTTAGTCATTAGAGAATTGCAAACCAAAACCAGAATGAGATAGCATTTCATATCACTGGGGTGGCTAGAATGAAAAAGATGACAGTAACAAGTGTTGATTAGATGTTGAGAAGTTGGAACCCTCAGATATTGCTGGTAGGAATGCAAAATGATGGAGTAGTTGTAGAAGACAGTTTGTCAGTTCCTCAAAAAGCTAAACAAAGAGTTACCATATGACCCAGTAATTCCACTCCTAGACATATACCAAAAGAACTGAAAACATGTTCGCACAAAAATGTGTACATGAATGTTCACTGCAGCACTATTCTTAGTAGACAAAATATAAAAACAATCCAAATGTCCATCAACATATCTGATGTATGAATAAATAACATGGTATATCCATAAGTGGAATATTATTCAGTCATAAAAAGGAATATAGTACTGATATATACTACAGCATAGATGAATCTTAAAAAAATTATGCTAAGTGAAAGAAGTGTCTTTTGTGTCTACAAAAGGCCACACATTATATGATTCCACTTATATGAAATGCTTAGAATGGGCAAATGTGTAGAGACAAAAGATAGATTGCTGGGCAGTAAAATTACTCTGTACCTCAGTGGTGGATACATGTTATTATAAATTTATTCAAGCCCATAGAATGTATAATACCAAGAGTGAATCCTAATATAAATCATGGAGTTTAGGTGATAATATGTCAATCAATGTCGGTTAATCATTTGTAATAAATACTACTACTTTGGTGGGGATATTGCTAATGGAGAAGGCATGCATTTGTGGGGGCAGAGAATATATGAGAAACCTCTGTACCTTCTGCTAAAACTTACTGTGAGCCTGAAACTATGCTAAAAAATAAAGCCTATTTTAAAAAATTAAAAAGTATGTTACACTTAGCCAGGAACACATGGGTAAGGGAAAGGGGTGTGGGTAGTGGCTACTAATGAGTACAGGGTTTTATTTGTTGTTTTGCTTTGTTTTGTTTTTTTACATAACCTACTAGTTATGCAATACAATGCATTTAAGATATTAAATATCTTCAAATAATTGTTTATTTACATGTTTTATAAACAAAGTTTTACATGAGAGCTATAATGTAATTTAAACACAGCACAAGATCTTCATGTGTATTTCAAGTATTTAATAAATTAAGAAAGTCAATTTAAATCTTCTTGTTTATATGTGTACAAATTTGTTTTTGTGCATATATCTCCCCCTACTTAAACTCATTTTTAGAATTCTAAAATAATAAAACAAAAAGTGTACACAGCTTTGCAAAAAATATCTGAATTTGCCATATGTGTGATTTTTCTGTTTTTCATTATAAAATTTACATGAAAAATTTACCATTTTAACCATTTTTAGTGTACAGTTCAGTAGAATCAGATACATTCACACTGTTGTATAACCATCACTGCTATTCATCTCTAGAAATTTTTTCATCTTCCCAGTGTGTTACTCCATAACCATTAGACAGTAACTCCCCAATTCTCTCTCCCTCTCTGCCCTGGCAACTACTATTCTACTTTCTGTCTCTATGAATTTGACTACCGTAGTAGGTACCTTACATAAATGGATTAGTATTTGTCCTTTTGTGACCGGCTTATTTCACTTAGCATAATACCTTCATGTCATAGCATTTTTCAGAATTTACTTTTTAGGACTGAATAATATTTCATAGTGTGTACCACACTTTGTTTATCCATTCACTTGTTGATGGGGCATTCTGGTTGCTTATACCTTTTGGCTGTTGTGAATAATGTTGCTATGAACATGGGTATACAAATACCTAATGAAGCTCCTGCTTTCATTTCTTTTCGCTATATACCCACAAATGAAACCCTGGATCACAGGTTTAACTTTTTGAGGAACCATTGTACTGTTTTCCACAGTTGCTACAACATTTCATTTTTCCCACCAGCATATATAAGAGTTCTGATTTCTCCACATCCTCACCAACATTTGTTATTTTCTGTCTTTTGGATAATACCCATTCTAGTGGATATGAAATGGTATTTCATTGTGGTTTTAGTTTGCATTTTCCTAATTACTCATGATGTAACATCAGTTAATGTGCTTATTGCTCATTGTATATCTTCTTTGAAGAAATGTCCATTCAAGTACTTTGCCCACTTGGATATTCTTTATGGAGTGATAAAAACATTCTGGAATTTATTAGTGATGATGGTTGCACAAGTTTGTGAATGTGCCAACAACCACTGAATTGTACACATAAAAATAATAAAAAATAAAAATAAACTTAACCAAAAAATGGGTATGGAGAACTGAGAATTTATAAGAGAACTACAACTACAAATTGGATAATTGTACCAAAAAGGAAGATTAAAGACTTGGGGATGATGCCACCAGGATAAATTATATAAAAATACCAAGTTTCAATTTGCCAATGTTTGCCAAGAATTTAAAGAACTTTTTTTTTTTTTTTAAAGATTTTATTTATTTATCAGATAGAGATCACAAGTAGGCAGAGAGGCAGGCAGAGAGAGAGGGGGAGGCAGGCTCCCGGCTGAGCAGAGAGCCCAATGCGGGGCTCGATCCCAGGACCCTGAGATCATGACCTGAGTTGAAGGCAGAGGCTTTAACCCACTGAGCCACCGAGGTGCCCCTAAAGAACTCTTTTGAGATAGTAACCAGATATCTTCTTTTTCTATTGAAGTTAAACCAAGAGAAAACAGACTTCATAATGTTGGAGTGAATTTTTTTGAGTTTGACATTATTAAGCTTTGGAGAGTTGTATGGAATCACATAAGAATTTTTGTTAAGGGGCGCCTGGATGGCTCAGTGGGTTAAAGCCTCTGCCTTCGGTTCAGGTCATGATCCCAGGGTCCTGGGATCGAGCCCCGCATCGGGCTCTCTGCTCAGCGGGGAGCCTGCTTCCCCCTCTCTCTCTCTGCCGGCCTCTCTGCCTACTTGTAATCTCTCTCTCTCTCTGTCAAATAAATAAATAAAATCTTAAAAAAAAAAAAATTTTTGTTAAATATTTAAAAGGGGACAGATTCTTACTTAGTTTCTGACTATTTGATGGTAAGTCTATTGAGCAAGTAGCAAGTAAGTCTATTGAGTAACATTCCCAGTGGATTACTACCAACTTTTATGTATGGTGGTAACGTGGACACAAAAGCTATTAAAGGGTACTGATGATATCATCATACAGAGTTTCTGTGACTGGTGCTTTTTTGGGTAGTGCTTCCATTAGTTTGTTCTCTTACTGTGAATGTAGTAGAAGCATATTTGAGCATGGAATAAATACTTTGCATGAGAATAAAGATATTAATTAGTCTGTTAGAAAAACATATTCTCTGTGAGGAAATCATCATCTATCTATAATCTAGTGGAGATCCACTAAAAGAGGGAATGGCTTTTATTTCACAGTAATGTGAATGAGTTTCTACAGAGAATCTTGTAGTTAGTGATATTCTAGTTGTTGACCTTAAAGTTGTTGATTACTTCACTTAGAGGAGGAAGTCATATTGGGTTAGTGTTTTATACTTTTCAACTTCCTTTCCCTGCCTTACTGCATTTGATTCTTATAGTATCTGTTAGTGTCAGGCCTGCTACATACAGCTGTGCAGGTTGAAATTGGAACCTACTGAAACTGTGAAATACAATGGTTTTGATGAGGATGTGAATGTAGGACTTGATGAGTGTAGTCACTCTTCTTTTTTTTTTAACTTTTTAATTTTTTTATTAACATATAATGTATTATTAGCCCCAGAGGTACAGGTGTAGTCACTCTTCTAGGTAAATAGAGGTACTGAGGTACCTGGCTGGCTAAGTTGGTGGAGCATATGACTCTTGATCTTGAGGTTTTGGATTTGAGCCCTATGTTGGTGGTAGAGATTACTTAAGAAATAAAATCTTTGATTGATTGATTGATAGATAGATGTGCTGATGCAGATTATAGGTAAGTGGTATAAGAGTGCCCAATAAAGTTATTGTTTTTTCCCATTATATGATTTATAGTACCTTCATTTATTTCATTTCCTAAATCTTTAATCCATTCACATTGCCTCTATTGAAAAATAGCCTACCTCACCCTCCTTCTGTCTCACTATATAGACTCTTTCCTCATCTGTAAGATTAGTCGTGGTAATACTGTGTGCCTAACAGGTATTATTTAATTATGTGAAAGTGAGACAATAAATAAAGTGAGACAAATTTTAGTGACTAAAATAGGAACTATTCTTCTTTCCAGGTACCTCAGATTTTACTAAGTGACATTACTTGTCTCTGAATGTGCCTCTCTATTTTTAAAAAGGTTTCTTCATTTCTTCTCCTTCAGCTTGACTTCTCACACTGTTCAAAAACCCCTCTCCCCTATATATCTTTCAGGAAGACCATACTCAGCTGATACAACCTTCAGGAAGTCTTCTACAATCCTTTTTCCTCTTATAAATGTCTTATAATTCCTCTTATAACTCTCCTTACCTCTTCATTTTGCCCTTATATGCCACGAAGTGATTTGTGCCTCATACACTCGTTTATATACTTGTCCTAGCTCATTGTTCAGCTCTTTATCGGGGAGGAGGGCTATGTCCTATTGATGTTTATGTTCTCTACAGAACTGAACAGAATGCTTTAAGAATAGTAGGGGAAAATATGGAAGAAAAAGCATTTGTTGAAATTGAGTTCTATTCATCTGTTCCAACCATAGCACTTCACATATGCATCTGTTATAGCACTTATTGGTGTTAACTACAGAAATTTGATTGGAGTCATTAGTTGTGCTAGAGCTAACTCCTGTCAGTCCAAGAGAGCTGATTGCTAGATACTCAGGAATTTTGTGAACCTGATAAACTGTTGATAGTTTGAAGTTGGCCACGGTTGGGAGTATTTATACCATGTTAATTGGCAAACTCTTCAAATCATGGCTTTTTATTTTGGGAGAACCAATTTACCAGCCATCACTAGTTGTGTGTCTCTAACCCACAGTAGTTTGTGAATTCCTTCAGATTCATTTCTTCCTCAGTGCCTGCCCTGTGATAGGAATACTCTGCAGAATTAATGAATAAATAACTGAATAAATATATCAGCTGCCTTATTCCTCTACTCTCTGACTTCTGTTGGCAGAGACTGAATTTCAGAGTCTGGTGTGTTTTTTAAGACAAAGATCAGAAATGGCCCATTGTCCTGGTATGCATTTATCTTTCTCCTTCAGAGTTTGAACCAAAAAAGGTGTCTGTTGGAAATCAAGGCTATTAAACACAGATGTTTCAATAGCACAGTAAGGATGGCATTTCTGTCCATTATCACCTTGTTAAGCTACTCCTGCTATGACTTTGCTGCCTACTAAGTTTTTGGCATTCATTGCTTAACTGACTGACTCACCTTTCAATTTCCAAGTTGGAAGCCAACAGTGTGAACCATCTCAAATTAGCTGAAAGATTTCCTTTCACATTATAAGAGGTAACTGATTAATTCTCTCTAGTCATAGATTATATAAATACTGACAAATGAAAATACAATGTCTTGTACCTTCAAATATTATTAAAAATTACTGTATTAAAACAACTCGAACTATTTTTTCATTAATGTTTCTGTCAGTTTTATTAAAAGTAGCATTTATATAAAATGAAATTTAGAGGTAATATTAAGAATTGTGTGGATTTTTAAAATTTTTTTCTAAAATACCCTCCATAATCATGATACATGTAAGTTTAAAAATACTGCTGTGCTTTCTGGCCATTCCATGTGCCATCTATTGCCATCTAAACTCAAAACCATTTTAAATTTCCTTTAAATTTTGAAGAAAATAAACATTATACTCAGATCTCAACACGAAGTATTAAAAGAATAGAAAGAGCAGATTTCTGAAGTTCTCAGTTTTATGTTCTATACATTACATTTATGTACTTAGAGTACTTTTAAATCCCTTTCAAAAGGCTGAGATGAGAGTGCCTGGCTGGCTCAGTCTTGATCTTGGGGTCGTGAATTTAGGTCCCACGATGAACATAGAGCTTACTTAAAAACAAACAAACAAACAAAAAACAACAACAACAACAACAAAGTGGGGGTTGGTGGTGCTGAGATGTACCAGTATGTATTGAATAGGTAGCAGGTTCATTCTTGTAACCAAGGAGGTAAGTAGGCTAATCACCACATAATTTTTTTATTTCTGAAGTTCTACTCTCACTTTACACAATAGGTTAAATATTTTCTTGATAAAATTGAGACAGACAGAAAATGACATTACACAACATGCATATTTGTTGGTTTTATTGAAAGTGCGAAAAATTTCAAACAGTTCTAATTAGGTGCAAGTGCACTCTATCTCTAGAGGTACATCTTTCAGTATCAGCTACTCAGTTGCACGTTGAAATTCTCTGCTGTTTGGAATTTGTGCATTGCATATACTGCAGATGTTTGATTCAAGAATAATAATGGAGGGGTGACATTTTAATAAAACCTTGCTTATTCTGTGGAAAAGTTGAGAGATAGAAGCTATTCAGAAAAATGGGAGATTCCTGTTTGGGTTAAAAATTTATAGTGTGCTAGTATTTGTTCTCAAGTGTGTGTGTGTTCCAGAATACTGTTGGATCATTTCCAGAGATTAATAGGCATTTGAAATTTATAATCAAAACATGAAAAGAATAACTACTTTTTATTTTTCAGACAAAGTTAAGGTCATCACAAATTTTGGTAGAAATGAAGCAGCAACTAACTTTTATTTTATAAGAATAATTAGAATTCTGAATATAGTGTCAGTAATATATATTACATGATCATAAACAGTTTATATCTATAGAAGGAGCTGTTCAGGTCATCATACAGAATAATTTCCAGTAGACTCTGTATATAATTGGTTCATATAAATTCTATGCTTAGGCATAGTAACTATAAGAATGGGAAAACCAGAAGTATTTTGATCTGCACATCTTGTAGAGGGATAGAAATTCCCTCAAAATTCTGATTATGTGTGAGAGATTCTTGTTATGGAAAATACTGCATTAAGTAATTATTTTTACCAGATGATCCCATAGGTTACTTTTGGCTCTAAAGTTCTTGGAATCTGTGATGGATTTCTAAAGTGTTTCCTTAATAAAATAACAGAGCATTATAATTTCTGCTTAAGGTGTCTTTTCTATGAAATGAATTCTATTCAAAGGATAATAAGAAATGAACTTTAAAAAATTATAATTAATATTTAGAGATAAAACATTGTCAATAACACTTGAATGCTAGTTTTAAAAAACATTAATTAGATATTCCTGTTATCATACACTATCAGAGCTTAACATTTCTTCAACTTAGAAAACATTATTTTAATCTTTTAAGATCCTCTAAGTAAAAAAAAATAAGATCCTCTAAGTCTGTATCATAATTAATTAAAAATGAAACAAAAATGATTTCTTTTGGTGAGCACCTACTATGTATATTAGGTACATAATAGCGAAAGTGGTTTTCCTTTTTAGCTAGATTTTTTCTCAAAGCAAAATATTACTTATTATGAATCAAAGGTATAAGTTTTAGGCTCTAGGATTTATTCATGCTTAGGTCATTTACCAGAAATGATATATATATTGTCAGTCTGTATGGTGTTGTTATTAGATGTATTACCTGTTATTAGATGTATGGTTAAGACTGTGCTTAAATGCTTGTACAGAAATTATTTTATTTTTTAGTATTTGTATTTAGAATATCTGTGACATATAGTTACATGTGGAAATATATAGTAATTACCAATATTTTTGTTTTGCTTATTGTGTTTTACATTTTAACTGCACAATTTATGATTTTATTAATCAGTAAAAAGGAGCGCCTGGGTGGCTCAGTGGGTTAAGCTGCTGCCTTCGGCTCAGGTCATGATCTCAGGGTCCTGGGATCGAGCCCCGCATCGGGCTGTCTGCTCAGCAGGGAGCCTGCTTCCCTTCCTCTCTCTCTGCCTGCCTCTCTGCCTACTTGTGATCTCTCTCTGTCAAATAAATAAATAAAATCTTTAAAAAAATCAGTAAAAATGCGTTTTAGGTAATACTAATTGAAATATAAGATAGAATAAGAAATAAGAATAGAAATAAGATAGAAATAAAATAGAATTTACTGAGAATTATCACTTTGCCTCAAGTGCATAAGGCTCTTGCCTCCCTCTTACTCTACCCTTCTGTCTGGCTCCTCACTCTTCAGGTCTCAGCTTCAGTGTCATCCTAGAAAGATCTTCTCTGCCACCATTTCCCCATTCTAACTAGGTCTTCACTACTTTGTTAGTTTTCATTGTTAAACTCAGTTTATTTCCTTTATAGGACAGATCATAAGTTGTGATTATGTGTTTGCTTACTTGCCTTTCCCATTAGTGGAAGTAAAACTAAGTCTGTCTTACTCCCCAGCATAACCCAAACACCTAGTTCAATAACTGCAACAAAATTTTGCTGCCTCTAAGAAACTTGTCCACTCAAACTCACTCTCTATCTTTGTGAGGAGGCACTTTATGCTAGGCCTACCACTTACTAAATTTGATCTTGTGAAGTTACTCAGTCTCTCCATTCCTCAGTTTCTTCATCTCTGCAAAGATGACATATTTCAGGGGTTTGTTATGAAAAATTAACTTTATTAGGGCATTTAGAGTTCTTAACACAATGCTTAATAATAAGCACTGCATACAGATTTTTAATATTTTAAGATGTATTAAGGTCTGGATTGCATGAAAAAAATTTTTTTTATTTTTGACAGAGAGATAGAGAGAGAGCATAGTAGGCAGAGCAGGAGACAGAGGGAGAGGGAGAAGCAGGCTCTCTGCTAAGCAGGGAGCCTGATGCGGGGCTTGATCCTAGAACCCTGAGATCATGACCTAAGCCAAAGGCAGCCGCTTAACAGACTGAGCCACCCAGACGCCCCATGAAAATTGCTTATCATTGTGTCTAATGCTCTCTTTTTTGTTGTAAGCTTCAGGAGGAGTGTAGTAGGTATGTTTTACTTGTCTGTACTACTACATGTCTGCAGTATTCTGTAGCAAGTTAAGGTCTAGTTCAACATCCATTAGATACTTAATTCCATATCCTAAATATCTACAGAGTAATAAAAATTGTTCTCTTCATGTCTGAGTGTTGCTATAAACCAAAAACAAACAACCTCACCTTTATTCCTCCTATTTACCAGAAGCTCCAACCACTCAGAGCTGCTCTGTATTCTTAGACACACACCCTTGCAACTTCCTGTACCTTTCCTTGTTCATGCTCTCTTCTGCTCTGTTTTTACATACCATGTCCATATCTAGAAAGTTTTTAAGGTCTGTGCTCAAAGATGCCACCTCTGTATAGCTTTGTTTAATCTTCCATAGAGAGAGAATGTCTTTCCTCTTAGCTCTTTGTTTATGATTTTTTGGATACCTAATAATGTAATATTTTACATTCGACTCATTTGTATAAAGCTCTTCCTATGTAAAAGAAATACAGACTTCTATGTTCAACAAATATTCATGGCACTCTTACCATTTGCTGAGTATCATGCTAATAGCTTATACCACAAGGATAATTTGCATGTGGACGTCTAAGGAAATAAACCCATATGTATTAAAGATAATTTAGTGCTGTAACAGAAGTCTATTGAAGATTGTACGGACTGAGATTGGCTTTGCCTATATGATTTAAAAAGGCCTTCTCGGGAGGTAATATTTTAAAATGGGTAAGAATATTCCCAGCAGACAAGAGGAAGAGCACAGAAGCATGAAAGTAACTGTTTTAAGGAAATACCATTTTTCTGATATATCTAGAAAAAAAGATTCCTTTTATTTTCCAGTCCTGTTGGGGTCTACCCAGTATAGTACTTGACATATAATGAATTTTTAATGTTTGAATAATGAATAAGTACAAGTGGTATGTCTATCACAAGCCAACATAAACTGCTGCCTATCTTTTGCTTCCCTTTTATTTTTAACTCTTTATTTTCAGTCAGTATCTTCCCAAGTTGATACAGTGGCTAGTACATAAAGTTCTGAGTCTAACCTACAAGTTTAGTAACTTTAGTGAAATTTGCCTCTCTCATTGTTACAGTAGAATTTCCGCTACTAATTTAACTGGCTCAGCTTGGGTCACATATTCATCTTTAAGCAAATAACTTGGTCAGTGAGAGGATAATTACTTCTTAATTTGGAGAAGTAAGTGGGGGCCAAGTCATTCTAAGTGCAATGGGATGCTTTCAGAGGTTTAAGAAAGAAAAATTACATGATTGAGTTGTGTTTTTTAAAATACTGTTTTTGCTGCTGTGTGTAGAATGGATTGCAGAAGGCATAAGTGAAAGCACCTAGACTTTTGAGGTAGTTATGGTACTTGTCCAGGTGAGAGACAGTGATCGTCTTGTTTTGGTTATGAATTAAAAGGAGTGAACAGTGAGATTAAGGGGAAAATGAAAGATTATTCCTAAATTTTTGACTTGAGTAACTGAAGTAGTGCCATTTATTAAAATAAGGAGGACTAGATATGAGAACAGTTTAATTTTATGTTACATTTTTCATTGTTAAATATCTGCATCGAGAAGCAAGTATATCAATTGGGCAAGTCCTTGGGTGTCAGTTTTCTCTGTAAAGTAGAAATAATGCTACCTAATAGGGATACTGAGGCATATGTTTATGAATGAATGATGTGGAAATTCAAAACTACAACCTTTTTAAAAAAGGAACTGTCTTCCTTTCCCTCAGTAATTTTGTTGCCACATTTAGCAGTTATAAAACAAGGTACTGTGTGTTGATGATCATATTTGGTAGATAAAGGATCTGGCATAGGAGAATATATTTTTTAAAAAGTGACTTGTTTTATCTTATCAGATTGTCCATTTCTTGCCTTCTTCCTTGTGTTTTTGTCCTAAAAATGATGTTTTATGAAAAGTTTAAGATAAAGGAAAAAGGGATTCCCTATAGTACCCTGGTCAAACACTAATGAACTTGCCCTCAGATATATGCTTGACATTGCCAGACCCATGAGTTAAATAACAAATGACAATTGTGGTTTCTGTTGTGTACAGTTGCCTGGTTACTCAGTCCCTATACACTAGCCTATGAGGCTAATGCTGTTTGTACTTATGAGAGATTGGGGATATTCCTGATGCACTTTTTAGATTTTGTATTGTGGGGTATCTTAAGGGTGGCACAGGTGGGATTAAACCTGTCTGGAGCAGGGTAAGGGCCTGGCATCAAGTGTTAATTTTGTATGTGTAGTGGTTATATCAAATAGTCTTAAAATTATCCCCAAAACACAATTATTTTCCTTTCATAGCTTACATATCTGGCCTAGATACGCTTCACAATTCCTACTTTTTAATACTTAGTAATATGAAATAAAATGAAGAAATTATGATGTACACTAAGGTTGACTTTGAAAAGTGTAAGAATGTCTATCAGAGTGTGTTACTATTTTTTTAATTACTCAGAAAGTACATAAATAACATTTTCATTGTAAATGGCTAATGAACTCAGAAGCCTTAAAAAATAAAAATTGACACCCCTCTTTGTGAGTCACATGGATTTCTCTAAGATAGCTACCCAGAAAGGGAATGACTGGGCTGAAGGATACATTCATTTCATTTTGATAGATATTGCCAAATTGACCCCTTCAGAAAAGCTTTACCTTCTACTTCATGAGCATGCATATTACACCAACAACAGATTATGTCAATATTTTAGTTGTTTCCCTTTGAAAAGTGTGAATGGTATTTTTTAAATTTGCATTTTCTTAATTACTAGTGAAATTAAGCATATTTCTGTGTGTATTGGTTTATCTTGATGATATTACAGTTTCCAAACCAAGTTACTTTGGTATTTATTGAATTACAAAGTGATTAGTTAATGTGCACATAGTAATGGTTGAACTATAACAATGCTGGAACACTTGATTCATGTTGTTAGTTTTACTATAGACAAGGTATATATTATGGTGTATAATTTATTGCCTTTTCATGTATATCATAGGGGGCATAAATATAGAGACCGCTTATGATGATGATGATGATGATGATGTGACCTTGGTTAAGTTACATATTCTCTCAGTGCCTTAGATGTCTCATGTACAGATAAATGGATAAAGAAAATATGATTTAGACACACAGTGGAATACTATTCAGCCTTAAAAAAGGAAATCTTGCCATTTGCAACAACATGAATGAAGTTAGAAGACATTATGCTAAGTGAAATAGACACAGAAGGACAATTACTATGTGATATCACTTGGGAGTAATCTAAAATAATCAAATTCATAGAGGCAGAAAGTAGGATGGTGGTTTCCAGATGTCGGGGGAAAAGAGGAAATGGAAAAGTATTAGTGAGAGGATACAGAGTTTCAGTTATACGGGATGAGTAAGTCATAGAGATGTATTGCAAAGCATAGTGGCTATAGTTACTAGTACTGTATTGTATACTTAAAACTTTGCTAAAAGGGTAGATGTTAAGTGTTGTTATCACCAGATAATAGTAATAATGATGATGAGAATAAAATAAAGAGGTTAGAAGGAAATTTTTGGAGGTGAGGGATAGGTTTATGGCTTAGACTGTATAGATGGTTTCACAGGTGTATACTTACCTCTGGTTCGTCAAGTTGTTTACATTAAATATGTACAGTTTATTTTAGTCATATCTCAATGAATTTTTAAAAGGTATATATTTATTTATTGGGGGGAGTGAGAGGAGCAGAGGGGGAGGGACAGGGAGAAGGAATCTGAAGCAGACTCCACACTGAGCACAGACCCTGCCATGGGGCTCAGTTCCACAACCACAAGATCATGGACTGAGGTGAAACTAAGAGTTGGACTTTTAACTGACTGAGCCACCCACAGGTGCCCCTAAAATGGTTTTTAAAAAAAGAAAATTTATGAAAATTGTTAATATCTGTAAAAGTGCTTAGACTAGTGCTTGGCCATAGTAAGTGCTATTTGAATGTCTGCTAAATTAATCAAATTAATAAATTCATTGCATATTGAGTAAATTCAGTTCTTTAACCTACTAGGATCTCAGCATTTTTATTAAAACTTCATGATACAAAAATGTACTACAGCTCAAGTGATAATGTCTAAAGCTTACGTCTTGAATATGTGCTGTATAAGTGTTTGCCAGGGCAATTATTATTATTTTTTAAAGATTTTATTTATTTGACAGAGATCACAAGTAGGCAGAGAGGCAGGCAGAGAGAGAGAGGAAGGGAAGCAGGCTCCCTGCTGAGCAGAGAGCCCAATGCGGGGCTCGATCCCAGAACCCTGAGATCATAAGCTGAGCCGAAGGCAGAGGCTTTAACCCACTGAGCCATCCAGGCGCCCCTGCCAGGGCAATTATTAAATGGAAAAGAGTATCTAAAATTTCCTCTATTTTATGAAATGAGTTGGGTGCAAAAGTATTAGTTTTATTTTTCAAATATTCCATAGGACTTATCTTCAGAAACTAAGACTTTTATTTGGAGCAATGAATAGTGTGATATGGTAGGAAAAAACACACAGATATTTGAAGTTGGAAAGAATAGGGTTCAAATCCAGCTCTAGCACATAATAAAACCCTTTCTGTATCCACAGGATTGATGTGAAAATGAACTATAGTAACATATGGGAAGTGTGTAGACCAGTGCCCTGGCATTCAGTAAATGGTAGCTGCAGTTGTTTATAATTATCTCTTCTCTTTGCACCCCTAATAACTATGCTGATATCTTTATCATAATAATTATCACATTGAACCATGAGTATTTGTTTCTATAACCATCACAGGGCTGTGACTTCCTTGAAGGCAAGAATATTGTGTCTTTTTTTTTACCTGTGTATCTATCTGTCCTGTAAACTGGCCAACTGCAAGTTTGGCTATCAGTTTTGGTCTGAGAGTGTTTTAAATTTGAGGTGGTTGCCAACATTTAAAAGTCAGGAGGCCTCACATTTAAAACACACACACACACACACACACACACACACACACACACACACACAACAAAACAGGATTCCTGGTTTCTGGCTTTTCTCAAAGAATGAGAAAATTCTGGCAACATTGAATCCCAGATTTTCCATAGCAGCAATCAGCTGTTCTGGAGTAGCAGCCACCTCATTGGATGAAATATGCTCTCCAGTTTGCCATAGTCCCCGGCACCCCAGTACTGTTTCCTCAAAACTAAAACTAAATGCCATTTGCCCATCACATTTCACTCATTTATATACCTATCTGGCTGCTCTGGACACTTGGATTTGAGAAAGCTGCTGTAGTGACTATCAGTCTAGAACTTTGGAAGTGCCCAAGAAATCTTTGTTGAATGAATGAATCAAAGAACCATAAACATACAAGTATAGAAAGTTTACCAGATTTACTTTTAAATGCAGGTGACAAGGGTCTAGCTGTGCTTTAGCAACAGCTATTCCCATCATCTTTTTCAATTTAGAAGGTGTGGTGGTGTTGGGGTGTCAGAGAATGATGCTCTGAAATAGTTGGCTTTCATTGGATGTGATTGCCAGGCTGCCACAATTTTCAAGAATAGATATCCTCAAATTTATTAAGTACTGGCATAATGCAGCAAAACGTGACAAAAAGTAAAATATGATCAAATGCACTTGCCGTTTGTTTTGGAATGCATGACAATATCTATTCACTTGAGCAAAAACACAAACAACACCCAACTGTGTTTGAAGACAGGGTATCTTTGATCAGAATCTCTGAAATATCCCTTTGAGTTTAGCTATTAGTATAATAAACTTTATTAATTTATACCTCACAGTAATTTGGGATTTATAATTATTTAGTCTAGTTGAACTAATGCATGACCCAACCTGTGAAGGAAGAGTTAGCCAAGTAAGTGAACTGTATGGGTAACATATCTTTGGCAAGGGATGTTGGTGGGGGGCAGTAATAATCTAATGAAAAAGAACAGACTTTTCTAGTTTTAGTTTTGGGGGAAGTATCATGGTACAATGAAAAAGATAAAGTGCCTCAGAAACCCATACATTTCCTTTTGAATCCTGTTTCTACTGCTTATATGAAGAGTTTGAATCCTCAGTTGCTTTTTCTGTTACCAAAAGGAAAAAAAAATAAAAGCTGCGTTGAACTTGATAGTGAAAATTAGAGTATATACCTGTATCAGAACACCTGACAGTACCTTTGCATTTCACATTTCAGTGCCTGGAACACTCTTTCTGAGATACATACCTTCTCATTCAGGATTCAACTCTTCTGAAGTAGAGAACAACTGTAGGAGTCTGAAATCACCCTTCATAGAACTTAACTAATCTGAAGCTATCTTGTTTATACATTTACTTACTTCTTTTTTTGTCTCTTTCCTTACTGCCCACCCCACCTGCCATATATATACTATAGAACAAATTTAAACTCCATTAAGGCAGAGACTTTGTCTCTTAGTCACTACTATAAATTAGTACCTTCCTCATTGTAGACACTCAGTAGATATTTTTTGACTGGCTGGACAGCTATGAATTCTCATGAATTATTAGCACTCAGTGAATGTATTTGTTAAACTTAGAACAGGTTTATCTATTGTTTATAAAATCCAGTGAGAAATTCTCTTAGTACTTTGTTAGCAGTACATTATGTGCTTTCTTTAAAAGTATTTTTTAATGCTGCCCTAATTTTTAGCATTAATAAAAAAATGATGCTTTTTTAAAGGAGGAGGAGTGTTTTATATTTCATTTTTAACTCTCTTCTGTGGTCCCATCTGCATTTTTTTTTCATTCATTCTTCAGTCATTTTATTTACCTTTAAAAAACCCCTATAACAAGTATATTATAGCTATTCTCACATATTTTCCTTACCAACCAGATGAACTTCCTCGAGGGAGTATAGAGGTCTGCATTTTGTTCACCCAGCACTTTCTTTGCTGTATTGTAATCACTGAAGTGGTATATGCTCAGTAAGAACTTACTGAATCAATAAGGAACTGAGTATGAGAGTGGTAGTGGTTATAGCATCCATTGTATCTGTCTCTTTCCAGCTCTACTCCTATGAATGCTTTAGGAACCTTGGCCCAAAGAGAAGGAATTAATTTTGAACCATTACTCTCTTAAATGAAAAACTGCCAGACCAGATGTACACTTAACATCATTTATTGTAGTAACATCTAAATCATTGTAATTATTCCCAGGTACCCGTTTTTTGAGGGAGGGAAGGAAGGAAGGAATTGATGAATATTAGACCTACATAATGTGGCAGCTATGTAAGTCAGGCTTATATTTTTACCTAAAGAATATTTGACTATCTTGGATATTTAATGATTATAATATAGCCCATATTGCTTTTTTCAAGTAAGGCATCATTTATGTGTATTCTGTCAGTGTTCCTTCAGTTACAGAATACTAGAGCAAATAGTTCCTATTGGTATTTACTAGGCTACTTTAGCATCATTAAAAACAATAAAAATATATGTGTGAAAAATTAATTTATCACAATATTTCTAACCTTATGTCTCAAGAACTATAAAGAAATAAGAATGAGATCAAGTATGTAAGTATATAGTTTTATCAGTGTATGTTTTTATGTTCTGTGTTCTCTAAGTAATCTTAATACATGTTGAGTAGGGTAGGTACTATTCATGTGTGGCAATTTAAATCTTAATTTATTATAATTAAATAAAGTTTAAAATTACATTCCTTAACCAGCTACTCTAGCTAGCTGTGTATAAATGCTCAGTAGTCACGTGGGACTAGTGGTCACCCTATTGGACAGGCACAGATATAGAACACTTCTATCATCACAGAAAATTCTGTTAGCACTGGCAGGCCATCATACACACAACTCCTTCCCCTTTATTTTGCCACATTGTACATTAGTTGTTTTTTTTTTATAATTTGAAAATGAAGTTTAATATTTCCTAGAAATCTTACCTTGCTAATTTCTTGAAATATTTTCACTAAAATCGTTTTATCAACTATGTATTTAAATCAGCATGTTTTTTCCTTTGTTTTTCCATTTATTAAGATAGTCAACACCTGACATTTTCACCATTATTTAAAACTCTTGAGTTCTGTGATGAATATAGTTGAAGTAATTCCTCTAGGTATTATTAACTTATAAGACAACATAACATATGACAGTGTCTCCTTGCGCCTCATATACAATGAAAAAAATACTTATTAAATGGTGATTTTTCCCCCTTTATCTTATTAAGTAAATTATATGGTCCTTTTATATGGAAGCCTCCATAGTTAGAGATGTAAAACAGCAATTTCTTGGTTCTATAGCATGACATAGTTCAGAGCTGAGATTAGAGAAACCCCGTAGAGTTGTTAATACTTGAGGGCATCCCCAACTAGAAAAGTATGTGAATTTAGGCATGGGAGGAAGGAAGGATCTGCTTTAAATTTAGTGTAGGGTCACTGAATCTTAATGATAGATTAAACAAGGGAGGTAGAATAATGAATAGGGGTATGCAGTGTGTAGCACTAATACCAGAAGTCCATGGTTTGTGGCGGTTTTTTAATGTCCTTTCCCATATGGTTTTGAATAGAGTAGGTTATGGCAGGGATGAGCTAAGGAATAGCTTTGTTAATGAATAAATAGGAGTAATTTTTTTTAACAGGAGACTTCAGACAATTTATTTAGAATGCCTGCTTATTTAATGAATCATGATTTAAAAAAACACATTTTCTGATCTTAATATATTAAGATCAGAATACAGTGGCTAGGGTATTCCTGTTATTTTCTTTATAAAATCGCTATATTTACATTTCAGAGCCAGCCCTAACGGCGAAATCCTTGGGTTGGGATTGTAACTGCCTTAATTAAAACCCAGTTGTGTGGAGCTTCTGAGCATTGGCAGCATCAGTCTTTAGTTAGGGTTTGGTGTGTAGTGTTAGACCTTAATTCATCGTGTCAGTTCACTTTGATAAGCTTTAATTAAATTGTCATTTGGAACAAGTTTCCTACTCTACCTCATTCACCTAAAATTAACAAGGTATATGATTTATGTGCCCATCCTCTTATTATAATTTTGCTCTTAGTCAAGGCAGCTACTTTCCTGCCCTCCCACCCACATATCTCTTGGAGAAAGTAATACTTAAAACTGATCTTGGAAAGTAGCAAGTTAGAATCGGAAAACCTAACTGGACGCACTTCTAAATATCACTCGGGGCTGCTCTTTGGAGATTACTTAATATTTCCAAAAGGAGAGGTTAAATAGGTTGTCTCTGGTGCCTTGGTTAAGCAGAGTGAAGGGAAATGTAACTCTCCTGACTCCAGGGCCCCAAATGCAAACACTGGCCTAGTGTTCCCAAACTTTCTCCTTGATGTGGATGACTTGAATGGTTTATTTTCACTTGATGAGCCACACCCCCAGGCCACTTTAGTATTCATGGCAGACCCCAACACTAAGTCCCTTTGTTGTCTTTGTTTTTTGCATTTTTTTGTTAACAAGAAAAGATAAAATTATAAGAGACCTGATTATAAACTGAGCTTCCATTGCTAATGGTTCCCACCACTTTTTTCAGCATCTCAGAGAAAGGCTGTCCTGGATGGGCAACAGAAAGCAGCAAAGCAAACATAAACATCATGTCTAAGCATCAATGTGGTGCTACCAGAATGGGTAAAGGATACACAGTCTTTATCAAAATATAAAGATGGGTCTTTGCCCAAAACAGTAGGATTGGCAGCATTTTTAAAAATATGAAGTTTCCTCTAGAAGCAATGGTCTTTTCTTTAAAAAAATATTTTTTAAGAGGAAAGAAAAAATGAATTAAGAACTTTAAAAATCTGCATTATCATCCTGACCTAGAATAACTGAATGACATTTGGGCAAGTAGTTTAATTTCTGTGTGCATGTGTGTGTGTGTAAAATTTAAAAGAAAATGCAATTCTATGAAAAAACAAATTGGTAGGGTAGATTAATGTCATTGCCCCACAATTTTACGTTAGAACCTGTAGAGATTGTAAGTAAAACAAATTCTTGACCAGAATTTCATTTGTCCAAATCAAAAGCATAAAAAAGGAGTTGGCAAGAGTGCCCAAATATTTAGAGAATGAAAACTAGAATAATAAGGTAGGGGGTAATTTACTGTATATTGGCAAAGTAGAAGAAATAGGTCTATAGCATAAATGTCTGCATATTCTTTTATTCTAGGCAGAACTCTTACATTAGCATGGGGTAGAAACTCGGGCTTTGGGCAAAAGTTTATAGGAGAATGAGCCTTTGCTACCTCTCACTTTATAACTTATTTACTGTTTTAACTGTTCTTCTTTTGCCTTTATTTTCCTTGAAAATTTTTTATCTTGCTATTTTTTCCCCAGCTGTGCGTGACACCAGGAACTGCCCTCTTACTGTGAAGGCCACATTCAGTTGTTGAAACAATAACAAGTTGCTATTTGATCTGGCAATTGTCATTCCTCTGTAGTGCTTAAAAGTACAAAATCTATAGCCTGTAACTTGGTCTTCATTGCCTCTTGTAGCACAACAGGTGTGAAAAGGCTATCTGGATCTCATGACAGAGCTTTTTATTTGTAGTTGGTTACTCTTGTTACCACTTAATGCCCACCATTTAGCATAAGTATAAATGGTCTCATAGAAAATTCTTACACATGCATTTATAAAAGTGTCAGATGGGAAAGAATCTTAAAGATAATTTATTACAACCCTTTATTTTACAGAAGAGTAAATTCAGGCTAAGGGAAGATTATGTCATAGTAGTGGAAGAATCTAGACTTTAGAATCTTCAAGAACTAAATTAAATCCTAGTCTCACCATTTATAAACTGGAGTCTCCTTAGGTAAATTATTTATTGTCTCTGAGCCTCAATTTTCTCATTTGTTAAATGAAGATAATAATGTATGTAAAAGGTTATTGTGAAGATGACATGTTAACATAAAACCTAGTTCCTGGTTTGTAGAAGATACTGAGTGAATGTTCAGTTGCTTCTCTTTCCTTCCCCCTTTCCTTTGTTCAGGGTTACTTATAATTAGTAGCACAGCTGAAATGAAAACGAGGTTGTTCTGACTCAAAGAGCATGTCTTTACCTTGAATGAAAGTAAAACAAAAAGAAAAAAAAGAAAGTAAAACAAAATTCTTATTTCAGAAGTAATAGAAAGTTAGAAAAGATTAAAAAAAGAGAGTCATAATTCCATGATACAGAGGGAACAAATTTGATCTTTATTGTATATCTTTTTTCTGTGAGTACACATAGTATACATACAAATATGTAATATATATAATATAATATACACATGTGTTTTGTGTATATGTGTAAGCACAAATTTACATAATTTTGTAACCCACTTTTTCTTTAATATGTAACAACTTTTAATGTTAGTAAATATTCTTCTATATCAGGGTCAGCAAACTTTTTCTGTAAAGGACTAAATAATAAATATTTTAGGCTTTGTAGGCCATACAGCCTCTGTTGCATCTACTCAACTCTGCCATTATAGTAGGTTCAGAAGCAGCCACAGACCGTATATAAACAATATATATATAGTTTATATATATATATAGTATATATATATGTATTGTGTATATATGTATTATATATGTATTATATATATATGTATTGTGTATATATATATAGTGTGTATATATATATACACACACACACACACACACACACAATATATATAAGTGGTAGTGTTCTAATACAACTTCATTTACAAACACTGATTTTGGCCTCTGGGCTCTACTTTGCTGACCCTGGTTCTTCACCATCATTGTAATGGATGCATGGTATTCCATTTATTTATTTAAACTATTTTTGGATATTAAGAATTGTGCCAATTTTGTGTATGTCTGATGATATATAAGGAGCAGTGAATGTCCTTATAGTTAAATATTGGGTTTTACACATATGATTATATCCTTAAGATTAATTTATACACTGCTTCTGACATCATATCAAATTTTCTACTAAAATTCAGACTTAAAAATCAAAACATTTCTTATGTACAAGTATTTCTTGATTTACATAAACAGTCTTTAAAGTAATACATAAAATTGAACTTTATAAAATGGTTACGTTAAAGTAAAATTCCTAAAAATGTTCTTATCATTGTTCAGTTATTTCTAGGATTGACTTTTGACTTAATTGGTGTTTTCCATTGTGGAAAGAATTATAAATTGATTTACTTTATTTTTAAAAGAGGAAATTTTAAGAGCATTTTTTGAGTGACTGGTATATTTATTGCAAGCATTAAAAAACATTTGTATGTATTAGACCATTAAATAGTTCAAAAAACTTTGCTCTCTTACTGTCTAGGACAAGGTCTTGACTGACTGATAATGAGGTTAACCTCTTGCTATTTTTCCTTTGGGTCTTGCTTCAGCTAGTGTAAGAGTGACAAAAAACAACAACAAAAAAACTGGTTACCTTTTCATTTGCCTCAAACATGGTTCTCTGACATTTAGGAACATTTCTTCAATTTAGCTGATGTGTAGAGGTGTTTTCCAAGTTTACTTATTTATTTATTATTTGTTTATTGTGACCAGTATATCATTTATTATTGATTTGCAGTTTTACTGTATTGTCCAAACATATGTTATACCCAGAAAGCAATCACATTTAAGGTAAGGCAGAAAAACAGAATAACACAGGTTTTTCAATGATGAAGTTTATTATTTCTCAATTATTTCAGTACTGTAAAGTCTGTAGTAAAGAGGTAGTGGAGTGTCTCATTAATTTCTTAAACTAACAATAATTGCTTTATCATTCAAATAAAATAGCATGTCTGGAATTTCTGTAACAAATCATTATTAATCATATTTATTCTCAGAAAGGATGTCTGCATTAGCCATAAATTCAAAGACCTTTAGAATGAGTATACTAGAGAGGCATGGTTCTCTGGGAAAGCCTATGATTCACACATCCTAAAACAGTGCTTCTTAAACTTTGGCTTAGTAAGAATTACTTAGAGGGCTCATTAAAACACAGATTGCTAGGCCCCAGACTTTCCAACACACTAGGCCTGGGACAGGTCCCCCAAATTCTCATTTCTGGTTTTCAGGTGATATTAATATTTTTCTCCAGGTACCACACTTTGAGAACCACAGTTGTAGAAAAATAATTGTTCTATTTATTGTTGTTGTTTATGGTTTCACCCTCTGCAACTTCATAGTTTCTCAAAACCCTTTTTTCCCAGAGAGCTCTTAAAATTTAGTATCTTTACTATTTGTGGAATATTCTCAGCTTTGCTCATCTACAAGCATTTTCTTAGCATTGTAGAAATTCTCTTTTAAAATCCAGGCTTAACCTTTAGCTAAAGATACAAATCTATTTTAATTTAATGATCACTTCAGTCACATTTTATATGATCTAACTTTGCAATTTTTTTTATCGTTTTCACCCACACCAACCTTTTAGGATAGGCAGTTATGAATATAACCATGTTTCTAATCAAAGTATTAAATCTTATCCTTGGTAGTTTTTTTGGGATGGTTAAAATCCATTTCAAAGTATATGCATTCAAATGTATTTCCATATTTGATTAGCTTTATTGTCATCATTCCCAGTAATCTCTTAATATGTTAATTGTGAAACTTCTTTGCTGACAAGTGAGAGGTAGAGTAAGTTTTTTAAGTATGGTATACAAAACAAAACTTAGTTACAGTTGTTGGAATGAAGAATTCAGTTAGAGCCAAAAGATGTTTTAAAGTGCAGAATACAGTCATTTCAAAGCCTGATTGAAGGCAGCTTCAATTTTATAGTTTTCTTCAAACAACATCTTCATTGTTTTCTGGAAAGATGGTATTTGAGAAAAAGAAATGTCTCGAGTTACTGTTTTTATGAGGAGAGAATTGCTGAGTCTTTTAAATGGTTAATGAGAAGAAGTAATAGTTAAACACTTGGAGCATTGATTTCTGATTTGAATTCTCTAACACAGGCCAGCCCTGAGGGAAGGGGGAAAAGAGCTTGCTAATTAACATTTGATTACTGATGCCACCTTCTCATTCCCCTTGCACCATCCGGTTTCAAGTGTTTTTGTTCAGGAAGGATTTTTAGGAGGCTTTTAACTTGCATCTTAGTAAAACAAATCCATCTGCAACTGCAGTGATGAGTATATAATATGTTAAAAAAAAAAGAAGAAGAAAAAGAAAAATCCTTAGATACGAAGTATGTGTTCAAAACCCAGTCTGGATCAGGAACGATTGGTTTCTTAACTGTAAGCCTTTCAGAGCACCAAAGATTGCTAGGAAACTGGAAGGAAGCCTAGTCTGTATGCCTTATTTTGATTTAAACACCCACACACAAATACTTATTTGTTTAGTGCAGTTACTATTTAGCAAACTCCTAACCAGAGCATCATTTGATAGTGTGAAGAATTTGGAGTTCAAAGTTTGATATAATTAAAATTTGGATAAGTTCAGGTTCTAATAGAACCAAAGGCTTTTTCTTCTGAGATTGATAAGAGAATGAGATAGTTGTCTGTTTCTGGGTGCTCTTTGGTAAGAGTTGTAATTTGTAATAGTATTCTTAATTCAGAAAAATTAGGAACTAGAATGCTCATAAATTTATAGCTGTTCTAATCCCATGGCAATTAAGTATTTTGTTTCTTTTTTTGCTGTCTTAAAATGTTTGTTATGTGACGAATCCTGAGCCAGATTTCAAAATTTTAAAGATGTTGACATAAATTAATGGGACTTTACAATTGTAACACTTAGCTAGTAGTATTCTGGCAAAACCGTAACCTCACTGATAACATTTGGTTGATGGAATAGTTATTTGGGAAACCAACATGAGTGGCTTTATTTTTAAATGAGATTTCATAAGTGGAAACTGTTATTTAGCCTTTTAAAAAAATGTAGACTTTTAATATAATAAAAAGCAGAAGCTAAGAATTTGCTCATCTAAGAAAAAAATTCACATAAATACTTATTATAAATTTATATTTCTTACCTGAAATTATTTGCAGTTTTCCTTTTTGATGTATTAACTCTTTACTATTTTTCTTCCATTTCCATTTTAAACTTTTCCACATTACTTGCTTGCCTTACATGTAGTTAGCTCTAATTTTCCTGTTCCTAGGATTAATTCCCAATATTGTCATAAAATTTTAAAATTTTGAAAATCAGAAGTGATCTTGTTTTATTCTCTTATAATATTGAGTAAACTAAGTCTCAGAGAGATTTCACCAACTTGCCCACAATAACAGCTGGGCAAAATTAGGATTAGCAATCTAGTTCTTTCCTCTCATTATGCCATAATACCTCAAACCTACTCAGATCTCAAACCTACCTCAAATCTACTATCAGAATCTGCTTCCTACTATCAGAATCTGCTTTCTCTTAGGATAATACCGAAATGACATTTAAAATTCCCTGAAATGTTTTTCTGTAGTTTGATCAACGTTTAGCACACAAGGAATGATTTTATTAAGGCTGACAAGTTTCTATTAAGTTTTTTATATTTCAGTTTGAATAGCTACAAACAACTCATTTGAGGCTAATCTGAGCCTTAAAATTTAGCCTTTAGCAGAGTAACTTCCTAAGAATTTTTTTTCTTAGAAATTCTGATAAAATTTAACTAAAAAATAAAATAATTTGAAAATTTATGGAACTCAAAAGAAAACTTTGTAGGAGATGAAGATCTTACATAATTTTATATTGCACATGTCATAATAAAAATGATCTTTTCCCCAGTGCTGTATTTATCACTGAAAATTGCACATGAGGGAATATGAAGTTTGAAGAACACACTGAAAAGTGTGTTGTCAGTCTAGAATACTTGATCCAAATATAGTATACTTAGCAACATAACTTTATGTTCAGCTGGTAATCAAAGCATTTATTAAATTTTTTGAGAACTAATTGAAACATTTGCATAGTTTAGCAGACTGAAATCTCATAGATTTAGAGCTTAATGCATAACCAGAATTGAAAAGATTATGAAAGTTCAACATGTTATTGAGCCAATGCTGATCAAGGAAAATGTGTAAGACAAAAAGGCCCTTAGGAAATGTTACCCTGTGAAGTGCCACTTGTCCTTAACTGAAATTTAACACAAATCTCTAAAGATGGGACTCCATCAGAAGTAGCACAATAATGGCAGCTGGGTATGCCAGCTACAACATCCCAGCTTGTATGTGTGTGTGTATTTGTTCTTTCTGCCTCTCTCAAGTGCTGTCAGATCTCTCAAATCAGTCTCTCAGTTTTTTTCTCTTCCTCCCCGTCCCCCGTCTCCCTTCCCTTTAGTCCTGCCTTTCTCCCCCCAGGCTCTTGCTCTCCTTCCTCTTTTCTCCATCCTTCTTCCCTCTCTGAGAGAACTTGTGTTCTTCATTTGATCCTGGTGACCTTAAATTCTTCTGCATCATTTTATACACAGCTGTATTTTGTTATTCAGGTTTCCTAGAATACTGATTTTTTAGAAGAATCATTTTTACTTTTGTGTACATTTAGGATTTTTTCCTTCTCTACAAGATTGTGACGTAAAATTTTAATTAAGTAAAACTGTCAATGAAGATAATGGAATTTGAATATCTCCATTAGTAAAACCATCTCTCATTTTGTGCTTTTGCTATCATTATCACTTACCTTTCTTTCATATAATGGTAAAATCTGCCAATGGTTACAACATTGATAAAACAGGGAATTATTTTTGAAAGACTAGTTTGTTTTCACTTAAATTGTTGAGTGATTGTGGTTTAACACATGATTCTTTTCATTTAATCTCAGAAACTCTGCCTATTTAGTTTTTCCATTGGAACAATCAAACATTAGCCTAATATGCTTTCCCTAAAATGCTTTACGTTGTACTGTCTCAGCCAAGTTCTGTCCGCATTAACCAGTTTATTCTATGACAAGTTGCTTAACAGATGTCATTCTGGGAAGAACAATGAAGCCAAATACTTGTGCAATGGCTAACATTACTCTAACTTTGATCACTTTTGTTCAGCACATCAGTCTGGCGTTGTGCTTTATACCAACATAACACTATAGCCAGAACATGCTTTTCAGGCTTAGAATAGCAAAGGAATGTTATTCAATTCAGTGTAGTTACAGATGAGTTAATGGAAGAAGAAAAATACTGTTTATTTCATAATACCGTATTGTTGTGTTTTGGAATTAAGGTGGAATTTAAAGAATCCCACTCCAGAGTTATTTGTTTATATACTCAACCCATAGTATTTGTGTATACTCTTCAGTGCTGGGGTAGGCTTCCCACCTTTCCAACAGATGTAAATATTTGCCTTGTCTTTTTCTATCCCCCTTCCCCAAATAGCTGAGGAAGCTTATATAGACAACAGAATTCAAAAATAACTTTTAAGAAAGGAATTTTTTGTGTTGAGGCCTAAAGTCTCCCCATAATCCCTTTTCCGTCCTTTCCCTTTCTTTCATTAATATAATGCTTTGGGTTTATGGAACACCCTTCTTAAGAGCACTAATGTTTAAGCATGACAAAATAGTCTTGGCTAGTGGAAGTGGTCAGAAGTTTGCCTAGTTGCATTTGGTTGAATTGTTGGGTTGATAATAACTAGTGAAAATTTCCAAACTTAATGCAACTGACCATAAACAAAATACTGCATGGTAGACTGGCCATTGCTAAGAACCTCTGAAGAAAAGCTGTTTGTTTGAATTGAGTGGGGATCAAGCCATGCCCCCAGGCTCCTCAGTTCTCACTTACTTAGTCTTTTTTCACAGGTGTACATTAGAGATAAAAATAGATTGAGTTCCATGTTTTGTTTTGTTTTGTTTTTCTTTTCCTCAGTGAATATATATCTCTGTTTCACTGGAAGGATAACTTAGATGTGTGTATGTATAATAAACAGTAATGTGATACAAGATGCTGTAATTGGACAACATGATACTTTAGGCTTCTGCATTTTTAAAACATGAATGAATACTGCTTGTTTTCCATATCGAAGCGGCATCACAGAACAGGTTATGTGCAACATTTCAGTACTATCTTTACTTGTTGCACTCAGGTATCCCTTTACCTAACTTGAAGAGTTAGTTAAGATAGGTGATCTCTCTATTCTTAGGTCTTGTTTATTTTCTTAAATTAAATACACTCAGAATGAAATAGAATTTCTGTATCCTATTTGTAAGTAAAGCTGAAGACAGATATGACACCTCTTAATTACTGGGTAACATAGAGTTTAACCTTCCAACACTTTATTTGGAGAAATTACTTATCTCCTGTCCTTTTAAAATGAAAGGTATAATGTTGCATGTTGAGGAAAGTAGTTTTTCATCTTTAACCATATTTAAAATGTATCATTACCCTATTTTCAGGAAGAGCCTAAATAGTATATTAATGGATGGCTCTCAGTTAATAAATATTCTGTTGAAATAGTTTTTAATTTGGGGTGATACCAAAGAAATAATCTGTGCTGCTTTATTAAGTTTTTGTATTTTTGAAACTTATACCAAACAATAAAGGTAACTTCAGGTTTTTCCTCCTGCCCTCTCCAAAAAATAAAACACAACGAACAACAAAAACTACATAGAAACTTGAAGTGTATCTTTTGTTTGTTGCACATTGTGAGTCATTTAAAGATGTGATACATTATTAACACTTAAAATTATAGTTCATCATAGATGAACCGTATACCTAAAGTTTCCTGACTAAAAAGAAACTTGAAGTCATCCAGGAATATAAAAACAATCGGCAGAGGGAGATGTTTATTGAACCTTTATTTCACCTAGTTTTCATTGAGAATCTGCTTTTAAATTTGATTTAAAATTTTTTTACAGAATTTTTGACTTTTGTTTTCCTAGTTTCAAATTTTTGTTTCAAATCCAGAAGAGAAAAGGAAATACATGAATATCACATGAGTATCAATGATCATAAGTCACGGGAAAACCTTATTTTAATTGTGCTGTCTTTTTCTTTGTATAGGTAAAGAGAAATGTGTATGACCTTACAAGTATTCCTGTTCGCCATCAATTATGGGAGGGCTGGCCAACTTCTGCCACAGATGACTCGGTAAGTAACAGTTGAGTTATCAGTTTTTTTATTCTGTTCTCTCTTTTGCCACTTTCAGTCTAGTTGGTTGTGATAATAAGCAGAATCAAATGCTTTGAATGTTCCATTGAAAGAACTTTATATATCAAATAATGTCAAAATAAGGAGTTGTGATCATTTGAGTTCACTTGCAGTGATATACTTGATATACAGTTGATATACTTGATAAACCAAGTATATCAACATTCTTT
Organism: Martes martes; assembly: GCF_963455335.1. Lineage (NCBI taxonomy): Eukaryota > Metazoa > Chordata > Mammalia > Carnivora > Mustelidae > Martes > Martes martes. The sequence continues at coordinate 151,626,401 of NC_137891.1, forward strand.
TGGTAATATTATAGTGTCAGTATCAGGAATTTGATGCTACTTGATTTAATTTTTTCCTTAATGAAAAGAATATATTTAGACATTCCTAATGAAATATCCTAAGCACAAATTTTTTTCCTAAATTATAGGTGTCTCAAAATCAACCTTACCAGTATATTTAATTTTAATTTTAAAACTACATTTACCATAGTAGGTTGGTACTTTTTTAAAAAGTTAATTTTTATAGAAATATTAATGGCCCTTTTTTCTTAAACTACCCATAATTTTCACTGCCATAATAAGCTAGAGGAAAAGATTTAGTCTGTCATTTTTACCTGTTACTATATCTATTTATGATGATTATCCTATTGTAAATTTTGAAACATTTCCTGTCTCTGCCCTGTTTGCAGTGCTTATTCTTTTCTCAGAAAGTAAATTTTCTCATCTAAGGAGGCCAGCTGAAATTACATTTTGGCCACTTTTACCTATAATTTTATTCTAACCAGATACCCTTTAAAAAAAAAAAGAAGAAAGAAAAAGAAGAAAAGGTAAAAAATGAGACTGTTTCAAGAATTTTGTAGTTAAGTCCAGCGTTTATAAAAAATAGGGCTAAAAAGAAATTGAGACTTCGTAAACATCTTTTAATAATAAATACTCAAATGATTGTAACTAGGAAGTGAATTACGTTTTGTATTTTCTATTAAATACTGTGTTTCCATCTGAATAATAATTACTCCTTCTATCTCAGCACCACCATCATATATTTTGTGGAAGATAGAAACATTTTTAAACAATTTCTGTAGATGCTAAAGGAATCTAAATTATTCCACAGTTTAAAATGCTTTGTGGGTTATAGACCTTGAAAAATATAATCAGAAAGTAGAGCAACTTTTTTTTTTTTAAGTGAACCCTTTCAGAAAAACTTGTTTACATATAGGCACGTTTATTTCTAAGCAACTGATCTTAATGTTGATATAGTAAATCATTAGAATTATTGGCTGGTTGTCCATGGCTAATGGGTAAGGATGTGGTTGTTGTTTTTATTTGGATTTTTTTTTTTCCCTACTGGAGAAAATTTGACACATTTGACAGAAAATGTGCTACATTTATTTTTATTAAAATAAGAGTAATGTTCATAAATGATAGTCTTCTGTTTACCTGGGGAGACATGGAGAAACGAGAAATGTTCTTAACATTGTTAAATAATCTGTTACAAGAAATAATAACATTTATAGAAGAAAATAATTAAGATCTGACCATGTCACTTAAATTCTCTGAGCTTCCGTTACCTCACTAATTTGCAGTATTGTTATGAGGAGGATTAGTGAATATATATATATATACTGTACCCAGCTCATAGTAGACACTCAATAAATGAGTCACTATTATAATTAATATTAACATACAGTATTAACTCAGAGAAGTATCACATGCAAGAATTGGCTGGGTTGTATAAATGAAATGGTATTTGCGATTTGCTTCAAAATAATTTGTGAGGTTGGGAAAGTGAGTAAAGATACAGGTAAATCCAAGTTAGCCATGTATTGACCGTTGTTGAAGCTGAATGGTGTGTATATTCAGTTTATTATACTGCTTTCTCAACTTTTATATATATTTGAAATTGTCTATAACACAAAGTTTAAAGCAACAATAATTGTAAGAAAATAAAGTGATATAGTCCAGAAATGTGGGACGTCATAGGGTGTGGAAAGCCAACTGCTCTGAGACCCCATACTTCAAGACACCAGACTGAAATAGGATTTTCAGATTCAAGTTCCAAGAGTGATAGGCAAATTTAGTGAAGAATTCAGTGATAAATTCTTCTGTCGGATCATGCCTTATACATTTTAGGTGGTAAAAATTAAACTGAGTTGACACAGTTTTTTATGAGGCCATGTTTTAATGATTGTTGTAACATTTAATTTTGTACCAAAGAGTTCTAATGCAGTTTCATTCCCTATAGGAGAATATAGAAAGCAGCTTAAACTCACCATATTCAAGACTGTAATACTACCTGGTGTTGTATCTAAGTCACAGCTAACACAAGAGGGAATCTCCATTAAGAGACTAGATTCTTTTTGCCTCATTATTCATATTTGCACCTTGTCCCAGAACCTGTGAAGTGATGCCTGCCCACACCTCCCTAGAGCAAATGTTGCCACATTGGCAGAATGTTGCCTTGAGCTGCATGATTTGATACAACAAAGATGTTTAGGGCCAGGCTGCTTTTAACTGGTGCCATAGCAGATCCACTAGCTCCAGTACTTAGGTTTTGGCAAAAATGGCTTATAACTGTAGTCTTCTAAGGAGATCCCAGCCAAAGAAATGTCATGAAACCTTTCTTTCATTAGGATTATAAAAACTCATAAAGCTGGTGCTTGTAATCTATATTGTTGCAGGCGATGGTGTTTTTTTACTTATTTAAATCACTCAAGTGGAGGCATCTGCTACAAAACAAGATCGTCCTCACAGCTTAGGGCATGAATTGGGTACAGCTGAGAAATGTCAGCTGTGTAAACAGCCTGAAATGTGTTACCAACAAAAATATAATTAATTTCTTTCCAAGACAGTGTGCCATAACTTAATACTTAGAATGGTTTAACTTTCAGAGAAAGCACCTGAACATTTTCTTCCCAGTGCCAGAGTAGAGGATTGATTATAAAGGTCATTAAAAGTGAGGTTCGTTTACACTTTCCCTGCTCAATTGCAGATATTTGTGTGGCTTTGAATATATAGTAACTTTAGATACCAATGACTTCCATGAATTTATGGAAACATCATAGATCAAGAAGTTAATGGATTTGAGATGATGCAAGTATTCTAAAATTAGATTGTGGCAAGGTTGCACAACTCTGTAAATTTACTAAAAATCATTGAGTTGAACACTTAAAAATGAGTAAATTTTATGGCATGTAAATTATACCGCAAAAGCTATTTTTTAAAAAGTTAATGGAGAGAACTAGATTAAAATACTTTTTCATTTACATTTTTATGTTGTATGAGAAATTTTCTGCAATAAAACAGGAGATGTTTTCTTTAGCGTACTTCTCATTAACCTTTGACTTAGCAAACAGGGCAAAGAAATAGACTTCTTATAATTAGATTCTTGTATAATCTTGAGTCTCTTACCAACATGATAGACTACACTCTTTTGACATTTTCAATGCTACTCAGTGAAGTCAACAGTCATTTAAAACATTGTTGTCCCATCTCCCTTCAGAGTTAAAATATTTTCTTTGCTTGTAGCTGTACTTTAATGGGGTATGGGATACTGTATGAATTGTCAATAACTCTTTCAGTTCCTTTTGCACTCTTTCACCAGGGAAATAGGTATCTAAAGCTGCACCAGTAGGGGAATGTTTTCATGCTGTGACAGTTCAGCTGTGAGAACAAGGAGTTGCAAGTAGGCGAAATCTCATTTTACACTTTAACAAGGACGCTCTTGGTTTCCAGAGAGTAGAAATAATTTTAACACTCTGAATTATGTCTAGTCTTCTTATTTATTATAATGCAGACAATTTGAATATAAGTAGTTTTAAAAATTCCAATTTTAATAATGCTTACACAAAGGAAGAAAAATCCTGCCTTTTTTCAATTAAAAATTTTTTATAGTTTAATGTATTTTAATAGAAAACTTACAGGAACAGCACAGAAGAGAGACCATATTAAAACATATACTTGCATGTAGGACACCTCAGAAAAGTATAGTGAATGAATGGAATCCACTGTATGATAAAAATGCTACGAACACCGTTTAGTTGCCATCATAAGAAATTTTACTCATTTTTAAAAAAATCCAAATGCTGGCATCGTGTAAAAAAATTTAGCGGTTTTATTTATAATTGCTATAAAGTTGAACTGCTGAAACTTGTTCACTGAAATATTTGACTTGCATTAATGGTTTACATCCCTGCATTTATATTAAAATTCACGCACACATAAACAATGAATCTTGGAACACTGAAAAAATAAAAAATAAATTCACACACAAATGAAAATGGAAAAATTGCCAATACCTGATTTATGTCTTCTGTTTTCCCACTTTCAGTCATATACCTAGGTATCTTTTGACCCCATGGAAAAAAATATCTAACATTCAGAACTACCAATAACAGGAAGAAGAGAATTTTTTTTTTTTTTAAAAGAATGAAATGCTTTCCATCATAGTGGGTTCTTAAGCACATTCTCCTCGTGTGCGGCATGCTAGCTAGATGTCTTTTGGCATAATTTTTACCCATTTGGCATGGATAGCACATATGTCGGTGTCTTCAAAAAGGCCCACCAGATAGGCCTCACTTGCCTCCTGCAAACCACCAATAGCTGCACTCTAGAAGCACAAATCTGTTTTGAAGTCCTGAGTAATTTCTTGCACCAGCTGCTGGAAAGGAAGATTATGAATCAGAAGTTCAGCAAACTTCTGATAACACCTAATTTCATGGAGTGCCATAATACCAAGCCTGTAATGATTAGGTTTGCTCCCCCTTCTAGGAGAGGGTGCGTTCTTGCTAGTGGGTTTTGTATCCATTGCTTCCTCAGTGCTTTACCACTAGTGGATTTGCAGTCCACTTTGTAGGAGCCATGGACTAGAGACCTCCTTACTTACCCCCCTTCTCCTTCAGCTAGAGCTGGGTGAGCTAGAGGTGGTGCAGCAATGGCTGCAAACACAATGTAATCCTTCAGGTTTAATCCTTTTTTATTGTGTACTATTTTTTCTTTTGAGTTTACTAATGGGCTTCTATGGTTCCATCATTGGCTAAAGGAATGTTAACTCAGAATTTAAGAAATCAGGAATTTTATTTTTTAAAGATTTATTTATTTGAGGTGGGGGAGGGATGGTGGGAGAGGGAGAGAGAATCTTTAAGCAGACTCCTCACTGAGCATGGATCCCAACACAGGGCTCCATCCTAGGACCTTGAGATCATGACCTGAGCTGAAATCAAGGGCTGGAGACTCAACAAACTGAGCCACCCGGGTGCCTATTGAGGAATTAGGGATTTTAGAATCAGTTCTTTACGTATGTGTTAGGAATCAGAAAGCTGCATATTAAATATCTTCACATTGAAAATGAGATCATTTATAGGCAGAATCATCCCACAATGGTTTTTCTATAAAATAAAAACAAAACAAAAACCACACACATATCCCTCTTTCTTTTTTGTAGTTTTAAATAAAAAGAATTTGTGAATGTGAGTATGTTATCTACTTTGATCCTTGTGATGGAAACCATTTTCTTCTGTAACTTCTCCCTGATGCATTGGATTTGACAGGTGTCAAATTATGGACATTCCCTTGCCACTGGATCCCTGCCCTCCACTTTACGGGAGCTGCTCTCTGAATAAGCAAGCTCTCACAGTTACCACATACTTATTACACTATAATTACCTACTACGTAAACTCATAAGCTTCCACTGTAGTCATTCCATCCATTGTTGGAAGGTTAACATTTCTGAAGTCCAGAATGAATCACATTCAGCCTTGCTTACTTATCTTCAATGGAAAACCAATACTTGCTGATTTATGTACAGATTTTTATCCTGGCACTCAAAACCCTTCATTCTTTGATCTGAAATTTCTCTTCCAGGTTTATTTTCCCATATAGGCCCAGAATAAATGCTCAGTAAATATTTCTCAATGATTGAATATGATAACATATATTTCTCAGCTTTAGCTAACTACTCGTTTTTCTATTCTTGAAATATGCGTGATACTCTGTCCTACTCAGTGTCAGTTAATCATACTATTCCTTCTGTCTGGAATACCTAGAGCAATAATTTCTTTCCTCCAAGACTTTTCTTTAAGAAACGTTGCCTATATGCCTCTTCCCAAGCCACATTCTCCAACCCTCTTAGAAATAACTTTATATTTCTTTCTTCTATTTTTTAAAAAAGATTTATTTATTTATTTGAGAGCGCATGCATCCTTGTGAGAGAGGGACAGAGGGAGAGAACCTTCAAGCAAACTCTTTGCCAAGCATAGAGGCTGACAAGAGCTCAACCCCACAACACGTGAATGACCTGAGCAGAAGCCAAGAGGGGGATGCTTAACTGACTGAGCCACCCAGATGCCCCTCTGTTCTTCTATTTAAATTATTTTAATTTTCCTTCTTTGGTTCTTTCTTCTTTATTCCTCTCACCTGGTTCTATTGCTTACCATCTGAATAACCACAAGCAATTAACCTCTCTTGGTGTCAGTCTCTTTAAGTGTAGAAGAGAGATGATTACTCCTAGAGGTATTGTGAAGACTGAAAGAGTCCGTAGTTATAAATGTAGTTACTCCTTTAAGTTTATTTTGAAGATTAAAGTAGTCAATACAAGATAATGTCTAACATAGTTAACCTTTGGCTGTTACTGTTTTTTTTGTTGTTGTTTTTTAATCTGTTCATTCACTTGACATTTGTAGAACAACTCTTATAGGCCAGTAAACATGCTGGCCCTGAAAGTTGCAAGAATAAGGTCCTGTTGTTCAGGTCCATTCCTCAGGGACTGCAAAATACAGTGTGAGACAGATGTATGAGCAATGACAACTGAAGTTTATGTAAATGCAGAGGGATCATTGAAGAGGAAGCAACCAGTTTTGCTGACAGATGGGGGTAGTGAGAAAAGGACTTCCCAGAGAAAGGGATATTTGATTGTATTTTAATTTGTATTCTTGTATTTCTCTTTTATAAATTCTAAAAATTGAGAGTAAGAACAGTTGTCCTCATCTTTGTATGCTTTAAAAGGATCAAACATAGAGTACATTCAGTCATTTGAATTGTTCAGAGCTCCACTAAGTTGACATCTGTGATAATAAACAACTAAACAATGAATTTGTATGATTATAGTAACTTGATAAACTGAGAATCAGGTTTATTTTCTTTCTAATAAAAATTAAATTATCAAAACTCAGTGTTTTGGGGTGCCTAAGTGGCTCAGTGGATTAAGCCTCTGCCTTCGGCTCAGGTCATGGTCTCAGCGTCCTGGGATGGAGCCCGGCATCAGGCTCTCTGCTCAGCAGGGAGCCTGCTTCCCCCCCTCTCCCTCTGCCTGCCTCTCTGCCTACTTGTGATCTCTCTCTCTCTCTGTCAAATAAAATAAATAAAAAATCTTTTTTTTTTTTTAAACCTCAATGTTTCTAGTGGCAAGTAGAAAAACATAGTTGGGGGGACAGGGCGACACCAAGTTGTTTCATACCAACATGTGCATGTCTGTGTGTCAGAGCAGGGTAATCTAAGTTCATTGAATCGCAATATTGCTCTTATTTGGGTAGTTTACTTAAGGTATGAATTTCGGTTTCATCATCTGCAAAATGAGGATGCTCTTGATACCCTTGAAAGTCTATTGTGAAGATTAAATGGATTAATACAACAGGTTGAAACATGAAATTGCCACTTTTAAAGAATGACATAGTTGAATATTAACAATTTCAGTTGGTTTTACCTAATAGGTAAAGCACATAATATGCAGGGTTTGGCAATTACAACTGTCAGCCCAAATCCACTCAACATCTATTTTTGTAAATAATGTTTTACTGGAACACAGTCACACTCATTTGTATATGTATTGTATACAGCTTCTTTTATACTATAACTGACGGTAGGGGTGTGTGGTTACAACAAAACCACCTGCCCACAAAGCCTAAAATATCTACTGTTTGGACCTTTACAGAATAAGTTTGCCAACCCCTTGTGTAATGTCTGGCATTTAGTAAGCATTCAACAAACATTAGCTCCTTTTCCCTTGGGTAAGCACCTTCTTTATATCACATACACATGCAGAATCAGAAGCATTCTTTGGGTAGATTCAGAGCCATTTTATGCTATTTAAATTACTCTGTTGCCCTGGCTTAGGTCAGACAAATTTAGGCAGTCTTTGAATGTCTTCACTGGCTCTTTCTTTATTTGGCAAGGTTGTAGATAATGTTGCTTCTGATGGTGGTGAAACTCCATAGCTTCAGAGCATTCATTGCCCTTGTCAACATACAGAGTCTTTTACAAATAACACAGGCAAAGACTAAACAGCCAGAAAGAACACCTTTAAAAGCAGAAGAAAGTTTGATTTTAAAAGCAATGAAAAGTTTTGAAATGGACTATACCCTGAACAGAGAGTGAGAAATTCGGGAGGATGGATGAAACATTCAAGGGACATATTTACTCAGTAAATATGAGGGCAAGCACATGGAAGCAAGACATCCCCCAACAGGAAATTTACAAGCACTATGATCTGATGCTATGAATCTTGATTTCAGTTTATTAAAATCCCAAACGTGTAGACTACTGGTTCTGCCCATGAAAAAGTAACTGCTATGAAAATGTTCTTCTCTCTATAAACAACTAGAAGACTGGTTAAAATATATGGTATATAACTATTTTCAGATATTAGACAACAGGTAGTGCAGGACTCTGAAGAAGGAAACACATGGACCCCATGGTGGTCTTAAATTCTGCCTGTAGGCAATTTCTGGATCCCAAAGTAGGGAGAAGAAACCAAAGCAGAACTTGCTGTTTTATTGAGTTTGAAGAGACAGAGTATTTAGGGAAGTCAAGGCAGCTAGACTTTTTGCAAGATAGAGTACTAACAGAGGAAGAAATCTAGAAATCTACATAGTGTCCCACATGGCATTTAGCTGAATACCAATCTGCATGCGTAGGGTGAAATTCCAGGAGGCTGGGTAACGAAAGACCTCCAGGAAAAAGAACAATTAACTGAGAGCTATAAGGCAAACAATTCCGATCTCACGTGGAACTGAGAAAAATCTGAGTTCCCACCAGCCATAGTAGAGACACCTCAGTGACTACCTGGGGCATTCAGGAGATACCCTCCAGAAGAGTCACACCTTAATGGAATGAATAAACAACCCCTAGGGTGAAGACTACTCTAGGACTGCCATTTTACTTGCTTAAAAAACAAACTTCAAAAGGAACAAGTTGATTAACAAATTAGCAAATTGCCTCTAAGAAACAGAGTCCAGCATCCAGTCAAAAGTTACTATACACATGAACAGCAGGGAAACCTAGCCCACAATCAGGAGAGAAATTAGTTAAAAGAAATAGAAGTGACTTAGATAATGAAATTAGTACATTGGGACCTCAGCTATTATAAGTAATATGAATATGCTCAAGGATTTAAAATCATGAACTTACTGAGGGGAGAATAGAATATATAAGATGGGCTAACAGGGACGCCTGGGTGGCTCAGTTGGTTGAGCAGCTGTCTTCGGCTCAGGTCATGATCCCGGGGTCCTGGGATCGAGTCCCACATCGGGCTCCTTGCTCAGCAGGGAGCCTGCTTCTCCCTCTGCTTCTGCCTGCCTCTCTGTCTGCCTGTGCTCACTCCCTCTGACAAATAAATAAATAAAATCTTAAAAAAAAAAAAGTTGGAATAACATATCATTCTAGAGATAACATAATATCTGAAATGACAGTTTCACTGGATGGCTTAATAACAGACTAGAAACTGCCAAAGAAAAGACCAGTGAACTTGAATATATAAAATTAGAAACTATCTAAATTGAAGAACAGAGAGAAAAAAAGACAAGAATAAATGAACAAAGTATCAGTGACCTCTAGGGCAAAATCAAGCAGTCTAACAAACAGGCAGTTGGAATCCTCAAGAGAAAGAAAAGATTGGGGAAGGAGGTCAAGACAAAAAATATTTGAAGAAATAATCTCTAAACTTTTTCGATAGTTGATGAAAACTATAAAACTTACAGCTCCAAAAAGTTCAATGAACTCCATGAAAGATAAACACAAAGATTTCTACACTAAGGAGTATCATTGTCAAATTGCTGAAAACAAGTGATAATGAGAAAGAAATTTCAAGGAGAAAGAAAAAAAAATACACGGATTACACAAGGGAAAAAAATAGATGCTAGATTTCTCATCAGAAACAATGCAAGCTAAAAAAGCAATGGAATGACATTTTTAAAGTACTGAAAGTTAAAAAAAAAAAAGGACAACTTAGAATTCTGTAGAAGGTGAAAATAATCTTTCAAAACTGAGGGAAAAATACTTTCTTAAACAAAAACTGAGAGAATTTGGAGCCAGCAAACCTGCACTATAAGAAATATTAAAATAAGTTCTTTAGGCAAGAGGAGAATGGCACCAGAATAAACTTTGATCTGTACAGAAGTGAAGAGTGCTAGTAATGGTAAAATGTGGTTAAATATAAAAGACATTTTTCCTTCTGTTTTTAGTTTCTTTAAAAGATAACTATTTAAAGAAAAAATAACTAATACTGACTTTTGGACATGTATAGAAATAAAATAAGTGACAACAGGAGCATGAAAGACAAAGTAGATTTGTAGTAGGCTTCCTTCTTATACATGAAGTGATATAATATTAATTGAAGATAGTCTGTTATATTAAAGATGCATATTGTAAACCTTAGAGCAACCACTAAAAAAAAGACAAAAAATATAGTTAATAAGCTATTAAGATAGATTAAGTGGAATACTAAAAAAAATTATCCAGAATAAGGCAGGAAAAAGGAAAGATGGGATATGTACAAAACAAATAGCAAGATGAAAGATTTAAATCCGGCCACATTATAATTTTAATAAATATAAACAGTCTGTACATTAAAGGGCAAAGATTGTCAAGATGAATTTTTTTTAATCTTTTTTTTTTTTTTTTTCATTTATTTGACAGAGAGAAATCACAACTAGGCAGAGAGACAGGCAGAGAGAGAGGAGGAAGCAGGCTCCCTGCGGAGCAGAGAGCCCGATGCGGGGCTCGATCCCAGGACCCTGGGATCATGACCCGAGCCGAAGGCAGAGGCCTTAACCCACTGAGCCACCCAGGTGCCCCTCAAGATGAATTTTTAAAACCAAGACTCAACTATATGCTGCCTGTAAGAAACATACTTTAAATATAATGACAGTAATAAGCTAGACATAAATGAAATGGAGAAATATTTACAAACACTAAACATAATAAACTATAATGACTATCTTAACATCAGAGTACAAAAGAAATATTACCAGGACTAAAAAGAGTCATTTCATAATGAATGAAAAGACAGTTCAAGAAGATATAACAGTATTAAATGTGTGTACACCTAATAACAGTTTCAAAATACATGAAATAAAAACTGACAGGACCAAAAGAATAGACAAGCTCACAATTATAACTAGAGATTTCACATTCCTACCTCAGCAGTTATAGGAAAATGACAGATAAGGGTATGGAAGATTTGAGCAACACTCCTAACCAAGTTGACCTGATTGAAATTTATAGACACTTTACTAAACAGTAGCAGAGTACACAGTCTTTTCAAGTGTACACGGTACGTTCACCAGCATAGACCATGGCCTGGACCATAAAGAAAGTCTTAATGAATTTTAGAGGACAGCAATCAAGTGTGTTATATCTGACCAAAACAAAATTAAATTACATATTTTATAATTTATGTAATTTATAATTTATGTAAGTTATCTTTATTCTTTTGCAGAGTGTTTAGTAGTTTGTTTCTTTGTATGTCCAATATAATCAACAAAAAAAGCTACTAAAAGTGACAAGTGAAATTAACTAGGGCAGAGCCTACAAGATTAATATACAAAAAAAGAAAACAAAAAAACCCTACACAACACCAAAGAGAACATTGAAGATGGAGTTTTTGAAGTATTATACCATTCATGATTCCACCCAAAAACATGAAACACTTAAGGATAAATCTAACAAAATATATGCAAGATTTGTACACTGAAAACTACAAATTACTGCATAAGGAAATAAGTTATACCTTGGAGATGTCATAGGTTTGGTTCTAAACCACTGCAGTAAAGCAAGTATAGCAATAAAATGAGTCAAATGAATTTTTGTGTTTCATAGTGTACATGGAAGTTATGTTTACATCCTACTGTAGTCTGTTACAATATACATAACTTAATTTAAAAATACTTTATTGCTGGGGTGCCTGGGTGGCTTAGTTATTAAGTGTCTGCCTTCAGCTCAGGTCATGATCCCAGGGCCCTGGGATCGAGCCCCACATCGGGCTTCCTGTTCAGCAAGAAATCTGCTTCTCCCTCTCCCACTCCCCTTGCTTGTGTTCCCTCTTTGCTGTATCACTCTCTGTGTCAAATAAATAAATAAAATCTTTAAAAAATACTTTGTTGCTAAAAAAATGCTAACCACCATCTGAGCTTTTAGCAAGTATAAACTTTTTGCTGGTAGAGGGTCTTGCCTTGATGTTGATGACAGCTGACTGATCAGGATGGTGGTTGTAGAAGGTTGGGGGTGACTGGGGCAATTTCTTAAATTAAGACAACAATAAAACAAAATTTGCTCCTCCTTTCATGGATGATTTCTCTGTATCATGCTATGCTGTTTGATAGCATTTTACCTACGATAGAACTTCTATCAAAATTGGGGTCAGTCCTCTCAAATTTTGCTGTTGCTTTATCAACTAAGTTTATGTAATATTCTAAATCTTCTGTTGTCATTTTAACAGTCTTCATAGCTCTTCACCAGGAGTTGATTCCTTCACAAGACCATTTCCTTTGTTCATCCATAAAAAGCAATTCCTCATCTGTTCAGGTTTTATCATGAGATTGCAGCCATTCAGTCACATCCTCAGACTCTTACTTCTAATTCTAGTTCTCTTGCTCTTTCCACCCCATCTGTGGTTCCTTCCCCCACTGAAGTCTTGAACCCCTCAAAGTCAGGCATGAGGGTTGGAATCAACTTTTCCCAAACTCTTGTTCATGTTGATATTTTGACTTCTTCCCACAAATCAGGAATGTTATTAATGGTATCTAGAATGGTGAATCCTTTCCAGTTGTTTGATCTGTTTTGCCTAGATCCATCAGATAAATGACTATCTGTGGCAACTATAGCCTTACAAAATGAATTTCTTAAATGATAAAACGTGGAAGTCAAAAGGACTTCTTGACTCATGGGCTGCAGAATAGATGCTGTGTTAGCAGGCATGAAAACAGCATTACTATTGTTGTACATCTTCATCAGAGCTCTTGGGTAGCCAGGAACATTGTCAACGAGCACTAGTATTTTGGAAGAAATCTTTTTTTTTTCTGAGCAGTAGGTCTCAACAGTGGGCTTAAAATATTCAGTAAACCATGTTGTAAACAGCTGTGTTCTCATCTAGGCTTTGTTGTTTGATATGAAGAGTACAGACAGAGTAGATTTAGTGTAATTCCTATGGGCCCTAGGATTTTCAGAAAGGTAAAAGAGCATGGACTTCACTTTAAAGTCACCAGCTGCATTAACCCCTTGCAAGAGTCAGCCTGTCCTTTGAAGCCGTAAAGTGAGCACTGACTTCTCCTCTCTAGCTATGAAAGACTTAGATGGCATCTTCTTCTAGTATAAAGCTGTTTAGTCTATGCTGATAATCTGTTGTTTGGTATAGCCACCTTCATTAATTACCTTAGCTAGAGCTTCCAGATAACTGCTGCAGCTTCTGTATCAGCACTTGCTACTTCACCTTGCAATTTCATATTATGGAGATGGCCTCTTTCCATAACCCTAACAAACTCACCTCTGCTAGCTTCTCATTTTTCTTCTGCAGCTTCCTCACCTTTCTTAGCCTTCACAGAACTGAAGAAAGGGTCTTGCTCTGGATTAGAGTTTGACTTAAGGGAATGTTGTGGCTAGTTTGTTCTTCCACCCAGACCACTCAAACTTTCTCATCATTCATATATTCTCTGGAGTAGCACTTTTAGTTTCCTTCAAGAGCTTTCCCTTTGCATTCACAACTTGGCTAACTGTTTGGTGCAATAGGCATAGTTTTCGGTTTATCTTGGCTTTCAACATGCCTTCCTCACTAAGCTTAATCATTCATAGCTTTTAGTTTAAAGTGAGAAGCATGCAACTCTTCCATTCACTTGAACACTCAGGGGCCATTGTAGGATTATTAATTGGTGTAATTTCTGTATTGTGTCTCAGAGAATAGGGAAGCCTGTGGAGAGGAAGAGAGATGAGGAAAAGCTCATTGGTAGAGCAATCAGAACATACATAACATTTCTCAGTTAACTTCACTGCCTTATATGGGTGTGGTTCATGGTTCCCTAAGACAATTATAATAGTAGCATCAAAAATCAGTAGTCATATATAACCATAATGGGGTATCTGGGTGGCTCAGTGGGTTAAGTCCCTGCCTTCGGCTTGGGTCTTGATCTCAGGGTCCCAGGATTGAGCCCCACGTCAGGCTCTCTGCTCAGCAGGGAGCCTGCTTCCCCCCCGCCCCCCGCTTGCCTACTTGTGATCTCTCTCTGTGTCCATTAAATAAATAAAATCTTTAAAAAGTAACTATAATAATAATGGAAAAGTTGGAAATACTGCAAGGGAGAGGGAGAGAGAATATGTTAAGCAGGCTTCATGCCCAGTGCAGAGCCTGACACAGGGCTCAGATCTCATGACCCTGAGATCATGACCTGAGCTGAAATCAAGAATCAGTCGCTCAACAATGAATCTTAGAACACTGAAAAAAATAAAATAAAATTAAGATGTTAAAAAAAAGAGTCAGTCACTTAACCAACTGAGCCACACAGGCACCTGTAAGTTCTATTTTTAATAGTGGATTATGATGAATATGTTGGTTTAAAACCATAAGTGATAAATGAGAAGGCAAAATGCAGACCCATTATTCACCTCCAAATCTGCTCCCTCCCTGATGCCATGGACCTTATCTTGTACCATGCTATTTCTTGTGTTCCATGTTTCCCAAGATAGTTTCAATTTTTAAATATCCAAATTTTTTCTAGAATTGCACTAATACTGGTTTGAAGTGTAACAATTATTCAGTAAAAGGCAAAAACAGAAAAACAAAATTTTTCTTTATTTTCCTTTTTAGATTAGTGTTTATGTGTCTTTAAGTGTAATTGAATTTTTGATTTTCACTGTAGCACTTTGGTTTGTATATGTATGTGTTCTTGAATAATAGCCATATGATTAACGTGGCAGGGGATGTTCAGCAATACTCTATTTTGCTGGGGCGCCTGGGTGGCTCAGTAGGTTGAAGCCTCTGCCTTGGCTCCGGTCATGGTCTCAGAGTCCTGGGATCGAGCCCCTCATCGGGCTCTCTGCTCAGTGGGGAACCTGCTTTCTCCTCTCTCTCTGCCTGCCTCTCTGCCTACTTGTAATTTCTGTCTATCAAATAAATAAAATCTTTAAAAAAATACTCTATTTTACTACCCACAGTTGCTTAATATAGTGCTAGGTAAGCATATTAAGAGACACTTATATAGTTATTTTTAGTTTACAAAGCCTATTTCATATACCTTATCTCATTTGAGCCAAGCAGTAAATTATAAGTAAAAATTTTTTATAGAAATAATATACAGTAGAATACATTTGGTATTATTATAAATTTTCCTTAGTGTTATTTCAAACCACTTCTTCCTTCTAACTATCCCTTAGAGTAGTGTTTTTTTTTTTAAAGATTTTATTTATTTATTTGACAGAGAGAGATCACAAGTAGGTAGAGAGGTAGGCAGAGAGAGAGGGGGAAGCAGGCTCCCTGCTGAGCAGAGAGCCCCATGTGGGGTTCCATCCCAAGACCCTGAGATCATGACCTGAGCTGAAGACAGAGGCTTAACCCACTGAGCCACCCAAGGCACCCCTCCCAATGAATTTGTTTATATACACTTTGATCTATAAGACTATGAACTCTTTGAGGGCAGGAAGCAGATCTTATTCATCTTTGTGTCTCAGGTGCCTAGCATTGCCCCGGCATAAAATACACTAAGTGTTTCATGTGTTTATATTAAATGTAACTCTGAAAAGTCAAGTGATTGGCTCTAAATTGCAGTAAATAACTGCTAGCCCAGTACTCTAATACATTTTACTGCTTTCTTCAAAGGTTTCACTGCTCTTTTTCAAGAAACCAAGCTCTTTTCCTCTGTTATTGAGAAAGGTCTTATTGGAACCCTTGTATTTGACCCTATTCTATAACTGAGAAATGAAAGGTTGTTTATAATACATATGTGCACTACTTAATCTCTGGCATTTGTGTTTGCAAGTTAACATGCTGTCTATTGCATTTGAACAGCTGTAACATATGTGATAAGATTTCTTAATAAGTCATTTTCTTGAGCAGTGGAAATGTGAATCTGGAGAATAATGTTCCCAGCGTGTTAAATCATGCTTTTAGACTCTTGGGTTTTAAATAATCAGTTGCCTATAATTCTCTGTTTGAGAAAGGTAGTGAAGATAGCATTGTAACCTGTTTCGGAGCTAACAGAGATTCCATGGCATTTTTTGATGTGCAAAGAAAAAGGCTATTTGCAACTATGTTCAGTTTGCTAAATTCCTATAAATTTTCCAACAGAAAGAGAAGGCTTAAAATGAAAATTTATGCATGATAAGTAGCTTTTTGAGTTCAAGGTGACTTAATCAATAGTCATATCAATTGCTGGCCCACATCATGACATTGTTTAATATTCTACATGTATAATATATAAGGGTTTTTTTGGATAAACATCTACAAGAGATTGTTGGTCCTGATTGTCCCCACAGCCAATGAAAGTCTTTTTGTTCTTCTATTGTATGTTTGTTGACAGTTGTGATCAACACGGAATGAACTGCTTTACAGTTTATTACTTTCAAAGTACAAATTTGAATGCTGTGGATTCAGATGTATAAAAGAGATAAAATTACAGACAGCTTTGAGTGGCAGTTACATATCAAACCTCACGGGGGTTTGACAGGCAACGAATATCGTTATTAGACGCTTTTTCCATAATTGCTGACATTTATCCAGTGTTTCACAGTATTTGCTAATGTATTAATGCAGTCAATCTCTGAGAGGCTGCACATGCCTTTTTAGCCCTGGCTTTTATGGGATTCTGAAATTCATAGACCCACAGATACTTATTCCCTGCTGGTTGCCGTAGTGACAGAGCTCAGAGATAAGCCAAGACAGAGCCCTTTTGTGATTGCTTTTCAGGTGACATTCAGCGGCAGCTTGAGTAGAGTGTCCTTTTATAGTTCCTGTAATTCAGAAAATGATAACAGCTTTCTGCTGCTTAGAAGGGAAGTCTGTGGACTGCTCCCGGTGGGATTTCGGTTTGCTGTGCCACTTCATACCAACACCAGCCTGATAAAGTTCTTATTATTGTGGAGATTTTGAAGTGCAAGGGGACTGAATTAATTATGACAGGTTAGAAAATACAGGACTGATACTACAAATAAAACTTTAAAGAACCAATACATGTTCTCCAACTATAACAAATTAATTTGGATATTTTAAGTTATTAATGTTGATATAGTTAGGCACTTGCTTAATAAGTAAATGCATCTGACTTCTAAATTGCTGATGAACGATGCTAGCCGTTCCATCTCAAAGTTTAGAAGCTATCTTCCATTTCTGTGTATCATTTTCTCATTTTGAAACCATTTCCTCAACATCTTGCTGTTTTAGAGGTAAAGAGCTGTATTTGGATACTCTGAGTTACTTTAATTTCTTTTCAGTATTCTCAGCAGTGGCATAATTAAAAATGAATGTTTTATAAATAGTAGCTTATATAAAATGCTTCAAGTTCAGAAGAAAACACTGTTGATGATAGAGCATGGTGGTGTGGGAAAGGGGTGGGCAGATCAAGAAATAGCTGGAGAAAATAGAATCTTACCTGGAAAGAATATAGATGCCCTAAGAGGCCATGTTTTCCCCCCTAGACTCTGGAAGCTAGGAGAGTTAATAGTCTTAATTCTGTAAGGAGAACTCCGGTAACAATGGCTAAGTAGGAGAAGCCATGAGAGCTGGAAACCACTGTCAGTATAGTTGATGTTATTGAAAAGAGGCAAAAACAAACAAACAAAAAACACCAAGAAGAAGCAGGAACACTAATCTGAATTACACCATGCAAATCTGAAGGAAGGTGTTAAGCGTTTACATACCTTACCCCTTAAATTTAAATGTAATTTCACAGTTAAACAGGAAGCAAGCAGAATGAGCTGAATAGAGAAGTAACTGGAGAATCTGAAGAGATGTATTCCCTGATTTGTAAATTGCTAGTGAACCTTGCTAGGTGAACAAGCATATGGATAGCATATGAATGAGGACCCAGAAGAGAAATTTGGCCTAAAACATCTAATTGGTTATCTTGGATTAGGTACGCAATTGAAAAGGTGGAGATCTGATTTGTGTTACTTGTTTCTAACCTTTCAGTCTCATTTAGAGCAGATGTAAACTCAACTGTCATAAAATTCAAATATTTGTAATTCAGACAAAAAAGGGTAACCTTCAGACTAGTGACAAATAAATATGACATTTTCAAATGATATTTGGTAGACCTTTATTAACAATGTGTTACTCCATGGTGTTAATTGCATTTCTTTCTTTTTACGGTTAGCTTAATCCGTCATCTTCTTTGATATATTAAATAAGAGAGAAGAAAGATTTATAAGAGTTGTATTATTATATGATATGCTTTTCTGTGCTGTGGTTAACCACTTAGGAGTCTCTTAAAATTTAGTTATCCACTAAGGAGGACCATATCCTCCTCACATGTTTTAGAACTGATAAACATCAGCTTATAATTATTACTAAAACAAAAAAAAACAAAACAAACAAGCAAACAAACCAGAAAAATAAGACATGTAGGTTGGGGAAAAGGGCATAATAATCTTTCAAAAAATGTAAAGATTCCATGTTTAAAGTGGCTATTACATTCAAGGAATTGTTTCTTTTTATTAACATAATTACTTGTTCCCTGAATTCAGAAGCAAAAATTTCATCATGATGTTTATCTATTTTCAGATGACTATAAACTCAAAAACAATTTAATGAAAATTGGCCTTTTACAGTGTGACATCAAATTTTACAGCAAAATCATTTCAAATAACTTTCAGAAATTTAAGTTTAGTTATTTTAATATGAAATATGTTAAAACTGGGGCACCTGGCTGCCTTAGTCAGTAGAGCATGCAATTCTTGATCTCAGAGTTATGAGTTCGAGCTCCATGTTGGGCATAGAGATTACTTAATAATAGTAAAGAAAAAAATGTTACAGCTAAAACTGGAATACATTTGTGGCTTGTCCCCTAGGAAATTAAAAAAAAAAAAAGTCTAGATGAAATATAACCATTTCTCTTCACCTCTATAATTATTATTCTTTTTGTTATTAACAAAAATAGTAATAATAGGAACAATAGCCATTTCCTACTTTGTTCTAAGCATCTTGTTGGGGCTTTATATATTTTATTCCTAATATTCTCATTAATCAATCCTGAAAGGTAGATGTTACTATTCCTTATTTACATGTGAAGGAACTGAGACTCAGAGTCGTTTAGTAACTTGTCCAACAATGCACAGAGAAGAACTGGTAGAAGGGGGATCCTGGCCCAGGTTTGACTCTAAAGGCTATCTCTTTCCACTGTACCAAAAGGAATTTCCTGATGAATCCTAAATCCCAAGTTCTTATTTTTCCTTCCCTACATAGTTCTTCAGCTTCACCTGTTATAAACATTCAGATATTTTCCTTAAAGAATCTGTTTTGGGGACGCCTGGGTGGCTCAGTGGGTTAAGCCTCTGCCTTCGGCTCAGGTCATGATCCCAGGGTCCTGGGATCGAGTCCCGCATTGGGCTCTCTGCTCAGCGGGGAGCCTGCTTCCTCCTTTGTCTCTGCCTGCCTCTCTGCCTACTTGTGATCTCTGTCTGTCAAATAAATAAATAAAATTTAAAAAAAAAGTCTGTTTTGTTCCATAAGATGGGTCCCTTTGCCTTAAGCTCATCTTAGACCTCTCTGGGAATAATAACATTAGGTAGTACTTTAAAAATACTATGCACAAGGTGCTAGTCTTAGCAATGTATATAAAAATATAACTCAGTCTTTCTAACTAACTGAAGTTTATAGTTTGTCCCATTTTACACATGGACAAACTGAGGCGTATTCTTATGACCTCATAATTAGTAAGTGGTGGTGGTATTTGAGCCCAAGTAGAACAGAGTTCATGGCCTTACCACATTGTATGCCTCTCATAATGGCAAAGGTAGATGAATGACAGGACATCTGTGAAAGCCTGTCTGTCATCTGTGTTCTTCACCATAGCATTATGTTCAATGTGGAGTAGCTCACAGATGAGTGTGCCACATTCATAGTGTCAAGATTTCTACTTTTATGGAATGTGAGGGGGGAAATGGAAACTAGATCTTTCTATAATTTACTGTAAAGTAAGACCACTGTGTGTACCACGTCTGCCAATTCTTTCTCTTTCTTTTAGATTCATTGATCTATAGACAGTTGGCAACTTTATTTACTCACAAGCTTTTAACATTCAAGGAGAAGGTATCATCATTCTAGCCTTTTTCATCTCTAAAGCCAATAGCTGAGGGTTTACCAATTGATCCATAAAACTCCAGAAATGATATTAAACGTCATTTCCACTTTAAACATGGAGATAAGATACTATGGTTAGTTATTTAAAAACTTGTCCAAGTCCACAGAGACAGGATTAAAAATTGGAAGCTCCTTTACACTGAACATTAAAAAATTGCCACTTTTGTAATCTCACACTTTGAAATCAGGTAACTGTGTGTAGAAAAAGCCCTGGAGTTAGAGGTCAGAGAACATGGATTCTAATCTAAGCTTAGTACAAGATCATCTCTTTACATGTGCTCTGTACCCCATTCCCATTTGCCTTCTCTAAACTATACATTATCAATGATCTCTTCTTTAGAATTTTATCTAATATCATTGGGCTAATATTCTATTAGGGCTGAATATTCTATCCACATTTAAGCACAAAAAGCCTCTCATCCTAAAAGAAACACACATATACACACCATAAGAACAGATACACATATACATATAAAAACAAATCCTCCCTGACTTTACTACTTTCTCTCCTACTTTTTGCAGCAAAAATTCAAAAAATTATCTGTATTTACCATCTCCATTTTTCCTGTTTGATGCCTTCTACTCTCATTTTTAACCCATTTCTCCACTGGAATAGCTTTTCTTGAGGTACCATTGATTGCCATGTTACTAAGCCAAGTTGGTCTCTCAATCCTCATTGTAGCTCTACTTGATTTCTTAACAGTGTTAGAGAAAAAGAAAAACATTTTAATGGAAATACATTCATTCAGAAAATTGTACACCTCATAAATATACAGCTTGGTGAATTTTCATAAAGTAAATACCTTATGTAATCAGCATCCAGACTAAGGAAGAGAACATTTGCAACATCCAGAAAGCCCTCTCAGGTCCCCTTCATCTAAAACTAAGACCCTAAATTAGTTTTGTCTGGCCTTCAACATATGTAAATGGAATTATGTACTGTTTGTCTTCTTTAGTCATTCTTTGCTTTTTCTTTTCCTTTCTTCCTTTTCTTTAACCTTGTTTATGAGAGTCATTCATATTCTTATATGTAGTTATATTTGATTCATTTTCATTGCTTTATATTACTCCATTGTATAGATGTTCTGCATTATTCATCTGTTTTACTATTGATGGGACAGGCATTTTGGTAGTTTCCACTTGTGGGCTATTTTCAGTACTAATTCTCAGCAGCATTGGATCCTGTTGAAAACTCCTCCTTCCTGAAATGCTCTTTCCTCGCCTCCCAGGATACCATACTTTCCTGGTTTTTCCCCTGCCTCTGCTTCTTTCTTTTTGGTCTCCTTTGGAATCACTAAATATTTGAGTTCCTTAGGGCATATAGTTCCATGTACTCATTTTGTCTCATTTTGTACGTTCTTTCTAGGCATTCTCATCATACCTATAGTTTAAAATTGTCATCCGTGTGATGGTGATTAACACATTTATACTTCTAGCCCAGTCGTCCGATGTAAGTTCCAGAAGAGCCTTCTTAATACCTCTTAGAGGTCCCATAGTACCTTAATTTCAACATAACCAAAATTGAATTTGTATTTTTCCCTGCCCATAGCTGGTCCCCTTCTAAAATTCCCTGATTCCATTAATGGCATCACTATCCATCCAGTTTCAGAAATCAGATAGGAGTTACTCTGGGTACCTCTCTTTCCCTTGCTGGCTTTATAGAAATATTCAATTATTGTCAAATTTAGCACTATATATCTCTCATTCGTTCAGTTATTTCCATCTCCACTGCTACCACCTAATACAAGATACCAACTTTTTGAATCTGGACTATTGCAAAAGCCTACAGACTGGGCTCTTGGATCCACTTTCCCTTCCCTTCAAGTCTACATCCCTTCCTTTAATACTACATCAGGATTATTCTTTTTAAAAAATACATATGTATGCTCAAGTGGTCTCTCTGTTTAAATCCAAAATAAAGACCAAAATTGTTAACATAACTCACCAGGCCCTTCATAGTCTGATTTCTGCTTACTTCTTTAGTGTTGTCTTATGTTATATTATACTGTCTCTTGTTTTTTAGCTACACTGTTCTGTGAGTTCTTCTAATGTACCATCATTGAGCCTTTGCAAATGTTGTTCTCTCCACCTGAAACAGACATACTCTCCCAAAGATCTGGGCTTTATAATTCTTACTCATTCTTCCAAATCAACCACTTATTCATGGAAGCCAGTCTTTCTTTGCATTTACCACAGTTGTGATTGTATATTTTATTTAAGTGATTATTTCCCACTTTAAACTGTAAGTTCCACAAGGACAGATGTCTGTTTTTATTCACCATGGTATCTAATACTTTAAGAGAGTAGGTGCTCAATAAATGCTGGTTGAATGCATAAATGTTTCTGAGCCTCAATTTCCCATTCTTTCAACTACCCAACATTGTTGCAAGGTTTGAATAAGACTATATATGTGGAAACACCATAAAATTTAACACACTAAGGAAGTTAGGGAGTTGATATCATTATACCCAAGCAGATAGATTCTTGTTGCTGTAGATTATAATTATTAAATTTTGCTGTGATATTAGAATTATGCAAACAAATGGCAATTATTATGATTTCAGCTCTCATTCTTTTGTTCCATTGATCTGTCTCCCCTGTCATTCTGTCATTCTTGCCATAGTTTATTTAGATTCTCATTTTCTCCCACTTCCCTATTTGAAGTCTCCTTCTTTTACGCCTCCTAGTCCATCTCCCTTCTTCAGTGTAAATACCTTTGTTAGATATATTTACATCATATTATCTCCTTGTTTCAAATTTCTTGTTTCCTATCAGATAATGTCTAAGCTCCTTAATGGTACATGCATGACTCTTCATGGTCATACTTATCTACCTGTATCTCTCATTATTTTGTACCTTATCTGCCCTCCAACAACACTAAATTACTTGTTTCTTAAATGTGTTGCCTTCTTTCTTGCCATTTTGCCATTGTTTATATCATTTCCTTCTCTTCTTCCTTAGAAGAAATCACCTTAGTGGTTGCACTCCTTGTGACCTGCTCCTTAGTCAAATTCTCCTTCTTAAATTCAGCTGTCACTCTTTTGTGACATTTTCCCTTGAAGTCTTCATGCAAAGTTAGGCATTTCCTCCTCTTGTTTTATTAGGGAACTTAACCACATTGGTAAAATTAGTTATTTACACTTCTTATGTGTAACTGCGTTTCACTACTTGTTTGTAGACTCCTCAAAAGCAGTGATACTATTCTTTTTATCTCTCTGTCTCTTGACAGATACTTGATATTTAGTGACAGGGTGATAAGAGGAGAAGCATGACTAGAAGAAATGAATGGTCAGACTTTAAAGTGAAAAGATGTGTGGGGTCAAATTCATGTTGTATAGCGGATTCCTTCTACTGTTGTTGTTAAGACTGAGGTCAGCTGCAGGATCTTGGCACTGTGTAGAGGGCGGAGTTACAATGCCTTTGACTTTGGCTAGTTAGGGTTCTTATTGTATCATCAAGATCAGCTTAATGGTCAGATTTTTTGTTGCCTATATACTCACTATATGGCACTTGAGTTTTACTTTGAGGTCCTATAAGGCAATCAAGGTGAATGTATATGGAAAGTTAAAGTTAAGATAATGCAAATGTTATGTGTGTATAGGATGAGCCTAGTAAATGTTGAAGGAATAAAACCATTCATCTATTTTTCAGTTTTAAAATTGTTTTGTGTAGACTAACTCATTATTCTTTCATAATTTTTGAAAGATTTATTTATTTTAGCTGGCAGTGTGGGGGGGGGGGTGTTATGCGGCAGAGGAAGAGGGAGAGAGAAACTTTAACAAACTCCGTGCTGAGCATGGATCCCAGTTTGGGGCTTGATCTCACAACCCTGAGATGATGACCTGAGCTGAAACCAGGAGTCAGACACTGAACTGACTGTGCTACCCAAGTTCCTCTCTTTCATAATCTCTTAATCAGGCAGAAGAGTTACTGTTTTTCCCTTATAAATAAAGAAACAGATTCAGAGAGGTAGATGACTTTGGTAAAAACACTAGAAAGTCATTAAGTTGTAGAGTCTGGACTAGAATCCAGTTCTTCTGACTTGACTACCAGAATGCCTCCCATGGAACGACATGACCTTTCTGTTTGGCTGTATCACCACAATGCCATTTATCTTCCACTAATCTGTGAGAAATTTTTCAACCTTAGCTAAAATTTCTGAACTTTCTAAAGTACAGTCAGAATGGAACATTGTTCCTTAAATACCACAATAAAAATGAAAGAATATCCTTTACCAAAGTCTTCAAATGCTCTTTACTTGGTAGGGGTTGGTTCAGGCTTGGTGTATCTGTTGAGGTAGTTGATACTTTGGGCTCTTTGGGAGTGAAACTCAATACAGACTCAGTGTAGTTGGGAGATGGTAAGAGCAGCAGGGTCATGATGTAGGAGAAGATAATATTAATGAGACTAAGGTGTACAGTATGGTACAATATGGACTTAGAAAGTTGAGGATGATGAAGTCATAGAAGAAGATTTGGGGAATAAGGGTAGAATCTGCAAGAAACTCCAGGCTGCCTCTCATTTGGGCCCAATTGTGACTACCACTGCTTTCAGGTATACAGGGTTATAGTCTCAAAGGTTCCCCAGAGGAGCCATGTTCCCTTCTCCTCACAGTATCCCCAAGGACATCCCACTCTGGTAGAGAGTTAATCACTGCCACTTGTCTCTGAGCTGTCTTTATGTATTGCAAATGGCAGCCTACTTGTTCTTAAGCCCCCAAGAACCCCCTTAGTGGATGTGCCCTGGGTTGGTGGAACAAAGAAGATGCCTTTGTTATCCTTCTTTCCTAAGCGTACTTCACCCAAGACTGGCTATAGCATAGTATTTTTTTTCTCCCAGCCCATAACTGAGTAAAAGTTTTAGTGTTAGGATATTGGGAAAGGTTCAGTTTGAGTGATATTATCGTTATTATGCTAAATAAGTTTGAATGTCATTTTAGCTGGGGTAGATTTCATATGACATCATTTAAGACGCTTTTACATTAGGCAGTGATGAAATGTGTGAATATCTTGAATGACTAAGTGTGGGAAAAAAGAGTATGATACATTGACGCAAATAGGCCCAACTCGTAGTCTCTCTGAACTTGCCACCTGTTTAACCTTGGGCAAGTCATGTGAGTCCTCTGGACTTTGGTTTCCTTAGCAGACAAATGAGTTATGTTAGAAAACATACATGTGACCATGTAATTAGAAGATCTGAAAGTAGCTTTAGACAGTTTTGCTAATTTTACTAAGTCTATATTTCCTCATCTGTCATATGGGAGTATTAGCGACTTTAGGATGGAATGTGTTAATGAATATGGATTGTCTGGCTAAATAAAAGTTAGTTTCTTTCATATAGGTTGAACTGATGTGCATTCTAGACTTAGAACAACTTGAATTAGAATTAAATCTCAACCCCACCAGGGGCAATTATCTGTTGGGACTTCCGTTTCCTGAAACAAAGGTAATAATACATATCTCATAGAACCCCTGTATTAATGGGGGGAAGTTGGTAGAGGACTTTAGAGTGCCTGGTATATAGTAACTAAGTGCCTAAAAAATACTGGAATCCTTTCTTCTCTCCATCATCTTTCCCACCCCCAACTCCAGGGTTTCCCCTAACTCTTAAATTCTTTGATCTTATACAATTCTAATGCATAAGTCTTTAGCAAATGAATCAACTAAAAATAGGTAAATTTCGAAGCTTTCCTTCTCATCATTTCTTGCTCCCACTTTGCTGAGAGATTTCCAGATATTTTGTTTTGCTTTGAAGAAGTGTTTTTGACATTACTGTATGTTGATTACTATATACAAAATAATGTATAAATACATACAAATAAATAAATAAATGTATAAAATGATTTATTCCTAGCTTCTGGAAAAAAATTTTCACTAAAAATGAATTAGTTCACTAAAAAGTTTTGTTATCTCACATTAAGGTTCCTTTTTCTTTCCTTTACTGTTACTACAGTAACAGTAAGTAAACTTACTTTCAGTAAGTTTATTCAGCTCAAAGTTAAAGGTTGATTAGTATTTGGAAAATAAAGCTTATAATTAGCACACAAAAATGATTACTGTCTATTTTAAAGAGTTAACACTCAGCACAACTTTCATTTTATACTTTTTTTTTTTTGGCATTGACATAATAAATACTGCAGGTATGAGTTTGCCCACTAAAGCATGCTTGACTCAGGAGTAAAGCATTATTTTATCATGTGTCAAAATATTCTTGAAAGATTATTGGACTTGAGGATTTTCCCATTTTTTAATACAAAAAATTATTCTTGGTGTGTGCGTGTATACAAGAATCCAGTGAACCAGTGACTAAACATGTGCACATGTATCTAGAGAGATCTAGAGAACTCACTGGTTCTTGTATTTATCAGTGTGAGTCCTAAAAAACACAATAGTAAAATAATGCTGATGTATTATGACTCCTAGGTGAGTTGAAATTAACAGTGTATTATGTATAGTATATATTTACTGGATAGTTTTTATACCTATCTGAAAACATTTTTATTAATGTATAAATTTATTTAATTAATGTATTAAAATACATATTTTATTATGTATCCTCATAAATTTGAGCCATCATATATTACACAGTAGAGTTGAAATGACATTTGAATACTCTAATTCCTATGAAATCCATAGAGATGAAATGTATTAGAATGCAAAGATAATTATACAGAAACATTAAATATGAAAGAATGGCATGTTTTATCAAAAAATGAAAATGTTTAATTTCAGATTATGTTGATGTTGGCTTTGAGTGATCTGTATTTTGCTTATTTTGACTGGTGATTTTCAGGTCATTGGTTACTACTGAATCAAACTTAACCTGCTATCTTACATCAATCCTTTTGAACCTTAACTAATAAGCTTTTCACTCAGACCTAGAGGTCAATCAGCACTCTGATGATACTTTTTTGTATTTCTTATCTCACCTTGGAGTGGTTTCCGAGGTTTTGTTTTATTTGGTTTTTCCCTAGATAGATTATGTATTTCTCTAGAAAATTACAAATATCTTAAATATCTTACCTTGGTGAAGAAAGTAGGCAAAGTACTCATGTAAATTAAAGTCATAGACATTAACTATGTGGCAGGCCTATCAAAGTAACCTGCCAAGCCCTTTCCAGGCTGAAAATGAGAATATAAGATTCAGCTTGTGTCCTTAAGGGCCTTAGGGTCAAATACCTAAACAGAGACATAAGCAAAGTTGAACCACAAACCAAGAATTCTCAAGGTTCACAATAAGGGCATAGGAGTTGAGCAGGAGAAGAACCACAGGACTGGAAGGGGCCAAGCATGGATTAGCCATCGAGGTGAAATTCTTTTTTTCTAGATAGCACCCATTTATGGTGCTGTGCCCAACTTGATACTCAGACTCTGTGTTTCCCTGGAGGAAAAGCCATGACAAGATGCACAGCAGCACTATGTCCATGTGGTACAACTAAAGCTGGTAGCATAACTGCCTGAGTTTTGCCAAGGAATTAGATGCTGCTGGAAGAATATCCAGAGCTCCTATGTTTGCTATCCAAAGAGTTCCACAGTATTATGGGGTAAATGGCATCTCACTATTGACTAGATATGTGCCAAATGGCTGATTGGTACTCTTTATGCATACAAAGCAGGCTTGAGATGTATCCCTGCATACTTGAAGATTCTGTCATTATGATGAGCTAAAGTCACCACTGATTAATACTGTAGCTCTCTAAAATTATGAGGTTTTCCACTAACGGAACCTCTTTATCATACTTAAAATGAGGAGCCAGCTTGAAGTAAAAGCTGGCTAACCAAATCTTCTAACCAAAGATTCTATCTTGATTTTTTGTGACTATGTTACGATTATAGAATAAGGTAAAAAGTTTGTCTTAGTAAGATTCTGGATTCTTATAATCAATATTTCATGTTGACTTGATATGATTTTGTTAATAAATTACTTTATAAATGTTAGAAAAATATCTTGAGGGTTTTTTTTCATAAGTTACTCCTTCTGTATTTTGGCTTGAGAAAAACTGTACATTTCTAATGCACTATCCATGTATATGATGGTTTTAAAATTTTGTGGAAC
Organism: Martes martes; assembly: GCF_963455335.1. Lineage (NCBI taxonomy): Eukaryota > Metazoa > Chordata > Mammalia > Carnivora > Mustelidae > Martes > Martes martes. The sequence goes on from NC_137891.1 coordinate 151,654,705, forward strand.
TATTAAGATACTAAAATTATGTTGCCATACAGAATTACAATGGATTCATCAATGGATGTGGTTTCCTGTAAACAAGCAATTACTTCTATTGAATTCCTCCTCAGTGTCATTATTTTGTCCTTTGCTTTTCATGAGTGTTTAATACTTCTAGATTCTGTTTCAAAGTTAATTTCTACAAGCTCTGGCTTATATCTTTCAGCCAAGTTGTTAGTGTGTGTATGCATATGGGTTTGTGCCTGTGAAACAACACTGAATTCCTTTTAACTTAGACCACGTAATGGACACTAGGCATTTGTTAGTCAAATTGTGCATGTTATGACGAATGCAGATCCATTCATTATGTTTTGTTAGTGCCTATTAGCATTGATTATGATATGAACATGTTTATTTCCTAGACTTTCTGGGTCTTCATCTAAATAATAGCAGCAAATAGTGAAGTATCAGAAGTTTAACCCTTATCATTCAGTGTTTCCTTGAATACAAACTGAAGTAAAAATGTAGTAAAAGACCATTTTATGTATTTTTAAAATCCCTTATCAGGAGAGAGTAATTAACTCAAGATCCACAATTAGCCTCACAGCAGTCCATATTAGCCACCTCCAACTATCCCAGGTCTTTCAGAGGTGGCATAATTCTGAGATTATTTTGTACTTGAAACAGAGAGGCTTATAATAACTAGCTTAAAACACATTTAAGAGTGTGAGGTTTTTCCTTTTTCTTTTTGTGTTAATGTCTGCCCTCTCTAATGATAATTTTCTGGTTTTAAGTGGGAAAAAAAAAAACAAATATTGGGAGAGAATGCTTCCTTCCTACCTGGTTTTAAAGCTATGTATTTCCTTTGGTAAATCTGGAAGTAGCTGCTTTAACCGGATATTTTGTTTTTGAATTAGTTAATGACACAAAAAGAATCAACAAAATGAATCACATATTCAAGCTTGAGAGACAACCATGAAGAAAACTTAGAGAGGCCCACACTTAAAGTATTAATTGCTGGCTCTTCCTTGTTTACTTTTTTGGTTTGGTTTTGTTTTAAAGGAAATGTTCAGTTGCAGGGCATTCCTGCATAATTCAGATATAGCACAAAGCACGACTCTGGGAACCTTTTCTGCAGCTCTCTGAAAGTTCTTTATGCAACCTGCTTTTACAGGTTTAAATTACATTCTGTGACACTGTTTTTGTGGTTGAATTAGAAACTTACTTTTTTTTTTAATTTTTTTTTTTTTAGTTAAACCTGTGATAAGTAATTGTCACAGTTAGCGCCCTGGTACAATGCTAATTTGAAGTGACATGTCCATACTGGCCCTCCGTAACATGAAGAAGCCTAACAGGTGTGAGGGGTGTGGCTTCCCATGGGCTCTGTTGAACTTCTAACCAGAGAAAAATAGCAGAAAAAGTGAAATGAACCTTGAATAAAGCTGTCAGCAGTAATTATCTCAGCAACACTTTGTGGGGAGATAAAATAAGCACTGGTGCTTTTATAACCTGAACACACTGCACCCAAGATAGATTTTTTTTACCCATTTAACCTAAACTGCTAAATGCCTTTCAAGAGATATTTTCATAAGCTTAATTAAATAATAACAACAAAAATAATTGTCACAAAATATAAATTTTTGGAATACAGGTGTTTGTTTTTATTTTAACATGTGGTTTCTTTTTGGTATTTGTTTAAGTAGTTCTGGTAAGAAAATTTATTTTCGTTCTTGTTTTGGTAAACCATTATGGTATGAAATCTCAAGTATTGTATAGAAAATTACATTATCTTCTTGGAAAGAATACTTTCACAATTAGTTTTTAAAAGTTTGGTTTTCAGTTACTTTGAAAATGTTCAGAGTATTGGACTGACCCATATGAAACAGGATAATATGTGTGAATGAGCTGCAGGCCATCGTAATAACACTGGTGCATATACTTCTTTGGAGAGGTATACAGAGGTCTTACGTAGGTAGGTCAGGGTCTGGAATAAAGTGGTGAAAGCCTGGCCCAGGAATTGGACCCAACTGAAAGAAGGGCCAAATATCTAGGAATCAAAACTCTGTTATCCTACATTTGTGGAAGTCTGTCCAGGCAGCCCTAAGGCAGAAATACTGTTTCAACGGGTGCAATGGATTAGAGGACATGTTGTTCTAGGAGACAAAAGGGAGAAAAAGTGTCCCAATGAATAAGGAAGGAATCTCACCCCCCAAAATGCACTCCCATGTCTCCTCAATCATTTACACTTGCGACAACAAGTTTCTGGGGAAACCTGTGTCACCATAAGACAATTTCTTTGGCAATGATTGTCACTGTACTTCCCCACAGAGATATAAAAGCATAGTGATTATGAACTTAACTCCAAAGTCACACTGCCAGTATTTGAAATCCTGGCTCTGCTGGCTAATAGCTGTATGACTTCAGACAACTCTCTTATCTTCTCAGTTCCTCAATTCCCTCCTCTGTAATGTTTCTAAGTTGTAAGATTGTTGTGAGGATTAGAGAGAGTGTGTGTGTGTACTTTATATAAATATATACATATATTATATATATATATATATATTTGGTAGGGATTTTGCTATATAACTCTGGGGAGTAGACAGAGAGTACTAAACTTGTCTTAAGTAGAGTACAAAATGCAACGTTATTCATTCACTTAACTGATAGTTACTGAGCATCCACAAGGAAATCAGCTGAGTGCTAGGGATGCAGCCAATGAGGAGCAGTTTTCTTTTGATAAAGTTAATAACCATTAGTTTGTGAATAAAGTATATACTATGTTACTTCTATTTAATCCTGCTGTATCTAATCTTTGTTATCTCCTTAGTGATAACTACGTGTACCTGGCACAGTTTGCCAGACTGTGTTCTTTCAGTGCATTAGCCCTCCAGTATATTTATACACATGGAATCGTATCATAGGCAACATTGATGGAAGAAAGCCTTAAAAGGGCCGCAATGCAGCCTTAAGACATAAAAGAACAATACTTGATTTGCTTTAATGGTGGTGACAAAAGAGGAGTAGCTTACTTGCTGGTTAAATGTATTTAAGCTGAAAGTAGGCTTAACTAGTCTCCCACAGTCACTGCAGCCGATAGGAGCACTTCTTTCCCACCCACCCCCTTCCCCCCACCTCACTACTCGCTGCAAGCTGTTTTCCTCTCCTTCAATCTTGGTTAAGTTAATCTCTTAGGAATTAAATGGGAAAACTGTAGCAAGTTTCAACTTTTTACAAGGGACATCCCTTGTAAAATGTCCTTCTAAAAATCTGTCATGGGGGTGTCTGGGTGGCTCGGTCGGTTAAGGGGCTACCTTTGACTCAGGTCATTATCTCAGGGTCCTGGGATCAAGCCCCGAATCAGGCTCCCTGCTCAGCAGCGAGTTTGCTTCTCCCTCTCCCTCTGTGATCTCTCTCACTCTCACTCTCTCTCAAATAAATAAATAAAATCTTTTTTTTTTAAGATTTTATTTATTTATTTGACAGAGAGAGATCACAGTAGACAGAGAGGCAGGCAGAGAGAGAGAGAGAGAGGGAAGCAGGCTCCCTGCTGAGCAGAGAGCCCGATGTGGGACTCGATCCCAGGACCCTGAGATCATGACCTGAGCCGAAGGCAGCGGCTTAACCCACTGAGCCACCCAGGCGCCCCAAATAAAATCTTTTTTTAAAAAGCTGTCATAAACAGGTAATGAATGTCAGAGATGTGCTCTTAGGTGCACTCAGAGCCGAAATATATCTAAACAAGCATACTCCTCACTGGGTGATACCTAGAAGAATGTCATAAAAGGTTTGAGAGTAGATAAGAAACCCCTAAATAAGCTTAGCTTGTTCACCTAGGAAGAAAATATTTTATTAAGTATTAGTCAACATCTTCTGGATACCTTTGATGTAGAAGAGTTTAAGTATTGGGCTGTTCTATGTATGTTTCAGAACACATACCAATTAAGTTAAATGTAGTTGACATTAAGATGTTATTAAACATTTATCTGATACCAATACTATCATCTAGGCTTAAATTCTTAAAGACAGAAATAGTGGGCATTGCATCTGAAAACACCTTTATGATAATCCTATCTCCTGACAAAGAGCCAAAGGCAAAATGTGTGCTTTTAGTTTTTGTTTTAGTTGCAAAATTAATTTAAGTCCACTACACTTGGCACTTATTCACTTACCGTCTTTTTAATGCTGTCAATAAAGATATTATTCCCATTACTCAGATGAGGAAAATGGGGTCTTATGAGGTCAGGGTCATTCCCTGAGAAATGTATTAAATATCAAAGCCAGGATCCAAGGCCAGGTTATCTGTATCTAAGTGCCTGACATAATGGGAACATAAATGTTTATTGAATAATTAAGTTATAGACTCTGGGTAACTGTATGGTTCATATAACTTGCTTGGCAACTAGTTCTAAATTATAAGCAATTATGGGGAAGAAGGGCAAGTTCAAGAGACATCTGGATGTTTCAGATTACTTTCCCCTCACCTGTCCTGTGGCTTTCAGAAGCAGTGGATTTTTAAAATGGGTTCTTTTCTCTTTTCTGCCCTCCACCAGAGGGTGCTCATAAGCAATTAAATGAGTGAGCTGTAGAGAGATTGAACTGAGAAACAAGTGCCATTTTAATTCACAGCATGGATTTTTGGCCTCTGTGCAAAGTAGCAGACTTTAAAACAGAACTCTTCACTCATTTTTTAAAATCTTATTTTATTTTTTCAGTGTTCCAAAATTCACTGTTTATGTACCACACCAAGTGCTCCATACAATACGTGTCCTCCTTAATACCCAACACCAGGCTCACCTATCTCCCCACCCCCACCACCTCTAAAACCCTCAGTTTGTTTCTCAGAGGCCACAGTCTCTCATGGTTCATCTCCCCCTCCAATTGAAATAGCTTCTTTGGCTTAGAGTTGTCTTGCAAATAATAACAAGTCTGCCTGCCTGAGCTAGTATCTTTATAGAGGTAAATCTAACCATTCTCACTAAATAGGTGTGGGAGAAATTATGCCAGTAGGCAGTGTTAGGCTGGTCTGATAGGGCTATATTCTTATATAACTTAATTTTCAGAAGTACTCTAGTATTCTGAAGTACTTCAGAAGCTTGTCTAGTATACTTACTAGAATCAAATAAAAATGCAAGAATGTTGTTATTGTCTGAATGTTTAGTTTTATAAAAGTATATCTTTTTTTGGAAAATTTGTTAATTCTGCTGCAGTGGGTAAATTTTTATCTCCTTATGGTATAATGTAGTTTTAGGAGCTGGGATGCAATAGAAGACTTTATTTATTTATTTATTTATTTATTTATTTATTTATTTAATAGAAGACTTTAAAAAAAAGAAAACTTTTTTGTGTTGAGCAACCTCTCTTTGATAGAATGCTGGATAATGTTGGACCAGTGCAGGAAGTATGAAGGTGGGCAGTTATAATGTAGAAAAGTATCATCAGGTGATTCTCCTTGTTTTCAAGAATCCCAACATAATCTTAAAAATATTTTCAAAACTTTTAATAAATTTATTCTTTGTTCAAAAAGGCAATTTAAGTATGTTATTTAGAATTTACAACTTGTCAAAGCTACAGTTCACATCTTGGGAATATTCACATATGACACTCACTGTTGATTAAGTGGAGCCAAATAAATAAATTAAAGTATTATAATGCAGTTGTTTTTTTAATTGAAAATTGTCCTCTGCAAATGTTCACTGAGGACCCAGGGTGCCCAGCTTATATAGCTTACAATTGAGAGTGTGGTTATCCAAGAGTGCCACAAATACGTTGCTTTGCTAAGGCATTTCTGCATACCACTGCATTAGGAAATGCTATTTATTTTGACAATCATTTCCTCAAAGATCCGTCTCAAATTATTTTTTCTTTTTTAAAAAATTTTAATTGAAGTATAGTTGACATTTAATATTATATTAGTTTCAGGTGTACAATTAGATACATTACAAAATACTCACCGTAACTGTAGTTACTGTCTGTCACCATACAAAGTGATTACAGTATTACTGACTATATTCCCCATGCTGTACTTTTCATCCTTGTGATTTATTTATTTTATAACTGAGGTTTGTACCTCTTTATCCTCTTCACCTATTTCAGCCATCCCCCTACTCCCCTCCTTTTAGTTTGTTCTCTGTATTTATGAATCTGTTTTTTGTTGTTGTTGTTTGTTCCTTTGTTTTGTTTCTGAGATTCCATGTATAAGTGAAATCATTTGGTATTTGTCTTTGTCCGTCTGATTTATTTCATTTAATGTAATACCCTCTAAGCCCATTCATGTTGCAAATGGCAAGATTTCATTCTATTTTATAACTAATATTCCATTGTATATATATTTACCACATCTCCTTTTTCCATGCACCCACTGAGGAACACTTAGGTAGCTTTCATATCTTGGCAATTATAAATAATGGTGCAATAAATATTGGGGTGCCTATATCTTTTCAAATTAGTGTCTTCATTTTCTTTGGGTAAATACCCAGAGGTGGATCATAAGGCATTTCTATTTTTAGGTATTTGGTTTATTTGTTTGTTTGTTTGTTTGTTGTGTTTTCCACAGTAGCTGTACCAATTTACATTTACATTCCAATCAACAATGCACAAGCATTCCCTTTTCTCTACTTCCTTGCCTACACTTGTTATTTTTTGTCTTTTTGATACCAGCCATTCTGACTGGTGTGAGATGGTATCTCATTGTGGTTTCATGTTGAACATCTTTTCCCGTGTCTGTTAGATTAAAAGAAACAAACAAAAAAACAAGTCAGGAGCATTTTAAATTATTTTCATATAAATTTCCTAAAAAATTTGTTTTAGAAATTTGGGATAATTAAAACAAAATATAGTACTTTGCAACTAGCTATAACATCTTTGAAGAATAGGTTAAGAGTCAAGAAAACATGCTTGTGCTATCATTGAGCTGTGACTTGGGGCAAACAACTTTACCTCTCTATATCTTAAATAGTAGTATTAGACTAGATCTTCTTGTGAGAAGAAACTACCTTTCATTTGGAATCTATTAGAGATGATGGGGCTACTGATGGAAGATGCTTAAGAGTAGGCTGGCAATAAACTCTCAGGAGAGTCCCATTACTAGCTTTGAATGGAGCAAAGGATGCTTGGTGGAGATAGTTTGGCGGCAGCACTTACTTCAGCTAAGACGTAAAGGTCTGTGATCTCTAGGGCGCTTGGGTGGCTCAGTTGGTTAAGCATCCAACTCTTGGATCTCATGTGAGTTCAAGCCCCTCATTGATTCCATGCTGGGTGTGGTGCCTTCTTAAAAAAAAAAAAAAATCTGTGGTCTCCTTGTTGGGATATCAGCAATTGATGAATCCAAAGACCCTTACAACTCTAATACCACATGAGTATAAAATGAAGCCATTTACAGCAGCCATCCTTGTTTCTTTCAACTCGGCTTGCTTGCATGATAGCATTCTTGTTTTTGTACACAGCAGAAAGCCTCAGAATTTGCTACTGTTGGTATTTATTTCATTAAACCTTACCAACGTGCCAAATCAGTTGAGGGCTCTAATACAGCAAGGCCAGGAAGAGAACACAGTTTTTGAGCTGTTTACACAGGAGTTTTGTAGATAATTGATCTTGACCTCCACATGTCTTATAATATTCCATTCCATTGGTTCCAGAGTATTATTAGTCACTTCCTTTTTAACAATGTGCTTTTTTCTTTTTAATGAGGTGACTAAACTGCTATTTAACCCTGCTACAAGAATGTGGCAGTGGGCTAGCCCAGACAAGTGGATGTGCACTTGGTAACTAACATTCTTAATAAGCTTGCTTCAACCTGCCACAAATTAAAGCTCTGTGACACCTCTAGCACATAAGTGATTTAAAAAAAAAAAAAGCTTGGATTGTGAATAAATAAGCTTTTTTTGATTTGCACTCTGGTTGGCAGTAAATGAAACTTTAGCTTCATGATTCAGTTTGGCTTCTAACTACTTTAATTTGTCTAACTGAACAGTGAGCATCTGAAAATTTTAAAGGGGTGATCCAGGAGTTACCTTTAGGGCTTCTTATTCATAAAAAGCTGTGGGTTGGTCAGAAATGTGTGACATAGTTAAAACTCCATGGCTTTTGGAATAAAATCTTTTTTGCCACTTAGTAGTTAATTAATCTTACACAAGTTATTATACTCCTCCAAGGCTGTTTTGTGATCTATGCAATCATATTTATCTCTAATTTGCAGGATTGTTATATATGGCTTAATCTGTGTAAGGCTCAGTATCCTTATCTTTAAAATGGGGATTATAATAATACCTATCAAGTGGGATTATTGTGACAGTTAAGTGGAGTAATGCATATAAAGCACACACGTAATACCAGTATATATTAAGTTCACAATAATAGCAATTATTATTAAAATATTTTTAAAATTACTAAGTGATTTCATGGTATTTGTACATATATTCTAGTCCATATCAAATTATATATTTCAAAATGTGTATAGTTTATTATAGGTCAGTTATACCTCAATAAAGTAATACTCAGTGATATGTGTGTGTGTGTATCTTCATTGCACTGCAATGATTGTATTTAATGCTGATGCCCAGTAAGACTCCCAAACCTAGATGGAACTAATTATACTAGTGACATGCTTGAAATATGGTTTAAAATTTTTCTTATATTAGTATTTTATGTTTTTATTAATTTTAATATCAATTATATCAATATGCTTAATATTTTAAAGTTAATACTAATATTTTTAAAACACAAGGCAATTGTATTTTACAAACTAATTTTTAAGAGATATATGGGGCACCTGGGTGGCTCAGTGAGTTAAGCATCTGCCTTCAGCTCAGGTCATGATCCCAGGATCCCTGGGATCAAGCCCTGCGTTGGGCTCCCTGCTTAGTGGAGAGTGTGTTTCTCCCTCTGCCCCCTCCCCCACTCATGCATGTGTGCTGTCTCTCTCTGTCTTCAAATAAATAAATAAAATCCTTTTAAAAATACACAAATAGTGAAGCTATAGTTTTATAATTTTTAGTTTGTGTTACTAAGTGTATCACACGCAGGGCAAGGATCCTGCAGGTCACTGAACTGAATCTTCTTAGTAATGCATTAAGATCATAGTCTAATGAGAGCTAGAAGGGATCTGAGAGGTCATTCATGTGGGTTGCTCTCAGGGAGGAGTATTTTAATAGTCTTTTCAGATTACTGTGGTTATTCTTCTTTGATAAACCAGAACTCAAAGTGATGGTTCTTCAAATGTTAGTTTTATTGTGGAATCTGCAGCCATATCAGTATACTTTTTGTACTTTGTTACAGTAAGATCCATTGGTCTGTCCTCCACTTTAATTAGATCCTTTACCAGTACGTAATTTTATAACATCATGCATTCATTGTTCACTTGGAGAGTATTGGTCCTTTGAGTTATGCAGATTTTCTAACATTGACCTATTCTATTATATAATATATATATAAGAAATAACCTGTTAACAGTACCACTGGTCTCATCAGAAAAGTCTTGAAAGGGGCACCTGGCTGGTTCAGTTGGTGGAGCATGTGACTCTTGATCTCAGGATTATGGGTTCAAGCCCCATGTTGGATGTAGAGATTACTTGAAAACAAGATCTTTAGGGGTGCCTGGGTGGCTCAGTCATTAAGCATCTGTCTTCAGCTCAGGTAATGTAATGATCCTGGAGTCCTGGGATTGAACCTTATGTTGGGCTCCGTGCAGGAAACCTGCTTCTCCCTCTCTCACTCCCCGTGCTTGTGTTCCCTCTCTTGCTGTCTCTCTCTCTCTCTCTCTCTCTCTGTCAAATGAATAGAATCTTCAAAAAACAAACAAAACAAAATCTTTAAAAAAAAAAAAAAAAGAAACGAAAGTCTTTAAGCATTAGGAGTCTGTGACATTTATGGTGGCTGATAAGTTTTCCAAGATTTTTTTACTTGAAAACTCAAGTTTTGTCATGGGCAGTTAATACTTCCAAACCTGTTCCTTCAAGGAACAGGCTTGCTTAATTCATTTTGGAAGAAAATCCTGTCAAATACTTAATACCAACCAAATAACCATAGGTTGCCTTCCAGTCATTTCAGTAATAATAGTGTTCTGTGAAAAAAGTAGTTCGTTCAGCACATAAGTCAAACAGTTACACTAGTGCTTTTTCCTCAGCATAACCATCATACTTCTTCATGCAACAGGAGTTTTATGCATACTTCCCATTTGTCACATAGAGAATATTAGAAGAGGTGTACTTGAGAGTCAAGTTTAGTTAAAAGTAATATTTTTTTCTGATTTAACAGGAACATTCCTAAGTTAAACTGGCATTTTTACAGTGAGTACATGGCAGTGGAGACTTTCACGAAGTTTAATGTCACTACCTTGATTTGTGCTAAGGTACCAATATGGCAGTTTTGCCCACCTTTGCTTTTCCACTGTCAGTATAAAAACAGTGAGAAAGTCAAATACCATCTATGTATCATTACGAAAACGATTTTGACCTTGTGGAACCCCTAAAAGGATCTCAAAAAACCTGTGTCTCTAAACCACATTTTAGAAATCATTGGCATAGTTAATATGTTCCTAAGATAATACCAAATTCTTTCTGTAAGAAAAAAAAAACAAAACAAAACTTCAAATAGGCCTTAGGAATATTTACTAATTGGATATATACTATTTGACAAATCTGTTCTTATTAAAGCCATCTCACAGAAAGCCTTTTAGAAAAGGAAATGTTACCCATTTTTATAGAAGAAGCTGAGGTTTGAGATATGAAATATTGATTGGAGTAAATAATAGAACAATAACTACCGAAAGTGTATTCAAACTCAAGACACTCAAGACTTTAGAAGTCCTTGCTTTCAAGAGAATCAGAAGATAAGCCACAAACTGGTAGAAAGATCTACAAAAGATACATCTGAGAAGGGATCTTTATCTAAAATATATGAGGAACTCATGGGGCACCTGGGTGGCTCAGTGGGTTAAAGCCTTTGCCTTTGGCTCAGGTCATGATCTCAGGGTCCTGGGATCGAGCCCTGCATCAGGCTCCCTGCTCGGCGGGGACCCTGCTTCTCCCCCCAACGCCTGCCTCTCTGCCTACTTGTGATCTTTGTCTGTCAAATAAAAAAAATGTTTTAAAAAATCTTTAAAATAGGGGCACCTGGGTGGCTCAGTGGGTTAAGCCTCTGCCTTCGGCTCAGGTCATGATCTCAGGGTCCTGGGATCAAGTCCCGCATCGGGCTCTCTGCTCGGCAGGGAGCCTGCTTCCTCCTCTCTCTCTCTCTCTCTCTCTCTGTCTACTTGTGATCTCTCTCTGCCAAATAAATAAATAAATTCTTTAAAAAAAAAAAATCTTTAAAATAAATGAGAAACTCTTAAAACTCAAAAGAAAATGAACCCAATTAAAAAATGAGCCAAAGACCTTAACAGACATCTTACCAAAAGAGATATACAGATGGCAAATAAGCATATGAAAAGATGTTCCACATCATATGTCATCAGGGAAATGCAAATTTAAAAACTACCTATTAAGGGATGCCTAGGTGGCTCAGTATGTTAAGCATCCAACTCTTGATTTTGGCTCAGGTCATGATCTCAGGGTTGTGAGATAAGCCCAGCATCAGACTCCATGCTGGACAAGAGCCTGGTTAAGATTCTCTCTCTCTCCCGGGGTGCCTGGATGGCTCAGTCACTTAAGCACCTGATTTTGGCTCAGGTCATGATCTCAGGGTCCTGAGATCAAGCCTCACATCAGGCTCCCTGCTTAGCAGGAAGTCTTGGTCCCTCTCTCTCTCTGCCTCTGCCCCTCCCCCTGCTTGTGCGCTCTCTCTCTCTCTCTCTCTCTCTCTAGATAAATGAAATCTTCAAAAACAATTCTCTCCCTCTTCTCTGCCCCTACCTCTCACTTAAAAAAAAAAAAAAAACACACATGAAAAATACCTATTAAGTGACCAAATTCCAGACCACTGACATCACCTAATGCTGGTGAGGATGTGGAGCAGTAGGAACTCTCATTCACTATTGGTAGGGATGCAAAATGTTACAGCCATTTTGGAATGGTTTGGTGGTTTCTTAGAAAACTAAATACTCTTACCATATGATATAGCAATTATGCTTCTTGCTATTTACTCAAAGGAGTTGTAAATTTAGTTCTATACAGTAACCTACACAAAGATATTTTTAGCAACTTTATTCATAATTGCTATAACCTGAAAGCAACCAAGACATCCTTCAGTAGGTGAATGGATAAACAAACTGTGGTATGTCCAGACAAGGGAATATCATTCAATACTAAGAGGAAATGAGATTTTAAGCCATGAAAAGACATGGATGAACTTTAAATGCATATTACTAATTGAAAGAGACCAATTTGGAATCACATTCTGGAAAAGACACACTATGGAGACAAAAAGATCAGTGGTTGCCAAGGGCAGTGAGGGGAGGTGGAGATGAATAGTCAGAGCACAGAAGATCTTTAGAGTGGTGAAAATAACTGTATGATATTATACAATGGATAAATGCCATTATACCTTAAAATGTGCAACACAAAGAGTGAACCCTAATGTAAACTATCGACTTTGAGTAATTATGATGTGTCCACGTAGGTTTATACATAGTAAAAAACACCATTCTGGTGAGTGATGTTGATAATGGGAGAGACTATGCCTGTTTGGGGACAGGGAGTATAGGAGAAATCTCTGTTCTTTCTTCTCAATTTTGTTGTAAACCTAAAATTACTCTTTAAGAAAAGAAAGTTTTTGTAAACAAATAAATAAATATAGATAGATATCTATATATCTCCCATGCCTTTCAACAACATAACCCATTTATTTATATATGTATACAAATTAAATATTATAAATATATATTTTATATGTACAATAGTTTAATTTAATTAAACCTAAGACCCATTTAATATATATAATAGCCAGTGAGATTTTTAGGCATGAAATTTCTTTTACCCCAACCTTTCTCCATCCCTAGGCATTCAGAAGATTATACTCTCAGATGTGCTTTATTTATTTAAAGGTATAGTATTAAATAGTAAAGGAATTTTGGCTTGATTTCATTTTGAATTTGTGAGTCTGTTTTGAATCTCTGCATCTGCGATCATGGAAATCAGAGAATTACAGTCTAACATGGCCAGGGAAAAACTGAATAAAGCCTTGAAATAGATTTGCAAATGAGTCACTGTTCTTCATTATATTAGGTTAAAGCAATCTTGTGATTGAGAGATTACCATTATATATAGGTTAATTAACTAACGTAATGTATGCAAATTTAAATTTTTTAAGGTAACCCCCTTCAACTATAAAGTCAAACAAACCAGCCCTAATCTTTTTTTTCCAGTTCCTTACAAAATAAATACCTCAATGATAGTAGTATCGGTCCTTTACAATTATATAACCATTTGGTTTCACATACATTATCTCAATTTCATTGGATCTTCATACCAACTCTGTGAGAGAGTACATATTGTATTACCCTATTTTGTGATTTAAGAACAGGTTCTATTACACTATTCCCCCTCTATATAACAAATAAGAAATACAGAAATTCTAAGTGATTTTGACCATAGTCATGGGACAATTGAGTGATTCAGCCAGCCTAGAACCTCAGCCTTCTGACTTCACATCTTTTATGTGAATTTAGGTTATGAGTCCTATCAAACATTTATTTCAGCCCTAAATTTCGTGAAATCACTGTCTGAGTAACTATTGTCCCTTCCAAGGGGTTGCTAGCCCCACAGAGACTGCCCCATCTTTATTCCCTTGTATCCCTTTTTCTGTGCCTGTTCCTATGTGCATCTTTTAAACTTTCCAACTTGTTTATATGTTCCTTTAGGACAGACTTCTATTTAATCCACACTGGGCATATAGTAACTCAGAAATTCCTAACCCATCCCCCTGTCCACCTCCCTTCTAAAATGCTGTTTATTTCCCAGAGTCCATAGTCTCTCGTGGTTCATCTCTCACTCCAATTTCTCCCCCTTCATGTTTCCCTTTTCCTAACGTCCTCCATGTTATTCCTTATGTTCCACAAATAAGTGAAACCATGTGATAATTGACTTTCTCTGTTTGACTTATTTCACTATTGCTCAGCCATCAGAAAGGATGAATACCCAACTTTTGCATCAACTTGGATGGAACTGGAGGAGATTATGCTAACTAAGTACTGTGTACTTTTAATGAACACTTTCTTCCAGCTTCTCTTAAAGTCTGTCTTTTAATTTAACATGATTAGGCTATTAGGCAAAAGTAGTCACAGTGGAATCTAATAATCATTTCTTTTCTCCAGGTCCTAAAAATAATGATCATTGGAAAGATAACAGGTCTTCTGTCCATTCAGTAGGTTCAAAAGCCAGCTTTTACATACCTTAATACATATAACCCTTGCAAAAGTCAGTTGAGGAGTGGATAAAGAAGATATGGTCCATATCATACAGTGAAATATTACTCAGCCATCAGAAAGGACGAATACCCAACTTTTGCATCAACATGGATGGGACTGGAGGAGATTATGCTGAGTGAAATAATTCAAGCAGAGAAAGTCAATTATCATATGGTTTCACTTACTTGTGGAACGTAAGGAATAACATGGAGGACATTAAGAGAAGGAAAGGGAAAGTGAAGGGGGTGAAATCGAAGACAGAGACAAACCATGAGACACTGTGGACTCTGAGAAACAGACGGAGGGTTTTAGAGAGGAGGGGTGTGGGAAGTGGGTGAGCCTGGTGGTGGGTTTTAGGGAGGGCAAGTATTACATGGAGCACTGTGTGTTATACGTAAACAATGAATCTTGGAACACTACATCAAAAACTAATGATGTATTGTATGGTGACTAACATAACACTAAAAAAACAAGTCTGTTGAGGTAGTTAAGGCAGGGATTATTCACCTCAATAAATGGAAAATTCTGGCATAGAATAGAGAAATGACTTCCCCAAGTGCAGGAGGCTGGGAAATAAATGAATTGAGATTTTTCTGGCTCCTGGTCCAAGTATTTCCATTATACTACACTGCTTCTTATTGTCAGTGACATTTACCATCATTATTGTTTCATTATCAGAGGATTTTAGGGTGGGGGAGGAGGACTTTTTTTAATGAAAAATATTGTGAAAGTAACGTGACTTGAAATTTAGCCTGTAAAAAAGAAAAGAAAAGAAATTTAGCCTGTGCTTCTTATCCAAATTAGCTTTGCTTTTGTTTGTACTAAAATAAAAGCAATTGAGCCAGTTGTAACAAATGTTGATGAATATGACAGATAGGAAGACAGAATTATATAGTTTTGCTTTTAAAAACTATTATTATTAATCAGGTTTTCTAGCATTTGTAAGAGACAACGCCAAAACATCTAGATGCCAAAACAAACTAACAAAACCTCTAACTAGGGGGCACCTGGCTGGCTCAGTCAATAGAGCATGGGACTCTTGATTGCAGCATAGTGAGTTGGAACCCCACATTGGACATAGAGATTACTTTAAAACATAAATAAAATAAAATGAATAAAGTGGCAAAGGTTATACCCCAAGTTAAAAAAAAATTTAAAAACCTCTAACCAGACTAAAGAAAAAATAATCAAATACAAATGATCTTTATCAGTATAATCTACATGAGAGCACACACCTCACGTGATTGAAAATACATGTGTAATCATGTGACATTTGCCTTTTTCATTCTAATATTTGTCTTCAGATAATTAGCTTGATTATAACACATGTTTGAATTGTAGTTATGACCAACCCACTGTTTTGTCCTTGATTGGTCTCTATGAATTTACAGATATTTGGGTTTCCTTGTGTATCAGTTTAATTCACACTTCCCTAAAAGTTACCAAAAGTGTTTCACTGTGCTAATGGAGACCCTATTTTATTTTTAAAATAATGAAAGAAACATGATATCATCATTACGTTAAATAGACAAATGTGTCATTTCATGAACACCAAAGAAAAACACCCTCTTTGGGCTATTTAATATTGTTTTAATTCCTCTAGATTGACCAAAGTGACGTGTATTCATATTTGCTCATATTTTCCCAAATTTAATTTAAACCTCAAATTAGTTATTTAATATCTGACCCACTAAAAACTTTAGTAGGAGTAAACGTATTTGGCTTTAATTGTGTTGGGTAAACTAGGCAGATTCTTTGGGTAATATATCATAATGGTAATAAAAATTAACTGAGTTAACCATTTGTGTGCCAAGGACTGTGCAAGGTGCTTTACATATATTGTAGATTCCTCAGCTATAACAATCTGATATTGTGGTTTAATATGATTAAAACATAATGACATTGTTACCATCTGTAGAAACTTCTTTTTAATGCCTTCAGCAAATGCTATTCCAGGGTACCTTCCAAAAGAGGTTTATAGAGTGCTTCCCTGGGAATTAGTAAACTGAAGTATTAATTCTAATTAGAAAAGTAACAGACACACTGGTGGTGGGTGGGGATGTGGAGATATATATATGATTAGCTTTATTTTAGGCCTGTTACAGTATCCTGGAACACTACTCTTTTGTCTTATGAAAAGTGACCTTGACTAAAAATAAACTTTGGGACTACATCAAAATAAAAAGCTTCTGCACAGCAAAGAAAAAAACCAACAAAATTAAAAGACAACCTACTGAAGGGGAGAATATATTTGCAAATGACATATCCAATAAAGTGTTAGTATCCAAAATATATAAAGAACTTAATACAACTCAACACCTCAAAACCAAATAATCCAATTAAAAAATGGGCAGAAGACATGAACAGACATTTCTCCAAAGAAGATATGTAAATCGCCAACAGACACATGAAAAGATGCTCAACATCACTCATCATTAGGGAAGCGCAAATGAAAACCAAAATGAGTTATCATCTCACACCTGTCAGAATAGCTAATATCAAAACACAAGAAACAAGAATTGGTGAGGATGTGGAAAAAGGGGAACCCTCTTACTCTGTTGGTAGGAATGCAAACTGGTGCAGCCAGTCTGGAAAACAATATGAAGTTTCTCCAAAAAGTTGAAAATAGAACTACCCTAGGATCCAGGAATTGCCCTACTGGGTATTTACCCAAAGAATACAAAAGTACTAATTCAAAGGGATATGTGTACCCCAATGTTTATAGCAGCATTATTTACGATAGCCAAATTATGGAAGCAGCCAAAGTGTCCATCAATTGATGAAAGAATAAAGAAGAGGTGGCATATATATACAGTGAACTATTATTTCACCATAAAAAGGAATGAAATCTTGACATTTGCACTGACATGGAAGGAGCTACAAAGTATAATGCTAAGTGAAATAAGTCAGGCAGAGAAAGATATGCCATATGATTTCACTCGTATGTGGAATTTGAGAAACAAATGAACATAAGAAGAAAAAATAGACAAACCAAGAAACAGACTCTTAATGATAGAGAACAAACTGAATGGTTATCAGAGGGAAGGTGGATGGGGAGGGGGAGGATGGGTAAAATAGGTGATGGGGATTAAGGAGTGCACTTATTGTAATAAGCACTGGGTGATGTATGGAATTGTTGAATCACTATGTTGTATACCTAAAACTAATATAACACTTTGTATGTTGACTGTGCTGGAATTAAAATAAAAACTTAAGACCGCTGGGGACCTTTGACGACTGAGTCGGTGTTACAGCTTTTGTATTATTCACTCCCTGGGCTCTACAAGCAGGCCAGGCATCATATCACCTTACAGGTGGTATGGAGGAGAATACCAAGATGTATGTTGGTAATCTGGGAACCAGTGTCAGCAGAGGAGAGTTAGAAAGAGCTTTCAGTTATTATGGTCCCTTCAGAACCGTGGACTGTGAAAAATCTCCAGGATTTGCCTTTGTGGAATTTGAAGATCCTAGACATGCAGAAGATGCAGTGTAAGGACTGGATGGGAAAGTGATTTGTGATTCCTGAATAAGAGTTGAATAATCAACAGGCATGCTTTGGAGATCTAGTTTTGATAGAATACCTGCCCAACATTCCTTTGATCCCAGTGATAAATGCTATGAGTGTGGTGAAAAGGGACATTATGCTTATGATTTTCATCGTTACAGCCAATAGAGGAGAAGGAGGTCACAGTCTAGATCACATTTAAGATGCAGAGGTAGGTGATACTCTTGCTCATGTAGCAGGAGCAGGGAAAGGAGTCAAGATCAGCATTTCCTCAGCCATCAAGATCTGTGTCTCTTTCAACATCAGCTTCACACAGAAGATCTAGGTCTGGTTCTATAAAAGGATCAAGATCCCTGTTGAGGCCAAGGTCAAGGTCAAGATCCAGGTCTCTTTCACTACATACAAGAAGCAGCCAAATTCCAGATCTCTACCTCCAAAAAGAATTCGTTCCCCATCAGGAAGTCCGCAAAGAAGTGCAAGTCCTGAAAGAGTGAAGTTCTCAAGTTCACCTTTTAGGGAAAGGTCATTTCATTTACATTATTATAAGGGATTTGTGATGTCTGTAAAGCATAACCTAGGAAGATTATTTCTGTCATCCAGTCAAAATGGATCTGGATTATAACTCTAAATTCACAGCGATAATGTGAATGTATTAACATCCTGTGGTCTGAAAATGTGGGGTTTTATTTGGCACATTTAAATAAAATATTTCTAACTAGAAAAAATAAATATAAATTAAAACTTAATAAAAGAGGGGTGCCTGGGTGGCTCAGTTGGTAAAGTGTCTGCCTTCAGCTCAGGTAATGATCTCAGGAATCTAGTCTGCCTCCCCCTTTGCCCCTCCCCCCATTCCTCTTCGTTCTCTCGCTCTCTCTTTTTTGAAAAAACTTAAAGAAAAAAATAGATTAGAGGGGGAAAAAAAGAAACCAACCCTGCTGACATCTTTTTGGGTTTTTTGGAAGATTTATTATTTGTCAGAGAGGGAGAGAGAGAGGGAGCCCAGGCAGGAAGAGAAGGAAGGGGCAAAGGGAGAAGCAGGCTCCCCACTGAGCAGGAGCCTACTGTGGGACTCTATCCCAGGACCCTGGGATCCTGACCCAAGTCGAAGGCAGGTGCTTAACTGAGTGAGCCACACAGGCATCACTCTGCTGACGTCTTGATTTCAAGACTTTCAACCTCTAGGACTGTGAGAAAATAAATTTCAGTTGTTTAAGCCAAAACAATAATAATAATGATGATAATGATAATAATAACCTTGACTATTGTAACATGCCATATGCAGAAAAATTTCAAATTTTCAAAGCCTTCCTGGTTAACATAATACTGGGGCTACTAAAGTGAGCTTTCTAATCTAACTTCAGAAATCTAGAAAATATTGGGGCACCTAAGTGGCTCAGTCCATTAAGTGTCTGCCTTCGGCTCAGGTCATGATCCATGGGTCCTGGGATAGAGCCCTGCATCAGGCTGGCTCCCTGCTCAGTGGGGAGTCTGCTTCTCCCTCTCCTTCTGCCCCTCCCCCTGCTCGTGTGGGAGTGTGTGAGCTCTCTTCTTTCTCTCTCAAATAAAATCTTTAAAAAAAGAAATCTAGAAAATCTCTAAAGGAGCTTTTTTGAGACATTGCCTCATTTTGTTTACGAATGGTGGATTCTTCTTTTTGCAGATGTGTCTTGCTGAATCAGGGCTATCCTATCCCTGCCATCGACTTACAGTGGGCAGAAGATCTTCACCTGCACAGACCCGAGAGCAGTCCGAAGAGGTAAGCTTTTTTGCCAAGCTTTTCGGTGAATAGGAGGCCTGTCCTCCACCTACCTGCCCACTTCCTATTCTTTTTTATCTGCCACAGCAGTGAATAGGTAAAGTAAATGTAGCATGAATAAAATCTCAGTAATTCCTGAAGGCAGAAACTTTTCATGTGAGTTTATTGCTAATGTGCTCCTTCTTGGTCTATAAGTTTCATGTTTCATCAGACAGAATTCAGGCGGATTGGTTGAAATGAGTTTTACTTAGAATTGACAGGTTGACAAAGGATTTTCTTCATTGCCAACTATATAATTGAGTACATTTATTAAGACTGATCCTGAAGGTCCTTTAACTCATTGAGTTGGAGCACCTTCTAGGATCCAGGTATTGTGCTTGATACTATGTAACAAAGATGGATAACAATATATCCATACCAAGGTGCTCAGAGTCAAAGGAGATAGATTAATAAACTAATAATAATGGCAAAATGTAACAAAAGCATTGATAGCGCATAGAATACTATAGAAGCAGAGAAGAGGGGCAGATAAGATTGAATATGTTTGTGTATAGGATGTACCTGTGTGTATCTTTGTGGGTCTGAACAAAAATGTTAAAAGGCAGTATCTTTTCCATGGCTACAAATAGCAATCTGAGTCCAACTATGACTTTGATTATAAGGTAATGGGAAAGATAGCTTGGGTATAACAATTTATCTGTTAAAAAGCATTTATTGAGCTCCTACTATGTGCTAAAGAAAAATCATCACCATGACTTAAAAAGTGTATGTGATGGGGTCATAACTAAATAGCACAGGAAAACATTATTTAGCTCAGTGTTTTCAGTCCAATAAAACATTTTTCCATTTATAGTATATACAAAATATGGTTGTGAATTTTTATTTAAACTGACTGTGTTTTGGACACTCCCTACAGAAGCTGCCACAGGACTTCTCCAGCTATCCTCTGAAATGCATTTATATCACTTAAATATGTGAAAGGGAAATGGGACTGCATAAGCTCCATTCTAGTCCATGATCATCCTGTGAAAATGATAATTTGCAATTCTGGTTTTTAACATTTTTTTTAGAAATCCACAAATCCACAAATTTTTAGAAATCCTGCTACAAATATTACTATACTGTTTTCTTAGGCCTCTAAAAATGTTAATTTCCTTTAAAGAGCCCACACCATTTTATTCAGCATTTTATCTCAATCATCTTGAAAGAAAACATGTATTGAGTTTCACTGCTTGGCAGAAATTACCAGAAATAATTTACTAAACTATTTCTTTCTTGTGCGTGTGTTTCTAATGCTAAAGTAGGTTGTGCTTCAACCCTATAATGGATAAATCTACTACATTAAAATGTGGTAGCTTCACCTAAAATTTCTGTTTCTGTGCTTGAAAGATGATAGATACCCATTTCACTTCATTTTATTTCCTTCTCTCACTTTCACCATTATATGTGTTATTTGGGTGGTCCCTCCAGCAAAAATAAGTCAATCCCATACAGGAAGAAATAGTGTTTATGAGGCTGGCATACTGTTTAGGTTAGAGAAGAAGGTAGAGTGGAATTAAGTGGCTTTGCTAAACTGAAAGAGCCGCAGTCTTGGGAATATCTTAAAATGTGATTATTTGTGATGAAATCATTATTTTTCCTTCCCTGGCTAACTGTAAATATCACCTTTTTAAGGGGCTAGTGAGAAATGGGCAACTGTGACTCAGGCTTTTATGCTGCCGTAGAATTATACAGCTGGAAGGGATTTTTAAAATTTGATTTCCCCTCTTCTATCCATTCATCCCTCATTCATTTAAACATTTAATGTCTTCTAGGTGCTTATCATTAGGACCACAGTCTGTATGCTAAAAGAGCTCACTCAAAATATCCCCTCAAAATACACCTATGTTTTATCTCCAGTAACAAGGCAATCAGTTCTATTGTTGAGCAGCTCTGTCTCTTGATATCTTCTTTAATTAACTGGAATCTGTGTCCTTGTATCTTCCACCCAATGGTTCTGCTTCTCTTTTTTCTGCTTTTAACCCTTTTCCTACATGATTTCATGTTTCAGGACAATTACCATTTTTCTATTGATTGAAGCCTTGAGTTAGGAAGAAGATATGTAAGACTAGTAGTTAAATTTAAGCTTTGAATTTTATGGATTGTAGTTATGTGTCCTCTAGCTAGGGGAATTTTTTTTCTTACATCCTCCTTCTGGTCCTGCAAGTATTTTTTTCTTAATGATAATTCACCATTTTTCTTTCCTCCCCAGCCTTCCCTTGCTTCTGAGCCTCCTTTTAAGGATCTTTCTATATATGAATACCTAGCTAATACCTTCCTCTCCTTTCTGCAGCTGCTTGAATGGGACAAGATAGGGGCCCATTGACCCAGACTTCTTGAGAATTGTCCAGTCCTTAGTTGATTGTGGAAGAGAGGGGAGTGCCCCAAGATTAAAACAAAAAAAAACAAAAAAAAACAAAAACAAAAAAACCTTCCAGTGTAGTAGATGCTAGTTAGTAACTTAAGGAAACATTTATTGAATGCTCACTATGTGCTAGTCAGATGGATATAAACTGGTAATTTCATATTATATAATGTTAAAATTAAGCAAGCACAAGATACTAGGGCACAATTGTGGGGGTTGAAGGCATAACACTCAAGAATGTTTGCAAGCAAAAGCCATGTTTGCCTTATGCACTTCTGTAGCCCTAACATCTAGTGTAATACCTGGCACATACCAGCCACAAAATAAATATTGGTGAGTGAGTATTTCTTAAAAAAGAAGAAGGAGAGGGGAAGAAGGAAGAGGGAGTAGGGAGAGGAAGAGAAAGAAAGACTATAGGAATTTATATCCAAATCAAATTATAAAGAATGAGGCCCAGTCAGCCAAATGAAGAAACATGGAAATAGTATTTCATTCAAAGGAAACCGCATGATCTGATGTAGTGTATGCACAGAGATGAGCACAGTTTGGTGGTGTTCGTGCAAAATAAAGTGAGAGACAAAGATAAGAGTGAGGTGATGGGGCACCTGGGTGGCTCAGTGGGTTAAAGCCTCTGCCTTCGGCTCAGGTCATGATCCCAGAGTCCTGGGATCGAGCCCCGCATCAGGCTCTCTGCTCCACAGGGAGCCTGCTTCCTCCTCCCTCTCTGCCTGCCTCTCTGCCTCCTTATGATCTCTCTCTGTCAAGTAAATAAATAAAATCTTTAAAAAAAAAAAAAAAAAAGATAAGAGTGAGGTGAAAGTGAATGGGTCTACAGGTCAAGTTGGGAACTTGAACTCTGGGCAGCCATTGAAGGCTTTTAAGTGACAAATGATTTTCTTTCCCCAAATAACATTTTAGAGAAGAGTACTTTGCTGCTGTGCAGAAGGTAATGTAAGGGAAGGAAGACTGGAGGCAGAAAAATCAGATATGAGTCTATTGTAATAGCACAGTTAAAGGATAATGAGATCCTGAATTAGAACTGGTTACTGATAGGATTTATGGGAGGAGAGAAAAGGAAGAGATAAGAATGATACCTAGGTTTTGGTATAAGTGACAGAAAATATTCATTCAGTATTCATTTGACAAGTTCTGATTACATGCCCCTCTGTGCCTGGTATTGATGTAGGTGTCAGAATATGGCTGTGAACAAAGCAAAGTTTTTGCATAAAGGATCTTATACCTAATAAAATGAAATTGAACACAGATAATTGCCAAAAATTTGTATTTCAATTTTTAAAACTTGGTGAGACAAGTATTCAGCGTGTCTGCTGTGGTCCTACCATTACTATTTGGTATTTCACCTCAGGCAGACAAGCTAAATAGTAATCAGGTTACTTCTGAACATTTCCATCTGCATGCCCACTATACATTCACTGTGTAAAAAATTGAACTTACCATATCTCCCCAGAAACCTGTTTCCTTACCCATATTAATGATCATTGCCAATCCAAGCCAAAACTGTTCATTCTAATCACTGAGGGACCTCCTGTTCTTTGAAACTGTACCAAATGAACTGATACATTGCGATTTTTATGACCCTTTCCTTTTGACTATTCAAATAAGTATATTTTTATGTTTTCCTTTGGAATGGGAATTTCTGGAAGGCCTGAACCATGTTTTATCTATCTCTGTATCGCTAGCTTTTAACCTGTTGATTTGATATAAGTAGTTGGTGAAAGGAACATCTGCTTCAGTTACAAGCTTGCCTTAGTGCTGAGTATATGTAGAGTCTAAATTTTGTGTCAAATGGTTTGGTTCTTTCTCCTCTAGGAATGTTGCTCTGATTTTTCCCATTCCCTGTTCATTAAGTGTTCTCTTCTAAACTTGCCTGTCATAACACTTAACACTCGGTATTATAATTATCTGTATATATTATATAGTATTCCTTAAGAGAATATAGACTGTATCTTTCACACAGGTCTAGGCAGTGTGGCATTTACTAGGGGTTTGTAAATGTTTGTTAAATGATAATGGGAATAAATGAATGCCGATAAACAGCCGAAAGAGAATCATGAATTTTTTTAGCTGTTTTTCAAATTCTGAGTAAATAACTTCTCTGAATTCAAAGAGTTTTAAGGCTGCCATGGCTAAACCAAGAGATTATGTATTCTCATCTGCAAACATTAATGAAAAAAAGATTGTTTATCTCATTTTTTAGAAAAAGCTTTTCCTAACCTGTTAGATGGCTGATAAGAAAATGTGAAGAGATTGGGAGTTCCTTATACATAATTAAGTAGCTCATTCTTGCAGATACTTCAATAATTCATATTTGAAATATACTTTTTCCAACAAAATTGGCTTTTTAGATAACTCCCTTTGAAGATGTTGTTGTAGGATTTTGCTTTCTGTGTCTGAAGAGATTTGGGAACTGTACACTTTGTGAAGACAAAATGAATAATGAGTTAGTTACATAGGCACAAGATTAAAATCACTATCTTACTATGATATATATAAAGTTCTGTTGTTATGGAAAGGGGCTATTATTTGATTAAAAACTGGATTAGGAGAAGGAGTTTAGATGTGGGGGAGTAAGGTAAAAGGAGTGAGAAAAAAAGATGATATGTAGAACAATTCTTTTTCATCTCAGTGTCCTACAACCCTAAAACCCTAAAACCCGATGCCTCTTAAAGGGAAGGGTGAATGTTAGGCAAGACGAAGTGAAGGCTGAGATGATAACTTAGCTGATAGAGAATGTGACAAAGTTCATCATACTGGACCTTTGTTTCTTTCCATTAGCCTGTGAACCTGACGAAGCATCCTACAGGAGTATGTAGTGTACCTTTTAGATCCTGCACCTTCACCTGTTTAAGAAATCAGAGTCTCAAAGTTCAGAGACCTTCATGCTCTAGATATTTGCGTGCCTGAAACACAGAGGGAATTCAAGCACAGTAGTAGTCCTATAGATGTGTTGTTTTGTAGAGGATGCTCCCTTACTACTTTGAAATGAGAAAGGGTTTTTGATTTTTTTTAAAAGATTTTATTTATTTATTTGTCAAAGAGAGAGAGACATAGAGAGCACAAGCTGGAGGAGTGGTAGGCAGATAGAGAGGGAGACTCTCTGCTGAGCATGGAGCCCTTTGTGGGACTCGATCCCAGGACCCTGGGATCATGACCTGAGCTGAAGGCAGACACTTAACTGTCCGAGCCACCCAGTGTTCCAGTTTTTGAATTTTTAGCTGTTGAATTGCTGAAACTAGAAAATCTTTGCCCTACAAAGCAAAACACTAAAGTAAGATTAGGATTATAAGTAGAACCAAGGTGTCTGTAAGAAATAGTGGTGCAGTCAGAATAGCAGAGACTGCTTAGGACAAGGACCATTCATTTTTACTCATCCAGTAAGTATTTGTTCATTATCTTCTCTAGTCAAACTATGGGGAAGACTTTCTGTTGGATAAGGGGGAAAATGTTACAGTTCTGGGCATTAGTGTTTGGTTATGCCCAAGGAGGAAATGCTAGGCTGAGTCAAATAGAGTAAATATCTTGGCTTCTTCATTTGAAGCTGTTAGACTTGCTAGATCAGTAGTTTTAAAAATTGTTCCAGTGTCCTAAGATCCTTCAGAGGTAACCCAACTATCAAAGGGATATGAGAAAGAAAAGGCCAAGCCTAGGAGGAGCATTAGACTTTCCATTGGCCTCTCCCTGCATCAACCAGACTGTTCTTACTTTTGTCTATTGTATGCACTGTAATTTTACATACTATTTTGGCTTGGGCCAGGGAGAGAGGTAACCCTGTGGAAAGAAGTTTGAAAACGATTGATAAGAAGATGTTTAAAATCTGTGGTTTTTATGACTAGCTAACCTCTAACATCCCTCTAATCAAGATTTATGAGTCTTTGATTCTAAGTTTCTCTTAATGCTTTTCTGGAAAATACTTATCTCTAAGTTAGGCTCTTTTGCGTAGACCAGAATCAAATAGTTTCCCCATTTTCATAGCTTAAGTACATAGTGCCAAATTTTAAAAAATAGAAATTTCATATATTAAATAATCTTTGTAGGCTTTGTTTATTGAACATATACAGATAGGCATTTAGCCACGTACCTTGCTGAGACTCCCTTTGCATCCAAGGCATAAATATTTGTCAGTATTTACAGTTTGGATGTTTTAGATCTCAGTATTTTTGAGATTCCATTCTTACCTAGAGATTAGCAGCCTAGTTCATATTTTGAATCTGATATTTTTAATTGTAATACTTTAAATCTCAACTGATACTGCTAAAAACAGAATAAACAGAGCGTGTTTATCAGTGCCCAGCATGTAGTAAATTCTCAATAAATGTTTACTGACTAAAAGTGCATCTCATATTTAATAGCCTGCACTTTACAAAGAGCTTTTATATAGTTTATTTCATGTTATCTCCAATAACACTGATGATAGTATACCATAGTCCATTAATGAAAAATTTGAGAACCATTGCAGTAAGGAAGTGGCAAGTTTGAAATAGAGATTACTGTGAGCTTTTTAAAAGACACATATAGCTTGCTTTGTCTTTGACCTGATTATACCCCTCTCGTCATTTACTGAGCAAATATTTATCAAGCACTGAATTGTGTACTATGTTCTGGGGATAAAACAGTTGTATGAGTTGTATGCATCCTTCATTTTCCCTCAGGTTCCAACCTTTAGCCAAGGGGTATCACAGCAAGTTTAGGAATATATGTAAGCCTTGGGGCACTTGGGTGGCTCAGTGGGTTAAGCCTCTGCCTTCAGCTCAGGTCATGATCCCAGGGTCCTGGGATCAAGCCCCACATTGGGCTCTCTGCTAAGCAGGGAGCCTGCTTTCCCCCAACCCCCGCCTGCCTCTCTGCCTAGATGTGATCTCTGTCTGTCAAGTAAATAAAGAAAAGAAATATATGTTAGCCTTAAAATGAAAAATATTAAGCTTTACTCTAGCAAATGGCTTCTTATTTAATAAAACTGCTATAATACTATTGTCCTATTGTGATTACATAACTTGTATTTTAGAATTCGATTCCTAAAGTTCATATAAAACTAATCAGCACTTTTCTTAAATAGCAAAGCACCGATGTTCATATGGTTAGTGATAGTGATGGAGATGACTTTGAAGATGCTTCTGAATTTGGGGTGGATGATGGAGAAGTATTCGGCATGGCATCATCTGCCCTGAGAAAATCTCCAATGAGTGAGTATTAATAGCTCTTTGGGGCCAGCACTATAATTCTACTTCCTCCTGCAGAAACTTATAAAGAACAATGAACTTAAAAATCTCTTACTAACTTTCCAGGTTTGGAGAGAGAACATACAGCAAGCAGGCACAATATTCATTAGAATAGAATCAGAGCCTCTTGAGTTTTGATTTTACTAAGCTTAGCAATTCCCAGAGCTTTAGTAAAATTCATTAAACATGCAAGGGAATGTATAACTTATGTTTCACATATATATTAGTTATGAGTCTTTGTCTTTACTTTAAACCTAGAGGTTGATAAACAAATAGCTGTATTTTCTCTGACTGTGCTTGTTTCCCCCGCATCTTAGTAGAGGTACCAGTTTTAAGAATAGTTATATTATTTTTCCATTCACTGGTACCACCTTTGGAAGGAAAAAAAAGTAAACTAAATGTGCCATCTCCTTCTGTTTAACTTTACAAGGTATATACTGTAGAATCACAGGAAGTACTATATGCAAAATTACTCTTAAAATAAATCCTTAAATGACTCATTTACTCAGTGAAGTTAGGAAACTCCATTGGGCAGAAATAGATGTGATATTTACTTAAAATTAACCATCTTCCTTATAAATGAGATTTTTAAAATAACTTGAGATCATTTTATATAATTTATTCACAAGATGTCATTTTAAGAAAACACTGAAATCCTAATTGATGACTGGCACATACTTGAAATGCTAGCAGGATTGTGTCATTTGGCTTTCCAAAATTTATGAGCTTGAAATTTTTTCAAGGTTCTTTTTTAAGGTTTGATGAAATCTTCTAATGTATGTCAATTTAAAATGTCTCCTCAAATATATCACAGAAGCTAAAATTTAATTTTATTTCCTCTTTATTGATTAAATATATTTCTTATATGTGGGATTAGATGTTATGTGGTTTGTTTTTTGTGTCTATTTGTTTTGTTTTTTTTGTTTTTGTTTTTTCTTTTGTTTGTTTTTTAGTGCCAGAAAACGCAGAAAATGAAGGAGATGCCTTATTACAATTTACAGCAGAGTTTTCTTCAAGGTAGGGTTAGGACATTAACTATATAAAATTGATGTTCTTTTAATGCCACTGTGATTTTTCTGGAGCAATTTTAGTCATAGATTGTCTTTAATTTCTCTATACAGTATTCAAAAGATACATTTATCAGTTTATATAGTCTTATAGTTTAACACATCCTATTCAATGTCAGATAACTAGTAAGCTATTTATGCCACTTTATCATCTTATCTCTGTTTCTTTATGGAAGCAAAATAAATGGGTCACTAATTAATATATTGACTATATTCGCAAAAAGTCTGTAGGTTATAGGATACTAATTTTTGGCATATCCTAGAAAAACAAAATATCCTTTAAAATAATATAAAATTTAAAAATAATTAAAAATTTTTAATATAAGCGCCTTTTTTCTTTTAATTTTTGTTTTGAAACTGTCAACATTTCTTCTTTTAAGAGTCTAATATAAAATGTTTTATATGCATTTGAGATTCTTACAAGGTATTTAAGTAAAAAGGATTTAAATATTTAGCCCTAAATTTTTGTGTAAATGATATTTCTCTTTAGTTCTGTTTTCTAATGTAATACAATTTGGAAACTTTGCAAGTTCAATTTTTTTTCCCTCTCTGTTGGACTTCCAGAATAAATGGAAAATTAAGGTTACTCTAAGGAAAATCTTATGAAAGTGGATAACCAGGAATTGCTGCTTATAAATGGCATGTTTTTGTAGCACTTATTGAATCCATTTGCTAGATGTACTTAAAATTCCTGTATTCTAATATTTTCACTATAGGCCAAGAAGAATCTAAGAACTAATGAAGTGCATTACCAAGCCTTTAAAGAAATGTTTTAATGTTTGGTCTATAGTTAAAAGACATTAGTCCCAACATTTATTTTAAAATGGTGATTAGACTTATGAAACTTTGAAGTAAATTTGAAATGTTTTTAAATTAATAGATATAATTTTTCCTATAGATATGGTGACTGCCATCCTGTATTTTTTATTGGCTCATTAGAAGCTGCTTTTCAAGAGGCCTTCTATGTGAAAGCCCGAGATGTAAGTGCAATCTTACCTTTTGTAATTAAAAAGTACATCGCATAGGTTTACCACCAGGCCTCAGGCAATGCTTAATGTTTTCTGTTTTTTTCAGATTGAAGACTTGATTTTGTTTGTGGTTCATCTACCAGCTTAATCATCACCAAGATTCCCATTTCAGAGGGGCAGTAGTGTAATAGGGTATTTCTGGCTCTTTGTAGATGGCCTTGTCAAGCTCTGAAACAGGAGTGTTTTTGTAGGGGAAAAAAAGGTAGACATGGGACCAGGCTATATGTATATGTTCTTTTCAGTTAATGTGATTGACAGTTTCTTGCTAAAGGACTTGTCTTTCAGTCTTTTCCCAATATGATTCCATCTAATAGTATATACCTATAATATAATATTTTTATCTCAAAAGCCACTTTAAACAACAAAAATATAGAAATGGGCATTGTGATCTTAAAGTCAGGTACATTGGCATTTATAACAAGAATTCAGAAGATACATTTCCAGCAAGAAGTTTCTATGCAATTACTCTTTATATGTTGACCCAGCAGTGGAGAGCTCAGTAATCTGTTTCCTACCTATCTGCACAACTTTAGCTCTCCTGTTCCCCTGCTTTACACTTAAATCTAGCAATGATGTACCGTTTTTGTTTCTCCATAATCTTACTCTT
Organism: Martes martes; assembly: GCF_963455335.1. NCBI lineage: Eukaryota > Metazoa > Chordata > Mammalia > Carnivora > Mustelidae > Martes > Martes martes. The sequence continues at coordinate 151,684,620 of NC_137891.1, forward strand.
TGTTCATGCTTCTCCACTGAAAGGAATGCCTTTATTCTGCCCTTTACCTGGTTAACTTCTGCTCTCTGACACTTAATTGTCCCTAACTCTTCAACTATCATACAATTGGACCCACCTTTAGTCCTTTGTAATGATACCCTCTGCTCATCTTATTACATTTAACACGTTGCTTATCATTATCTATTCTCTGTATATATGTCTTCTCAAGAGATTTGATTTTTCTCTTTGGCAGTGACTGTACCTTACATCCCTAGTAAATATTCTATATATTTAATGAATGAAGAAAATAAAAGAGTGGGAAGGAAGAAATAGTATGTAGATGAAGTAGAGGGAATTTTGAGAATAGAGTACAAGGAAGACTCTGAAATTTCTAGTTTCTAGTTTATCTTAAACCCTCACCTAAAGAAAATTTCATTTTAAGCAAATTTTAAAAACTGACAGTAATTATTAATCAAACTTAGAGCAATCAATGATGATATAATGAAGTAGAATAAGAAACACAAACTGTTCTTTACCCTAAGAATAGTGGAATAGCCCATTATAAATGCTGTGTTAGTCTATGTTTTAACTATAAAATTTTTATTAAATGGATGTCATTTTTGAAGAAATAAATATTTATAATAATACATATTTATAGTTTACATAAATACAGGTTTATGGAAAATATTGAAAAGCAAAAAAAATATTCTAACACAGATTAACAGTTAGCTTTATGATACAGTTTTTTCCATATTTTTAAATACATTTTGATGAAAACTTTTGTGTATATTTAGTATTATCAGGTTGTGTTGTAATCTTGTTAAAACAGTTTATTTTCACCTTTTAATATTATATGATCATTTGCTTAATTATATTTTACAATATTTTAACTTTTTATTAAAATAATTTTTAATATTGAAGAAGTAAAAAGAATAGCACAATAAACACCCAAATCCCCTATCCCTAAATTTAATAACTAATAAATTTTGCCATGTTTGCTTCTTTCATATGCAAGCATCCCACAGTTTTAATGGAGATAGAAGCCTTAATAACTTCAAAAGTTTAACTGCCACACATTTATAAAAGAGCAGCATTTGGGGGCTCCTGGGTGGCTCAGCGGGTTAAAGCCTCTGCCTTCGGCTCAGGTCATGGTCCCAGGGTCCTGGGATTGAGCCCCGCATCGGGCTCTCTGCTCAGTAGGGAGCCTGCTTCCTCCTCTCTCTCTGCCTGCCTCTCTTCCTACTTGTGATCTCTCTCTCTCTCTCTGTCAAATAAATAAATAAAATCTTTTAAAAAAAAAAAAAGCAGCATTTGAAACATAATTATTTACATTTTTTATACTTATTTAGATTTGTGATTTTGATGAATGAATTTTTAATGATTTTTTTTTCATTTCCTCTCTGATTGAAAATGGTAAACATTAACTGGAACAGAAAATAAATGTAAAATTTATTATTTAAAATATGCAAAAACAAATAAAAAAATTAAAGTTTCACATGATTTTGTAAAATTTTGCAGCAGTTAAATTTTTGAAATGATTAAAACTTAAACTGCTTGAAAGTATTTATACCTTTTTATATTCAGTATTTTTTGTTAAATTACATATCTTACACCTAAAAACATCTATGTATTTTCCAAAAAATAATGATACTCTCTTACATAGTCACCATACCATTATCGCATGTAACAAAATTAGCAGTAATGCCCTTATATCATCTAATATCCAGTGCATATTCATACTTTACCAGCTATCTCCAAAATGTCTTTTTAACTATTTTTTTGAAACCACCGTCTACTCAAGAATCACAAATATTTGGTTGTTAGATTTTTTTTTTAATATTTTTATTTATTTTAGAGAGATGGTGTGAGAGAGCGTTTTGGTGGGGAGAGGCAGAAGGAGAGAGAGAAACTCAAGTTAGACTCCCCTTTGAGTAGGGAGCCTGTCATGGGGCTCGATCTCGTGACCCTGAGATCATGACCTGAGCCAAAATCAAGAGTCGGACGCTTAACTGACTTAGCGACCCAGGCACCCTATGGTTGTTAGGTTTCTTAAATCCCTTTTAAACAAGCATCCTCTCCTCCCTGCCTCTCTTTTTCCCCCCATAACATTTGCTTTGTGAAGAATCATGCTTTGTTATATTTAGGTCAAAATTTTTTTCGCAAGAATGCTTTTAAATAATACTGAATACTTCATTAAAACAGAACTGTAATGGTTATAGAGTCTCACTGTATGGCCATGTTATTATATTTAAACAATCACTTATTAGACATAAATAAGGTTGAAAGTAGTTAAAGTAATCAGAAAATGTTAGGGCCTTTGTGAACTATAACTCCGAAAATAGGCAGAGATGTCTTTTAAATCCCACTTAAAAAGCTACCCTAAGAAATACTATGTACACTTTAAACATTGTAACTTTAAATGAAGACACTTGTTTAAATATATGGTATATAATAGACAAAAGAACTTTTGCTAAGTGTCTTATATAATAAACTGGCATTTGATGTTCCCCAGAGGAGAATAAACTCTTGCTTATTAACTTCTGGATATTTCTAATGAAACAGTTGATTGTTTGCTGTTGACTAAGGTCTTGGTATTTTAACAAATGAAAGTCACTGGTTCGTGTGATTAAATGTTTTGCTTCATATTAGATTCATACCAAAATCCTTTGACCTCTTTGGATTCCTAAATTGTCTTTCTCTTTTTCCCCTGTCCAAGACTTTTTTCTTTCCTCATTTCTCTTTTCCAAGTCAAAGAACAACAGTTTATGCATCGCTTAAGACATTACTGTAAACTTGAGTAAAACTGATCCACACGATGGATAAATTTTTCAGATGTAACTTTAAATCTATGCAGATATGTTTATTATGATCATCAGCCAAGTTAAATACATACATATATATATATCTCTCCTTTTAATTAAAGAGTACTGTGTATGCATAGAAATAGTAATGCTACTACAGATTTATATGGTTCTGTATGGTTTATAGGCATCTTTTCTATATGTATCTTATTCGAACCCAACAACAAACCAGTGAGATAGGGACATATAATATCAATATTCCCATTGTATAGATGAGGAAGCTCAGAAACGCAACAGAATTTAACCAAAGCACATCACTAGTAAGTACCAGAGGCCAAATAAGAGCTCAGGGTTCTAACACAGGTAAGTATGATTTACACTATATCACTGTATTTCACTTTTCAATGGTAACTACTATACTGCAGGATTCAGTTATCAAATATCATTTCTCCTTTTCAGATTTCACATTTGAGAATTAAATCTTTTTAAATATTATTTTTTTAAACTTATGAATGAATCATTTTTAAGAAAAGTTTTCCAATGTTCACATATTTTAAAAGCAAGTGTGACTGATACTGTGGCATTCTGACAAAATTTCTTTTATCTTAAATATCACATGTTTAATTTAAACTGTGGGAGGCACATTAATTTTACCAGGGCAACCGATGAGCCTCAAGCACCAGCATTCTTCACTTGAAGTGAGAAATTGAGTTCCAAGAGTAAATAAAAACAAGATTGAAGGTTTAAATCCTCTGCTAGGCTTTTTGAACTTATATACTCATTAAATGTTTATTGGAGTGGTGGGATTACAAAGGATTTAGGGAGCTTCATCAACTGGTATATAGTTAATCACTAAGTAAAACACTACATTTGATAAAGTGTTTCTCACGATGCCACATTCAATCCATCTTAATGAAAACTGCTTCAAACTGATTTCATTTGAGAGCACTTGGTGATGAGAGTGCCCCTGGTTCTTTCTGCCTTTTTCATGAGGAATTTAAAACACCGTCCAAAGCAGAGCTCCAACTTCAGTAAAACAGGTATTCTAAGGTCTTACATTTAAGTATATTATGACAGAATTTTGACTTCTGGCAACAGGTCCATCAGTTTTATGACCTCCTCTCATGCCCTTCACTGTTAGAGGTGTTCACTCAGTTGAAGGCCATATTTATCACATACTTGCTAAGGACCTGGAATATAGAGCTTTCCTGCTCTTGAGATGCTCATTGTCTAATGGAGAAGATAATATCAACAGATTTTTGTAGTATATTATGCTATAGAAGCAAAGAGGAGAGGTGCTTCATCTACCTCAGAAAGATTAGGGAGATTTCTTGAGGAGATACATCTGACCTGAATCTTATGAATCATACTTAGCCAAATCACAGAATACTAAACAGAAAAAAAGGTCAAAAGCAAAGGGAAGAAGATTAAAAAGAGAACTACAACCAAAAAATTAAGACCAAGAGTAAAAAATGCAAGATAGGGAGTTGGATTGCAAGGCATGAGGCAGGGAAGATGAGTAGGGGCCAAGGCATTGGGAAGGGACTCGCATTCCCTGTCATTTAAGAGATAGTTATTGAACAAAGCTTATATTTTATCTTTTGGTAAGTGAGAGCCAGTGGTTAGTCACTGTAATTTAAGTTGCAGAAGTGTTACCAGTGGCCATACCATGATTCCCTAGGAGTTTCTTAAAGCAGATTCTTTTTCTCCCTATAACCTCTCTACCTCTCATTCCTGCTACTTCTGAATTTTGTACAAAACAGAAAGTGCCCTATAGAATGATTAGACATTTGTAGTAACTAAAAATCAACAGCAGTAAAAATCTCAGTGCCAGAGTTTATCTCCCATATGAAGGATTATTCCTTTCCTAGTTCTGTTCCTCCCCTTGGGAGACTGGCCTGTTTATCCTGATTTCAGATCCAGTGATGTTTCCAAATATTACACATAAATTAAGGAAACTAGTGCTCAGTTCTTAATTTCCTTCTTAGTAACTCTGTGGCCCCAAACAAGTAATCAGCCTGTTTCTAATCTTAGGACAAAAAAAAGGGAGGGTGGGGGGAGATAATGATATGGTTGTTTTGAGGATTAAATAGGATGCTATCCATATATGCACCCAGCACTATGGCTAAGGTGCTATGAAGCAGTTTAGACTATTTGAGAATGTTTGTAAAAAACAAAACTGATTTATTCATGCAATTCATGAACTAATTCTGAGAATAATTCCAGAAAGGAATTTTGAGAACCCCTATGAGTATTTACAGCACTAAAATAAGTAGTTTACTTTAACAGTATTTGTGATCAAGTTTTATTACATTTACTTTTAAAAATCAGCCCATTTTAAAGTAGTGCTGTTTCTACTATATCATGTTAAAAAGATACCTAAATACCAACACTGATCAATATTTTAAAAAAAAAAAAAAGTTCTACACAAATCTGTAGCCATAGCTGTAGTTGGTGAGTTTCTAGCTCTCCATTAGCCCGGAAAAAAGAGGGAAATTTATTTGTCCTTTAAAGAATATGCCCAGTTTGTTCATCTTGTCTTTGTTTTCTTTTCAATTTAAATTCCTTAAAGGCAGACAATGTCCTTACAGTAATTTTATATGACAGCTACGATAGCAGCCTACACATGTGTGAGGTGAGAATTATGATGCTAATATAGTTTGTTAAGTATGTTTATTCTACAAATAAAATATTTGTTGTTTAAAAAAAAGGACGAAAAGAATACAGGTGCATTTAAAGTAGAAAACAAGTTACCACATAATATGAAGCCTAATATGATAAATAATCATTATTAAATGTTATTTTTACTTTTAAACATGATTTTTTAAAAATCTCCAAATATGTGTGTCAGTAAAAAAGTTGATATGTTTTACATAATGAAACCATATCAAATATGCTGTTCTATAATTATTTCCACTAAATAGTATATTGTTAGCTCTATATTTAGAATTTGCCCTAATTGTCCTGCTATCCTACTACTCTACTATCCTACCTAATTAAAATTGTAAAAATCTTTAGTTTTAATTTTATTTAAATTATTTTTAGTTAAAAATTTAGTAAATTAGTTTTAAGGAATGCTGCTTTATAAAACATTCTTTTCAATTTACTGCTTCTCACCATCTTTTTAAAAACAATTTAATCATATTTGAAAAGCACTGTAGGTAAAATTTATTAAGATATCGGAAGCAAGGCTGATTTCTATTTATGGGCTTTATCCGTATTTGTATCATTACTCCCAAAGGGCCCTTCCTGGCCCTAGAAAGTATTTGTTATTCATATTACTTATTTTAAAAGGATTAAAAGCTAAGTTTGATCTCTATAGTATTTCAGTTGTAAATTCAAGAAATCTGTTTCATATCTAATCTTAAACATTAAAATAAAAGGTATGGTAGAAAGCATACTAATCAAAATTCTTATATTTGGGTTCTGGTTTTTCATTTACTAGCTAAGTCCTATTAACCAGATTAACCTTCTCCTCTGATCATCAATTTCTGCATTTAAAAATTTGTATTGTAGGGGCACCTGGGTGGCTCAGTGGGTTAAAGCTTCTGCCTTCAGCTCGGGTCATGATCCCAGGTCCTGGGATCGAGCCCCGCATGGGGCTCTCTGCTCAGCAGGGAGCCTGCTTCCTCCTCCTCTCTCTCTGCCTGCTTCTCCGCCTACTTGTGATCTTGTCTGTCAAATAAATAAATAAAATCTTAAAAAAAAATTTGAATTGTAATACTTCACAAGACTCTAACAGAAAATTAACGTAATTGAAATATCTTTGAAATGTGTGTGAAACATCTTTAAGATTGTTTACTTATAAGTAGATGGACATTGAATATATCAGGCAATTTTGGTTTGGAAACTAGACCCTGATACTGACTGAGCTATATAAGCTTTCATTTTACTTTCTCTAAAATGGGGCTAAAAATACCTTGACAATTAACTCACCTTGGAAAATGAGCCCTTACATTAACAAATTATTCAGACATACATGTTAGAGAACATGAATAGGCCTGTTTAGTTGGTATATATGGTACTTGTAAGGGAACAGTAGAGGATAGGGCTAAAATAAAGAAGTAGACTGGGTTTACTTTCATTATGGAAAATCCCTGAAGACCAGCTAAAGACTTTTGTTGTTGTTAGTGGTTAGCTTTGGAAAGTTTTTGAAGAGGGTGACACTGTCAGAGCTGTACCATAGACATAAGCAATGTAGTAGTAGTTTGTAAGATGGATTGGAGAGATGGGGCACCTGGGTGGCTCAGTGGGTTAGGCCTCTGCCTTCGGCTCAGGTCATGATCCCAGGGTCCTGGGATCGAGCCCCGCATCGGGCTCTCTGCTCAGCGGGGAGCCTGCTTTCTCCTCTCTCTGCCTGCTTCTCTGCCTACTTATAGTCTCTGTCAAATAAACAAATAAATAAATCTTAAAAAAAATATTAAAAAAAAAAAGATGGATTGGAGAGGAGAAATTGGTGGTAGTTAGACTGAGCAACTCTATACATTTGTATATGTGTAGTTGTGGAATGTCAGGTATTGGTTAGAAAATTATGGTACAGTAATAGCACAGTGTAGTTCACAGTCTTTTGGTTCCTAAATTTCACAGCCTATTAGCTTTTGTGCACTTTTTTATACCTCTGTATCTTCCAGGATCCTGATTCTCCCACACCCTCCTCAAAATGCCTAACAAAACTGCTTCTGATACACACCTAGGCTAATGTGTTCTGGCCTTTCTTTCCTTTGTGGGACATTTCAATAGAATCTGTTGATTTTATATTTGCCTTGTCATTTACAGTCTCTTATAAGGAATGGATATTAAGAAAAATCAAAGTATTTCTGATGTTAAGTAGTGCATAGTATCTTTATTAAATATATTGGAAACTTAAATTTCCCTAGTGTGTACAATTACGAAGAACTCCATAAATCAGTTAGAAGACAGCAACCCATTATGGGTAAGCAAGATAAGCAGGTACTTCACAGAAAATATGAAAGATGTTCATATTTTCTGTAATATAAAAAATACAGATTAAAATACACTAGTATATATTTTCACATATCATGATAACCAATTTTTTTCTGCACATATACCTAAGCATATGAGAAATAAGATAAATACAAGAATATTTATAATAACATTGCTTATAATAGCAAAAAATTGGAAATATTTTAAATGTCATTCACACTATGGAATACTATGTGACCATTAAAAAGAATGAAGCCACTTCATGTATATTGATGTAGAAGGATGTTCAGGACACTTTGCAAAGTAAAAAAAGTGAGATACATAACAGTGTGTATAGTACATCTCATTTTGTGTTGTAAAAATTATGTGTGTATATAGATTATAAAAAATACAGGGGGGGCGCCTGGGTGGCTCAGTGGGTTAAACCTCTGCCTTCGGCTCAGGTCATGATCCCAGAGTCCTGGGATCGAGCCCCACATCGGGCTCTCTGCTCAGCGGGGAGCCTGCTTCCCTCTCTTTCTGCCTGCCTCTCTGCCTACTTGTGATCTCTGTCTGTCAAATGAATAAAATAAAAAAAAATTTTAAAAAAAAATTTTTAAAAAAAAATAAAAAAAAAAAATACAGGGGTGCCTGGTTGGCTTAGTGGGTTAAAGCCTCTGCCTTCAGCTCAGGTCATGATCCCAGGGTCCTGGGATCAAGCCCCACATCAGGCTCCCCGCTCATCAGTGAGCCTGCTTCCCCCTCTCTCTCTGTCTGCCTCTCTGCCTACTTGTGATCTCTCTCTGTCAAATAAATAAATAAAATCTTAAAAAAAAAAACACACACATTGACCAACCACCTGCTATGACGTCAGCCATCCTGGGTCTCAAATATATGGAATATGGCACACATGGCATTTCAGATAGATGTACACTTCACTATTGCACTATTACAAATCCCAGTAGGCTCTCCTGTATGGGTTAAATGAACTGGACCACATGCTAACAGTGAAGGCTCTCCCTGATCTTTGCATGAAGGCTAGACTAGCAACCTCCATATCTTCTTTTGCCTTCATGCCTACTTGGCCTTTCGAAAACAGTGTCCCCCTCCTCTCTTCTCACTAACCAGATGTATAAGATGGAGCTTTCTGAATAGCCTGTTAGGTCATTTGCATTAGGCCTAGTGTTAATTACGGTCTCTTAAAGTTTAATTCAGGGCCCATTGGAGAATGTGAGAGTCTTTCTGATGGGCCATGAACTAGTCCATAAATGCATATCTTTTCTTTAGATCTTCTGGGTTAATAGTACAGTTCCATGGACTGTCATTTTTATGTATAACTAAGGATTTCTTATAGTTAGTCTATTGTAAGAATTACGATTGGGTTTGGTTGCTTGTAACAGAAAAAAAAAATTAATAGTGGCTCAAACAAAATAGAAGTTAATTTCTCTATTCCCTTCAAGAAGTCCAGAGGTAGCCTGTCCAGGTTGGTATATAGGATTGTATATCACAGAGTCAGAAGCTCAGGTTTCTCCTATCATGTTGCTCCACTGTGTGGTATACAGTTCAGGTTAATTCATGATTTGAGATGACTACAGGAGATTGAACCAGCACTTCTGCTTACATTAGCCAGAACTTGGTTATTGGTTACATAGTCACATTTGTTTAAATGGAGGCTGAGAAATGTATTTTTTATTTCAGTCAACCATTAATCCCACATTAAAAAAATACATAAGAGATTTACTCACTGAGGAAGATGTGGAAAATATTTAGGGACTACAGTCTCCACCATTCCTATTAAATGAGTACTTAAGAGTTACTACAATTCTGTATGCTTAAACTTAGCTTATTTTTATAATTCACAGTGTTCTACTTTGGAATCTGCCACACTTGACAGTACTTGAAGTAAACAGTTATTGAACATGTAAACCCACATATCATTAGAATTCCTGTGATTTTTCAGCAAGAACGCATTATTATCTATATATTTTAAATTAAAAATTACTGTTACTATGTCTCCAGTTCTTTATTGCTATGATTCCCCCACCCCTGGAGTATGGACATGATGAGATAGGTAGGCTGTGGGTCCTTTTTCTCTTCTTCAGTGGCCTGAAAGTGGGAGAAGGAAGTGTTAATGTACCTCCCATTCATCCACATTCGTGTTGTTCTGCCTGTTTAGCAGACCACTGGCTAACCAAGGATAGTGTTATTCCTCTCAGAAGAGAAGATAAAAAAAATCCTCCCTGCACTTTTATGAGGCTGCTCTTCCAGTCCTTGGCACTGTTTCTAGGTGTTCGTCTAGAAAACCAATGGGATGAAATCTTTGATCCGGCCCAAAACTGCCTACTTCTTGCCTCCATAATCCCACTCCCAGCCTCCCTAAAGAGCTTGCCTGCCTCTCTCCACTTGAACTTCTATTTCCTTATTTGTAAAAACTTTAGTCATATGTTGGTTTTCCTCAAAAATGTTTTATGACCTGAGTATTACAATCTGAACAATGAAAAATGATAAAGCTCTGTATCCAGTGAACATCTTCCATCTTATTTTATGAAAAGAGTTTGGTTTTACTTTAGGCTTTTTTTCTTTGTGTAACCTGTGACTTTCATATAAGAATTCAACTTACTTGAGGCTCAAATACATTTGTGTCATTAAGATTTCAGAGTTCTATCCCAAAATCTCCTTCAGGAAGTGAGAGGAAAAAGACACCATCTTGGCATCACCTCACCTTCAATATCTGGCTGTTTCCTTTTGGAACGTCTCCAGTTGGTTGCTGCCTGTTGGTCCCTGAACTCAGCTTTGGGAGCCAAAAATGCAGTGTCAATGATTCTTTCTACAAATCAGTCTACATTGATTCTTCACTCTTTAAAAAGTTACTAGCTTTGAGTTCTTTGAACATATCAGGCTACTGACATTACTGGGCCTTACCAAACTTTTGTCTGCTTTTTCTTTTTTTCATTCTTCTTTTCCTATCACCTAAATTTAAAATTTAGCTCCAATCAGGGATAAGTCCATTACTATATCCTGCTTTTAAAATTTAGCTCGAGTTTTCCCTTCATAAAGCAGCAGCATTTCAGTTGGCTAAGCATCTCCCTTCAGCTCAGGTCATGATCCCAGGGTCCTGGGGTTAGGTCCTGCATTGGGCTCCTTGCTCAGTAGGGAGTCTGTTCTCCCTCTCCCTCTGCCACTCCCCCACTGTTCATGCTCTCTCTCTCTCTCATTCTCTCAAATAAACAAAACCTTTTTCTTTTTTTTTTTTTTTAAAGCAGCCAAGCAGTGTTCATGCTTAGACCCTAGGACCATCTCTGTTATAGCACTCATGTTACCACTCCATCTAGACAGTGTGGTACTTCTGACCTCCAAAGCTATATGGCACCAAAAGCACAAAAAAGTGAAGTAGCTTTCCTAAGGTCACATAACTAGGAGGTGGCAAAGCAGGAATTTGAACCAGACCATGTGGCTTCATGGTGCCCTGCCTCTAATCTCACCTTGTAGTTATGTTGAGTCATAGTTGGATGCTGGGCTGGGCCTATGAACATTCATATATAGGAATAGAATTATAGAAGTGGGCAGTGTACTGGAATGATCTGCTTGGAGCCTGGATTTAAAACAATAAATAAGAGAGCTGTAAAGGGACAGTTTGAGGTGGTTGGAAAAATTTGAATATGGACTTTACATTAGATGATACTGTAACAATATTAAATGTCTAAGGTGTGATAAAAATATTAACAGTTATGTGAGGGAATGTCTTTGTTAGGTGACAGACACTGAAGTATTTAAGCTGGAAATGTCAAGATGTATGCAATGTTAAATGTTTCAGGGAAGGAGGCATACAATGAATTTAGAACAAACATGGCAAATGTTAATAACTGATAAATCTAGGGGCGCCTGGGTGGCTCAGTGGGTTAAAGCCTCTGCCTTTGGCTCGGGTCATGGTCCCAGGGTCCTAGGATCGAGCCCCGCTTCGGGCTCTCTGCTCAGTGGGGAGCCTGCTTCCCCCTCTCTCTCTGCCTGCCTCTCTGCCTAATTGTGATCTCTTTCTGTCAACTAAATGAATAAAATCTTTAAAAAAAAAAAAAGATAAATCTAGGGTGAAAGATAAGTGAGTGTTTATTGTTGAATCAGTGTATCTGGTCTTTGTATCAAAAAACCATTCCAAACTTAAAACCAAAAATAATAATAATAATAATAATAGTGGTATGATTCTGATGATTATGGTGATGATAATCATCATAGCAAAGAAGAAAACAGAGAAATAAAGTCAGGTCCCAATTTACATAAAGGAAATTATTTTATTTTTAATGTATTTAATTCTTACACTGAAAAATATGTGAACTACCATTTATAGAAATTATTTATCCTATCAATCTTAAAATTTTTGAAAACACCGACTATGGATGTTCTGGTACTCAAAAAGAAACTAGAAAACTTCCTTTCAGTCCATCAGCAAATATTTTCTGAGTGTCTGCTCTGTGCCTGGCTTATTTTGAGACATAGCCAGCTCATTTCTTCCAGCTCTAATGTTCTATGGTTCTGTAATGCTAAGCGTCTAAATACAATAGCTACTGCAGCTCAAGGCCAAATCACATTGGTTGCTGTCAGCTTGGCATTTCCTAAGCATCAACTTAGTACCTTAGCTCTTGGATTTGAATGTGAAGATTAGTGAGGCCCTGAAGGCAGGGACACAATTTAGCATCCCAAACATTATTGCTAGAAGAGAAATGAAGGAGCTTCATAATCTTTAATAAATTTCCAGGGCTATCATTTCTCTTGAAATCGCTTTCAAATCCCTTATTTTGCATGGATAGTTCTGGACTATTCATCCTAACAACTACATTTCATTCAGCACTTGCTGTGGGCCAGGTGTTGTAAAAGAAGTACTTTTACCTGCTTTATCTACAGTTCTTGGAGCAAACACCCATCTTGTCCCATGGTCACACAGCTTGTAAGTGCAAAACTGGATTTAGCACAGAGCTTTTTTAACCTTTACACTATGTTACCAAAACCTAGATCACAAAGAGGGAGTCTGAGAAGAGTGTAGCTTGCCTTTGTTTACTGGACTTATACCCTCTCTGTCAAATTAGAAAGACAGATAGACATGTTTTCCTTAAGTGTACCATTCTTACCACTTATTGGATAGTACTGCAGTTAAAATTTTGCTTCCCCATACACCAGCACTCCCCCCAACTCTTTGAGGACAAGGAAACTTTGTTTTATTCATCTTTATGTTCTCAATGCCTAACTCATCGGCACTCCATAAATGTTACAGAACTAAATTATTAATGGGCCAAAGGGAAAAATGGTTACAGAAATGGAAAATAAAACATTTTCTCATTTTTTTCTCTGTGTGCTAGGAAATTTCACAAAGGCAGTTTTCTGATATGCTGAACCCGGTTCTCACTGTTCGGGCCTGTGTTTAATTGAGCTCAATAAAATAATCAGAAATCTGAGTCTAGGGCTCATTTAGCTGTGCCAATAATCAGAGATTTATGTAGCCCAAATTTATTAGCATTTGCTTATTATTAGGAGTTTTCTATTTTGCTTGTTATTACTGTCAAAATAGCAGAAGAAAAATTTTTGTTGAAGGCTTATTATGTTAGAGAGAAAAGATCATTTTAAGATTATTCAGTTTCCCTTTTCAAAGCTACTATGGGAGTCCCCCAGCCTGAAGATTCTCTTCTGATTACTCTCTTTATCATCTCCTTTCTCACAGTTTAGAGCTTAAAGTGAGAACTTTTTTTAAAGTGTGTTTTCCTGGCATCTCATGTTTAACAGTGTCAGGGGTTTATGTCCCTGGAACGAAAACTGTTTCTCCAGAGCCTTTTTTCTCTCAGCTTCCAGTGAAAAGAGGGGCGAGGCGAGCCAGTCGCTTACCACAAAGCAATGCCACCACAAAGGAAAGATTAAGGGTTTAGAGAGAGGTCAATGTGGGTTTTTCTCTAACTAAACACTTTCCTAAAGTTTCGTTGTGGAAAAATAATGAAGTCATCTCAGAGTTTTTAAAGAATTTTTATTTCTTTTTCACCGTCTGCATTCGCTTGTCTTCTCAGCATGGATGTTTAATCTTCCTAGGCTTTGTGAATTGGCCCAAATGAATAAGTAGTGAGCTGTCTCTCTAGGAGCTAGAGGCTTATTCTAAGGGCCTAATCACTGAGTAAACACATCTTTGCCCTCCCTCTCACAACTGCGATATAATAGTCGAGATTCTAGCACAGTAACCTGGATATTGCAGGGACCAATGCTTTGAAATGCAGAATGGTTGATCCTCCAAAACAGACAGTGCCTGATCTTCGCCTGCCTCTTTCTTCTTTTTTAAATTAAATATTGCCAAAGAGATGCTGTTTTATTGCTTGATATTGTGCATTAGTGCCCTGGATTTCCAAGTTTAGTTTCAGTCAACACTGTCGGCTGCACTTATAGGGAACTCTGCATGTTGGGTTTCTTAGTAGCCTCTTTCGGCACATGTGTGTTTGGTTTGGAAGAGCATTTAAATTAAATCAGTGAGATAGCAATGTAAATCGCTAATCTCTTTCCCAAAGTCTAAATGTTCCATTGCAGTGTTCTTGAGAGAAATGGGCGTTTTAAAGATTTAGCCATTGCCATTGTTTGGTTAGAAATATGCTGATTTAAAAGTGGACAGCTCTCTTGTTCCCAGTGTCTCATTAAATGTAGTTGCTGAGATACGATCAAGCAGAATTAGAGGTTGACATCCCTCTGTCTATTCAGCTAGAGAGCTCCTAAGAAGAGGAGCTCTGAATTTGTTAGTGCTGCCAGGTTCACGTTCCTTTCCCTAAAGCAGCACATTTCTGGATTCTTTTACTGAAAGTGGTTTGGCATGCTGTTGCCATTTGGTATCTTTTTTGCCAGGGGGTTGATAATCAGCATTCAAGTTTCTTTCATCAAACATGCTGAGACCTTTGCTAACTTTAGGGATGCAAAGAAGACTGAAAGAGACCTAGTCCTCACCTTTGAGAAACTTTGTCTAGAGGGGAAACTGATAAACAGTGACGATACTAATTGGGAAGAGATAGAAGCCCTGGAAAGGAAGCTCTTAATTCTGCCAGAGGGAATCAGGGAAGGTTTCATAGTGGCATTTGCTTTGAGACTTAGAGGATGAATAGGAATTTACCAGATAATTGTCTCTAAAACTATGTATCTGATTGCAAACTTCATAGAAGCCAGCTACTGTTACCTGTAGACATCAACATGGGTGAAGAAACCCTGAGTCTTTCTTGCTCACCATTTTATCACCATTGCTTCCTCCTCGGCCTGACACAGTATTTCAACAAATGCTTGTTGAATGAGTGATTAAATGAATTGACACCTGAAAACAGCTACTGTTGGAGTAATTGAGCTACTTAAACTCAGGAACCCTCTCCTTATTCCCATTACTTGTTGTCTCTGAGGCCCCAGAAGCATACTAATGTATGAGCAGTGGCCAGTCTGGCATCTTCATATTCTGTAAGCGCTCCAAGACTTGACTATAGTATGGTTGATTTTCCTACTACTGCTGCAGTATCAAAGAAAGAATACTAGGCTCGGCATCAGGAATCCAGGTTCCAATCCTAGATGTACTACTTACTTACTAGTTATGCTAGAATTTAGGACAAGTCTGCTTTTTAAACCTCAGTTTCTTTGTATGCTAATAAAGTTAAGAATACTATTTTACAGGCTTTTTCTGGAGATTAAAGTAGATAATGAGTGTGTAACTAACAGTGCCTCCTATTCGTAGTAGATGCTTTTGGGATCTTAATCTACCTATGTACCTCTCTGGCTACTCTCATCTAGTACAGAATTTACCTTTGAAGAAAATATTTTAATGATTCGTTTTTTATTATTATTGTAATTTGGATTATTTATCAGGATAATTCCAAGGATCAGACTTCAATAACTTTTCATCACATGAGCCTTGTACTTTTCTATAAATGTCCTACTTTTTTTGGAATCCCAGACAGTGAGTTTTTCTTTATTATCATCATATCCTTATTTAATATGAAGGGAAAGACCCTAAGCTTCCTTAAAAGTTTTCCTTGCCAGAATTTCACAGATTGGTTTGTATATTGTCTTTATCATAAAATTCTGTTTCCTGTCAACTTACTGTTGTTCTTAAACTCCTCTCTTCTACAAGGTGGCACCAAGAAGTTCGTCAGTAACAATGTAGGCTCTTTAATCATCATTGTCATCATTGTTGTTAAAGCTGACATGTTGCAAATTGTGTTGCTCAATTTCAGTTTTTAGTCCCAGTTATTTTATTGCCTTCCAACTATGATGGAGGACACTTTTAAGAGAGCAAATGCCATTTCTTAGAAGCAAGTTTTATCAAGCAAAGGGGAAGGAATAATTCTCCATATGAGAAATCACAAGGACACTTTCTGAAATATAGACTAGAAAGAATTCATGTGAAGTAAACTATTTTCTACATCCTTCCATTTGCAGTGAGGTGCTACATACTCTTACATAAGGACTTTAATACGAGAACACATTAAGGGCTTTGAAATTACCTGTGGAAGTAAAACACAACTTCATTTCAGACCTTTTCCTTCCAAGTAGAGGAGACTTTCCAGTGTTCAGATTAAAAACAAAAAATACTAAGAGATTTTGGCAACCAGTATTAATCAGCATTTTTTCTGTGTACAAAGTTGAATAGTTCAAAATTAATTTTCCCTTTGTAAAGTATGTTTTAATATGAAGAATTGTAAATCCATTTTATTTAAAGAAAATGCAATTCTGTTGCATAGTCTGCTTGAGATAGGCTTGCACATGTGAACAGGAATCTGTGACAGTGGTCTATAAAACAGAATATAATCACCATAGCCTCTTTAGGGTATAAGGAAGCAAAATTTATTCATATCAGTAAATGTTATAGGAACTCCAAGTATCAGGTACTCTTTTAAAGGAAGTAGCATTTAATTTTTGTCTTTCCTGTTTACATCAACCAATTATACTTTTCCAAAATTCAAGAAATCTTACATTAACGGATATTTTAATTCATCAGTCTTTTTTCCTTTTTCAGAGAAAGCTTCTTGCTATCTACCTCCACCATGATGAAAGTGTATTAACCAACGTGTTCTGCTCACAAATGCTTTGTGCTGAATCTATTGTCTCTTATCTGAGTCAAAATTTTATAACCTGGGCTTGGGATCTGACAAAGGACGCCAACCGTGCAAGGTAATACTGTTGTTCACAAGTTTTAAGTTGGGCTTCTCTTTTTTATAAAAAAGTATTAGTTGTATTTGCTTTCTTATCATCATAAACATTTTCATCCTCAGCATTAAATTCTCAACCATTACATTTAATTATATAAAAGCTATTTCTTGTAACTAACATGCAGTTATTTACAATGGGAAAATATACCTCAATTTGTAAAAGATTTCTAATCCAAGAATAACCCAAAAAAGAAAAACAAAATACACTGTTTTCATCTTTTTGGTACGATACATTTCTATGTACTGTATATTCTAATGTTCTCATCTGTTGTTGAATATTTAGAGAAAGTCTGTTTTTAATAATGATCAGAAAAGGCAAGGCAAGTCTAGCATATAATCTTAGTAGTAAGTTTATTTTTTAATAATTCCAGTCAAGAAGGCAGGACATTCTGGACGAGTCCATGGAGTTGGTAATAGCTTAACTCTAGCATATACTAATTGATGTAATCGCTTTATTGCACACATTCTTTTGTACACATCCATATTCTCAGTAGGAAAAAAAAGTCCTTTTCCTTGCTGTCAGGATAAATTTACTTAATTTGTTAATCATAGTATCTATAAATGATGAATAATTCTTCATATTTTGCCTATTTGAGTTTCCCATCTGAAGTATTTCATCATGTTTAATTACACATGTGGCCATAACATCCAGTGATGTTACTTTGGGTGTGTTAACACAATAATAATCACAGGCTGCTGGTTTATGAACAGGGAGATTAAATTAAATCATTTCAAGGCAAGCCTATTGTAGTTACCTAATTTAAATGATCATAGAACAATTAGAAATCATCTGATTTTTTTTAATTATTTTATAGCTCACTGAATTTTTGCTCATCATTTAGATTTTGTTTTATGTAATCTATACCTGAAAAGAAAGATGATTCTTCCCTTAAATGTGAAGCAAAAGAATGTTGAAGCAATTTCTTCATCTAATACTTCATTTCTTTAAGCAAATGGTTAGGAAATTTCACAGGATGACTTCGTTCTGCATTGGAAATGTTCCCTGTTATACATAAATAAAGAACCTTTAGCACCTGTATTTGTTTAAATTAAATCAGGTTATTATTCACACTCAGTTAAAGGTGATGAAAAGCAGTGCCAAAAACAGATAAAAATGCAGCATCGAAGGTCTTTCATGAGGCAAAATACATAGACTGGAGACTTGACTAAATCTTTCACCATTCACTGGCAGTAAGGAATCTCCTCCTTTCCTTTTATCCACAACTTGATGGAGAAGGAAACACTATTTCTAAACCATCTGTAGTGGCTAAGTTCAGCAGGCTACCTGCTGTTATTTTGTTCTATCCTCCATTTAATTCCTTAGTTCCTTTTATTTTACAATGACAAAAAATTGCAGTGTAGTTTCTTTTGAAAAACAGTGTTTGAGGGTTTTTTTTTTTTTTTATGACTGGCAATCAACAGCCATGTAATTGCTTTGTTATGTTTTACTAAAGAAGTCTGTTAAGTAGCACAACTTTGATACACTAGTAATAAGAGTTTGCAGGTTACAGAGACACCTGTGGTGACCAAAGCGACAGAAGCTGCTTATTAGAAAGAGCCAGTACAGCTGTGTCCTATTAACTCCTTATGACACTTTTTTTTAAAACACAAAATAAAGGCCTTGTTTAAGGCTTTAAAGCTATTTCTCAATGAATTGCAGGACCGACTATAAGGTATGATAGGCTATTTCAATCTACGTTTTAAAAAATATGGTATCTCATTATTATTCTCATTACATTCATGAAAATGAAAGAAAGTGGTATTAAAGACTAAAAATAGAAACATGTAGGAATTTGCTTTAACAAATACTTATAGGAACAAAAAACAGGGCCGGCGGGGAGAAAGAGAATGTTATAATTACTGGAATTTAAGATACTTGGCAATCCTTACTCAAAATCAAATTCTACATATTACAAATTAAAATCTTTTTTAAGTTAAGGTATTACATTTCTCTCCATAAAGCAAAAGAATTATGTAGATACTTTTTATGTACAGCTCCTCATTGGTATTGTTAAGGCAAGTGGAAAAGTACACATCTTACACACACAAGGTAAAAATTCATTGGAATGGCATATTCCTAAGAGAATAAAAGTGGATTTCTTTTTGCTATATTAAACTGTAAGAAAATTTTAATTAATTAGTTTGATTTATTGGCCCAAAAAAGAATCAACTTAGCACCACTTTTCTAACCACCCATCATAGATTCATCTAAATGTAGTTGTCTAATTGCGTTTCTGTCTTTGTGATCTTACTTAGATTTTTTTAGCACCACATTTTATCGAAAGGTGTTTGCCATAAAAATTTATTGCATTATCCATTTGATGCTATTAACAGTGAGTAACAAAACGTCAAACTTACACCTTCAATTCAGTAGAAGATTGTTGCACTAATATTTATTGGTCAGTGAGCTACATTTCAAAATTTGCTGTGCCATCATTTGCATATTACCAGAGTTAAAATATGACAGATTACTATATGAAAATATAGATTTCTAGGCATCACAAACAAGATTGTTGCTATGAGTTTCCTTTTATTTATTTATTTATTTATTAAAGATTTTTATTTATTTATTTATTTGACAGACAGAGATCACAAGTAGGCAGAGAGGCAGGCAGAGAGAGAGAAGGAAGCAGGCTCCCTGCTGAGCAGAGTGCCCAATGCGGGGCTCGATCCTAGGACCCTGGGATCATGACCCGAGCGGAAGGCAGAGGCTTAACCCACTGAGCCACCCAGGCGCCCCATGAGTTTCCTTTTAAACTGTGATTTTCTTACGATGAATGTAAAAGTTTAGAAGTAAATTCCTTGTGGATGGCTTGTCTTATCCCATATCTGGCTCTCCCAGTTCAAACTGATCAACACATTTTTTAAAATCATGAGCCTGTAAACTGGTTAGTCTGGATGACTCCTTAGTGGTTTTCCGGGACTACCCCCTGACATAATAGCTGGGGACATTTGTGCCCAAGATGGGGAGGGTCTTGCCAAGCAAATTTACTTTTCCTTAAGAAATACTCTGCCAAACCTACAGAAACATTAGTCCTCTTCAGTTTACTGTGAGTCTCCCATGTGTAGAAAATAAGGGTTTTGAACTAAGTGAATGCTTTGGTAAAATAACAGAATGTGAATGTCAGTTGTGGTTATAAGTTAAATTTCTTAATTTCCCTAACAAACTAGAATAAAAAAGAAACAGATGTCTATAGAATGTCACTGTTATACCCCACTGTGATGCTGATGATTTGGATTTCCCTCCTCCAAAATGATTCTAATAACTTTCTAAGTTAAATACTTAAGTTTACCAACCTATATCTGTATAAAATGGATTAAAATAATTTCTGGATTGCTCTTGGAACATCCCAAATATGAATTGGGACATCATACTGTAGCAGTAATGATTATGTGCCTATCTTCTGCCTCACTAAATTGTGATTTTCTGGAAAGCCTTATTCATATTATGTGTCTCATTCAACAAAGCACTTTAAATTTACAAAATTCTAGGAGAAAGAAACTCGGTAAGCATTGCAAATAAATGAATGCATCCAATTCCACCAAAGAATGTGTTTATAATTTCAATATTATATATCTAGATGTAGGTTTCTTTCCTGGAAAACTCTGTACAGTCTTGTTGGCTGCCATGTCTACTTGGAATTCAGGTCCCTTCTTTCTTTTTTTTTTTTTTAAGATTTTATTTATTTATTTGACAGTGAGAGACAGAACACAAGCAGGGGGAGTGGGAGAGGGAGAAGCAGGCTTCCCGCCGAGCAGGGAGCCCAATGCGGCGCCCGATCCCAGGACCCTGGGACCATGACCTGAGCTGAAGGCAGACACTTAACGACTGAGCCACCCAGGTGCCCCAGGTCCATTATTTCTTAAAGCAGTAGGCAGTAAGCCCTTGTTAGTCTTACGAGGTGCTAGAGGGTATAATTTCTTAAATATCCATTGGAACAATGATCCTGAAAGAAACAGTAGGATATATCTGTAAATGAAAGAGCTGAAAACAGATAATGGTAAACAAGGAGATCCTGCAAATCACTTCTGAAAGTGACTAAAAGAGTATCTTAAGAAATATATATTTCCTTCATGTTTATTCATTGAGTAAATATTTACTGAATATTTCATGTGAACCAGGATTGGTGCTTTGCACTGAGGGTGAGAAGATGAAAAAGATACAGTGCTTAATGCTCAAAATACTCATAGTCTATTAGGAAGACATAGAGCTAATACAGAATATGAAGTATGCGCAAGGTGCTTTGGGAATACAGGTGAAATTCGTAGGGAGTTACTCTGAGTGGGCTAAGGAAGGGCTTGAAAGAAATGACCCACAGAAAAATGAAATTAGAGGTTTTGTTCTTTTTATTTAGAGATTTTTATATTAGCAGTATTCCTAGTTTATTGGGTTGCAGATATTTGCTATTTATATAAAAGAATACTGGTATTTTAAGCCTCATAATTAAATATCAGAAATGAAGGATCAGTGGTTTACATATTTGTAGAGGAGAGGGCCCTGGCCAGCTAGTGTAATCATATATGGTCTGAACCAGATTGAGGATTAAGGTCAACCAGCAGGGATGGACAGATCCCAGGCAGTTGTTTTGTTAATGATTCATCCCAATATTGGCGTATGCTTACAGGCAGACAGTAGAGCAGAAATCTGATACTCTTTTGCATGTAGAAACATGTAGAAAACTATCATGGATTTAACAATAAAAATATATTTAAGGAAAATGTACTATTAGTGAACAAAAGCTTCTGCAATAAAAGAGTAATTTCTTAGAATTCAGGACAGGTGTCACCTCTGGGAAGCCTTGCCACTGTCTATTCTTCTCTTGCCTCTCAGTCTGAATTAAAATGTACATTCTTTATGCTCCCATAATACCCATATACTAACCTGTATTGATGGAATTCATTATACTGTATGGTTATTGCCTGTCTATTGGATTATCAGCTCCCCAAAAGAACTAGGTCTATAATCTCAAGGTGTTAGTGCCTTTGAAAAAGTCAGTGTTATGTTGAAAAATGAATAATCTCTAATAATCTTATTGAGTAATGAGAGAGACCAGCTTGGGTAGTGGAAAGAGCATAGAAATGCTACTGTATGACTCTAATTGTGTGGTCTTCCCCCATAGCCATTAATAGGACTAATAAAGCAAAAGTCTTTTAGTTATAGAATGAACTAACAGTGTCCAGACCAGGTACTTTTCTGCTGGCCCTGGAGCACTTTAGAATATTGTGGCCTGTGCTCTCTGCACCAGGCACCCACGTGCCATCTGTAAAGGGACTTAAATTCCAGCCTAGATGAGTTCATCCAGTGGTTCCAGAGTTTCTTTCTCAGACTCACCAAGTTTCTGATAGCCCTAACAAAATTGGCCTCTCAGATTGGGCCATTCTAGGATGGTGCTCTGAGCCTTCTGCACTGGTGATGGCGCTGATTAAAGTAAACATGTCCATAGGGCCAGAGTACTAGTCTGGCTACATGATGACATATGCCAAAGAGCCAGGAAGTTCCATTTGGGCACCATTTGAATTAAATATAGATAGTACTATATAAAGTACTAGAACAGTAAGTGTTAATTTCCTTCACTCTATTAGAGTTATTTGGACATCTGTTGGTTGCATGGGAATATTGACGCATGAGTGCCCTTGGTGTAAAGCTGTGTTTTTGGCTATAGTTGCTTCATCAAGGAAAGCTACATACCATGTGGCACACTAAACCACCAATATTAACTAGTAATTAAGTGGGCTAATGTGTATCTCTTGTTGTGACCAGGAGGGTCCACAAGGCAGATGTCTTCATTCATCCAGTATAGGTACTGTGTTAGATGATTTAATACTAGAAAACTTAAACATTGAATTTGACTAGGATAGTGACAACTGAAGTCATCAGCCAGCTATGGTTGTTTTTATGTAAGTTTCTGAGGTGGAAATGTTTAGCAGATCAGTGTACATGCTACAAAGTGTTAAATCGGGTGTTGCACACTATTTCTAAGCAGTGTTCTGAGTAGCTGCAAACAGTTACCAAGGAATTGCTGACAATTATACAGGTTGCATGTAGCATATACAGGAGTGTTATATTAAATTTTGCCTACACAGTTAGTACCAATGTTCACAGACAGAATTCTGTTGCCTATTAATATTAGCTTTTGAACTTAATGCCCTTGGGTGCAGTATTTCAGATCACTGTAAACTTCTGCTGCTATGCTGACAGGTACTTGTTAGCCTTAATATTCAAGTGATAGTTTTCCACATTACTTAATCTTTGGCAAGAGTTAATTGACTTAAAGCTCTTATTATCAGTAGGCTGTCTTCACCTGCACTTTCCATCTCAGTAATTAGCCATATTCACAGTGGCATACCCTTAATTCCAAACTACTCAGTGCTTCATGCCTGGCTGAAGCCTAGATGACCATGTTACTCTAACCCTACACCTCCATTTGATCCAGCAAATATAGCCCAGGTGTGGGGTCTGCGTGGGAGACACAAGGAGTGTTAATTTCCAGCTGCTACCCTAGGAGCAGATATGGATTCTGCAGAAGTAGCTGATAAAACAGATGGATATGTTGTGGTCAGGGAACCAAGACTTCCTAAGAGCCTTCATGCCAGATTTCCATATAATTTTCCTCAAACTTCTTTATTCCCTTTGTGCTACGATTTCCTTCTACTTTTAAAGGAAATGTATTGTCATCCTAAACATTCCAGGTCAAAGGCTTAATTAATAGTTTAAAATAAAGGTTCCAAAACACCAGGAGAGTTTGTCATTTTCTCCCTGGTTTGTTTTGTGAAGAGGGAGGAGAGAAGGTGAGGAGGAACCCCTCCTGTTCCATGATTACATCCTACCCACTCATTTTCTCCTTTTCTCCTCTGCTTTTGATTTTTAGTGGCGGTCTTAACAGAATGTCAAGATCAATTTGCAGCATGGTTTAACTCAAGGTTTGCGTTCTGCCAGCAGCAATTGTCCCTGCAAACAATGCCGTGTGTTCTTGTAACTTCAGAAGCTTTTAGAAGGATCATGGCAAGGGCAGCATCTAATGACTTTATTAGTGTAGGGTTTCAAAATGGGCTCCGTAATTGTTCATATCTCTTTGTCAGCAAGTCATAATTACTGCTCAGCATTGTCCAAGGGTGTACTTGTGAATAGTTTTCTAATAGTACTGAAAGGAAGGGAAAGAGGGGAGGATAAAAGGTGATGGCCTCTTATGATTGAGAACAAGCCAGTCTGTATATAGATGATGGCTAAACTGTTTAAATACTTTACTCTTTTTAAAATAGAAGATTATCCTTTTTAAAATGTTCTTTTGGGTAATTTGAAATGACTAGTTTGGAAGCCTTTTTTACTCTGATTTGGATACTTCCCACACTACTACCTAGTATGACAATCATAACTGCCTGGTGATGTATTCATTAAATCTGAATCCAGCTATATATTTTTCCTTGACCTTATTCTAATTATTGCTATTTAGGAAATATGCATTTGTGAAAACTATTGTTAGAAAAGAACAATACAAATGTGATAACTTTTGACAAGACAGTCCAAAAGAACAGCATTGTAAGTTTTTATTAAACCTTATTTTTCTCATGCACTAGACCTTTCTTGTTACTCTTTTGGTATTCTTTTTGGTCTTTCTGCTAAACCCTTTGTGTTTTGAATATTTGAAGTATCTTGATTGTAAGAGTCACAAAATTAAAAGAATCAGTGCCTTCTCAAGATATATGAAGGTTCAGCTTAATGTCAAGTCTTTGTGCTCTGTTACCATATTTTTTTCCTATTCTGTGACTCTCTAAATTCATGTACAGTTCTGTGCAAATATTCACTCCCAATAGCTAGTTATCCTAATATTTTAGAATATACAAATTCAAAAAAAATGACTGCCAGAGATATTTAATCCAGTGTTTATAAAAAATAAAAGACATGAGTTATCTAATTAAACAAATTCTAAAAGTAAGACATCTCCAAAATGAAATATCATTTTTTTTAAGTAATATATACCCCATCATGGCTTCTGCCTTTGTTCTTGCCTAAAATTGAAAAGATCTGAAGAGATACATTTTTTTCTTAACTACTCTGTTAGTATTAATAATTTTTACATTCATGGTTGTTTCTGAAGAGTTTTTTTTTTACTAACCAAATCATCTATGCCACTTAAATCAGTAGCACAGTTTTCCTCTTCCATAAATACTGATGGTAATATCCTAAAAAATTATAATGGAAACATGTTAGTTCAGTCATATAAAACCAGCTATGGAAACTGGTTCCTCTGACATTTTTACAGTATTTTCCTTTCAGTCTACATAGATACTTAAAGAGAGTTTAGTGCCCAATTATCTTAATGATCTCATCTGCTAAATATACCACCAAAAATTGAAGAAGTAAATAACTGTTAGTCTGGAATTGGGGAGTCAGGTGGAATCCTTTTTCTTATGTGTTTGGGTAATTCATTAGAAAATACATTTGGTACCTTTCCTGAAGCATGTGTTTGTGTCTTTGAACTTGATTGCATTATAGTAACAGAGAAAAGTGACAAAATAGTTTTATATTATAATAAATTATTATTATTAAATATAAAACATATTATTAGAAATATAAAACATATTATTAGAAATAAAGGGTTAACCTTAGAGATTTTTGTAAAAAGCCTCCTGTTAATTCATCTACTATTGGCTGACTCAGTCTGTAGCCACAGCAACAATTTAAAGAATCCTTCTAAACAGTCTCCTTCCAAAACAGTCTCCTTCCATGTATCTTTCTTTTCCTCAATGCATGTTCATCTCCAAGAAAGTCTTCTTTAACGTTCTTTTCTACACATCTCAACTAGGGAAAGAATGAAATAAGCTTATATGAATAATAAAGAAGCTTTGATTGCTGTATCTCAATGTGAGAAATTGTATTTCCAACCCAGTATCAAATCAGGTATTGGTGGCTCTGAGCAGCTCCTGAATAAGTTACTCAGCAACCATAGCAACAAAAATTTATTTGGCTGTTAATGAAAGTTATGTAAATATTAACTGTTTATTAGTTCTTAAAGCAAAACCTATATACCTTTAAATATGTCAGTTTCTATTCTTGAAAGACTATGATAAGCTATTTTCTCATTGTTTATACAGATACTCAGACCTCATTCATAACATGTAGAGCAATTAGGAAGTGGGACTCAGTCAGTCTGGGAGTATGAAGAACAAAGGAATATTAGGCAAGTGGTATAACATTTCCAGATTTCTTTTTTTTCATCTATGAAAAGTGGGGGAGAGGGCACTGACAGCTGATCTATTTGACCTAAGACCTTTGACCTTTATCTCTAAAATTCTTTTTCTGATGACTTGGACACAATTGTTTTCAATAGAAAAAGGATAAGTAAGCAAGATTTCATTTTTAAAATAAATGCTTATAAAGTATGTAAGTAGATTATAGCATACTGCCGTTACCAGTTTGTGATGATTTAGTTAGAGGGACTTTAGTGGAGTGTAGCTAAGGAAGCCACAATCATTTTCTGCCTCTTCCATCAATAAAGATGGCTTCCTTACCCTTAGAACTGTTCTCCAAGCTCATGCCATTTCTGACAGGAGCTTCTACTTGAGAGAGCATCAGTAGCTGAGAATAAGACAATCATTACTGCTTTTTTAAAAAACCGAAACACATAATAACTGCAACCTACTATGTGCCAGACTCTCTATATATGAGCTCATTTAATCCTTGCTATATATACATTACATCACTTAAAGATCACATATGTGGAAACTATTTTTGGCTCAGAGAAGTTCTGTAATTTACCCAAGGTCACGTAAATTGTTGTTCCAGATATAAATCCCAAATCAACCTATGCTTTTCTGCTTCATAATTCTTCTTGCCCCATGACCTTGTCAGGCTGGATTATTCAGCAGTGAAAACGTACTGAATAACTGTGTGCAAAACCTTGAGGGGGTTATAAGAAAAATATGATACATTGACCTTTTGCACAAGGACTAAATAAACATGGGATTCACTAAATCTTAGAGTTGCAAGTTAGAGAGGTATTCTTAATATCTAGTGTGCAGCCATGCAGGCATTTTTCCTTGTAATGTGCTTAACTGATGTTACTGCAGTTGCTACCTGAATACTCCTAGGGACAAAGAAATTAAAGCTTTGAAAGACAGTGTATTTTTGAGCTACTCGAAAAGCCAGAAAAGGTTATTGCTACAGTGCTTCTTCCTCTGGAGGTCTTCGGCAACTTTCTCCCTTTTGGTTCTAGTTTTGAATTAGTAAGCCTAAGTTGGGAATTAATAAGCCAAACTTCTTTTCTGCATTACAGTCCTTTATCAGTTTAACCACAGCTATCTTGTTTACCCTATTTTTCTTGCCTTTTCTTACCAAGTATGTTTATTTCCATTGTTCCTTATATGCTACGATATCTAGACCCAGCCCATTCGGAAGGTGCCCCAAATCAAGCATAGTGCTCCAAAGTAGGTTTATCTCATGCTATGCTCAATTCTTTCTGTAATTTTATTATTGGCTCCTACCGAATTGAGGTAGTCAACTGAAACCCCCTAACAGTTTTTCAGATATGAGGTTGCTGAGAATGGGCTGGGTCTGGGTTGTTACTAAACTAGATCTCTGTCATTTTCTACTAATACAGTTGGCTAGCAGTATCTTTTGAAGTTCAATTCTGTTAACTCTCCCAAGAGTTATCACTCACAAATTATAACTCCCGTCGTTTCTATTGTTATTCTTGATAATACTCTCTGTTCATAGATATATCTGACTCCAGAATTTTTTTTTTCTTCTCCTTATTTACCATACTTGGATGTGGTCATCAAAAGAAGCTTTATCACCTCATATATTTTGATTTCAAGCACCTGGCTCTGAACAGCACTTCCTATCCCTATCTTACTTGCTCAAGTGCTAAGGTTTTTTTTAGATCATTATGCCCCTTAATCTATTGACCCCACCACTTTACTTCATCTACCCTTTTCTGTCTCCAGTCTTCATTTCCCTCTGTCTTATTTAGATTTCAAGGTCCATCATTATCACTTCCTTGCAATATCTTAAATTCCCTTACCTCTCTCTCCCTCCATTGCACTCATTTTGTTAAATCCAACTATTCACCTTCTCTGTGCCTATGCCCTTGCACTTGAACACTGCTGGAAACAGTCACGCTAATTTTTTTTCTAAATAAACACAAACTTCAAGCAAGTATACAATAATGCTAAACAAGCCTACTGTGATTCTCTAGTTTTTCTTTCCCCAGATAAGATGGCTATTTCATACTACTACTCATTCATTAAACATCTCATGTCCCTTGCTTCTCCCTTTCCCAGCTGTCCTCACTCGTTGACTGAGAAAACAGAAGTCATTAGATAGAAATGACTCTTAATTTTCTTTCTTCAGGTCTCAGTGTAAATGTCTACTCTTCAAAAAGGCCCATTGAACCTTTTTAGAGAATGTTTCTTCACCATCATTCTCTTTCATAGAGCTCTCTTAGGACTTTTCATAATAAGCCATTTTTTTGCTTATTAAGATTTTGTTTTCTAATTCTTCCATTAGAATGTAAGATTCCTAAGGTAAGAATTACATCAGTCTTCTTCACTTTGTTTCTTACTGCAATACTCAATAATTACTTGTTGGATAATATAAAAACACAGAACAGAGTAATGGTTGAGTATGAATTAATTTGGATTTAGTCAAACTAGGTTTGGAATTCTAGCTATGCCAGTAGGCCACCATAGTTACCTTGAGCAAGTTGCTTAAACCCTCTAGGTTGCAGTTTCTGTATTGGAAAATGGAGATTAAAAATTACATCCCTTAGAGTTCTTATTAGAAATAAGTGGGATAGTTGATTTTTGACAAGTCTGGTACAGAGTAAGTGCTCAGTACATTTTATTTATATGTGTGTATTTTATTTCTTTATCTCAGACATTTATGAAAATGTTGACAAAGCCAAGTGATAAGCTGTTTGAGACCACCTTCAGTTTGGTAGCACTCTACAGGTTCAGTTTCTTGGTGACAAAGGATTTATCCAACTTAGCCTACATTTCTGAATCTTACTCTGAAGGATACTTTGAGACACCTTGTCACTTCTTACTTAAGTCCAGATAGTTGAAACTTAAGGAATGCTCATGAGTTCTCAACCTGGTAACCTCATAGTTAATTAGGTTTGTTGTGTCCTTAATAACCCATGCTTCCTCCTAGTCATCAGCACTGTATTGGAAGTATTCATAAGCCATTTGTCTAAGTGACTTTTCTAGCTTTTGTAGAGAACTGAGGTCAAGTTTTCTGATCTGTACCTTTTGAAACTCATGGTATTTCCTTGTCTTTAGGGATGCGGATTCCTCAGTTGATTGTCATTTTTATCATCATTCATTGTAGCTTTTTACTGACCCACTTATTCTACTACCTATCCATTTCTTTGTCCAGTAATGTATCTATCCATTAAATATTTATAAACACCTGGGGTGACTCAAGTTCTGTACATAAACACTGAATTCAGCTCTGTAATTCTGGCAGCTTAGGAGAAAAAGGAAATGTGATAGGCATATCCTCATTTATTCATCTATCCATCTAATATATATTTATTGAGTTTCTACTATGTGTCAGGTACAGTTATGTCCTGGAGTTTACAGTTTACTACTTATAGTTCTCTTTGACTAATAAAAAAAAATTAACAGTTCATCTCAAGATCTCCTGGCACTGAATTCAAGAGAGAATTTATTTTGCATGATTATCTATTTGAGAGTCATTTAAGAAATAAAATAGACAATTATTTTCTACTGTTGTTTTGCATACAACAGATTATTTATTTTATTTTACTTTCAATTTTATTTATTTATTTGACAGAGAGAGAGACAACAAGAGAGGGAACACAAGCAGGGGAGTGGGAGAGGGAGAAGCAGGCCTCCTGCTGAGCAGAGAGCCTGATGTGGGGCTCAATCCCAGGACCCTGGGATTATGACCTGAGCCGAAGGCAGATGCCTAACATCTGAGCCACCCAGGCGCCCTGTGACAGATTATTTTAAATTTAAATAGCTGTTTCTTATATCAACCCTCTGTAAAAGCAGAGGGCTTTGTATTAAATATTTTTTCAGTAATGGTCATTTTTTTAGGGAACTTAGGTGATATGGTCCTTAAATATTCCTTTTTGATGATCTAACTCCTAACTGGTATAGAACTTAAAGGAAAAGCCTATGTAGTCAACCTGTCCATTCAAACATCACTCTTTGTCAAACATCAGTTGTCTCAAGGGAGCCTTTGTCAAGTGCTGGACTATAATCATTTCTTGCTTGAAAGCTTTAATGAGTGACTGAGATGCTAATATATTGGACTGTTGGTCATTTATCTTTTAAAGACTTTCTTCCCATGTATGAGATTTCTGCTTATACTCTACCACATTTTTTTTTAATCCATTAGGATGGAGGTGGGTGGGGGATGGGCTAAATAGATGATGGGGATTAAGGCATGCACTTGTTGTGATGAGCACTGGGTATTGTTTGGAACTGTCAAATCACTATATTGTACACCTGAAACTAATATAACACTGTATGTTAACTAACTGGAATTTAGATTAAAACTTTTAAAAAAAAAATCAAATACAGAGGGCCTGGGTGACTCAGTTGGCTAAGTGCCTGCCTTCAGCTCAGGTCATGATCCCAGAACCCTGGGATCCAGTCCCACATTGGGCTTCTTGCTCACTGGGGAGTCTGCTTTTCCCTCTATCCTTCCCCCCCTGCTCATGATCTCTCTCTCTCCCTTGCTCTTGCTCTCACTCTGTCTCAAATCTTTCAGTCAATCAATCAGTCAAATACATAAAGAAATTATATATAAATGTCAGTGTTCTAAGAGAAGCCAAACAACTCTGAAATAAATCATGCTGAAAATTTTTATATGATAATAAAAATCACAAAGTCTCCAAATTTTGCAGTGGGGGAAAAAAGATCAGGGAACATGACAATATGAAAAAAGAGCTATCTTCAAATCTCTACCCTAGGATAGGGCATGATCTTATGTTACAAGGATGCTGATACATATTGTAGAAGTTATAAAACAATATAATACAGTGCCAAGCATGGTGCTAAGCATAACTCCTTGTTTAGTGATGTGAGTCTGATACTGTTATTATAATTTATTAGGAAACCTTTTGCCATATCCTTAATTTTGGGAAAGGTCAGGGGAGGTGGATAAAGAAAAAACTTGATTTTGATTTTGAAGCACATAAAAGAAAGGAAAAAGAATATTAAGTAACCTGCAGACCCATTCTAAAATAGGTATCATTATCTTCATTTTATATATGAGAAAGCTAAGGCTCACAAGTAAGTTATCCAAAGAAACAACTAGTAAGTGACAAAATAGTTTTATTTGATGCCTAAGTCTGTTCTTCCTACAGAATTATGCTGCTTGCAGTAATTCCTTCTTTCTCTAATATGTTGATTTTTAAAGGATTTTATATTTTGAGAGAGAGAGAATGGGGGGAGGGGCAGAGGGAGAAGGAGCAAGAATCTTAAGCTAGATTCCACACTGAGCACAGAGCCCAGTGTGGGACTTGATCCCAGGAAGCATGAGATCATGACCTGAGCCAAAACCAAGAGTCCGACACTTAACAGACTGAACCACCCAGGCACCCCTAATATGTTAATGTTTGAATATTTTACACCTCTTTTAAGTCACATTTTCTGTCAGTAGGTGGTAACAGGGTGAAATTATGTAAAAACTGCAGTATGCTTAAAAATCAGTAGGGAATCTTAAAGTCATGAACTTGTGGACCAATACTTGTTTACTTTGAGGGTCCAAGTGACCTATGATGATAGAAGCACAGTGGAAGAAAGAGGCCTTAGAGACCATGATAATTCATGCCAACTGTCTTAATTAAATTGACTTCAGAAGTGGTTGGAAGAGGAAAAGGAAAGTTGTATGATCAACATTGTTATAGTGGAGAGAAAAGTTACCGAAACAAATATAATTAGTCATTAGGTGCTAGGAAAACAGAGGTGAATAATACTAATACTAATACTAATACTAATACTAATTGCTGTCCAGAAGTACCATCAGGTAACACGAAGTTCTCCCTGATTTCTGGGCCCCCATTCCCTTCTCTGATTCTCTCTAGCACTTATCTGAACCACTAAATCCAAGCCCTACTTAAGTACCAGATTATGTTTCCTGTTTTACCGGCCTTGATTTACCAAACCCAGAATATCCTTAGTATCTTAAGGACAGAAACCATGTCATATATTTAGTAGGCTCTCCTTAATATTGATTGATTGATTGGTAAAAGCAGAACACGGAAGAAATATTACCTGTCATGTAACTTAAATTTGCTCTCTTATATAGCCCCTGGAAAATGAATCTTCTCTTTACATTGCTAGAGGAGGAATTTTTGCATTTAATAAGAGGTTGGATTAGATATTCTCTGTTATTCCTCCCAACTAAGATTTATTGTGGTTCTTAAAATAAGTGCTTATTTTCCTACTGGTGGTGAGAAAAAGCCAATTATCTATTTATGATTATTGTCCTTCCAAAAAAATTAGTATAAATAATGACCCTATAGTCATTAAACTGTCAGTGCCTCAAAGCCTTTTCACTTGAGTGAAGTAAGGAGATAAATTAAGAAGGTAATTGGTTTTTTAAAACTCTTGACTACTAATCAATTGAGACAATTTAACAGTTTACTGTTATAGGGAAGTCTAATAAACCTCAGACAGGTGAGGGATGCTTTTTAGATTAAATCTTCCGAAAATCTCACCTGTGTTTTCTTAAATTTGCCTTTAGTTTGGCTGTGTTCTAACATGCATACAGTATTTGCATTTTCATGGAGAGACATTATACTATCCTTTTAGGAAATGATTGATACATACTGTTAATATGGATCAATAGTCATTAAATGATTCTACCTTTTTAACCACATAATTCTATTGTACAGACTTTTTATCTTAAGGAAATACTTCTGGTTATTTGTTCCAGTATATAATTATAAAAAACTAGAAAGAAATATGTAGCTGTAGGGTGAATAGTTATGAATATAGCAATGTATACAATGGAATATTATTCAAACACTTAAGTAGGGTGACAGTCCAATTACTATTGTGTAGAAGGCTAAAAGATTGTATTCATTCATACAGTGATTACCACAAAAAGAAAAAGATCTATTTGAACAAAAGGCCAATAAGAAATAGACAAATGTGATTAACATTGTGTTAAAAGTTTATGGAATTGTAATACTCTATGTGGAAAACCCAAAAGACTCCTCCCCAAAATTGCTAGAACTCATATCGGAATTCAGCAAAGTGGCAGGATATAAAATCAGTGCACAGAAGTGAGTTGAATTTCTATACACTAACAAGACAGAAGAAAGAGAAATTAAGGAATCCAGCCCATTTACAATTGTACCCAAAACCAGCAGATACCTAGGAATAAACCTAACCAAGGAGGTAATACTCTGAAAACTGTAGAACACTCATGAAAGAAATTGAGGAAGTCACAAAGAAATGAAAAGATGTTCAATGCTCTTGGATTGGAAGAACAAACATTGTTAAAATGTCTATGCTTCCAGAGTAATCCATACATTCAATGCAGTCCCTATCCAGATACCGTCAACACTTTTCAGAGAGCTGGAACAAATAATCTTAAAATTTGTATGGAACCAGAAAAGACCCTAAAGAGCCAAAGGAAGATTGAAAAAGAAAACAAGCTGGTGGCATCACAGTTCCAGACTTCAAGGTATATCTATATATATATAGATAGATAGATAGATAGATATATCTATATATAGAGAGAGAGAGCTATAATCATCAAGACAGTGTTGTACTGACACAAAAACAGGTACATAGATCAATGGAACAGAATAGAGAACTCATAAATGGACCCTCAACTCTGTGGTCAACTAATCTTCAACAAAGCAGGAAAAAATACCCAATGGAAAAAAGATAGTCTTCAACAAATGGTGTTGGGAAAAATTGGACAGGCACATGCAGAAGAATGAAACTAGACCATTTTCTCATACCATACGCAAAAACAGACTCAAAATGGATGAAAGACAGAAATCCTCACATCTAAATATGAGACAAAAATCCATCAAAATCCTGGAAGAGAACACAGGCAGCAATCTCTTTGACCTCAGCTACAGCAGGTTTTGGCTAGACACATCTCCAAAGGCAAGAAAAACAAAGGCAAAAATGAGCTGTTGGGACTCCATCAAGATAAAAAGCTTTTGCACAGCAAAGGAAACAGCAAAACCAAAAGACAACCTACAGAATGGGAGAAGATATTTGCAAATGTTTTATCAGATACAAGCTTAGTATCTAAAATCTATAAAGAACTTATCAAACTCAACACCCAAAGAAATAAATAATCCAGTCAAGAAAAGAGCAGAAGACATGAACAGACATTTCTCTGAAGGAGACCTACAAATGGTCAATAGAGACATGAAAAAAATTCTTTAATATCACTCAGCATCAGGGAAATACAAATCAAAACTGCAATGAGATGCCACCTCACACCAGTCAGAATGGCTAAAATGACATGACAAGAAACAACAAATGTTGGAGAGGTTGTAGAGAAAGGGGAACCTTCTTAAACTGCTGGTGGGAATGCAAGTTGGTACAGCCACTCTGGAAAACAGTATGGAGGTTCTTCAATAAGCTAAAAATAGAGCTACACTATGACCCAGCAATTGCATTACAAGCTATATACCCAAAAGACACAAATGTCATGATCTGAAGAGGCATCTGCATCCCGATCTTTAAGCAGCAATGTCCACAATAGCCAAACTATGGAAAAAGAGTCCTGATGTCTATTGACAGATGAATGGATAAAGAAGATGTGGTGTATATATACAACGGAATATTACTCAGCCTTCAAAAAAAAGAAATCTTGCCATTTGCAATGATGTGAATGGAACTAGAGGTACTATGCTAAGCAAAATAAGCCAATCAGAGAAAGACAGTTATCATTTGATTTCACTCATATGTGGAACTTAAGAAACAAAACAAGAGGAGCATAGAGAAAGGGAGGGAAAAATAAAGACGTAATCAGAGAGGGAGGCTCTTAACCATAGGAAACAAACTGAGGGTTGCTGGAGAGGAGTGGGGTGTGGGGGATGGGGTAACTAGGTAATGGGCATTAAAGAAGGCATGTGATATAATGAGCACTGGGTGTTATATACAACTGATGAATCACTGAACTCTACCTCTAAAACTAATAATATGCCATATGTTAATTGAATTTAAATTTTAAAAAAGTTTATGGAATTGATATTCCATGCAATTTTTCTTTATTTTTGTAAGGGACTTACTGTCTTTCAAATTTGATGTTTATTTCATGACTGGCTAATATATTCATATTAATCAAAACTCAAAAGGCATAAAAAGTCTCGTACTTACCCTGTCTCTAAGTTACCCTTCCCTGAAGCATTTTTTAAGTTTCTTATTTATCCATCCAGAGATTATTTTATGTATAAACAAGCTAATATATACTTACATTTTCCCAGTTTTACACAAATGGTAAAAACTATTCAATACCCTGCTTTTTCCACTAACATTATATTTTAAAGATATTCCATATCAGTTCGTAAAGAACTCTTTCTGTTTTGTGGCTAAATATTATCCCTTTAAATTCCATAAGAGACTATATTAGTAAGATCCTACAAATGGACATCCAGTGTTCTGTTATTACAATTCAGTAGTAACAGCACGCATAGATGATTTCCCACATGAAAATATATCTAGACTAAATTCCCAGATGTAAGAGTGCTAGGTTAAGAGTATGTGTGCATTCTTTAACAGATGAATATAGCAGGGGAGAAAGAGAGAGGCAAACCATAAAACAGACTCTTAACTGTAGAGAGCAAACTAGGAGTGGGTAGAGAGGGGGTTGGTGAGGAATGGGTTAAATGGGTAATGGGTATTAAGGAGGAAGCCCTGGGTGTTGTATGTAAGTAATGAATCACTAAATCCTATACCTGAAACTAGTATTACACTGTATGTTAACTGAAATTTAAATAAAATCTTGGAAGAAAGAGGCACCTGGGTGGCTCAGTTGATTAAGCATCTGCCTTTGCCTCAGGTCATGATCCCCAGGTCCTGGTATTGAGTCCCGCATTGGGCTCCCTGCTCAGCGGGGAGTCTGCTTCTCTCTCTCCCTCTGCTGCTCCCCCTATTTGTGGGTGCTGTTTCTCTCAAATAAATAAATAAATAAAATCTTCTTTAAAAATTTGGGAGAAAAAAAGGTTATGTGTGTGCTATTAATTTTCATAGATACTGACAAATTGCCCACAAGAGAGTACCAGTTTCACTCCAACAGTGTACAATAGTGCCTATTTCCATATAACCTTGCTTTATTAATTTGACAGATGAAATATAGTTTCTTAGTATAGCTTTATTTTTTTTTAATTTATTTATTTATTTAAGCAATCTTTACACTCATTGTGGGGCTGGAACTCACAACCCCAACATTGAGAGTTGCACGCTCCAGTGACTGAGCCCTCTTAGTGTAGCTTGCATTAGAAGTTAATTCATTATGAGTTATTTTGAGTATCTTTTCACATGTTTATTAGCCACCACTATTTCCATTTCTGGGAGCTGTCTTCATATATATGTTCGTTGATCTTTTCCTTATTGTTGTATAATAGTTTTCTGTATATTAGGAAAATTAACCCTTTTTCTGTGCTTTGAAATTCAGAATTTTTACCGTTTATCTTTTATTTTTTGGCCTTGTTAAGCTGTTTTTTACCATATAGAGATAGTCAAAATTATCAGCTTTATCTTTTATGCTTCACTCTGCTCTGGCTATGCTAACCTCCTTTTTACCTTTAAAATACACCAGATACTCTCCAACTTCAAGATTTTGGTATTTGCTGTTCTTTCTGCCTGGAATTTGCTTCCCAGAGATTTGTGTTTCACTTCCTCCACCGCTTTTGAGTCTTTAACCAAATACCAACTTTCAGTGAGATGTTCCCTATTTTATTTTTGTTGTTGTTGTTGTTTTTTGTTGTTTTGTTTTGTTTTTTTTAAAGAGGGGGGAAGCAGGCTCCCTGCTGAGCAGAGAGCCCGATGCGGGGCTCGATCCCAGGGTCCTGGGATCGAGACCTGAGCCGAAGGCAGAGGCTTTAACCCACTGAGCCACCCAGGCGCCCCAGAGATGTTCCCTATTTTATGTTGCAGCCTCCCCTTCCCTGCTCTATTTTCCTCTATCAACTACAGCTCACAGGCTTTAGAGGTATATTTTTATTTGTCTCACAGAGATATTGCAGCTCACCTACACAAATGAAGCAAGTGAGAATTAACATCTTCACTGTGGTTATCACCTCAGGAGACTAGCTTCATGCTCCGCTGAAGCTGCCATTGCCCAAAACATTTTGGGGACAACTTCTTAAAGAACTGCATTCTGAGATAGCTTACAGCCTTACGAGGAAAGCAGTCCTGTGTCCTGAAAGCAGTGTTTCTCAGTGTGGTCCATTAATCACCTATATCAAAATCACGTGGGTAGGTTGGCAGCTTATTAAAACAGGCAGTTTCCTGGGCCTTTCCCTGGATCTTCTGAATCAGAATCTCTGAGGGATGGGGCTGAGGAACTTTCCTTTTAGAATAAACTCCCTAGGGGCACCTGGGTGGTACATTGGGTTAAGCAACCAACTCTTGGTTTTGATTCAGCTCATGATCTCAAGGTCATGAGATAGAGCCCCATGTTGGGCTCTGTGCTCAGCGTGGAGTCTGCTTCAGATTCTGTCTCTCTCTCCCTCTGCCCTTCCCACTCATGCATTGGCATGCTCTCTCTCAAAATAAATTAATTAATTAATCCTGAAAAAAAAAATTTTTTAACTACCTAGGTAATTCCTAAGCCTTTAAAGTTTGAAGATCACTGACTACATAGTCAGTGTTTCCCAACTTAGTCATGTACCTTGTTTACCTAACTCAGTTTGAACCAGATGTAAGACTGTTTCCAAAAATCAAAGCCACCCTCAAAGGACAAAGGGGTATGTGCCAGGGATGCTGAAGGTCACTCCCAATGGGAACTCCAGAAATGAGCAATTGGATAGGCATTGCATCTCACAGAAATGATGTGGTAGGAGACAAAACTCTTTGGCTCACCTGATTTTTATATGCTTGGCAGTGCTAGTAACTTGGTAACTCTCACTTCACATATTGAAGAACCTTGGCTTTAATTTTCCTATTAAAGGGAAAAGGGGAAGAAAAGAGAATTGTGTGTCTAGGGTCCTTTCTGTATCTTACATCTGGTTTTTCTACTGATGATGAAGAAAAAAAAAAAACCCTTGACACATGAATGAATATGTGTAAGTAACGAGGATTATTACTATAGAAAAAACTGCAAGTTTGGTCTGTTTTAAAGGAAAGAGCCTTCTTAATTAAAAAATAGTTATTTTAGTTCTTTATCCACTTTTTTATTTCATTTTTCTTTCATTAAAGATGAGTAAGTTTCGAAAAACAGATTCTGATTGCATTTAGCCATTTAACTATATTGTGCCTGTAATACCCACTTTCAAAAATGTAAAGTTTTGTAGTGTCACACAGCTGCAGCAGCATGTATTTTCTTATTTTCCAAATATTAATACTTGCCTTTTCGTTCTCTAAATGAAAATAAAACCAATGATTTTTTTTTTAGTCAACAGTTCTTATTATGCAAAGTATCTTTCAGTGTTGGTCCATAGATATAAGCTGTCATTTTAATCCTGAAAGTAGTTGTGATAAAAATGTTAAATATCATTATGTCGTTAATAATAAAATAGCTACCAATGTTAAGGGCATACCGTATTTTGAGCAAATTCTAAGTAAATTTTTTGTATCTTACAAGAATACATGTT
Source organism: Martes martes (assembly GCF_963455335.1). Lineage (NCBI taxonomy): Eukaryota > Metazoa > Chordata > Mammalia > Carnivora > Mustelidae > Martes > Martes martes. The sequence continues at coordinate 151,723,290 of NC_137891.1, forward strand.
TTAAAAGTAAGTGTTATTCCCATTTTACATCTAAGGGTCCTTTGGAGGTCATATTGAAAAGTTATAATCAGGAAACCTCACACAGAGTCATTAGCAAGTTTTCGGCTTCCGTTTTTCATCAGATGTGCCTCCTTTTACATTACTTGGTATATTGCAGGTAGTAAATGTTTGCAGAATTTCACTACTCTCCCCCTAATTTGCTGTTTCTTTTAGTATATATTTTATGTTGGAGTATAACTTAGTAAAAGTCAGTGACTTGTTTAATTATGACTTTGAAAGAAACTAAACTATATCCTGTTTTGAATTAAAATGAAATTACTTTTTCCCATATCTGACTTATTAGTAATCCTGGTGTCCATTAGCCAGATAGAAAAGATCTATGCTTCAGAGACTGAAATTTTAGTAATGATTAATACATGCTAGCCGTTAGATGTTCTGCTTATTTTTCTCCTCAAACTTAAGATTAAAAGGTGATTGTATCTTTCTAATTTTAGATTTCTAATAACAAGAACTAGTGAATATGAGCTACTAATTATATTTTGTTTCTTCAGCGAGGCAGAAGTTTGAGACTTTTCACTCACTAACCCCACCACCACCACTACCACCACCCAGCCCCCAGGGACCAATGAGTTGCTTTATTATACCTAATTTGTGATTAACTAACCATTTTTCTTTTCATTCATTTTGTCAACCCTTCATTCTTCTTCCCCTTCCTCTCTACCCCCTTTCCTCCTGCCTTTATTTTACCCTCTTAGTGAGGGTGTTTGTTCTTTGTCTTTTCAAATTTATCATTTTAGCTTTTGGTTTTGGGGGTTGATTGGGCAACTTATTCCCTCTCCTCAAATAGGTATATGATGAGTAAGTTGTTTCATTTATTTAAGTCCTTTAAAATTAAAAAACAAAGCCATTTCTCCTTGACACAGAACAGTTGCCATTGCTTCCTCTTTTGGTTTTGAGATTTCAGGAATCTAGTTGCTGTAGAAACCATTTATCCCTTCAAGACAACTGACTCTCATGAACACCATTATAAGTTAGGCTGACAAGTTGTGCTGCCAATAGATGCACCAGCACACTTTTCTCTCTTAAAAAGGAAAAAAAATGCCGCAGTTATGAGAACCACATTTTTTCTCTTGAAACAATTTGTTTTTCCCTTGTCTGTTTTTGTGCTAATGTTTTCAACTGGATTTTTGCGGTTGGTATGTGCTGTGAATGGTAACTTTGTGCTGTGAATGATGTTGAGAGGAAGAAGCAGAGTCCCCCAGTCATGAGACAGATTTGATATCTGTGTTGTGAAGTTCTTGTAAATTGTAATGGAAGGAACTGATTAGTAGGAATTTTGTAATTTGGGGCTGTCCATTGGCCCAGACTCTCAGGGATTGTAATTTGAAAATCTCAAAGTAAACATGATTCAGATCTTAGGAAGTTAATCAGATTAATTAAAATTTTAACAAAGTCTCTCTTTGATTAGAACAAATTATTAGTTAAGGCCACTAGAAAGCATCAACTGGCTGTGGGATCCCTGTATATTTCTCAACTACTTCTAAAACATTAGAATGATTTGCCAATACCTGGTAAAAAACTGATCACTTTGTTCTTTTTTATAGTTAATTGAACAGCTAATGTGCCTTTGAAGGCTATATCTGTCTTGAATGTGTTTTGTGAAGTTTTGAAATTTGTGTTGTATATTAATTCAAACCCATAACATACCTATATTTTCATAATTATTTTCCCTTCTAGCTCATTTTCATAAAAAGACAATTTGGGAAGTACACAATTTCCAGGCAAAATTATCTTGAAATTGAATTCTTTAAACCACTAAGCTAGCCAGTCTGCCTGCCTGCCTGACTGCCTTCTCTTTCTTTCCTTTTCTCTCCTTCCTTCCTTCCTTCCTGGCTTCTTTCCTCCTTTCCTTTTTTGGGTATATCCTGTTTAGGTAGTATTTAATATCACTTGTGAGGTTAGTGCTATGATGGGCATCTACTGTGTGATAGCCACTTAATTCATTGGTGTGAAATCAACAAGGACTTATTTTCTCCCTTTTGTATGGAATGACATTCCAACTGTTTTTTACATCTTTAAATTCAGAGGTTGACAGTGATCAAATCAGGATCAAGATTGACTTCAAATATTTTCGTAAGAGCAGGAAGAAAAATGAGATCCTAACTTTCTAGTGTCCTGATCTACACATCTCTTTGATGAATTAAAGCTATATGGATGTGAAATTTGGTACCAGAGGCTTAGGCTGCTTGAGCACCTTTTATCGTGTAATAGTTCTGGAATGTGAAGATCTGAATTTTCATGGGAGCACTGATATTTCATGGCCAACAATGGATTTCTTAGGGCCATGTCCTTTCAAATTGCCATGAGGTCTGGTTATTGCTGTTCTAAATGTAAATATGAAACTGCCTCCCAATGAACTTATTGCAGTGGTGCTAACTTGTCTTGACACTCTTGCTGACAGATCTAGTGGCCCTTAACATGGTCTACTTTATATAGTCACAGCACAGGTTTTGTGGAGGATTCAGCCTAAATTTCTAGAATGAATTTCTATAGACAAGAGATATATTGGTTTTAAAAATTAAGAGGTTTGATTCTGTTTTGAATTTGGTTATCAAATGAATCTGAGCACATGACATTTTAATGCCGTTTGTCTTTTCAAATAGATTTACCTTCTAATGCATGTGACAACAGGATTTTGCTCATCAGCTAGAACATACATTTCAGAGTAGTTGTTACCTAAAATATTATCATAAGGCATAAGAAAACACACGATTTAAGTTGCCTTTCATGAACATAATTAAGAATTAATAAGCCAGTACCAGTGGCTAGTCCCCAGAATTTCCACTGTTTTGCCTTTTGTGACCTGTGTTATTAAAAGTCCATTATTTTTACAGACTTTATTAAATTGGATCTTATTAAAGCATTCTATATTTGCATTTGGTCTTTCATAATTCATTATTATTATGACATTTACTTTTTACCATCAGATCTGAAAACATATCATAAGCTACCCTTTTCTCTTGAAAGAAATGCTAATTTCAAACAGTCCTCTAATAGAAGAGAAAAGCTTTATCAGTTTTTTCATTTATTCCAGATCGTGTTAAGAATACTAATGCTAGACTTCAGTATGCTAATATCTCTGGGCTTTTTTTGGTCAAAAGCTTAGAATTATTATTTTTATCCCATGGTAAGTATGAAACCAGAAGACCTGCTACTACTGGAGAAAACACAATTCTAAAGTACAATTCTTGATTCTAAAGACCTGTGAAAATGTTGCTAAATCCTGTTTAGACTAGGATACTAGTCTAATTTAACTTTGTACCATACAATATTTGTCCTATTTAAGAAATTCTTTCCTCTTAAAATTCAGTTTGTTTGTTTTTCTCATAGTCTAGGTCAGTATAGTTCTCAGTGTTTAAGACTAAGAATCCTGTGCTGTCAGCCCCAGACAGCATTTAGGGTGTGCTTCCTGCTTTTCTATATGATAGTCATTTCTATATCATTTAAGATGTAGTTGAAAACTCAATATAGCAAGCTTTTATATATTGATATCAGACAGGCTATCTAATTATTACTAACATAATTAGGAAAGTACCTAGTAAGTTTTTTGTTAGGATACTAGTAAATTTATTAAAGTCTGAAATGAAATTTACTTTGGCTTTTGTCTCATTTTAGATTTCTGACAATGTGCAATAGACATTTTGGCAGTGTTGTTGCACAAACCATTCGGACTCAAAAAACAGATCAGTTTCCACTTTTTCTGATTATTATGGGAAAGCGATCATCTAATGAAGTGTTAAATGTGATACAAGGTAAAGTACAAGTCACAAGGGGAGTAGAGTATCTTCTTATGTATGTGATAACCTTATAATATTTACCATCAAAGTTGACTGTAATTCTCTGTATAGGTGAACATCTTTGTATTTTCAAACATAGAATATCCTAAAGAAGAACATCTTCAAAAAGTATAGGATCTATGAAAAATGAAATATGCTGCATGAAAATCTAACAGAAATTTCTTAATAAAGTTGTACAACCCTTTGGACACAGCATAATCATGTTAAATGTTCATAATTGCCAAGTTCTCTGAACTAGCAATCAAGTCATAATCAGTTGTCAAATATGACGTTTCTTATACGTGTATTGATTTCTTGCTGTAATATTGATTAGTTGAAAGAAATGCTTTAGTTATCTAGAAAAGCCAGTGACTGGATATGGCAAATTAATTGTTCACACGGTGGTATTTGTTTCCCCTTAATTGTGTGAATCTGTTTCTAGGATGCAGCGCTAAGGCTTGAAGCTATAGGATGCCCATGAATTTAATCGCATTGCATATTCTCTACCAAAAAAAAAGTTAATGATTTTTTTTTACTGTTACTTATAAACCCCAAGGATTATTATAAAATATTACCTTATTTATATCACAGTTTAAATTGAAAACAGTGTATCTTTTTTATGCCCCAAGGGAAAAGATGTTTCAAGTGCCCCAACTAAAGCTTGTGTTTGAGATACTTTATTTTTACCCCTATTTAAGTCAGAAGTTCTATAGCAGATAATATGATGGGGTATGTGATGTAAATTCTGGTGCCTTTAAAACTCAAAACCTCTGGTATTTTATGTTTGCTCTGTAACTAGGCCATTGAGTTTCGTAAACAATGCTAAAGAAGATCTGCGGGGGTAATGAATTGCATAGGGTAAATGGATAATGAAAATAATACTTCATTTCTGTTTTCCCTGTCAGAGGCAATATTATAATAGTGGTTCTTAAAATATAGTCCATGGTTCTGGAGGTCCTCTAGACCCTTTCAGTGGATCTGTGAGGTCAAATTATTTTCATTACAGTAAAAAGACTTTTCCTTTTTGCCTTTTTTTTTTTTAATTGTGTTGACATTTGCACTGGTGGCACACAAAATCAGTGTTGTGTAAAACTGCTGGCACCTTCACACGAAACCAAGGTCATGACCAAAACTATACTAGTAGTCATATTCTTTACCTCCCTTATGTGCAATTAAAAACTTTTTTATTAAATTTTAACCCTTTTTATAGTTTGTGTGATACAACTAGAGGTATAGAGAATGTATTTCTGCTGCATTTCAGAGTACAAAGGTAGTCTCAAAGAAGACCACTTGTGTGGTTGCTTGAGCTGAACTACTAGTCATTTTTTTCTTACAGAACATCATTTTTACTTGGAAATAACTGATGAACAAACTATACTTAAATAGCCTGGGTATTTGGTGAACCTTTTCTCCAGAATGAGCAAAGTGAGTCCATCACTTCAAGAAAAGTGAACTGACAGTACTTTTTGCTGATGATAAAATTTGAGCTTTTAAGCAAAATGTTATATCCTCCACCATGGGATTGACAGCTTAAATAATTTTCTGATGACATCAGCTCATATAACATTAAAGATAAATGCATAAGTCAGTAAACCAATACTTTGCACATGACCAGGGCATGATGTTTTAAAATCACACAGGTAGAAGATCCATTCAAAGAGTGAGATAGATCAGTGGATCTTAATACAACAAAGTATAAGAAGTTCATTAATGGTTTCAAATTTCTCACATGCTTGAAGAAATTTCCTCTTGTCAGTTTGGGTGTATCAAAGAATATTTACAATTATTTATTAAAATACTCCTCCAGGTGCTTGGGTGACTCAGTTAGTTAGGCAACTGCCTTCGGCTTAGGTCATGATCCTAGAGTCCTGGGATCGAGTCCCACATTGGGCTCCCTGCTCAGCAGAAGTCTGCTTCTCCCGCTGACCTCTTTCTCTCTCTCTCTCAAATAAATAAAATCTTAAAACAAACAAACAAACAAATAAATAAAAATACTCCTCCTGTTTTCAACTGTATATCTATGAGGCCAGATTTGCTTCATAAATTTCAACTAAGACATAAGACAACATAATGTAATTGGTTTAATATAGAAGTAGATTTGAGAATCCAGTTATGTTCTATTAAGCCAGACATTAAAAACATTTGCAAAAAATGTTAAAACAATACTGTTCTTCTCACTAAACTTTTTCCTTTGGAACATAGAGCCATTTTTCATAAAAATCTGGTATTTATATCAACATGTAATGGGTTTATTGTTGTTACTTTTAATGAACTGATAAATATGTTTTAAGTATTTCAGCTTCAATTTCTAACACAATAAATGTTGATAACAATAACCCACATAAAACTTATTTGAGAATCTCAGTAGTTGTTAACGGTGTAAACTAGTTTTGAAAACAGAAGTTTGAAAACCACTGCAGTAGGTTATAAAGAAAAAACTTGTCTGGAACTGTATTAGCTGGTACCTTTTCTCTATCTTGTCCAGTTTGATAGTGAGTTCTTACCATTAACGCTGAAGCATAATTGATAAGCAGTGGCTTAAGCCTGAAAACGAATGGCCAGTATGTAACCACATTTCTAGTACCCTCCATAAGGAATTCATATCCCATGCTCTGAGTGTTAGTCACTACAGTTTGCAAATAAGAAAGGGAAACTCAAAGATTTGCCCAGTATCCAAATCTACGTTGAAGGTACCCCTAAACTTTTTGCGTTTGTTATATCTATTCACAATAACTACCACTGCTTATGTGTACTATATACAGAGGTAGTATTATCTTCATTGTACTGATAAGGGAATTGATTTTTAAGGAGCTGTAGTCAGTCACTCATTCACTTATTTATTCATTTACTAAGTGGATATTTATTAAGCCCTTGTCACATGCTAGGCAGTTTCTAGGTACTAGATCATATGGTTTATAAGTGGCAGAACTAGAATTAGAACTATAACTACAAAACCAGTGCTGCTTTCTCAGTCCCATGATATCACAACAAGGTAATATTTGTTCTCTAGCTCATGTATTGAGAGAGTGGTACTGATGTGACTAAATTTTCTTTGTTGAGAACTACACACACTCCCTAACATGCTGCCAATGGTCAAAAGAAAAGTTGAGAAACAGACCACTGAAAGACCATGCTAGGGGCGCCTGGATGCTCAGTTGGTTAAGCATCTGCCTTCGACTCAGGTCATGATCCCAGGGTCCTGGAATCAAGCCCCATACTGGGCTCCCTGCTCAGCAGGAAGCCTGCTTTTCCCCCTCCCACTCCTCCTGCTTGTGTTCCCTCTCTCTGTGTGTCTCTCTCTGTCAAATAAATAAATGAAATCTTCTAAAAAAGGGAGGGGGGGGCAAAAAGACCATGTTAGTCATACTCCAGAATAACACCAACAAGGATGCTTGCTACTTGTTGACCTATTTCATCAATGGGACAGAAAGACCTCAGGCCCTGGAGAAAGATAGGTTCTTTGTCTGTAGTTTTGAAAGAAGAGAAGAATTGCTATACCTTTATATATCTCTATGGATTTCTCTGTTGTAGATGTATCCAAAGCAAGCAATAGGAGAGTGCTCTCAGGAAATGGCATATTTCTGCTGTATGTTTGTTATGGCCTTGGACAGGGAATAAAATAGTGTTAAGGAAAGTCAAACATTTTAATACTCTCATAAAACTAATATAACATTGTATGGTAACTAACTGGAATTAAAATTAAAACTTAAATAAATACTCATAAAGTTTATAGTATAGTCATTTGAAAGCAGCTGAAAGAGAAAAATACCAACTGGGCAAAAAAAAGAACTCAGTTTTTTTCAGAAAATGAGTTACTGTCTGCTTCACCAAAGAATTTTTAATGATAGGAGATAATTCTAAATAGTGTATTGAGGTGGCAAAGAGAACAGACTTTTAATAAGTTAGACTCACTTGGTTTCAGATTCTCATCCCATCATTTAATCAGCCTGACCTTGATTGCACAGGCTACTCCAACTCTCAAAGCCTCATTTTCCTTCTCTAAAGTCAAAATCCTAATGATAACCTTCAAAGAATTGTTACATAGATTAAGTGGGATAATATATATAAAATGCTAAGCCTAACTACTGGCATGTAAACAAATGGTAGTTTTTGCTAGTATTTTTAAGTAGATAGATTTCTATAACTTGAAAGAACTTTTGATTCTCATTTCTCGAATATTCTTCTTCATAGAGCTGAAACTGTTATTAACAGATGGTTCCTTCAAATCTACTATATTTGAAATTTCAACTACCTATATACTGCTTTACTCTTTCACAGTGAACGTATGAAACTTTTCAATGAAAAATGAAAGTATTTTAACTAGATGTTAGTATAGTAGTCTGTCATTTTTATTAGACTGTAGTTGTTCCTTAATGATTAATTCTAGAATGACTTTCCATTTTATAATAACTTCACTAATGTAAAGTTTGGCGATCTCTATGTGTTGCTAGGTAACACAACAGTGGATGAGTTAATGATGAGACTCATGGCTGCAATGGAGATCTTTACGGCCCAACAACAGGAAGATATAAAAGATGAGGTAAGATGAAAGGTTAAGTAGACCTTTAATAGGATTTTGATGAAATAATTTGTCAAATGGAGATGCTTGCCTATGTCATGATGATAAATAAGGATGATGAAGATGCATTTCCAGATTAACCAAGGACTTTTATGCCATTGAGTTTATCATTCAGTCCATTCTTTTCATGACCCCAAGACCCAACAGTTTATTGAACTTTATGGACATTTATACTTGCTAGATTTGGAGTGGTGGCAGAAGGTCAATTTGTAGGAAATGAATTCTGAAGCATATTTACAAAAGAAACGGCAGTCTAGGAAATCCTGTGCACTGTGTGGCTTTTTTCACTCACTTTCAGGATCCTCTTACTCTTTTTTAAATATTGAGGTTGATTAGAAATAAACACAATTTACATTTTTGAAGCACTGCGAGGATTAGTAAAAGATCTCCAGAATTCTGAATTTCTCAGTCTCCTGAATAAATTCGTTTGGTATAGATGGTATGAGTATGGATCTTTAAATAAAATAATAATAACAGCAATATTGATCATGACAATAGTAGTCAACATTTACTGAATATTTATAATCTGCTAAGCACTGAGCTAAGCACTTTACATATAGTATCTCATGTAATCCCAAAACAACCCCTGAGGTTGTTTATGAGTCACACAGAGTTCTGACAGAAAACACATGGCACTTTCAAACTGGGTTATTTGAGAACAGTTTAATAAGAGAACTGTTTTTAAAGGTAAGGGCAGGGTTTATGGAAGTCAGCAATGAATGGTACCAACTCGAGGGCTAAATGGAACCATTACCACATGTAGGCCTAAAGTCCTCTCCTATCGAGAGGACTGTACCTGATAGAGGGATATACCCAGCACTTGGTGACCTATTAGGGAGGAAACCAGAAAATAACTTTACTTTCTTTCCATACTCTGATCTTTTGCTAATACTACTTACCTAACTCAACCAGAAGCTGAAAGGGGAGAGAACCTCCCTGGGCAAAAAACTAGGTGGAGCAAGGATACTGAGGGGCAATCCATAGTCTAGCACAGATTGATACTATTATCTCTACTTTTCAGGTGAGAAAACTGAGAATCAAAAGGGTTAAGTTAATTTACCCAAGATCACACGACTAGTGGGACCTATAATAATCCCAAGTAATTATTAGTGCCTTATCAGTCAAAAAATTTCTGGATTTGGAAAATAGCCTGAAGGTAAAATATGAAACACATGTTAGCATTTGTTAATTTGAGATGCTCAGTTCACAGGTATTTCTTAAGTTGTCCTTCCTAATATTTTTAACTGAAAAAAATTTTTCATAAACAAGCAGGGAAAGTTTGATGTGTGAGCAATGAAGAAAAGCTTCCAGCTATAGTGAGTGTTTTCATTATAATACCCATTAGCTATTGCAAGTGGAAAACATGTAGACAATTTTAATATAAGGTAGAACTATTATATTTTACCTTATTTTCTTGTCTCTTTCTTCTGTTAGACTGTGAGTTTAAGAGCCAGAGTTCTATCATATTCACATTTATAACTGTATCCCGTAACAGTGTACCTAGGACAAAGTAGGTACTCAGTAAATGTTTATTAAATGATTGAATAAACTAGTATTTGGAAGAATTCACATGAAATAATGTTACTTGAAAAAAGAGTAATTCTTGATTGCAGTGGTATAAAACCTGATGTGTACATACTAACAAATATGAAAATTTAGAGTGCTATAATTAGTTTAGAGTTTTACACCCATTAGGTTTCTTTTATTGCTGGAAAAATGATGTTTGTAATTTTCCTTAATAGTCAGTGTTTCATTTACTCTAAAGAAAAGGTAATCAGGTATATGGTGGAAAGATGTTTGTCTGTTACTCTATAAATTGACAATGACATTTTGAAATAATGAAGTACTGTACTTACTTAGGAATTTGTAATAATAGGTGTGTTGCCTTTCAAGATTACATTTATCCTGGAATAGAGGCATTGATTGACAATAATTCACTAAACACATTCTTCAGCCATTTAAATCTTGAGTCTCATTAGTACTAGATTTACAGATTATGCTGTATAATAATATGAATGCACAATATTTGCATGCATATTCCCAGTTCATTCTTTCATCTTAATTTGTGTTCCTCATAATTCATTGGTAAAGAAATTGACTTTAATTCCTTTAATACTGAGCGCAAAATTTAATATGAGGGTTACAGGAAAAATCCAAGGCTCCACATTAATTGAAATTTTTATTGAAATTTAACTGCAAGAGGTAAGGATTTCTCTTTGTTTTTAGAGTGTCTTCATGAAAGTTATCATTCTTTTCATAAGTAGAGTTCCTAAGAAAAGCTTTTCTAGGTTCAAAGACTTGTTTTGGACTATGCGTAAATCATAATGGTTGTGGTATCCGCTGCATATGTGACAAGAAACACTGCCCTCGTTATTGTGAATTTGCCTTTACTCTTCAAAAAAATTTCAAGTAACACTTTATCTTAAGCTTACAATGAAAATCGAAATCATGAACAGGTTTGAAGGATGGCTTTCTAGGCCCGAATTCATATAAACTTTGGTTCAGTTGCATCCATCTCTTCAATGGTTCCATTGTATTAGTGCAACTAGAGATACCTATGCTATACAGTGTTTTTATTAAATAAAACCAAGCCCAGACATATTCATACTCTGCATCATTCTTTAATGGCACAGAATGGACTAACCTTTATATCACTAGTTGTTCTATTTCTAATCAGGGAGTAAACATTATAGAGCCTCTTATTTTGGTAGAACTGCCTATAGCTTTATTCACAGACATTTTCATTAGTGGTATTTGGTTTTTTAAGTGTTTACTGAGGCTTTATCAAGTATATAGCACATCAAGTATGTGTTCAGTCTTGGGGACAGAGGTACTTAGCTACAGTGTCACTTATTGGCAAAGATCACTACATGATAGTAGTCTGTTTGGATTCAGAACATTTAGAATTTATTTAGAATCAGAACATTTAGAATCTGTTTTGGCTTACAGCCTGGTTCCAAACAATAGATACCTTCTAACATGTAAATAGATTTGGTTATTTTCATATGTCCTATTTTCTTTAGCCATCAGTAATCCAGAAACCTCTGTTAATAAGAGTTTATGATACTTAGTTCCTAATCTGTTTATTATTCCATTCATTTCTTTGTTCATCCATTCAACAATTTATTTAGAATCCTCAGTATCGTAGGTGCAAAGATTACTTCTTTCCAGATTTTCTTTCTTCCTGATTCATTCTTTTTTTTTAATTAATTAATTTATTTATTTTCAGCATGACAGAATTCATTGTTTATGCACCAAACCCAGTGCTCCATGCAATACATGCCCTCCGTACTACCCACGATCTGGCTCCCCCAACCTCCCACCCCACCACCCCTTCAAAACCCTCAGATTATTTTTCAGAGTCCATAGTCTGTCATGGTTCACCTCCCCTTCCAATTTTCCTCAATTCCCTTCTCCTCTCCTTCTCCCCTTGTCCTCCATGTTATTTGTTATGCTCCACAAATAAGTGAAACCATATGATAATTGACTCTCTCTGCTTGACTTATTTCACTCAGCATAATCTCTTCCAGTCCGTCCATGTTGATACAAAAGTTGGGTATTCGTCCTTTCTGATGGAGGCATAATACTCCATAGTGTATATGGACCACATCTTCTTTATCCATTCGTCCATTGAAGGACATCTTGGTTCTTTCCACAGTTGGGCAACCGTGGCCATCGCTACTATGAACATTGGGGTACAGATGGCCCTTCTTTTCACTATATCTGTATCTTTGGGGTAAATACCCAGTAGTGCAATTGCAGGGTCATAGGGAAGCTCTATTTTTAATTTCTTAAGGAATCTCCACACTGTTCTCCAAAGTGGCTGCACCAACTTGCATTCCCACCAACAGTGTAAGAGGGTTCCCCTTTCTCCACATCCTCTCCAACACACGTTGTTTCCTGTCTTGCTAATTTTGGCCATTCTAACTGGTGTAAGGTGGTTAAAACGCTTCAAAGTATAGGGGTAGAGGGAACATTCCTGAACTTCATAAAATCTATCTATGAAAAACCCACAGCAAATATCATCCTCAGTGGGAAAAAGCTCACAGCCTTCCCGTTGAGATCAGGAACACGACAAGGATGCCCACTCTCACCACTCTTGTTCAACATAGTATTAGAAGTCCTAGCAACAGCAATCAGACAACAAAGAGAAATAAAAGGTATCCAAATTGGCAAGGAAGAAGTCAAACTCTCTCTCTTCGCAGATGACATGATTCTTTATATGGAAAACCCGAAAGACTCCACCTCCAAACTACTAGAACTCATACAGCAATTCAGTAATGTAGCAGGATACAAAGTCAATGTCCAGAAATCAGTGGCTTTCTTATACACTAACAATGAAAATACAGAAAGGCAAATTAGAGAATCGATTCCATTTACTATAGCACCAAAAACCATAAGATACCTTGGAATAAACCTAACCAAAGAGGTAAATGATCTGTACTCAAGGAACTACAGAACACTCATGAAAGAAATTGAAGAAGACACAAAAAGATGGAAGACCATTGCATGCTCTTGGATCGGAAAAATAAACATTGTTAAAATGTCTATACTGCCAGAGTAATCTATACCTTTAATGCCATTCTGATCAAAATTCCACCGGTATTTTTCAAAGAGCTGGAGCAAATAATCCTAAAATTTGTATGGAATCAGAAGAGACCCCGAATTGCTGAGGAAATGTTGAAAAAGAAAAACAAAACTGGGGGCATCACGTTACCTGATTTCAAGCTTTACTACAAAGCTGTGATCACCAAGACAGCATGGTACTAGCATAAAAACAGACACATAGACCAGTGGAACAGAGTAGAGAGCCCAGATATGGACCCTCAACTCTATGGTCAAATAATCTTCGACAAAACAGAAAAAATATACAGTGGAAAAAAGACAGTCTCTTCAATAGATGGTGCTGGGAAAACTGGACAGCTATATGTAGAAGAATGAAACTCGACCATTCTCTTACACCATACACAAAGAAAAACTCAAAATGGATAAAAGACCTCAACGTGAGACAGGAATCCATCAGAATCCTAGAGGAGAACATAGGCAGTAACCTCTTTGATATCAGCCACAGCAACTTCTTTCAAGGTATGTCTCCAAAGGCGAAGGAAACAAAAGCGAAAATGAACTTTTGGGACTTCATCAAGATCAAAAGCTTCTGCACAGCAAAGGAAACAGTCAACAAAACAAACAGGCAACCCACAGAATGGGAGAAGATATTTGCAAATGACAGTACAGACAAAAGGTTGATATCTAGGATCTATAAAGAACTCCTCAAACTCAACACACACAAAACAGACAATCACATTAAAAAAATGGGCAGAAGATATGAACAGACACTCCTCCAGTGAAGACATACAAATGGCTATCAGACACATGAAAAAATGTTCATCATCACTAGCCATCAGGGAGATTCAAATCAAAACCACATTGAGATACCACCTTAGACCAGTTAGAATGGCCAAAATTAGCAAGACAGGAAACAACGTGTGTTGGAGAGGATGTGGAGAAAGGGGAACCCTCTTACACTGTTGGTGGGAATGCAAGTTGGTGCAGCCACTTTGGAGAACAGTGTGGAGATTCCTTAAGAAATTAAAAATAGAGCTTCCCTATGACTCTGCAATTGCACTACTGGGTATTTACCCCAAAGATACAGATGTAGTGAAAAGAAGGGCCATCTGTACCCCAATGTTCATAGCAGCGATGGCCACGGTCGCCAAACTGTGGAAAGAACCAAGATGTCCTTCAATGGACGAATGGATAAGGAAGATGTGGTCCATATACACTATGGAGTATTATGCCTCCATCAGAAAGGACGAATACCCAACTTTTGTATCAACATGGACGGACTGGAAGAGATTATGCTGAGTGAAATAAGTCAAGCAGAGAGAGTCAATTATCATATGGTTTCACTTATTTGTGGAGCATAACAAATAACATGGAGGACAAGGGTAGATGGAGAGGAGAAGGGAGTTGAGGGAAATTGGAAGGGGAGGTGAACCATGACAGACTATGGACTCTGAAAAACAACCTGAGAGTTTTGAAGGGGTGGGGGGTGGGAGGTCAGAGGAACCAGGTGGTGGGTATTAGGGAGGGCACAGATTGCATGGAGCACTGGGTGTGGTGAAAAAACAATGAATACTGTTACGCTGAAAATAAATAAAAAATTTTAAAAAAAAAAAGAGCAAGAATGCGTTGAGTGTCTGCTAGTGCCAAGCACTATGTTAGATACTTCCTGCAAATAATCATTTTTGGTTTTCAGGATAACCTTGTGAAATAGTTGTTATTCCCATTTTATTGATGAGAAAACTGAGGCATATAGTACTTACAAACAGTTTGCCCAAAGTCACATAACTGTGTCAAAACCAGAATACATACTTACATGCTTTTCCTACATCATGATCCCCTGTAAAGCTGAGTTACATTTACATTAAAGATTTGTAGGATAAATGAACACTGGGTGAGCACTGAGCGTTATATACAACTAATGAATTGTTGAACACTACATCAGAAACTAATGATGTACTGTATGTTGGCTAATTGAACATAATAATAATAAAAGATATAAAGATTTGTAGGATGAATGAAGCAGTGCCCTTATCAAGATTAGGTGAATCACAGTGGGCTGACCTGAAGAGTAGATCAGACATTTCTAGATTCCCAAATACCATTTTTGCTTGAGCAGAATAAGAAAGTTTGTCATAACTGTCTACTCTTGTGCATTGAATAATGCTCACTGTTAAAAAGTTATATCCACACCCTATTTATTTACATTTGTTGCTCTTAAAGTGCCTGCTGATAGATTTGTTCAGCCATGCTTGACACCTCAGAGTGGAAGTTAATAATTTGTCTTATATGAAACTAATGTAAAGAGATTTATGACTCAACATTGGCATTACAATTTAACACACCTGTACTGAACCAGCCCTTCACATTTTTTCCTTCCTTTGCCTGAGGTAGAGGCTTCTTCATGGATTACAGTAACACTTTTTGACAAGCTTAGACTGGGTGGAGCTGCCTTGTAATGACAGAGCACAATTGATGATATCTCAGTAATGCATTCTTTTTTGATTTGGACTGTCAACATTTATTACTCTAAAGGCACTCATTGTTTAACGGCTGACCCAACCTGTCCACTTTTTGTTTTTAGTAGAAGTAGAGTCCAACAAAGTAGGTTTATTTTTCTAGTTATACAATATTAGCTAGTTTTGGGGGGGAATATATCTAGTTATTGTATTTTATTTACAATTGTTTTAAATTTAGTGTTCTCCAAATAAAAATTAAAACCTTTTACTTTTTCTTAAGTGTTCTCAAGTGGCTATTGAGACCTTCTCAAGGTAATAAACCTGACAGGCCTCCAAAGAAAATGTTAACTAAAACTCTCTTATGACAAATCCTTTAAAAAGGCTCAGAAGAAACTTTTCCTGTCTTAAATATCACACTACCTAAATCCTTATCTTTTGAGACAGGCATATTCCTTGTGAATTTTTCTTTCCCACCGGGCAATATATCTAATAACCTGTCATTCCAGCAAACAGGTAATTGCAGTATACTCTGAAAACATTAACAATGGCATTAAGTACAGGATACAGAGGTGACACAAAGAAGACTTCTTAGAGGAGGAAACATTTATGTCTTAAAGGATGATACATAGATGGTCACCAGGTAAACCACCATTAATTCATTTCTTTGGTCCCTAAACCAACACATTTTTATTAAGGACCTGCTACATGCCCACACTGTGCTAAGCACTAGTGGTTGTAAGGATAACACAGTCCTTGGATGTTCAGTGACTTGCAAACAAAGGATTCCACTATAATGATATAATTCCCATGATGCAGGTATATGGAGATTGTTAAATCTGCCTATCAGAATTAGAATTCTGCCTATCAGAATTAGAATTGCCTCACTAGGAAAAATTCTTTTAAACTGAAACTTTAAAATTTAGCAACATTATAGCAGGTAGACTTGTGAAGAAGTGTCTTCTAGAAGAAAAAAGGATGCTTTTACAATAGATGGCTAGTTTGAAAGATTATCTCATCAGCCAAAGGAGGCACTTTTTATAATTAATATATAATTGAGGACTACTTGGGTAATTAGGCAGAAAGATTCTAATTTCAGATTAGATATTTCAATTCAATGATAACCATATTCATCGCATTTCCTATTAATACTCATCTTTGAAGACCATTTTTACCCTAGAGTATACCAAACAAAGTTAAGGCAAAGAAAAAATGATTCTCCACATTTAGAAAGTTTTGTTACTCTTAGCGGTATACGTGTGTTTGTGTATATATGTTTCAGTGTCTGGACATATATAGGGAAACATCCTGGAGAAAATTTTAGCAGACTAGAGAAAACTATTTTAATAGAGAATTTGCCTTTGGAATTCTCAGCCATGCAGTGTTGCTTTATTGAAGTCAGTCACTGCTTGTATACTAAAATATTCATCACAGCTTTGCACAGCTTTGGAGACATAGACTAGGGATGCTTATTACCCTTGAGTTAGAAGAGAGAACACTAAGATGCCTGACGGAGAACAATGTGAACTCCTAGTCTTTTGCTGATGGGAATACAAAATGGTTCAGCCACTCAGAAAAAAGTCTGACCTTCCCTCAGAAAGCTGACCATACACTTAACACACAACCAAGCAACCTCAGGCCTCGGTATTAACTCTAGAAAAGCGAAAACTTAGGTTCACACCAAAACTTTTGCCTGAATGTTCATAAAATCTCTATTCATAATTGCCAAAGTTGGAAACAATTCAAGTGCCCTTCATGATCCTTTCATTCACCTTCAGTGGGTAAATGGATAAATATACTGTGTTACATCCATACAGTAGAATACTACTCTACAATAAAAAGGAACAGACTATTGCTATGTACAACAACTTGAATGTATTACAGAGGCGTTATGCTTAGTAAAAGAAGTCAGTCTTTAAAGGTTGCATGCTATATAGTTGCATTGTATGATATTTTTGAAAAGATAAAAGCTATAGGAATGGGGAACCAATCAGTGGTTTCTAGGAGTTGGGACTCAGAAGATAATATGACTACAAAGGAAATAGCACCAGGGATTTTTGGGGGGATGAAACTGTTCTGTATTCTATTTTGGTGGTGGTTATGTGAATTTATACATGTGTTAAAATTGATAGAACTGTATACCAAAAATAATCATTCTGTAATGTGTTTACTTAAAAAAATAGAATAAAAAGCAAGGAAAATAAACAGCCCATAGCATTATCTATAAAATGGGCTTCAGCAAAAGTTTATAGTTCTTTTATTGTTCTTTTTTTTTATTGTATTACTAATGTTATTTGCATGCCTATGATAATAGCTAACATTTATTGAATCCCTACTCTTAGACATAGGACCAGGGTCGTTTGCATTCCTTCTATAAATTCTTGTTTCAGCACAGGTCATATAGGTATTATTATACCTGTTTTATAGAAAAGGAAACTGGCACAGAGCATTAATTGACTCCCCCAGGCCAGATATAAATTGGGGGTGGGAGGAGAATCTTACTTTATACACAGCAGTTGGGATTGCACTAACTTTACCAATATAAACTACAGCCATTGGAGTTTTAGTGGGAGTTTAATGGAGTTTGTTTAGATTACACATATAAGCCGAGCCTTTCTCAAATTATGGTACAGTGGCTACCAGCATCACTGTTACCTGAAGAGTTTGCTTAAAGTGCACTTCATGATCCCAGGGTCCTGGGACAAGCCCTGCAATCAGGCTCCCTGCTCAGTGGGGAGCATGCTTCTCCCTCTGCTTGTGCTCTCTCCCTCTCTCAAGTAAACTTAAAAAAAAATCTTAAGTAAAGTACCTGATATTCATGTTTGGAAAATTAAGATAAAACACTTAAAGCAGATAGTAGTACCTAGTATTTAGTAAGAAGTATATAAATAAGTGTTATCTATTGCTGTTATTCCTACTTTAGGCTGAGCTGAAAGGAACTTTAGAAATCATTTAATCTTAATTTCATTCTACTATTGAAGAAATTTAAGTTAATAGAAATTTTCCTAAAATCACTTACAGAATCAGGCCTTTTGTGGTTATTTTTCCTCTTTTAAAGTTATTTTCTCTTAATTGAAATTAAATATTTCTCATATAATGGGACATCCAGTAGGTATATGAGGGTTGAGGGAAAGATTTTCAAATGATTTGAAATTGTTGCCTTTTGTTTTTAAATGACATTTTCCTTTTTAAAATTGAGATATAATTGATATACAACATTATGTTAGTTTTAGTTGTAGAGCATAATGGTTCAGTGTACCTATATATTGTGAAATGATCACCACAATAAGTCTAGTTAATGTACTTCACCATACATAATTATAGAATTTTTTTGTGATGATAACTTTCAGGATTTACTCTCTTAGTAACTTTAATGTATACAGTATAGTATTATTAACTATAGTTGCTATGCTGTATATTATATTCCCATGACTTACTTATTTTATAACTAGAAATTTGTACCTTTTGACCACTTGTACCCATATCAACCAACCCAAGCTCTGGCAGCCCCCAATCTTTTCTCTGTATGTATGAGCTTTGTTTGTTTGTTTAGATTACACATATAAGTGAGATCATACAATATTTGTCTCTGTCTGACTTATTTCACTTAGCATAATGCCCTCAGGGTCTATCAGTGTTGTCACAAATGGCAAGATTTCATTCCTTTTTATGGCTGAGTAGTATTCTGTTGTATATTTATATTCCATTTTCTTTTTCCATTCATTCATCAATAGACACTTAAGTTGTTTCTATATCTTGGCTATTGTAAACAATGCTGCACTGAACATGGAGGTGCATAAGTGATTTTGAGTTAGTATTTTGTTTTCTTCAGATAAATACCTAGAAGTGGAATTGCTGAATCATATGGTAGTTCTGTCTTTAATTTTTTGAGAAACCTCCATACTGTTTTCCATTGGCTGCACCAATTTACACATTTTCCTTTTAAAATAAATTATCCTGTGGGGCGCCTGGGTGGCTCAGTCATTTGGGTGTCTGGCTCTTGATTTCAGCACATGTCATGATCTCAGTGTCCTGGAATCAAGCCCCAAATAGGTCTCCATGCTCAGCAGGGAATCTGCTTGGGGATTTCTCTCCCTCTGCCTCTCCCACTCCCCTTGCTTGTGCATTCTCTCTCTCTCTCAAATAAATAAAATAAATCTTTAAAATAAAATAAAATTAATTATCCCATGTACTTTTGCTAGGAAAAAATGATTCCTTAAATCCTTTTTCATAAAGTTCTTATATGCGTATGTATATGTTTGATTTTACTACTTTAGCTTTGTAAAGAGCATTTACCCTGAGGAAAAGATGAACTAAAATAACTGTATTTACAGTAATGCAATCTATTCACTGCATATGTTCCAGGTGTAACTGAGACAGAGAACACACACTTTGTAGTCCTGAACTAGTTTATTCATGCCGAGCAATAGAAAAATTCAGCTTTGCAAGCAACCCAAAGTGTTTGTGAATATCTCTTATCTGGGAAGGGGGTGAAAACTTCTGTATAGTTTTTAAACCCAAATACCAATGTAAATGTATAGCTGTAGCTATCTAATTACTATATACTTAGTGGCTGAACTACAGAATTTCTCTTTGAAAGTCAGGACTAGCCAACCATGGAGCCTAAGAGCCCTTTCATGATGACAGCCTTATGTCAAAAAAAGGAACTAATATACCTGCCCCCTCCCTCCCTCATTCCATTTTGGAGGAACTACCGATTCCCCATTCATATGCTTTCTGTTTAATCACTGAACATAGGTTAACTGGTAAAATGCTTGCTCTCCACTTTAGTACAACAAAAATTCTTTCAGTGCCTGCCATGTACCAGACTACACTGGGAGACACAGTTTCTACCCTCAGAGAGCTTGCAACTTACCTCTAAAAATGAAACCTCAGTACCTGAAACAATTTGAGAACAAGTAAATTCAAAACAGGGAGACATATTCCATATACAAGTGGAACGGAAGAAAGTTCATTCAGAAGATTAAGAGGTAAGAGTAGATTAAAAGAATCTGAAGAGAAACATGGTTTGAATTGGGCCCTGGGTAACTGAAAGAAAGTCCTTGCCTGAGAATAAATAGCTCATTATCTCATGAGAGGCAATTATAAATTAGTAATTAAGAGTTTATGGTGCCATAGTACCTGAATTCAAATCCTAGGTCTGCCACTTAGCAGCTGTATAACATTGAGAAAAATCCCTTAATCTCTGTGCCTCAATTTCCTCAGTTAGTAGGTACTTGGTGGAATTAAATCCATTGATACATGTAAAGTGCTTAGAGTAGTACCTGGCATCTAATAAGTACTTATGAAACATTTTCTGTAATAATATAAACTGAGTTTGGAGTAATGAGTAGGAAGTAATTATTTGGACTAAGGAGGAAGTACATTTAAAAATGTGGAAATGTGATACATCTTGGGATTGTGAAATGGCTTGGGACATGAGGAAAATGAGAAGTAATTTAATAAGGCAAGAAGGAGGGGGTGGTAGAGGGAAGGGAGGAGAGAAGAGGCTGAAAATGTGCATTAGGGCCACCTGTTGAAGGTACTTCTGTGCTCTGCTATAGAATTTGAACCTTAAACTGTGGGCTGTGGAGTCTTTATCATTTCTTTTCAGCAGGAGTTGACATGATTAGAGTTATAATTTATATAATTTATTAATTTACATAATTTATGGAACTAATTTAGATGACTATGCTATTTGCTCTTCACTTTGTTGGCATCTTTATGATAGTACTTATCTTGATGTAATAATCTATCTGTTATTTTGTTTTATTTTTGAGGTATAGTGCTTTTCAAAGTGTGGTCCATTGAGCACATAATTGTTAAAACTACAGATTTTTGAGCTGGTATGCTAGACCTACTGAATCAGAATCTCTGCAGATGGACCGGAGAATCTGTGTTTTCACAAGTTTCCTATATAACAAAGAGATTCTTGTATATTTTAAAATTTGAGAACCATTGGTTTGGTGAAAAGAACATAGCCTTTAGAAACAGACCCTAAGTATAAAACCTGACTCAGTCCCTTGCAGACTCTACCACTGGCAGATTATATAGCCAGTTTGAGTCTCAATTTCCCCGTATGTTGAGTGGAAATAGTAATATCCCATTGTGTGAGTGAAAAGAAACAGCATATGTAAAATTACTAATTCACAATAAGCCCTCATATATATTGCCTTCATTTCCAAGTTTATACATCTATCCCCCACATCTAGTGAAAGAAAAAAACTCTGCCTTACTCATCTTCTCATATCTAGTTCCTAACACAAAGCCCAACATATAGTAGGTATACATAACTATTTTATAAATGTGTAAATGAATGAATGAATGAGTAAATGATGAACTTTATGGGGAAGAACAAGAAATCAGGGTACCTGTTACAAGGCTAATGCCATAGTGTAAGCAAGAGATGACAAGAGTCTGAACTAAGGCATTATGCTTGGAGAATGTGCAGGTTTCATTCTAGATTACCAAACAGATATGTAGATTCTCTCTGGATTGATTTAGCCTTAACATATAAACTCTCACAAGTTAGCCCACTTCCTCTAAAGCAAACACTGAGATGGCAGTCCATCATTTGAAATCCTGCCACTGAAGAAATTAGCAAACCAGTCTTAAATCCAGCTTTTCAACTCACTCCCACATACTGCTTCTATCCAGATGAAAAAGAATCTTTTCTAAACATCTCCACCGGAAATTCCAGAGACTTACATTCTAGCAAGACCGTCTCAACTCAGGACTTAGAAATTACTTGCTACCTGTAAATTCAGCTCTCTGCTTTCATGGTCCTACAATGGACTATTTTAAAATTTCTCTGTTTAAAACTTTGGGTAATTAAAGTTTAAAAAATAACCAGTTCGTCTAACATTTAGACAGTCCTTGATGTAATAGGTACCAAACCTATTCTTTGAAAAATGTAACCTGAAAGAATGTTGAGTGTCAGGTTTGCCATAATCCTTTTTTCACTGTTTTTGAGCAAGAGCAGTTCATTAACGATTTTATGGGCAAATCAGTTTAAAAATTCAAACTTATAATGCAAATGTTTGTGGAGCCAAATGCTCATTCACTGTTCAGTTTTTAAGGATCTACAAAGTACCAGGCACTGTTTGTGACTAGGGATACAGAAATAATAAGAAAAAGTCTCTTCAGTTTGCTTATGGTCTGAAGAGAGAAATAAACATGTGAGTAGATAATGACAACTCTACAAGATAGGATAATACAAGGCTGGAGGTATATATCCATCTCTTTCTATCTTGCTCTTCTCTATGAAGAGTACGTTGGTAATAAAATAAGTTAAACCTATATTTGCTTTTCTTGTTATTCAGTTCATTCAGCAAGGGTAAACAGTTTATTCCCAGGAAAATCATTCCATGACTATCTCCTACACCAATTGAAGGACTACTGTATTTGTAGTATTTGGAAGCAAGAAAATTTAGAGGGAAGAAGCACATTAAGCATGGAAATTGAAGAGAAATGAAATGGCAAAAAAAAGCTATAGATGAGGTACCAGGTGGCCTACATTCTAATAAGCTCTGTGACCCTGGGAAAATCACTTAAACTTTCTTAGTCTCAGTTTCCTCATCTCTAAATGGGGATAAAAGTCCCTTCCTGGCTAACCTAATTATTGTGAGTATCACATGTGAAAGTGTCTTAGTGAAAGTGCTTTTTAAACTTTGGAATTTAAGACTTTAAAGGATTAAAAGTCTTAGGTAAAATATAGGTGGGGGATAGTCATTAATACTTATTACATTTTCCTTTCCAAATACTTAGTTAATGGTAGCTTTGATTAACAAGGAAATGAGAGTTTTTTACAGAATGGAAACCACAGTGATAAATTGGGCCTCGGGCCAAGGAATTCATTTTTTTTTTCTTTTTTAAAAGAATTCAGTCTTATCATGGAGTCGATCAGGCCTTCTAAGTCATTCCTGATTTCATTAACAAAATGATAATTCCTTCCAGTCTGTAATCTTTGTATGTTTCAGAGCCATGTCCCACCATCTGTTCCTCTCTCTAGGTCACCCAAAAGTCGAGCAAACTTAGGGGCTTGCTGTGAGCCCTTAGGTTAAAGAACCTCCCTCCACTAGTAGCTCCTACAACCTGCAACTTAGAATGTCATTGTCTAAAGGCAGACTAAACAGTTACGGAATAAGCAAAGTCAGTTCACCAAATAAACAGAAAGGAAAAATTGAGGGGTATCTTTTTGAAATTTGGCTTTTCAGAAAAATCAAAGTGGTCTTGAGAAAAATCAGAATTTTGTAAGACTTCTGAAATTTACTTTATAGTTTAGTATAAGCTTTCATTCTAAATTACATATGGTGCATAACTCATGCTTAGGACCACTCATGTTCTTATTTTTGGCACTGGGACACTTGTCAGAGCCCTGGTACATAGGCAGTGACTTGGATGAGGTATAGTAGTCAGCCAGGGAACAATGGAAAAGTGGTTCAGAGACCTGAAGCTTGTATTCATATAATTGCTCATGAACATTTCCCTGCTTTTCCTCCCCTACCACTGCCAGTCTACCCACAGAAAAATGATGCTGTTAATGAGTAATGATTTGCCCCAGGTCCTCCCCAGTCAGTCCTTAGAAGTAACTCAGAGAGGGACACTGGGTGGCTCGGTCATTACATATCTGCCTTAGGCTCAGGTCATGGTCCTAGGGTCTTGGAATCGAGCCCCGCTTTGGGCTCCCTGCTTGGCGGGAAGCCTGCTTCTCCCTCTCCCACTCCCCCTGCTCATGTTCCTACTCTCTCTCTCTGTCAAATAAAAAAAAAAGAATCTTAAAAAAAAAAAAAAAGAAGTAACTCAGAGAAATTCAACTGTT
Organism: Martes martes; assembly: GCF_963455335.1. Lineage (NCBI taxonomy): Eukaryota > Metazoa > Chordata > Mammalia > Carnivora > Mustelidae > Martes > Martes martes. The sequence goes on from NC_137891.1 coordinate 151,747,545, forward strand.
TGGACTGAGGTTATACATCTAGTTATTAGAAGGAAGAGGATTGATATTATTAGAGTGATAGTGATGATGATGATTAGGATAACATTTATCAAATGCCCACTGCAGTCCCAGATACTATACTAGGTGATACATATTCATCATTTCATCTCATCCTTTCCATCATCTAGCTTATGGGAGATATTGCTCCCATTTTAGAGATACCATTGATCAGTGTTAAAAGAGGTCAAGGAACTTACCCAAGGACATAGAAATTTAAGTGGCAAACCTAGAATTCAAACCAAGTCTGTGTTTTAAGCCTGTGACCTTTTCCATGTACTATTCTGTCATCAGGATGGAATGGGGACTACAATCCAAGTTGTTTGGTTTGGAAAATGAATGTCTTGGCTGCAGTACACCATGAAACCAATGCTATCAGGCGGCACTTCTTTTGAATACCAATTTAACGCATCTTTTCAAGCAATGCTTTCATCATTTATACTGCAGGTGGAGAAAAGTAAAAAATATTCCTCTCTTTTTTTCCACTTTGTCATTGTTTAGTTCTTGCCTCTGTTGGCTATCAAGACAATAGCTCATATAACTTTCCTCTGTAATTTTGATACTTGAGGGTTTCTGAGGCAACATTCACGTAATAAAATTAACCATTTTATTATTTTTTTAAAGACTTTATTTATTTATTTGAGAGAGAGAACATGAGAAGGGGGAGGGTCAGAGGGAGAAGCAGACTCCCTGCCAAGCAGGGAGCCCAGTGTGGGACTCGATCCTGGGACTCCAGGATCATGACCAGAGCCAAAGGCAGTCGCTTAACCAACTGAGCCACCCAGGTGCCCCCCATTTTATTTTTTTTTAACTTTTTTAAAAAGTTTTATTTATTTAAGTCATCTCTACACCCAACATGGGGCTCAAACTCACAACCCTGAGATCAAGAGTCACATGCTCTACTGACTGAGCCAGGTAGGCACCCTAAAATTAACCATATTAAAGTGTACTATTCAGTGGCATTTTGTACATTCACAGTATTGTGCAGCCTCCTTCTAGTTCTGAAACATCTTCATTACTCCAAATCCCCTGGCAGCCACCATTCTACTTTCTGTCTCTATGGATTTGCCTATTCTAGATATTTCATACAAATGGAATCACACAATACATGATTTTTTTGGTCTGGCTTTTTTTTTTTTTTAAGATTTTATTTATTTATTTGACAGACAGAGATCACAAGTAGGCAGAGAGAGAGAGAGAGGAGGAAGCAGGCTCCCTGCTGAGCAGAGAACCTGATATGGGGCTCCATCCCAGGACCCTGGGATCATGACCCAAGCCGAAGGCAGAGGCTTTAAACCACTGAGCCACCCAGGCGCCCCTTGTCTGGCTTCTTTTACTTAGATTCCTCTACACTGTGGCATATGTCAGTACTTCAGGTTTGGTTTTTTTTTAATGGCTGAATAATATTTCATTATATGGATATGCCACATTTTGTTTATCCATTCATCTGCTAATGGACATTTGGATTGTTCTTTTTCCCACCCTTCCACACCCCCCTTTTTAAATAATAGCTATCCTAGTGGATGTGAGGTGGTATCTCATTATGGCTTTGATATGAATTTTGCTAATGAGTAATGATGCTGACATCTTTTCATGTGCTTCTGGCCATTTGTATATATTCTTTAGAGAAATGTCTAGTTCTGATACTTTAAAAATAGGAGATACTGTTTTAAAATCCTATTTTGTAAACAAGATTATCAGAATATGGCCTAAGAAATTTTTGGAAATAGAATCTTAAATATCTAAACTCCAGTTCTGTTCCAATTAAATCATAAGATGAAGGTTAAAAAAAAGGTTTTTAAAAAAAAAAGACTTTCACCTCCCAAACATTGAGGAAGAAATTGAGGCACATTCTTACATCCTTCTGGTTCCTAATGAATTTGTCCCCTTAGAATAATTTAATTATTAAATTCTCTCCTTTCTTGGTTCTCATACTAACCAGGTACTTACTTAGAAAGTAAAATGTTCAATTTGGCTTCAGTGGCAGGTTATGTAAAACTTCACTTTAAATTATTATATATTTGAATTATTTTACTTTTTGAGATCACTGAATCTACAGAATTGCCAGGGACTGGCTTATCTGTTTTTATGACTTGAAAGAGTCAGTTAATTGTCCTCCCAGTTCAGGTCAGTCTGCATTTGCTGAATAACTGCTCTGTGCCAGGTACTGTGCCCAGTCATCAGCATGAAGAGTCCCCTGAAAAGAAACTTGTTGTTCATACAGATTATATTACAAAGGGTAGCCCTGGTATAATCTAGCACCCTACACAAGAGGACCATTTTTCTCAGTAGAGCTATATTTCTTACTCCCATTCTTGCCTATTATCATCTCTCTGAAGGCTTCTAACCATCTTTTAAATATCAGAACCCAAGATAAGGTAATAATAACTAATGCAAGCAAAAGGAAAGTTAAACAAGATCATTTAGCTTGCAAAGGCTGTTGACACTTCTGAGATCCATGATAGTTTCTAGAGCAGGTACTTTAGCTCCCTTTCCCTTTCTTTCTTCTTAAATATATAATTGTCTCCTTTCTTTCTTCCTTCCCTCAATATACATGAGGATGAAATAATATAATAATACACAAACTAATTAGAAAAGTGCCTGGCATACAGTAAGCATTCACTAAACATTAACTACTATTATTATCCACCAAGTGCCAACTTGGTAGAGTTAATGTATGCTGGAAAAAATCAGAGATTAATAAAACACTATCTTTGCCCTCTAAATTCTCAGTCATGGGAGAGACAAATATGTAAATATATAACTATAATACTATGGTGTGAATAGAACACAAAAGTGAAGCCATTCTACCCAGGGGTGGTGGTGGAAGGAGTACCTGTGTCTGCCTGGATACTTAATGGATACTTAAGGTGGGCCTGAAAGTATGAAGGAGAAGAGTATTCCAGGCCAAGGATAAAGGATGTTTATCAAAGTCCACAGTCTCTCATGGTTCATCTCCCCCTCCTGTATCCCCCAATTCACTTTTCCTTTCCTTCTCCTAATGTCCTCCATGTTATTCCTTATGTTCCAAATAAATGAAACTGTATGATAATTGACTTTCTCTGCTTGACTTATTTCACTCAGCGTAATCTCCTCCAGTTCCATCCATGTTGATACAAAAGTTTCATATTCATCCTTTCTGATGGCTGAGTAATATTCCATTGTATATATGGACCACATCTAATCTATCCATTCTTCTGTTGAAGGGCATCTTGGCTCTTTCCACAGTTTAGTGATTGTGGACATTGCTGCTATGAATATTGGGGTACTTATGGCCCTTCTTTTCACTACATCTGTATCTGAGAGTTTTAGAGGGGAGGAGGTGGGGGGATGGGTGAGCCTGGTGGCGGGTATTAAGGAGGGCATATATTGCATGGAGCCCTGGGTGTGATACATAAACAATGAATCTTGGAACACTAAAAAAAAAACATTAAAAATTGTTTTAAATTAAAATAAATAAATAAAAAGGGATGTTTAAAGGCAGGGAGGCATGCAAAAGCCTGGTCTATTCGGAGTTCTGTATAGCTAGAACATAGGATATGTGGAAGAGAGAAATGGGCAATGAAGCTGATAAAGTGTGTGAGGGCAGCTGTGCTAAGAATTTGTGCTTTATCCTGAAGGCGTGGGGAAATCATTGGAAGTTAGAAAAGAAGAGTGTTGTAATGTGAGTTTGATTTTAGAAAGGTAATTCTTTTACTGACACTATACTTTCAATGATAGAAATTTGATAATAGCAGTATATAACCACAGAATTTCTATTAATATAACAACAAAAAGGGGCACCTGGGTGGCTCAGTCGTTAAGAGTCTGCCTTCAGCTCAGGTCATGATCCCGGGGTCCTCGGATCAAGCCCCATCTAGGCTCCCTGCTCAGCGGAAAGCCTGCTTCTCCCTGTCCCACTCCCCCTGCTTGTTTTGCCCTCTTCCGCTGTGTCTCTGTCAAATAAATAAATAAAATCTTAAAAATAAAATAAAATAACAATAATAAATAAATAATAATAAATAATATATTAATAATTAATTAATAATAATAATAATAAATATTATTATTAATAATAATAATAAATAAATAAATAAAATAACCCTTTTACATGAAGTTAAAAACACTCCTTGATGTATGGACTGGTGTAACATCATTCTTTCCCACAGTACCTGGCCCGGTGTATTATTTATAGTAGATGTTCAGCAGAGTCATTGCCTGAAACTAAGCCAAGATAGCAAGTGGTTCACAAGAAAAAAATCTATACCTAAGCCTCTAAGACAGGTGATTTGTTCAAATGTGTCTAGAGTTAGAAAGTATTCCTCCACTTTTTCTGGAAACCTAAGTATATAATTCTCTTGCATTCTTTGTGCATTAGAATCACCTGGAGATCTTACTAAAATTTATGTTCTGCTTTCATCAATCTGGGATGGGGCCCAAAATTCTGCCTTTCTGACAAGCTTCCAGTTGTTTTCTGTGCTGCTTGTCATTGAATCACACTTTGATTGGCAGGGTTTTAACTACTACTTCTGTTACTACAGCCCAGTCATTCACGGTCTTATCATTTGATTAGCAGAATCGAGAATCAGAACTGTTTTTCAGGTGAGGTGGCATTCAAAGCTCCACTCTTTGACTATGGTGACTTCAACCAATTGATATGTTTATTCAGATTAGTAGTTTCTAATTAGAGGTTACCATTTGAAATGGTCCTTACCCATTTGATATTATTTCATACTAGAAAATTCAAAAACGTTATCTCTTTGAGTATTGCTCCCTTCTCTATATTACCCTCTTCTAGAATTCCGAGCAGATGCACATTAGACACCCTGATTATATCCTCTGTGTCTCTTACCTTCCCTATTATACTTTATTTCTTTGTATCTCTCTGTGTTGCAATTTTGGTTTTCTCACATTACTTCCACTTGATTAATCCTCTTTTCACCTGTGTCTGAGCTACTGTTTAATCCATTCATTAATTTTTAGTATTATTAATCATTTATTTTCTAAAGCTATATTGGAGTATGATTAATACATAATAAACTAAACCTATAAAAAGTATATAACCTGAAAGTTTCTGACATATTTATACTTATGAAACTCTTACTACAATCAAAATAGTGAACCTATTCATATCCTTCACTCTCAAAAGTTTCCTCATATACCTTTACAGTCACTTCCTCCTGCATTTACCTGCCAACCTTCCAAGTCCCATGCAACCACTGATCTTTCTGTTACTATAGATTTGTTTGAATCTTCTCAAATTTTATAAAAAACTGTATCATACAGTAAATACTCTTTAATATGGTTTCTTCCACTTAGCCTAATTATTTGAGACTCATCCATGTTGTTGTATGTATCAATAATTCATTCTAAACATTTAATTGGTTGGTAATATTCTACTATACATATATACAGAAATTTTACTATTCTTTTAGTTCTAATAATTTTTTAATGTAACTAGAATTTAAATAACATAGTTAATTACTATGGTATGTGTCATTCAGTGTATTCAAAATGTGCAATGACCATTCAGAAATATTAAAAATGCTACCTTTCAGAATAATTTAACAATTGCACTTTAAAATTTTGCATAAATGCCTTTTTAAAGACAAGTTTTTAAACAACAAAATAGCTTAAATACACTATATTTTTCTTCATGATTACCTCATCTCTCTCACACACATACACACACACACGCACACAGAATGCTTGAATATTCACCCATACTAAATAACAATATTCCAACATTGTTAATGCTTCATTCACTGTTAGCTATTCTGGATCCTAAAATAGGCTACTAATATATAGGACTAGTCTTCCCTCCAGGAGCCACTGAGTAATATGATGGCTATTTGTGTTTACGAGGTAACTGCCTCCCACACTCTGAAATCCTATGAAGAGGAATCATGTTATGACAGAGGTTCCAGTACCTGTCTGCTCTGAACAAGCAGTGGTTCAATGAAAGCACCTACTGCTGCTTTCAGTACTGTTTGTATTTTTTCACACTTTTTTATCCATTCACCTGTTGGCAGACACTTGGTTTTTTTCCTACTTTAAGACTATTACAAATAAAGCTGCTATGAACAGTTGTATACAAGTTTTTATATGTGCTCTCATTTGTCTTGGGTAATCACCAAAGTCTAAAATGGCTAGATTATATAGTAAGTATATGCTTAATTTTTTAAGAAACTGCTGTAGTGTTTTCCAAAGTGGCTGCACCATTTTACACTCCTATCGTGAGTGCACGAGAGAGAGTTCCAGTGCTATACATCCTTGTTAACCCTAGGTATGGTTAATCTTTTCAAATTTAAGACATCCTAATAGGTATATAGTAGTGTTCAATTTGAATTTCCCTAGTGATTAATGAGATCAAGCTGCTTTTCATGTGCTTCCTTGCTGTCCATATGTCTTTATTTTTGCCAACTTTTTAAATTGGATTATTTGTTATTTTTGCATTTTGAGTTCTTTATGTGTTTTAGATACAAGTTCTTTATTTGATAAGTAATTTGCAAAGATTTTTCTCTCAGTCTGTGGCTTAATTTTCATTATCATTTTCAACTCTCTGTAGGAGAACAAGAGTTTTTAATTTTGGTGAAGTCCAGTTTACATTTTTTTAAATCTGTCCTGCTTTTGGGTCATATCTAAGAAATATTTGCCTAATTCAAGGTCACTATTTTTTCCTATATTTTTAATCTGTAATCTAACTTTAGATTTTTATACTAAGGTCTGTGATCCATTCAAGTTAAATTTTATATATAGTATGAAGTATGGATTAAAGTTCTTTGGTGGGGAGAAGGGGTGGAGGGAGACATGGATATCCAGTAGTTCCACCACTATTTTTTTGCAAAGACTATCCTTTCCATTGAACTGCCTTCGCATTCAAGAATCAGTTGATCATATATGCATAGGTCTCTGTCTGGACTCCATTTTATTCCAGTGGTTATTTTTGTCTATCTTAATATGAATACCACACACAAGTACTTCAGCTTTGTAGTAAGTCTTGAAATCAAGTAGTGTAAGTCCTCTAACTCTCTTCTTCTCATAGTTATTTTGGCTTATTCTAGGTCCTGTGCATTGCCATATGAATTTTATAATTAGTTTATTAATTTCTGCAAAAAATACTGCCAGTATTTCTATTAGAATGCATTGAATCTGTATATCATTTGAAGAAACTTGACCTATAAAAATATTGACTCTTCTAATTCATGAAAATGATATATTTCTCCATTTATTTAGGTCTAATTTCTCTCAGCAGTATTTTGTAATTTTCAGGGTACATCTTTTTGTCAAATTTATTCTTAAGTACTTCAAATACTTTATGCTATTTTGGTATTTTTAAAATTGTAAGTTCTAATCATTTGTTGCTAGTATATTGAAATGTAATTGCTTATTGTATATCAATTTTATATCTTGCAACCTTACCAAAATCACTTATTAGTTCTAATAGCTTTTTGGTAGAATCTATGTAATTTTCCATATCTCTAATCATTTTATTTGTGATAGAGTTGTACATCTTCCTTTTTGTTCTAGATGTCTTTTATTTCCTTTTCTTGCCTTAGATATGAAAATCAATCAGTGTGATTCACCATATGATTATCTCAATGGATGTAGAAAAAGTATTAGGCAAAAGCTAATCCATTCCTGATACAAACTTTCAGTAAAATTGGAGTAGAGTAGAACCTGATAAAGAACATCTATTTTTCTTATTATTTTTTTGAAGATTTTATTTATTTATTTGTCAGAGAGAGAGCAAGAGTGAGAGAGTGAGTGAGCACAGGCAGGGGGAGTGGCAGGCTGAGGGAGAAGCAGGCTCCCCACTGAGCAGGGAGCTTGATGCAGGACCCTGGGATCATGACCTGAGCCAAAGGCAGACGCTTAACCGACTGAGCCACCCAGATGTCCCAAGAACATCAATTAAAAACAACAACAACAAAAAAAAACCTACAAGCTAATATTTTACTTACTGCTGAAAGGCTGAATGTTTTTTTGCTTAAATCAGGAAAAAGGCAGGGATGTCTGTTCATATCACTTCTCTTCACCAGTGATATGATCTAGCCAGTCTGATAAGCAGTAACTCTCCATTCTGCTCCCTTCAGTTCCTAGTACTCTCTGATTTACTTTCAGTTCTAAGAATCTACCTACTCTAAGTAACTCATGTAAATGGAAACATTACATTATGGCTGAATAATATTCCATTGTGTCTGTATACCACATTTTGTGTATCCATTCATCTGATTATAGACACTTAAGTGACTAGAGTGAATAGTGCTGCTATGAACATGTAATTATTGGCCATTTATATATCTTCTTTTGATAAATGTCTTTTAAAGTCCTTTGCCCATTTTTTAATCAGATTGTTCATTTTTGTTTTTGTTAACTTGTGGGAGTTCTAGATATTAAACTCTTATCAGATATACGATCCACAAATGTTTTCTTCCACTCTGTGAATTGCATTTTCACTCCCTGGTAGTGTCTTTCGATGCACAAAAGTTTTTAATTTTGATGGTGCCTAACTTACTTATTTCTTTTTATTGCCTGTGCTTTCATTGTCATACTAAAGAAATCATTGCCTAATCCAAGGTCATGAAGACTTTCACCTATATTTTCTTATAAAAGTTTTATAGTTTTAATTCTTAATTGTAGGTCTTTGATCCATTTTGAGTTTTTTTTTTATTATGTAAAGTAAGGGCCCAAGTTCATTCTTTTGTAGCTTACCCAGTACCATTCATTGAAAAGACTGTCCTTTCTCCTTTGAGTGGTCTTGATACTCTTGTCAAAAATAAATTTATCATGTATCTGAGTTTTTTTCTGGGATCTGTATTCTATTCCATTTGTTTAAATATCTGTCCTGGGGCACCTGGGTGTCTCAGTTGGTTAAGTGACTGCCTTCAGCTCAGGTCATAGTCCTGGAATCCCAGGATCGAGTCTTGCATCGGGCTCTCTGCTCAGCAGGGAGTCTGCTTCTCCCACTGACCTCTCTCCTCTCATGCTTTCTCTATCTCTCTCTAATAAACAAATAAAATATTTTAAAAAAATAAATATCTGTCCTTCTGCTGGTACTATAATGGTTTATTATTATTATTGTTGTTGTTGTTGAAGTATAATTCACATGCATTGTTATGTTAGTTTCAGGTATACAGTATAATGATTCAGTAATTCTATACATTACTGAGTGTTCATCATAGTAAGTATATTCTTTTTTTTTTTTAAGGGATATAGTAGAGATTTAATTTGGTTTTTTTTTTTTTTTAGTTTTTTTTTTTTTTCTTTTCAGCGTAACAGAATTCATTGTTTATGCACCACACCCAGTGCTCCATGCAATACGTGCCCTCCGTAATACCCACCACCTGGCTCCCCCAACCTCCCACCCCACCGCTCCTTCAAAACCTTCAGACTGTTTTTCAGAGTCCATAGTCTGTCATGGTTCACCTCCCCTTCCAATTTCCCTCAACTCCCTTCTCCTCTCCTTCTCCCCATGTCCTCCATGTTACTTGTTATGCTCCACAAATAAGTGAAACCATGTGATAATTGACTCTCTCTGCTTGACTTATTTCACTCAGCATAATCTCCTCCAGTCCCATCCATGTTGATACAAAAGTTGGGTATTCGTCCTTTCTGGTGGAGGCATAATACTCCATAGTGTATATGGACCACATCTTCCTTATCCATTCGTCCGTTGAAGGGCATCTTGGTTCTTTCCACAGTTTGGTGACCGTGGCCATGGCTGCTATAAACATTGGGGTACAGATGGCCCTTCTTTTCACTACATCTGTATCTTTGGGGTAAATACCCAGTAGTGCAATTGCAGGGTCATAGGGATGCTCTATTTTTAATTTATAGTAAGTATATTCTTAATCCCCTTTATTTCTCCCATCTTACCAACCTACCTCCCTATTAGCAGTTTGTTCTCAGTGCTTAAGTCTGTTTTTTTGTCTCTTGCTTATTTGTTTGTTTTTTTAGATACCACCTATGAGTGAAATCCTATGGTATTTGTCTTCTCTCTATCTAACGTATTTCACTTAGCAACATGCCATCCATATGATCCATCCATATTGTTGCAGATGGCAATATCTCATTCTTTTGCATGACTAATAATGGATAAATTACTACAATGTTTTTATTACTGTAGCTTTATAGTAAGTTTGGTAATCAAGAAATATGACTCCTTCAACTTTGTTATTTTTCAAGATTGTTTTGGCTATTTGGGGTCCTTTAAGTTTCCATATGAATTTTAGAATGGGTTCTTCTGTTTCTTTAAAAAATGCCATTATTATATCTAGTTGTTTCTTAAAGAGATTTAAATTTTTGTGTAGATCCAGATTTCCATCTGGTTGGTATTATTTTCTTTCTACCTGAAGGGCTTTCTTTAACTTTTACACATGCCCTTTGTATATCTGAAAAAGTCTTTTTATTTCATTTTCAATTCAAAGATATTTTTACTGAGTATAGAATTCTTAGTTGATACATTGTTTTCTTTCAGTGCTTTAAAGATGTTGCTCCACTCTTATCACTTGCACTGTTTCTGAGAAGTCCCTTTCATTCTTAATTTATTCCCCTATACATATTATGTCTTTTCTCTGGTTTTAAGATTTTTCTTTTTATTATTAATTTTATGCAGTTTGGTTATGATGTGCCTGGATGTAGCTTTCTTTATGTTTTTTTTTTTTTAACCTGGGGCTCATTTAGATTCTTAGATCTGTGGCATTTTAGTTTTTATCAAATTCAGAATACTTTTGACCATCATTTCTTAAAATAAGCTTTCTCTCCCTCTTCCCCTGCACCCTTTTCCCAGACTCCAATTACATTTAACACTATACTGCCAAAAGTTACCCATAGATAACTTTCTAGTTAAGTTATCCCTACCTTTCTCCAGTCTAGAATAGTCTTTTGATTTCAATTGGGCCTCTAGGTTTCCAAAATGGGTAATCTATCTTGTCAGATTCATATTACCTCCTCATTTACAGCTCTAATTTTTCAGTTTCCTCTTTATTTCTGGTACCCACGTATTTCTCTTTCTTTGCTTCTTTCTTTCTCACATGCTGAGTAATACTTTTTAAACACCTTTGTTATATTTTACCTATCTCTAAGTATTTATATTTAGAGAATTTCAAGTTATCTTGGTCCATACCTCTTCAGGGATATATATCAGGGCCATTTCCCTGCTTACCAGGGATACTTATCAGGGCAAAGAGCAAGGTGTACATTCTGACATGGGCATTCAAGAAGAACAGATAAATACCATATGTGTATATATGAATGTGCATATTTGTGTATGTATTTGGTAAGTATCTGAAACCAACCTAACCACTGTCATCTTCTTCAGTTTGATAATTCAGCATTCTGCATTAGTCTTTTGGGTATTAACTGATGATTACTAATTTTAAACACTACCAAGGAGTAACAAGTGACATCTAAATTCCGTTTCTGGTTAAGCTGCTCATTTCGGAACCATTTGACAGGTCAAAATATTTTCATTATTTTTAATAGGTTGTAGGAAAATCTGACTCAATGGTTACTGTTTCAGATGAAGAACTATAGTGAGCCACCTACTGTGTCACAGTGGGAAGAAAACATAGGCTTTGGGGTGACAAAGACTAGGTTTGAATTCTAATTTTTGCACTTTTTTTTAAAGATTTTATTTATTTATTTGACACAGAGAGAGAGATCACAAGTAGGCAGAGAGGCAGGCAGAGACAGAGAGAAGGCGAAGCAGGCTCCCTGCTGAGCAGAGAGCCCAATGTGAGGCTTGATCCCGGGACCCTGGGATCATGACCTGAGCCGAAGGCAGAGGCTTTAACCCACTGAGCCACCCAGGTACCCCTAATTTTTGCCCTTCTTAACAAGTCATTATAATACTCAGGATAAGAAATATGTGTGGATAAACATTACTAGTTTGACTACTTAGAGGCTCCACAACTTCAGGTATATACCTGTTGAGCACTGATAAGTCCATTCATTCATCTAACAAAAATGTATTTATGCTTACCATATGTAAGATGGTACCCTCGATACCATAGGGAATAGAAAGACATATCAAATGGATTCTTTTCCCTCAACTTACAGCTCAGGTAGGGAACAGTGAGGCAAATATATAAATGTGAGTGTAGTACAGAGCAGTATGAGAGCAGTGACAAGGGTGCTGTAAATGAAAGGCTCCAATGGAGGCTGTCACTTCGTTCTGAGCAATCCAGCTTCACATTTTGGTGTGATGAGTATTTTGATGCCAAATAGCCCAAGCCACAGCACAAGCAGCACCCCAGATCTATTCCTGAACCTGATTATCCAGCTCTTCTACTTCCACACAACATACATGTATTTCTTGTCACTTTGTCTGATCTTTCCACTCAGATAAGCAAGGGGATACTCCACAAGAACTGTATTTGTAGGTCGCAGGAGAAGTTCCAAGAGGTACATCTATAGACTCTGAGGACAAGTTTGTACATGAAATGTAAACCACAACACCTGGAATTTTCTTTTTTTTTTTTAATTTTTATTTATTTTTTTTAATTTTTTTCATTGTTACAGAATTCATTGTTTATATACCACACCCAGTGCTCCATGCAATACGTGCCCTCCACAATACCCACCACCAGGCTCACCCACCCCCCGAACCCCCTCCCCTCCAAAACCCTCAGTTAGTTCCTCAGAGTCCACAGTCTCTCATGGTTCGTCTCCCCCTCCAATTTCCCCTAACTCCCTTCTCCTCCCCATCTCCCCATTTTCTTTTTAAAAATTTAATTGTATAGAATAATGTGGGGGAGATGCCTAAACAGTGTTCTGTAAGTCCCCAGATTGGAGATGACAGTAAACAGGACAGTTAGAGAAACAAATATAAAATCGACAAGACAGAAAAGAAGAAATGATAGCCGTTCACAAGCAACTACCAAACACATAAGTAGCTCTGACCATAATAAGTTTAGAAAAATTCATCCTGCGCCACATGTCTGAGCTAGCCCTTCTATTTGCAATAATCAGGGAGAGCTGTGAGCAGAGGAAAGAACATTGGATTGCAGCCGGGAGGGGAGAAGAAACTGTCAGGAGACCTGGATTCAAGTCTAAGCTCTGCCACTTAATGGGTAGTCTTGTATAAAACCTTTATCCTCCTATGATTTCAGTTTCTTCATCTTTATTGTAGCTCTTTTGTACATGTCAGTCTCTTATATTTCTAAAACTGTATGAAAAACTGGTAGGATTTTTAATGACAGAGATGATGGAGCAGGAACTATTTCAGGTAGAAAGAGAGTGACATTATTTAAGGAACAAAAGGAAAATAATGCAAAATTTGAACACTGAACTCTTCCCAATAAGTTAGTAGGTTCCAAAACATAATGATGAAGGTGATCCAAAAGTGAGTATTCACGTCTTCCCTTAGCAAAGTGTGGCTTGTCTCTGTATCCTCAGTGCTAGTGTGATGCCTAATATTAAAGGGGAGAGATAGGGAAGGAAGGAAGCAAGTTAGCTGCTTCAGGAAGTCTCTCACAACAGGTGCCACATTTTGTGGCAGAGATCCCTGGATTTAATGGCCTTTCATATCTGCAACAGTCTGTTTTAAAACAGAGCTGTTTACTTAGAATGCTTTTATTATCAACTATACTTGTGTTCAAAGGGCTTCCAGCTGTGGTGGCTTTTAGAAGGTCCCTTTGTTGTGTGTACATAGTGTCATAACGTGTCATTTCTGCCCAGCCAGTCGATTTCATTGACTCAGATGGGGCTGCTTTGTGGATGAACTGTCTTCTTCCTCCTTAATTTCTATTGCAGACAATAAATATTTTATGCCTGGAAAGACAATTTATTTATTCAACAAATGCTTATTTAACACTTCCCCAAAACTAGGCAATGTGTGAAACACTTGGAATATAGAGGTGTATAATATAGACAAGGTCCCTGCCTTTATGATGCTTACAGTGTCATGGGAGAATCTCACATTAAGTAAATGATTATATGATAATTAATTAATTGCAATTGTGATAAATGTTTTAAAGGGAAAGTACAGAATATTACACAAGAAACCTAAACTAATTTGGAGGGATAGGGTCAAGAAAGTAATGTAAAATTAAAATTTTAGACATCCTAAGTATTTCTCCATTTGAAATACAGAAAGATAAAATTACTCCCATAGGTTATACTGATTATATTAGGGATTTCTGTATTTAGAAAGATAGACTTGTCCACAGAGGCATGAAATCCTTAGAAATCCAATCCTTTAATTTAATAAATGACTGAAAAGGGAGACGTTATTTATCCAAGAACACGCAGTTTGCTACTGGCAGGGACTGGACTTAAACACAGACCTGCTAATCCCCCCCATTACCTCTCCTCAGTGACTTAAAAAATAAAGACATTATATATCAAATAGATCAGCCATGGCCAAATGAACTGTTAAGTGGCCACTGTGTACAAACTTGGATATTGAGTGGGAGAAAGAATTCAGGGTAATGAATTAAGCAAATGCTAATATAAATAGAAATGCACAAAATATGTCTTTACCATGCTGATTGTATCTGGTCATAATAAAACTTAATGTATATACCAAAGTGGGAAATACCCAGCTAGAATTAGTGAAAATATATTTAAAGGTATATGCTTCTATTTCTCTAAAATATAAATACTAATGGCTTCATGAAAGTCTCCAAGTAGAAGTTTTTAAAACCCATTTTTATTCATGTGTAATATTATACAACATGTAAATTATCCTTGAATGCTTTGCAGCCTGAGTGGTCTCTCAGGTGGTTAAATATTATTCCTGATATTGTGTTCCACCATATAATTCATATAGCATACCCTTTCATCATAGATAGTATAGTAATTACCTTTAGGCCAGCAACTTATAATTCTTCCAAATTTTTTATTTCGAAGATTGGGAATTAATGAATTGTTACTATTTATATCAGAGATTTTGGAATTAGATGACTCATTGCATCTAAAAAGAGATTGAAACTTCAGAGAGAAACCCAGTCTTGAATAGGGATTATCAGTGAGAGCGCCTAAGTATATATTGAATTGGGGAGCCAAAAACTTAGAAAGTATTAGGTTAAGCCATATGAAATTTTCATTTTTAGAGGTCAAATATAGTCAAATATTGGTGACTTTATATGATTCGCTCAGCTATTACACAAAATGGCCCAAAAGGAAACCTATATTTTAATGTCAACAGGTGTGGGTATTTATTAATTTAAGTACACATGTATTGGCTATACCTCAGAATTTAACAAATGAGAAATTCTGGTAGTTGAATGAACTTTTAATTTCTTATGAAGTAACAATTTAAATGTAGGTGGATGGCACAATTACTTCAGAAGCTAAAAATGTCTTTAAAGATCTTCAACTTGAATAACTGCTCATGAAATGTGGATGACTTAGCAGTTACTTAGTTCAGTAACCAGGCTTTAGTGATAGGATGTGGACTGTAGTCAACCAGGGTATTTTGCTTTCAGACTCTTATGCCAGCCATTACTTTCTAGTCCTTTACTCTCTCCCAGTCCTTTGCCCCAGTGGTGACACGCTCTAAGCTTATCTCAGAAAAATCAGGATAAAAGAGGAAGGGAACTAATCATTGTGAAAATGAACTGTCACATGCTTCTCAAGACTGTGTATATATTATTGCATTAATTAATTCTCACAACAACCCTATGAAACAAATACTATTTCTATTTTACAGTTGAAGAAACTGAGATCCAGAGAGGTTAAATGACTTGCCCAAGGTCACACAGTTTACACGTGGTAGAGCTGGCTCCAGACATTCTTATTTCACTATCTACTGTGATACTGTTCTTGTTTGTTTGCTTATTTCTAACCTATATACTTTAGAAGTACCTTATTTAATTCTAATTCACACAAGAGTAAGATAAGGGGATTATCATTGTTTTCTTCTATTAAAAAAGTAATATAATAAAACAAATTTGAATCTTTTCCTTTAAGGATGAACGTGAAGCCAGAGAAAATGTGAAGAGAGAGCAAGATGAGGCCTATCGCCTTTCACTTGAGGCTGACAGAGCAAAGGTAGGTTTGGTCAAAGGACTTCTAAGATAAAGAACACAATCCTAAACAGTCTTTTATTATTTAAGTGCCAGCCAGTCCTTCTATCACTTTGATCCCTAAGAATGTTAGGTTTACAATGGAGAAAGCTAGATTCAGTTAACAGAATATAATTTTACCCTCGGTTCTTAAAGCATGGTTCATTTTGACAACACAAAGTTTTTTAAGAATCATGAATATGAAAACAAAAATGGGCCTAATATTTATTTTCCTTGTTTTTTAATCCACCTATGGTAAAAACCTAGCAGTGTTTTAAAAGCTCTTCAGGTGATTTCTACGGTGTAATCAGGGTTGAGAACATTGAGAACTACTGATTTAATATTTCTTGAGTACCTGCTCCTCTACTGTGCATTCAAGGAGGGGGAAATGAATAAGCCACAGTTTACCCCCAAAAGAAAACTCATAATGTGGTGTAGAATAGATTAACTTAAGAACACAGTTAGCTATAATACTTATGCAAGGATTCTAGAAGTTGTAAGGGAAGCCCTGAGTTCTGTGGGAGATTAGTGAACAGGAGTTTCGGTGGAAAGTCTGTTCCAGCTTTTTTGGAGAGCTAATAAGTAGGAATCTGTTAAGGGAGGGTTTCATGAAAGAGACTGTATATGTGTACTAAATAGAGAAAAGGGGTAGGAGACAAGAGGTGATATATGCTAACAGCAAGGAGCCGGAAAGCATGGGTGTGTGATGGAAGCTGATGTGACTAGATCTTGACATTTGGGTACAGGAAAAGTAGCAGTAAAGACCAAAAAGGAAGACCAGTGAAAGATCTTCTGATGGATCTTGACTGCCATGCTACCCAGAGGTACCCAGGTGTTTGTGTGGGTATGCAACATTCCCTTTCCATTCTTGTTCCAGAAAAAAACACTTTAGTATCACAGTGCTGGGAATGAGCTCTTTTTTTCCCCCCCTTTCTCCTTTATAACTAAACCAGTGTTATTGAGTGCTGGCTCCCTTTCTCTTTTATTGACAGAGGGAAGCTCATGAGAGGGAGATGGCAGAACAGTTTCGTTTGGAGCAGATTCGCAAAGAACAAGAAGAGGAACGTGAGGTAGGTCATTAATTTCAAGTAACGTTATTCATAAGCTAGGTTTATTCCCACTACGGTTGGTATTGAGGCTGTTAATATTTCTCATGACTTCTTTCCACTTTTTCCAGACTCATTTTAGTATGGAAAACCTAACCTTTCCTTAAAAGAATCATTCCTGCTCTTGTTGTGTGGAACTCTTAGAAAGCTTGACCTTGTACTAGATTCATTGTTTTCTGTTCTTTTCAATTCCTTTTCCTTTTTCTTGCATGACCAATGCTCTCATCCTTCCTGGATATTGTTTCATCCCAAGAATACAAAGACTATATTTTCCCCACCAAAAAACACATGAGTTACTTCCATGACATCTTGCACTGGGCCTCTATATATGGGGAATCCATTCAGCATAGTTTATTCCCCCCTGCCAAGTTCTTGTCATGTTCATAACAATAGAGAGAATTTTTCATTCACTCATCTTACAAATATTTTTTTTGAATACTTACTACATCCCAAAATCTTTTAGGGGGTTGGGCTACAGACGTGTGTTGTCCCCACCAAGAGTTCATAGTCTTGTAAAAATAGAATTACAGGGGTGCCTGGGTGGCTCAGTGGTTAAGCCTTCAGCTCAGGTCATGATCCCAGGGTCCTGGGATCCAGCCCTGCATCAGGCTCTGTGCTCAGCAGGCAGCCTGCTTTTCCCTCTCCCACTCCCCCTGCTTGTGTTCCCTCCCCATCTCTGTCATATACATAAATAAAAATCTTAAAAATATAATTACAAAACTATATGTAAAAGTTGTAATAGAGATTTGTCTAAAGTGCAGCACGAACAAAGAAAAGGAGTGTCAAATAGCTTCCTAGGATGGTTTCACAAAAAAGGACTTTTAGAACTTTTTCTAGACATGGGATTAATAGCAAGATTTACTTAAAAAAAGAGAAAGCCATCTAACAAGCGATGGAAAGGTCTGAAGGGCCCTAATTTGAGCTGAGGAAAACTCTGTTAGTCATCATTCCTGGTCAGAGGATGTTTTTGAACAAGAACTATGCTAAGCACTGGAAGAGAAACAGGAAATAATAAAACAATTTCTGCCTGCAAGAAGCGATTGCATCTTGTAAAGAAGATGTGACATGTCTACAAGTAACAGCAGATCAACTGTGCCAAATAACATAGAAGTAAAAGCAAAATATTTAGAGAGTTCATTGGCAAAGTAAAATCTGTGAAGCTTTGAGAAACAGATCATATATAGAAGAAGTGACATTTGAGCCAGGTCTTAAAAGATGTGTAATATTTCATGGTTTGGAAATCAAAGTTTATTCATGTTCAGACACATTATTGGGTGTCTATCACATAAATACAAGATACTATTCCTGACAGACCCTAGCCCCTGTACACTGAGGACCCTCAATAATGGAAGGTAGAAAACATTTTATTGAGCATCTTCTACGTGTCAAGTACTTTTCTAGCCTCTTTACATACGCTTAGTCATTGACCATTAAAACAAGCTACAAGGTTAGAGACTTTACAGGTGAGAAAACTGAAGGTCATTGAGAAGTCACACATAGAAATGGAAAAACAGCTGAGATTCTTACCTAGGTCTTTGTAAGTCCAAACCACATGTTTTACTAACTCTGTTCTAGTATAAGGTCATATATCATTCTGTGTGTCTATAGGAATCATGTTTGAAGAGTTTCAAAAAAGTTAAGAGACAGTTTTGTCACTATGCTTTTAGGTTATTTAAAGAAATAGTTTAAAAATTTAGGACTCTCGTTCTTTCTTGCTCTTTTACAATGCACATGCTCTCTCTCAATAGTGTATCTTCAACCATATACTTAATAAATGTCAGGTATGCACAATTAACTGCGTGTTCTGGATCTAGAACTTGATAGTACATATACTTTCTTCTGATGATTTACCTTATTTACCCTGGGCGAAATTTTTTCTCTTTCCCAGATAAAGCCTGTCTTCTCATAGAAGACCCCATAAACATCCTTTAGCATACCTCAATATAATATGTTCCAGCTATAAACACGTGAGAGCATGGGGCACAG
Organism: Martes martes; assembly: GCF_963455335.1. Taxonomy (NCBI): domain Eukaryota; kingdom Metazoa; phylum Chordata; class Mammalia; order Carnivora; family Mustelidae; genus Martes; species Martes martes. The sequence continues at coordinate 151,766,665 of NC_137891.1, forward strand.
AGCGAGGGGGAGAAAAAGTTGGATTTTGCAACTAGTCATTATTGCACTTATCCACTGATATGCTCCCAAAAAAAACCAAGTTCAGGTAGTGCTCCATATTCTTTCTACCCACACTCCCCCGGAGAGTCACAATTAAAGACTCTTATAAATCCCATCATTAAGAAACTATTTATCTTCTGTGTATCTTGATTTAATTAAGTCTTATCCAAACTTATTTGACCCTTTTTTTCATGGAGCACCAATTAACATATCTCAGCACACTCATGTACAACAAACAGTTCTTTGGGAAAGCTGGTATTATGCAACCTCTGAAGAAACTGAGACTCAGGAAGATTATACAGTTTGCCTATGGTCACCAAACTGGTTGGACACATAATCTGGACTAGAAGTCTGGTCACCTGACTTTTCATGGTAATACTTCCTTTCCTTCTAACCAGAAATCCTAACCCATATAATTGTATTGAGAAACAAGAATGGTTTTATTATCTTAATTATCTCTAGTATTTCAAAATCCTTTGGAAAGATGAAGTATTGAGTAGTCAGATCACCTTGGTTACAGGGAAATTCCTTAGTGGTTGATCTCATTTTGCTGTGTGGTAACTATTGTAATGAAATCAGTAAATTTAGGAAGACATTTTGATCTGGTCCTTGACTATGATAAGGAGAGACTTTAAAACTATTCTGAAGGAAAAACAAAGAACTTAAAAACTCCTGTATCTTACTAATTTATTTATTTACTTGTTCTTTCCAAAATGAGCTTCAAGTAATTTACATGAAGATTGCAATTCAAGTGGATTAAAAAAGAAAGAAAAGATAGAATAATCAAGATAAAGGAAAATAAAACCAAAAGTAAGATTAACATTTGACAACAGACAGTCCAGCACACCCACCAAATGCATGTACAGAATTCTGTACATTTGCTCAAGATGGACCACAAAATTTGTTCTATGCTTCTCTTGGACTAAAATAATTGTCTATAAGTTTCACTGTCTGTAACATCAGATAAAGGCCAGTCCCTCAAAAGGTGGGATTTTCCAAGCACTGAGACCTTCGAGCAATGTTTCCCATGGTTGGGTTCCCCTTCAAGAGGAAATTGTGCAATATGGTAAAAACTATCCCCAAGGATATTTAATAGCTGTAATAGCAAAAGCAAGTCATGTATAACAGCTTATAGTTTTATATAATTCAAAGTCCTATGGCCAAAGAACAATTTAGTAAAAGCATCTCTGCAAAGACCCAAATAATATATTTTTTGGTAGTCCAGGTTAAAGGATAGATTTTATAGTAACTAGAGAAATACATGAACTACATATTCTTTCTTGAAATTGTTTTTTTGCCACCAAATTTTTAGTAAGTACAGGTTTCAGCTAAGATTTTTGACTCCCAAGTCTTTTAATCAGTAAGTATTTGCAAATATTTGTTAACCTCTTTCAATGTGCAAATCACTAAATCAGGTGCTATGGCTACTATATTGTATGCGACATAGCCCCTGCCCTCAGGGAGGTCACTGTCTAATACAGGAGGGTAGATGAATACAAAATAACTATAGGAAAAGACACTATATGTCATAAAAACCATTAAAATAGCACAGAGTATTGAAAATATTTGGGTGAGGATGATCTCTGATGAGGAAGGCAACGAGAAATTCACAGAGGGAAGAGGCTTTCAAAAGACTGATGAGACTTTTATGGTTAAAGATAAAGTATAAGAACATTTTGGATGGAGTCATGAGTAAACGGATGGTTGAATGTATGGGAAAGGGTAGGCATGGGCTGGTTAATATGAATAAAAAGAGAAAGGTACAAGGTTTCTTTTTTTTTTTTTTAAGATTTTATTTATTCATTTGACTGACAGAGATCACAAGTAGGCAGAGAGGCAGGCAGACAGAGAGGAAGGGAAGCAGGCTCCCCGCCAAGCAGAGAGCCCGATGCAGGGCTCGCTCCCAGGACCCCGAGATCACGGCCTGAGCCAAAGTCAGAGGCTTTGACCCACCGAGCCACCCAGGCGTCCCAGGTACAAGGTTTCTTCAGGGAATAACAAATGGCCAATTGTAGAACCCTGTCTAATAATTAGATAATGTTAAAACAGCCAAGTTTTAGGGACTCGTGGGTGAGAGAGAATAGGCACAAAGCTATTCCCTTTTGTTACTGGTTCCCTCAAAAAGAAAAGAAGAAGGTTACATGTTTGCCTGTCTGGAAAAAGTTTTCTGTTGGTGCCTCCTCAAATAGAAAATGCTAAATAATTTTAAAATACCATTAAATGAGAGAAAAAAGAGCGTGGAATTAGAAGCCTTGGTACTTCCCTTTAGTTTTCTGATTTAATCTTCATAGCCATCCTGTAAAACTCACTTGAGATAGTATCATCACTATCTTACAGATGAAGAAATCAGATCACAGCAGGATTAAAAATCCTATTTTAAAATTCTTACCTAACATTTGCCTGGTAAAAGGAGAATCAGAACTCCCACTGGCATACTTTCTACCTGTTATCCCAGATGAAGACAAAGGTGGGAACATGAATAGATTATTAAAGTGAAAAGCTGCTCTTTATAATTTGTGTTTTTATATTATATAAGTGGCTTCATGTCACACCAGATAACACCACTACATGAGCCATAAAGGTAATCATCCCTGTCATCATCATCATCACCATTCCTAGCTATTAAACAATTAATATGTGCTAAACTCTGTGCTGAGCACTTTACAGACATTATCTTATTGAATCTCTACAACAACATAATAAGGTAGGTGCCAATACATGAATATACCTTATTATAACTATAAGGACCATATATCTAAAATTTCTTAGATAGTTTCAATTTGGAATATTCTTTTGTTGTCTACATAAACCATTAAAACAGTACTAGAAATTCTAGTTTCATGGTATCCGGTACCAACCTACAGACTGTTCTTCATATCCCAGAAGCAGTCCAAAAGTCATATATCTGAATTTTGGTTATGACTATTTGCCTTGATTTACTTTATCCAGCAGTAAGGCTATTTGTTATAAGCAATCCATACTCTCTAGATAGATGATTGGTTGCCAGGAGCAGAGAATGGTTGTAGAATTGGGTCAGACCAACAGTTCTCATATAGGATCTATTCTGCTCCTTTGATGATCACTTCAGTATCATGACTTTAAATAAGGTCTGTACATTGGGCTCCCGAATTTATATCTCCAGCTCCTCCCCTTCCCTGAACTCCAGACTTGACTATCTAATTGCTAGCTCTTCATCTCCACTTAAATGTCTGATAGACAGCACAAAATTTAACATGTCTTAAATTGAGCAACTGATCTTACCCTCCCTACCCAAACTTGCTCCTCCAGCAGTCTTCCCTATCTTAATAAGTGGAAAATCTTCTAGTTGTTTGAACCAAAAACCTTGGAATTAACCTTGACTTCTCTCTTTCATATCCATATTTAATGGGCAAATCCTATTAGTTCTACCTGCAAAATATATGCACAACTCAGATGCTACTGACTAACTCCACCATTACCACCCTCATGGAAGCCACCATTAACTCTTACCTGGATTGCTTTAGTAGTCTCCCAGCTTGACTCGATGCCTCCATTTTTGCCTTCCCTCTATGTCCTTTAATAAATCGTTTTTAAAAACAATTGGCACATCATGTCACTTCAAAAACCCACAATAACTTCATATCAAAATAAAAGGTAAAATCTTTGCAATGATTCTAATCAACATCTATAGGATTTTTTAAAAAGAAATGATGAGCATTAAGGAGGGCATGTGATGTGATGAGCACTGGGTATTATATGCAACTAATAAATCATTGAATACTACATCAAAAACTAATGATATACTATATATTGCTATATGTTGGCTGTGGAATTTAAATTCAAAAATGAAATGGACAAAGTGATTCTAAAATTGATATGAAAAGGCAATAGAACTGGAAAAGCCAAAACAATTTTGAAAAAGAACAAGGTTGGAAGACTACTACCAGAGTTCAAGACAATATATCCAAGACAGTGTGGGAACTGGCAAAAGGATAGACCCATAGTTTAATGAGACAGAATAGTCCAGAAATAGACTCACTCATATGATCAATTGATTTCAAGAAAGGTACAAAGGCAGTTTGATGAAAAAAGGATAATCCTTTCAACAAGTAATGCTGCAACCATTGAATATTCATATTAAAAAAATGTAGAAGTAAAAAACAATTAAAGTAAAAATCTCCCAGTCCATTTCTTGCATCATATGCAAAAACTAACTCAAAATGGGTCATAGACCTAAAACTATTAAAGTCCTAGAAGAAAACATAGAAAATCTTCATGATCTTGAGTTAAGGCAAGATTTTGTAGATCTGACACCAAAAGCATAATTCATAAAATAACAAGTATCTAAACTACCCTAAATCAAAATTAATAACTTCTACTGTTCAAAAGACACTGTTAAAAAATTGAAAAGACAATCCATAGACTGAGAAAATCATGTATCTACTGTCCAGAATACATAATGAACTGTTAACATTCAATAATAAAACAGATAACCCAAATTTTTTAATGGGCAAAATATTTACACAGACACTTCATCCAAGAAGATATACACAAGGGCAAATAAGCATGTGAAAAGATGCTCAACATTATTAGTCATTAGGGAAATGCAAATTAAAACCACAATAGGTACACACCAATTAGATGGCTTTTTGTAAGAAAAAGCTACTGGCAAAGCTGAAGAACAACTAGAACTCTTATATATTAATGAGGACAGTCATTAATGATAGCACATCTATTTTGGAAAATAATTTGGCACTTCGTTTTAAAGTTAAACATACACATACTATATAACCCAGCAGTCAGACTCCTAGGTATTTACACAGGTGAAATGAAAGTTAACAGTAAAATTTAGGTTCACACAAAAATCTGTGCACAAATGTTTATAGTTGCTTTATTTGTAGTCACCAAAAACTGGAAACAACTCAAGTATCCGCCTAGCTGGAGAAGGAGTAATCAAACTGGTATATCTATACAATGGAATACCACTTACCAATGAGTAAGAATGAACTACTGATATAGTTGACAACATGAATGAATTTCAAATGCATTACACTAAATGAAGGAAGCCATTTATATGATATTTATGACTAGATTTATATAACATTCTAGAAAAGGCAAAACTGGGGACCGAAAACAGATCAGAAGTTGCCGGGATCTGTGAATGAGAGAATTAATTGTATGTAGGGGGAAGGAGGGGAGGTGACAGAACTGTTCTTTATCTTGATTGATGATGATGGTTATGTAAATATATGCATTTATCAAAACTCACAGAACTGTACATTTAGAGGGATGTGTTTTATTTTATATATATTACACCTCAATTTTAAAATGGGGGAAAGAATCATTCTGTGGGCTACTCAAAGCCATGTATGATTTACTTACCCCTCTCCTTTGATTGCTCTCTAACCAGCTCCATCCCCCTCTTTTCCTGATCTTTCTGCTCCAACCACAGTGGCTGTCTTGCTCTTCCTCAGTCAAGCCAGACACCAGAGCTTGGCAGTTATTGTGACTTCTGCCTGTAATACTTCTTTCTCTCTGATCTAAATGTCCATGTGACTCCCTCTCTCTTTTAGGCCTTTTCTCACTGGCCTACATTTTTTTGCTTATTGAGGTTTATAGAGTTGCTGGTTTGATTTTGTGGGTTTTTTTTTTTTTTTTAAGATTTATTTATTTGAGAGAGGAGGAGGAGGAGGAACTGTGCTCCTGGGAGAAGGCCCAGGGAGAGAATCTCAACAAGACTCCCCACTCAGTGTGGAGCTCAATGCTGGGCTCCTCGGTCAAGGGGCTTGATCTCAGCACCCATGAGATCATGACATGAGCCAAAACCAAGTGTTGGAGGCTTAACCAACTGAGCCGCCCACCCCAAGGCTTACGGAGTTTAAAGTTGTACCCCTCCCTCCTTTCTACCAGCCTCCCTGCACTCTTCAAAGCACTTATCACTTTGTGACAAACTATACATTTTCCTGTATGTGTATTGCCTTTCTTCCACCCTAATAAAATACAGCCTCCACGTAAACAGAATTTTTAGTATCTACAGTGTTCTCCGTTATTTTCCTATCATTTAGAACAATGCCTGGCACATAGGAGGTGCTCAGTAAGAATTCGTGGAATTAATAACTGTTAGCTTTAGCCTATTTCAAACTCTGCTTCAACCAGTGATAAACTGTTATTTGATGGGTACTCATAGAAGCCTAGAAGATAATATGTGCATGCCATGTATGTATGTATTTGTATATGTGTGTGTATAATTTAAGTCAGTCCTTGATTTTTATTGTAAGAAATTGGTGTGAATATATATTATTTTTCCTGTTTAAAAAAATGTAATTGTGTAGAAACTGTCTTTTCTGGGTGTCTGTCTTTACTACCAAATTTCACTTGAAAGGATTCCCCATTTCTCATCCCTCAGATGTGAATGTTTTGAGTATTTGTATTTTTTAGTAAAACAAAAAGTCCAAGGTCAATCTTTATTTCCAACGTATACTAGGTTTTCTTGCTTTGTTACAAACCTAAAATAATGCAAATAAAAAATTATATTTGTTGAGCAAACCAAACTGAAGTTTAACAATGGTGTTTATACTGTGACTGCTATTCAAATGTAGGTGTCCTTTATGTCATTGTTTTATAACAGTGTTTACTTATATGAGGCCTTTGTTTTTAGCCAGTATATTTGAAACTGAGCTACTGATGTATGTTTGTTCTTTTTTGCCAGTAAAACTTGGGTATTCAGATCCCAAGGTTGCCAACTTACCTAATATCTCTTCATTGTTTTCCACATTGGGACCACTGGTGTGGGATATCTGAGGTCTGTTTCCATTCTGGGGAAAAGCCCTAGAGAGTAGGTGCATTGAGGAAGCAGATATTGTCTGCACAATGAGTGTGGTAATGAGCTACTGTTGTTTATTCTTCTGTAGTATAATTGGTTGAGTTCAGACAATAATGTAGCCTCTGTTGTTATACTGTGCAGGGAAATGTCAAAATAGAAAGCAAGCAGACAGGTGGATTAAGGGGAGGACAGGAGGAGAAACCAGGAAATATCACATTAAGTTCTGATTTAAAGTAGGAGCAGAGGGATTATAATAATGATAACAACACCAACAACAACTGTCATCTGTTGAGCACAGTATTACATCATGAGGTTCCATGCTAGGGACTTACTGAGTGCTGGCCATGTGTCAGCACTTGCTAAGTGTTTTATAAACATTACTGCACTTTATACTAAAACCTTTTTGAGAAAGGTATTATCAGCCCTATTTCTTTATATGGGTTAGCTGAAGTTCATGCCTAATAGCCAAGATTTGAACCTCTGTCATAGCCAAAGCCTATTTCCTAGCCATACATCACATTTAATTATTTAAGTTTTTTAAACTGCAGTATTAGAAGTCAGGATAGTGATTAAGGAAGATAATTTCTAGGAAGGGGACAAAAGGACTTCTGAGATGCTTGATCAGGGTGCCACTTAAATAGGTATGTTCACTTCTGAAAATTTATCACGTTGTACACTGTTGCACACTATCTCTATACAATGCACTTTTTCATATCCATGTTATATTTCAATAAAAACTTTGAAACAATGACAAAATACATAACTTTGGACAAAAAAAGCATTGTACAATATAATAATGATTCAAGTTTTGTTTAAAAAAGCTTAAAATAGATATATTTATATTAAAATATGCACAAAAATTGATGAAGAGTGTGGTGATGAAAAAGTTTTAGAAATAAATGGTGGTGATAGTAATACAACATTGTGAATGTACTTAAGGCCACTAAATTGTACACTTAAAAATTGTTAAAAAAATTAATAGATGTAAACACTCAAATGATAGCAGTGGCTATCTCTTGATGGTGAATATGGAAATTAATTTTTTTTTGTTTTTTTTTTATTTTATTTATTCATTTGAGAGAGGGAGAGAGCATGAGAAGGTGGAGGGGGAGAGGGAGAAGCAGACTCCCCACTGAGTGGGGAGCCCGATGCAGAGCTCAATCCAGGACCTTGGGATCATGACCTGAACCAAAGGCACACACTTAAATTAACCATCTGAGCCACCCAGGCGCCCCTGAATATGGAAATTAATTGTAATTCTTTTCTTATTTATTTTTGCAGTGATTATATACATTATTTTTATAATCAGGAAAAATATTTTTTAATCTCAAAGACATAGTATTTTTTAAGTTTTTATTTTAATTCCATTTAACATATAGTATTATATTAGTTTCAAATGTACAATATAGTGATCCAACAATTCCATACATCACCCAGTGCTCATCCTGATAAGTGCACTCCTTAATCCCCATCACCTATTTCACTCATCCCGTAGCCACCTCCTCTCTGGTAACCATCAGTTTGTTCTCAATAATTAAAAGCCTGTTTCTTGGTTTGTATCTTTCTCTCTCTCATTTTTCCCCTTTGCTCATTGGTTTTGTTTCTTAAACTCCACAAATGTGTGAAATCATATTGTATTTGTCTTTCTCTGACTGATTTATTTCACTTAGCATTATACTCTGTAGCTCCATCCATGTTGTTGTAGGATTTCATTCTTTTTTATGGCTGAATAATATTCCATTGTATATACCACCTCTTCTTTATCCATTCTTCAACTGATGGATACATGGACTGCTTCCATATCTTGGCTATTGTAAATAATGCTGCTGTATAAACATAGGGGTAGGGTGCCTGGGTGGCTCAGCTGGTAAAAGTGTCTGTGTTGGGCTCTACTCATGATCCCAAGGTCCTGGGATCAAGTCCTGTGTCAGGCTACGCTCAGCGGGAAGCCTGCTTCTCCCTCTCCTTCTGCTGCTTCCCCTACTTGTGCTCTCACTCTCTGTCAAATAAATAAATAAAATATTTAGACGAAATAAATCAACATAGGTGTGCATGTATCTCTTTGAGTTAGTGTTTTTGTATTCTTTGAATAAATACCCAGTAGTGCAATTGCTGGATTGTAGAGTAGTTCTGTTTTTAACTTTCTGAGGAGCCGCCATACTGTTTTCCAGAGTGGCTGCATCAGTTTACATTCCCACCCAGCAGTGCAAGAGGGTTCCTTTTTTTCCACATCCTTGCCAATACCTGTTGTTTCTTGTGTTGTTGATTTTAGCCATTTTGACAGATGCAAGGTAATATCTCATTGTAATTTTGATTTGTATTTCCCTGATGGTAAGTGATGATAAGCATCTTTTCATGCGTCTGTTGGCCATCAAAGACATACTTTTAAAGAACCATGGTGTTAAAAAATAGTCAAATGAAGGATGCCTGCTCGGTTGGTACAGTCTTTTAAGCGTCCAGCTCTTGGTTTCAGCTCAGGTCTTGATCTCAGGGTCAGGAGATTGAGCCCTGCACCCAGTTCCACATTGAGCATGGAATCTGCTTGAGATTCTCTCTCCCTTGTTCTCTGCCCCTCCCGCTCACACGCTCTTCCTCTCTCTCTTTCTCTCTCTAAAATAAATAAATAACTCTTTGAAAAAAATAGTCAAATGATACCACTTAGTAGTTTTGAAAATGTACACAACTCTAATCCACAGAGGTTGTTTATCCCTACAAGCAACTCTTGGTTAGTCCTTAAAGGACATGTATGTAGAAAATTAATCTGAAAGTTGATGCAGGAAAAAGTCAGACCTCAAAGAAAGGAATGATTAGTTCTTGGTTACTAGAGGTAGAGCCCATGAGAGTCAGATTCTTTTAACATTTATTTAGCACCAGCTGTGTGCTTATCACCATACTGAACATTTCTGCATGTTATTTCAGTTAACATTTTAGTTTATTCCTTCTCTTATCAAATACATATTGAGTATCTATTCTGTGCTATGCATTACTCTTGGAATAAGAAGACATGTTTCCAGTCTTACAGAGGTTGCAAGCTAGTGGGAAAGCCAGACATTAAATAACCATGTACAGTATAGAGAATGCTGTAATAGACATAGTACAACTGGAATTTAATTTTGATAAACACAGGTTCATCTATTAATTGGGTTATTAATATATGACAGTGCTACTAAAATAGTTTAATATTTGAAAATATTCATCTGAAACTCATTGCTGACCAAAACACCAATATTAGATAAATTTCTACTCATGCTATCCAAGGAAGGAAGGAGGGAAGGGCAAAAATAACTGGTTTAACTTCCTATTATTCTGATTTTTGGATTAAATTTCTTATGTCACCATTTCTTGGTCTCAATTTCCCCATATAAAAATGAGATTATAGGACTACTTAACCAGCACAACCCCAAGCAAGCATTCACTGGAGCCTATTATATATCACACACTACACTGGAAACTTCACATATGTCATATATGTGATTCCCATCTTTTATAATCCCCTAAGGTAGGTGATATTATCCTGTGCCTCAAGAAGGAAAATTACTTGAGAGTCATAGCTTTTACTATACACTGCAGAAATTCTTAGTGTTTTTTTTTTTACAAATACTTAAGTATTACAACCAACCAAATTATCCTGAATGACATAGAGTTACTTTCTTATTGGTACTGTTGTCTGAGCAAACTTTGTTTCTCTGTTTATTTTAAATACATTTAAGGGGATAAGGGGGCAGAGGAAGAAGCAGACTCCCCACTGAGCAGGGAGCCCAATGTGGGGTCCGATCCCAGTACCCTGGGATCATGACCTGAGCCAAAGGCAGATGCTTAACTAACTGAGCCACCCAGGCATCTCTAATTATTTTTTTCTAAGCTTTTTTCCCCACCTATTTTTTTTAAAGATTTATTTATTTTGCACACAGAGATCACAAGTAGGCAGAGAGGCAGGCAGAGAGAGAGGAGGAAGCAGGCTCCCTGCTGAGCAGAAAGCCCGATGAGGGGCTTGATCCCAGGACCCTGGGATCATGACCCGAGCCAAAGGCAGAGGCTTTAACCCACTGAGCCACCCAGGCGCCCCTCCCCACCTCTTTTATTGTTTTTTTTCCCCTAGTTTTTTAGTCTGATTCTTCCTCCCCCGCCCCCCCAAAGTAAGGTCTACACCCAATGTGGGGCTTGAACTCATGACCCTGAGATCAAGGGTCACATGCTCTACTGACTGAGCCTATTCTTATTTGTTCTTTTCCAATAATATAAGAATTTTAAGGCTATGAATTTCCTCTGAGCACTGCTTTGGATGAATCCCATGAATTCCAACATGATGTGTTTCAACAATCATTGTTTTCTAGATATTCTGTGTCCTTTATTTATAGTTCCCCTTGGCCCAAGAATTGTTTAGTAGAATTTCTTAAATATTTTTCCCCCAGTTGGAAGAGTGACACTAACTTTGAAAATTGCTGTTAAGGATTTAGAGAACAGAAATCCTAATTTCTCTCACTCATGTTACATGATTATAATAGTTGTAGATTTGGATGCCTGGGTGGTTCAGTCATTTAAGCCTCCAACTCTTGATTTCGGCTCAAGTCGTGATCTCAGGGTCATGGGATCGGGCCCCATATCGGGCTCTGTGTGCAGCACAGAGTCTGCTTGTCCCTCTCCCTTTGCTCCTACGCTTGCTTATGCTTGTTCTCTTTCCTTCTCTCTTTCTCTTTCTCAAATAAATAAATAAATTTTGGGGCGCCTGGGTGGCTCAGTGGGTTAAAGCCTCTGCCTTCGGCTCAGGTCATGATCCCAGGGTCCTGGGATCGAGCCCCACATCGGGCTCTCTGCTCAGCAGGGAGCCTGCGTCCCTTCCTCTCTCTGCCTGTCTCTCTGTCTACTTGTAATCTCTGTCAAATAAATAAATAAAATCTTTAAAAATAAATAAATAAATAAATTTTTTAAAATAGTTGTAGATCAATTGAGGGAATATTTTGTTTTTCTATTGATGACAAACTGGGAACATGAAAATGTCAAAGTAACCAGGCAAGAATATAACTGATAATGAGCATGCCAGTACCAGACTTACTTACCTAAGGAGCCTTCTGAGGTACAGGAAACAGAAAGTTTTTCGTGAGTTTCTGCCATAGATTCCTACATCAGAGACCTTCTAACTTCCAGTGGAGTATCCAATGGAATGTATCATGAATGTGAAATTATGCAATATTATAGGTCGAGAACTAGGAAACCTGGGTTCAAGCCCAACTCTAGCCATGAGATCTCTCAACAGTATACTCCACCTATTTGAGGTATTCTTACCTGTGAAATGAAGAGTTTGGGCCATCTCTAGATCCAGAAATCTGGATTTGGCCAAATCCCACAGCAAGTTAGTGACAAGGCTGGAACTAGGACTATGTTCTTCTACCTCCAATAAACCTGATATTTTAATTTCTCTCCATTCCATTCCACTTTCTTTTTATTGTAGCAACATATATATCTATAATAGAAATTTGCCTTTGTAACCATTTTTAAGTGTACAATTCAGGGGCATTAATTATATTCATGATGTCATGCAGCCATCACCACAATTTCCAAAGTTTTTCATCACCCCAAGTGAATCTTCCACTCCATTTTGATGTTAATAAAATATTTAGTATTCTACAAACTCTTTAATTATTTTGACTTGGAAAATGTATGTTTTTCAAATACATTATTTACATGTGTGTCTTTTGTAAAGGTTTCTAATAGCCTTAATTCATACACTAGAAAGGAAGCAATTGGGTATTTGATGCCTCTTTCCTAAATCACAAACACCTGAGCCCTTCAGTAAAAAACAATTAAATTACATTTCTTTTCTATGTGATTATCTATCAGTTTAATAATACATGTCATCAAGGTGGGACTTATTTTAATTAATTGCTTATTGAGCTAATATTAAGAATATGAAAAACATGATTCTATTGTCAAGCATCAGGCTCGGTTAATAAATGGACTCGATGAGTTAATACAAAGCAGCAGCTTTCTTCTAGGCTCTCCCTGCCCCACTTCCCACAGTCCTATCACACACTTTGACACCTGGTTTTTGCCTTCTTTAGGCCATCCGGCTCTCCTTAGAGCAGGCCCTGCCTCCAGAGCCAAAGGAAGAAAATGCTGAACCCGTGAGCAAACTGCGGATCCGAACCCCCAGTGGAGAGTTCCTTGAGCGGCGGTTCCTGGCCAGCAATAAGCTCCAGATTGTCTTTGATTTTGTAGCTTCCAAAGGATATCCATGGGATGAGTTCAAGTTGCTGAGTACCTTTCCTAGAAGAGACGTAAGTTCATATGCCTGTTTTAGGAAATGTGTCCAGTGGGAGATATCCCATTATTAGGGCTGGACAAAGTAGCCCAAGAAAAGTCCCATGGTACAGCCTACTACAAGACCACACACCTAGGAGTATTTTGTTTTGCACACCATTCTCTCCTCAGCCTTCAGAGAAGGTATGTATCCAGGCTGACAGACTTGTGCCCAGGAGCCTATAGAAGAAATTAGGTACTAGGTCTTTCTTCCTTCCTAGCTGTTTCCCCTATTTCAGCATCCATATAAGCTCTCCCAAGATCTCATCTCTATACACCTCAGAGTAGATCAGAGAATTGTGTGCTTAACAGCTTAACAATTCAGTCAGGGTCAGTGATTATAGGTTCACTAAGTCATGCTAAACCAAGAGTATTTTGTGATTTGATAGTTCTTACTATCCTGGAAAGTCACAGAGGGTGACTTATATTCACTGTATTTCTGTATTTCAGCAAGGTATTTGATGGTCTCTAATAGTGTCCTGGGGCAAAGTAGAAAGATGTAAATCTATAGTTAGGTAGTTTCGTTGCTGATTAAATGATGGTATACAAAAAGTGTTGACTAAGTGATTGTCCTCTCCCTAGAGGAAACCAAGAGGTTCTGTATTTAATCCTTTATTACATACCATGCTTATTGGACCTTATACGAAGACTTTATCAGATTTATGGATTATGAAAAATAAGATTCAAGAAAACCTCAAAATACTAAAATAATAAACAAAAATGAACCTATAGGAATTTTACAGAAATATTTAGAGATAGAAAGAGATTCCCACATTAGATTTAGAGAATTAATTACTCACATTTGGGATGGAAAGACCACACATTATCAGAGGTTATGTTTGAATTGAGCTGAATATACATTATTGTGTTGTAGCTGCTAACAAAATGCTAGCTGCTTTTTTGGAGGTATAATCCCAACAAGAAGATAACTTAATGGTCCTATTCAACTATGAACTAAGATAAACTTGCCCACAAAGAGCCCTTAGACTCCATGCTAAAGCCTGAAGAAAAAAAGAGCGTGTCCACAGCAGGGCTAATGGGAAGATGAGGGAACTGGGAATCATATCATTTGAAGAACATTTCCTCTAAATATGGAAAAGCCATGGGAGACTTGATTGTTGTCTTCAGCTACTTGAAGGCCTGCCATGAAAAAGAGGGATCTTACTTTGTGAGTTTATAAGGACAGAGAACTGAGACCAATGACTTGAAAGTTACAGGAGGCAATTTTGGCCCAATATAAGAAAGTATTTTCTAAGGAGGGAATGAATATCTTGTGTTGTGAAGTAGTGGTTTTCCTGTCATTGGAGAAAACCAGCAACTACTAAATGATCCCTTTTCAGCAATACTGGACTTACATGGAGAAGGATTCATTCCCAGTGTTCCTACTTTAAGAGGAATGGGGCTTAGACTAGCTTACCTCTAAGATACACAGTAAATCTTAATATTCTGTGATTCCATTTTGATCTAATAATTATGAGATCTACTAACTTAGACTTCATTTAAAACACAAAACCAAGGGACGCCTGGGTGGCTCAGTTGGTTAAGCGGCTGCCTTCGGCTCAGGTCATGATCCCGGCGTCCTGGGATCGAGTCCCACATCGGGCTCCTTGCTCTGCAGGGAGCCTGCTTCTCCCTCTGCCACTCTGTCTGCCTGTGCTCACTCTCTCTCTCTCTCTCTCTCTGGCAAATAAATAAATAAAATCTTTAAAAAAAACAAAACAAAACACAAAACCTAGAATTTGATTAAGGTTCATCTTAGTCCCTCACAGTGACTGTCAGATTTGCAAAGCAGAGACAGAAACCAGCGGTATATGTCTAGCCCTACCACTCAGCCACAAAATTCCTAGGTGGGATGAGGATCCTACTACTTATGTCTAAGCCAAGGAAACTAGAATGGACCAGAGGTGCTGCCATTGGCTCCTCTCTCACTAGCCCCACCTACTGCTCCAAGCTCTTCCTCTTTGTTCATATATAACACACACAGACATGTCCAGGGAACACATATGTGTACATGCTTTGTGTACTGCATAGCCAGGTAAGAAACTAATTCTGACACTCAAGTTAAACTATAAATGTGTAACAACTTAGGGAAGAGCCACTAACAAGGGGTTCAATATCACCCTGGTTCTCATACTTACTGTTCTGTGATGAATCTATAATGAACATCTCTCTTAAAGAATTTATAAAATTTAGGAGCTAACTTAGTTAACTTAGTCTCTCCCAATTCTTGGTTTGTTCGTTTGTTAAATTTAAGTATAATTAACATATAACTTTATATTGGTTTCAAGTGTACAACATAATTCAATATTTGTGAACACTGCAAAATGATTGCCACAATAAGTCTAGCTAATATCCTTTGTCATATGTAGTTACAAAATTTTTTCCCTTGTGATGAGAACTTTTAAGATCACAACCCTTGGTTTTAAGGCACTCGCACTCGGCTTCTGGGCCTTTCATTTGGAAATGAAAGTACTAGAAGTGATGGAGTCTAAGGACTTTGCTGGCTTTTAAAATTAAACTTTATTTTCTTTCTAATTAATTTTTAAACCTGATTACTGGAGGTAAGGTGAGGGGGAACAATCTCTAAAGAAGCTGGATTTTATGGTCAGTATTAATGACCTCTTCCCACAAGGTAGAAATGTAGGCTATAAGTTGCTGCCGCAAATAAATAAGGGAACTGTGAAGTGAAATGCAGAAGGCTCTTGGGCCTGCTTCCTGCCCACCTAAAGTTCTACTGACCCAACACTCAGCCTTTTCAGTGCAGACTGTGTTCACTATGAATTTGCCCTAAATGTAGGGTCAGTCACCTAGTCTTAGAGAAAATGCACTCTTGATTTAAATCTCAATCATTCACCCTTTACTCTGCTGAAGGACACTATTCAATCCAGATAACAGTCTCTTCTCGAAGTGTCCCTTTCATCCCTGTCCTATTTCTACTTTAAGGCCAGTTTAGATCATGTTTGTCCCAGTTTCCCAGAGGAAAAGTCTAACCAGAGGCTTGATTCTCTAGGAAGAATCAAGAGCTTCCTGATATCCATTACAGGTCCATTTTATGGTCCTTGGTCAACCTGATATTATCTGCACAGAGTGATTTTTCTAAAGTCCCATTCTGATCTTTCCCTTTCTTGTTTAAAAACTCATTAATAGTTCCTTATAGCCCTAGGATAAGGATAGACCACTTAGAATGTTTTTCAAAAACTCTTCACAATCTGGTCCATTACCTCCCTTTTCCACTTTAAGTTCTGCCTCTCATTACATATTTCTATCACCAGGAGAAAAGAGATTGCTCGCTATTCATGGAAGATACAAGAGACTCTCATGCCTCTGTGCTCTGGAACTGTGTTCTCTCATCCTTGAATATCCACCCTCCCCACTTTTCCTGGCCTGTTTGACCTCATCTTTTAATGACTAGCTCAAATGTCATCCTCTTTCAGAAGCCCTCCCCTTCTCCCAAGCTCCTCACCTGTGTACCCATTGCAGTTTGTATATTCCTCTCTCATAGCAGTCCTGTTGTTCAATAATTTTTTTTACAAAGGCTGTCCATATCATGTTCATATCTACCTCCCCTGAAGTTCCCAGCATGGTACCTCACACATAAGCATTTAGTTACTGTTTTCAAATGGTAATGCTCTCCAGTCTGACCTAAATCCCTGATTCCAGAGTGACCTAGGGAAGCTGTTCCCAATGAGGAAAGAAGCCCTAGGCCCACCCAGATTCTAGACCTAGACCTAAAGCCCACCCAGGACTCCTTAGACCTCCTAGAGCCAGGGATAGGGTGAGAGTTAATAGCCCTTCATCCTTGTCTGAATACTCTTTCAAGTCAAATGACTAGTGTTTTTGCAAGGCTATTCTGTAACAGCCATCTGTGTCTGCAAGGATTAGGATCTAATTTGCAAAAGTCATCTTAAATTACAACCAAACTAAAGACTGTTAAAAAGCACATCTTAAGACCTTCCCTCTTTAATAACAAATAACATAAGACTTAACTCCGGGAGTCTTATTGTGTCTTCAGCCTTTTCTCCACAAAGCAGAGACTGATTTCTCAGCGTAGGACATAGTAAACATTCTTCTGCACCCCACCCCCAATCAAAACAATACTTCATGTTAAGATTTTCCAGCTGTCCAACTATTTACTAAATGTCTGGTGGGTATACCACTGAACTGAGCACTGTGGGATGACCAGAATAGAAGCAGACACAGACCTTCCTCAGAAAAGCTGATTGTCAGGGTGCTGGGAACATTGAGTTACTTGATTTTTGTTGTTTTGCTGTCTGTTTTGCTAATAACAGTTACCAAGAGAAGTAATATTCACTACCAGGGCTTTGGCCATTTTTTTAAACAAAGATTTGATTTATTGAGAGAGAGCGGTGCACACAAGCAGGGGGAGAGGGGCAGAGAGAGAAGAAGCAGACTCCTCACTGAACATGGAGCCTGATGCGGGGCTTGTTCCTAGAACTCTGGGATTATGACCTGAGCCAAAGGCAGATGCTTAACCAACTAAACCACCCTGGTGCCCCAAGCTTTGGCCATTAAGCTCTCTACCTCTTGGATGTTGTAGAGCTATGTGAACATCAGTGGCCCATTTGCCTACTTGGGCATTGAGAGGTAGTTGGTATTGAAGTAGTTGAGTCCCAAATTTGAGGAATGATCCTAACCCCTACTACTACTCCCCCCTGCCTCTGAGTCAGAGCAAGGGGCCCCTGCCAGCTGCCTGGTTCCCCTTTGGACCTACTGGGCACTGGCCCAGTGCTACTCAGTCAGTGTGAGGTTGTTAGTAACTTCCCCCAACCTTCCTTTTCCCTTTTCCCTCCTTCTTTCCCACCCCTCCCCTTCTTTCTAGTCCCATTTTATCCTTTTTATTCACTTCCCTTCTTTCTACTCTTCCCTCCTTCTTATCTTTTTAATCCCACATCTCTTTCCCCCTTCCTATGTTTTCCTTCTTTTGCCTACTCCTATGCACATCACTCAGAGAAGCTCTACCTGCAACTGGAAGGTGTGGTGTTCTGTTTATAACATGACTGGGGAATACTGGGGAAGGAGGATGGTAATGGCAGATTAGCTTTAGGACCAGTGAGTACCCTGTGTGTCTTGTCACTTCTATGTAATCACACAGCCCTCATTCTTCCCAAGAGACTATTTCTTCCTCTAGATCTGTAGATGTGAACCCCCAAGAAGACAAACATTTATGCATTCCAAAATACGATATCAGACATTTTATATTCTAAAAGTAATGAATGTATTTATATTTTTCTCCTGCTTTCTAGTCCCCCCCCATAATGATAGCTTATCATTTTGTTCTTCCTCCATCTGTGTTTAAAGGAAATGTATAAACAGGCTTCTAGCAGGGTTTTTCAGAGTGAAAGGCCCTCCTTAAGTGTTTGTTTAAATTAACTGGGGGGAAAGCCTTACAAATTTAGAGTATGTGGATTCCTTCCTCTGTCACCCATCCACCTTTATTTCATTAAGCACTAAGATCAGCAGTGGGAACACAGTGCTGAGAAAAGTGACACAGTTCTTACCCTTGTAGAACTTACAGTTATCCACAAACTACTGTTGGATGATGTTTGACTTTATCGATAACACAAGGATATCCAATTTGTCACATAAGGAAAGATAAGTAGTTTAATTTGCATTTCATTCATATATTTGTTCTTCCATATGGCAGAACATTTGCTGAGCAGCCACTCTGCCAACCTCCATGCGACGCTAATGATACAGAAATAAAAG
Organism: Martes martes; assembly: GCF_963455335.1. Classification (NCBI taxonomy): domain Eukaryota; kingdom Metazoa; phylum Chordata; class Mammalia; order Carnivora; family Mustelidae; genus Martes; species Martes martes. The sequence continues at coordinate 151,785,530 of NC_137891.1, forward strand.
AAATTGTTACTGACCTTGAAGAGTTCACATTCTAGCGAAAACACATTTAAAGCAAATTACATTACAAATTATACCCATAGTTGGAAGGACAGGTAATTTTAGCCTGCAGTGGTAAGGGAAGGCATTACAAAGGAAATGAATTTAACCTGAGCCTTGCACAGAGAGATCCTGGGTAAGTGGAAACAGAAAAACATAGTTAAAAATAAAAATTTTGGTTGTAGTTAGACCTATATCTGAATCCCACTCCATCAGATACCTGCTGTAATGCATTGGGCAACTTACTTGGCCATGCTGAATGTTTATTTCTTCACCTTTCTTTCTTTGAAAGGAAAATAGTAATATCTAGCTCAGAGTTACGGTAAGAAATAAGTGAATATAAGCTACAACCACATAGTGAGCAGTATCTGCTATAATTGTCTTAAGTGGAGAGAGGTAGAAGAGGTAGGAAAGGCTTATAGCTAAAGAAAGCATGATAGCAGTGAATTCTTTCTTTAGAGCAATGATGGATATTTAGTTAAAAAATACCCAAATGTTCTAAACCAGACAAAATAATGTATCATTAGAATCATTAATATATTTAAAAGGAATCTCTGAGATATCAAGGCCAATGCTGTCATTTTACAGATGCAAGAATCAAAGCATGATAAAACAATACACTTTGGGGCGCCTGGGTGGCTCAGTGGGTTAAAGCCTCTGCCTTCAGCTCTGGTCATGATCCCAGGGTCCTGGGATCGAGCCCCACATCGGGCTCTCTGCTCAGCGGGGAGCCTGCTTCCCCCACCCCCTGCCTGCCTCTCTGCCTACCTGTGATCTCTGTCTGTCAAATAAATAAATAAAATATTTAAAAAAGAAATACACTTTACTTATGTCACATGATAAATAGCAGAGTCAACTCTAAAACCCAAGTTTTCTTATGGCCATTGCTTTTTTTTTTTTTTAAGACTTTATTTATTTATTTGACAGAGAGAGATCACAAGTAGGCAGAGAGGCAGGCAGAGAGAGAGAGAGAGAGGAAGGGAAGCAGGCTCCCCGCTGAGCAGAGAGCCCGACACGGGGCGGATCTCAGGACCCTGAGATCATGACCTGAGCCGAAGGCAGAGGCTTAGCCCACTGAGCCACCCAGGTGCCTCTGGCCATTGCTTTTTAAGATCACTGGCTCCTTTTAAAACTCTGCTAATAGATTACAGAGCTCCACTTTAAAATTAGAGTAGAAAATAAATAAAATAAAATAAGAGCAGTAGGACAATAAAACTACAAAATCAACATTAGAGACCATGTAATAAATGCAATAAATTGCAGCTCCAAGCACCAATTTTTTTTAAAGATTTTTATTTATTTATTTAACGGAGAGAGATCACAAGTAGGCAGAGAGGCAGACAGAGAGGGGGAAGCAGGCTCCCCGCTGATCAGAGAGCCTAATGCGGGGCTCGATCCTAGGACCCTGGGACCGTGACCTGAGTTGAAGGCAGAGGCTTTAACCCACTGAGCCACCCAGGCGCCCCCAAGCACCAATTTTTAAAATATTCTGCATTTCAATGACTTTCATATGTTAATGCCTCTAATATTGCAGTGGGATTGATTTTCAATTTATATTAGACTGTCTGATTAAAAAAAAAGAAAGAACCAGAAGGAAAAACTTTAATACCATTGAACTACCTATATCTTAAAAGCTTTGTTTTTAAGATAAAGCAAGATGAGGCATCTAATCAGTGAGATACATGTTAAAGTTACCACTGCTGAGCTTGCTCCATTCCCTCCAGCTTTTATTTTTTTTTCCTTCAGGGATTTTAATATCACTATATCTAATTATTTGAGGTTTTCCAATATCCCTAAAAGATCAAGATTTAGAGAATAAGAACAATGATTGTGGAATGGAACACAACTGACATCTAGTCGGTCACAATATCAGTCTGCCTCCAAACTTCTCTCAAATTTGTTCTTTTCCTCTCCTTCCTTTTCCTCTCCTTCCTGACTGTCCCCACTACTCAAATCTTCATAGCTGGATTAAATCTATGGCTTCCTTCCCCTTGACTCCAGTCCTGTGTACCCCACCTCCTGTCGATCCTACCCACTGACTCTTGAGTTATTTTTCTGAAACATAGATTTGATGATAATCTTATCTCCTTCCTGCTTAAAAGGCATCAGTGGTTCTAGTGGGCAACAGTCCAAACTCTTTACCAAAGCATACACAATCTCACCTATCTCCTCTTCTTCTCAGTTCTTCTCCCTCCCATTACTTCCCCACCACATGCATTTCGCCATTAAGCCACAAAAAAAATGCTTGACTGGAAGAAGCCAAGAGATTGTACTGAGGTGCAAAATGCATTTACAGAGTAATCTTAGTCCTTTTCTTGTCAGCTTGGAGAGGTAGCAAGGCAGGTGGTATTAGTGTCAGTCAACAGGTGGCGAAAGTGAGGGCCTGAGGTAGCATGGCTTGTTTGAGAGCATACATGCAGTTGATGACTATGGAGGACTACAGCCCAAGACTCTCAGTTGCTGTATTTTCAAAAATGATATTACAGGGACGCCTGGGTGGCTCAGTAGGTTAAGCGGCTGCCTTCGGCTCAGGTCATGATCCCAGAGTCCTGGGATCGAGTCCCACATCAGGCTCCTTGCTCGGCAGGGAGCATGCTTCTCTTGCTGCCTCTGCCTGCCTCTCTGCCTGCTTGTGTGTTCTCTCTCTCTCTCTCTGGCAAATAAATAAAATCTTTAAAAAAAAAATGATATTACAAGGAAAGATGTCTCTAGAGTATTTTGACCACAGGACACTTGAGTTTATAGGTAGAAGTCATCTGGCAAACTGTTTACATAATATTTACAACAAAAGAAACTAGGTAACAAAAGATTTAAAAGAATAATATAGCTACTTCTTAAATAGGTCTTAAAAACTCTAATCTGTTATATTAGCAGTCTAATTAAAGAGGAAAAATACAAAATCTTTAAAAAAAAAAAAAAAAGGCGGGGGGGGGCATCTGGGTGGCTCAGTGGGTTAAAGCCTCTGCCTTCGGCTCAGGTCATGATCCCGGGGTCCTGGGATCGAGCCCCGCGTTGGGCTCTCTGCTCAGCAGGGAGCCTGCTTCCCCCTCTTTCTCTCTGCCTGCCTCTCCGCCTACTTGTTGTCTCTGTCTGTCAAATAAATAAAGTAAAATCTTAAAAAAAAAAAAAAAAATATATATATATATATATATATATAAATATATATATAATTTTCTATTCTGGAACACTGAAAAGAAATTTAAAAAAAAAAAGGCTACCTGAGGTGGATATATAATTTTCTAAATTACAAGTTTTAGTAATGAAATAAGCATCCTATGCCTTAACAATGCCTTAAACACTGAATCAAACTGGAAACACGGTTTTTAAGTGTCTCTATTGTTGGAATGATTGAGGAGATGGAATAGAGGGAAGGCAGTGATAATAGAGGTGGAACATTGGACTGGGAATCAGAAAGGTTAGCTGGGCAACCTTGAACAAGGCACATCTCCCTCTCTAAATCTCAGTTTTCTCCCCTATAAATTAGAAGCAATAAATAATGCAATGTATATAAAAGTGTTTTGTAAACTGTGGGATGCTGTCTACACATGAAAAGTAATGATGATCATTAGCCAAACGTTCAGAATAAAAATTTTTTAATAATAGTATGGCACTATTCTCAGTGCCATATACATGTTATCTCATTTAATCCTAAAAACATAGGGGAAGGGAAGGAGAAATAAAATAAGACGAAAATAGAGAGGGAGACAAAGTATAAGAGGCTCTCAACTCTAGGAAACAAATTGGGGGTTGCTGGAGGGGAGGTGTGTGGAGTAATGGGTAACTGGGTGATGGCATTAAGGAGGACACTTGATGTAATCAGCACTGGGTATTATATGCAACTGATGAACCACTAAATTCAACCTCTGAAACTAATAATATAGTATATGTTAACTAAACTGAATTTAAATAAAGAAAAGAAAAGATAACAAAAACTATTGTGAGGGTAAATATGCATCCTGTCCTCACTGAGATGGGGAAACTCAGGCACGAAAGAGGTTAAATAACCTGCCCAATGTCATAGTAAATATCAGAACCAGATACAAACCTAAGTGTGTGACTCTGGAGCTGTGCTCCTAATTCCTATGCCATCATGCTTCCTGATTTATTCCAAGGAAGGATTAAATTAGTGAGGTAATTTATCATCTAGAAAAATACTTTAAATGTATAAATGAAGCCCAGGTTTTTTGTGGGTTTTTTGAAGCTCGGTTTTATACATTTGTAAAAATTTCATCTTCTGATTTTTTCATATTGTCTTTATAATTCCTATTACAGAGGCACAGCCAGATGTAGGTAAAGTATACACTTAGTTGTATTTCACACTCTGTTTACCAACAGACTTTTTATTTTTCGAGGCACTGTGCTAAATGCCAAAGAATAAGGCATGGTCCTTGCCTTTGAGAATACCCTGGCTTCTCATACAAAAAATAATCTTCATAATGCAGTTCATGCAGTGGGTTCTAAGAATAGTCAGACAGAAAGGGCACTAGAAGTCAAAGTTGATTAAAATTCCTGCTGACCTGGGTGATCAGGAAGGGCTTTGTATAAGAGGTAGCAGATGAACCAAATTTTGAGATGGATAGGATTTTTGTTGGACTGATAAGGGGAAAACATTCTCTAGCAGCCAGGACAGCTTGAAGAAAGAAGGTAATGGTAGAAAGCACAAGGCATGGCTAGAGTGCAGACTAGATTAGTTGAAAAATGGAACTTGTAAAGTTCTAGGAACAGGAACTATATGAAACCTAGACTACGAGGCAAGGGAGCTTGGCTTTATTTCATGTAAATTTGTTGAGCAAAGTAATGACATGGCCATATGGTTATCATCAAAGTAAGATTACCCATACGTTATCTCATATTTTAAAAATTCACATTGCCTAGCACATTGTAGGTACTCAAGATGTGTCAGTCTTCTGATCTCTTCCCTTACTAGCCTCATTATCTAGGTGATCTCATTCAGTCTTGTGGCTTTAAATGTCATATATACAGTTATAACTCCAAAAGTGTGTGTCTTCAGCCCAGGCTCTACCCTGAACTCTAGATATTTTTACACATAATTGGCTATTCAACACTCCCACCTTATGTCTAATTGACATTTCAAATTAAACATAGTCAAAACTAGGGGCTGCTGAGTGGCTCCATTGTTAAGTGTCTGCCTTTGGCTCAGGTCATGATCCCAGGGACCTAGGATCAAGCCCTGTGTCAGGCTTCCCGTTCAGCGGGGAGCCGGCTTCTCCCTCTGCCGCTCCCCCTGCTTGTGTCCTTGCTCTCTCTCTCTCGCTCTCTCTCTTTCTATCAAATAAAATCTTTTTTAAAAATAAAATAAACATAATCAGAACTAAACTCCTGATTCCTACCCGTCCGCAAACCTGTTCCTCTCATATTCTTCCTCAACTTATTAAATGGCAAATTCGTTCCTTTTTGTTTTTAAGCAGGACATTATTATATTTGAACATACAACTTCTGTACAAGCAAAACATCACAGTAAAATGATGGTGAGAGCACGTGGTATGTAATTTGCAATGCATGGCAAATGGTTAACATCCTTAGTCATAAATGATGTCTTAGAAACCAGTACAAAAACACTAATATTCTGAGGGAAATGAAAAAGAAAACACAGAGGAAAATGAAATAATAAGTGACTAGTAAGGTATAAAGACATAGGAAGATGACTGAACTGAACAGTAAGAGAAGAAAAGCAATTTTTTTGTAATACCACATTGTCAAGGATTAAAACACTGAAATGTAATGTTCATACTGTTTAAGAAAACAGATGTCTTATAAACAAACACTGGGAGACAAGATTGATGAGGACAGTCTACACCATTTGGGGAAAATTTCTACTTTTGACTCAGAATATAAATTTTGGATATACTTTTCTATATAAGAAGTAAAAATATTATCCTTGACAAATTTCTGTGCCTTTTGAAATCTGGAAAAAGATAATTTTTTGTCAATCAATTTTAAATTTACCCTGTAATAAGTGAAAATTATAAATGTTTTTCAGACCAGAAACCTTAGAGTTATTGTTGACTCCTCTTTCATTTCTCCATTCAACTCATAAGCAAATTCTGTTGGTTTTACATTCAAAATATATTCTAAATCTACTTCTCACCACCTCCACAACTAACCCTAGGACAAGCTACATTAATCTCTTGGCCAGATTATTGCAGTGGTATCTTAACTGGTCGCTCGGCCTCCACCCATGCAACTCCCCTACCCCTTCAGTCTCCTTTTCTGAAAAACAGAGAGACTTTAAAAATATATATGTAAGGCAAATCATATCATTTCTCAAAACCCTATCATGATTCCCCATCTAATTCCAGGCTTTTAAAAGGCCCTCCCTGATATGACTACCTGGTATTTCTCTGACTCCCCTCAATCTTTTCCAGTCACCTTGGCATCCTTGCTATTTGTGAAATACAACAAAACCTTTTCTCATTTCAAAGCCTTACATGTGCACTTTCTTCCTTAGAAATGGGCATTGTTCATGCCCTTTAAGTCTCTGCTCAAATGTTGCCTTTTCATTGAGGCCTTTTCTGACCAACCCATGTAAAATCAGCCTTCATTTCCTCCTTTCAGCTCCCACATTTCTAACTGACAACTCTTAGGCTGTCTACCATTTTTTAAGCTCCCACTGTGGATTAAGCAGTTATGCTATGCACTTTACAGGCATCACCTAATTGAATCCTTACAACCAGCTTATGAAATTGGTATTATCTTTACCTTATAGTTGAAAAAATAAAAAGCACAAAGAAGCAGATTTCAAACCCATGTCCAAAATGTACTCTATCAGGCAAATATTATTCCCATTTTACAGATATAGAACTGAAGCTTATAAGTTAAGTGTTTTGTCCAAGAACACATAACCAGGAAGTAGAAATTAAATATGATGGTACTCATTCTTTCCATTATTTCTCACTGGTAGCCTGGAAAGATAAATTGACATGAAGAAAGACTGAAGCCAGAAGAATAGTCAAAGGATATTGCAGTACTTAAAATGAGATTGATAAAAATGCAGCCAAGCAGGGGGAGATTAGAGAGATGCTTATACATAGTCTACTAATGCCTGGACTAAGTATTTTGATAAATGGTTCCATAGTTTCTCCTATTGCATCTATACTTGGAGTCAAAAAGATCTTGGTTCTAATGCTGGCACTTCCGTTTATTTGCTGAGTTACATTGAGTACATTATTTCTCTTTGCTCTATGAGTTACTTCATCTTTCAAGTGAGGATAATGTTATGTGTCCTCACTAATATATTGTGATGATAAGATTAAAAGTGATAATGAAAACACTTGGTAAACGGCAGAGGCCCATGCTGCTTGATTTGGTAATGCTGAGTTCCTTTTATCCATTTCCAGCAAGTCACTGCTTTTGCCCTGTCCCTAACCTTTAAAAATAAGTTTTGACACACATTCCTAATTCCTAATATGAGGGTGACCTGCATGTTGTCACTTGTGTTATAACAGACTCTTCCTTGGAAGAAAGTCCACTATTTATTGCAGTCTCCCTAGTGTAAGAAAAATGTGTACCGAGTATTGGCAGTCATGACAGGGAGACAGCACAGGGATAAAAACAACTGATTATCAGGTGGACGTTGGGCAAGGCACACAACCTCTCTAAACTTGCTCCTTTGTCTGTACAAGACAGATAATAATAGATACGTATGAGGTGGTTGTAGAGTTAAGAGAGGTGATTTGAGGGAAAGGACACAACACATGGTAGGTGCTTAGGGCATGTGATGCTTTAAAATGTGTAGACCTTGGGACACCTGGGTGGCTCATTTAGTTAAGCCTCTGCCTTCAGCTCAGGCCATGATCCCAGGGTTCTGGGATCGAGTCCCACATTGGCTCCTTGCTCAGCGGGAAGCCTGCTTCTCCCTCTACCTGCTGCTTCCCCTGCTTGTGCTCTCTCTCTGTCTCTCCCTCTCTCTTTCTGACAAAAAAATAAATCTTTAAAAATAAATAAATAAAATAAAATGTGTAGACCTTGTGCTTGGAAGAAATAATATGGTTCACCGGCTGGGCATGCCCCTACACTGTGTGTAGGATGAAACCACATCATCTCACTTCAGCATATTTTCCTTTAAGGGAGCATATTCTCTCCTCCTTCCTCCATGTACAAAGCAGAATACTCTTAACTGAGATTGCATGGAAATATTACTAAACACCAGAGAGGTTTGTAGTGAAATGTGTTGGTACAGTTTCCTGCTTAGTTTCAAGATGAATTGGATCTGAGCCTTCCAAAAGTAGGCAGATCTCTGATGTGAAAGTTTTCTTTGAAATTTTTATGACTGATTTGGTGACCTCTTCAGTCCTCACATCCTTTTTCACCTCTCAGTCAGCCAGGGGAATTAACAGTTATTAATCTCCCACTCCGTGCCAGAACCTGTGCTAGACACTTCTGAAAGCATTCTCTCATTGAATCTTTATACAAACCCTAAGACATAGATAGTAGCCCCATTTTACAAATAAGACAACTGGAGCTAAGAGACATTATTAAGTAATCTTTTGGGGTCCCTGAATGGCTAAGTCAGGTAAACATCTGCCTTTGGCTCAGATCATGATTTCTGGGTCCTGGGATCGAACCCCATGTTGGGCTCTCCATACAGTGGGGAGTCTGCTTCTCCCTGTCCCTCTCCCTCTGTGCTTTCCCTCTCTCTCTCTCTCAAATAAATAAATAAAACAATTTTTAAATGTCATCTTTCCAAGGTCACATAGATAGTAACTGACATAATTGTGATTTGAAACACCAAAGTCTATGCTTCTTATCCTAAACAGAAAAAGTTTTCATACAGTGTATCAGGGGGACCCCAAGACCACCTCCAATTTTGATAATTTCCTTGGAGGACTCACAAGACTAAGCATGTAGTCATACTCATGGCTATAATTTACTACAGTAAAAGGATACAAACCAAAATCAGCAAAGGGGAAAGGCACATGGAGAGAAGTCCAAGGGAAACCAGGGACAAACTTACAAGGGTTCTCTCCCAGGAGAGTCACAGAATGAGCTTAATTCCCCCAGCAGTGATTTGAGACAACACATGTGAAATGCTGTCAAGCAAGGAAGCTTATTAGGAACTTGAGTACCCAGGATTTTTACTGGGACCTGATCACAGAGGCATGTACCCTCCACCTAGGTACCCAAATTCCAGAATCGCAGAAGAAAAGCAGGCATTCAACACAAACTATGTGGTCTTCACAGTTTAGGCTTATTGAACCACAGTTACAAGTTCTGGGAATGTTGGGAACCCTCTGAAAAACAAAGTTCCCCAATGCCAGCCAAAGGCCAACTTGGTAAGCAAGCCTTTCAAAGAATATCAGTCAGGCTTGCTTATGTTAACTCTTTTCTACATATATCACCCCCTTTGCTCTTGACCAAGACATCTTTACAGAAAAATTAGGATCGGTAGGACTTTACGCACAGAATGAGAGCAGCCGCAGTATGGGTCCCAGTTATGCTTTTTAGGGATCCTGGACTTCACCAACTTAAACAAATCCCAATAACCATTAAAGTCCATCTTTGAAAGCAAGGTGGCTTCCTCCTTAAGTTTCTCTATTAACCATTTTTTCACCTGGTCCATGTTGTCAGTTCAGGTATAGCATAATTCTGGCTAAATTGAAGCTGACCTGAACACCTTCCAGGGCTCAGGCAGTGTCATGATATTAGGGTACACACAAGAAATACAGTCCCAGAGGGCATACGTGGTACCTGGAAACAAAATTTATGATTAATTGCTAGAGCACCCCAAGGAGGACATGCATTAGGCCCAGTGTGGTACTTCCCACCCACGGGTTCTCAGTCCAAACAGTTTAGTTCAGCCCTTGGTTTCAGAGGGACTGCCTAAGGCAGGCAATCTCAAATAGATTTGCTCGTCTTATATACCAGGTCATCTGCCTCATGAATGTATATAACATCTGGAGGTGTTCTGTATGGAAGTGAAGGAGCTGGGGCCACTGCATTTTGTCTCTTAGTCACACTGTCTTGTGTGATTATAGACTCAGCAGTCAAATTGAATTCAAAGCACTTACAGAAGCTTGGAAAGCCAGCATGGGGAGTTTTCCTTCAGGAAGAGAGGAAAGTTTCCAGGAACAGTTTGAAAAAGCAAAGATTTTAATGCTTTCCTCCCTTCCCAGATGCCAGGGTTTTGTTTTTGTTTTTTTCTCCTTTGTTACAAAATCAGTGTATTTCATTTAGCAATCATAATTTTACTTTTTTTTTTAATCATCGGCTACTCTGATCTAGACCTTTTCTCTGGAAGGATTGTATATACAAGAGGGACAAAAGATTTTTATAGAAAATCATTTTTATACAACTTCACCAGAAAGACACATCATATTTAGGAATTGGTCAGGTCAAAATCCTGAATTACAAAAAAATTTCAAAATGAGTGTACATAACCTCCCACCCCTTTTGTCCTGTTTATCTGGTGAGCAGCCTAGAAAAGATCAGTCCCTTTTTGGGAACAGCAGTGTTTAATAATCAGATTGTCTTTCTAAGGTGTGTATACCAGGAGAAAGGTGAGAAAGGTAGAGTTTATTAGTCTTTTGTTGCAAACTGCAACTAAGCTGTGAAGTTGAACACAAGTCAACAGCAGTGAGACATCTCCCAAAGGAAATCAAGAGTCCAATCTGTCAGAAATGGGCAGAGGGGTCACACTGCTTTTGGTGTGCCCTATCCCAGCTTGTAGCTTTTGGCAGGAATCACAAATTAGGAATAGAGTTAGGCTCTATACTTAATATAAGGCAATGAGCAGCTTGATTTTAGATGGTCCCATCAAAAAAAAAAAACAAACCCTTTCCTACAGGCATTTGTATGTGACTCAGATAGTACAGACAATATACTCATGATATTTTCAAAATTTCAGGTCCCACAGAGAGGTGTCCTAAACTTAGAACAGTTCCAGGGTCAGAGTCATTGAGCTTATGCTTGCTTTCAGTTCAGCACAGCACATTCTGATGCTGAAGCAGCTCACAACAGACTATGTCAGGTTTTTGTTTAGAGTCAGGTCTAGACAATTGGGATCTGTGGATTTAGGATTCCAGAAGAAGCCAGCAACTTTTCTTCAGCAGCAGCAAAGCCAGGGTGCCACAGGACCAGGCAGCCAGTGTTCCAAGTTCAAGTGACAAGCGAGGCTTTCTTAAGCCCTTTGGTATTGCCCAAATTTACCTATTTGCACACCACACAGGGAGTTCATCAGCCTCTAAAGATCAGAGATCTGATTTTATTAAGAGCACATTAGCAAACTAAAAACTGTTTTTAAAACTCCCAAGGTGTGTCTCTATCTGGAGATTGCATTACCTCCCTTTTTGTAGAGGCTTCAATAAGCAAAAATTATTATTTCTAGAGACTTTATTCTATTTCCAGTATTCATTTTAAATTTTAACCCACTCACCAGTGACATAATCAAGAAGGTAGTGTTCTACTAACACAATTTGCAGCTTTCTTTAGTCAGAATGATTCCTCTAGCATTTATGAAATTAAAAGCATATTATTTTTATATCCATTTTTACCATATATTCAGATACAATAGCCATAAGAACAATTTTTTAAATTCCCTCCTCTTTTCCATTGCAAATTTGCTCAAACACCTAGCAATACTTTTAGCATTTACAGGGTTAATATTAAAGCTGCTGGGGAAGATCCCTGCTGGAATGCAAGAGAAGAGGGGAAGGAAGCAATACTTGGCTATTGTAGTAACAGAGGTGACAATGGCTAAGCTGAAGAAATGGCTGGAGTGTTTTTCTCTCTTTTTCCCCCTCTGGTTTATCTAAAATTGTGCTCCAGTGCTGGGGACCAATTTAACTTTTCTTTCCCTCCCACTTGAAGGGGGAAAACAATGCAAACTTTTAGAATTTTTTGGCCTATCCAAAGCTCACCTTTGGAAATTTTTTGTTCATTTTCTCTTGCCACCTGAGTGAACAGAAACCAAAGGCATTTGCTCCTTTTCCCCTCACTGCTAACAAAAGCAGTTAGGGGAGCTGTGAAGCCAACTCTCCTGGATTGGATCTATCATTTTAAAATTCCATAGGTAACTTTTACCTCTCAAAACAGATAGCAGCTGTTTCATACCATAGATGAATGACTTCATATCTACTCAGACACCAAAGGTTGACCATTCCCTATCCCTTCAAACTTTTCTCAAACTATGCTTTTACATATTTCAATGAGTCAGGTTGGGCTTTTAAATCCCACTTCTGACACCAACTGACACCACCTGACTCCAAGGTTTAATGATTGATTCCTTAGCAGAAACTCATAGGACTGAACATATAGTCATACTCATGGCTATGATTTATTACAGCAAAAGGATACAAAACCAAATCAGCAAAGAGAAAAGGCACATGGGGCAAAGTCCAGCAGAAACCAGGCACAAGCTTCCAAATGACCTCTCCCAGTAGAGTTACATGACACATTTAATTCCCCAGCAATGATTTGAGACAACATATATGAAATGTTGCCAAGCAAGGAAGCCTATTAGAAACTGAGTACACAGCGTTTTTAGTTGGAGACAGCTCACGTTTGTACCCTTTGCAGTGGCATGTCCCAAAATTCCAGAATCCCAGAAGGAAAGCAGGTGTTCAGCATAAATTATGTTGTTTTTCCAAACAGTGTAGGCATAGTGATCCAGTCTTAACCAGTTCTGGGAATGGTGGGAAGCTTCTCCAAATCCAAGTTCCCAAATGCCAGCCAAGGGCCAGCCTCATAAGCAAGCCTTTCAAAAGAATAGCTATCAAGTCTGCTATGTTAACCCTTCTCTGCACATATAATCTTATTATTTTTTTATAATTTTATTTTTTAATATATTCACATCTCAAATTCATTTCTGGGCTTTACTGCTGGATATATGGGGGGAACTCTGTAAATTGGGAAACTTATAAGCATTTGACTTCTTACTTTCATTTGTAACAGAACTTAGTCCTTTAATGAAGGGTAAAAGTAGCTTTAGAAGAATATGGTTGATCCTTGAACAATATGGGGGTAGGGGTGCCAACCCTCTATGCAGTCAGAAATCCACATATAACTTTTAACTCCCTGAAAACTAATGTACTAATAGTCTGCTGCTGACTGGAAGTCTTACCAATAACATCAACAATCAAAATTAACACATATTTTATATGTTATATGTATTATATACTATATTCTTTTACACACACACACATATATATATATATATACACACACACACACACACATACATACACACACACACACACACACACACACACACACACACTATATTCTTGCAAGAAAGTAAGAGTAAAGAAAATCTTGTTAAGGAGAAAATACATTGACTGCATACTGTATTTTTTGGAAAAAATCTTCATATAAGTGGACCTGCTCAGTTCAAATCATGTTGTTCAAGGGTCACTTGTACTAACAAGCACTAGCTTAAGTCACCTACTAACAAAACGCCAGCTGTATTTTCCAAGGGGATTTTCAAAAGAACCTGAGGAAATCTTAACCCCTTGGAGATGTTCTCGAGTGCCAACATATTCAATATAAACTTGCCCCCAAATCTTCAGCAGTCCTGCACTTGTCTTTCAGGCTTCAGCCACTTTCCCTCACTGTAGAGGAAGAATACTTACTTCAAACTGGCTACTTAAAATAAAGGTGGGGTTGTTGGTATTTATTTTTCCTTGCTTGTTTTATAAGCAAATATAAATCAACACTGTAAAGATGATTTATTTAATACTTACCTCTTCTTTTCAATCACATTTGAGAGGCATTGTAACCTGAAACAAAAGCTATGGAGTCAAAAGGACCTGGCCTTGAATTCTGTATCAGCTTTTCATTGAGCAATCTTAAGTTACTTAATCTTTTGGTAAAAATGGGAATAACAATACCTACTTCAAAGGGCTTTTGTGAGCATTAAATGAAAAAATGAATGTAAAATGTTTAATACGCATAGCACTTACAACAGAGCATGAATATAATAATAGTAACTGGTATGATGGTAATGATGATTATTTCTCTCCCCACCCCTTCTTTCTATCTTTATTTTTTCCACTCATGTTTTAGTTTCTAGAAGACAAAGAATCTTTGTCTGATGTTAACTTTTTGGAAACTACCAGGTTTCAAGTAAGGATATCAAATCCTGTGTGTTAGGGGCCTAATAACAATTGTTTGAGAGTGATGTTCAACTAGAAATACCTAGTTTAATATCTGCCTTCTGTTTTACCAAACCAGCAGATTTCTTTCATAGCTGGAAACATTCCTGAATTAGTCTATGACATTTTTGCTAGGGTGAGAGACAGGCTTGTTTCCTCCTGGAGATTTTTACCTCATTTATGCCGAGTCCTCTAGGGTCTACTCTGTGTAAGTTCGTTTAGGGCAATAGCTATACTGCATCTTATTTGTCTTTGCATCTCCAGTTTCTGACACTAGGCTTATATAGGCCTACTGCAGAGTAGGGATCCACAGAATATGAGTGGATATAGGATGGATAGAAGGATATAGGGGTGGCACACTATGGTGGGTGTGATGATGATTATGACATGGTCTTAGTCTACAAGGCCAAGTCTGATGGGGGAGATAAGGCAGGAAATCACCCTAGCAGACACAGGATGACACATCCTGCCAAATGAGGCACAACATGATGAAGAATACACTGTTTTGGCTAAACAAAAAGGTCTGTGTCAGTGGTACAGATTGTGGTGAGCAGTGTACCTGGGTTAAAAAATTACCATATTCTTATTTCATTCTGTATGTTATAGGGAGCTGTTGGTTTTAGAACTGAAGAAGTACAGTCAGTTTTAATTTTTCACAGTAGTTAATGTTGTATAAAGTTGCCACAAACACTGAGTTAGCAAATACTTAATATTGCTCCTAAGAGAAGTGCAGGGTTAAGTTTCTATGAGCCTCTGGTTACAAGTTTTCATCAACCAGTCAATACATAACTTTGTTTTATGTGTGTTTCTGTTTAAAGACACTTATTTAACATATAATGTTTCATTAACATTGAGCTCATGGCCAGCAATACTGTAACTCATGCCTGAATTAAGTTTATATAGCACATACATTTTCTCCATAAGGCATATCACAGCCTCCTTAAACTTGGAAACACCACACAGCACATCAGGAGTATGCTTGGGGGCCATCTGAAATAGCAAAATCACCAAAAAGAAAAAAGGCACAAAAATGCAAAAAGCATGATACTAAGTCTTTCAGAAGAACATTTGTTTATATTATGAGAGCTAAAACAATAAAGCAGTATTACCTTGTTCAACCTCATTTGGGAACATGGGTATCAGACACATTTTTCACCACTCTATACATGTTCTCACATGACCATTAAAGTACTTCAAGTATGGATTTTGGAGCTACAAATGAATATAAACAAGTAAATGAATATTCTAATATTCATTGGGATCTGAAGTCATGAAGACCAACTGTAATATGAGCTGTGTAGCCTTTTAGGAATACTTGCATAGCATTTTGCCACTTTCAAAAATACTTTTACCTGTAACTTGTAAATTAGTCTATATTTATTAATTTAATAAATATTTAATACATGCCTAGTTTTATCAGGTACCTGCTAGGCACTAAAGATACAAAATGTAACCAAAAACTCTTATAGATGAATGAACAAATAAAGATATTCAAAGGTCAAAAGCATTGGACAGCCCATGCTGGCTATAATGGGAACCCAAGGAATAGTAGAGGCTTTAGTTCTACTTGGAGATCAGTAAAGCTTCACAGAAGAAACAGAGTTGGGACAAAGTATTTTTAAAAAGGAATAGCAACTGAATTTAAGTAAAAGAAAAAAGAATAGCAATAAAAAGGAGTGAACTCTGATATATGAAACAACTTGGATGGATCTCAAAGGTGTTATGCTGAGTGGAAAAAGGATATGCAAAAGGTTGCATATACTGGATGATTCCATTTATATAACATTCTTGAACTGACAAAATTGTAAGGATGGAAAACAAATTAGTAGTTGCCAGGAAATAAGGATAGAGGGTATGGTTGTAGGGGATGGTTGTGACTATAAATTTCGTAGCTTTATTCTGTATCTTAATTGTAGTGGTGGTTATACAAATCTGCACATGAGATAAAATTGCATATAACCATTCACATACACACACTCAAATGAATAGATGTAAGAACAAATAAAATGTGAAGGAGGCCTGTAGTCTAGTTAATAGTATGATACTAGTGTCAATTTCCTGGTTTTTTATTATACTATAGTTAAATAAGATGGTACTATTGGGAGAAACTGGGTGAAGGATACAAGGGACTCGACTCTGCTATTTTTGCAACATCCTATGAGTTTATAGTTTTTTCAAAATAAAAAGTTTTTAAAAAATGGACATTTGCCAAGCAGAAGTATGTACAAAAACCATAGGAATATAAGCCAGCATATGTTCCAGCATATGTTGGGGAATTGCACAGTTTTCTGTGATGGAATTTAGGATATGAAGTTGGGCACAGAAGGAATTGAAATAGAAGATGAAAAAATACTGAAGAGTCTTCTATTTATTAATCTAGGAAATATTTTTTTTAAGATTTTATTCATTTATTTGACAGAGATCACAAGTAGACAGAGAGGCAGGCAGAGAGAGAGGAAGGGAAGCAGGCTCCCCGCTGAGCAGAGAGCCAGATGCGGGGCTCGATCCCGGGACCCTGGGATCATGACCTGAGCCGAAGGCAGAGGCTTTAACCCACTGAGCCACCCAGGTGCCCCATTAATCTAGGAAATATTATTTGAGTACCTCTTATGCATGAGGCATCGGGGCTATGGTAGTGAATAAGCTAGACAAAGTTCTTTCCCTCACAAAAACAAGTCTAGTGGAAACTGGAACTAGTTAAGATAGCTGTTAACCCTTGTAATAAAGATGAGAAATTTAGTCTTAACAGCTGCCAAGTGGCTAACACAAATTGACGTAGCTAGTAAGTTGCAGAGCAATGGCTCCACTTAGGTCTTTTGATTTCATATTTTTGCCTTTTCTTTATTATCTAAAACTTGTGGGTTATTTTTGTCAAGAAGGATTAGAGTAGGGAGAGCCTGGAAAAAAAGGAGACCAGATAGGACTGTTACAGTAGGCAAGATAAATAGGCTATGGAAATCTGAACTAAAATGGCATCAATAGGAATGAAGAAAAGGCAGCAAAATCAGGAGAAAGGAAGAATCAGTGGGATTTGGTGATTGTCAAACTATGTCCAGTAGGGGGTGGGGACGGAAAAGGAGTTGTCAGAGGTAACTTAAAAGTTTCCAGCCTGAATGATGAGAAGAATGGTATTTGCCACATACACAAATCAGGGAAGACAGATATGGAGGCAGATTTCATAATCGGGCAAAACTAGTCTCATGAACTAAATTACAGTCTTTTCTATTTTTAGGTTTACAAAGCATTTTTACCTTTGCTATCCTGAAAAAGGTCTTCACTACAACCCTGTCAGGTGAAGCAGATACTTTTAGGCTGAGAAATGTGAGGCAGGGCACAGGTGAATGTATTACCCAAGGACAAGAGACTACCGGTCTAGGGCCGAGAGTTCTGGATCTGGGTCTCATTGTCTCTCCCTGACAAGGTATGTTGGTCCTGACTTCTCTTAGCTTGTCCAAGACCTTTCCCAATGAGTCCTTGTGTTCTTTTAGACCAGTTTACTGCTTCAATTTGAAAACTGCATCCTCCTCAAACATTTCGTTTGTCTGAATTATCTAAAGATTATTTTTTATGAAACTTATGTTTCGGAAGCTGCCAGAAGTATTTTATGGAGCTGTATTACTAGCTAGCTATAATGTGCCTTAACTAATAAAAGGTCTGTTGATTTTCTCTTAAAAAAAAAAAGGAAGCAGATTTCACTTGAGACATACTTGTTTAGTCCAGGGTACCAAGAGAAGGTCTAGGTGGTGCTTTCTAAGAGAGGATAAAGACTTAAACCCTGGACTGGCTCAACACCAGAAAATGCCCCTGGCAGTGACTAGAGTGGATTTGAAGGTGATGAGTGATAGACAGAATAAGGTAGTGGTTAAGAGATGGGATTCTGGCATCCGAGACTGAATCTCAACTCTGCCATTTCCTAACTCCTTGATCTTGGGCAAATTACTTAACCTCTATAGAGCTCAGTTTCCTCACGGGTAAGGTAAGGAAGACGGCACCTACTTCAGAGGGCTGTTGTAAAAATGAAATGAACAGATACTTATAAAGCACCAGCATATAGTAAATGCTCAGTATGTCTAAGCTGTTATGATGAAGTTGATGGCAAGAAGAGGAAAGGTTTTTGTTAACCCACAGAGATATTCAGAGAACCAGTGGTATTCTGTAAGAAAACTCATCATTTATTTTTCTAACCAAATTAAAGAAATACACAAAGGAGTTTTAAAAATATGTTTGAGGGAGTTCTAGCCATTTCATGGAAGCTGCATAGAATTCAGAGCCTTCACAAAATCTGCTTTTTTGCCCTTTCTACTCTACAAAGGACTTAGAGTGGTAGGGAGTGATAACAATGAATAAAAACCATTTATTTTTGTGCATAATCAAGTATATTAGTTCTCTGAAAGATAGATATTATTCCCATTTTACAGGTAAGGACATGGAAGCTTAGAGAGCTTAAATTTTTCAGGCTTGTACAATAAACGTCAATACCAGTATTTAATTCCCGAAAATCAAATCCTTTCCCTATACCATGAAAACATATAATGGCGTGACTGTTACTAATTTTATATATAGGTATGTTGATGTATTTAAACCTTTACAAAATTATTTACTTTGCCCAAAAATTTTATTTTATAAGGGGTCTATAAAGCACTATACCATTCAAAATTGCTATGTCAGAAATCAAATAAACTTTTGAAAACTTTACATACAATCCAATCTGACTCCATCTGGCCATAAATAAAAAATCATTAGTTCTGTGCTCAATATTCCAGGTGCTTCTGCAGACATGCTTTACTCACTTAAAGTCTGTATAATAACCCCATTGTAAATACAAACAACTGCAAACGTGTATATGTAAAGATTAACCTTTTCCAGACACTCCTTGTAATTTTCAAAGCCAGTGCTGGAGTTCCAGAGTGCATTAGCACTTGCATCAACATGCCAAATCCCCCCCGGGCCTCACTGCAATGCCAGCTCCAGCTCCAGCTCCAGCCTCAGCCCCAGCCCCAGCCTACTGCACCCTGACCACACCCTACTCTTTACCTAGCAGCAGAACCTCAAAGCTGCAGGTTTAATGTCTGTGGCTGAATCCCAAAGCTGAAGATTCCTTTGGCACTTCCAGATTTATTTCACTTTCCCTCCTCTAGTTGGTTTTAACATAAGCACCCCGTGTGAACAGGCTTTCCTCTTGCATGTATTTTAGATTGTGAGAACTAGAAAAGACCCCTATTTTATAGATGAAACAACCAAGATACAGAGAAGAAAAGGAACTTGATCAAGGCCTAGGAAAACCAAAAGATAACAAAAGCAGAAATGCTTGGCCCAAGTTTACATAGTCACAAAATGAAGGTAAGATGTGTATTTTTTAAACAAACAAAAAAAAGAATTATAGACATCAAATTATTTGGGATTGTGTCTAACTTATTTGAGTATTGCCTAGTATTGTGCTTGGCACATAGTGGGCAACTAATACTGAATTATTATGTATAAAAGTATACGTCAGAAAAATGGTTAATTTGATTGTAGGAAATAGTTGTGCATATTAGAATGAGTCAAGGAGGAAGGAGAACTAAGGAGCTAATTGACACCCTAGGACTGAGGTGCTTACTTTCTTCGTGCTCCCCTGGTGAACCTGTTTCCTATCATAGCCCTTTACTGGTCTGAATTACAGTGGGCCGATTTCTTGTCTATATCCTGTCCTAGCTTCTCCATTCCTTGAAGACAGAGGTAGTGCTTTGCTAACTGTTTGTCCCAATGCCTAGTGCAGATCCCAACATTGTAGTAAACACTCAGGAAATATTTGTTTAGTAAATAAAAGAAAAGAAATAAAGTATTCCTACCCATTCATGCATCCACTGTTTTTATTTGGTTTTTGCTTTACTATTTTCCATCTCACCAGGTAGAAACTCATGCTGTCCTTGGGGCTTGAGCAGAGGCTCAAGAGAAGGACCACAGTATAGTACATTCACCCTCACTTATTCCTGGTTTCCCTCCATGTCTCTCCCCCTACCTCCATATTTCTCCCAGTCCCCTCCCCCTGCAAAGTCATGGAGGAGAACTCCAAAGTCTTGGGGGAAACCATGGAATTTCTGGAATTTAAACTCTAGTAGTCACCCATTTGGTTAAAATTTTCAGGTGTTTTTGTTAACAGCCAGTTGCCAATCTCTCCTTTTGACGTCTCCAGCAGGACAGTCTCAGAAGAGTGTGATAGACTAGGAAGGGAACTAACCTGGGAGCCAGGCATCTGGAGCAGAATTTCAGTTCTTTCAACCATTTGTTGTGTGATTTCAAGCAAGGCACATATTTCTCTGGGTCTTAGGTTCTTTATCTGAAATATGAAGAGATTAAAATAAGTATTTCTTAATCTTCTTTCAGCCCTGATACTATGTGACTCTATGATGAAATGACCTGCGTATAGATAATACCTGCCTTGTTGACAGCAGTGTTCTGAAAGCTAGAGCAAAACCACTAGGTTTCTGGTCGCACTGGCTTTATTTAAGATCATCTTCTCTCCTTTTATATGAGAATGTCTCTGTCCCAGGCAGTTTATGGGGACTTAAGCTTTTATTTACTGTAGCTGAGGCTCCTGTAAGCTGGGGCTTTGACAATATTTCACATTTATTTATCTGAGCCAGAGCTTAGGATCAGGTGGCAGCTAAGTCATTTAAGGTTATTCAGATGCATTGAAAATGTTGTTTAATAATTCAGAACCAGTTTTCTCTGTTTAGAGTATTAAGATTTTTTAAATCTTTCTAATTAGCCAATTCCAACAGCAGTTTAAATAGGGAAAAATCTGTCCCTTCTGAAAGGGCAACTGATGCAAACTTACTGTCAGTCTCTATGTCTGTGCAGCAGGACTGACTGAGGCAAGGAACACAGCCAGGGGACCTACTAGGGTGACCTATTAATGGTATTACTAACAAGCTCTGCCTGCTGTTGGAATAAGGCTAGGGAGAAGGGGCCTGGGAATACAGCTCTTCTTGACTCCCTTTCTTTGGATTAGTGCACACTCCAGGGAGGAGTGGGGAACCCATATTCAGTCATTCAGTAGGTCAGTCCTTCAACAAACACTTGTTGAATTCACATTGTTTCCAGCAATACACTAGGCCCTGAGGATAGATAGCCAGTGAGACCTAATATTGTGCCCTCTGATTTCAACCTACCTGGAGATACAGACTCATAGACAAACCTGAGAGGCACAATAGACAAATAACTCAGTGTGAGACTGTAGCTGATCCTTTGAGCTAGATCCTCCAGAAATGGGTAGCCTTGCCTGGTCAAGTACAAGTACAGTACAGTAGTGCTGGTTTAGCAAAGGACAAGGTCAACTTGCCAGTATCTACATTTCAAATGCTGATCATAAGTCTGCCAATAGACGTTGGCAATCACCTTGTCTGAGAAGCCTGAGGTGAAACAGAGGTATTAGTGCAGCAAATGTGGACTGACCACAGGCAGAGCATGTATAGAATAGGCACGAGGGAGAGACCACAATAAACATATATGGCCCCTGTGTTCCAGGAACCCACAGCCCAGTGAATGGGAGAAGATGCCACTTAGGATTAACTCTGTTACAAGGAACCAAAGAATGGGATTAATTTAGGCTCCATCACTTAAGCCTCGATTTGTAGATGAGGTAGCATTTGAGATGAGCCTTGAAGGACATATAAGTTTCAACAGATGGAACTAGGGAGGAGGGACAGTCCAGTAGAGGAAACAACATAAGCAAAAGTTCTGAGAGGAGAAGCACCAGACATATTTGGGGAATAACAAACTGCTGTAACTGGCTAGAGCATAAGGTCTGTGAGGGGATAGTATTTAGAGAAAGAGTGTTAGGGCCAAGCCACCACCATCCTTTCAAAACATTTAGGCCCAAATGTCACTTACTTGATTTTTTTTTCCAAAAGAAAACAGAATAAACATCTATTTTACTGCCTAACTTTACAAATGTTAATAGAGGCTTGCTCTGTATTTTTCAGTGTTCCTTGTTGTACATCTCTGGTTTAATCATTTATTCGGCAAGTATTTATTGAGAGCATATAATGCACCAGGTTCTTTGCTGGAAGCTGGAAATAGAGGAAGCGCACAGTTCCTGTGTTTAAGTTTCTCAGTGTCGTGCAGGAGGCATTCATGTACAACGCAGTGGAAGACAAGCTGTGTAGACGCCCCTAGCAGGTATCTAAGTGGTGCATCAGATGCAACATCCTTATCTAACAGAAGGAAACTCAGAGGAGGAAAAGTGACTTGCCCAAGGTCACAGTAGAAGCTGTGTGCTAGAGTTAGGGGCCAGGTTTGCAGTCTCTCAAAGGGTGCTTGTTCCCTTCTCTCCTCCTCTACTTTGAGCCCTGACCTTCTGTGGACATGAGAACTGAAATGACAGGAAATGAGCATGAAGAAATTCTGGTTAGGTAAAATGCATATCCCAAGCCACCTTCTAGTACTTCCTTAGCATCTTCTCTCCCAAATTCTCATCATGGTACTTTTCCTTAAGTCCAGGAGAGAATCTGGGAGTTTCTTGTGTAAGTTTGGTATTGTACAGGTGCCTGCTGGACCAACCTTCAAAGAAAACACCTGTTCTGTTCATGATTCTTGCCTTCCAGTTTCATAAGCTTTTGGGCAGATGAAATGTAATATCAAAATAGCTCAGAGAGAGCCTTGGTAACATTTAAGATATTGAACGTGCTGCATCTGGTAACTAGAAAATTTAATGATCTCCTGCTGTTTTGGTAATTGGATAAGTAAATACATCAGAATAAATCACACCGGCAAGTCTTTTGTATGTCGTTAGGGACTCAACTCTTTTAACTCCTGTTCAAAGCTCCAGCTCTTGAGCGGCGTTTGCGTGCAGCGTTACGCACACACCCGCTCATGTGGCTCTGCTTGAGTACTAAAATGCATTCAAAATGCTCACTTTCCCCCTAGCCACTCTGCCTGAAGAGCACGCCAAGCATGCCACTCCAGATCCCTCTGAAGCCAGGAAGAAAAGGTTTTTTTGAAAGCTTAAACTAAACCTAATAAGACATTCAAGCCCTTCATGATCTATCTCCAGACTTGTCTTTCCAGCCATGTCTTCCATTATGGATGCGCTATAAGCCTTGCCAGAAACACCATCCATTTACAAATTGGGAAAATGAGGCCAAAGCAAAAGGGGACTATCCTGTTGTAGTAAGGAATCATGTAGAATTTTAAGTAGGAGAGAGGCAGAATCGGACATTTTGTTCAACTCTCTCAAGTGACAGTGTGAAAGAGAGACCCAGAAGGAAAGAGGGAGATGGTTCATTAGAACCTGTTTGTTGTTGGGTGATGTCACCAGCTTGCAGATGAGAAATTTGGGTCTTCTAGAGGTTAAATGACTTGCTCAAGAGCATACAGGCAGAACTAGAATTCAAAACCCACCAGTGCTTTTTCTTACTGCCTCCCTAATTAGCACTTAAAGGCCTAGTGGTAAAACTTTCGGGCAAACAATAATTAGGGTTTTTCAGAAGGTTTTTACGCTGAGGTAACAGTTCTGAACCTGACCAGTTAACGGGTTTCTCTCCAAACACAATGTTAGCATTATAGACCAGTCTTTTATTAGAGGCATCCTAGGAACTGTTTATACAAGGACCTGGCTGCCTTCCATGATATCAGCCCTTGAAAGTGAGGCATGTCCCCCAGACCAATAATTCCAGCCTTTTACAAATCACTGCACACATTGAAAATGTTTGTGTGCCTCATTGGAGTAACCACACTAAGCTGCTCAGGGTTAGAGGCAACCCAGCCCTGAGGATCCGAGTTGCCCTAAGGGATGAGGAGGCTAGCATCCTGGCACACCGCTGGGGCTAATCTGCATAGATTTCTCTTGCCACAGCATAGAATCCTCATTCATGAATTTGCCTGTACCCCCCCATTTATTAAGCTTTCAGGGACAGTGAGCTTGTGAACCATTCTATAAAGTAGGACTTCTTTTATTTACTTGAAATCATGTCTTCCAGAGCCCAAGAGGGACAAATCTTGGGAACTGTCTTCCCAGAATGAAGACACATGCCTGTTTTCATTTTTTTATGCTATTCTTTTACTCTTTTTCTGCCTTTTACATTTACTCTGCACCCTTGGATCTTCTGTTTCTAGCTAAAGAGGTTTTCCTTCCCACCCCCATGCTACCCATCTTGATAGAAACCTCTCTGTTCTCTCTGGGCTTTTCCCTTCTAACACTGTTGTTTAATAGTGTAGTGACCAAAGTCACTATGAAGAATACCAATGCAAGGAAAGGGTCACATCTTTCATTTGGTATTCAGGATCTGCCTGACAGTATGCCACGTTTGAGGCCATTTTGACAGTGGTAATACTTAGAGTTGGTGTCCTCATTAAAAAGACTGTCTAAAGGCATAGGCTGGGAATAAAGAATCTAGAATTGGTCCCATATCTGCCATGAGTGCTAAGTAATCTATGGTAAGTTCTTTTCCCTCACTGAATTTTTCTGTCCCATCTATTACAGAGATAACCTTTGAAAATCTCCCCCAGGGATGCTTGGGTGGCTCATTCGGTTAAGCGTGTGCCTTCGGCTCAGGTCATGATCTCAGGGTCCTGAGATTGAGCCCTACATTGGGCTCCCCACTTAGTGGGGGGAGTCTGCTTCTCCCTCCCCCTCTCCCTCCATGTGCTTGCTCTCTCCCAAATAAATAAAAATTTAAAAAATAAATTAAATAAATAATAAAAATCCCCTCAGTTCTAACAATCACAGGGTTTGTGATAATCGAGGAGCTAGAAATTTGTCCAAATGCCTGACATAGTAATACACTGTTTGGGGGAGATAATGTGCTTCAGTTACATGAAGAGGATGGTCCTTCTAAGCGAGAAACTTAGAATAGTCCAGTGTATGACTACAATACTAATATTATCTGGTGTGGTGATTATGAACACAGACTTTGGAGCCAGACCTAGTTTCAGATCCTTGCTCTGCCACTTCCTGCCTGTGCAGTCTTAGGCAGGTTATATAATTTCTCTGAGCTTCTATTTCTCATTTTTAAAGTGTAGGTAATAGCACCTCCCTCACAGTGTTGTGTAGTGCTTATGAACCACTTAGAAGAATTAGCACCTAGTAAGCTCCAGAAAATGGTGAACTGTCACCATTATTATAATGTGAGAAAACAAAGAACAGATAGGGCAACCTACAAGATATAATTTTTATCCCTTTGTCACTTTAGTCATCTCTCCCTTTGTTCTTCCTTTATCTTTTCTTTCCTTCTCCCTTCTTCTCATCTTAAAAAAAAAAAAAAAAGTAGGACCCTATTCTTCGCAACTGCAGAAAGCCACCCAGCCTCACTCTGTAGCATACCAGTTACTCTACCACAGTTTAGTAATGAAGAGAGGAGCATCTGGGATGCCTGGGTGGCTCAGTTGGTTAAGCGGCTGCCTTCGGCTCAGGTCATGATCCCAGCATCCTGGGATCGAGTCCCACATCGGGCTCCTTGCTCAGCGGGGAGCCTGCTTCTCCCTCTGCCTCTGCCTACCACTCTGTCTGCCTGTGCTCGCTCGCTCTCTCTCTAACAAATAAATAAATTTTTTTAAAAAATTTAAAAAAAAAATAAAAAAAGAAAAGAGGAGCATCTGTCATTGTTTTCTAGACACTCTTGCCCCAGTGCTGCTTCCTTCTTTCCTGTGATCCAAGGAGACATACTGGTCCAGATACTACACAGGAAGCTGGGATGGAAATAAGCTATAGAGTAGTCACATAGTGGGACCCTTCCAGATTGACAGTTCCTTTTGGGATTGCATTACCACCTATAGCAAATGTAGAGGAGAAGTTGCTAGGAGCTAAAACCGGCATTGCTGTGCTTGAGGAGGAAGAGGAGGAAGAATCCCTTACGTTTGCAAAGGACTTTATAGTTACCAATGCCTTTTCACACCCTGACCAGCATATGACTAGCAGATCAGTTCTTAAGTTCTCCCTCTGATACTTTGTGGGTATAATTGGCCTCTTCAGGGATTCCCACCTCATCAGGAAGTATTTAAAGACTATGGACAATTAGCTATTAGGACCAAGTTGACAGTAACAAAATATAGCCTGTGTTCCTCTGGAGAACAACAAAGTCCATACCACAATAGGAATATGTTTATGATACATGTTTATGATGCATTTTTTTATGCTCAAGGGAACATTAGCTGTTCTCTGTTTAGAAGTAGGATCAAAGGTTAAGAGGCAATGAAGAGGGATGCATCAGATATAGTCTGGAAGTTCATAAACCTGGGTGTAAATTCTAGCCTTATCTTTTCTGTGTGATCCTGGGCAAATCCCTTAACCACTTTTGACCTTAGAGAATTCATTTATAAAATGGGAATAATAGGAATACTTATCTCATAGGATTGTTATGACAATTTAATTGGATAACATGTAGAACAACTAGTAGAGCATGTGGCACTTATAAAATGCCAAATAAATGGTAACTTTTTGGTAGTAATGACATTAAAAAAATTAAACTTGTGGTTTTTAATACGGATTTTTTAATTCAGTGATTAACAGAATGGATTACTCCTAGCATACCAAAAATATTAGTTGTGGGAGCCTGGGTGGTGCAGTTGGTTAAGCATCCTCCCTTTGATTTCAGCTAGGTCATGATCTCAGGGCCGTGGGCTCCCCACTCAGCAGACTCAACGGGGAGTCTGCTTGAGATTTTCTCTCTCTTTCCCTCTGTCCCTCACCCCCTGCTCTCATTCTCTCTCTCCCCAAAATAAATAATGATTTAAAAAAAATTAGTTCTCCCATGCTCAGAGCAAATGCTAATTTTGAACAGAAACAAAAGCATATATATATATATATATATATATATATATATATTCAGCTTTAGTATAATTTGGGAACTTACATAAGCAGCCTTTGTGCTGCCTCCTAGGATAGAAAGAGCTCAGGATTTGAAGTGAGAAGATGTGGGTTCAAATGTGAGCTCCACCAATTTCTAGTTGTATGACCATAAGTAATGTCCTTGTTTGAGCTTTGGTGTTGTCATCTGTTAAAATGAGAATAAATTAGTCCAATCTCTTAGAAGAGCTCTGGGGTTTAGATAAAATATGTGAAGGTGGTGTAAGGGCTGTAGAACAATACATTGTTATGTACACATTCTTCAGAAGGAAGTTTGTGAGCACATTCATTTTGTGTTCAGATAACTTGTTTAAAGAAGCATGTCTTTAAGAACAAGCTTTGTTGTGGCTTTATGGGTGGGAAATGTATTTAGAATTGAATAATGCCCTGACTAGGTGATTCTCATCTTCTAATCAAGGCTGAATAGACTTCGAGAAAAAAGAGTTGTGGCTCTTACATCAAGTTATATGAAATCATAATTGTTAAGCACTTGTTTAGTGCTGTGGGGGTATTTAGGGTTTTAAGTGTCATTTAAATAATACCCCTTCACTTAACTTGTTCAGGACTAATTGAAAGACATAAGACCAACTGAAAGACAGACAAAGGACTCAGGGGGAGTACAAATATCACATTTGTTACTGAGAAAGTTGATCAGAGATTGTGGTTTGGAATCTGCAGCCAGGGGGCTTACTGATATATTCTTTGCCCCTAAATTAGACAGACTTGGCCACGAAGTCCTTGGTCTAAAACTGGAGAAGCAGTTTGACTCCAGAAAAGGGAAAGGAAGGGGCTGAGCTTAGATGCTTCACCCACATTCACCAAACAGATAGGTCTTCATCTCACTGTGTGTGAGAGATGGGGAGAGCATCCCAGAGTCCCTCCATGTGGAAGCATGAGTATGAAATGCTTCATGGTTATAAGCTTCATCTTATTAAATCTTCATAACTCTGGTTAGCAAAAATGTCTCAATATTATAAATAGACAATGAACCAGAAATTAAGTAACTTATCCACGGCCATCAGAGAGTTAGGAGGTTTTAGCAATGGAATCCAACCCAAGTCTCTCTCCCTAGGTCATTGGGGAGCTCACACCATACAAATGACATCTACTGACACATAAATAAGACATTGAATCATAATAGTTGCCATGTGTGGGCTCTGTGTTGGCTGTTTTAATCCCTACAACAACCCTTTTTTCTTTTCTTTTCTTTTCTTTTCTTTTCTTTTTAAAGATTTTATTTGTTTGACAGGAGAGATCACAAGTAGGCAGACAGGCAGGCAGAGAGAGGGAGAAGCAGGCTCCCCACTGAGCAGAGAGCCCGATGTGGGGCTTGATCCCAGGACCCTGATATCATGACCTAAGCTGAAGGCAGAGGCTTAACCCTCTGAGCCACCCAGGCGCCCCCTACAACAACCCTTTCATCCAGCAGAGAAGGAAGCTGGAGTTCTAAGCATCTTACTGACATAGCCAAGAGCTCGAATTTGAACCCAAGAGTTTCTATTTCCAAAGCCCAACAGCAGTCCAGTTGACCTGATTGAATCATTAACCCCCACATTTTTAAAAATGCAAAAATTAAAGCATAGAGAAGAAAAGTGATTCATCCAAAGTTGTACCACTGGAGCCAAAACTAGAACCTATACATTCTGGCCCTTTACATCCTGACAGCATTAGATAATGTACAGCCTTAGCCATCAGTACAAAGGAGTATGGAAGAGGGAAAGCTTGCTGAGAGCTGAAAGGTGAGGGAGTGCTTACAGAGGCTGCGTGGTCTGTCTGTCTGTTGTAGATTATGGGATCTACTTGTCCTTCACATCTGTGGGAGGGAAAAGGAGGAAGAAGGTGTATGGGTAAGATTCTAGTGTTTGCTTTCTGTGTGAGCTACAAAAGGATTGTAAATTTTCCACCAGTGTAGCCAAGGGCTGCTCCTGGGGGGTCAGGCTATGCAAGGTTCCATCCACTCGCAATGCTGTCAGCACACAGCACAGTCTAGAAAGTGGTGCTGCTCATAGCCCAGAGGGGAGCAGCCAAATTATTAAAAAAATATGAGAACAGAGCTTTTTCTCCCCTTGGAGATGCTGGAATTTTCTGAAATGCAAATTTTACTCTAAAAGCAAAAATACATTTGAGAAACCACTGGTGGTCTATTGCTTCCCATTTCCACACGCTGAACGTTAAGGATGTAATTCATGGAGTGAGAAAGAACACAACTAGGCCACTGAAGGAGGTGGGGAGTTATAATGGAAAGTGTTAGGGAACTAATCAGAAGGCTTGGGTTCTGGTTCTACCTCTACTGTTTATGCTATCACAGGTAAACACAATCTCTAGATCTCTTTTCCTAATCTACTGAGTGTGGCTAATTCCCAAAGTATGATTTCCAAGAACTACTGCAGGGCATTTCCCTCATAAGCTGTTAAAATGCCTTGGGAATGTTCAGAAAAACGCAGCCGAGCATGTTTTTTAAAGACTTCATATTTTTGGAGCAGTTTTAGGCTCACAGCAAAATTGAGCAGAAAGTACAAAGAGTTCCCATATACTCTCTTACATGTATAGCCTCCCCCGTTATCAACATTCCCTATTGACAACATCCCTCAACCAGAGTGGTACATATGTTACAACTGATGAACCTACATTGACACATCATTATCACTCAGAGTTTGTAGTTTACATTCTACTGGTTTGGACAAATGTATAATGACATATAACCATCATTATAGTATCACACAAAGTATTTTTACTGCCCTAAAAATCCTCTGTGCTCTGCCTACTCATCCCTCTCCCCATTCCAACCCCTGGAACTAGTGATCTTTTTACTGTTTCCATAGTTTCGCCTTTCCCAGAATGTCATATAGTTGGAATCATACAATATGTAGCCTTTTCAGATTGACTTCTTTCATTTAGCATTAAGATTCCTCCATATCTTTTCATGGCTTAATAGCTCATTTTTTGGTGTTGGATAATATTCCACTGTGTGGATGCACCACAATTTATTTATGTGTTTACCTACTGAAAGGCATCTTGGATGCTTCCAAGTTTTGGACAATTATGAAAAAAGAAGCTATGAACACCTGTGTGCAGATTTTTGTGTGAATGTAAGTTTTCAGCTCCTTTGGGTTAATACCAAGGAGTATAATTAGTGGATTATATAGTAAGAATAGGGTTAGTTTTGTAAGAAACCACCTAACTAACTATCTTCCAAAGTACTGTGCCATTTTGCCTTCCCACCAGCAATTAATGAGAGTTCCTGTTTCTTTACGTCCTCAACCAGCATTTGGTGTTTTCGGTGTTCTAGATGTTGGCCATTCTAATAGGCATATAGTGGTATCTCATTGTTATTTAATTTGCATTTCCCTGATAGCATATGATGTGGTGGAGCATCTTTTCGTATATTTATTTGCCATTTGTAGTAGCTCTTTTTTGATGAGGTATCTTTAAGGTCTTTGGCCCATTTTTTAATTGGATTGTTCATTTTTTTATTGTTGAGTTTTAGAATTCTTTGTATATTTTGGATAATCATTCTTTATCAGATATGTCTTTTGCAAATATTTTTCCCCTGTCTATGGCTTGTCTTCTCATTCTTTTGACAGTGTGTTTTGCAGAAGTTTTTAATTTTAATGAAGTCCAGCTTTATCAATTATTTCTTTTGTGGATTGTGCTTTTGGTGTTATATCTAAAAAATCAAAGCCATTCCCAAGGTCATATAGGTTTTGTCCTATGTTATTTTCTAGGAATTTTATAGTTTTGTGTTTTACCTTTAAGTCTGTAATCCATTTTGAGTTAATTTTTGAAGAGGGTATAAGGTCTGCATCTAGATCCTTTTTTTTTTTTCGTTCTGTGTTTAATTGTTCCAGCACCATTTGTTGAACCTAGCATTTTTTTCTAAAGGTGAAAATATTAGATCCATACTTAACCTTTATTCAATTTTAAAATAAAAGCATTACTTCAGCAAAATTAAGTAAAATAACAGGGACTGATAATAATATCTATGCTATTAGACTGTGTATAAATATGTTATAAACTATAAGTACTATGCATATATTGCTGCTACTATTGTTTTTAGTATCACTCAGCTCCTGCTCTCAGGTAGCCCCCAGCCTAGTAGCAGTAGTATATTTATGCTCAGGCTTTTTTTTTTTCAAGTGAGAGGCAGAATGGTGTGGCTAGAAAGAACCCCAAAATGGAAGCCAAAAACTCTGGGGTAGAGTACTACATCTGCCTCTTAACTGTATGACCTGGGCCAAGTCACTTGACCTCTGTGAGCCTCAGGAGGGCAGCCTGTGAAATGAAGGCATTGGACTTTTGGTATTTAAGGAACCTTGTCACCCTAACATTCTAGGACTCTATTTGGTATGGCCTAGGATGAGATTCTGTCACACTGATTCACATTCTTCTCAGCAGCAATGTTAGATTTTTTTTAAAAAGGTATTGAAGCCCAAGGAAGTAATAGAAATAAGATGTATATGAAAGTTCAAACTGCTGAGAAAATTGATCTCGGAAAGAATAGCTCTTTTTGCCCCATTTTTGATAACATAAACAAGTTTCACAAAACCAAACTGCTAAGGTATTAATTTAATAAGAAAATACATCATTCAGGTTCCCTGAGTATAATGAATAAAATGTCAAGGTGATTGACCTTCCTTTTCTAACATAGACAGAGTCTCTTATCTGAGAATGCTCCTCCTCTCCCAAGGAGTCCCAAAGGATGGGTTTCTCTGTTGATTTAGAGAGTCAATAATTCAGTAAAGTCCCAGGTAAATGGCAGAACACAAGCTGAGATTGGGTTTTTGTATTCGTATTTTATAAACATTTCAGGATTTTTTTTTTCCTGACCCTTGATCTTTTGCCATTCTTAAAATGAAGATCTTATATCTTAGAATCTTGATTAGAAACAGCCTCAGGGTCATCTCTTCCAACTTTTTTCTCTGAGTGGATCTACTCTTAGCCACGCCCCTGGCTGAATATTCTAGCAGTTCAACATACAGATTCCAAAACTAGATTCACATCCTTGCTCTGTCCTGAATAGCTTTGAGACCTTGGGCAAGTTACTTAATGTGTTCCATGGATCAGTTTGCTCATCTGTAAAATGGGAATAATAATTGTATCTACCTCAGAAGGTTATTATGCAGATTAAATTATTTTATAAATGTAAAGTGCTTGGCATATGCCCAGAACAAAATAAATGCCAAATATATGTTAGCCATTACTGTTATCATCATGATCTTCTCAAATATGCCCTTATTTGAATGCTTCTAGGGACAAGAGAGAATGCGCTCACTGTCCCCACCCATCCCTCCTTCTCCATTGCCACAAGGCCGCCCACTGACATGTTAGCCAGAAGCAATTCTGTTTAGCATGAGCTCTGGAGTCAGACTTGAGTGTGAAATCTTATTCTGTCTGCACCTTGATATGATAACCCATGGTATCTTCAACTGTAAAATGGCAGTAATCATACCTACTTCTTTTGGCTTTTTTGAGGACTAGACTACTATATATAAAGTACTTAGCATGGTTCCAGCTACATGGTAGGTTCTCAGTAAATGATAGTTGCTGCTATGATAATGGTTAGGAAGAACAAGAAGGAAAGAGAACAGAAGGAGAAAGAAGAAAGTAGCACAGCGGCATACCAGCAACTTTAAGAGTTCTTTCTGGCCAGCTGAATTCTGTGTCCGTGTGATTTTACCTCACTAGTCCCAGTCCTGCCAGCTGGTACTGCACGTAACATGTCTGATCTACTTGGCAGTCCTTCAGATACCCCTTTCCCTGTAGTGGCAGCCACCACCACCACTTCGCAGTTCCCTCTTGAATGGGACCCAGAGCACTGCAGGATGGTTCCACAGCATGACCACCTTTCTTGCAGGGGAGAACTTCATCCCCCTAGGTTCCCCTACAGCCTTTTTGTCCATGCCAGGCAAAAAAGAATGGAAGCAGAGATTGTTCTTGTTCATTTTGAAATTTCTGTCTAAAACAACCTCCAAAGAGGAAACCGATTGCTTCTGATCTGGGGTACCAGAAGGAACAGCCCCCAAACAGCCATGTTTGTTGTGAAGTAGTTGAGCACAGCCTCATGGAAACCCAAGGGCTTCTCTGAGGCATTACCCTAGCAGGGCAGCAGGGCAGAAATAAGAAAGGCAGCCTGGTGCAGGACTGTGCTCCAGGAGGCTTCGGGAAAAGATCTCCAGCTTTGAAGTGAGCCCAGGACCCCTCTCCAAGGCAACATTCCAGTCAGTAATGGCTACCACTGACTGAGCATGTTCTGGCTTGGGCACTGTACCAGAAGCTTTATCAACACTCCGTTTAACTGTCATACCAACCTATGAAGGATAAACTGATTTATTCTTATTGTAGAGATGAAAAACCTATGCTCTCTGGTTGTAGAACTTCAAGGTCTATAGGTACTAAAGTGAAAACAGGGATTTGAATTTAAGTTTGCTTCAGTCTTTTTAAACATTATACTGTATAGATATCCCCTTACTAACCACGTGGCCTTAAAACAAATGGCAGCCACTTTGAGCCTCAATTTTGCCATCTCTACCTACCTTGCATGGTTGTTACAGGAATTAAATGAAATAACATGAAGTCCCTGGCATATAATACACCTATTATATGTCAAGAAACTTCAGTTTCCTCCTTTTCAAGTCCCAGCTATCTCACCCAAAGTGACAGAGAAAAATCAATTAACTTGCCTGGGACACAGTTTTCTGAACCTCCAACCTGGTGTGTTGACAGTAGGCAGGGTTCGGTTTGGGCCTGAGGCTCCAGCCTCCCAGCTTGTTTTTCTCTATAGCATTTCTGCTGGTATGCATAGGCTCTGGCACTACAGTGATCATGGTTTCTCTCAACAAACATCATATTTACAAACCACAAATAACAAAGCACAAGATGCCGGAAGAGCTCTGGCATGTTAATTAAGAACAATAGCAGAAGCAGCTGGGCAGAAAATACCAAAGAGTCTGAAGCAGAGGCTCAGTTGACAAGAGACAGCGTAATATTGTATGTTAATTGGAGAAGTGGGTAAACATTTGCCAGCAGCTTGCCCCACCGGTGCATTGGAAGACAGACAGCAGGCTGGGCCTTCCCCACTGCCTTGCCTGCCCATCTGCCCAGAACCCAAGAGATACCAATAGAGCCGCTTTGCTCTGGGTTCCTTATAAGCAGAGAGGATTCTTGAGGTTGATGTGTCTCCTTAATGACCCTCCTGGGCATACCAGGTTTCCATCTGGATACAGTTGAAGATAGTGTTCCTCCTCCAGCTCTCCAGCCTGGTTGTGACGCTAGGCCTCCCAGGGCCCTCATCCCCCTTGACTAGGAGAGGACAGCAGAGCCATCTCATTAGGTGTGATTTGGGTTGAGCAGAGGACAAGATCTCCAGCCTCAGATGCTGTATTCTCAGAGGACCACAGGCCCAGGGCCTCTATATCTCACACATACACTCAGACCTGTCCATTTATCTGTATGCCTGTCCATCCTTAGTTATTCACATACACGGTAGCCATCATTAAACATGTGCTCTGTGCTGAACACTGTGCTAATTATGTATTTTTTCTCATTTAATCCTCACATCAGTCCTGCATGGTTGATATTAACTCCAAAGCCACAAAGCTAATAGCCAACACAGCTGTGATTTAAACTGGAATCTTTCCGGTTCCAAAGCCCACTGTCACTTCCACTAAACTAGTATTTCTCAACTTTTTAAAATTCATACTCCCTTCTGATAAATATGAAAACTCTGTTTCTTTCTCTCTCTCACTCTCAGATTCATAAATCCTCCATCCCTGCCCCTGGCCTAGGAGGTCATAAAGCTACTTTAGGATTCCTAAGTGACTAACATTTCCCAACTGAGCCAAGATTTTGTCTAGCTTTACTCTCTACGGAGAGTTCATATGATTAAATAATGATTTTTTTATTTCGAAAATTTAAAGTCTTATTATGGCATTGACTCATTTTTTCAAACTAAATATCCTCCCACCCAACCAACAAGGAAACTGTGATACGCCTTCCCAGGAAGACTCTCCTCAATGGAGGGTATCCATCTTTGGGCATGGTAGAGTAGGCATTGTCCAGTTTACTATGGGAAAGCTTAGCCAGAAGATCAGCCCCAAAGACTTAGCTCTTTTCTGACCAAGCAGAAAAGTCCCTCCATGCTGTCAGGAGTTAACCAAGCAGAGATCCCCATGAATGCTAATCAGTTGTTTAGCCAGTACCCTTTCCTAAAGTACACCTGTTCTGTGGGCCAAGCTGTGCTGTGCAGGAGGCACAGACCTCCCACCTGCCAGGAAGAGGTCCAGTCTCCTGAAACTGCGCCTGCCTGTGGTCACATGCTAGTTCTTCCACTAAGCTATGAGACATGACCTCTCTGAGCTCTGGTTTCCTCGGTTCTAAGATGGAAATAGCACCAGCTATGTCACAGGTTTATTGTGAGCATCAAATAATAAATTTGGAAATGCTCAGGCCACTGCATAGCCGGCTGAGAATCAGTATGCACAGGTAGGACCTGAAAGCCATGTGGAGAAGAGAGCGCTTGTTCCAATCTTTTAAATATGTTTTCTTTCTTTTTAGGTAACCCAGCTCGACCCAAATAAATCATTATTGGAGGTAAAGTTGTTCCCTCAAGAAACCCTTTTCCTTGAAGCAAAAGAGTAAACGTGACCCAGCAGTGGAACCAGCCATTCCTTGACAAGTCAGAGGCCGGCGTCAAGAGAAGGGCTCCTTGCCAACCCAACTACACGCTCGTCTCACTCAACTCAATGTCACACTTCTGCCTCTTGCGAGATTGCTGGAAAAAAGTAATAATAAACATAGCTACTTAAAATTTCCCATCCACGAGTATATGTTCCCAGCCCTCATAGAGAATTACAACTCTGCAGCTCTCCTTTATCCCCTCCACCTCACCCTTGTTCAATGACTAATGCACTGTTCAAGTGTGAGTGACCACAAAGTAGAATTTTTACCTCTCCAGTACCCTTCGTTTCCCCACACTGTCTAGGACAGTTCTGTCTGCCCTGTGACACCAGGATGCTATGTATTTGATATGTCTCATTGAGCCAGGGCTCATGCACCTCTGCCTTTTTATTTTCATGACTGGATTTCTACTTTGTCACCTAATTTTAAAAGGCATGGGGGAAAAAGTCAAATGGGACTTCTCAGCATGGAGATTAAACATTGTTGTAGGAAAAAAAGTCATCATTTTTGTTGGTACTTTCTGACTTCTTCACTAAAATTTAAGGTTGTGTTTGAGGACTGCACTTGACATATATGCAAGATATTTATTTATTGCAGCTGCCTTGGGTCTCCAGGTTCCACCTAGGAGTTATCTGCTGTTCCAGTGAAGCATGGAAAACTGTTGAAGCACATTATATGAATGCTGAGATAGTGTGAAAAGGACCAGTACCAGGACTTTGGTATCTGGTCCAGCTGTAAGAAGCTGCTATTAGGTTTGCATTTGGGTAGTTAGAACCTCATGGATACCAGCTCCCAGTTTGCTGGTCCACCAGCATACACCGAACATAATTCTCTCCTGCTTTTCTCTCCCTCTGCTC
Organism: Martes martes; assembly: GCF_963455335.1. Taxonomy (NCBI): domain Eukaryota; kingdom Metazoa; phylum Chordata; class Mammalia; order Carnivora; family Mustelidae; genus Martes; species Martes martes. The sequence continues at coordinate 151,822,033 of NC_137891.1, forward strand.
CATCTTGTGTTGGGACCTTGTTACTTGGTATTTTAAGTACCTGGTCTATCACCAAAATCTTATCAGCCAGCCCATGGACTCTGAGCCCTGCTATAAAACCTTATCCACTATTTCATTCTTTTAACGTTTCAGTATTAGATACTAGATTCCCATTTCGAATGAAAGAGATCTCACCCTATGGCTGAAAATTCTGTCCTCTTATATTTAAGAGAACAGACTTGGGGGCTCAGCTCAGAAGACATGTGTTTCCTGAAGGTACATGTAATAATTTGGGAATGATTTAGTAAATGTGGATTTTTGTTAATCTGTGGATCCAGGGTTTGAAGTTTAGTTCATGGAAGTACTGTTATGCCTTCACAGCCAATGATTTCTTTTTAGTCTCGAAATGTTTCTCCATATCTGTTTTTATCTTAACTGTAGTCTCTCTCCCAGGGTTTGGGATTCTGATTTTGACATTTTGTATTTGTCCAAAGTACAGTCTAAGTGCTGGGTTTTTCCCCTGGCCCAGTTCAAGGGGTTTTCAGAAGACGCTAACTGAAGCCTAAGATGTGGCTGGTCATTTTCCCTCTGCCTGGAAGTGCATATTCGCCAGGAAAATTCCTCTTGTGTCTTTTCTCTGGTGCTCCAACCAGGGACCTCCCTGAGCACTCTCTCATTAGAGATGTGTTCCTAAAAGATAGGGCTACATCTGCTTAGGGTCAAACCTCCTCCAGCTCCAGAGGTCTCCCAGGGAGGCTGAAAGGAAAAGAGATCAAATATGAGGGAGTTCAACCTGTGCACTTCCTCTCCAGCTCCACTCCTACCTTCTTTTTTGGGGGGTGGGGGGGTCTACACCTACCTTTCTAACCTGGTGGCACTAAAGACAGTCATTTCCAATGCTACAGATGCACTAGGGCACCAACTCTTCTTTTTCCAGGTAGACCTTAGCTTCCATGCAGAAGCTATAACTCTAAACCCAGGCCATACTCAGGAACAGCAGCAAGAGTGTTGGTAGGATTTGGAGAGACGGGATTCTGAATTTACTTTCATGGTTAACCTGTTCCATCTGATTTGGGTTTGACTTCATCATATTGTTCTGCCCTGTCAGCTTCACTTCTGTGTCCCAGTGATACAAACTTTACTCTGAAACTGATTTCATAAAAGTTATTAAATCCTTCTTGAATGTGTATGAAGTTTACACACCCTTTTTCAACCCTGTCTTGAGAGATTCTCCTAGTTCAGTCTCATGAAATCCTATCCTATAGGTCCTCATTGCCAGGAAAGGCCTCAGCTAATTGTCATTGTTTACTGATGTCATTCTGGTCTACTGAGTTCCAGAACCAGGGGCCAAAACAGTTTTGGGCTTTTTCTTACAAGCACATTAAAGTGACTTTGCATAAAGTTAGGTTCCAAGAAAAACGTCAAGTAACTTACTATCACAAGAGGAGAAGTTACTGAGTAACTTCTGCTATCACAGAAATAGCAATGTCCTTTGGCAGTTCTTCTTCCTGCCCTTAAACATCCCAGCTGCCAGATGCAGTTCTGAGTCAATCAGAACATGGGCTCAGTGTTCTTATGCCCAGATGTTTACAGTGAAGTTCCAGGACTCCTTGCCATCCTCACTTCCATTCCAGTTCATTCCTCTGTGTTTCTTGGATTATCAGTTGTATGTTTGGAGCATTAGTTTGAAGGTTTAAGGAAGTACTGACAGTTTCCCACAGACCCTAAGAAGGTGTGGTTTGGGGAGGTTTCTGATTTGCAATGTTGCCATGCTTTGTCACCACTAGTTTTATGGGACACGCAGGTATTCATCTCTGAATTTTAAGCATCCAAAGTCTGAATGGAATGAGGACATCTTTTATGGAATTTTTTTTAATGTAGAACAATAGGATTTAGGTTTTATGTGGTGACATTAGAAATATAAAGTAAGTTTGCAGTTGCATTAAAACTGCTTCTCCCAAAGCTACACATACTGACCTGAGTACACTGATCAAAGAGCTGGGTTTTAAAGATGTTGCAGAGCTCTAACGGATTTCCCCAAATGCACAGAAGTTGTTCATTTGAATAGGGGAGAAGGTCTTCATTGTCTCCATGAGCAGCATCACTGATGGACACTTTTCCACCATCCCTCCCAGCTCCTCATCCACCCAGTCCCGGATCCCACAGGTGGATGGGACATGGAATACTAAATTCAGTTCAGGAGTAATCACATAAACATCACACTTCACAATCTATGTGACCCTTTCACCTGCATTATCTCATTTGATCTTTTTAAAAAAAATTCTTGGAGGGAGATCGATTCTCTCTCTCTCTCTCTCCTTTCTTTCTCATTTCCCTCCCCTTTCTCTTTTTTTTCTCTCTCTCTAGTTTCTCTTTCTTCTCTCTCTCTCTCATACACACACACTAGAGACTTTAGTGTCTTCCAGTTTGAACTTTGGTTCTGCCACTTCACAGCTGTGTGACTTTAAGTGAGTAACGTCTCTGAACTTCAGTGTCCTGATAACATTCAGGTAGCGTTTTGCAGTTTCCCATACCTTCTACATTCATCATCACAGCCCACCGCAGTGAGGGAAGCAGGTCAGAGATGATCATTCCATTTTGCACATGGGGCTCAAAGGGCAGTGCTTGCCTAAAGTCACACAGAATGTCAGTACAAGAGTCTGGACTCAAGCCCTAGGCTCACAGCCCTTCTATAAAAAAAATCTCTAAATTTCGTGTCCAAGAATGGATCTTGGCATCCCCCAAAGTTGTGTATAAAAATTTAAATGTAATCTTTTGGAAGGGGAAATCTGTATTCATTAGTGGGCAGTATTGATGCCAGAAAATTTGGAACCACCATTTACATCATGCAAACACCATCAGACTATTTGGGAAGTTGAATCTGTCCATTCTTTTCATCAAGCCACATTTTTATCTAAAAGAAAACTGCAACCCCCAAGGGGTGGAAAGGAGAGATACAACAGTAGGGCTTTCTTACCTTGGACCTCCCGCTGCATTTAGTGCTTCTCTCTCATCTCAAATAATCTGCTTTGGATGACCCCTAACAATGCCTCTGGCCTTACAGCTCCTCCCTGCTGTATTTTGAAAGTGTGGTCTGAAAGGAAATACCAATAAAAGAGACTTGCTCTCCGGTCTTCATTCTCTTAACTCTTAGTTTACACACTATTAGCTGTGATTCTCAGTTTTGAGAGGTGACATAATGTGTAGCTGAGAGCATAGCCTCTGGAGCCATGTTGCCTGGGTCCCAGCCGCTCCTGAACTTACTAGTAGTGTGCCCTTGGGAAGTCACTTCACCTTCCTGTGCCCCCGCTTTTGGGCTATAAAATGGAGATAATTACAGTACTTGGTCCATAAGGTTGTGAAGATTAAATGAGCATTCAACAATTAGTTAACATGTAAAGCAGTTAGCTATTATCTGGTCTACACATGGGATTATAAAAGGAAAGGAGAGTGGGTGATGATAGTGACAAGTGGCAGTTTATGGGGGAGGACACAGGAAATGTGAAAAGCAGATGCATGAAGTCCAAGAGTACTGCTCTGGAGCCTTACAGGGAAGGTTAAAGAGCCTTGTGCATGGTGTCACTGTTACGGGCGTCCAGAGGCTAAGCCTGGGGCATCATGGGAAGGAGGGAGGAAGTGACTAACTTGCTGAGCACTTGGGATGTCCCCAGTTCTGTGCTCAGAGCATTACATACATTACCTCATGTAACCCCACAATAACCCTTCGAGTGAGTGATCTTGACCCCATTTTGAAGCAACAGGCTCAAAGAGGTTGCCTTTGCAACCTTGCCGAAGCTCCATAGCTAATTAAGAGCAGAACAGAGTTTGGGGCTAGACCTCTGACTCTAAGGCTCCTGCTGTTTATGTCAGTGCAGCACCACCTTTGAGAAAAGCATGACCTTTAACCAAAGCATTTCAAATAATCACAGGAATAATATTTTTAAAATGTTGCTGGATACTAAATGGGTAGAGCCCCATTTCCATAGAGAATTCAGCTCTCCAAAAGGACTCTTTACCCAGTGTGTCAGGGGCCAGGTTTCAAGCAATGCCTTTTACTTTTAAGCACATACAGTGCTTTAAGAAGGATCCTGTAACTTCTCCCTCTTGGACATCTACAAAGTCCATTCCTTGTTCCTTCATCCGTTATCCTGTGGGCATTTCTTCCCTCAGACCTTTGTTGTCACTCACCTGGATTATAAAACCACATCCTAATTGATCTCCCTTTCTCCAGTCCCTCTCTTAAAGACCATTCTCCACGCAGCTGCCAGAAGGAGTTTTCTAAAACACCTGTGTAACCATGCCACACCCACACCTTCATACCCCTAGAGGCTTATTACCATTGCCCTCCAAATAAAATCCAAACTTGCCTTGCATTTGAAACTCCGGTCATCTTGCCCCTACCTCCATTCTCATCTACCTCCAGCAATGCCCTCAACACACATCCTGAGTCACCTACAGTTTTCTGAAAGCATCAGCTTTGTATCACATCTGGCTTGGACACTATCCCCTCTGTCACCACCAGACTCCTACCACCTCTCTATCCTTTACTTTCAGATTAGACTTCATTTCCTCCAAAATGGTTTCCCAGACCATTGCTACACCCTCCAAGTTAGGCTATGAATCTTCAGCCCTGTGCTGCCCTTGTAGCGCTGGGTCACCGTGAATTGTAACACTCATTTCACATGTTCTTCCTGCCCCCACCGCAGACTGTGAGCCCCCAAAGGGTCTAAGTCTCTTCTTATCCTCAAGGCCTAGCAAAATGACTAGTACGTAGTAAGCACACAGGAAATTGTGACTTAGTTAACTGAGTTTCAACAAACAAATGATGTCTGTGTATAATTGGTCACTTCAATCTCTAACACCTTGCTTGCTCAGCTGGGAACATTGTGAGGACAGAGACCAGGTCATAATCACCTGTTTATTTCCAGAGCCAGCTCAGGGTTTGGCATAGCAGTCATGTACCCAGTGGTTACTGAAGCACTTAGTTAATTGGAGTTGGAACAAAACCAGCCCAAGCTGCTGAGAAGAGACAAAGGGTAAAGGAATTCCTGTTGAGTAGCCTGGTGAGGGCTGCCCAGTGTCGCCCCCACACCATTCTCAGAAGTACTCCTCCAGGTGGCTGCTACTAATATCCTTATTTTACAATCAAGGGAACTGAGGCTCAGAGAAACAATGTCACTGTCCACAGACACACAGCTAGTAGAGAGGAGCTGAGTGAGATTCCACTGTGGGTCTGAGCCCGAAGCTCATGCCTCTTCTGTGTCCCTTCATCGATGAGCCCCACCCCCAGCCCCGGCCCTGAGCTGCTGTAGCTGTAACTTCTAAGCCACAGGGGAGAGAATATTATACAAATCCCCACACCTTTTTAGGATACTGCACAACCCTAGTTTTTTCCCACTCCTCTGAAAGCCCCCCCTGTGTCTCCTCTGCCGTTTTCCTGCTCTGCTTACCTGTGAAATATCAGCAGCCTTGAATTCCATCCTCTGCCCTCTGCTCTTCTCAAACTCTCTTTAGACAGGAGGTAATTTGTGCTTTAAGACTCAGCTCAGATTTTGCCTAAGGTATAAACTCCACAAGGGTAAGGACTGTGTCAATCTGATCTGTTGTTTCATCCTTCCACGCAGGCCTGGCACTGTATATAGGTGCTTGATAAATAGTGAACATCTGTATCATGTTTATTGAATGCCAGGCACTAAGTACTTCACTCCTCACAACAGCTCTGTGAAGAAGGAGCTATTAATATCCCCACTTTATTGGTGAGCAAACTGAGGGCACAAGAGATGAGGTAATTCGCCCAAGGTCACACAGCTAGTAAGCCAAGGAGCCAGGATTCAAACGCAGGTGTTTTGGCTCCAGAGCTCAGGCTATTACCACTCCACTCCACTACCTCTCCTCCAGAAAGCCTCATGGAATCCCCAGGGCCAGGTTAGGGGCCTCTTCTAATCCCTGTGTTTGCAGCTAGGAGAGCACTTATCCTATTATTGTGATTATTTGCTCAGAAACCTCCCTCTGTGGACCATGACAGGTCTTCCCCCACTGGGCCTGGCACAGGGCACACACAGTAAATGTTATATGAATGAATGAACTACAAAACTACCATATGAGATGGAACATACTATCCCTGTTTCATACATTGATAAACTGAGGCTTAGAGGGGTTAAATCATTTGCCAAAGTCTCACAACTACTATATAACATGCCCTATCTATCTCCAAAGCAAATCTTTTTTTTTTCATCATGCATTTTCATTAGACCTGCATTTATTTTATTTAAGATTTTATTTATTTATTAGAGAGAGTGCACATGCGTGCAAGAGAGGCAGAGCATGAGCAGGGGGGAGGGGCAGAGGGGAAAGGGAGTAGCAGACCCCCCTCTGAGCAGGGAGCCTGACTCAGGACCCATCCCAGGACCCTGGGATCATGGCCTGAGCCAAAGGCGGATGCTCAACCAATTGAGCCATCCAGGCACCCATTAGACCTGCATTTAGTTGAAATTCTATTTAAGCGCCCTTTGCCTTATGGAGATAGCGTCAGTTTTGACTCATCTATTCATCATTTAGGCTTTTTGTTAAACACTGGATTCTCAGTCTCTACCCTTGTCCCAGAATTTCCAGGCTAGGATGGGGCCACCAGTTTCAGGACAGTGTAGTCAATGCTAGAGGAGTTCCAGGAGCCATGGGAACCTAGAGAAGGCCCCCAGTTTGGGCAGTTGGATAGAATTCTGTGAAGTCTCAGGCCCCTGGAAATGTTATCTGCCTTACTTGGGCACACATTAATAACACTGGCATAGTATTTTTCTGAAGAGTTTGCAAAAAGGAGAGTCTTACTAAAACTTCTCTGTGTTTGGGGGAGTCCAGTGGAAACACATATAAAGGAAATCAGGTTTGGAGGTCAGGAACTTTGCTACATTTCCAGAGGGGAGTGCCATGGTCTCAGCTGGATGGAGCATCCCACATATGAATCATCATTTTCCTACCTGGGTCTGCATGCCCCTTTTCTCATTTCAGAGCATTTCCAGATATAGCAGGTCTACCTCTCCTCATTCTACAGATGGAGCAACTGAGACCCAGAGCAGTGAAGTGACTTGAGCAAGGCTCCATGCTGGCATGCCTTCAACCACACCAAGCATCAATAAGGAACTTACATAGTATCACCTACATGCCTCAGGTTCTTGAATAAAAAACAACAACAACAACAAAAAAACTATGGAAGGTCATGGACACAAAAGGAAAGACCATGTTCTCTGGTATAAAAGTGGTACTATGCCATGGAGGCAAAGCACCCAGCCCCTGCCTTTGCAGAGTCCCACAAGGAACCAGCAGGGCTATGGTGTGCCCCAAATGGTGGAGGCCCTGCGAAGAGACCAGTGGGGCTGCGTCCAGAAGCTGGGGATGGGCTCTGGGCTGTGATGCACCTTTCTTACTGGCACAGTATCACTTTATGCTTTATAGCAAACATGTTCTGATTAATGGAACCCCTGGGAAGGGTGGTGGGAGTGAGCAAGGTGACCTAGGGCGAGAGATGGCCCAGAGTCCCTCTGGGACCTTGAGCACCCCAGGCCTGCCAAAAGGTCTGTGAACCATGACAACCCATTCAGAATTCTGATTCTAGAGGGCGTTTTCAGATTATGGTTCAAAAGCAGAAGTCACCTGCTATTATCAGCTCACAGCTCCCCAGTCCTTTTTCTAATGGAGGCAAAAGGATACTGAAAAAGGAACAGTTTTTCCACTCTGGAGTGAAGGCAAAGAGAAGAGTTCATTCATTAAGCAACTGGCTAACAAATAACAATATCCAATATACCTTGAGTGTTTACTACATATCAGGCACTGAGAAGGACTTTCCGTGAATTGTGTTACTAAATCCTCACGATGACCGCATGAAAGCATTCTTTTTACTTCCATGTTACATAGGAGGGAATGTGACCAATGGAGGACTCCACCCCAGCTCAGTGTTCATACTGGCAGCCCTGCTCAGCCAGGCCCTGTGACTAAGAGTGCTAAGGATACATGAAGGATGGTGGGAGACTCCTGACCAACAGTGAAAGCACAGTTCTGAGGGGCAAAAGGGAGTGAAGAAGCCCCCAGGAAAAAAGGCTCCCAACACCAAAGGAAAGGCAGCTTCATCCTCCTACACCTATCCCTAGGGGGTCAGTCCTGAGAACCAGGGTAGGGAATGTGGCCTCAACTCCACCTGCTAGTCTCCAACCAGTCTCTTGTACAGATGGCAAGAACAGTTCTCATCCCTCTCCCACCTAGCTGTTTGACCCTGGGAAAGTCACTTCCTCTTCGTGTCTCAGTTTCCTCTGATATGAATTGGGCTTGAAGATGGGTGGCCATGTGGTTTCAGGGAGGGCAAAACGCAGGAGGAGCTCAGAGAGCTTGCAGTGTTGGCATCTGCCTACCTTGTCTTTGACGAGGGCCGGTAGAGCATCCTGAGTGCTAGGTCCTAAGTGGTGAGTAGAAGTGTTCTAGGTAACTGGCCTGGGCACCTGGAGGAGGCATCTGTGCATCTGTGCCGCTGCAAGCCTGGAGTCTGAACCACCCATTGGGGTTTAAAAAAAAAAAAAAAAGTCTATTTGTCAGCCAGCTTCCCCACCCTGACACAGACCCGCCAGGAAAGAGAGTTAACATGTTGGGCTCCTGCCCAACCAGGATCCGGCCCTGAGCCAGTCAAGCAGCTTGGAACTCACCCACATACACAGGCTGGAAGGAGACTGCGCAGTCCCAGCAGGAAATGGGGGGTAGAGGGAGTAGAAGGTGTGTGTAGGGGAGGGTGCAAGTCAGAGTAGAACTCTTTGAGGGAAAGACGCCAAAGGCCTGTGTGTGTGTGTGTGTGTGTGTGTGTGGCCTGAGCAGACAGATTAGGTCTCTCCCTCCTAGAGAGATATCCCTCTCTTATCTTCATTTTGGTCTGTGACCTGGGGTTTATAGGCTGGGACTATGGGGCTGGGGACCCCGGATGCATACATCGAGGACCATTCAGCGCTGCACTCTAGCAGAGAGGCTGATTCCACCCAAGAGCCTCGTCCTGACGCCCTTCATCTTCACGTTCACCTCTCCCCACATGCGCTGGCAGGGCCTCTACTGTCCTCCGAGCAACCTGATTCCAGCAGGGAGGCGACTTGCTCACGGTCACACAGCACTGTGAAGTCACTCAGTCTGGGTGGTACGCCCCCCAGGGGGCTGATTCCTGGAATCGCTGTTTCCAAAGGCCCCCTCATGAGGCAGAGACCATGAGAAGGAAGGTCCAAAGGGGACCACCCTGTGGGTGCACATGATCCTCAAAGCCCTAGGAGAATCTGCAGATCACTTGGGCCTTTGCACCATTTCCTATATGCAGAATCACCCTTCCCTTCTTTCCTCAGCCTAGTCAATTCCAGGTCCTTCCAAACTCAGCACCCGGAGACTGAGAATTCATTTAAAATGGGTCAGAAAGGAGGCCAGTCTCAAAATAAATATATTATGATCAGCAACTTTCTTATGTTCCTGTCATAACCAGTTAGACATTGTGAAAAGATGGGTGAAAAAGATTCTGTTCAAGGTAGACATATAAAATACCAAAGATTATGCTAAAGAAACAACTATAGGAACAAAATGACAAAATTTACAAAGTGACATAAAAGTCGTGAATAAATGAAAGTCACATTGTGTCCTAGTTGGAAACATTCCATATTGTGAAGATATATAATCTCCCTCAAAATAATTTCTAAAGGCAGTTAAATAAAAATTCCAAAGGGTTTTTAAATTTTTACTTTCCCTTTGGAACCAGCTTTAAAAATTCTAAAATATTTTTTTCAGAAGACTCTCTTTCCAAAATAGCCAAGAGAATTTTGAAAAAGAAGAATCAGGAGTCAGAAAGATCCTTGCCCTCCTAAACATCACAGAACTAAATAATGTTTGAGAGAGGCTGGTGCAAAAGTAAATTGCTACTTAGAAGAGAAAGTGTTAAAATGACCTAACACCATCTTAGAATTTGGTATATAGCATATAGTCAGAGGGAGAAAGGGTGGGTCATTAAGTAGTGCTGTGATAACTGGCTAATCATTTGGGGAAAAAATTAAGTTACAAACTTACTTTACACCTTCCACCAAAATTAATTTCAAATGAAATGAAGATATAAATGTAAATAGTGAAATAGAGGTGCTCTCAGAAAGTTGGATTTTAAAAACCTTTGGTAGGTGCAGTACTGTAAATCAAATCTGTAAAGAAAAATGACAGATTTGGTTACATAAAAATTTTTAAAACTTGTTTTAAAACTTCAACAAAACTGGATAAAACCCAAAAGAAGAAATGCAGCATATGGTACAGATAAGAGGATGCCACTGTCTTTAATATATAAACAGCTATTACAAATTAAGGAAAAGGGAAACTTTAGAGAGAAAAAAGCAAAGAATATACACAGATTAAAAAAAAAAAACACGAAACACGAGTGACTAACACATAAAGAAAAAACTAAGGAATAACTAAGGGTATGCAAATTACAATGACAAAAGATTCTTTTTTTTCCTGCCTGAATTGACAATGAATAAAAAGACCAGCAAGATGCACTACTGTTGAGTGTGCTCGTTCACACAACCTATCCTGAGGGCTATTTGACAAGTAGCTATCAAATGCCTAAAAAAAAAAAAAAACCTCTGACCAATCAATCTTATTTCTAGGAATTTGTCCTTAGGAAATAATTAGGCAAACTCACAAAGAATGCTCATTGTAGTAATGTTTATTGTAGCAAAAATTGGAAACAAACAAAATACCTCTCAAGGGAAAACTGGCTAAATAAAGGTACATTCATACATGGAAATAGTAAGCAATTTTAAAGGTTTTGTAGATCTATTGATTAATATGAAAAATGTTTATCAGGTTTGTATGTAAAAATGTAAGTAACAAAAAGCAGATTTTTGTGAAGGTAACGTACACAGGGAAAAAAATTCCCACTATACTTTGCTGAACTGTCTAAAATATTTTATAATGTTTTATCAGAACAAGCAATAATAATGTTTCCACTTGGGAAACTTAACGTTTCACCTCAGGGATCCCTTTCTTCAGGAAGTCTCCCTTGATTCTCCTTTCCCCTCTCACACCTCAACACTGTTTCTCACTGTGAGGTCACTGGTGGGTGACTGTATCCCTAATTGGTCAACGAGCTCTTTAAGGGGCCATCGCAGTTGATTCATCCTCAGGTCTCAGGGTCTGGCACTTAATAGGTGCTCAACATGAATGAAATTAATGAAAGACCCCCTCTCTCGTGTTTCCGTGAATGACCTATCAATTGAATGGTATGGAACCCCGATCGAAAGCCTCTAGGTCTGATCCTACCCGACTGGAAATGAAGATGAGAAGGAAAATGCTTGGGTGGAAGTGGGATCTAGGTTCCCATCTTCCTCGACGCTCAGCAGCACAGTGACCCCGGACAAGTTACGTCGCCTCGCTGAACCTCGGAGGACTTGTCTCTAAAACGTGGAACATCACACCTCTCCAAGGACTGGGTACCAAGCAACACAACCCACGCCAAGCGTTTAGCAGGGTAGTGGTACACATTAGGCGCTCAAAAATAGAAGCAAATAATTGGGCAATGAACATTACTCTCAGCGCACTGGTCCCGGGCTCCGACGCACCCAACCAGAAGGCTGTGGAGACCGGAAGCCTGGCGACACTGGGCGGTCGCCGCTCCCGCACGCGTCCTGCAGACTCCCGGGCTTGATCCAAAGAAGCGCCGCGGCCCGGCGCAGGGGCTTCGCGTCGAGGGCTTCCGCCGGGCTCTCAGCTCCGGTGCCCTCAATCCCCCGCCTTCGGGTGACTCCCTGGCCCACTTCCTCGCTGGGGAGTCAAAGAGGGAGAGGCTAAACACCAGCAGGTCCCGCGGGCCCCAGAGGGTGAGGGTGAGAGGTGAGGAGAAGGGCCATCTGTCCGCCGCGCCCAGCCTGAGGCCGCGCCTGGAACTGTGTACAACTTGGGCCTTGGGTAGGGGTCTCCCCTGGTACCCCCGGGTTCGAATTTTCCTCTATCCCGTACTGCTTGTGAGATGGGGGGGACCAATTACCTCACCTGAGTCTGTTTTCTCACCTGTCAAGTGGAATAATTGGACTTGCCTCGCAGAATGTGGCGCGACTTAAGACCCTGTGGGGAAAGCGCAAGGCGCAGGGCCCCTCGCAGGAGAGCGCCGAGAAGTCAAGCGCCAGGAAGGCAGAGGTTCTTCCTGGCTGCAGAACTGTGCCTGCGTCCCTGGCCCTGGTCTAGGCCGGATCCGTGAATTTGACCCCATAAAAGGGCCATTTTAGCGGGCTTGGGGGCGGGGACAGCAAACCAGGCTGCGCTTCTCTGTCCACCCAGGGGTGCACGCGGCTGAGAGTCTTAATTAACGTGGCTCGAGAGTTGATCTGGAGGAAAATGTTGTCGTGGTCTGTGTGTGTACAGATGTGAGTGTATCCACACGCGTGCTCGTGCGTCTGTGGTTGTGCGGGAAACACCGTTATGGGTCGGCCTGCGTAGACAGACTCCTTCTCCCAAAGGCACCTTCCGCCTTTTCTCCGCGCCCCATTCCCGGTAAAGAGTTTCAGCCAAACTAACGGAATCTGCAGCGGCCAGGAGAGGGCTGGGGACGGGAGGGGCGATTCCGTCCCGGAGCCACTGGTTTGGGGATAATTACTTTTAATGTCAGAAAGATTTAGTTTAATATCATCTCTATTAGGCTGCCGGGAGGGTAATTAAACGCGACGCGCCGCAGCCGGCAAACAGATGGCGTCTGCTTGCTACGAGGCCGCGGGCAAACAGCGCAAAAGTCAATGCCTCTCGGGTCCCCCATCAGCGCCCCCGGCCCTGTTCCTACTCAGCGCCGCTGTGCTGCACCTCCAACCGCCTCCGCACCTTCAGCCCCCAACTCCAGCCTCACCCTAGGTCTCCACCCGGGCCATCTCTTTGGACCCCACCCTTGCCCGGGTTGGGGTACGGGAGTTGGGGACCGTAGCGAACACGGGTGGAGGTGCGTTTTCGTAGTTGGGAGAGCTCATCCGGGACCGTCAGGCGCCCGCACAGCAAATGATTCTGAACTAAGAGGAGATGCGTGAGGGAGTGTGTGCGTGTGTGTGCGTGTGTGTGAGAGATCGTGTGAGGATGAGCTTTCTGCCCTCTAGCCACATCATTTGTCCCGGTGGTCTGGGTTTGTCTGCCCAGGGTCCAACTTCAGGGCCCTAGAATAGGGCTGGGTCCAGGGACAAGCGAAGGCACACTTGTGTGAGCATCTGCTCAGGTCTAAGTGTCCTGTCACTGACCAGGGAGTCTGTGGGCATCTGAGTGGGAGGTCAAGTACTAAGTGGAAATCCTAGGATGAGGGCATGATGATGAGAGCCCTGTGAACTCAGTCAGACTTTCTGAAAGGGTCCTCTTGGGTGGGAAGGCAGCGAAAGAGGTGAGTGCACCCCGCGGGTGGTCACTGCACGCAGGTGTGAGCATGTAGCCAAGATTGGTGCAGAATGAGGTCCCACAGGCAGGCTGTGTGTCCAGGTGTGAAGCCACACTCTGGTGTAGGAGGTAGACCCTGCTGCCTCCGTCTGGGCATGCTTTCTCCACCACTGGCAGCTGTGGGGCCACCACCTCTGGTCTGCACTCCTTGGGGACCTCGGTCCAAATCTGAACTAACCCCAGAGTGGCCTGTCGACGTATGAGTGCAGTGACCTCCACCCAGGGTGATTACTCCACCTCCTTCCATCCATGACACACACTGACTCACAGGAGCACCCCGACCTCCCAACCTCGGGTGCACCAGAAGAAAGGTTGTATGTAGGTCCAGGACCTGTTGAGCAAGGAAAGAGGAGCCTGCTCTAGGAGTGGACAGATTCCCTCTGATTGGGCTCAGTTCCAGGAAGAGTCTTCTCTCCCTCCTAAGGAAATAAGGTTCCTCACACACTAGAGGAAGAGCTTGGGATTCACAAGTCCTTGTGGCTGAACGCTTGGTTCACCCCAGGTTCAACTGGTTGAAGTCATGGAATCCCACAGTGGTCTGGCCTCAAGTGAGAAGAGGAGTGCCTGGGTCACCACCCTCCAAAAGCTAGATATATTCATATTGTTCAATTTGTTTGGGGTTTAAAACTATTCTGGAAAACTTTGCCCAGTGTAGCTCCGGGAGAAGGCGCCCAACATCAGGCAGGATCCAGCCGCAGCCCTCCCTCTCTCCCACACATCCTCCTGCCAGGGTGCAGTTAACAGAGAGATTTCCTTAAGCTTATTACCTCAAGGTGTTATAGGGTGGGGTCTGGGTCTTACACTCCTGCAGGACCTGTTATCCCAGACTCACTGCCTTACCTCACTCCACGCGGGAGACCGGCAGAGCTGACCCCTTGCTCTCTCCCAAACTCATTCTCAGGCTCCAGCGGGTGGAATTTCCTAAGAGCGAAGGGCCTGGTTTATGTTACCATCACAGACTCCAGTCAGGGTCGGAGGGCGCTCGGGCGCCCGGGCATGGGCCTGGTCAGCTTTCTGGAAGCTCTTTGCCCGGCTCTTCCGCACCCACCCTTTCCTCCCTCCCCCGCCCTCCCTCAGCCTGGGCCTCCCATTTGGCATGCAGGAGGAACCCGCGCAAGGCTCAGCGCTCCGAGGTGGGTCCCCGCTGCTCTGGGCCCCTTCCTCCCCCAGGCGCCAGCCCCCATTGTCAGGGCCCACGAATTGTGCCGGGGGAAGGGGCTACGTCCTGAGGCCCCTGGGTCGAGTCTGCACGCCCAGTACCTCCGCGCCCCAGGCAGCGCCGGCCCAAACCCCGGGGCCCTGAAAGTTCTAAAGAACATCACGGAAACGCACGGTCGAGAGAGGAGAGAGAACGACGTTTCGGAAAACTCATTTTCCCCATTAGTTAAACAAATTTGCTTTACTCTGAGGGAACGAGAAAAGTGGAGAATAAAAGTGAGAGTGAGGGCACACTGGAATGAGGAAAAGACAGAAAGAAAGGGCACAGAGAATCACGTTAGAGAAACCCAAGGCGACCTTGCCCGAGGACTGCAGCATTAATTCCTGATCTTGCCATTCAAAAGGGAAACAAAATCCAAAACCTGTTACCTCCTCTGCAGATCGAACTGTTCCTCAAGGCCGTGACGTCAGTAAGGGAGAAGGTGAAAGTTAAAACTACTCTTGGGAGTCCGTGGTGACATTGTTTCAGGCCCGGAAGGACCGACAGACGAATGCGCGTCTTGCGAGCAAGAGGATCTGGGGAGACAGAGAGGCCACGTTTTACTTTCGTTTAAAAAAGAAAATTAAACTTTTTGTTAATTCGAAATAACACTGACAAAAAGAATCCCACCACCACGTAAAAGAAATCGAGGTGCTGCAGAAGTGAGGAGAGGAAAGAGCAAGATGGGGCAAAGGGACGTAACTAGGGGGCGGGGAGAGGAAAGATGCGGAGCGCAAGGCACCCCGAGGGCTCCGACAAGAAGCGCAATCTCAATTATCTCCAGGCTCCTCTTTAAAAACAAAAATCCTCATAAACCACACTTACCCTTCTTGATGCCTATCATACCAGGAACTTTAAAATGAAGGACCTCTGTTTTAAAGGCGGCAGTTGGAAAAAAAACAAATCAACAGCCCCCAACTACCCCAAACGCACCGGACTTGGGAGCACACCATAACGAAGCCGGAA
Organism: Martes martes; assembly: GCF_963455335.1. Lineage (NCBI taxonomy): Eukaryota > Metazoa > Chordata > Mammalia > Carnivora > Mustelidae > Martes > Martes martes. The sequence goes on from NC_137891.1 coordinate 151,837,628, forward strand.
AGCAGAAGGAAAAATCCTCTTGGCATTTATGCCCTATGCCCTCTCCCTTCTCCACCCCCGAGTCTCCGTTCCACCCCCACCCCAACCGCAGTAATTGAATTGTCACCTGCCCCTATCCCGCCCCCGGCCACCAGGGCCACTTGGGAAACTCGGCCTTGCCAAGCGCCCCCGGCCAGTGAGAGCGGCGCAGCCAAGCCCGAGTCCCAGAAGTCGAGGGGTTACACACGGCTACGTAGAGGCGCACCGGACACGGTAATTAGGCGCAATTCACACGCTCTCGGGCGCACGGAAACTACTTGTCACGATATTTTCAACGCTCCTCCTAGCCTACTTTTCTCCACTCCTTCCCTGGCGCGCCCCTCCCCTCCCGGAGGCACTCAGTGGAGCTTTTGGAGTTTCGAATCTTTCGGACACTGTAGAATGCGGGGCTCCCCGGGCGCGGGCCCGGCCAATCAGAGCGCTGTCTGCCTCCCCTGGCCAATGGCAGACGCCACATTGTTGTCCAATTCTGTCTAATGGAGCCCTAAGGAGCAACAATAGAGCGGGCGAGCGGCTCATTGAGAGTCTGGCAGCGCCGGGCAACTGGGGCGCGGCTGTGCGCAGCGTCCCGCGCGCTCCGCGAGGGGACGCCGCGCGGCAAGGGCCGGGTCGCGGGCTCCAGCCAGCCGGTCCCTAACCGGTCCCCTGGCTCGGATTTCCGACGGAAGGGTTGGACTGCGCAGCGTTCAGAGGGGGTCCGGAAGTTCGGACATGGTGACTGAAGGAGGGTGACGTGGTCTGATAAGGGACCGGGGGCAGGGGGAAGAGGCCAAGAGCGCCAGCAACGCGAGCGGAGCTGGGAGGTGCGTGAAGCGCCAGCGGAGGAGGAGGATCCCGAGCCCGAGGCAGGTAGTTGAGGGACGCAGGGAGGGCAGGGGAGGCGGCCCGGCCTGCGGGCCCTGTTGACGAGGCCCGGGCCACGCCGGCCCTAGGGACTTAGCGGCCCCAGGGGCCTGAGGGAAGAGGCAGCTCAAAAGGGAAGGGATCTAGCATACTGGGGCGGAGACACCAGGACTCGGTCCCGGTCTTTGGCGGGGACCCCGGGACCTAGAGGAGACCGGGGCGGAAGCTCAGGGCTGGGCCTGCCTGGGCCTCCTGGGGCCGCGGCGCAGGTGAGACTCCATAGCCAGTTCCAGAGGTGACTCCCCTGCCTCGGTGCTGTTTCCTAGGCCATCCAAGTTCCAGGAACCCAATTCCGACACCAGAACTCGAGAATCTGTACCCAAGCAGGGTTCCCCGGGGATCCCAGGATAGGGAGGGCGTGTCTGACTATTCTGTCCCTAAACCCGGAGGGGAAGAGACAGAAGTGTGAGAGGGTCAGGGAAAGGATCTCCCTCCTGTAAGACCTAACTTTTCGCAAGATACCTCTTCCTTTCCGACTATTCTTCCAGACTGCAGGGCTAAAACTCGTGCCACAGGTTTTACTCCACCCCCACCCACAATCTTTGCCTGCGGGGTGTTTTTGCTTTTGTTTTTTTCTCATGCACACCTCTCTCCCCCACGTGAACTCTGGGACCTAGACATCCATATCAGCTGTTTTTTTGTTGTTTTCCTCACCCCTCAAGCTAATCTTCCGGCTGTGTCTGCCTATCCGAACAAAGTTTCCTCCGCTTAATTTTCTCTTTAACTCTCCCCAAGCCTACCCAACTCATCACACTCATTTTCCTCTCCCACTCCCTGGAGGCCCCGCACCATGAAACTTGTAGCCCCCACATTTCCACGGGTCCCTGGGGCCCCAAGGCCTAACTTTGCTACTGAGATATTTGTTTTGTTATCTAGCCTTCATTGTATTTCCTAGAGTTATTCTTTTCTGTTCCTAATTTTTCTAACTCTCCTGCTCCCTCCAGCATGAAAACTTCAGACCCAGCCCGCTGAACTCTATGCCTTGTGTGCTTTGATAGCTCTCTCCTTTTCACCTTTCTGCAAAACTGAGCCCTTCGTCTGAAATTTTGTTTTGTTTTGTTTTGCTCTGGGTGTCTAGTCTGACTCCTGGGTCAAAAAATTTCTCTCTAATCCGAGTCCCATCAAACAAACATTTCTCTCTACCCATCTCGCCCCAACTAAGCTAAACTTTAGGGGGATAATATTATTCTTTTCAACTTCTCGTTATATACACCTGAACCAGTGACTTTTCAAACTTTATATGTCTTTTGTTTTCTTTCTTTTTTTTTTTTCCAGCGGAACCACTGATTCAAACGAAATCTTAGACCCAGCGCATAAATCAGATATAAGAAGAGTTCTGGTGGGAATAGGGTGGGGGAGCTCAGCTTTACGAGGGGGATCCGAAGGTACCTCCTTCCAGCAATTTGGCAACCACTAGCCAAACTTCCGCGACCAAAATTTTCCCTCCCTAAGCCTGATCTCCTGGAGGGTACGCTGTAGCTTAGCACACCGTGCGCTCTTCAGGGCAAGTCTCTTCCTTCTTCCCACGGTCTTCTACGCCAGGTCCTGCCATGGAGCTACGCTCCGAGCTACCTAGCGTGCCCGGAGCAGCGACGGCGGCGGCGACAGCGACGGGGCCGCCCGTGGCATCTGTGGCGTCGGTGGCGGCGGCGGCGGCGGCGGCCGCGTCGCTACCGGTGAGCGTGGCGGGCGGCTTGCTAAGAGCGCCGCCGCTGTTGTTGCGGGCTGCGGAGAAGTACCCGCGGACCCCCAAGTGCGCGCGCTGCCGCAACCACGGCGTGGTGTCAGCGCTCAAGGGCCACAAGCGCTATTGCCGCTGGAAGGACTGCCTGTGCGCCAAGTGCACACTCATCGCTGAGCGCCAGCGCGTCATGGCGGCGCAGGTGGCGCTGCGCAGGCAACAGGCGCAGGAGGAGAACGAGGCGCGCGAGCTACAGCTGCTCTACGGCACTGCCGAGGGCCTGGCGCTCGCGGCCGCCAACGGCATTATCCCGCCGCGACCTGCCTACGAGGTCTTCGGCTCCGTGTGCGCCGCCGACGGCGGGGGGCCGGGAGCGGGAGCGCCCGCGGGGACCGGAGGCGGCGCAGCGGGCGCGGGGAGCTCAGGTGAGCGCGCGGCCTGGCCGGGAGGGAAGGGAGCAGGGACCGGGCCTGGGGGCACGCGGCCCAGGGACTTGTCTCGGTACTGAGAGAGTAGAATCCCCTTTTCCAAACGCCCGACTGCTAAGAGTTCGCTGCGCACCCAGGCCCTGATTTGGGGGCACAAACACATAAACTCTTTCTCCCCTTTCTGAAGAATTTGCCCTTACTCCTTTCCCTCACCGCGGGCCCAAATGTAGACGCTGCAATCTTATCTCCTCTACCCAAACGCAGCGAGATCCCGCCTTCCCTGCTCACTTGGCTAGGTCTCCCCAGCATGGAACCTTAACCTTGGTTATGCTCTTCTTCATTTGCCCTGGTTCCTTCTGCGCCTTCCCAACTCTCTTCAGAAATCCGGCCCTCTCCCAGTCCTCCTCCTCCTCCCCGCACCGCTTTCTCTAGGTATCAGATACCTTTTCTTTTCCCCTTGTGATTCCTTTTCTCAAGTTCCTAATGCTCCCGGACAACCGCATGCTGTGCCTGCTCCTCCTTTCTAGCTTCTTTCTCCGCTTGTCCCCGTTTTCTCAAGAATAGGGCTCTCCCGCTTCTCTCCATCACCACTCTTCTAACCACTCCCCCACACTCCCCGTCTGGCCGCACCCTCTTCTTCAAGATTTCTTGCCTTTTTCTGGGGAGGGAAGAAATTAAGGCTGGGGCCACTGGGGGCCATCTCAGCCCTCATCTTTGAAGTGAAGAACTTCTAAGGTTTTAATTTTGGAAAGGGTGGATTAGCTATAGTGGCTCTATTTTTGCCTGAAGAAAGGCTTGGGATCTCTTAGATTCCCAAGGTGCCTTAGGTAACAAGCTATATTGCCCAGGGCCAGAGGGCACCCAGGGCTGGGTTTGCTCTTGGAATGATGGGTGTGGAGTGGGGTCCTATACAGTAGGTGGTATAGGTGGAAGTTATATTGTCTCCTGCTTGAACTCTGGGCCAGGCCACTTCTCCAGGTCAGGGTACGGCTTGCAAGGAGGGATAAGGGTGGAGGTGTTGGGACACAGATGTGGAAGAGGGGAACTGGACATTGAATTTACAGGGCACAGGTGGTTGGGTTCTGGTTCAAAAAGGGTGTGCCCTGGAGGTAGGGGAAGTGAGGACTTAGGGGCTCAGAGAGTAAGGAATGCTGGAGAAAAAAGGAGGGGGCGCCAGAGCCCAGTGAATGAGGGTTGTCGGGTTCAGAGAGAGGAAACTGGGGTCCAAAGGGCTGATGTGCTGAGGGTGCCGTCACCTCCCCGCCCCTAATCACTCCTCACATCCCCTTTTCTCCCCTCCTAGAGGCCAAGTTACAGAAGTTTGACCTGTTCCCCAAGACACTGCTTCAGACCGGTCGCCCCGGCAGCCCGCAGCCGCCACCCGGGAAGCCCTTATCACCCGACGGCGCGGACTCGGGTCCTGGGACATCTTCTCCGGAGGTGCGGCCGGGCTCGGGCTCGGAGAACGGCGACGGCGAGTCCTTCTCGGGGTCGCCCTTGGCCCGGGCCTCCAAGGAGGCAGGCGGGAGCTGCCCGGGCAGTGCAGGCCCGGGAGGCGGCGGTGAGGAGGACAGCCCGGGTTCCGCTAGCCCACTGGGCTCCGAATCCGGTTCCGAGGCCGACAAAGAAGAGGCAGAGGCCGCTCCCGCTCCAGGGCTGGGCGGGGGCCCGGGTCCACGGCAGCGGACGCCGCTGGATATCTTGACGCGCGTCTTCCCGGGCCACCGGCGAGGCGTCCTGGAGCTGGTGTTGCAGGGTTGCGGCGGCGACGTGGTGCAGGCCATCGAGCAGGTGCTGAACCACCACCGCGGGGGCTTGGCGGCCGGCCTCGGTCCCGCCGTGCTCCCCGATAAGGCCGCAGTGGGTGCAGTAGCAGCTGCGGACGACGCGTGGCCGGGCCGCGTCGACGCCGCGGCAGCTGGGGGGCCCGGGCTGCCCGCGCCGCTGCAGGCAGGCCCCGCCGCTCCTCCGCACCACAGACCTTTGCTGGCCGGCGCCATGGCGCCTGGGGCGCTGGGCTCGCTGAGCAGCCGCTCGGCATTCTCACCACTGCAGCCCAACGCCAGTCACTTCGGCGCGGACGCGGGCGCCTACCCGCTGGGCGCGCCGCTGGGTCTCAGCCCCCTGCGCCTGGCCTATTCGGCGGCAGCGGCGCACAGCCGTGGCCTGGCCTTCATGGCTCCCTACTCGACCGCTGGCCTCGTCCCCACACTCGGCTTCCGCCCGCCGATGGACTACGCCTTCAGCGACCTCATGCGCGACCGCTCGGCCGCCGCGGCTGCGGTGCACAAGGAGCCCACCTACGGCGGCGGTCTGTACGGGCCTATGGTCAATGGCGCCCCCGAGAAGCAGTAGGGCCAGGGGCCCGGCAGCCGGGCCGCCTCCGAACGGGGACCCCAGCCTTGATCCCGCGGGCCGCCGCTCCCTCTTCACCCGGTGCGCTCTCTGCGCCCCAGCTGGGGTCCTCTCGCTCAAAGGTGATTTTCAGTTTAGTTTTGGAAGGTGGGTGGAGAGCTGAGCGAAGCGGGAGCAACTACAGATGCAGGTGTTCTCAGAGGGGGTGCGTGTTCTTGACCCTCATCTTCTGACCACATCCTCAAGGCTCCTCCAGCCCTTCAAAAGGCCGGGAATTCTTGAGAATTCAGAGGCTGCGGACGCTGCACACGCTCCTGCCTCTCCTTTTGCTGCGCTCATCCCACCCTCCCGCTCTCCAGTGGATGGCAGGATAGTCCGAGAGTCTGTCTTCTGTGTCTCCCTCTCCTTATTAAAAATTTTTTTAAAAAAAATATTCGCTCTAACAAATATAAATTTAGGATGTATAAATCTCCTGGCACTGAGTCGAGTCTTTGGGACACACATATATATATATCTCGATATCAATTGTAAAAAAGAAAAGGAAACAAGTTCTAAGGTGCACTTTCCTCGCGGTATTTGTCGCTCTCTTTGTTGCTTATGCCAATAAGCATGGGTTTCCTTGGTGCAGTGTGAGTTTTTATATATGTATAAATCTATATATAATCTATACATATATATATATATACAAGCCAGTGTATAATGTTATAAAATGGAATTCTAAGTTATTAATTGTAATCTGTAGGTGACCTCGGTATTAACGTGAAAAATATTCAAAAACAAGCAAAAAAAGGACAAAATGGAAAAAAGTAGACTATGCGCGCATTGTACTTATCAGGTTTTATAGATTAAATATATTGTAAACTCGGGACAAATCCTGCCCACCCGCCCCTCTTGCCTGCGGCCGGTCTCTCCCTAAGCTGCGGTCAAGGTGCGCACTGAAGCAGGAACAGAGCGGCGAGTGACTGAACCAGAACCGCCTGCCCGAGAGCCCATCCCCGCCTCCCAGAACTCGCCAAACGCCCGGCCCGAAGGGACGGCAGCGGGAAACGCTGCTGCAGAGAATGGCTCACTTTGTGCTTTCCTTCGCATAGACATGAGCTAGAAATAAATGTTATTTTCTAAGAAAACAGCACGGAACCCCGTCCCGCTCCTCCGGCGGCCGGATTGAAAAGGTCTTGATTTCCTGTTCCGGCCGACGATGCCAGCTAGGCTTCAGTCCGGCTGGTGTCCGACCTTTGGGGGTGTGGAGCCTGAAGACTCTCCGTGACGCGGGAAAAGCCCCGTCGACGGGAGTGGCGCGCGGCTCAAAACCCCGCGGGGAGCGGTGCCCCCTGCGCATCGGGGACCCCACGTCCTTCCCATTCCGGTTTTGGGCGCGTGGGCGCGACGGGTCGTCTTGCCAGTGCTCAGGATCCCTGGATCTCGGGCAGAGCCTCTTAGGGAATCCCGAAAGGCTGGCGACCGGATTCCGGTTCTCCCCGGGCCCCAGATTTGGATACAGCCGGGGTCGCACAATGAGCGCTTCCCTTCTCAAAGAGGTTTGGAACCCAGGCGATAGAGACGGGGAAGGAGGGCTGCGACCGTTCTCCCACAAAGGCTCGTGGCCTGGGAGTTATTTTGGGGTGGTGAGGGGTGGTGGGGCGCTGCCCTCCCCAAGAGGCAGGGTGAACCGAAAGTGGCGGTGAGGACGCGCCTTCCAGTCAGACCTCGCTCAGACCCTAGTCACCTTCCCTCCTCATTCGGGGCCGAGCACAGTAGTGGCTCCCCCGCCGACCTCCTCCTCCAACCTCCCCGGGCCTGCTCCGCTCCCTGCAGGGTGACTCCCCCTCTCCGGGAAACAGGGTGCTCCCTCCCCTAGTCTGGGCCCGGCGACATCCCAAGGTAAACTTCTGGGGCCTGCTCGAGTTCCGTCAGGCGGTGAAACTTAATAGCAGGACAAGAAAACGGTTTAATAAAGAAGGGCTTTAATAGGGAACTAATTTGATTGAGTTGCCTAATTCCACTTTAATTGGAAAGGGGGTTGGCTGTTTGGTTATAAAGTGCGAGGGTGACGATGAGATGAAGGTGGGGGAAGAAGGAGCGAGAAAAGAAAGATGGGGGGCAACAGAGAAGGGACGGGAAAGGAATGAAGATAGGAAGGAAAGCAGAGGAAGAGAGGAGAGAGAAGAGGGAAGAGTTTCTAGAAAAAAAGTGGAAGGCTAGAGAAGCACGCGGGAGCTTTTAGAAGTGTGAACTTTCTTGCTCTTCAGGCTGCTCCCTCAAGTCTCCCATGTCGTCCTCCTATTCCAGGTTTTCTGAAGCATCAGGTCCTCCCTTAGTCCAGTTTCCAGCCACCGCCTTTCTGGCCTCTGCCTTCATCCCCATCCAAGGTGAACCTAAAATCGCTCTGGGTCTCTTGTTTTCAGGAGGGACCTATACTGACTCTCCTGGAGCGCCTTGTTTCCCGTGGGTGCTCAAGCCAGACCCCAGGGGCTGGCTTGGCACCCCCATTACCCACTGTGGAGAACTTCCAGAGCTTCATAGATTTCAAGATTAGTATTTTGGTTCATCCTCACAGCAAACCTGAAATAATCCAGTGCGTTGTTTATTATTGGGTCCATTTTACCAAGGAGGAAACTGAGGTCCAGAGTAGTTTGGGGACTCTCGACCTCCTTTCCTCTGCACTGTCCAGGTGAACCTCCTCCTCTCTTGAAGCGGTCTCTCCTGGCTGAAGGTGGGGGCTCTGCCGAATCCCCCCCTCCCGTGTACTCCTGTGGCTCAGAGAGGGGAAGCCGCATCTCAGCTCCAGGCTGCCAGCAGCTTTGGTTGAGTGCAGAATGATTGCTGAAGTGGCGAAACTTTGAGAGGGTGGCGTGGTGGGGTTCCCAGGTTCCTCTCCTCCCCGCCCTGTGGGTCTTGGTGGCCCAGACTTGGCGATGGAACCCCAGGGCTGTGAGTCACAACCTTGACACCTGGCAAAGGGTTGCACCCATGCATGCCCCTGGCCCCACAGCCTCCTGCGTAGTCAGGAAGACTGAGGCACAGTAACTGACAGCGACCGTTGTACATTTAGGTTCTGCCGAGTCAGACTCCGAGCCCAGGACGGTCAAGCCAGTTTGTTAGATGGCAGTGGTGGGAGTGGGGCTGGGCCAGCAGGGACCTCTGTTTTCTTTGAGCTTTAATGGTAGGTGGGTGGTGGCTGGGGCCTGAGCTCCACTGAGTTCCACTGGGATGACCACTGGAATCCCAGTCGTGGGAGGAAGCAGCAGCATCACTTCTTCTTTATGGGGAGCAGGAGGTGAGGTGGGAGTTTCGCCTTTTCAGTCCATATTTATTCCCAAACTTTCCTTAGTCTGTTGGAGTTGTGCCTAGCCTGGGTACTGGGAGGACCTGGGCCTAGATCGCCATGGGGGAGCTTGGACTGTTGTAGTCATTAAAACTTACCCCCCTCCTCTTCTTCTTCCTCCTCCTCTTTCTTCACAAACAAGAGCAGCAACTACACATTACTGAGTACCTACTATGTACCAGGTCCTGTACACAGCTCATTCCATACAAGATCCTGCTCAGGATGAAAAAAAGCCAAGAGCTGGGATCCAGGCTCTTTTTCTGGCTGAGTTTATTCATTCACAGATTACTTCAGGCAGTAAATGTTTATTAATTACTTACTTCATGCCAAACCCAGTTCTAGGAGCTTGGGATACACAAGTGTGCAAGAAAGACACCATCCCTATCCTTTACAACCTCACAGTGTGTGTGTGTTGGGGAGTGGACAGAAGCAACTAAACAGGCAAGTAGGATGCACCGACCAGGGCCCCAGGGCTCAGGGAGGTCTGCCCAGGGAAAAGCGAGTTAGGACACTTCACCTCAGCTTCCTCCTCAATGAAATGGGGCTGATAGTGACTGCCTGTCTGGATGCTGTGAGAATTGATTGAGAGAATGTATAAAACACTTTTAGCTCAGTGCCCAACTGACCAGGCAGTCATTATAATCTTAGATACTCTGGTGTGGGAATTGTCTCATTTCATAGAGGAGCAAACAGTTCAGAGGGATTGAGTGACTGGAGCAAATTTCCCTTATAAATCCTCTACAATGTCACAGGTTATGGGAGATGTCCTGGTGAGCAACAGGCCACGGTGAAGGATCATTAGATGGGAAAGTGTGGGTTCTGGAGATGCTTCTGAGGGAAGGTGAGGTTGCGGCTGAGTCCTGAGGACACTGGTGAGGGGCAGCATTAGTAATCCATGGCAGGAAGTTGGTGAGGGAAGAGCAGGTGGAGAAGGAGGAAGTGGGGACAGGTTGTGATGTTGGACAGAAGTCAGAGGTCAGAACAAGGGGAACCTCAAGCTCCAGGGTACGGGTCTGGGTTTCAGAGTGAGGGTGCTGGGGGCCAGTGACAGCTTGCCTGGTGAAATTTGCATTTGGACTGGATACATTGTTAGAGGAGGGCCAGACCCATTTAAGGAGGAGTCATGTAAGATGGTAGCACCAAAAATGACCAGTGGGAGCAGGGACAGGGAGAGAAAAGGTTGACTTCAAGAACTACTGGGAGCCAGACCCTCCACTCTTGATCTAATGGATGCTGGGGGTAGTAAACCAGGAGGAGGGCTCATGGATAATTCCCAGGTGTCTGGGCTGCTTGACCCTTTGTAGGTGACAGAGCTGTGGACCCCTGGATCAGAGACAAGATTGGAAGGTGGGGAAAAATTTCAGTGCTCAACAAATAGAATTTGAAGAACTTATGGGGCTTCTAGATGTGGACACCAAATGGTAGAATGAGTCAGCATGTGGGTGGTAGCAGGGCCTTGGGAGGGATCAAGTGGCCCAACCCTTTCTCTACACTGGACATAAGACTCCTTTAATGGAGGCCATGGGCCTGGGGGTGGGGAGTTGTTGAGACCCCCAGATACTGGAGTTCTGTCTCTCATCTTTTCAGTTCATTCCAAGAAGCTGGTCTCTGAAAATCATTCTCTTAAAATTTTGCAACCTGTGAAGATTATTGTCCTGGATCAGGACTCTGGGCACATGTCCCTGCCTTTACTGTGACACCAGTGACACTTAAACTTCAGGGATACCCACCCATACAGGTGGTCCCTTTCAAACTTTCCTTGCTCTCTAGTCCCTGAAGATTTAGCTTCAGTGGCTTTCTGCCCCTCTCCCGACTTGTCCATCCCCACCTCACCATGCTCACTGAGCTCAGAGTCACCTAAACTTTCAGAGTCACCATGAACTTTCCTGAACCTTTGCCTGTGCAAGTCTCTCTGCTTGGAAAGGCCTACCTTTTTCTTCTACTTTGAGGATCATCCTCACTTGCCCCAAGGCCCAGTGACACCAATGGAACTTAAAGTTCAAGACTTGTCACTTAGAGAGGAAGATGGTAGTGGAGTAGGAGGACTCTAGGCTCACCTCTTCCCACAAATACAAGACAACTACCCTAAATACCCCAGAAATTGATCTGAGGACTGGTAGAACAAACTCCACAACCAAAGGCAGAGAAGAGGCCACATCAAAGAGGGTAGGAATTGTAGGGACACAACTTGGGAGAGAAAGGGATAGTGGCTGTTACAATGGGGAGGGAGCCATGGTCACAGAGAAGGGCAAGAGACAAACTAGCACACAGGGGAGTACATGGGGAAAACAAATCCCCATAGCAATTGGCTTGGAAAGCAACAGGGCCTGAATTTCATGAGTTCTTGCAACCAGCAGGGCTTAAAGCCTAGAGTTTTAAAGGTCAGTGTGCTTGGCTCTGGGAGAGCTTGGAGGACATTAGGGCTGCTCTTGGAGAAAAGGCAGAGCAAACAGCCTGTGGACATACAGCCTGGAAACAGTGATCTAAAGAATGCCTGAAAAACACAGTGGGGAGGTTAGTTGCTCATCTCAGAGCACATCCTAAAGTGGTAGTTTTCATGAAAAGAGCCCTCCAGGAACAGAGGAACTAGATGGCACCACTTCCCTCCCCTGCTCATCAGCATAAACACGGAGCAGTGCCAACACTCCATATCTAACTTGCTTATACCAAACACCACACTCCATGCTTCAGAAGAACCACCCTTCTCAGTTGTACTTACCTCAGTTCCAGCATGGCATGGCCCCCTCACCCAGAAGACCAGCCCAAACCCCTGCCAACACCACTTCTACTGACCTGGAAGTTTTATGAGGCCTTGGTTTTGGTGGCAGTAGCAATAGGTCTTATTTCACAAGCAGACCAGAGTATATCTAGTGAAAATGTGCCATGCCCAAGCCAGGGACCAAACACTGTGTACAATAGGCAAAGAGGACCTCAGCAGACCACTGGCCTGAAGAAAAATGTGGCAAGGATACAACAGCAGACTGCATGCAAAACACATTGGAGGCCCCAGGGAACAGAGGACACATTGCAGAATACTATAAGACCTCTTCTTCAGAAGGCCATTACCCTCAAGAACAGGTGATGTAGCTGACTTTCCTAATACACAGAAGCAGGCACAGAGACTTCGACAAAATTAGAAGACAGAGGAATTTGTCCCAAATGAAAGGACAGGACAAGGCCATAGCTTGAGGACTAAGCAAAACAGATATAAGTAACATACCTGAGTGGATAGTTTATTTTTGTATTTTTATGTTTTGAAGAGTTGGTTTTTCCATTTTTAATATTTATTTATTTATTTATTTAAAGTAGGCTCCACATCCAGTGTGGAGTCCAACATGGGGCTTGAACTCATGACCCTGAATTCAAAACCTGAGCTGAGATCAAGTCAGACCGCTTAACTGAATGAGTCATCCAGGTGCCCCAGGTTCTATTTTATTTTATTTATTTCCAAAAAAAGATTTATTTATTTATTTGAGAGAGAGAGAGAGAGACAGAGCGCAGTGAGGAGGAGCAGAGGGAGGGAGAAAATCCTGAAGTAGACTCCCCATTGAGTGTAGAACGTGACATGGAGCTCAGTCTCAGGAGAAACCCCTGTGTTGGGCTCCCTGCTCAGTAGGAAGTCTGCTTCTCTCTCCTGCCCCCTGTCTCCACTTGTACACACACTCTCTCTCAAATAAATAAAAATCTTAAAAAAAAAAAAAGAAGTAGGTTTAGAGGGAACATACATCAACATAATAAAAATCACATATGAAAAACCCAGAGCTAACATCATTGTCAATGGGGAAAAACTGAGAGCCTTTCCCTTAAAGTCAGGAACAAGACAAGGATGTTCACTCTCACCACTTCTATTCAAGTCCTTGGCACAGCAATCAGAAAACAAAAAGAAATAAAGGAAATCCAAATCAGTAAGGACGAAGTAAAACTCTGACTATTTGCAGATGACATAATACTATATATAGAAAACCAGGAAGACTGTACCAAAAAACTGCTAGAACTGATACAGAAATTTGGTAAAGTCACAGGATGAAAAATCAATCCCCAGAAATCTGTTGCATTTCTATACACCAATAATGAAACAGCAGAAAGAGAAATTAAGAAAACAATTCCATTTACAATTGTACTAAAAATAATAAGATACCTAGTAGCAAACCTAACCATACAGCTGAAAGACCTGTACTCTGATAGCTATTAAACACTGATGAAAGAAACTAAAGATGACAAAAAGAAATGGAAAGACATTCCATGCTCATGGGTTGGAAACAAATATTGTTAAAATGTCTATACTACCCAAAGCAGTCTACACATTTAACGCAATCCCTATCAAAATACCAATAGGATTTTTCACAGAACTAGAACAAACAATCCTAAAATTTGTATGGAACCACAAAAGACCTGGAATACCCAAAGAAATCTTGAAAAGAAAAGAAAAGCTGGAGGAGTCACAACTTCAGACTTCAAGTTATATCACAAAGCTGTAGTGATCAAAACAGTATGGCACTGGCACAAAAATAAGACAAATAGATCAATAGAACAGAATAGAAAATCCAGAAATAACCCCACAATTTTATGGTCAATTAATCTATGACAACGCAGGAAAGAATACCCAATGATAAAAAGACAGTCTCTTTAATAAATGTTGTTGGGAAAGCAGAACAGCAACATGCAAAAAAATGAAACTGAATTGCTTCCTTGCAGCATACATAAAAATAAGTTAAAAATTGATGAAAGATGTAAATGTGAGACCTGAAACCATAAACATCCTAGAAGAGAGCACAGGTGGTAATTTATCTGACATCAGGTCTAGCAGCTTTTTTCTACATAGGTTCCCTGAGGCAAGGGTAGCAAAAGCAAAAATAAACTATTGGGACTTTATTAAAATAAAAAGCTTCTGCATGGTGAAGGAAACAATCAAGAAAACTAAAAGGCAACATATGGAATGGGAGAAGATATTTGCCACTAACACATCCTTTAAAGGGTTAGGATCCAAAATATATAAGGAAATGATACAAGTCAATACCTAAAAAACAAATAATCCAATTTTAAAATGGATGGAAGATAAGAACAAACATTTCTCCAAAGAAGACATCCAGATGGCAAATGGGACATATGATAAGATGCTCAATATCACTCATCACCAGAGAAATGCAAATCAAAACTACAATGAAATATCACATCACACCTCTCAGAATGACCAAAATCAAGAAACACAAGAAACAACAGGTGTTGGCGAGGATATGGAAAAAAAGAAACCCTCTTGCGCTGTTAGTGGGAATTCAAACTGGAGCAGCTACTCTGAAAAACAGTATGGAGGTTCCACAAAAAGTTAAAAATAATAATTACCCTACCATCCAGCAATCACACTACTGAGTTTTTATCCAAAGAATATAAAAACACTAATTTGTTTTACAATCAAATATCCATTTATTGATGAATGGACAGAGAAGGTGTGGTATATGTATGTATACAATGGAATATTATTCAGGCATAAAAACAAATGGAATCCTGCCATTTGCAACAATATGGATGGAGCTAGAGAGTATAACACTAAGTGAAGTAAGTCAGTCAGAGAAAGACAAATACCATATGATTTCACTCATATGTGGAGTTTAAGAAACAAAACAGATGAACAGATGAACAGAAAGAAAGAGAGAGAGAAAAAAACCAAGAAACAGACTCTTAACTATAGAGAACAAGCTGAGGCAAGAGTAACAAAAGGGAGAGGTGGGTTGGGGAAAGGGTAGAACAGGTGATTAAGGAGGGCACTTGTCCTGATGAGCACAGGGTGATTAAAATAAAAACTTAGAAAAAACCCCAACAAAAACCAAAAACCAAAAGCACCCCAAAACTACTGGAATGGAGATCTGAATGAAGAATGGACTTCAGTTAATGTGAATGTATCAATATCTGTTTGTTAATTGTAACATATGCACCACATTAATGTAAAATGTTAATAGGCAAAGCTGAGTATAGGGTACATGGAAACTCTTTGTACTGTCTTCTTAATTTTTCTGTAAATCTAAAATAAAGTCTTAAAAAAAATAAAGAACTTGTTACCTGTACAGCCCCTTTCAAGGTCTTACACTGTGTGTGCACGGTCAGGTGACTTCTTTTTCTTAAAGTTTCAGGTCCCATTAAAACTGTTACTATTAGGGCACCTGGGTGGCTCAGTCAGTTAAGCGTCTGCCTTTGGCTCAGGTCATGATCCCAAACTCCTGGGATCAAGTCCCATATTAGGCTCCCTGCTTCACAAGGATCCTGCTTCTCCCTCTGCCTCTGCCTCTTTATCTCTGACTCTCATGTATAAATAAATAAAATTTTTTTTAAAAACCTGTGACTATTAACTATTACTGCATAATAAATGACCCCAAATTTAGTGGCTTAAAAACAATAACCATTTTGTTATCTTATGATTTTGAGGGTCAGGAATTTGGGCGGGGTGTGACTGGGTTGGCCTTTGTTCCATATAGTGTTGACGGCCATCTCCTGGTGGTATTTAGCTAGCGGATATGTTGGTGTGGAGGGTGACAGCTTCAGTCACATGTCTGGTGCCTTTGCATGGAGGGCTGAAAGACTGGGCTCTGCTGGATCACTGACTGGAGCACCTACCTGTAGTCCTTCCACCATGGTGGCCTAAGGGTATCAGACCTCTTGCATGTTGACTCAAGGTTCCAAGAGCAGATCCATTAAATAAGTGAAAGCTACATGGCCCTTCGTGACCTAGCCCCATAGGTCACAAATGTGACAGGACTGCAATTTGCAAGTGACTGACACCCATGTCACATTGATTGAAAAAGAGCCTCTGGAAAGGATTCTGCAGAGAGTAAGACCTGTCTGCTGGAAAACCAAGCTTTCAGTTGAGCTGAATGTTTGGCCATTTCAGCCCTAAACAGACTTTGTTTTAGCGTTTTAGGGTAGAAGCTTTATAAAGCATGTTACTTGCTTTTCCATTCCCCACTCCCCCAAGGGACACTGAGATGCCTCAAGCTCTCTTTGATTCAAATTCATCTCAGGATGTACATGATAGGGCTGTCAGATTTTACTGGATTGAGGGTTCACTGGCTCTAGCACTAAAGACTCAATATTTCTGGGATTTTCTGATGCATTTTTAAAAATTTTGAAAACCATTTATTATGAAATATTTCAAGCATTTAAGAAAGTAGAGAGAAGAGTGTAATGAATTCTTATATACTCATCACACAACTTTAATAATTAACGTTTTGCCATGTTTGTTTCACCCAGTTTTTTCTTTTTTTTTTTTTTTTAAGATTTTATTTATTTATTTGACAGACAGAGATCACAAGTAGGTGGAGAGGCAGGCAGAGAGAGAGAGGAGGAAGCAGGCTCTCCGCTGAGCAGAGAGCCCGATATGGGGCTCGATCCAAGGACCCTGAGATCATGACCCAAGCCGAAGGCAGAGGCTTTAACCCACTGAGTCACCCAGGTGCCCCTCACCCAGTTTTTTCTTGGAAGAATTTAAAATATAGACATTGTGAAATACTTCCATATGCATCACAAAAATATGAGCTATGTTCTTATAAAACCACCATATCATCAATACACTATAAATATCAAAAATAATTCCTTTATATCACCTAATACCCAAACATACTAAGATTTTCCCAGTTGCAGGGGCTCCTGGGTGGCTCAGTCAGTTAAGAGTCAGCACCAATCATGATCTTGGAGTCCTGGGATCAAGCCTCACATGGAGCTCTCTGCTCAGCAGGTAGCCTGCTTCTCCCTCTGCCTGCTGCTCTGCCTACTTGTGGTCTCTCTCTCTGTGTCAAATAAATACATAAAATTTTTTTAAAAAGAAGATTTGCTCAGTTGCCCCCACTGGGGACTTACTTATTATTTACTTACTTATTTACACACACACACACACACACACACACACACACACACACACACACACAATTGATTTGTTCAAACGAGGATTTGGTCATCTCTAGCGGACACTGTCAGAACCTCATTCATCTCTCTCAGGGCCTTTCAGTCATTGATTTCTAAATTCTGGGATCAGTTTCTCTGTTAAGGGCTTTTAGTCCAGAACCACAGAAGAGAGTGACATACCATAGCTGGGGTGGGGGAGCCATCCTTTTCTGAGGAGACAATGAAAAGATGCATTGTTTATAGAGAACTAAAAACAATCCTAATGCTGGCTACAAGTTGGCCTGCTTTTTATTTTTTAATTTATTTTTTTAAAGATATATTTATTTATTTTAGAATTGGGGAGAGAGATGGAGAGTCTTTTATTATTTTCATTTTTTAAATTATTATTAATTTATTTTATTGTGTTGTGTTAGTCACCATACAGTGCATCATTAGTTTTTCATGTAGTGTTCCAATATTCATTGTTTACTTATAACACCAAGTGCTCCATGCAACACATGCCCTCCTTAATACCCACCACCAGGCTTACCTATTCCCACCCCTCTCCCTTCTAAAACCCTCAGTTTGTTTCTTGGAGTCCACAGTCTCTCATTATTCAAGAGACGGAGAGAGTTTTAAGCAGACTCTATGCTAAATGTGGAACCCAATGCCAGACTCAATCTCACAACCCTGGGATCAAGACCTGAGCCAAAACCAAGAGTCAGACATTAACTGACTATGTCACCCAGGTGCTGTGGTCTGCTTTTTAAATGATCACCATAGCCCAGCAATTTTAAATAATCTCAGAGATAAAATATTACTCGCCTTAAAACTCTTTTGCTGGTGATTAATCCTTGCAGTGATTGTCAAGTTTACATTTTGTGTATATGTGCATATGTATATGCAGACATGGAGACATAAATAAAATATACTTAGATATACATATCTATCACAAATGGTTACCTTAGTATTTTTTATGTTTATATACAGTAAACTTGACTTTTCTGCAGCAAATTTCTACAAGTGGTAACACACATATAGATGTATTAATTGCCATCACAATCAAGATTCAGAACAGATCTATCAGCCCAGAAAACTTCCTTGTGTTGCTTTTTTATAATCAATCAATCAATCAATCCTTAACTCCTGTTAAACACTGACCTGCTCTCTATCTTTAGTTTCTTCTTTTCCAGAAGGTCGCATAAATAGAATCAATAGTACGTAGCCTTCTGCAACTGGCTTCTTTCACTCAGCATGCCTTTGAGACTCATCTGAATTGTTGCATGAGTCAGTAGTTCTTTCCTATGTATTGCTGCATAATATTCAACTACCCCGATGATCACAGTTCGTTAATCCACTCACTGTTGAAAAACATTTGGGTTGTTTTTGGTTTTGGTGATTATGAATAGAGCTGCTATAAACATTCATGAACAGGCTTTTGTGGGATCACAAGTTTTCTTTTGTCCAGGGTAAAGTACACGGGAGTGTGATTACCAGGTCATATGGTAATTGTTTAACTTTAGAAGGTATTGCCTTTCTGTTTTCCAGAAGAGCTATACCGTTTTGCATTCTCACCAGCAACATATGAGAGTTGCCACATCAGTGCACGTGATTGTCTAGCTCTTTCTTTTTAGGTCATTTAAAAAGTAGTGCTGTAGTGTCTTATTTTGCTTTTTTGTTTTTTTCCTAAGATTCTATTTTTTAAATAATCTCTACACCTTATGTGGGGCTTGAATTAACAACTCCAGGATCAAGAGTCACATGCTCTACTGACTGCCTCAGCCAGGTGCCTTTCTTCCTGTGGTTTTGATTTACATTTCCCTGGTGGCTAATGATCTTTTTTTTAAATTAATTAATTTATTTTAATAAACATATAATGTATTTTTATCCCCAGGGGTACAGGTCTGTGAATCGCCAGGTTTACACATTTCACAGCACTCATCATAGCACATACCCTCCCCAATGTCCATTTCCCCACCACCCTCTCCCGTCCCCCCTCCCCCCAGCAACCCTCAGTCTGTTTTTTGAGATTGAATCTTTTATGGTTTGTCTCCCTCCCAATCCCATCTTCTTTAATTTTTTCTTTTCCTACCTCCCCCCAACCCCCCCACATTGCATCTCCACTTCCTCATATCAAAGAGATCATATGATAGTTGTCTTTCTCCGATTGACTTATTTCACTAAGCATAATACCCTCTAGTTCCATCCACGTCGTCGCAAATGGCAAGATTTCACTTCTTTTGATGGCTGCATAGTATTCCATTGTGTATATATACCACATCTTCTTTATCCATTCATCTGTTGATGGACATCTAGGTTCTTTCCATAGTTTGGCTATTGTGGACATTGTTGTTATAAACATTCGGGTGCACGTGCCCCTTTGGAGCACCACGTTTGTATCTTTAGGATATATACCCAGTAGTGCAATTGCTGGGTCATAGGGTAGCTCTATTTTTAGTTTTTTGAGGAACCTCCACACTGTTTTCCAGAGTGGTTGCACCAGCTTGCATTCCCACCAACAGTGTAGGAGGGTTCCCCTTTCTCCGCATCCTCGCCAGCATCTGTCATTTCTTGACTTGTTAATTTTGGTGGCTAATGATCTTAAGCATCTTTTCATGTATTTGTCTTCCATCCATATAGCTTTGCTGAAGTGTCTGTTCAAATATTTCGCCCATTTAGAAAAATTGAGTTGTTTGTTTTCTTACAGTTAAGGATTTTCAAATAATAGCTTAAAAAATTAAATTCAATTTAGTTAACATATACTGTATTATTAGTTTCAGGAGTAGAATCCAGTGGTTCATCAGTTGCATATAACACCCATGCTCGTTATATCAACTGCCCTCCTTAATGCTCATCACCCAGTTAACCTATTTTCCAACCCACCTACTCACCAGCAACCCTCAGTTTGTTTCCTATGTCAAGAGTCTCTTATGGTTTGTTTGCTCCTCCAAGTTCATCTTATTTTACTTTTTCCTCCCTTCCCCTATGATCCTCTGTCCTGCTTCCTCAAATTCCTCATATCAGTGAAATCATATGATAATTGTCTTCTCTGATTTACTTATTTTGCTTAGCATAATACCCTCTAGTTCCATCCACACTGTTGTAAATGGCAAGATTCATTCATATATATATTCATTCATATATATATATATGTATGTATATATATCACATCTTCTTTATCCATTCATCTGTCAGTGGACATCTGGGTTCTTTCCACATTTGACTATTGTGGACATTGTTGCTGTAAACATTGAGGTGCATGTGCTTCTTTGAATCACTATGTTTTTATCCTTTAGATAAATACCTAGTAGTGCAATTGTTGGGTCATGGGGTAGCTCTATTTTTAACTTTTCGAGGAACTTCCATACTGTTTTCCAGAGTGGTGGTACCAGGTTGCATTCCTACCAACAGTGTAAGAGGGTTCCCCTTTTTCCACATCCTCACCAACATTTGTTTCCTGAGTTGTTATATTTAGCCATTCTGACTAGTGTGAGGTGGTATCTCATTGTGGTTTTGACTTGTATTTCCCTGATGCTGAGTGATGTTGAGCATTTTTTCATGTGTCTGTTGGCCATTTGGAAGTCTTCTTTGGAGAAATATCTGTTCATGCCTTCTGCTCATTTCTTTACTGGATTATTTATTTTTAGGTGTTGAGCCTGATAAGTCCTTTATAGATTTTGGATACTAGCCCTTTATCTGATAAGACATTTGTACATATCTTCTCCCATTCTGTAGGTTGTCTTTTAATTTTTGTTGACTGTTTCCTTTGCTATGCAAAAGCTTTTTATCCTGATGACATTCCAATACTTCATTTTTTACTTTTGTTTCCCTTGCCTTTGGAGAGGTGTCTATTGAGAAGTTATGGCCGAGGTCAAAGAGGTTGCTGCCTGTATTTTCCTCTAGGATTTTTAAAAAAATGACTTGAGAGAGAGGGAGAGAGGGAGAGGGAGAGTGAACACTAGCGGGGGGGAGAGGCAGAGGGACAAGCAGACTCCCCACTGAGCAGAGAGCCCAATGTGGGGTTTGATTCCAGGACCCCGAGGTCATGACCCTAGCCAAAGGCAGATGCTCATCTGAATGAATCACCCGGGTGCCCCTCCTCTAGGATTTTGATGGGTTTCTGTCTCACATTTAGGTCTTTCATCCATTTTGAGTTTATTTTTTGTGTATGACATAAGAAAATGTTCCAGTTTCATACTTCAGCATGTAGCTGTCCAATTTTCCCAACACCATTTGTTGAAGAAACTGTTTTTAGCCATCCCCCCCACCATTGGATATTCTTCCCTGCTTTGCCAAAAATTAGTTGATCACGGGGTCCATTTCTGGGTTCTCTATTCTGTTCCATTGATCTATGTGTTTGTTTTTGTGACAGTACCATACTGTCTTGATGATTACAGCTTTGTAATACAGTTTGATGTCCAGAATTGTAATATCTCCAGCTTTGGTTTTCTTTTACATTACTCCTTTGGCTCTTCAGGGTCTTTTTTGGTTCCATGCAAATTTTATGGTTGTTTGTTCCAGCTCTACACACCAAGCTTTTGTCAAATATGATTTGCCTCAATTATTCTTCACTAGCTAGAACATTATTCCATGAGGGGTTGCAAAAAGTGTTTTTTCCAGTTCCATTGTTACATCAACATTTTCTAGTTGAAATTCTTTTGTAAGGAAAAAACCTTTCTTCATCAACCAAGGCTGTTTGGTTACATCCAATTTGCCATATGGTTTGAATAGGAAAGGCAGGTTAGATGCTTAGTTATTTCCCATTAATTGCCAAAACTCAGAGTTAAGAGTGGGTACAATTGTTATGTCCAAATGTTATGTCCAAATGTTATGACAAATGCGCTGTTACAAAATATTATGATATGTGTTGACTTCAACCAGGATATGTAATTTCTCTAAGCCTTATTTTCCTCATCTGCATAAAGGAATAATAATGGTTTTTACCTCATAATATTCTGTGAGCATTAAATGATGATGATGATGATGATAAATATATTTATGCACCTGATAACAGATCTTCAAAATATATATAGCAAAATTGACAGAGTCTAAGAATGAAACAGACAGTTCTACAAAGTAGTACCTGGAAAATACAATACTTTGCTTTCAATAATAGATAGAACAACCAGATAGAAAATAAGCAAGGAATAGAATATAAATGTTAAATAGAAATGAAATTCTGATACATGCTACAACATGGATAAAACTTAGAAACATTATACT
Organism: Martes martes; assembly: GCF_963455335.1. Taxonomy (NCBI): domain Eukaryota; kingdom Metazoa; phylum Chordata; class Mammalia; order Carnivora; family Mustelidae; genus Martes; species Martes martes. The sequence goes on from NC_137891.1 coordinate 151,859,451, forward strand.
AAGTGAAAAGAACCAGATATAAAAGGATAAACATTGTATGATTCCACTTATATGAGGTACTTAAAATAGCCAGATTCATAGAGACATAAAGTAGAACAGTGGTTACCAAGAGCTGAATGGGGGTAGCAGGATGGGGAGTCAGGGAGTTAGTATTTAATGGGTCCAGAGTTTCAGTATGGGATGATGAAAAAATTCTGGAGATGAATAGTGGTGATGTTTGCACAATGATCTGAATGTACTTAATGCCTCTAAATTTGCTATCCACTTAATGAACTTAATGCCACTTATTTTGTTTAAGATTTTATTCATTTATTTGACAGACAGAGATCACCAGTAGGCAGACAAGCAGGCAGAGAGAGAGGGGGAAGCAGGCCCCCATGGAGCAGAGAGCCCAATGTGGGGCTTGATCCCAGGATGCTGGGATCATGACCTGAGCCGAAGGCAGAGGTTTCAACCCACTGAGCCACCCAGACACCCCTGAACTTAATGCCACTTAAATGAATGAACTTAATACCACTTAAAATAGTTAAAATAATAAAATTTTTTAAACTGCAACAAAAATAAAATTTAAAATAAAATAAAATTTAAAATTTAAAATAAATTTAAATATAATAAAATTTAAATAAATTTAAATATAAATAAATTTAAAAAATACACTACTAATACTAATATAGACTTATTATGTTCTAGGCACTTTCATAATATAACACTTATGAAATATGACACTTATGAAAATGTCCTAAGCACTTTCATAATATAAACACACTTACTTAGTATATAAATAATACACTTGACATAAAGCTTGACACATAGAAAATGCTTAATAAATCATAGCTAATAATAATAATGATAATAATAATTATCATTTGTTGATTATAGCAATCCCTACTTTGAAAATCTGAGACTGAGGCCTGGGGAGTTTAATGGACTTGCCCAAGATCACTCAGCATGAAATTTATGGTTTAAGGTCTCCATTTGGCTGCTTGATTCCAAAACCCTCAGTTTCCTACTTTTCTGCTCCCCATGAATTTTCAGCCAGCAACTGATAATGATGGAAAGGACAGAAAGAAAAAAATCCATCAATGCAAACAAATAGTGGTTAACAACCAAGATTTTACGTGCTAGAGAAAATTATAAAATCAGAGGATTTGTACATGAAAAGATGCTCAATATCACTATCATCAGGGAAATGCAAAAGAAAACTACATTGGATGCCAGTATCCAACCACTAGAATGGCTAAAGCAAGAAAAAGTGATAATATCAAGTATTGGCAAGCTTGTGGAGTAATTAGAATTTTCATTGCTGTTGGGAATGCAAAATAGTTCAATTATTTATTAGATACAGTTTGGCAGTATCTAATAAAGTCCAACACACATGTATCATATTTCCCTGAGTCCCACTCCTAGGTATTTATTAAAGAGAGATAAAAACATATGTCCACATAAAGACTTCTCCTGAAATGTTTATAGCAGCTTTATTCATAACAGCCAAAAGTTGAAAACAACCCAAATGCCCATCAGCTGGTGAATGGATAAACAGATAGTGGTATATCCAAATGATGTAATACTAATTCAGCAATAAAAATGGATACAATATTAATATATGCAAAAATATGGATGTATCTCAAAAATATGCTAAGAGATAAAGCACAAAAATTACATGTCATATAATACCATTTATATGAAATTCCAGAAAAGGCAAAATTGAAGTGACAGAAAGAAAATCAGTAGTTGTTGGGGGCTGAAAGAGAAGGGATCAACTGTAAAGAGGCATAGGGAATATTTTAGGGTGTTGGATTTTATACAATTGTGTCCCAAAATTAATTAATTTTATTGCATGTAAAAAATACATCCATAAAGTTATTAAGAAATTAAATGAGTTAACTAAAACTCCAATAAATTGGAAATGTTAGTATAAACTCATGACTTTTTAAAAACTCAAATGTATTTATTCTGCCCAATGTAAAGGCCTAGAACTAATGACAATCTAGAGCAAAGAGCACTCCTATCACCCCAAATTTGGTCTCTAAATAGTATTTCCTCACCATGATACTGTGCAGAACCAGGGCTCTTTAAAAAAATAGCCAATTCCAGGTCACAGGCTGGGAATGTAGAAGATGAACCTGGGACAATTTCTTGTACTAGAAAGTCATTAAGCTATCAAAAAAAGTATCTGAGTCTGTCAAAAAAATAAAAGTTAGCTTCCCCTCATGAAAAAAGAAATAAGCTGAGCATCAAATTAATATTGACTGTAATTGATTGAAGCACAGATATGGCTCTTCCCTCATGGGGCATGTCATCTGGTAGGGAGTTATACAATTACCATGCAAATAGGAATACTGAATTAGGCAGACTAGGCCCAACTATGCCTTGGTAATACCCCCATATCTGCTTAACATCATAAAGAAAATAACAAGATACTATGAAATCAAAAGAAGCAGTCTTGGAAAAGAATCAGATAGAACTTGGAGAAATGAGAAATATAATCATTGATATTAAAATCTCAGTGAGAAAACTAAATATCAGATAAGACACAGTTGAAGAGAGAATTAGTGAACTGGTAGATCCAAGTAGATTACCCAGAATGTAAACATGGACATAGAAATGGAAAACAGGTTAAGAAACATGGAAGATAGAAGAGAGAGTTCAACATTCATCTAATGAAAGTCCCAAAAGATGAAAATAGAGAGAATGAAGAGAGAGACAGTATGTAAAACAGTTCTGAATAAGAATTTTCCAGAATTTATCAAAGACAGAAGGCTTCAGGTGTAGGAGCCTAAATATCTCAAGAAAGATAAAAAGAACTGGATGTATACATAAACATTGAAGTAAAACTGAAGAATCTTAAAATCAAAGATAACATCTGAAAAATAACAGAGAATAAAGAGATTAATCACACAGGGTAACAATTAGAATAACTTTATACTTATCAACAGCAACAACAGGGGATGGTGGACAGTGGTATTACAGTGTCAAAACACCTAGAGAAAATAGATACCTACTAAAATTTTATTCACAGATAAGGGCAAGATTGGGGCACCTGGGTGGTTAGGCATCCAACTCTTTATTTTGGCTCAAGTCATGAACTCAGGGTTGAGAATGAGTCCCATGTCAGGTTCTGTGCTCAGCACAGAGCCTGCTTGGGTTTTTTTCTCCCTCTCCCTCTACTCCTCTCCCACCATGCTCTCTCTTTCTTTCAAAAAAATAAGTAAATTAAAAAAAAATGTTAACATATATAGATAGGGGGTGCTTGGAGACAAAGATCTAAGTCATTGTTTTATATAAAGGAAGGTAAAGATATACTTTAACTTAAAAAAATATATTCTTTAACTTTATACTTTATTATGTCAAATATCAGTATTAAAATTTTTTTTTTTAGATTTTATTTATTTGAGAAAGAGAGAGAGAGCATGAAAGGGGTGAGGGGCAGAGGGAGAAGCCGGGTCCCTGATGAGCAGAGGGCCTGATGCGGAACTTGATCCTGGGACTCCAGGATCATGACCTGAGCCGAAAGCAGTTGCTTAACCAACTGAGCCACCCAGGTGCCTCAGCATTAAAATTTTGAAGGTAAGCAGAGGCTTCTGGGAAGATGGTGGAGTAGGAGGATCCTGAGCTCACCTCTTGGCGCATGGCTACCTAGAAAACACCCATATCAGCATAAATAACTCAGAAAGCAACCTGAAGACTGGCAGAACAGACTCTCTGTAGCCCGATGTAGACAAGAGGCCATAGCAAAGCAGATCCACCCCCTCCTAATCACTCTTGGCAAGATCCCATCAAAGCAGTCCCACAAGCCTGGCAGCATGCACACAGCCCAGACAAGAACCAGCACCACTCCAAAGTGAGTCCTACTCCAGGGAGAGGGGAAAATAACCACATACCAGTCTAACTATGACCCTAGCAGTGGGCTGGGGGCAGGCAGCTGGTCTGACTACAGGCCCCACCCACCAACTAAAGCTTCTCAGTGGACATCACAAGGAAGTGTCCTGCAGTTTGGTGCTACTTCATCTCTGGCAAAGATCTGGCAAACATTCTGGCAAACAACTCAAGCCCAAGATAGCTCTGGACCAGCCCGCTAACACCACAGGCACTAGATTCTGCTCATAACAGGCAGAGAGCCACTGTAGACTGGACTGAAGGCAAACACATCTCTGCCACAACAGTAGGATACCCCTGTAGCAACACACATAGGAGATACCCCTGAAGCACCATTTTCTGGTGAAAAGGAGACATTGCACAGTGGGGCTCTACTGGACCTCTTCTTCATAAAGCTACTACTTTCAAGTGTAGGAGACATAGCTGACTTTCCTAACACACAGAAATAGACACAGCAATAGACAAAAGGGAGAGACAGAGGAATATGTTCCAAATGAGAGAGTGGAACAAAATCATAGCAAGAGACTAAAGAAAATGGAGGTAAGTAATATGTCTGATAGCAAATTTAAAGTAATGCTCATAAAGATATTCACTAGAATTGAGAAGACATGCAGGACCTCCATAAGACCCTTCACCAAGAGACAGGAGACCTAAAAAAAAAAAGAAAAAATTAGAGACATTGAACTCACTAAATGAAAATAAAAACAGATAACCTAGAATAAATAATAAACAAGAGAAAGTAGAAGAATGGATCAGCAACCTGGAGGACAGAGTAATGGGAAGTAATCAAGCTGAGCAGATGAGAGGGGAAAACATATGCAAAATAAGAATAGACCCAGGCAACTCAGCCATACTGTCAAGTATAACAGTCACATGACAGGGATCCCAGAAGGAGAAGAGTGAGAAAGGGGCAGAAGATTTATTTGAAGAAATAATAGCTGAAAACTTCCTGAATTTGGGAAAGGAAAGAGAAATCCAGATCCAGGAGGCCCAGAGAGCCCCCAACAAAACCAACCCAAAGAGGTCTGCACCAAGACACAAAGTAAATAAGATGGCCAAAAGTGATAAAGAGAGAATTAAAAGCAGTAAGAGAAAGGAAAGCAGTTACATACAAAGGAAACCCCATAAGGCCATCAGTACGTTTTTCAGCAGAGACTTCGTAGGCCTGAAGGGAGTGGCATGGTATATTCAAAGTTCTAAATGGAAAAAAACTACAGCCAAGAATACTCTATCCAGCAAGGCTTTCATTCAGAATAGGAGAGACAGAGTTTCCCAGAAAAACAAAAGTTAAAAGCAAAACAACTATGTCCCTGTCACACACAATGCCATCAGCCTGTGGGTCCCAAATTCAGAGTCTAGCTGCCCTCCTGCCTGAGTCAGCATGCACAGCCTGCCACCTGCTCTATGCCAAGTTAAAAACTTCAGATTGACAAGGACTCAAACTGACACTCTTCCCCTCAAATTCCAGCCCCTGTGCTCAAGTTCATACATAATAGTGGACATAATTACAAAGCAGAATGAAACAACCCAAATAATGACACTAATTCTATGGAATATATAATGGATAAAAAGAGTGTGCTAAGCTGAGAACATCAACAAGCACATCAAAGAACAATATATATAGTATGATTCTGATTAGTGAAAGAAATAAACCTAGGAAAAATAAAACAAGACAAAATCAGAGAGGGAAACAAATCATGAGACTGTTAACCATAGAAAACAAATTGAGGGTTACTGGAGGGGAAGGGGTGAGAGGATGGGGTAACAGTGATAGGCAGTAAGGAGGGCACTGGATGAAATGAGCACTGGGTATTATATAAGACTGATGAATCACTGAACTCTACTTCTGAAACTAATAATACACTATACATTAATTAATTAAATTGAAATTAAAAAAAGAACCTCCCCAAATAAATAAAACTTCGAAGGTAGCTCTAAGAATAGAAATTGAGTGTATAATTTTAAAACAATTTGACAAAAAGAAATAAAAAGCAATTTATTAGAAGGCAACAGAGGAGAAAACAGAAGCACTAACAAAATAGCAAATATGGGAAGCCCTCCGAAAGGTGTTAGAAATTAATTCAAGCATATCAGAAATCACCAAAATGTAATGGACTAACCACATTAGTTAAAGGCAGAAATTATCAGATTGGATTGAAAAACTATGGTCATATGCTTTTTAGAAGAGACGCTTTTAAAACATAAGGACACAGGTGAGGCATATGCAGAATTTCTAGTTTCCCTTTGCACTGCTAGGATCCAATCTGTCACCACATTAAGTCCACTCTGTTCTGTCACTGATTCTTCAAGGTACATGATCCCTAAAAAAAGATTTACAACAGGAAGATTAGTGGGACAAACTATAGTGCTCACTACTATAGTTGACTCTGATGTTGTAATTATAATTTACCATCTTCCATTCATTCAGAATTTCCCATCTGCTGAGCCTCATCCAGAACTTCTGCTGGTCTTGATTCCTTGCCCTGGGGGGTGACCCAGACTTTCAGCCCTAAGGGATCTGGGTCCCTAATTACCTTGTTCTTGTAAGGCCATGATTGCTGCAATTGCCTTGTTTTGTTTTGTTATCACCTGTCATGGAAGCATGAAATTCTGGACAAACTCCATCCTGCTCCCATAATGTAGCAGCACTTCTCTTTCTTTATGATAATCAGGGTTAGTTACTCCTGCCAGTATAAATCCCTTTTTGCCTAGAGGTCAAAGAATGAAGGATTCAAAAGGACCAAAAGATAATCATAGCTTTAGGTTCATTGGAACACTTATGGTGTCCCTTAATAAAAACATTTCATCCCTGAACCTCAGAACCCCTAACCATAAGAGACCAAAGTTGTGGGGAAGGCTAAAGTATAGAATTCCCAAATAGGTCATAGCATTGGTGGCAAAGAAACCAGTCTTATTTCCAGCTCTTGGCTCCTGGGCCAATGTATTTTGAGTTGTGGGATATAGTACCCTATAGAATTTCAAAACTGCTATTCAAGAGTGGCCATAGGTAGAGCAGCTTTGGTAAGAGAGAGCCCATGACTTTGAGCTATATATAGCATCCATCTTTGCCACTCTGACAAGATGGTTTATGGGCCTATTGTATAATCACTGCCATGGCCAAAGATAGAGTTTGACTAACAGCCATTAGATGAGTCATTCTATCAACCTAGTTGTTCACTGCCTCCTCTGGTGGCTCTCTGAGGAGCATTAAATGTGACACAAATACCTTCACACTTTATGACCACTCCCATAGGTTGATCTAAATGCCTCTTCTTCAAATCTCTTTGTTTCTGATCTTCCAATTTTCTTTCCTCCAGGCCTCTGACTATCCATACAAGCCTTTTTACCATTTCCCAGGAGTCTATATATATAGCCTTACCTCTGCCCCTACCACATAAAACTGATGACTATATGAACTATATGAACTGCTCTCCCCAGTGGGTGGGATTCGTCTACTCCTACGTTTTGGAGTCACCTGCAAATGGTTGTAGTGTAGAAGATCATTTTCTGCTTGTCAAATATTTTGAGTCTACACATCCATGAACCAGGCTCAGGTTTTTCTCCTTTTCATCAGCCGCTTGCTGTAAACTTCCTAAGAAGCCATAGGTGAAACTGATGGAGAGACCATGATGCTACAGTGAGAGGAGACATTGAATTTGGGCCCTATTTGTACCTTCAGTAAAGCCCTTGTACCTTATAAAGCAGAATATGAAATGTAGCATTTACATTGTATGATAGAATTGTTTGGGAGCTCTGATAATATCTGGCTCTTGATAAGCATCTCTGGTTTCATAGTCATCTAATGTTCTAAGTCAAGTGTTCAGTCTCTCCTAAGGCTTAATAGCAAGCCAGGAGCTCCTTTTTGAGTGGAAAATACTTCTCTGCTACGGAAATATGAATAGGATTCCTCCAGAATCCTAGAAGCCTGCCCTGAAACTCTTATTTGGGGGCTTGTCAGAGATGCCACGGTCTCCTATCTACCATGGATTCCTCTTACACCATTGAGTTTATTGGGCAGCTTTTACAACAACCCAGACAAGCTATAGAGCCCTCTTAGAACAGGTAAACTTCTAAGTCACCCAATAAATGGATTATGACAGTATAACTAAGTGTGGGTTGTATCTAAAATCCAAGGAACCTACCAAGGCCTGTGCCTTTTCCTTAGTTGTGGGAGATAAAATGTGCAATAAGTTAGCCTTTACTTTGGGGAGATGGGATGTCCTATAGTGCCTTATGCCATAAGACTACTAAAAGTTGTTACTGAAGTGGAAGGCCCCTAATCTTTGTAGGATTCATCTCCTAGTCTCTGGTAGACATGTTTCTTTCCAAGATATACGAGTACTTCTGCTCACAAGATCTGATTAATATGATGTATTTAGTGGGGCGCCTGGGTGGCTCAGTTGGTTAAGCAGCTGCTTTCAGCTCAGGTTATGATCCCAGGGTCGTGGGATCAAGCCTCGCATCAGGGTTCCTGCTCAGCGGAGAGCCCGCTTCTCCCTATCCCTCTGCCTGCTGCTCTGCCTACTTGTGCTCTCCATCTCTCTGTCAAATAAATAAATAAAACCTTTAAAAAATATATGGTGTATTTAGTCTAGTGGACCAGTATAATGATGTTCTCTGGAAATGTCAAAATGACCAATGTTCCTTTGATTACACTGAGGCAGAAAGGAGGATAATCATAGCCCTGGGGCAAGGAGATCAATGTGTATTGCTATTCATCCCAGGTGAATGTGAAACGGAACTCTGAATTGCTTTTGATCTTCCTTTTAGATGGGGATTGAATACAAGAATACATTTGTTTCACCAATAGCTCTATACCAAGTGTTGATAGATTCTAGTGAGATATCATATCTGGCATAACAGCTGTGGCAGGATCTGCCACTTGGTTAAGTTTCTGTAGTCCACCATGGTCCACCATGATCTATTTTTTTGCAGGGAATATAATGGTAAATTAGAGAGGTATATGGTAAAAAATCATTACCCTGCATTCTTTATTTTTATTTTTATTTTTTTTAAAGATTTTATTTATTTGTTTGACAGACAGAGATCACAGGAGGCAGAGAGGCGGGCAGAGAGAGAGGAGGAAGCAGACTCCCTGCTGAGCAGAGAGCCCGACGCGGGGCTCCATCCCAGGACCCCGGGATCATGACCTGAGCCGAAGGCAGAGGCTTTAACCCACTGAGCCACCCAGGTGCCCCATCCCCCTGCATTCTTTAATTCATCAATGCTAGCACTCTAATTCACCAATCTCTGTCATTCTACTCATGCTGCAACACTGATTCAGATTTCTTCTCTTGTCCTGCACAGGGGACAGTTTCAGGTTCTCTCACTAGACCTCTTCTCACAAGATGGATTCCATGTAAGATGGACTTGGGCCAAAACTCCATTATCATTGGATCTTCAAATAACCTCAATCCAACAAGGGAGCCATGATGACATGTTGAGTTTTCTGGTAAGAAGTTCAGATAATTTATTCAATAGCCTTCAATTCTTGGGTGTTCCCCTTTCTTCAGTATGTAATTAGTCTGATAACTGGTTATAGGGTTTTTTGGGGGCAGGGGGTAATATGTATTGTACATACCTCTTCCACCATGGCCCAGCACCCTCAAGATACATTCTTATACTAATCTTTTAGTTCCTCCTGGAGTGTATTATTTAGTTCCTGGAGCTCTGATGATGAATAATCTCTTACCTCCCATGTAAGGGACAGTACATAACCATCAAAACATGCTGAGATCACACCATGATCTTGGCTTATATGTCATGGGTGTTGGGGTGGGGTGGGGGAAGGCAGGAAGGCAACTATTACTTTGGAAGACATTTGCCTTGGGGAGGACTTTGCATGGGAAGGACTGGCAATGGGAAGCTACTCTCCTCTATGAGGGATGGGGAAGCATTCTTGCCAACATACAGGGCTCAGAAAGATGTGTTCTCAAGTCTGAATCCCATATCTAGGGTCCCCCTTCTGCTCAACTAGGATTCGGACTTCAGCCCAGGACTTACTGGAGCTGTGGATTCAGTCTCTTTTGTAACTTAGTCATGGTTACAGTCAACTCCTGGGCTTCTTTTCAGCACAATTTGCCCTCCTGCTGCAGCAGATGAATGTCTCTTTAAATTGTGCCATGGAGTCCTTCTAGTTTTCACAATGTGTCCTGAGTCAATGGTGGACTTAACAGCCTGACAGATCCTCTTTCTTCAAGGTAGAAGGACCTAATCAAGTCCATAGTCCTTATAATTACAATTGCTTCCATTGCTTTCAAGAGCGGGAGCTATGACATGGTTGTTGGTTCCTTTTCCACTTCTGTATCTGCCAGGTCCATCACAGGCTAGAGTCATTAATTGTGCCGCTACAAAAACATTCCACTTCCCAGCAGAAATGGGATTCTTTTTCCATCTAGCTGGCTGTAATTTAATTCTAGAATCTCCTCCTGAGGTCTACTTTCTAGGGTCCTTTCTGTCACCACTTGCTTAGTTTGGGTTTCCGCAAGCGTAGATCTTGAGACAAGAATTTGGGTGTAAGTAGTTTACTTAGGAGGTGAGAGTGCAGAAGTGAAATAAGAAATGGAGAAAAGGTATAAAAATATGCCAGTGAGTGGGTTACCTTTGGCACCACTTAAAGCCCAATCACATGGAGGACCCTTTGAGACGCAGTGTGGCACATTCCTTGGAATTGTCCCACAGCGGGCTAGGAAGTGGAAAGTTTTATCCACTGACTCCCAACCCTTCTTGGGAGAGGGTTGTTCCTGGTGTATTAACTCCTCTGTATTTCTGGCCTGCCCTTCATGTGATTCTTTCCAATACTAGAGAAAGTTCTTAGGCAGAGAGAGACATAAAAAACTATTGGCATGCAGGTGACCTCTTTTGACCACCGCAACCTCCTCACTGGCATCTCCCAAGGCTCCAAGTTGACCATGTCATTGTATGGTTTCAAATCCCTCAGTAACTTCCTACAGTTTATTCTCAGGATAAAGTAAGTACTATTCCCTGAGGGCCAATGAAATGCCAGGTATATAAATGCCAGATTTTCTCTTACATTAATACATTTATCTTTATAAGAGACTCAAAATTTTCATTCCACTGAGGAGAAAACTGAGTCTCAATGAGGTGTGAATGCCTCAGACTAGCACAGAAGCTCCTTCATATTCTAGTCCCTGCCTGCTCCTCTTCCCTTCTGAACCCTCTCGTTTGTCCCACCCACACCAAGTCACTTGCAGTTCCCCAAGCTGACCAATCTTCACACCTCCTACCTTTTTACATGCAGTTTCTTTTGTCTAGAATGCTCTTTCCCTTCCAGATCTTGCAAATACCTTCCTGTACTTTAAGACTCAGCTCAAGTGACACCTCCTCCAGGGAGGTCCTCCTGGCCCTGCCAGGCTGAGTTAGCCCCTCCTTAGTGCTACCACAGTCTTTATGTTCCTGTAGGACTATTGACCTCTTGGTGTTCCCTTTGCCTGTTGACATGTTTGTGCCTCTGACAGGAGAGCCTGAAATGCTCAGTAGCTATTTCCCAGGTGAATGAAAGATCAGCCCAATCATTTAGTTCTTGCTCTTTGACAGCTTGTGTTGTTTTCCCACTTTTTTACATTCCTAAGTTTTTCTAAGGTCAGGCTGTAGGCATCTGGTGATGGGAATTGGAGGGTGGGGGGAAGGGGAGTGGGCAGAAATCTCCGTTTCCTTAAAAGTCAGTCTTTCTTGGATTGGAAGCCCCAGGAAACATTGGATCCTCTCATCACTGTATCCCAGCACCTAACCCAGGCTGGGCCTAGTGGGGAGTGAGATTACATATTGCTGTATAAATGAATGAATAATAAGTACTCTTTATGATGTCCTCATTCACTGTGCTCTATGCTGTGGAGAGATGAATAAGACAAACCTGCCATGTTTCTGTCTTCAAACCTAGGTTTCTCCAGAAGCCAGCCCTCAGATAAGTGCTCTTGTTCAAATACCTTATCTGACAGATGCTTCCAGGAGAAAGGGGAAGTGAGACAGGCAGGCAGTGAGCCAGGTGAGAGTATGTCACTGAACATGTTACCACAGTGACACAGCTGGAGCATCATCGTACAGAGACACACTCTGGAAGCCCCAGTGGAGCACATGAGCTTTAGAGTTATCCTGCCCATGGGGTGAGGGAGCTGGGGTATTTATACCAGAACTTCTGTTGGTCAGTGGCTGAAGGCTGTGTGTGTGTGTGTGTGTGTGTGTGTGTGTGTGAGGGGTGGGATGGGGGGAGAAATGGGCTCCAGTAGCCAGAGAAGGCCCTTAGGTAAACCAGTGCATGTGCTGGCAGGTGGAAGGTGGGCAGGAATGGTAAGAGTGAGGACAGTGGGTGAGGTATGGAGAGTGACTGCTGCATCTGGTGGGTGACAGTCACATTACTGTATAGCCAACCACCAGATGAAAATCCTGACCAGGGCCAGGCAAGCAGTGTGAATGAGAGAAATGTTTGGGTTGAGAGCAGTTGTCTCTCTAAAAGTTGCATACACGTGCCACTTTGCCTCTTCCTCTGACAGAAAGTCGGCACTGGTTTTGAGGAAGATGAGTGTGAGGGCTCTTTTAATCCTGACCCACTCCTGTAGTTGTCAGACACTTTCACAAGGGACTGTGGCAGTGTTCCCCACTTCTTAGCTCTGGCCACTCAACACCTCACTTCAAGTCTAGCGCTTTGTTTATTCTCTCATTTAACCCTCACAAAATCCCTGGGAGCTTGGTAAGGAAAACAAAGCACAGAGAATTTAAATACTCCAGCCAGTACACAATCTAGTGTCAGTTCTGTGCCTTAGCTGACCATATGATTTCTTATCCCGAGTGTCTTCATGTGATGGTGAGCCAGAGGCACCAGCACATGTGAGGAATCTCTTAGTGTGAGTAGTGTTTCCTCCCTCCATCGCTCACTGAGTGTTGGGCTCTGTCTCCCCGCCTTCTCCACATTTTCCTGCCGTCTCTTTTTTTAGGTACTTTCTGTCCCTCTCTAGGTCTTTCTTCCAGTCTCCTACACTCTCCCACCCGCCATCCCCAAGACCCTCTCGGTTTTCTCCGCCTGTCCTCTGCTGCCCCCGTGTGGCTAGAGTTGGAAAGGTCGCTCCTCGCGGCGCCACCCCGGCGCACCTGAGCACGCAGTTGGAGGCGAGCGCTGGTGCGTCCAGCTGCGGTGCCCGCCCTGGGGACTCGCTTACTGCATGGATCTGGCAGAAGGTCTGGGTTTGGCACCGAGCCTTGGACTTGATTCATACCTGGATCTATCCTGACTTCGTGTTGGTGCGGGGAACAGAGACCTGCCTTTAACCTCCTTTCTGCGCGAGCCCCCTCCCCACCGCTCCCCCAAACGGGTAGGCTTTTCCAGAGCCTCAGTCAGTCCCAAGGAGGGCCTCTGGAATTTCGTGAAATTTTGTGAAATGGTCTTTTGCTAGCCTTTTTCGCCCTGCGGACCCTTCCCACACACACCAGGTGCTTCCCTTTTTAATAGCCGCTGTCGTGGTAACGGAAGCTTAAGAACACATTCGCAGAGAAATTCGTTCGCCTTTATGGCACAGTGCCATTGAGCAGCATCCTCAAATACTTTCCTTACACCACCCAGCCCCTTCTCAGAGCTTGGTTATCCTCCCGTCAGAAATCTGATGAACATCTCATTCTTAAATTGTTTTACACGGTTGCACAACATTTAACTCTTTCATGTGCTTACATATATTTTAAAATTGCACAAGAAATATGTGATCATCATAGATTAGAGAACACAACAAAGGACTTCCAATTAAAGACGACAGGGTGAAAGAGCACGTTCTTTCCTGAAATTCCGCTAAAATGACAGCAGGCGATTTTATTAAAATATTTAAAGCCACAAGGACAAAAAGAACAGGAAAGATGACAGCAGTGTTTGGAAGCTGGGTGTAGAGAGCAGACATTAATTCAACAGATATGGAAAGCTGGATCTTAAACCCCAGTAGGTGTATGTATATGCAGCTGGATATACCTTGGGAATCTGGAAAAAGCTCAGACACTTCAAGAAGTGGATGGGGCTGGAAACTGAGAGCAGTTAGACCCCCTTGATTCTTCTCCTTGAGGCCACACTACTTCCTCCCCCAACTTGGGGAGAGGACTAGAGGTTTTTTTCTTTGGAGAGGGTCTCAGCCTGGGGGGAAGGGCATTTGAGGGTTGAAAAATACGAGATTAAGTGAATGTTGAGTCCCCAACCCAACAGTCCTTTCCCTGCCCCATTCAACTCCCGGCACCTGACAACTAGGCAGATACCTCTAGGCAGGAGACTGGAAGATGAAACCAGGGAAGAGGGGCACCATCTAATGCCTAATGAAATGGCCCCAGCAGACCCCCTCCCCCAGGGGCCCATTGTCGACAACCGACTTATGTGCACATAGCTCCCAATCAGCTTTTGAATTTTTTCTTTTCTTTTCTCTTTTCTTTTCTTTTTTTGGGGGACCTAATTTCAGACTTAGAGAAAAATTGCAAGAATTCCTGTTCTACTCTTCACCAAATTCCCCTAATATTGACATATTATTTTTTTTTTTTACTGAACATGATGGTCCTTTGCCCCTGAATAATTCAGTGCATGTTTCTCAAAACCGAGGACATTCTTTTTAACATTGAAATTAACATTGATTCAGGGCTATTATATCTACAGACCTTATTCAGATTTAGCCAACTGTGCCAATAATGTCCTTTAGAGCAGAAAATCCCAGATCATGTGCTGCATTTAGTTGTCATGCCTCTTTAGGCTCCTTTAATCTGAAGCAGTTCCTCAGTCTTTCTTTGCCTTCATGACGTTGACATTTTTTCAAGAGTACAGGACAGGTATTTTGCAGAATGTCCCTCAGTCTGTCTGAAGTTTCCTCCTGAGTTAGGCACTGTTGGCAGGACTATCACACAAATGATGTCATGTTAGTGCAAGTATCAGGAGCCATGTGACCTCTGTTTATCCCATTGCCAGTGATGTTAACATTAATTACCTTCTTAACGAGGTGTCTGCCAAGAGTCTTCAGTGTAAAGTTATTGTTTTTCCTTTGTAATAAATAAATATTTATCATCCACCAGTTTTCAAATCATTGATAATTCTTGCCTGAATCAACTATTATCGTGATGTTCTCTGGGGGTGACTTTCTTTCTTTCTTTTTTTTTTAAATTTCAGAGAGGGTACATGCCCATGAAGTGGGGAGGGGAGGGGCAGAGAGAGAGGGAAAGAGAGAATCTTTTTTATTTTTTTTCTAAAAAATTTATTAACATATAATGTATTATTTGTTTCAAGGGTACAGGTCTGTGATTCGTCAGTCTTACACAGTTCCCAGCACTCGCCGTAGCACATACCCTCCCCAATGCCTGTCACCCAGCCACCCCATCCCTCCCCTGGCCCCAGCAAACTTCAGTTTGTTTCCTGAGATTTAGAATCTCTTATGATTTGTCTCCGTCCCCAGTCTTGTTTCCTTTTTCTCTCTCTTCCCCCCACTCCGCCCTGCCTTTCAAATTCCTCATATCAGAGAGATCATATGATAATTGTCTTTCTCTGATTGACTTATTTCGCTTAGCATAATATCCTCTAGTTCCATCCACTACGTTGAGGAAAGAGAGAATCCTAAGCAGGCTCCACGCCCAGCACAGAACCCCACACCCGGCTCAGGACCCTGAAATCGTGACCTAAGCCAAAACCAAGAGTGGGAAACTTAACCAAATGAGCCACCCAGGTGTCCCTGGGGGTTATTTTCTAATGCCACCATTCCTTTTTATATTTATTAGTTGGTTTTCTAGTATAAGGAAGAGCTTTCCCTTCTTGCTGTATATTTATTTATAAAGTTATATGAATGTTGTCTCCTGGATTTTATTTCAATCAATGAGTTATAGTCTGTTACTATATATGTATATTATGAAATATTATGCTCAACATGTTATACTGTGTGTGCATATTATGCTTAGTTCATTCTAGATTTATCCACTGGAAACCCTTTCCTTCTGGCTCTTGTGTCCATCATTATGTCATTCTTTGAGCACTTTCTGTCACAAAAAAATATTCTGGACTTATCTATGGCTTTCTTTGCCCTAGTTCGGGAATCAGCCGTTTCATCAAGGAATTGTGTTATTTTAGTAATGCCTCACAGAGAGACAGCAAAGGACCATCCAAGAGCTAAGGAGAATGTCTAGTAGAAAAGATAGAGACAAAACAAAATAAAACAAATGAACAGCAAAGAGATAAAAGCCATGTGGCAGAAACAGACTAGACAGGGAGATAAAAACATAAAAAAAAAAATCTAACACACTATCATGAATATTTTCAGAGAATCAAGAGAAGCTATTGAATCCATTAAAGAAGAACAAGATGCCATAAAAAGAATGATTGGGAAAGAAAAAAACTCTTGGATGTTAAATATCCTAGTGCATAAATGAAAAAAAATCAATCGAGGGTTTATGAGACAAAACCAAAGAGATATTTTGAAAAGTGAGGCAAAAAGACAGAGATGAAAAGTGTAATAGCAAAAATAAGACAAACCAAGCTCCAAATTCTAGAAGGCAGGAGTCCTAGAGAAAGGTCCGTGGTGGGAGGCAGGTGTTGGTAGACATTGGCACCCCCAGCCTTTTTGGAACGAGGGATAGAGCTATATCACTTTGGGTATTTGAAGGCTGCTGGGCAGCACTATGCTGTCAAATTTTTAACAACTAGATCTCCAAAAATGTGTGCATGTGTTCACATCCATAAGTTCATTACACATTTTACTGATATGAGGGACACAATTTACAGTAATAACATATACAATATTCTTTTTAAAAAGATTTTTATTTATTTATTTGACAGAGAGAGACACAGCATGAGAGGAAGAGAGAGAGAGAGAGAGAGCGCGCACAAGTGGGGGGGGCAGTGGAGGGAGAAGCAGGCTTCCTGCCAAGCACGGAGCCCGATGTGGCGCTCGATGCAGGGCTCGATGCAGGGCTCGATCCCAGGACCATGGGATCATGACCTGAGCCAAAGGCAGACGCTTAAAGACTGAGCCACCCAGGCACCCCTACAATATTCTTTATTCTAAATTCTATCTAGCCAATTGATTTTCACAGAATACTTCCACTGATTTTTGCCAAACTCTTGTATCTGTAACTAACTGATAGCTGTGATTCACACATAATTTGACAAATGGAGTTGCATTCCAATCTGCTCTTTTCCCCATATAAATTTATTATCATTAAATCTGATACGTGTTCTACTGTTAAACTGTTTCTCAAACCTCATATAAGTTTTGTCATTATATTTTAACCTCTTTCAGCTTTAGCATTACGTATTTTGGAACTTCACCTTTTTTAAATTTCAAGTTTTTATTTAAATTCCAGTTAGTTAAGATATAGTGGGACATTGGTTTCAGGAGTAGAAAGCGATTTAATGATTCATCACTTATATATATCACCCAGTGCTCATTACAAGTACCATCCTTAATACCCATCACCCATTTAGCCCATCCCCCCTCTAGCATCCCTGTTTATTCTCCAGAGTTAAGTGTCTCTTTTATGGTTTTTCTCTCTCTCTCTTTTCCCACTGTGTTCATCTGTTTTGTTTCTTAAATTCCACCTGTGAGTGAAATCATATGGTTTTGTCTTTCTCTGACTGAGAAATTATTTTGCTTAGTGTAATACTTTCTGGCTCCATCCAGGTAGCATGCCATCATATAGTATTTGTGCTATACAGATACTTAGATTTAAATCACCTCAAGAGCATAGAGTAGCAAAATGTCATGAAATAATTAGGAAGTAATACATTTTCAATATGTATCACCTTTGTTTTTCTCTACAGCTTATTTAATTGTAAATGGATATAATTTAATTCCTGATAATGGTGTTTAACAACTGGAGAGTAGGAGAGGAGGACAGCAGAGGTCTAGCGGGGTCCACATGCGGGTGTAGTCTCTAATCAAGGTCAGAACTCAGTCTGTGACCTTCGTCACAGCTTAGTCTTTTCAGGGCTCCCTCTGCGGTTAATTTGGGGGCTCAAAATATGACCTGATAAAAGCTGAGTATCTCTCTTGGTTAAGCAGACTGACCCCTGCACTACTGCAGTTTCAAACTCAGACCTCTCCTTCTACGAGCATGGGAGCCATCTCACAGGTCCCAAGGCTAGGAAGAGGCTCAGAGTTAATGTGAATCCCCATTCCACCGCCCAAACCTGCCACTTCTGTTTCCTCCTGCTATCTCTACACGTCCCACTAGAGGGCAGCAGAGACTTGACTAAAATAAAAAATGTCCACGGACCCTTCACCGTGGACCCCATCATCTGAGGGAGGGGAGATATCCTCCTTTA
This sequence comes from Martes martes, assembly GCF_963455335.1. Taxonomy (NCBI): domain Eukaryota; kingdom Metazoa; phylum Chordata; class Mammalia; order Carnivora; family Mustelidae; genus Martes; species Martes martes. The sequence goes on from NC_137891.1 coordinate 151,877,605, forward strand.
CTTGCACCACCGCCATGGTTCCAGGCTCAGCTGCTAGGGCCATGGAGCCAGACTCTGGAAACCCCACTACCTCTGACCTCTAACCCCTTGTTCTTCTTCAAGCTCGACTCTGTCTCTCTGGCCAAATCATACACTCTGAGAGGTTGGGATGGGGTTGATTGTATTGGGGTGGGGTTGATTGTAGTCCCAGTGCCTGGCATAGAGCCCAGCACCGAGTGGGTGCTTACGAAATGTTCATTGCACCAGTACATAGAGCACATGGAGCAATGTAGTATGTGGGAAAGAACCTGGTTTTAAACATGATTTAGAGTCTTGCTCTAGCTCTATGTCTTTAAGCAAGTCACTTAAACTCTCTCGAGCCTTTGATTCACCATTTGTAAGAGGAAATACTTGGTACCTAACTTGAAGTTCTGCTGTAAGGATTAAATGAAATGACATGAGGATGGACCCAGTATACTCTAGGTGCTTAATAAAAGGAACAATTATTATGATGCAATTTTGAGGTATGTTAAGTAATCCCACGTGGATAAAGGAATAGATGGGAGATGCAAGTGTGATTGCGAGAGAAGGAGGCTGAAGGTCATGAAGGAGCCTGAATGCCAAGTTGAAGACATAGGGTTTACTTCTGCCTACAATGGGGGAACCCCTAAGGGGCTCTTTAGTCTACTTGGTGAGATGAAACCAAGACACAGGAAACCTCTTAGCTCTTTGGCAATCTCACTTGACTGAGGATACATTGCACACATGTGCGCGTGCACAGACACACACAGAGGCACACACAGGTACTTAATTGGTAAATTACTCCAAATTTACAGAAGGGTTGCAAATATAGTAGAAAGTATACCATATTATTTTTATCTAGAGGCACCTATTGTAAATTGTCACATTTGCTTTATCATCTGCCCCCCTACCCTTTCTGCCCCCCTGTAAATTATTATTTCTGATCCATTTGAGAGTAAGTTGCATACACTGTGGCCTTTTGCCTCTAAATACTTCCGTGTAGACTCTGGGCGTTCATTCTCTGTTGCTGTGGCTTCTCCGGTTGCTTCTCGCCGGACTTACGGTTTGTGGAGCCGGAGGCGCACTTGGCCGCAGCCGCGTGCCCGCGGGATTGGAGAAGCGGCTGGGCATGGCCAGTGCAGCCATCCCGGGCAAACCTGAGGACCGCGTGAACATGACGGTGCCACCGGGTCTGGCCCTGGCTACCAACCGCTCCACTGTGCCCAGCGCGCAGCTGCTCATCTCCTCTGTCCGTGTGCGTGTACCGCGGAGGAGAACTGCAGCCACAGGGCCGGACTCCTCCGGTTCCTCACAAGGAGCAGGACCTGGGCCAGGATCGGATCATTACGCGCATTCTCCCAGTGGAGTCCTAGTAGCTAGGCAAAAAGGGACAGTTATGCCTTTTCTCTGATCGGCACAGAGGGCATCCAGGACATCTGTGAGCTTTCTGCCCCTTCCAGAGGGGCCTCCTGGCACAGTGGGGGCCGGGAGGATATCAGGCAGAGGTGCAGAGGTGACTTTATGCAGAGGTGACTGTGACCTCCCGGTCCTCTTCTTCCTCCACCCTCATGTCGAATAAATAGAGATTCCCCCCTGTTCATCAATAAGCAAGCAAACAAATACTTCAGTGTATACTTTTGAAGGATAAGAATATTTTCTCACATGAGCACAGGACAGCTAACAATTTCAGTAATTTCATTGTTGATAAAATGCTCCTATCAATTATTGACTATGTAAGTGGACTAATGCCCCACCAAAGACGTCCACATCCTAAATAAATTTGTGTTGTTTTAAGTCATTAAATTTGTGATTATTTATTATGGCAGCAACAGAAAACGAACACTAATAATTCCATCAATTCTGACTGTATTCAGTTTTATCAGTTGACCCAATGAAGTTCTTTATAGCATTTTATCCCTCCAGTAGATGATCATACATTGTATTTAACTGTCATACCCCTTTAGTCTTCTTTAACTTGGATTGTTTCCTCGTGTTTCTTTGTCTTTTACGTCAATCGCATTTTTGAAGATACAGTCTGCCCCTGCCCCCTGCTCCTTTTTAAATAGAGTGTTTCTCATTTTGGGTTTGTCTGATGTTCCTCTGTAATTAGATTCAGGTGCTGCACCAGTGGCTGGGACACTGCATAAGTGATGCTGTGTCCTTCTCAGGGACACATCAGGAGGCACCTGTCATTGGTGATGTTCATTTTGATCCTCCGGTCAAGGTGTTTTTGGTATTGGGTACCATCAAGAAGGGTTCCTTGTGGTGAGAACTGGTACAGTTTGCAAGTTGTCATTTCTCTGATGGGAGCTGGGCACCAGGAAATAATTTATGCCTAATATCTGCCCTTACAGACTCCAGAGCCTTCAAGATTCTCCCAAGCAAGTGGGAGGCCAAACAAGCAGATTTAGTCATTCATGTGTGCATTCACTTCACACTTTGTGATTGAGCACCTATGTGGGACATAAAGGAGAGCAAGAGAGAGCTGGCATTTACCTTCATGTTGCTCACAGTCTAGCAGAGAGGATGGCTGATTGAAAGACTGCTGCGTCCCCAAGGTCTAGACCTGTGCCTGTTGCACAGGTCTAGACCTCAGTAAATAAGGGTTGACCGAACTGCCCCGCGTCAGTGCCTCACCACCTCACCAGTCCTTCCCTAGGTCGCACTCGGCCCTGCTCCCTTAACAGGCAAGGGAAATTCAGCTCAGAGAGGGAAAACAGTCCCCTGTGGCCTACCCAGGTGGCTTTGGGGGTGGTATGTCCTGCTCCTCCCAAGCAGAGTGGGCCAGTGAGTTGGAGGTTCCAGTCCGTGGGCAGCTGGGGGTCGGTTCATCTCCAAAGGTGCTTCTCCCCTGCCTTCCTGGGGTGCCATCTCCCTATCCTTCTCTCCCTATCCTGCTCTGGGGCCTGGGGCCCCCTGATTGGGCCTGCGGTTATTTAGTCAGTGATAATATTGGATTTACTTTCATCTCTAAATTGCATCAAATGTCGCCAGTGACATTTAGCTGACACACAAGGAGGAGGCTGGCATTTTTAGATTGTCAGCGTGTTACAGATGTAGAAGCGGATTGTGTCGGGGCGTCTGGTTTATTGTTAATTAGATGGAACAGGCAGGGCCTCCTCAGTGAGCGGGTGGATAAGCCCTTCCACAGCTCCCTCTTCAAACTGACTTCAAACCCCCTCCCGGAAGTTAATGAGGCCGCCAGTTTTCCCATCATGATGGGGAATTCACTTCAGGAGTTTGGGGAGCAAACGACAAAGTGAGTTGTTCTCTCTCTGTGGGTCTCTTTTATATTTCAGTTGTATCCCGAAAACTTATCATCTTTCGCCTTTGTAACTGAGAGAGAAAATGAAAAGTCCGACATGGTTAGAGATGCACACCAGCTCAACACTTGTATAGCAGCAAGTATTTCTGGAATGCTTCCTAGCTGCCTGGCTCCAGGTTTATTCCTTAACCTCTCTGCCTCGGTTTTCTCATCTCTTAATTGGGGATAATAATAGTCTTACCCCGAGGGTGTTGTGAGAAGTAAGTGAATTTAAATATTCAAATTACTTAGAAAAATGCCTGGCACATAGTAGGCGCCATGTCCCTTCCTTCAACCACTGCTAGCTCTGTGATGATTATGGGTTGTGTGCTGGGCGCTGAGGAGGTTCGGAGTTGTGGAAATATGCCCCATCCCTCTGGTAACTTATAATCTGAAGGAGGAGATGGACACATCTGCAGCCAACTCTTCAAATCTAGGACTGTCTTATTTCAAGGTTCCATGATCGTAGAACTTGAAAGTTCTAAGACTTCCTATTTTTAAGATTCTCTGAATTCATGGTCCTTACATTCTGTGGGGCTTTGATTTAAGTTCTGCGATTCTCTGAGGTGATCTGAGGTGACAAACACTGGCCTGTTGTTCCCCACACCTGTATTTCTCGCCTCCTGGACTGTTGTTGCGGCCTCCCTGTAGTTACGGGTGGCCATGGAGCTGAATTCTGGCCACGGAAAGTGGGTGGAAGTGACGCGGGCCCTTGCCAGGCCCGGCTGTGAAACCTCCCCTGGACTCCTCCAGGTCCTTTCCTTCTCCCTCTCCTGACTGAATGGACAGAATGCCAAGGCCTATTGCCAACAGTGGGCAGGGCCACCGTGCAGAAGGAGCCCGAGTCCCTGAATGAACGTGTGAGAGGTGGTCCAATGGGCAGTGTGAGCAGGAGCAGATCTAGTGCGTAAGCCACTGAGATGTCAAGTTTCATCTCACTTGGCAGCTAGCGGTTTGGGGCAGATGAGAAGACAGGTGGGACCCTTCCTGATAGACCCTCCTTCCCGTCCTTTCCTTATTATCTGCCATCTGCATCAGTTCTTTGTCGTTGCTTTCTCCAGGACTGCAACTGGGTCACAGTGTCCCCAACATGCAGGTCCAGGACTGCCCCATCGGGAGCCACAAACTCAGCTGTTAGCAGGAGGGGATGTAAGACTGTCTGCTGAGATCATGCCCTGTGGTTTAGTTCCTGCCCCTCCTCACCCTGCAACAAGCATGGGAACCCCAGCTGGAGTTGATGTCATTGCTCTGACCGGGGGCCGTGGACCCCATCCCAGGGGCCGAGGACCCCATCCCATGGGCAGGCCCAGGCCTCTCATGCCAGCCCCATTTCATTTCTCTGTTGGAATGAGCAGGGCCCAGCTCCTTCCCTGGGCAGGCAGGAAGTGGGATCTCTGCTGGTGCTCTCATCTCTGTCCCCCGTTGTCCACACCTGTGCCACCTCCTCCCTCTTCTCTTTGTGTGGCTGCGAGGTGGGGCAGGCTGCTTCTCCCTGTCTGATAACCAGCCCCCAGCTCAGCCAGAATGTGGCCTGTTGACCCAGAGAGGAGAAGGAGAGGGAAGATTTTGCTTCAGTAGAATTGGCAATACAGTCTGTTCCTTGTCGAAGGAAACTTTCTGTGATTTATACTTAAATTTCACTGCAAGAGACTGTGTACTGAGCTTGCACTAGCCAGATACATAAATGGGCACACAGATAAGAGCCTTCGCTTCTGCCAGAGTTTGGCTCACAACCTGGGATCTGAATTTTAAAAACAGCCACATAAACGTCAGCAGTTAGGTTACAAAGATAGTGGGGGTCAGGAGAGAGGGAGGCAAATGGAAGACCCACCACTTTTCTATTTGGCTAGCTTGAACTCTGAAGCCACCTCCTCCAGGATGCCTTCCTTCATTCCCCCAGATGGAGTTAGCTGGTCCTTCCTAGGCCTCAGTTTTCTCATCTGCAAAAGGCAGACGCCTCTTCACAGGGCTACACTAAAGATTAAATGGGACACTATACCTAATACACTCAGACCAGGGCCTGGCCCTAGTGAGCACCAGTTCTATTAGCTGCAGCTCTTGGAGTGGGTATTGGTGTTAGGATAACCCATTAAGATTCCCATCTTCATGGAGATGCACTGACATTCTGGGGAAAAGACCAGTAAAGAAAACTCTAGCTTCAGGACCCCAATATTAAGGACTTGATAAAATGGGGACAAAGGATGCTCCTGGACTCTGGTGTTAGGATGTCCAGGAGGGGCAGTAACTGAGCTCACTTACCTATCTTCAGTGGAGGGAAGCACTTGTGAACAGGGACTTGAAATAGTCTTTCAACCCAGCCCTCCAGCAAATACTCATCCTGAGTTCCTAAAGAGAATGGAAATGGTGCTTAGTAGAAACCCAGACATGAAAACTAGGACAATTTAGAGGCCAGTTTACGCTTGAAGAAACTGCAGTTCAGAGAGGGAAAGTTACGTCCCCAAGGTCACACAGCCATTAACTGGCAGAGCTGGGATGGGACCTGCAATCTCCAGGTCTTTTCCTTGGTCTGGTCCATGGCCCACATGAGTGAGGACAGCAAGGGCGGAGGACTCAAGAGCAGCCCCCTAAACCCCCTGTTAGCCCAGCTGGAAAGCTCTGGATGCCACTGAACAGAAATCATGAGCCTCCCCAGGGGCCAAGAGAAGAAGCTTGGGTCTTGTGGATTCATCATTCCCTGCCCCTGGGATGGCCTTCTCCTCCAGCTGGCATGGCAGGGAAGCCAGCAACACCACACGTGATACCTGCTCCCTGCAGATTAGCGCATGTTTGCAAGGGCTGTACAACGTACACTGCACATTTGCTTTATGTAAACAACAAAATAAAAAGGCAGGCTCTGTCACCAGGCAGTTCTGCTGTCCTCTGGAGCAGGAGGCTTCCCACTGAAAGATGTTTAGGTACTAATGGATTCTACCTGAGTTGCCATCTAAACAGCAAACATCTTTGCAGCTGCATAAAATCTTTCCCATTTCAGGTGGGTGGTTGGGGAGATGCTGCGAGCTGGGTGGAGGTGGGCTTTATGGGCCATTATTTTTAGAACATGAGGCAGGCCTTAGACATCTGAGCGAGTGCGGATGTTACAGAGAGGTTTTTCAGGTTGGATACAATCTCAAAAATGGAAAGAGGCCAAAAGAGGTGGTGATTCTTTAATGGCAGAGCCTGAGATAAAAGGCTAATATATTGGTGTCACCTTTTTAACCTGAATTTTATAGCGATGAAATTTAGCATCCATCTTCCATTATATGTTGTCAACCTTATGGTTGTACCCGGAGTCTCACTGACTTCCTGACGAGCATGTCTGTGGGAATTGGCTCCAACACCTGTGTGTTAGAGGTGGTCTAAGTGACACAGGGCTTTGACGTTATGGAATGCATTTTGCTTTTTTTCTCTTCTTGTGGCTGCTGCAAAGTCAGCAGGTATGTGGACAGCTGACCTATGATTAACGGTGAGCTCGTGAATATGCTTGAGACAGGACTGTGACCAGAGAATAGGGTAGGAAAGACAGGGAGCAGCCAAGCCAACCCAAGGGACAGGAGGTTATGGGATGGACCCCAGTCATGTGATTGGAGGCAGCTCTGCAGAGGGAAAGGCACATGCTCCCTGAGACACAACTGGGTTTCTGTCTCAGATCTGCCACTTTTGACTGTGAGGCTGGGAAAGTCATTTCACTGCTCTGGGCATCAGATTTTTTACTGGGCAGCAAGTCATGATCTCTGCCTTAAAGGGATGACATGAAATAAGGAAAGTAAAGATCGGAACAACCAATGGGTGCTCCAGAAATGCTGGGTTTTATCCCCTCTGGTAACAGCTAGGTTTAATCTAGCTTGAGTGTACCGTATTTCTCTGTTTTCTTTCTCTCTCTGTGTGTGTCCACTGACGTAGAAGCCAGGCTGAGTAGAACAAAGATCGTTCCTCCCTCTTTGCTCAGTGTATAGCCCTGGCTTGTGGATACTGTGGGTCCTGTGTTCTACCGAACGTCTGGCTTTTTTAGGTTTGGAATATTGTGGTACAGACTATTTCCTGACAAGTATTACTTAAAATGTAAAAGACTCAGTGCTTGGTCCTTGACCCACAGTAGGTCCTCAGTAACTATCTTTGAGGGAATGTTACCTAATGAATCACCAACCAGTGCCTGTCCTCCAGGGGCTCCGTATTTAAGCTCCACACAGAGATCGTGTAGGGACCACCTGCCCCTGGAAGTGACTGAGCAGATACTAAAAACATTCTGGACTCAGAGAGCCCTTCAGGTTCCTCAGCAAAGGTTCTGCACCACATGCTGGGGCTAGGCTGAGCAAAGAGGGATGACTGATCTGAGGAGGTAGAAGTCTTCACAGAGGAGGTGACATTTGAACTGGTCTTGAAGATGCAGAAGAATTCTCCAGAAGGAGAAAGAGAAGAGTGCTGTGGGCAAGCGGCACCTGTAAAACCCAGAGGCGTGAAAGGTGAGTTGCAATTGTGACCCGAGTAGAACCTGAGAGCAAATCTGCAACCCCAGGGGCAGCCAATGCTGCAGACAGACAGAGTCCTGCCACCACTGAGCAGCAGCTAGGGATACTGCTCACCAGAATATTAGCTCGTATTTATTGAGCACTTAGTGTGTGCCTGACACTATAGGTGTTCTGCACTTATCAACTTCTTTCATCTCTATCAAGCTTATGAGGTAGCTGCTATCTGTCCATCTATCCCCACTTTAGAGATGAGGAAACTGAGGCCCACAGAGGCTAAGTAGTTCCTGAGGGTCACATAGCTAAAGGTGGCCAGCACCCTGTATCTCCCTTTCCTCCACTTCAGTGCACTGCCTTATTTGGTGTCTCCCATGACAGAAGTGTGCGGGCTACAGATCTATGATATGATAAGACCAGAATGAGCTGCTATTGTGGAAATCATTGTTCAGCTGGTAATAAGGAGGGGAGGGAAGAAGAAATCGCATGTGATGACAAGATGAAAAATAAGAGGCGGCTAAAATTAAGTACTGTTACTCACACACCTTGGTCCGCTCCCACACCTGTTTTTCTTCCTGTTTTCTTCCTTTTTTCTCCCTCCTAGTTTTTAGTAGGGCTGGTCATAGGTCACTGGTGATAAGAAACAGGGAGAATGACATTGTCCAGAGTGGCCTCCCTGCTGGCACTGACCCGCCAGTGACCCTGGCAACACCAACTCCCTGGTATAGGAGCCACTTTAATTTCCGTCTTCCTCCTTGTCTTTCTCCTCTGAAGCTAGACTTTAAATTATATCCACCCCCTCGCCTGTCACTTGTTAAAGACACTGGGGATCAGGAAGTTTGTCAATAGGTGTGGTGGGTTGGGGTGGCTGTGAGATGGAGAGGAGGGATGAGGGAATTGGAGGGGAAAGGAGTGGGAGAGGGAAGGATGGAATGGTGGAGGAGGGAGACGGAAGAAGAAGAAGAGAAGGGAAAGGAGGAGGAGGAAGAAGGAGGGGAAGGGAGGCTGTCAGATCGATGGTGCCCTGAAAACTCTCTTCTCCATGCCTGTCTGTCTGCCTCTGGGAGTTCAGTAGGTGAGAATTTTCCTCCAGGTCCATAAACCTCAGCGCCAGGTAAAGGCCTGGTGCTGGACACTGGGAATCAGCTCGTGTGGGTCTGAACAGAGTTGTCACTGCCAGTGACTGCGTTGAAGTGAAGTGAATGGAAACACTCATTGGAAGGGGCTGGAGTGTGGTTGGTGACTGGGGTGGGGGGTGGAGGGTGAGGCTCAGCCTCAGACTTTAGAGAAGGTATGGCCCAAGGGAGGGGTGAGTGGTGATGGGTTTTAGACTCCGGCACACTTGTATTCAGATCCCAGCTGTCACTCACTAGCTGTGTTACATGGGCCAATCACCAAGTCTCTCTGGGCCTCAGCTTCCCTTAGGGCTGTTGTGAGGTTTACATGATGTAAATTGTACAAAGTACCTGGCACATACAAGTTCCTTTCTTTTTCTCTACTGAGTAGTAACTACCTGTGTGACTCTGGGCATAACATGCCACTTCCCCAAACTTCAGCTTCTTGATAAAATGGGAGAAATAATGAACTGTCTCTTGTGCCTACCTCACAAGATCAAGGTGAGGACTAGATGACACAAAGAGTACTTAGCTGAAATGATGGGAGAAGTAATTGAAGTTGGTTGTGTTGCTTCCATCTGAAATCATTGTTCTGAGTGCTCTGGTTATAGAGCCATAGGACTGGCTCTACTCCTGCTTGACTGTGTCCCTGAAAAGCTAAGTGTTTGAAGTAAAACGCAATTACTCTGTGGTAATGGAGGCTTTTAGGGTGTTGTCATGTTCTGCATTTTGATCTCAGAGCTGGTTACACAGGCAGGGGCTTTGTGAAAATTCATTAAGCTCTACACTCATGACTAGTGCACTTTCTGTGTGCTGTATTTTATACAACAGTAAAAAGTTTACTTAAAAATATTTGTGTACCCTGTTGGTGGGAATGCAAGTTGGTGCAGCCACTTTGGAAAACAGTGTGGAGATTCCTTAAGAAATTAAAAATAGAGATACCCTAGGACCTTGCAATTGCACTACTGGGTATTTACCTCAAAGATACAGATGTAGTGAAAAGAAAGGTCATGTGTACCCCAATGTTCATAGCAGCAATGCCCCCAATCGCCACACTGTGGAAAGAGCCAAGACATCCTTCAACAGACAAATGGATAAAGAAGATATGGTCCATATATACAATGGAGTATTATGACTCCATCAGAAAGCATGAAGACCCAACTTTTGTATCAGCATGGATGGGACTGGAAGAGATTATGATGAGTTAAATAAGTCAAGCAGAGAGAGTTATCATATGGTTTCACTTAACTTGTGGAGCATAAGGAATAACATGGAAGACATTAGGAGAAGGAAAGGAAAAGTGAATTGGGGGAAATCAGAGGGGGAGACAAAGCATGACTCTGAGAAACAAACTGAAGGTTTTGGAGGGGAGGGAGGTGGGGGGGATGGGTGAGTCTGGTGGTGGGTATTAAGGTGGGCACATATTGCATGGAGCACTGGGTGTGGTGCGTAAACAATGAATCTTGGAACACTGAAAAAAATGTTTTTGTACGCTGATTGCATTTTTATTTCTTTAGGTTTTTTCTTTTTTTGCTGATTGCATTTTAAATGACACTAATAAATTGTTAAAATTGTAAGGTAGGTTAAGGGTATTTGTTTAAAATGGAGAAAGAATTCTTATTTTTTAGATACATGTTGAAATATTTAGGGATGAAATGAATGGAATTTGATTTAAAACAAGAGTTGGGGAGAGGGTGAATGGGTAAGAATATAGATGAATCTAGACTGGCCAATGGTTGTTATCTGATGATGCCAGGAGATAGGTACATGAAGTTTCACTCTATTCCCTATTTTTGTATATTTTCAAAAATTTTCATAATAAAAATATTTTTAATATATTGAGGGATTTGTATACACCATGACAAGGTGGAATTTGTCCCAGGTATGGAAGGCTGGTTCAACACTCAAAAAAATCAATTAATATAATCCATCACATTGACACCAAATTAGAAAAATCACATGATCCTATCAACAGATGTAGAAAAAACATGACAAAATCCAACACTCATTCATAATAAAACTCTCAGCAAAGTAGGACTCCAGGAAAATTCCTCAACTCAATAAACTCACTTTTATTCAGCATAGTACTGGAAGTCCTAGTCAGAACAAATAGTTAAGAAAAAGAAATAAGAGTCATCCAAATCAGAAAGGAAGAAGTAAAATCTTCTCTGTTTGCAGATAACATTATATTACATACAGAAACTGCACAAAAAAATTGTTAACACCAATAAATGTCATAAAGTTTCAGGATACAAAGTTAATACCCCCAAATCAGCTGTGTTTCTACATACTAACAATGAAACTTCAGAAAGAGCAATTAAGAAAACATTCTCATTTACAATAGCATCAGAAAGAATGAAATACTTAGAAATAAATTTGACCAGGGAAGTGAAAGATCTGTGTACTGAAAAATATAAAACAGAAATGAAAAAAACTGAAGGCATGATAAAGGGAAAGATATTTTGTATTCATGGGTAGGAAGAATTAATATTGTTAAAATGTCCGCACTACTCAAAGTGATCTGCAGATTTAATGCAATCCCTATCAAAGTTCCAGTGTCATTTTCCTCAGAAATCGAAAATAAACAATCCTAAAATTCATACGGAACCACAGAAAAAACCCTGAATAGCCAAAGCCATCTTTTTTTTTTTTTTTAATTTTATTTACTTGACAGAGAGAGATCACAAGTAGGCAGAGAGAGGGGGAAGCAGGCTCCCTGCTGAGCAGATAGCCGGATGAGGTCTTCAATCTCTGGACCCTGAGATCATGACCTGAGCCAAAGGCAGAGGCTTAACCCACTGAGCCACCCAGGTGCCCTAGCCAAAGTCATCTTGAGAAAGAACAACAAAGTTGGAGGCATCACATTTCTTGATTTCAAACTATATTACAAAGTTATTGTAATCAAAACAGTGTGCTATTTGCATTAAAAACAGACACATAGATCAATGGAACAGAATATCTCTTTGAGATAATGATTCTGTACCCTTTGGATATATACCCAGAAGTAGAATTGCTGGGTCATATAGAAGTTCTATTATTAATTTCTTGAGGAATCTTGTTTTCTTGTTTTCCATAGTGGCTGTACCAGTTTACATTCCCACCAACAGTGTATAAAGCGTTCCCTTTTCTCCAAATCTTCACCAGCATTTATCTCTCCTCTGTGTGTTTTTTTTTTTAATTTAAATTCAGTTAGCCAACATATAGAACATCATTAGGTTCAGATGCAGAGTTCAGTAGTTCATCAGGTGCTCATTACTTCACGTGCCCATTACCCAGTGGTCATTACATCACGTGCCCTTCTTAATGCCCATCACAGTTACCAGTTACCCCACCCTCCCACCCACCTCCTCTCCAGCAGCCCTCAGTTTCTTTCTGAGTCTCTTGAGGTTTGTCTCTCATGGTTTGTCTCCCTCTGATTTCTCCCCATTCCATTTTTCCCTCCCATCCCCTATGATCTTCTGTGCTGTGCTGTTTCTGATATTCCTCATATGTAGCTCTTGTCTTTTTGTTAATAGCCATCTTGACAGGTGTAAGGTGATAGATACCTCATTGTGTGTTTTCACACACCACTGCCACCCCGCCCCCGGCAAAGTTAAAAATGTGAGTGAAAACTTAGAGTGAATCCTTTCACGATTTATGTGTATATCAACTCATCACATTTTATACATTAAATATATTACAATTTTATTTTTCAATTATACCTCAATAAAGCTAAAAAAAAACTTTAAAAGGTTAAGAAAAAAATACAGTATATATGAATTACCTAAAACTGTTCTTGGCTCAAAAACATTAGTTACAAGAGGCATACAGTGTAGTGGTTGAAAACTTAAGCTCCACAGTTGGACTTCCTGGGGACAGTTCTGGCTTTGTCATTTATAACTGTTGGACAAGATACAGATTCTCTCTGGATGCCTCAGGTTAACATGAGACAGTATAGGCTGGGGAAGTGAAGCCTTGGGATTTGAAAGATACCCACTCTGGACTGGGCTGCTCTGCTTCACTCCTTGTATCATTGGAGTCCTGGCCAGAGGACAGAGGCAAGAGAAGCAGGGTGAAGCGGGGAGGAAAAAGATAGCATTAATTAAGATCCACTGTGTTCCATATTCTTTCATCTATTCAATAAGAATCTAATAGAGTACTTATCATGTGCTAGGAGGCACCCTAGTTGTAAACAAGGTAGAAGACAGCCTTCAGGAGTTTGCATTCTTATGGACAACATGCAAGTGAACAGATAAATAGGGTGATTTCAGATTGTGGTTACCCCTTGGAAGGGACTAGAACACCATCTCTGGTTTGGGTGGTCAGGGAAGCCCACCCTGGAGAGGTTGCATCTGAGATCTGAAGGGTCATGAGGAGAAGCCAGCCCTGTGAAGATCTGGGGGCAGATCATTCCAGACCCTGGCTTAGAACTTGCTTATATTATCTCATATAATCTTCACAATAGCCTCAGATATAACATCCCCTTCTGTAGATGAGAAAAGTTGACACCAACAGGTCACTTGTATGGAGAAAGTAGTAGAGACAAATTGAGCCCAGGTCATCAGAAACAAATTGTTGGGTTGTATTTTCTGAGGAAAATAACAGTCCAGCATTTTAGCTCATGGAAATAAATGATTAAACTGGCAATACTTGCAAATGATGCAGTCTTAAAAACAATTCTCTCCTAAAAGGGTCTTTAGGGCAGATTTCCTCCTTTGCCTGAGCTGCTTCTCAGTCTGGAACTTCTTTCCTGATTTTCTGGACCCATCTGTACCCTCCCACCCCTCAGGGCCTAACTCCAGTTCCACTCCCCAGGAAACCTGCCAGGAGGACTCCAAGCCCAGGACATGCCTTCCGGAGAGGGAAAGAGCTTTGTCCAGGTCACTCAGCTGCAAAGGGGTGTCAGAGCCGGAAGGACAGATATTGAGCAAGCCCGAGGAACATGTAGGGTGCTCTGAGAATGAGGATCCCAAGCCCCAGGGTGATCTAAAACCAAATGCAGCCACTCACCTGGGGCTGACGGAGAAAAGTGCCAGACAGAGATTCCAATCAGTCTTCCTTGTGCCCTTAGGAGCACTCCGAGCGACTCTGTCCTGGTTCACTCTGGGGCCTCATGGGCAGCTGTGCTCTTCCTTCTGCAGGCCTTGGTTCCTGCCCCTCTCTCTCCCAGCTGCTGGGATTTCTTTCTGGGAGGAAGGAGTGTTTTTTTGGTTTTGTTTTGTTTTTTGTTTTTGTTTTTTTTTCAGAGATGACTCTATTCTTGTGGCCATAGATTACTTCTGACACCTAATTACTGTATATCATCATGCCATAAAATGATGATTGGAGGTGTCTCTGTCCCAAATTTGCGCTCATAAAATTCGTGTTCTTTTTGTTTTCCTCCTGCATTTGTCTGGGAGAAAAGACAGGCAAATTTATTCTAACTTTTCATAGGAACTTTAAAGCATGGGAACAGAGGAGTTTAGAGGTGGGTGGTTTTAAAAATACCCTGCAGAGGCGGGAGGCCCCAGCCATACTGATTTTGCGTGGCCTGGGGAGAAAACGAAGACCTTGGTGAAGACATTGACTGCTAACCTGAATTTCTCTGCCTTTGCTGGCCTGGCGAAAACCCCATCTCCATCCTTTCTTCCTTTCCCGTGCCCTGCCATCCTTACTGCCACACCCTCCCAGTTGGGTCTGTCTAAGGAAGCACTGGAATACGGTGGGCAAGATTCCCCTTTCAATGTCACCTTGACTTGACTTAACTCTCCCCTCTGCCATTGGCCAGCCCTGTGACCTTGGGTAAGCTGTGCCCCCCCTGGAGTCTTGGTTCCATCACATGTAAAACAGGGAGTAACAAATACTACCTTTACCCGGCAAGGCTGCTACGAGGATTAAAAATAGAACAATCCTAAAGATAAAGTACCTACTGAGGGCTGGCACAAAAGAGAGGCTCAACAAATATTGCTCCTTTTTCTTCCCTTGAAAGTTCTCCTGCCCTGTAAGAGGGCCCGGAAGTCCTAGAGTCACTCCTAACCTTATTAAAATTCCCCTTCTACAAGCTCAGGCTGCGATCAGGAGCCAGTAGGAAAGCATTCTGACTAAACTGGTTGGCAACAGGGGAACGTGGTATCCATTTAGCCCTCCATGAGGCATCAACAAGGATATTTGGAAAGAGTAATCTTATCAGTGGGAAGAAGCAGAAAAGCCAATCTGTCCCATCACCCTCCCTGCACAAGGACACCTTCGACAAGCTCCCTGCTGCCTCTGAAAGGGGTTGGTCCTCTCCACGTGAGGTATCCCGTTTAGAGTTCACCTCCCTGAGGCCTCATACCAGAACCCTAACTCTCACAGAGCATATATATCCTCTGGGTCGTGAGAGTGGGACTTTGAACCAAGATGACTTGTCTTGTATATCGAAGCCAACCTGAAGGTAATTCCTGGACTTAGATGGGGGACTTGAGGACTTCCAGGCAGGTATGGAGGCCACAGCTGTCATCCTTTACCCCATTTCACCTGTGCCGGCCAAATACCTCACCTCTCAGACTCAGCTCATCTGAGTTCCTTCCTCAGTCCTGGCTTGAGGTATTTGTTTCTACTCTGGGATCTCTATGTCCTGGACTCCTGCCTCCTATCTAGCACTTTTCTCTGTCAGCCCCAAGTCACTGGCTGTGTTTGGGTTTGGGCCACCCTCTGGCCTAGGATCCTCTCGGTACCCTAAATGTCTGTCAGGCTTATTCAGCATGTCTCCTTCTAGGCTGGCAGCTTCATGCAGGCAGTGGTAGGGTCAGCCTGCCCACTGCTGTAGCCAGGGCATCTAGGACTGTGCCTAGCAAACAGCAGGTGCTCAGCGAACAATCAAGGGAATCAGACTTACCACGTGCCAGGCACCATTCTGAGTACTTTACATATATCAGCTCATAATATCCTCTCAACCATACTATAATGTGGGCACTGTTATCATCCCAGTGTGGTATGGCAATTAAGTAGTGATCCTGGAGCTAGATTACCCAGATTTTTGAACTAGCTCCACTGCTTATCTTCTGTGTGACCTTGGTTAAGTTACTTAACCTTTCTGTGCTTCATCGTTAAACGGGGATAACTGTACGTACCTCATAATAGGGTTGCTATATAGTTAAATGAGTTCATACACAAAGAGTGTATATATATCAGGAATTAGCCCCCCCCTTTTAAAAAATATTTTATTTATTTATTTGACAGACAGAGATCACAAGTAGGGAGAGAGGCAGGCAGAGAGAGGAGGAAAACAGGCTCTCTGCTGAGCAGAGAGCCCGATGCGGGGCTGGATCCCAGGACCCTGGGATCATGACCCAAGCCGAAGGCAGAAGCCTTAACCCACAGAGCCACCCAGGGGCCCCAGGAATTAGCCCCATTTTGGTGGCAAAAATGGAGATGTGAGTTTTGGTAACTTATGCAAGGTCACACTGATGAGAAGGGGCAAAGGTATGACTTAAACCCAGGCAGTGGGGCTCTGGAGTCAAGGCTCTTAACCACCTCACCATGCTGCTCTTATTGCAGAGGAATTTGAAGACCTGGCTCCCTCTGGAAGCACAGCAGAGGTCTCTCCTCATGTGAAACCTGCAACTACGAAGGGCATTTAGGCCTCTTCTGCGGGCTCAGGCCCCCGTGTGGGCCTGTTTTCACGGTGTGAGCGCAGCGCCAGGCACTCCTGGCGGCCAGTCGGGGTGGTGCCGGTCCCGGCGCAGCGACCCTCCCTTCGGCCAGCAGGGGTCAGTCGCGGCCGCAGTTGGCGCCTCCCGGGAGCCTCAGAGAAGCGCGGAACGCAGCCCGACACTGGGCGCGGGAAGGACCCTTCGAGGTCATATGCCCCGAGGCTGGACCCAGGCCCCCGGGAAGGGTGGAGGACCCACCCAAGGTCGCCCAGGAGTCCGTGCCAACAGGGTGGGACCCGAACTCCCTTTGTCCCTGGCGTTTTCCCAAAGCCCAAGAGGCCAGTTCAAGGGGCTGTAGAAACCAGGGGTCTGCGCCCCTGAAAGGTTCCACAGGAGGTCTGGGTCCCTGTCCCGGTTGTACCAGACGTGCTATGTGACCTTGGGCAGGTCGTCAACTCTAGTTCTAGCGTCCGTACAAGGAGGAGGCTCTGGCCGGCGCGTCCTGTGATTTTAGAGAAGGATCCTTCTGTTATTATAGCGCTGCCCGGCCATAGGCTGTTCAGAGTGGGCCAGACCGGGTCGAAGCCTGTCCTGATTGCCACGCGGGCCCGGTCCTAACCCTTCCCAGAGGACCGCTGAGGGCCGGCCGGGAGCAGAGCACCCGGCGTCCGGCAGGGGGCGCTGCTGCACCGCGCGCGGCTTCCCCGCGTGTCCTCTCAAGGACGGTGTGGACGCGGCGGGCGGTACAGGGGTCGTGGCTGGCAGAGTCCGGCAGCGCCACCACTGCGTGGACGAGTTCGGAGACACGATCTTCGGCGACGAGGGTGGAAGCGAGTCATCAGCACCCTGCTGGCCTTTAGGGAGTTTCTGGTCCTCCGTGTGTGGGTGGGGACTGGGCTGGGGGGTGTCTCAGCAACCAGCGCTGGGAGGTCTGGCCTCATTGCGTGACCTTGAGAGGTCACTGCCCCTGTCTGGGCTTCCGTTTCTTGCCTCTGCAAGGGAGTTTCTTGAAGAAGCGGAGGAGACACACATGTGAAAGTGCTTTAAGTAACCCGAGGCCCAGGCCAGGTGCAAGTCGAAAGGCTTTTATTGAAAAATGGCTCACTCAATCCACCTCCCACCTCCCACCTCCGCAGCCTGGTATCAACCAGTTTAGCTTTTTAACTTGTATTTTCTGATGTTTACCTACATAATTAAAAGTCATATGCTTATACTGCTATTTCTTAATTTACCAACTTCAGGCATCTGTTGTCTTCCTGTTGAAATAAAGGGGTTAGCTATATTCCAGCCCCATCCTCCTGCCCAGTATATCTGGAGCACTATTTTTAGGTAACTCAGTGATCAGCATTCCTATTAAGTAAATGTGGCTCTTTATTTCCCCCAAAGCCTGTCAGAACTGCCCTCCACCTCTCTTACCCCACAAAAGTTCTGTTGCAGTCCGTGGTCTGTTTTGGGCTTCCTTTTCCCAGGGGTGTTCCCTCCCATACCACACTGCCCAGCTGTCTGGGGTAGCTCTCTTCTCCAGGGCTTTCTTCCATGTCCTTGTTTCTTGGTCCTCTGTCTCTGTTAGCTTTACTCTCTGCCTTTGGAAATTCCAGTTGCTTCCTAAGAAATTGGTCAGAGGTGGGACATTACTGTATATGCAGACATTGTATTCTACCCTTGTATTTGGTCAATAATTCAGCTAGCGTAGAAGTCTGGGTTGGAAATTATTCTCCTTTAGAGCGTCCATGTTCTGCTCCACTGTCTTCTGCCCTTATGGTTACCGTTCAGAAGCTTCATGCCTTGTGATTTCTGTTTACATGTAACTGTGTTCCATCTCTCTCTCTTTCTCTCAGTATTTTAGGATTTTCTCTTTGTCCTTGGAATTCTGGAATTTCAAAATCCATGTGACATGTTGGTGACTTTTGTCATTTATTATGCTGGGACCCAGAGGGGCCTTTGCAACCTGGAGATTTGTGTCCTTCAGTGCCATGCAATTAAAAAAAAAATTCTTTAAGAACTGTTTCTTTCTGTGTCCTCTCTGGAACGCCTATGAGGTAGATTCTGGACCTCCAGGATTGATCCTCCAGGTCTCTTTTCTTTTCCCCTTGTTCTTATCTTTCTGTTCTACTCTCTAGATTATTTCATTAAATTAATGTTTCGTTTCTTCTATGGAATTTTTTATTTCAGATACCATATTTTTTTAATTTCCAAGAGTTCTTATTTGTTCTCTGCTTCCCCTTTCCTCCCACCCCAACACAGATAACAGCCTTTTTATTTATCTCTTTGAGGATATTACTTAGTGACTCCCCCTCCTGTGCTCTTACTATCTCTGTCTCCTCCAGTTTCTCTGTTTGGCTGGTTTATTGTGGTCTGTCTTTGGCTCTGTGTCCTTCTTCATGGTCGAGGGTTCTCTGATATTCAGTGGTCCTAGGCTTTTTTCCCTAATTGAGGATAAGGGTCCAAGAAGTTGACTGGCATTGAGTGTGCTGGGAAGGCAGGTGGGTCAGTTTCTCTTTAGGTGGGCTAAGCAGGGCCTGGTCTTTTGGTTGAGGGACACATATTTATTAACAAGGGGAGTTCTTTTCCCTGTAGTAAGGTAGGATGAATGTGGTTAAGAGAATGGATATGGTTAAGAGGATGGATTCTGGAGCCAGACTATCTGGATTTGAATTCCAGCTCTGCCACTTAGTAGCTGTATGACCTTGGATAAGTCTCTTCATCTCTCTGTGCCTCAGTTTCCAACTGTAAATTAGACCTAATAAGAGTATTATCCTATGGGCTGTTGAGTTCATATACATAAACTCTTAGCCTGGAACAGAGTGAAGGTTTGGGGGTCACTATCTACAGCCACATTCTAGGGAAGAGGGCTGTGGGGTCTAACTGTTCCCTAGGCAGATTTTCAGGACAGATTAGTGGGGGCAGATTTTCAGCCCTTTCCAGCCTCAAAATTTAATCTCCTACCACCTCCACCCCCTTCCCACCTCACTGGTACACCTTCTGCAGATCTTATCTAGGTCAGTGAAAACTAGTCCAAGTTTAGTTAATTGAAAAAATTATTTCAAGTGAGAAATCATTAAAAAATGAAACACATGAGGTGCCTGGGTGGCTCAGTCAGTTAAGTGTCTGCCTTCAGCTCAGGTCATGATCCCAAAGGCCTGGGCTTGAACCCCAGGTCGGACTCTTTGCTCAGCAGGGAGTCTGCTTCCCCATCTCCATCTGCCTGCTGTTCTCCCTGCTTGTGCTCTCTTCCTGTCTCTCTGTCAAATAAATAAATAAAATCTTAAAAAAAATGAAATACAACATTGCAAACATTTTATTTTAACTTAAAACCTATAGATGCTTATTCCTCTTTCTTTGAGTATGGGTCTGTTAACTGGAATTCTATGAGGTCTTTCTTGCACAAACCTCAGTGAAAAGCATTATCTGTCATTTTCTGGTTCAACTTTACTTTATAGTACAGCTAGCACTTAAAGGAACTTATGGAATGATCTGAATACAGATTCCTTCTAGATTTATATCATTTCCTCCCAATCTGTTACAATTGCTTCTCTGTAACTCATCTAAACATTTTTTAATAACAATCTGCCTTCACTGAGTATTTCAACTTAGTTTTCATAAAACAACTCCCTTTTTGCAATCATATTTTATTGGTTTATTAATATTGAATTGAATCACATAATTACAAAAACAAGTATAACTGACATAAACAGATTTGGGAATAAGCAATTGTTTCTGGGAAAGCAGACAAGTTAACTAGAGGTGATGTATATGGTCATTTGCAGGAACATCCTACCAGACAAGGGTTTCTAGCCCATGAAGTTTGTACAGAGAATGGTGAGTGTGACTGTTCTAAGTGTCCTCATTGGGTGGTGGAGCATGAGAGCTTAGGTTGTGTTGTGGATTCTAGCATTCTGCCAGATAAGTGCCACTCACTTCTCCATCCTCTTTCAATCTTAAAGAAATTTGTTGAACTCTCTCAACCACTAGTGACTCCTTTTCCTATCTTTCTATCCTCTGGGTTCTTCTCTTTTCCTTACTGTCATTTTAAGGCGATAAAGTATAGAGAGGGAGAAAAGATAAGCATTAAAGTTCAAACTGCCATTTTTATCTAGACAATTCTCTTATTTAAGACTCTCAACATCCAGAGAGAAGCAGACCCTATTTTTATCTCCACAAAGGTCACGCAGCTATCACTGACAGAAGCAAGTTTCAAACTCCGATCTGTCAGAGGCTGTAGTGGATACTGTGGTGCTGAGCCCAGATCCCCTCCCTAGAGTTGACACACAATCCCCTTGCTGCTGGGAATATTGGTTGCTGGTAGCTCGCCAGAAATTGCCATTGGTTATAGGAACTGCTTTGTCCTACCATATGTTTCATCCTGGTGATTGTTCTGGCCAATGACTGGCTGATGGAGGAATGTAAAAGCTCAACCCACTTTCCTCAATTTGGAACAATTCTGAGGGGCCATCCCAGCTTCAAAGCTCTTTGTGGGATCAGCTGCAATTCATTGCAGGTCAGCTTGTCCCTCTGTGTAGTTATAGGTGTGACACCAGAGAGCACTCCCCAGTAAGATTTCTGCATACAACTCCTCACTTCAGAGTCTGTTTCTAGAAGCCCAATGTAAGGCAGAGGCAGTGGTCCTTGATCTTTTGCCGCCTCTTCAGGTAGTGGAAACCCAGAGCTCCCAGGCCATCTTGGGGCAGATTTATCAGCACAAGGAAAACTGGTCTGAGGATGGTTGTTGTCTGTAATGCAGTGGGAGCTGATGTTCCTGCAGGAGGGGCATGGGTGGCATGTCCTCTGGTGTGGCTGGAGGGCAGGGCAGTCGGTGCATGGCACATGACAAGGCTGAGCAGGCAGACGCCATGCAGGTCCAGGTCCTAGAGGGATTTGCAGTCAGTGGAGAGTCATAAGAGTGTTTTACTCAGGGAGTGACATGATCAGATCTGGGACTGACTAAGATGAACTCGGTCCCAGGATGAATAGTAGGGGGTCAGGTGGGAGCAGGAAGGGCAGTGTGGAGGCTGCTATGGTGGTCCAGGAGAGAGAAGATAAAGCCTAGACCAAGGCAGTGAGGATATAGAGATGGTTTTTAGTGAAGAACTACTTCCCACCCAGCACTCCAGTCCCTACTACCTGCTCTTTCTTTGTACTTTCTAATGTGCCACACCATTAACTTACTTGTTATGGTTATTCTCTGTCTCCCTCCACTACAATGTAAGCTCCACAGGGCAGGGATTTTGTCTGTTTTGTTCATTGACATGTTCTTAATAATAGAAGAGTGCCTGGCACATGGCAGGTGCTCAGTAAATAATGGATGGATCCTTGTGAGGTGTGGGGGATTGGGGCATGGCATCAATTTGGTCCCTTGGCTCCTGCCTGGGTGCTTGGATGGATGGTGGGGGTTTCCCAGTATGAGGTGAGGAGGAAGGGTTTCATTTTGTAGGTGCTGAGGGACAGGGATGGGAGGTGGAGAGAGTTTCAAGTGTTGATGTCCAGCAGATCTCACTTCCCTTAGACTTGAATTGTTCAGTATTGCTAGGAGCTATGATTTTCTAGGGTTACCAGAGGGCTTGGGGGTGAAAAAGGGCTTCAGTAGGTTCCTAATTTAAAATGTTACTTATCTTTTGCCTCCCTAGCCTAGTACCTCTCAGCTGAGAATCCCCAGCCCTGAGTTCTTCTGGTGGCTGTAGCATGAATGAGTCTGTGTTTGGTAGGTCACTTCAACTCTTTGAGCCTCAATGTCCCTCTGTCAGGTGAGGTGAGCCCTCCTGGTCCACCTGTCAAGGTGTCCCCCCTTCTCTGATGGTGTCCAAGATACCAAATGCTGTGTCACATTTGAGTCACCATAGGAATGTGGAAGCTGTCACGTATATGGAACTAACTTATGGCCAGGAAACTTAGGGCAGAGATAAACACTTGCTTTCCTGGATAGGAAGCATAAAGGATGGAGCTGTCCATGTTTGTTTGCTTAGCTTTGATGTTTTTCTTAAATGATCCAGAGATGCTCTTTCCAAGATGAACTGATTTCTGATGAATGTTGAAATGAGGGAGTGTGGCATCTCAAAGACAACATGTGCAAAACTCAGCTCATCACCGTTCTTGCCAAACTGTTTCTCATGCTACCTTAAGGGCATCACCATCTTCCACCTGAATGATTATAACCTCCTCCTGCTTCTTCATTACCTTTCTTCGTTGTTGTTGCTGCTTGGAAAGATCTTTATTTTGCCTTTGCTCTTTGCAAGAAGTTTTATTATGGTAAATTCAAACTCCTACAAAAGTAGAATAATATACAAGAGAATAATGAACTCCCATGTACCTATCACTCAGCTTCAACAGGTGTCAACTCATGATCTACCTTGTTTCATTTATTCCCACCTACTCTCTCCACCCTACCATGCCCCAGATGATTTTAAAGAAAATTGTAGACAGCATGTCATCACGTGTATGAGTTTAAGGTTGCATTAAAATAACTAAGTATAAAAATAAGCCAATCACAAAAAGACATTGTATGATTCCTCTTATATGAGGTACTTAGCCCAAATCATAGGGACAGAAAGCGATTGAATGGAGGTGCCAGGGCTGGAGGGTAGGGATGGTGAGTTATTTAATAGGTAGAGAGTTTCAGTCTTACAAGATGGAAGGAGTTATGGAGATGAGCAGTGGTGATGGTTGCACAACATTATGAATGTGTTTAATACCACTATGTTAAGGATGGTTAAGTTGGTGAATTTTATGTCATGTGCATTATTCCACAATAAAAAATTGGAAAAATACATAACTATAATGTCATTACCATACCAAAGAATATAATGATAAAGTATTTTTTTATTTTTATTTTTATTTTTTCTATAATTTTTAAAAAAGATTTTATTTATTTATTTGACAGAGATCACAAGTAGGCAGAGAGGCAGGCAGAGAGAGAGGAGAAAGCAGGCTCTCCACGGAGCAGAGAGCCCGATGCGGGGCTCGATCCCAGGACCCTGGGATCATGACCTGAGCCAAAGGCAGAGGCTTTCACCCACTGAGCCACCCAGGTGCCCCCGATAAAGTATTTAATATCATCAAATACATAGTGTTTAAATTTCCTAGGTTAATTCATAATTTAATTTATTTTACACTTTGTCTCAGAATCTGAATAAGTTCCTTATGCTTTAATTTGGCTACTGGTGTCTTTTAAGTCTCTTAATCCATAAGGTACATCCTCCTCTTATTTCTCCTCAGCTATATATTTGTTGAAGAAACTGGGTTGTTCGTCCTGTTGCCCACACCTAGACTTTGCTGATTGCATCCCATGGTGTCATTTGATATGTTCATCTGACCCCTGTATTTCCTGGATATCAGTTGTTAAATCTAGAGCCCTCATTGCTTTTATTTGTGAGCAAGAACAGTTCAGAGGTTGTGGGGTAAACTTTTATCACGAGGCACACAAATGTCTAATTGTTGTGTCTCTTTTTGTTGTTAGCAGTCATCCAGCATCATTGCCTAGATCAACTGCTTCTTCAGAGTTTGTACAACAGTTCTATCACTTTTTGTTCTTTAGCTGGACTTCTATAAAGATTAACATCCTCTCATTAACTCTTTGGATATACCAAAGTATGGTTCGTACAGGAGAGGCAGGATAAGTGCTTGATTCTTTCCATTTATATTCGATTTTTAAAATAGTGAGTTGGTTCCTTGGCATTACCCAAAGGTGACCAATGAGATAACTTTGTATCATTATGTACTCATAGATTTAAATAAGCATGATGTTTTTCAAACCATTTTAGTTTTTATCTTTGCTGATGCTCAGATGATCCCATCCCATCTTTGGCTAATGGGAACCTGTTCAGCTTGGGTCCTGAGTTCTTTTGACAGTGGCATCAGAAGTCTTTGCTAACTTCCCTGCTTTCTCAGATGACAAGACGTTCCATTTAGTATGTTTCCTGACCAGACCTGCAAACAGCCATTTCTTCAAGAGCTTGGGGTAGAAAGGGCTTCAATAATTCCTGGTTTAAAATACAACTTGTCTATTGCCTCCGTTTCTTTTTAATGGGAAATGGCCACAGTCTGGGCACTAGGGGTTACATTATTTTTAATATTATGTTTAATATTTATTAAAAAGTATGTACAACATACATAATTATGAAACATCATAATAAAATAGCTACTCTTCAGCCCCTACCCAGCTTAGAACTGGAACATAAGCAACCTCAGTTCATCTTGTGTGTGTTCCTACTTTATCTCAGCCCTCAGCCTCCTTCTAAGTGGGTGGATTGTGTATTTATCATTTTCTTGCTTAAAAAAAGTTTTATCACATATGTGTATGCCCTTAAATATACATGTTTAGTTTATAGTTTGTTTTTGAGCTTTATAAGAGTGATATCATAAAGTATGTTCTGTGACTTGCCTTGATTTTACTAAATGTAAATAAAAATAAATCTTAGAAATATCCTTTGTTCTTTTAAAGCTATAATGCATTTATTTTCAATGATATACAATTCACTGGGTGACTGCATCATAATGTTTTTTATCCATTCTCCTGTGGGTGGACATTTGAGTTCCTCATGTTTTTGTTATTACAGATATTTTGCTAAGATAATGCTATTGTGGGTATTCTTTTTTGTGTCCCTTGTGCACATGTGCCAGAATCTAAGGCAGTAGTTATCAAACATTTTAGTCTCAAGATTCCAAAGAACTTTACTTTGTGTGAGTTATAGCTATAGATATTTACTATATTAGAAATTAAAACAAAAATATAACCATTTTATTTATTAATTAGTTCATTTCAAATGCAGTAACAAACTCATTTTATGTTAACATAAATCACATTGTTTAAATGAAAAATAACTGTATTTTCTGGGATAAATTAAGTGAGAAGAATGACATTATTTAAATTTTTGTAAATCTCTTTAATGCCTGGCTTAAAAGAAGATAGCTGCTTCTGGGTTCAATCTGTTATGACAACTTACATCATGCAGTCTGAAAAACTCCACTGTATACTCCTGACATGAGCATGAAAAAGTCATATAAAGACTTTCAAATATAATACAAAAGTAGTTTTGACCTCTTAGATCCCCTGACAAAGTCTCAGGGTCCCTGGACCACACCTTGAGACTTACATTTTGTTGCAGGCTGGAATAATCAGTTGAGGGCCTGTGTAGGTTCTGACTAGAGGGTCCTACCTCGTGCAGGTGAAGGAGCCCTCCCCATGGCCCAGCCCAGTTCTCAGCACTGGGTTTGGGGTCTAAGATGCATTTAAAAATCAGTATAACTGAGCCATTTCTTTCTGATTATTGCCTGAGTTCTTTCTTCACTCAGTGACTTGAAGGAGAGAGTGAAGGCAGGACAGGGTTTGGGCACAATAATATCTGGTGGCACTTGGACTCACCCTGGTTTCTAATAGTGTTGCCAGGCCCACCAGGATAAACATGCCCAGTGTTTATCCAGGTGGGCTTTAAATCTTGCTGAGTCCTTAGTCCCACTCTGCTGAGGAGAGATTTTATATCATCATCACCATCTCCACCACCACCATCATCATCATCATCATCAAATAGCTTCTACTTCTGAGTGCACCATGTGGACCAGGTCTTGTGTCCTGTGTTAGATACTTTATATGCAATAGTTTGTTGGATCCTTGAATGACTTTGCAGATCAGGTGATCAGGTGTTATTGTCCCTGGAGAGAGACAGTTGAGGAAACGGAGGCTTAGAGGGCAGAAGTGACTTTCCCAAAGTCACACACCTGCTGATCTGTGGAGCAGAAGGTAGAGCCCAGTGCTCACACCTCTTGGTGCAGGACCATGAGTGGCCAGACCAGAGGGTTACCATCCCATGGCTAATGTGGTCTTGGGCTTTTTGAGAGAAATTGTGGCAAAGGGCGGGTTCAGTTCTAAGAGTCATAGTCTGCAGACTTAGCTGGCTCATCCAAACTTTAGGCCACCACAAAATCCACTTGTCCTCCCCTCCAGGTACTGTTTGTTTCCTTCAGTAGGCTTTTGGAGCCCACTGCGTGAGGAAGTAGGAAGGGAGCTGGTAGGATCTGTGTGATCCGGGGTTTGCCACCTAAGCATCCTGTGCCTCGGTTTCCTCTTCTATAAATTAATACAGGGACCATCTCTTCTTCTTTCTCAGGACTTTTGTGAGGAAGAAACAGTGTAAACAACAACCTTTATCTATGTAATGCTTATATGTCAGGTCCTATGCCAGTCTTTATACGTTATCTCATTTAATCTTCATGACAACCCTGTGCATGAAGTATTTTATTATCTCCATTTTTCAGATGAAGAAACTGAGGCTTAGAGAAGCTGCATGACTGGCCCAAGATCTCTGAGCTGGGGAGTAGTAGAGCTGGGGTTTGAACCCAGTTTCTTTGGACTGCTAAGAGTTTTGTAATGGCAATGATGGCCATTGATGGTGTGTGTTATGGTTTCATGTGAATATGGGCTCTGGGAAATGCTGGTTTGCAATGAGCCAAGCTGCTTGCAGGAGACAGATCAGGGTAGTCAGACCAGCTGGTGATGTTACATTTGCCAAAAGATATGACAGAGAAGAGAAATAAAGGGTGTGTTCTCAGGAGGGATGGTGGGTGTTGGCAGAGGCAGCACACAGCAAACAGCCATTGGGCATGTTTTCTGTGCTCTGAAGTCTAGCAATAGAGCTGACATGGTCTCACCCTCAGGGTGCTCAATCAAGGGGGAAGAGACATCCCAACAGACAGAACTCATGTACTATGTTCTACTAGGATGCAGAAGTTGCATTCCTAAGAAATCTTGTGTTATAAGAGATGGAATTATTGCTTCAGTGGGGCAAAATAGGTTAAGGGCTAGATAGTTTCAGACTCACCATAACAAAGTTATTTTTCCTCCAGGAATGTCAATAATAAAGGTACTTTTACAGCTATAAGTATATGACTGTAAAACCTGAACATCACAGAGCAAATCTAGCCTTAGACATCCCCATGCATTTGCTCAAGAGGAACATCCTTTCTTTTGCTGTCTGCCCCCCCATCCCCACCCCAGGACTGTCACTAGGGCAGACTTCTCTCACTTTCCATTCACCTTGACCATTCACTGCTGGAGAACAAAGGGCCAAGCTCTGCTAAGGCACCCTAAAGACATTAGACACTACCATCTGCAGCCCCCACCATCCCCTTCACTAGTTCCCCAGTAATAGACTCTTCCTTTCCACTGTGGTATATTCATTGCAAATTGTGCTCTCTAATTAAAGGATCATATCATACTGAATTTACACTTAAAAGGCTCACCATAGGAGAAATTCTTACTTGGTAAAAGAACAGAAATGATGGGACGCCTGGGTGGCTCAGTCGGTTAAGCTGCTGCCTTCAGCCCAGGTCATGATCCCAGGGTCCTGGTATCAAGTCCAACACTGGGCTCCTTGCTCAGAAGGGAGCCTGCTTCTGTCTCTGCCTCTGTCTGCCACTCTGCCTGCTTGTGCTCTCTCACTCTCTCTGACAAATAATAAATAAATAAATAAATAAATAAAATCTTAAAAAAAAGAGAACAGAAATGAGGGTATATGGAGGCAGTGTTGTGTCACAGTTAAGAGTGAGGAATCTAAAGCCAGTCTTCATGGGTTGAAATCCTAACTTTGCCACTTAGGAGCTGTGTGACCTTGGGCAAGTCACTTAGTCTTCTGTGTTTCATCTCTGAAATGGGGAGAATGATAGCATCCATGGTTGTGAGGATTTAAAGAGGTAATGATTGTAAAGTCTTACACAGAAGCTGGCACATAGTGAGAACTCAATAAACGTTACCTCTCCCATAGTGCAGAGGGAAGAGAGGTCCACTGAGCCTGGAGTG
This sequence comes from Martes martes, assembly GCF_963455335.1. Taxonomy (NCBI): domain Eukaryota; kingdom Metazoa; phylum Chordata; class Mammalia; order Carnivora; family Mustelidae; genus Martes; species Martes martes. Next base: position 151,905,861 of record NC_137891.1, read on the forward strand.
TGGAGCAAGAAAAGTCCCTGGGGAGGATGAGAGACTGGAGCTAGATTTGAAGGGTGAATGGGATTGGACAAGAGGAGGAGGCAGAGGGAACAGAGAAACATAGCAAGGCTCTTTTGAGGTCCCCAAATGAGTTAGGTGGAGGGAGGTGGGAGGAAGAGGAGGAGAGGTCGGATGTAGACCAGTTAGGGGCTGTTGCAGGGATCTAGATGAGAGCTGATAAGGCCAACAATCAGCCATGGCCATGACGATGGGGAGGAGGGGTGGATTCGTGAGAGTTCATCAGGCAATATTTACTTAGAAGACACCTGTATTCCATGATCCTGGTGCCCAGTGCTTTGGAGCATGTAAGGAAAATGAACCATGTCTAATCTGTTGGGAGTACACACTCTATTTACAGACATGAAACTGTCAAAGATAACTTTTAACTGTCAAAATTTGGGAGTGAACTGGCCTGGGTTAGCCTAGTTCAAGTCCTTCTGTGGACTTGAACACTGTCATCTACGTCATCCCATCTCTGCTGGCTGTCACTCTCACTCTCTCCCATGCCATGTTTCATCTTTGCTTCCCACCGCATTTGACTTTAGTCTCTCAGGCAGGCTGGCCCCACCAGGCTAGAATCATAGCTGAAGCCAGGTCAGGCTTATATTCACACATTCCAGCAACAAAAAGGTATAAATGTCTGATTATGGCTTAGAGCAGTGGTTCTCACAATTTAGTGTACTCAGAATCACCTAGAGGGCTTGTTAGAACACAAACTGCTAGGTCCTAGAATTTCTGATTTAGTAGATGTATTAGCTTGCTAGGGCTACCATGACAAAGTACCACAGACAGGGCTGGCTTAGACAACAGAGATTTGTTTCCTTACACTTCTAGAGGCTAGGATTCTGAGACCAAGATATATGTAGGATTGGGTAGCTTTCTTCTAGGGGCCTTTCTCCTTGGCTTGCAGATGGTTGTTTTCTTCTGATGTCTTCACATAGTCTTCACCCTGTGTGTGTCTGTGTCCTAATCTCTTCTTCTATGGACACTAGTCGGATTAGATTAGGGCCTACTTCAGTGAACTCATTTAAGCTTAATTACCTCTTTAAAGACCCTATCTCCAAATATAGTCACATTCAGAGTACTGGGAGTTAGGACTTCAACATATGAATTTGAGGAGGACACAACTCAACCCATAACTGTAGGTCTGGGGTAGAGCCTTAGAATGTGCATTTTTTTTTTTTAAGTAGGCTCCATGCCCAGGGTGGAGCCCAACATGGGGCTTGAACTCATGACCCTGAGATCAAGATTTGAGTTGAGATCAAGAGTCAGATGTTTAACTGATTGGCGACCGAGGCACCCCAGAATATGCATTTTTAATAAGTTCCTAGTGATGCCAGTTCAGCAACCACCCTGAGAGAACCACTGGGTTAGAGTGCTTACCTCTCTCCCTGGTACATATGCACTTGAACAGAAGCAGACTTGGGCTCCAAGAATTATAATGTTAATTGAGAGGAATGCCAAACTCTTGAAATTGGCAAAGGGGGAAAGATTAGAGCTGAGGAACTTTTTGGCATTTCCCAAATTACATGGTGCTGGTTATTTATGGCTTTTCAGCAGCGTGTGTCAGAAGAAAGGGCTCAGATTTTCACATTGGAGACATTGTGAATTCCATTCTGGCTTTGTCCTTTCTAAGCTAATTTTGGGCAAGCCAAATAATAACTCTGGGTTTCAAATTCCTCACCCATAAAATGGGAGTAAAAATAATACCAATAGGGTAGCTGGAGTTAAATGTTAAATAGTTATTTACATAGTTAAATAATCTATGTAAAGGACCTGGCACTTAATATATGATAGCTGTCACTGTTGTTTTTTATTTATCCATTTGCTCATCAAATATGTGACTAGGAGTCAGAAGACATGAGGTCTAGTCCCAGTCCTGGAACCTCGCTGTGTGTCCTTTGGCCCTATTTAACCTCTTTGAAAAGAGTGTTTCTCTCCTACCATCCCCAAACATGGTTGTTTTGAGGACCAAACAAGATAATGTGAAAACGTAAAATTGACCGAACTATGATGTATGCTGGAAAGCATTCATACAATTTTTTGGGTAATAGACACCAATAGGAGTAAGTGCCTGACTCATAACAACTCCTTCTCTAAGAATATTGTCCGAGCTATGTAATCCCACCCACCTGGCCAGAGTTGCACCCCTAACTCAGCTGGGCCAGTCAGAGGGCTTCCTGGGGATTTTTGAAACTGAAATGAAGGGAAGAAAAATCCTAGATCCTCTCTGATAGTGGAAGTCTTTGGAGTGAGGTTTGGGAGGTGTAAGTCATCACATTTCTTGCCATATGGGGGAAAACCAGGTCTTTGTTGGATGGAATGATGCTGATATGCAAAGAGAGGCTGAGATGGGTGACAGACCTAGTGGCCTTCAAGCCCCTGGCTCCTGTGGTTCTCAAAGCCCTAATGCCCCTCTCATAAGAGATAGCTCAGTATCCTTCCCCCTTTTATCTGGGCAAGTTTCAACTGGTTTTCTTAGACCTGTAATCCTGACAAACACATTATCACTCAACAAGTATTTATTGAACGCTTATGCTATGCTAGCCCCTGAGCTAGATGCTAGTCAAATGATATAATAGATTGGCAAGGCTGTTTTCACCACCTGCCTCCTCTTTACTTCTTAACAGGAATCTGCAGGGTCTACCTCCATCCCTTACTTCACCAGAGCTGAGGGCAAAATCTTAAAATTATAGAATCTCAGTCTCTTAGAGTGAGTGATCCAGAGGATGTTTAAATCTGAATTCTCACAGACTTCAGGGAAAACCCTTGTATGACAGATATGAAGCTCTCTCAGCTCTCTTAGTCATGGGGATGACTTTTCCACACTCTTCACTGGGCCTTGGGATGGAGCTTAAGGACCATCTCAAGGGTGTCCTCTTATTTGTAGCCACCACTGCAAATTAGAAACAGTTTTGACATTTATTTAAAAATGCATATTCCTGGGCCCTGCCCAAACTATTCAAATCAGAATCTCTTGTGACAGGACCTGGAGATAAGTATTTGTAAAAAGCTTTAGAAGTGTATGTCACACAGCCAGTCCCTAGGCCTCTGTGGTAGAGGCCCATGTGTCACTCTCCTCTAAAAATAAGAGGAACTGGACAAGGAGGGGCCAAGAGACATGACTCAGGGTGGTAAGAGCTAGAAGGGTTCACTGTGGGGACAGATTGACCTGGACAAATTGCTTCCCCTCTTTGAGCCTTGTTTCCTCATCTGACAATCATGAATGATGATAACTTCTGCCTCACGGAATTGTTATGAAGAAGAATTTATTCTTTTCTTCCATGGTCAGGCATCCTCTCATGGAGAAAAGTGAAGCCCCCAGGAGGGGAGGGCTTCAGGTTTTTTTTTGGTTTTGTTTTGTTTTTTGTATTCCCCACAGGGTTGAGGATGCAGATGGGGTCCTTCAGATGCCTGGTGATGGGCCATCCCCTCCTCCCTATCAGGTGGGGCTTCCTCTGTCACCAGGGCTATGGTCCCAGCCTCCTTCTATGTCTTGCCAGTCCCTCCCATAGGTCATGAAGGGAGGAAGGCTGGCCCTTCCCAATGGCTCCTCTTCAAAATTCCACAAGGCTCCCTGCGTACTCTGTTTGCCCCGCCCCCTGCCCTTGCACCTGGGGTCTCTGTAACCCAGGTATTCTGGGTTCCCGAGAGGGCTGCCTGGGAGTTCCTTCTGGCTTGGTTTCTTCCCACTGTTCACTTCTCCATCCTGCAAAAGGGCTAGTGCTGGGTGATACAGACCCTGGTCTGGACCTTAACTCCAGAGCTCCCTGAATCCTGCTTTGAAACAGGGTGAGCCAAAAAGAGACACTTGGAATCTTGGGGTGAAATTCCTAGGTAGGTGGCCTGGAGCAAATTGATTGTCTTTTTGGGGGGCCTGAGTTTCCTTGGGTGTCAAATGCAGGGATGCTAGGACTGGTAGAGTTCTGTGAGGGTTAGAGATACTGCAGCTGCAATGCCTGGAAAAGAGAGTTGTTTAATAAATGGCAGCACGTATCTTTACTTGGTTGTGCACACCTGCCTCCCTCCCCAAGCTGGGAGATTTCTGAGTGCAGGACTGTGCGTCTCTTTAATGTAATAGTTCTGTCTACAGAGTATTTTTTATGACCTGGGCAGAAGTTCCACGGGATAAACAATTACACTTATTTCATAGGGTTTTGTGTGGATTAAACGAAGAGGATTGTCCTCATTTTACAGGTGAGGAAACTAGGCTCAACTAGGTTAACTTCCTTTGTTTATAGCTTTGTATTTCTCTGTCCCTGCCCAGGGGCAAACACAGGGCCGACACTTGAATGACTGAATTTGCAGTAACTGGCATAGTGGTGGCTTGGCCCTGTTCACAGGGAATGTGAAAGAGACCCAGGCTTTCCGGCTCCTTCCCTTTTCTTTCCTGGCCTCCCTGGCAGAAAAGGAGGGTGTGAACCCATTTTTGGGCTGGCAGTGAGGGCCTCAAAAGTCCAGAGGCCAAGTGCAGGGCAGGAGAAATCCATCAGAAGTCCCCCCCTCCCTCCATGGAATGGGAACATTAATTGTCTATATCCCACAGGGTTGACCTGGGGATTAAATGAGAAAATGAATTCACCTTGGCTAGCACAGTGCCTGGCAAGAATAGATGTTTCAAAATGGGGGCTCATTTGTTGTTTTTTTAATCATTGGCTCCTGTTTTCTTCTTCTTCCCCTCCCCCTCTCCCTCCTCCCCTTCCCTCTCCCTCCTCCTCCTCTCCCTCTTCCTCCGCCTCCTCCCTCTGCTCCCATCCCCATCCCTTTTCCCTTCCCCTTCCCCTCTTCCTCCTCCTCCTCCTCCTCCTCCTCCTCCTCCTCCTCCTTCTTCTTCTTGCCAACTTCCCCAACACCCTTTCAGCTCACCTTTTCTTATTCCTCAAGCTCTTTATACCATGGTGTCCGCATGTGGTTCTGCTACCTAGTTCTTGTTTTCAGAAGCAAGTGAGTGGAAGGAGAGTTCAGTGGACAGGTCAGAACCTCAGGAATCAAACCACATGAAATCCACCTCAAAGGAGACAGTGAATTGACCCACAGGGGTAACCTGCTGGTTTCTGACTTCATTTAGTCATTTAGTGTGTGTTTGCAAGAGCTGAGAGAAGAAAACTGAATGAGGAGCTGGGAGACTGAGGTTCAAGTCCCAGCTCTGCCACTATCTGGTTGTGTGACTCTGGGCTGGTCCTTCCCCTGCTTAAACCTTAGTTTTCCCATCTGACAATAAGGAGACAGGCCAGGGGAAGTTCTGATACTCTGAATTTCTTATTTTATTCTAATTATATGTTTCAGGGAGGAACAACTAGGTCCTGGATCAGATAAGATATGATGAATGAATCTTCTTAATGAGAAGTGGAAATCATTTGTGCTTGAGAGCTGTGCCTCAGATCAGAGTGACAGGATACATGGCCAGGCTATATTTTCCAGCAGATTAAGTTAAAAGCGGTGGCCCAAGACTCTGAAATATGAAGAAAAAAGGAGAGGATGACAAGGTATTTTTTCAAAGAAATATTTTCCAGCCAAACGGTGCAGCAGATCACTTCCAGGAATTTGTTCTTGTTCTCTATCGAAGGTGAAGAGTTCAGAGCCTTCAAGGAAACAAGAAGCTGTAGGATGGAATGAGGAATCCAACCCGGTGGTCTTGAGCCAGTTGCTGAATCCCTCTGAGCCCCAGTTTCCTCGCCTCTAAAATGGGGCTGATCTTTCTACCTGGCATGGACATCGCAAGGATTAAGTGAAGTATTGAGTGAGACAGCATCCCTCCCATAGCTCATGATTCCTAACTAGGAAGAGCTGAGTTGGTTCTAGTCCTCACAGGGTGTGGCTGGTCCAGAGTGTCAAAGAGATAATTAGGGGGATTGCCAGTTTCATGACAGGGAGTCAAGATTGCCATTTTAGACCAAAGGTGTGGCCATGTGATAACCTTACCATTTTGTTTCTTTATATTTATTTATTGTGCTAGTATTTACTGAACACACATAATGTATCTAACATTTTACTGGTTGCTGGGGTGGACAACAGTCCCTCCTACAATGTGTAAAAGCACCTCCACATCCACAGGCTCCTCTACGTCCTGGGTTGGCCCCATGCAGCAGCTGCCCAAGTGGAGAATGTGTCAGCATCCTTCCCCCATCCCCTGCACCCAGATGAGCATTGCATCTGGTCCATTCATTCTCCTGCTGTCACCCACCATGATCTTCCTCCTGCTCTACTGTTCTAGACCATTACCCATGTCAGAGATCCAACATCAGCCTCCTTCCTACACGTCTAATCCAGGTTCCATATACCAGCCAAGCAACCCTTCTAAAATGCAAATCATGCCACTGTCCTGCTCAGAACTCTTCATTGGCTTCCTTATGCCCAGCAGAAAGGATAAAGCCCTTTGTATGGCTTAGCAGAGCCCCCCATGTCCTGCCCTGCCCACTTGAGCTTCATCACATATGACTCCTTCAGACCAAACCTTACCTGGCGGTTCAGGATGGGCTGTTTCAAGCCTCTGTGGCATTGCTGGGCACCCTTCCTGTGCTAGATTTCATTCTTCCTGCCAGCAACTACTCAATTTTGACCATCACCTTCTCTGTAAAGGTATTCCTGAGTTTCTCTCAGCAGAGCTGACTCCTTTTATCAGCTATAGAAACAGCCTTGGAGAAAGGAAGTGACCATCTAAGGTCACAAACGAAACATGACACAGGTCCTCTATATTAGTTTGTAAGGGTTGCCACAGAATATGTAGACTGGTTGCCTTAAACAGCAGATATTTACTTTCTCACCGTTCTGGAGGCTGCAAGTCCAAGGTCAAGGTTCCAGCAAGTTTATTTTCTAAAAGGGCTCATTTCTTGGTTTGTAGGTGGTCACCTTCTTCCTGTGTCCTCATGTGGGCTTTCCTCTGTGCTTGAACGGTCCTGGTATCTCTTCTTCTATAAGGACACCAGTCCTATTAGATTAGGGCCCCACCCTTGAGGTAATTTAATCCAATTACCTCCTCAAAGGTCATATCTCCAATTATAGTCATATTGGGGGCTGAGACTGCAACATATGAGTTTTAGAGGGACATAATTCAGTCTATAATACTCTTCTTGCTCAAGATCTAGGCTAGCAAACAGAAGATGGTTTGGGGGCAAGACGGGGCCATGTGTATCCTGTGGAGGTGCAAGGAGGAGCTTGGTGGTTGGAGAAGTAGAAGCAGAAGACTGGAACAGTAAGGGGTGAGTAGAGGAGGGTTTTAGTGGCCTAGGGTGAAGGCAAGGATGGAAGGGCAGCCTGTGCAAGAGTGTGGGGGCTGCACTCAGTGTAATAGGGTGGGCTGTGGAGGGAGTTAGGTATGGATGAGGATGCTGAGCTCAGCCTGCCTTGACCTTAGGAGGGAATGGAGAGTAGGGTTCTCCCTGTTTGCAGAGCAGGTGGTCACCAAAGGCTGCTATACACTGAGAGAGCTCAGCATCTTTCAGTCACCCTTCAGCTCTTCCACATAGGGACACATAACCCCAGTTCTGCGAAGTGGTAAAAGTAGTTGTCTAATTTAATTGCCTGGCAAGTCCCAGAGCCAGGACTTGAACTCAGGGGTCCTGATCCTCAGTCTGTGGACTTTCTCAGCAATGAGGTGCTTAGGGTGCAAAGTTTAGGGAGGCACATGCATAAACATGCATGAATTCCTCCTTTCTTGTCTCACCTTTGCCCCGGCCCAGCCCGGCCTCCTCTGAGGTGACCCTTCTTCTCTCTAACCTCCTCCATAGCAGAGGCAGCAAGCTGCAAGCACCTGCAGCTCAGCTTGGCTTTGCTCCTAACCAAGTGGGAGACATTAAGTTAATGGCCCTACAGGTGAAATCAATCCAGTTAAAATTACCGCCCTCTCCTTCCCCTGCTCACTTTAGAAGCCAGCGGTGCGGTTATCTGTTCTCACTCACCTTCTCAATTCATGTGTCCCCTCAGCCCTCTAAACCATGGGGGTGCCTGGCACAGAACTGGAATGGGCTTGGGAGAGGTAGCAGTACAGCCTCAATCCTCACTCTGCTCTATGGCTTGGGCCAGCTGTTGTCAGAGGGCAGGGAAGGGGTCAGTACTCACAGCTGAATCTCGAGTTCAAGTCCTAGTTCTGCCACCTCCTGACTGTGGGACCTGGGTAAGACTCTAGGCCTCTCCGAGTCTCATCTCCTCTGTAAAGTGTGCAAAATAATTTTTGCTGCTCCCCTCTTCCAGGCCACAGTGAGAGGTTGATGTGAGAAATCTTTAAAAGCTGAACAGGAGTAGGGGAATATTGGAAATAATGGTTGCTAGCACTTTCATAGTACTTACTGTGTGTGTCTATACACCTATGATGCATATACTACCACCACTACCATGATCATCCCCATTTGGAAGACAAAGGAAGCCGAGGTTTCTTAACTCCTGGAGCTATTAAATGGTAGAGCCAGGTTCAAACCCTGACAATCCAGCTCTGTATCTGTGCTTTAACTGCACTGCTATTTTTTTTTTTCTTCTGGGACCTTTCCCACTTATTTTTAAATGTTAATTAAGAAGGATCATTTACTCATTAAAGGCCAGAAACTTTGCATATATTTTTTCATTTGATCTTTCCAAGGGGATGGCAATTATTTACACATTCTGTAGAGAAAATTGAGAAAGAGGGGCATATGGTTAGTGAATGGAGAATCAGGATTCAAACCTAGGTCTATCTTAAAATAATAACAATAGTAAAGGCAATATGACAATATTCATATCAGTAACTAGTTAGACACTGCTCTCAAGGACAGATAACCTGAATTCTCACCTTGGCCCTGCCTCTGATCTACATGTGACCTTTTGTAAGTGCCTCCCCTCTTGGGATCTCACATTGTAGTTTCTGCTTCTCAGATCCCTCCAGCCCTGGCAGGTGGTGATTCACCGGAGTTGTCAGTCTGAGGGCAGTTGATTCCCTCAGATAGAGGTATTTGTTATCTGTACATTGGAAATATTTATGTGTCTCAAACTAATTAGTGAACAAGCATAATAATAATAATAATAATAATAAAGCCACTCTGGAAAGGGAATTGCTGTTGGAAACAATTGTTTAGAGAAAACACCATTTGTTCCCAGCTCTTGCTCCCTGCTGGAATGCCAGGCCACTTGTTTTGGTGACAGATGCCTTTTGACTGGGGTGTTGAAGCATGAGCAGCTGCATGGGGTAGAGGTGGGAGATGGAGCTGGCCCATTCTCAGCTGGCCTCTGAGGAGATTCCCAAAGTCTCCTGGAGTTAGGGTACACTCTGCCCACAGTGCAATCATGGGGTCACCTGACCTCTGGGACAAGGCTAACCCCTAAGTCCTGACAACTACCTTCTAGATTTTGTCTTGAGATGCACAGTAACTTGCCCAAAGTCACTCAGCAAGATGGTGGCAAACCAGAACTAGAATCCACATCTCCTAGTCTTTCCATCGTGACATGCGGTCTGAATTCTGAACCAATGATGATGTCACCACATCTAACTTCAGTATCTGGTATCTGGTCTGCCTGCCTGCACAAGGCTTGTCAGGAATTACTAAACTTTTGTGTCTCACTAGTGACCCTAAATTATTGTCATCCTCTGGCATGGACAGATACCAGGGGGACTGATGCTGGTTATGTTGGGCAGGGTAAGAAGGGCTTGAGTCAAGTCTAATTGTTTAGGTCTTGGTCAAATGACTTCCTTGCTTGTGTGTGATTGGCGGATACCTCCATCCACCAGCAGGTCTTGCTTGCTCACTTATAAAATGGAGCATTACTCTTTGTTCTCCATACTGCATTCGCAATTCACATTCACAATTTGTGAAAACAAATTACATGAAGAAATAAAAAGTGCTTGTAAACTGAAGTGATATAAAAATATTATTAATAATGATCAACATTTACCAAGCACTTTCTATGTGCGTGTTATTAAGTATTAAGGGAGGTTTTAATGCTTGCAACTGGAACATATAACCTTCAAATGTCAGTGGATTGAGCAACACAGCTTGTTCTTACCTGCCATAGTCAGAGGTTGGCCAGGTGGCTCTTGAGAGCAGCTCTTTTCTAATTTTATTTTCTTGGAGTCTTTCCCTTTCAGCCTCACTGACAGGGGTGAGAGAAGCATGGAAAATGCATGGTGGATTTAGGGCCAAGGTTAGAAGTGGTATGCTTCACTTTTGTCCACATTCCATTGGCCAGACTTCAGTCTCATGGTTCCTTACAAGAACTGGGAAATAAAGTCAAGCTATATACACAGGAGGAAAAGACACCTAATTGGTGGACACATGGCATTTTCTCAGCTACACAGTACCATGCACCCTGTTAATCCTCACAGCAGTCCTCTAAATGGTTTTATTAAATCCCCCCTCCTTTATTTTTCCAGATGAAGATATAGAGACCGAGAGATCAAATGCCTTACTAAAGATGCCAAATTGAAGGGAGTGTGGTGATCTGAATTCAGTCTGTCTGGCTGCAAAGTTCCTGTAATTTAGTTTTTTTTCCCCCCAGAGGAAACTTCTAGCTGTGAATGGATCAGTTTAATCCATGTGATTTATTGAGGGCCCATTAAGTGTTGAGCACTGTACTATCTCCTGTAAAATGTCATAACCATTCCTTTTCCTCTGCATGATTCTAATTCTGTCTAGTCTTTAAGGCTCAGCTTCAGTTTACATTTACCGAGCACTTTCTATGTGTGTGTTAGTAAGTATTAAGTGAGGTATTAATGCTTGCGACTAGAACATACAACCTTCAAATGTCAGTGGATTGAGCAATGCAGGCTTGTTCTTACCTGCCATAGTCAGAAGTTGGCCAGGTGGCTCTTGAGAGCAGCTCTTTTCTAATTTTACTTTCTTGGAGTCTTTCCCTTTTTCAGCCTCACTGACAGGGGTGAGAGAAGCATGGAAAAATGCATGGCAGATTTAGGGTTTAGAAAACAAGCCCTACTCTAACCTCCTCCCCACTAGAAGAGGAGGAATGGGAGAGGGAAAAGCTGTTACCTCCCACCTCATTCCCCTAGAGAAGACAAATGATTTCCCCTCCGTGAGAAAAGGCCCGAGGTAAAGAATAGACTGACATTTTGTTTCTCCATTTAACTACCTGGCCTGGCTCTGGTGTAGCAGCAGATGAGTAGAGCGATGGATGGTGGTGGGTTGGCCAGACAAAAGAAGTAAGGACAAGCTCTCTATATCAGTCAGTTCTTGAATGTGCTCACAAACCTCTGAATGGAGGCCCTAAGAGATTAGATGAGATTAGGGACCTCATCAGGGAGAGGCATCGGGATTGAGCTGTGAGATCATGATGGGAAGTATCAGCCAATGATGAGGCAAATCTTGGGGGGAGCAGTGCATAGAATGTCTTGGAGGAGGGCCCTCCTCTGCAGAGTTTAGGGGAGACTCCCCAATTCCACAAGGACTGCACAGATCATAAACCAGGTCAGTGACTAAAGCTAAGGCACAATTAGGAGAAAACTACCTTACTGTGAGCTGTCACACTAGGAGACCACTACCTTCTGCTTTCCTCCTTGCACCCCAATATTAGAGCAGTGGAAGAGGGAGGAGAAGGTGGGTAAGAGCATACTCTTACTCCCCCCCCACCAAGAACCAGATACTTGAGTAGGTTAGGGATGGTGGGGTATGGAGCAGGGAATGGTACAGGTGGGGTAGTAAGAGATTCAAATCAAATATAAGAATAAGAAAAAAAATAAGCAAACAGGATTGAGTCCTAAAGAACACAGATGAGACTGGTCTAATAACTAAAAGTGACTGAAAGGTTATGGCTTTAGACTGAGAGTTTGTTAGGGCAGTCTGTTACCCAGCAGGAAAAGGGAGGGTTCAATAGAGCACAGTTGATAGTAGTTATTGGAAAAATAAAACTATTCCAGTTTTATACCCCAATGAACTGAAACTCCACAGTAAATGAGTTTCATACTCATCCATTTAGCTACTATTTGATGAGTTTCTAGTCTTTGCAAGACAATGCTCTTGGCACTGGTGATTCCAAGGAGCTTACACTGGTGAGAAGACAGACAAATAAATGCTGTAAGATAGGATTTGTGTGATGAATGTCATGAGATAAAATGGTAGAGTACATTGGGTCATGGAGGAGAGAGGGACTTACTTATGGTTTTGTGACAGGGGAGGGGTTGGAGTGGTTTTTGGAGTCATGAATAATGAGTGGGAGTTGATGAGGCAGTTGCATTGGTGAAGGATATCCTTTGTAAAGGCACAAAAGTGTGAAATACTCGGACACATTAGGGGAATGTGAGGAGTGTGTTTGAGCAATGCATAAGGGGTGATTATTACTGCCACTTTTCTTCTTACTTTCATTTTATCCTTTGCCCAACTGGTTTGTACACTTCTTCAAGGAAGGGCAATGTCAGGGTGTCTGGGAGACTCAGTTGTTAAACATCTGCCTTCTGCTCAGGTCATGCTCCCAGGGTCCTGGGATTGAGTCCTGCACCAGGCTCCCTTCTCAGCAGGCAGCCTGCTTCTCCCTCTCCCACTCCCCCTGGTTGTATTCCCTTTCTTGTTGTCTCTCTTTCAAGTAAATAAATAAATAAATAAATAAATAAATAAAGGAAAGGCAATGTCAAATATCAATTTTATCCCCTTACTACAACTAGTCTAGTTGTACAAATGTATACTGAGCTGTTTTTCACTGGAGGGAATCCAGCAGAAGTTGCATGATTCTCAGAGGTTGGGGAATTCTGCAGTGGGATGGAGGCAGATGGGCCAGTATGTGGCTTAGGGCAAGTCATCCTCCTGTCTAGGCCTTAGCTTCCTCCTCAGTATTTAAGAAAATTGACCAAATGATATCAAGAGTTAGCTTGAAAATAGCCTGAATTTAGAGTTTGGGAGATCAGTGCAGCAGATTGGAAGTCAGGAGACTTGGTCCTTAGTTTCATTTCTGTCACTAGCTAAGTGTGTGACCTGCCCTTTCTCCTCCAGGCCTCAATTTCTCTATTTATAAAATAGAGGAGTGGCACACTATATTTCTAAAATCTCTTTCAGTTCTGAACTTCTGTGCCTTTCTCACTGAATTCAGTTGACCTTGTCTTGGCCTGATGTCCTTGCTCAGGAAGGCCTCACTTTCCTCAATATTCTTCAGACACATTTTCAAACTCTATGGGGTAAGGGAGGGAGATTAGGGCCAGGAGAGGGTATTTGAGTGAGGCAATGAATATTTATAACAGACGCTCCCACCAGAGGACACATTAAGTCTTGCAGCATAACAAAACTGAATTACCATGAAATAAACTTTCTTAATTAAACCAATTAAATTTCTTCCCAGTATGTAATTTAGAAACTCTGATAAACCCTGGTTGAAAAGGTTTGTTTTAGCCTTAAGCTGGCTGAGAAAGCAGGAACATCTGGTTGGTGGTGGAAAGGCCTGTTTAGGCTTCAGGCCATGGAGGCAGCACCACGGTGGAGCTAGCCGTGGTGCTGAAACAGCCTCTGCCTCACGGCCTCAATAAAGGACACAGGCAGGCCAGGGCCAGTGGTGCTTAGGAGATACGCTATTTGAGGACAGCATCTTCCACTCTAGGCAGGGTGCACTTTTCTGTTCCTATGCTTGACAGCAGCCACTTAGAAATTAACCATGTATTCTCCCCACCCCCACAGATCCACTAGAGTTTGAAAAGATGTCATGAGTTTTCTTATATTCATGGAATCCTAAACTTGCTCAGCTGGGAAGCATGGCCTGGTCCAGCTTCCTCATTATAAATAAAGGAAATTGGTCTTCAAAGTGTTAAAATGATTTGACCTAAGGCCACACAAGAACAGAATTCAGATTCAAGCCCAAGTCTCTGCCTCTAAATTCAGTGCTCCTTTCACCAGAATGTTCTTGTAGTCAGAGAAACATTTGAGGACAGAGACCATGTCTTACTCACCTTGTTTTCCTCTGGAACCTATCTTAGTGTCTGGAAAAATTTTTGAGCAGATAAATACATGCATGTTCTTTATATTCTTCCGTAGTCAAATATATTCAATAGCAATCACACCATGACGCTAATTACACTTTTACCTTTGTAAGATTATTTGGGATAACAAAATGTTTTTTGTCTGTTATCTAACATGAACTTCACAACAATTCTGCTAGCAATAATGTTAGTACTATTTTATATCATAGGAACTGGGGTTCAGGGATCTTGTGGCTTGTTCAAGGAGTCAGTAAAGAAGCGTGGAGTCATATCCAGCTCTCCTGATTCCTAGCCATGAATGCGGGGCTGCACTTGGCACACAAGGGGACAAAGCCAAAAGGGTAGTACATGGCTCCTGCTCAAAAACTTCAGTTTAACTGGGGAAATAATCTATACCCTCTAATGTATGGAAAAAAGGTACAGGTGCTTAGGAACAGGTAATAGGTGAGGTGGCATGGATGAAAGACAGGTGAATGGCCCAGATAGTGACTATTCTGGCATTTCAGGAGAGGGAGGGGCCCCAAAGGCCTGTGGGAGATTAGAGAAGTCTTGGAAGACAAACTGGTGCTGGAGGGTGATCATGCTTTTGATAGGTAAAGAAAACATCATTCTTATGAAATCAAACAATTTTAATGCTGGAAGAAACTTAGAAGCTCTCGCCTCCTACTCCTTTATTTTATAGACAGTGAAACTGAAATGAAGAGAAATGAGGGATCTGTTCAATTTTATAAAGGCATTTATGGCAAGCTTTTATATATAGTCACTGGGGACACAGGGCAGGTAAAACAGGGTCCCTGCCTTGAGAAGTTTCCCAAGCTAGTAGAAGGAGGAACATGGAAATGAGTAGGTGCATTCAAGGGTCACAGAGATAGAATTTAGGTGGCACCTCATGCAGTTGCAAAGGAGGGGGTACTCATTTTATACAGTAACACACTCAAAGTTCAAAAGACTACATTTGAAATGGCCAAGGTCAATCAAAGTCAGGTACTGTATGTCAAAATCCCTTTTCTCCACTCTGAAACCACACTTGATCTTAGCCAAAAGGCTGAGAATTAATACCCCACTCTGAAATCAATGGCTAGAAGGAATTTCCACCTAGGAGTGAGTTAAGTTGGAACAATAGAGAGAAGCAGGCACTGAATCTGGAATCTGAAGGGCCAGGTTCCACTTCTGGGTCTGTCTCTTTCTGGCTATGTGGCATTGCCTTGCTACTGCCATTTCAAGGAGCATCAGTTGTTTCATTATAAAATGGAGGGAGAGGTTAGTTTGCCCCTTTTCAGGGTTGTAGGATTGATCAGAAGAAACATCTAAGTATAAATGCTTAGTTGATTATAAAGTGATAAAGCAGTATATATAGTTATTATTCCTCCTTATAGAAAAAAATCCTGGATTAGAGTTGAGTTACCTCTCTGGGATCCTGCTTTCTTGTCTATGGAATGAGATAATACCTGTCCCATCTACCTTACAGAAATGGTATAAAGTGAAAAATACCCATAATAACAAAATAATAGGTAAAAACAAATGTGACTGTATTCCTGGATAGAGATCAGTGATTGAGTAGAAGGCAAACTGGCCATTGTTACTGTAAACTCACATTTGTACCTTGAATCCATTTACAAAGCACATTCACAGCCATTATCCTATCCAATTCCCTCAACAGTTCTCTAAGATGAGCCTATAGGGATAAGCCTATCACAAATGATTAGCCACATCTCACAGATGAGAAAAGTGAGACTCAAGAAAGTGATGAGCTCAGAGGCTGAATCTCAGCATAGCCTCAGAGTCACCTCCTTTCCTTCCTTTCTAGCCAGCACCAGGCTTAGGGCTCAGAGCTCTGTCTTCATGTAAGTCAGTTTGGAGGACAGGCCAAAATCATGTTCTCTTGGACTGCTTGCCTAGGGGAGCAGTACTGGTCTTTTTCCTCATTCATTCAGTACTTAGCCCTGGGGTGCTTGATAAATTCTCTCTCCCAGAAATGGGTTTGAGGTCTTACCTGCATGGGTTGCCCCTGCAAACTAATGAGCAGAGTCACCTGTACCTTTTTCTTTGTTCAAAGGATTCCAGATGTGAGACTGGAACAGCTGTAACACTCCTTAGGATGTTTTTGATTGCTCAGCCTGTCTCAGCCAAGACATGCTTTTCTTTGCTTCTGATCTCATTTGAGATCTGTCCTCCCCATTATGCAGGCAGGACCTTAGCGGGTATTGTCTACTCTGTTCATGTCCCTCCTTTGGTGAAACCCTCCAGTGGCTGGATTACACCAGTCCCTATGTGTGTTCCCCTCTCTGTGAAGATTCTAAAGAAAAGAGAATAAGAAAATCATTTTATTTTGGGGTTTGGGGACATAATTGAATTGTGCTTTGTTAGAAGGTTTACTGAAAAGGATCTCTCCCACATTGTGGCCAGGGAAGGTTGGGAGATTATTAAACTGGAGCTTTTAATGGGAGCTGAATATACAGAATCCAGGAAGTAGGGTTTGGCTGAGTCTTCTCTCATCAGGGGCAGAATCTGGGTGTGAAGCATACAGATCCAATTAGGAGGGGAAGGGATTATCAGGACCAGAGCTGGTCCAGGCACAGGAAACACTAATGCCTGCCTCCTGGGGAGCAATTATTGGCAGATGATTATCTTCCAGGGGCAGGTCAGGCACCCTTCTTTCAGGATGTTTCCCTGATCTCCAGGCTGGGTTGTGTGGGAACGGGCAGCTCTTCTCTGGGCTTCCAGATCCCTGGGCTTCTTTCTGTCTCAGCCCTTATCACACTGTGCTGTTATTGTCTGTGTTAGTGATTACCTCCCTCCACTGGACTGTGAGCTCCCCTAATGCTGGTTCTGGCTCATCTTTGTATTTGGTTGCCAGCACAGGGCTTGGCACACAGTGGGTTTAGCATTATGGTTAGGAGCATGGCCTCTGAAGCCAGACTGCCTATATATGATTCCCAGCTTGACCACTCACTAGCCTGAAGATCCATGGTCAGTCATTTAACTTCTTTGGGTCTTTAGTCCCTAAACTATAAAGTGAGAATAATAATGGTAATTACCTCAGAGGGTTGTTATAAGGGTTAAAAATGAAAAGCATTTCAAAGAGTGCCTAGCATAGACTAAGTACTATATAAGGGTTGAATATTATTATTTAAATCTTGATTCTGTATTTTGGATCTTCACTTGTTAGGAGGTGTGATTCCATGCTCCCTCCTACCCTCCATAGCCACCAGCATAGTTGTGGGAGTAAGTTCCAAGTGTTTGGGACTGGAGCACAGGACAGGCCGAGGAGGATTGAACAGGAAAAGTTATCATTATTTTTTGCAAAATTTGACCCTTACTGAAGTCTCTGTGCTTTGTGACATGAAATGCAATTAAACTGACTCCTCCTTTCTCTACAACTAATCTGTTCAACTGATACCCATTGCCTGGGTCCAGAAGATGCCGAGGGGCATTAGTGTTCTATATAGCAACAGGAAGGCCTTCTGAAGACTGATCCAAACTGGCCTTCGCTGGTCTGTGCTGAGTGGCATGGGTAGGAGAGGAGGTTGGAGCTAGTGGAAAAGGATGAGCAGAAAGTACAAGAAAGTTTCCTCCTGGGTGGGGGGGCTACGGTAGGATAGTCCAACTGTATATATCTAAAGGATATAAAATCTGGTGCTACAAGGTGTTTGTAAAATAAATAAAATAAAATAAAATAAAATAAAATAAAATAAAATAAAATAAATTCCAAATCAATTTGGTGCGGGAGGAGTCCTGGAATGGTCTTTGGAATCTGGCAGTCTTGACTCTGTCAGTTAATGGATATACGATCTTTGGGAAATTCATTTTCCATTTAAACCTTGGTTTCCTCTTCTAGAAAGTCTGAGAGGCTTAAAATCAATTTTTTTAAATAAAACTAAAACAAGCATTTTTAAGCTAAAGCAGATTCCCAGGCCTTACTTCAGAGACTTTAATTACTTGGGCCAGGAATGGGGCCTAGGGATCTGTATTTCTAAAACAACCATGTGATTATGACAATATCAACAAAGTGTTTTTCCCTGGATTTAATATGTTATGGGTCCATAATTTTCTCAAGGTTAAGTTAAAAATCTGACTATATGTGCCACCTGTATAAAACTCTTCACTGACTCCTGTTGTTTTTAGGATTAAATCTTGCTTTCCTAGCCTGGCTTGGCTGTTGGCCCCAATTTCATGTCTGGACTCATCTCATTGTCCTCTTCCACTATGTAATCCTGCCATACAAGGACTCTTTGCAGTATGTCTCTTTCCCACCTCCACTCTTCTGTTCCAGCTGTTCTCATTTTCTGATGCATTCTGCCCTTTTCTTTCTTTTAATGCCTTGCTCAGTTTACTTCACCCTGGAAGTATTGCATACCCACCCCAGCCACAGAGATTTTGTCTTCCTCTGAGCTACAGAAACACTGACACTTGGTACCGCTTACACATCATGGGCAGACTGCCTTGTATGGTTATTCATGTGTTTTAGCTTTATCTTGCTCCCCCTGCCCCCCCACTTCCCCCCACTTTAGACAATAAGCTCCAGGAGAGGAGGATTCATTCAAGGTTGCTCACCCCCTGCTTTCAGTTAATAGAGCATCACAGACATTCAAGAACTATCTGAAGATCAATGGTGAGATCTGCTTTAGAGTACAGGGCCCTAGATTTGCAAGTTGGTTGTTCATCTTGGGGTGAACCAAGTTTGTTGTTTCTTTCCTAGCTGGGAAATACCCTGTAACAGCCAATCACAAAATAATAGAAAATTTCATGACTAGCAATATTATTTTCACTTCTAAACTTACCAACCTAAAATTATCACCCATTAATGAGAAGGCTGTTTTATAATTTGTTAAAAATGTAAATGATTTATAGCTATTACTTAATAATATTATAAAATATTATATGATTTAATAATAATAATAATTATTATTATTTCCCTTAGCTGTTTAAGGGAAGGTGTGCTCATTATGCTCATGAGTATCTGTTTAATAGACATAATTACACTGCTAAGGTGTGTTTATAGGAGATGAGTTTATTGAATACTTCTGGGCTCTGAAATCCCCACCTAGGTCTCCTTTGCCTTCTTCTGTTTCCCTCAACCTAGGCTAGATGGTTGTCATTAATTCTGCATGCTAACAGCTTTAGTACCTAAATAAATAATTATGCTTTTCAATTAAGGAGCCCAGGGTATCTGGAACCCAAGCTGACCCAGCCACCAAGAGGCCCCATTGCCCCAAGAGGCTACAGAAGCAGCTGCAGCTCTGTCCTTAGCTAGACCAGCCAGACTCATCCCACGGTAGAAGGACTTTCCAGAGTCTGAAGCCTTGGTCTGTCATTGCCTACCACCCCCACAGCCAATTATTGTGACTCAGGGGCTACAGCTCTGGCCTGGAAGTCAGATGCCTTAGTATTCATCCCATATTCAGCTCTTGCCTTTTAGATCAGTGCTTTTCAAAGATGAATGTATTTACAAAGCGCTGGGGATTTTGCTAACATGCAGATTCTGTCTGGGGTGGGGCCTGGGATTCTGCATTTCTCATGAGCTCTTAGGTAACACTGATGCTGTTGACTCATGGACCACACTTTGAGCAGCAGGGAGCTAAACTATTAAACTTACCCTCTGAGCCTCATCTTCTTTATCTTCATGATGAAGGTGCTAGACTTGATGATTTCTGAGGACCTGCCTAGCTCTGATTTTGTGTGATTCTAATAAATGATAGCCATGGTTTTCATAGCCAGTGTTTAGAGCAGCTTTATTCTTAATGCCCCAAATATAGAAAAAACCTAAATACCAAACTGGTGAAAGGATAAACAAATTGTGGTATACCCATACAATGGAAAACCACTCATCAGTAAAAAGGATGAACTACCAATATATTTGATGAAATGGATGAGTCTCAAGTGTATCATGCTAAATGAAAGAAGACACAAAAGACAGCGTATGTGTTATGATATTTACATGAAATTTTAGAAAAGGAAACTATACAGACAGAAATCAGGTCAGTGGTTGCTAGGGGCCATGAGAAGCAGGAGGGTATTGATTGAAAGGGGGCTTGAGCAAAGTGCTATGGAAAGGGTGATGAAAATATTCTCTGCTGTGATTGTGGTGGTGATACATAAGTAATACATTTGTCAAAACTCACTGAATTATACACATAAAATTGGTGAATTTCATGTTGTATAAATTATGCCTCAAGAAAGCTGACCAAAGAACCTCCCCAAAACCGTAGTTACTGTTCTTTGAGAATTCAGTATGTGCCAGGCATTTTACAGAGATTGTTTTGCTTCTTTTTACTACTCCTTCAAGGTAGGATTACTCTCCAGATGGGGAAGTCTAAACTCAGAGAGGAAATGACAGCTTTCAGATAAGAGGCAGGATTTGAACCCATGTCTGATGACTGCAGCACCTGGGCTGCTTCTGGGTGGCTGTGTTGACTTCCACATCCTTCAGTCCTTTCTTGTAGCCTAATGAATTCTAAAAGGTATCCCAGGGTCATGCATGGTTCCTGGCCCCTCCCAGGGACTTTCATTTTAAGAGGTATTGTTATTGTGCATACCTTTGTTGAACATGGCACCCACCTTGGTTAGAACATGCCTCTAAAGTGACACTGGCAGCATGGTAGGTATAATACATAAATACACATGTCATTTTATATCACTTTTAATTAGAAAAAAGAGGTTCTTTTGGGAGTTCACAGAGTTTGGGAGAATGGGCCCAATGGAAGTTGGTGTTCTTGGTTAGAAGATGTGGAAAACACAGCCCCAGTGACCCATCACAATTTACCTGGGAGGCTGGGATTATTATCTTCTCCATTTTGCAGATTGAGAACCTGAGGCTCATAGGGGTTGGACAGCTTCCCTGAGGTCATACAGCTTGTTAGTGGCAGGGACCAGGCTTGAACTCTGTTTTTGTGGTTCACAATTCCATGCCTTTTCCCTTTCCCACAAACCAAAACAGGACACAGAGCCCTGCCCTTAAAAAGTTTACAGGGATAGGGGTGCCTGGGTGGCTCAGGGAGATAAGCCTTTGCCTTTGGCTCAGTTCATGATCTCAGGGTCCTGGGATCAAGTCCCGCATCGGGCTCTCCGCTGGGCAGGGAGTCTGCTTTCTCCTCTCTCTCTCTCTCTCTCTGCCTGCCTTTCTGTCTACTTGTGATCTCTGCCTGTCAAATAAATAAATAAAATCTTTAAAAAAAAAAAGTTTACAGGGATATAGCAGCTGGCTCACAGCCATAAAGGAATGCTGAAAAACAGCTTATAATCATGTGGATTCCATGAGGTGGCTCAAAATAAAAGGAATTCAGAAGAGAACTGAGCCAGAGAGGGCAGAATCTGTCAGGGAAAACTTCCTGGAGGAGGTGAGACTTGGGTAGGTTAGCCATGGAAGTTGAGTACAGCTGGGGCAGGCAGAGGTAGGGGAGTTATATTTGTGTCTCCACCCCCAGTTCCCTAGGAAGGCCATGATCTGAACTATAGGAAGAAGACTTGAACCATGGAAAGAATACTTGGGAGGTACAAGGGCTGGGCCTGGCTAAGATGGCTGGAAAAATTTGCTGCTGTTCTCCCACTGATTCTGTCCTGAGGGCCTTCCCTATTTGGGAAGGGGAGGCAGCAGGAAGGGCACCAGCCACTGAAGAATAAAAGAGAAGTGCCCTGTCTTCAGGGCCTTCCAAGTGGCCCACCTCTTGGTATCACAGGCAGATCTACCCACTCACTCAGGCCAGGCATCAGATACTGTTGCCCCAGGGGCTCCAGATGTGGCCTAGGAGCTGCTGGGTATTACTCAGCCACCACCCCACCCCCTACCTCTGACCCCATCCCCACCTGGGAACAGACTACTCTTTGGGCACCCAGGAGGCCTGTTGGCTCCAGCAGCTGGCGCAGGATTAATAATTGAGGCTCTCTCCTGAGCTTTGCATCCATCAGGGACTAGTCCTCCTGCTGCCTGCTATTATTGTGCTCTGATCAATTAGTGGGGAAGAAATGAGGTCAGAGAGAGCAGGTGTGGGTTTGGCTTTGTTTCTGGGGAAGGGCTAAGCTGGGCTGGGGCTGGTGTGGGGTGGTGATGTTAAAGAGACAATTCTCAGGGCTTTAGGCCATGGGCAGTAGAAAGGAGAATAGACCACAGCAAATACAGGGCTTTTAGCTCAGAGGGCTTGGCCTCACTGTTGCCAAGAGATAAAAACAGCATTTGGAAAACATTTGTGCTCCAGGCTGCACAGGGCACTGGGATGGGCCCATTAGCCACTTAATGTCCTGGATAATAACCCTCGGCTTCTGAGAATGTCAGCTGGAAACCCAGACTCTACCAACAGCGTGGAAACAGGCCAGCATCCTTGGCCTCATGTTCAAAGCCCTCTCCATTTAGCCAACCAATCCTGCTCGGTTCATCTATAACCTTCTCTCATGTGGCTCTATGCTCCAGCAACCTGAGCATGTCCCGGGCTCTCTTATTTCCTTTACTTTGCTTAAAATGTTGCCCGCTTCTGCCCTATTCTGCTCTATCTTTGCCTGTCAAAATTCTCCTCATCCTTCGTTTACCATGTCGTATACTGGCTTCTTCATGAAGTTTCTTTTACAATCCCTATCAGCAGTTGTCTCTTGCCTCTGACCTACAAGAGGCCAACAACAGTTTTCCTTATATTAACGGAATCTGCAATCATCCTCCTTTTCCTTTTCATGAGCACTGGAATCACAGAAGGTCATAATATGTCCAATTCTGGACAGCTGGCCTGACTGTACTTGACTTGTTCAGAGACCATGACTTGTCCAACATGACTTGGGCACACAGTAGGTCTGAGGAAC
The DNA here is from genome assembly GCF_963455335.1 of Martes martes. Taxonomy (NCBI): domain Eukaryota; kingdom Metazoa; phylum Chordata; class Mammalia; order Carnivora; family Mustelidae; genus Martes; species Martes martes. The sequence continues at coordinate 151,928,557 of NC_137891.1, forward strand.
TGTATTAAATCTAATACCCATTTGTACATATGCAGTCTATCTCTCTGTATTACTCTAAAAATATGAATGTGCAACTTTTTTTCACCCATTGATGCCTTTGCTCTTTCTGTTCCCTCTGGCTTAAGTACCCATCCTTGCTTTTTTTCTCTGGCAAGATCCAGCTCCAATTCAAGTTAATCTGTGCTCTCTCTGTGTCTTGTACTCTTGTCTTTGATGTCATCATTCACACTGTGCTATGAATGAGGTAAGCTTTTCCCCTCAAAAGATTTAAAGCTTATAAAGCAGGCAATCAGCAATAGTACAGTCTTCAAATGCGTGTTTCACTTGTAGGCTTCAGACTTTGGTGTTATAAAAATCCAAATAGTATTTAAGATCATTATTAGTAGTAGCTAATAAACCATTTATCTTCTCCAAAATCAGGGCTGCTACTGTACTGCACAACTCCAGGGCACACAATTGTCATTGTGGTTTAGGCCTGTGGCTCCACCTGGGCTTGCATAGTTCACAGGCTTTACAACCATATCTGGCAGCCTTGCTCCAATCCTTCAACTGCAGTTCCATTCCCCAAAAGTAGCACTGTTATATTTCTTCTGTATTATTTCAAATGCTTTACACATATCAAGCATTTGTGTGTATGTATCCTTTTTTACACAAATTGGATTGTCATACATAATCTTGCATTTTGCTTTCTGAATGTATCTTGAAAATTATTTCCTATCAGAGCATCTGAATATCTGAATCTACTCCATTATTTTCAATACCAGCACACTATTCATTTTATGTGTGTATCATAATTTAATTAGTCCCCTATTGATGAACATTTAGGTTGTTTCCAATCTATTTCATTTTTAAAAATTTAAATCTACCTATGTATTTGTATTTTTTGTTTCCAATCTATTTTAATACTCCAACAAATATCTTTACGGGTATGTCTTTGAACGCTTTTGGGGAGTTAGTTGTCTGTGGGATAAATTCCTAGAACTTGAATTGCAAAGTCGAACAGAAACATGTGTTTCAAATTTTGATGCACATGACCAAATTTCCCCTCAAAGACTGATCCAAGTCTTCTAAGATGAGCAGGAACTAGTAAGGTAAAGATATGAACATAATGAACAGCAAGAGTAGAGGCATGAGGACTTGATAAAACACAGCATGCTTGGAGGAAATGAATCATATTGTGTGACTGGATTGTAAAGCCATCATCATTGCATGGTGAGTGATGAGGCTAACCTCTTTGAGGCAGTGGTCAAGTCATTCAAGGCATTGGTCTACATCTCAGAGGTTTGGACACAATGGCTTGCTGGCCAAATCTGGCTCCCTGCCTATTTTAATCAATCAATCAATCAATCAATCAATCAGATTTATTTATTTACCTTAGAAAGAGAGAGAAAGAGAGAGAGAGAGAGAGAGAGAGAGAAAGAGAGAGCGAGCATGAGCCAGAGGGGTTGAGGGAGAGAGAATCCCAAGGAGACTCTGCACTGAGTGTGGAGCCCAATGTGTGGCTCAGTCTCACGACCCTGAAATCATGACCTGAACCAAAACCAAAAGTTGGATGCTTAACCCACTGTGCCACTCAGGCACCCTTGCCCACCTATTTTTTATTGAAACACACCAAACCCATTTGCTTACCTTATCGTCAATGACTGCTTTTACTACAATGGCCCAGCTGTATGGTTGCAACATTGTATGCATAGCCCACAAAGCCTAAAATATTTACTACCTGGCCCTTCATAGAAAATTTTTGCTGTTCTAACCAGTAATACCAGCCTGAGAACAATGACAGCCATTGGAGAGTTTCAAGGAATAGAGGGACATGGTCAGATTTGCATTTTGGAAAGATCTCTGCCACTGTGCAGAGAGAATGGGGGCTTCAGGGAGTCTCAAGGAGCAGGAAGGAGGCTGGTGTAGGACTATGGCCCTGGGTTAATGCAGAGGCATTGTGAATGAAGAAAGGAAGGTGGATTTAGTGGTGCTTGAAGAATAGCTGGGTGTTAGAGTGAGGAAGGTCCACTTGAGAAGTCAAGAATGTTTGGGAAGATACTGTGTTCTGGTGTTGACATGTATGACAGGTGAGTCAGGCACCCAAAGCCTCTGACTCCATTCTGGCTGCTGGTGCCAGTGCCTAGAGCATGGCTGCCCCTGGACCAGAGTCTCTGGACTCTCTTAACTTGAAAGACCAATCTTTTCCAGCCCATAAGTTGTCATTGGCTAAAGGAGGACCTTATTAGGGATGTCTTCTAAGGCTGTGCTCAAATTTTGTCTTCTCCTATGACACTAATGCAGCTTTGATTTTAAGTGTAGCCCATATTCTTAATCTTCTGCCCACTTAGAAGTTCATTATTGAGATGATTCAAATGATCCATGAGGTGGTGAGGAACTTGAACTTATGGGATAGACTGGATTGCTATTTTGCTTTTATCCAGTGCCACAAAATAATCTCTTGGTCACTTCCAATAAGAGAATACTTCTTCCTTCTTTGAGCTGATGTGGTATCCTATTCATATAAGAAGAGTTAAGTATAGAGGGCAGATGAAGAACTGGGAATAATGATTCTATAGAATTTAAAAGGATAATGACAAGGGATTTTAAGGGTGTATTGGAATCAGCCTTTTCAGAAGTCAGTCTCAGAATTACTGTTGTCTGAGTCATAAGAATTATGTCCTAATGACAACACAAGATAGACTTTAGTTGTCCAGGTACAGGTAGAAAAAAAGAACAAGTAGAGTTTAGAGAGGCCTGCGGTAGTAATTGCTCTGACTTTTAAAACAGGGTACTTTGGGACATCCTCAGGAAGTTTGAAGATTGATATGAACTACAGTGAATGAAGCAGAGAAGAGAGGAGAAGGGAGAAGGAGGGAGAGCAGAGGACAGCAGAGAACGAGGAGCAAGTGAGTAAGAATAGAGATGGAGAAGAAGAAATCAATTAAGTTCCTGTGCATTAGAGGTACAGGTGAGCTACTTATTATGCCAGGAATTCCACACCCATGACTCATTTATTCCTCATAATAACTCTGGAGTGTGGGTAGTATCACTACCACTTTATGCATGAGGAAGCTGAGGCTCACAGAGAACAAGTTGCAGAAGTGGGGTTTTAACCCAGTACTATCTAACTCCCAAACCTGTGCTCTTTCTTCTACCCTCTACAGGGCCAAGAGTGGGTAATGTCTAGGCTAGGGTAGAGGGAAGAGAATTTAGGAAGGCAACTGGTGTAGTGGAGTCTCACAAAATCCAAGCACTTGCCAAACCCAGCCACTCATGCCTGAGCAGCCGGCTGATTTTTCATAAAATAAAAGAAGTCCCTGAATTGAGAAATATGTGTGTCTCCTAGATTGGATTGTGCAGTGAACAGTAGCCAGAGCGAGCAGTAATCCATCACGGCCTGGTGTTGGCGGGTGCTGCCAGCCGGAGCCCTGGTGGAACTGTTGTGAAGGTGACCTTGGGGGAGAGCCAGGGTCCAACCTCCAGTTGCCTCCTGGGAGTCCAGGCATGGGATGGAAGGGAGAGGGGTGACAAGTTCCCTCCTCCCTACTGCTGAGCTATTTTCCTCCATTTTCTTTTCAGCATTTTACATGCTGCAACAATGCTGGTCTGGCAGCAGCTGGCCAGGTCCCAGGAGCTGACGATGGGATTGACCTGGAGAGATGGTCTGAGCCAGCAAGACCCCAAATCCTACAAAGAGACTCAATTTATCAGCCCTTGTGACCCCAGACCTAATGTCCTCCCCTGTTGGATGAATTCCCTATGTGGACCCAATCAGCCTGAGATGGGCCCTGGAGGGCATCCCTTTACCTAGGGAAGGCCAGTGGTTAAGGAGTCTGGCTCTGAGTCAGTCAGACCAGGCTTGGTGCCTATTTCTTTTCTGTGTGGTTTGGGCAAGCTATTAACCTCCTAGCCTCAGTCTCTTCTTCTGTAAAATAGGGATTCTTAGTTTACTTGAGAGAAAGAAATAAGATAATGTAGGTAAATAAAGTCACTAGTTAAATGCTTGATGCACAGCATCTTTACAAAATTGCAGTTATAATTATTTCCTTTATTCTTCAGGGTCATGCTGTCAGATGGGGATTATTTATTCCATTTTACAGAGATCCAGAGAGTGCCCCTCTGTGCTTTTGTGGGTTTAGAAAAGACAGAGAACAAAAGACTTGTTTTCTGGAACTAATATAAACTTCAATGTTGTGTGTTCTGCAACATTGTTGGGCTTTCTGGTCCCCTGAATTCTTGGCTACCATAAAGTGAGTGCTCAGCATGTTCCAGGTATTGCATTAAGCTCTTTTCAAACATTAGCAGGTATTAGGGTATTACTAGCTGCAATAACAAACAAACCCATGAAAGCATATGGGTTTAAACACTATAGAAGTTTATTTCATCCTTGTGTAAAGTCCAGAATGGGTGTTTCTGATGGATAGTAAGCTTTCCCTCCAAATGGTGAGTCAGACTTCCAGGCTCCTTACATATTTTGGGTCTGCAAGTTTCAACAGGTAGCAGTAGAAGCACTCTCTCATCTACACCCAGTGACAGAAGGGGGAACAAGCATGGAGGATGGAGGTTTTCATGTGCCAGGTCAGGAAGTAGCACACATCACTTCTACTCACATTCCATTTGCTGGAATTCGGTCATATGGCTTCTCATAATGGTGGAAGACTGTAAAGAGTAATCTATCCATGTGCCCATGAAGAAGAAGACATAGGTTTGGTAAAGAGCAATCTCTGTCATACATCATAATTCTATTTTATTCTTACAATAATTGAGAGAGTGAGAGAGAGAGAAAGAGAGAGAGGTTGCTCTTTCTGTCTTAGCCAGCACCTCACCATGAATTCCTTTTCAGCTTTCCACTATCTACCTGGTTCTATAACCCTGGTGATCTCAGCTGAACCTCCTTCTCAACCTTCCTCTACCCACCAAAGTTCTCGTGTTTTAAGATTTCCCATAGGGTGTCAGATAAATATCTGTTAAATATCTTACACAGTAAATATTGTATAATACTCAGTGCATCTTATAAAGGGTTTTCTGTTTTATATCTTAACAGTAGATGGTGAAGGTTATCTACAATAATGCACAATACTTACTGAGTGGTGATGATGTGCCTGAAATTTTCCAAGCATTTTACACATATTAACACATTTAATCTTCACAGCGATTTATGAGGTAGGTTCTTACAGAGTCCCATTTTACAGGTGAGAAAACTAACTACAGAGAAGTTTAAGTAACTTGTCTAAGGTCAGCCAATGGTGGAGCCAGAACTGGAATCCAGCCACTCTGGCTCCAGAATCTGTGCTATAGACAGTACTAGTATTGAGCAGTATTGTGGGTCAGACTCAGAATTAAATGCTCTGTATGGATTAGCTATGAACCTATGAGAAGGAGATATTTATCCTTGTCCTTACTTTACATATGAGGAGTTCCAGGCTCAGAGGGATTAAGCAACCTGCCTAAGGTCACACAACTAGTAAGTGACAGGTATGAATGAGACTAAAGCCTAACCTCTAAAAAGAATGAGATGAGTCATAATTGTATTTTTATTTCCACCAGGAAGCAGAAGAATTCATTTTAAAGAATGGGAGGACAGATGGTTAGTGTATCATTTCAGGGGGTTTGTGTATATTTTAGAGAGGGAGGGAAAGCCCTGAAGGGGTGAAGGGTCCTCTAGTTTGCTGACTGTGATAAGGAATCTTGAATCCTTCTGAGTCCCATTTGAATTCTCTTACTCAGGCGTCTGCTGCATGACCTTGCAGAAAACTTGTGCATGTTAGCATTTGAATATCTATGTGTAAGTCCCAGATTTGCCCTTGATCTCAAACAGGATCGAACCTCTCTGAGTCTTATTTTCTCGTTTCTAAAATAGTGATATGACAGTCTGTCTCCATTGTGTGTATGTTTGGAGTGTCCTTTACAGGGTCTGACACACAGGACAGCAGGTACTTAAAAATCGTTGCTCTTGTTGTGTGCCAGCTGAGAGGCTGGGTAGCTGGCTTGAGACCACAGAGTAGAAGGTGGGTTGAGAGAAGAAGTGTTATCCTCAGGTGAGGTTCAGAACGGTCCTCCCCTAAAGGTGGGGAAACTGAGGCTAAGGGGCAGGCGACTGACTTTCCCAAGGTCATACAACAAATTAGTGGTAGCCACAGGACTCCTGACCCAGAAATCTTTCCACAGCTCAGCCTCAAACAACAGCCTTTGGATTCCACGCTTTGCAGCTCTTCTCTGGTGGGTTGAATGACAATCCAGGGGGCCCCAAGAATTACTCTGAGCCACAGAGTCCTTAGTTGAAAGATAAATAGTGATTAAAGCTTCTGCAGTGAATTGGAGCTACTTCTTCCTTTCTTTTTCAAGGTCTGGGGGGTTACGATGGGTGACTCAGATAAGGGGAAATGTTCTGGGAACTGTACTGTAAGGATATACCAATAATTTTCTCACTTGTTGGCTAAATGCACGAGGATAAAACTCCTCACCTAGCATGATGACCTTCAAGCATCTGAAGGGAATTAAATGTTCCCTCGTTCTAGAAGCTGAACTATTCCTGTTGGCCAAATCTGGCCTAATGTGGCTGATATTCTGAGATGGTGCTGCCCACTCACACCCTCTAGATTCCATACTTCATCTCATGAGAGATTCACCTCCCTGACCAGTCCTCATCCTCCCTGACCTGGAATTTGCTGCAGCCTCTACTTGGCCTCCTTGCCTCCCCCTTTGGCCCCCTTTAGCTCACTCTCCATACTAAAGTCAGAACTGGCTTTCTTGTCATGTCACTCACCTGTCTAAGAAACACTTTTGGTTTTCCTCTGCTGATTGAATAAAATGCCAGACTTCTTGGCTGAATGTATGATTCTTAACCTTCAAGGTCTGAGCCCCACGTGTCGCTCCTACAACATTTCCTACACTCTCTGCTGGTCCCAGTCCCTCAACATGCCCCACACATTCCCAGGTCCAGACCTTTGCCCTGATTGTTCTCACTACCTACAGTACTTATTCCCCTTCAGCTGCCTGGCCCAAACTCCAAGGACTAACCAAAATACCTTCCCTTCCCTAAATAGCACAGGTCCTCCTTCATGAGACACCCAGCATGCTTTTTATGTGGCTCTTTTCCAGCTCTTGTCTCACTGGGTGGTAACTGATGTTAACCTCTCTGTTTGGTCCCTTCATTCCTCACTAGGCACTAAACTCCTGAAAACAAGGCATTGAGTCTCTTTCATTGGTGTGTCTAGGTATAATGGCTGGACTGTACCTATAGAGCCCAGCTGATTGCCAAAGTATTGAAATGTTTTTATACAGTTTGGCAATAGCTGTCTTGGCCTTTTCTCTAGGACCCCTTGCCCTTCTATGGTCCAGCAAGTAAATAGTTAATACTGGGCATAGCAGAGGGCTCCAGATTGGTCAAGCTAGTTGTTATATTTCTAATTTTGCCACGAAAAGCCTTTCACAGGGAATGGGCTCCACTTCATTCTTCTCTACCAGACAAACACCTTCTAGGTCTTGACATCATGAAGAGTTGTAAGGAGTGACTTTGCACGCTCTGCTCTCTGGAAAGTAACAGAAACCTCGTCTTCAAGATGTCCAGGTCAGAGTACATGGGAAAGTATGGCCCTTCACCGGGGGCCACACTTGGAGGCAGGCATTAATAGCTTGAAATTTCAGGGCACAGGTTATATAGGTGGGGGAGGGTTTGATAGTTCCACTCAGTTATGGAATCCATACTTCATGCCTGGCACCAAGTGAGGCACTGGGGCTCCAGAGCTGCATCAGAATGGACTTGTCTTTTGGAGTTCATAGCCTAGATGGGGAGACAGACATAAAAATGAATAAAAACAGCATGGGCCATGATAGAGGTGAGGATTTTGATGGGACCTTGAGAATCCCAGAGTCAGGGAGGGCTCATTGGAGATTGGAGAAGGTCAGCTGGAGCTGAGTTCTGAAGGACTGCACAGAGGAGCCTTGCCCTGGCCCCAGGGCCACCCCTTCCTAGCCACTACCCTTCTGGAGCAGCAATGCCCAGTCATTGCTCTGTCTCAATCATTGCCAGTCTTCTCCTGCCAAACCACAGTGTGAAAACCACAATAATCAAAACTTGGTGCTTACCTTGTCCTAAGTGCTTTATATATAATAATCCAGTTAATCCTCACAGTGACCCTATGAGGTAGTTGCAATCAATATTCCTATTTTATTGATGGGGAACTTGAAGGAAAGAATATTTTTGTAACTTGTCCAGGGTTTTAGAGGAAGGATGTGGCAGAGCAGAGAGGCAGCCTGGCTCTAGGGTCTCTGTGGAGCCTAGAGATATGTTAGCCAACATACTACTCTGCCTCAAACCATCTCTAAAACCATTTCAAAATAGAAGGTGATACTTCAGGTATTTGGAATGTCTTTTCCTCTGGAATATATCAAGTAGTTGGTAGTCCCCACAGTTTCAGACACCCTTTGACACAAGCTCCTTGAGATATCAGGTACTGCATGTATCTGTGGGTCACAGTGAGGGCCCCAGCCATGGGCAATCGCATATTCCTCCACACACTTGAAGTCAGCAAAACCTTATAACCTATAGGAGCTCTATAACCTTACAACCTAGAGGATTCCAAAAGCTGCAAGAGTCATTTTTCCCTAAACTGGCCTCATCCTTTCTTGAATCCGTGTCTTCACAATGCTCCCTCCTCTTCTCTCAGAGGGGGTTGCATGGTGAAGGTGACATTTAAGTTGGACTGTGAAAGGTGAGGAGGAGTTTTTCATGCACAAAAGAGGAGCACAGACATTTTAGGTAGAATGAGCTGCCCAAGCACAAGCATGGGAGTGTGAAATAGCATTATGTGTTTGTGGAATGAAGAGAATCAGGATCAACGATGAGGCTGGGAAGGTAGGTAGAGGCTATCAACTTGGCCTTCAGTCATTGGACAATGGGGAGTTGCTGAAGAAAATGGAATAGTGGAGTTGCATGGACATATTGGTGTTTTAGGCATACCATAGAGCAGAGTTTCCTAGGGAGGGAGTGGTGATGGGGCAGCCAGGAAGAAGGCTGAAGCCATAGTCATTGTATAATAATGGCCTAAATTAAGGTGCTGGGAAAGAGAATTGAGCAGCCAAGAAATACTTTTGAGGATTTAGGACTGTTGATTGTGGGGTGAAGGCAGGGAGGAGTTGGGGCTGATATTCAGGATCCTGGTTTGGGTGACTGGGAGATGGTACCAAGAGGAAGAGTGCATTTGGGTGGAAGGTAGTGAGATCTGTTTCGGATTCTGATTCAGGTGGGGACCACGTGTTGATGTGCCTTGGAGCATCGCCTATACAACTGAGCTCAGGAGTGGGCACTGGTCTAGAGATAAAGATCCAGGGTCCTCAGAGGAGGGAAGAACCTGAAGCCACAGGAGAGAGTAAAATTCCCTAAGGAGAATGTGCTAGTGACACCAGAAAGGAGAACCAGAGACTGGACCCTGGGGGAGGTCAGTAGTTCAGGGGCAGGCTGCAGGTGGCTATCTTCAAACGTAAGGTATAATTCAGTCATTCAGCACATTGATCACTTCCTATCTGCCAGGACTGTTCTTTATGCTATGAGTGCAGCAGGGAACAAGACAGAAAACTCCTGCTTGGAGGTGCATTCTAGGGGGGAGAAGCCAACATAAACAAAAGAAAAACATGGAGCAAGATAGGTGGTGGTAAATGCTCTGGAGGCTAATTAAGCAAAAGGGGTAGGGAGAGTCGAGGTGGGAGCTACAGCTATAAATGGTGGGGGGCTCACTGAAAAGGTTATTTTTGAACCAAGGTTTGAAGGAGGTGAGTTTGGGGGAAGACTGTTCTAGGAAGAAGAAACAGCATTATAAAGGCCCTGAGGCCCACATGCACCTGGCATTTGAGAGGAATAGATGGGAGGCCATGTGGTTATCACCAAAAAATTATAAGTATTATTATCATATAATTATTTTTTAGTTTTTTGTTTTTGTATCTACCACTGCTCTGTACTGCTATGATTTTTATAGCAGTGATCTTGGGAAGATCTCTTAACCTTTCTGGACCTCAGTTTCCTTCCCAGTAAAATGGGGATAATAATAGTATCTACTTATTGGTAAAGTGCTTTGCATAGCACCTGCCACAGAGTATTTGCTGTTACTACTGGTATCACTATCATTATTTTTATAATTGTCATCTCCCTCTCTCTAGACTGTAAGCCCTTTGAGGACAATGACTGCATATCATTCTTCCCTGCAGCCCAGGACCAGCCCAGGGCAAGACTTCACAGTATAGGCTCTATAAAGGGAGTTTTGGGATAGAACAAATGAAGAAGCAAAAGGTAGGACATTGAAGGAGCCAGGTCCCTGGTGGCCCCCGACCCTAGCTCCACAGGCCCCACAGAACTGGCCAGGGCCTGGGAGGCTGGGGCTTAAGCAGACCCAGACCCAATGGCGCATGTGGAGCCTCCGGGCCTGACAATTTATTTGTTATTAGGGTAATAAATAAACAAGTTGCTTGTCAGCACGGGGACTGGCACGAGCGCCTTAGAAGATAAATGCTGCCTCTGAAATAGACAAATATTTACCATCCTCCAGACGAAGTTGTCAGCTCTGCTAAAGGCCTCCAGGGCTTGGAATTAAAGTGAACACCGAGACATTTTTTTACCCTAATGGAGATGTATAGTGTACTTTTTCATAACAAAGATTATGAAACTGCTTGCCCTTGAGCACCTACTATGTGCTGGGGCTTTCCATCACGCTCATCACAATTCTTTGGGGTAGGACTATGATCACTATGATCATCATGTTTCAGATAAGCAAACTGAGATGTGGATGAGTGAAGTGACTCACTAAAGGCCACACAGCTGGTGGTGGTAGAGCTGGGATTTGAATGTGAGCCCTAGCTCAGGCTCTGGGTTGGAGTTTCCTATAGCCAGTATGTGAAGATCCTTGGTGGGAGGAGTGGAAAGCAAGCAGACAGGCTCCACTCCCCCTTATGACTCTGAGATCACTTTTGCTTCATGGAACAGACAAATGGGGCACATAAGGGCTTATGTACCTGAATGAGGTTGTCACAGAAGGATGGCAAGAGTTGTTAGAGTTTTAAGACTGCAGAGCATTAGAAGTGGAAAAGACTACAGGGTTCCTTGCACAGATGGAGACCAAGCTCTAGCTCAGCACTGATATGTTAGCTTCTGCTATGTGTGCAGGAATCAAGTGACATGATGCCCACTTCACAGACCAGGAAACTAAGGCTTTGAAGAGTAATGACTTGTTTAAGACCTATCACCATGAAATGGCAGCCCTAGGGTTCCAAAGCGGTGCATCTCCAGATTGTGCAGGTAGAGTGAGGGGGCCACCTACAAGCCACACCATCAATTTTCAGTCCTTGTTCTGTCAGTTATTAGCTGCATGACTTTGGGCAAGTTACTTAGCTCTTGGTGCTTCTGTTTTCTTATTTGTAAAATGGACATACTAATAACTTACCTTGTAGGGTTGTTGGCAGATTGAAAAAGTGTGTATAAAGTACTTAGACCGTGCCTTACATACAGTAAAATATTAGTAATTACTATTTTTTAATAAATATTAGTAAGTATTGTCATTATTCGTGTATTTGTGTGTCAGTCATTCATTCAGCCAAATTTGTAAGTGTCTGAAGCAGATGCTGTCAGTGCTAACACACATGCCCCCAGCATTTATCATTTCTGAGCACAAGGGGCAGGCCAGAAGTACCAGGGTATTAGACATACAGAGCAACTTTCAGCCAATGAGTAATGGTAGCTAGTGGATAAATACCCCAGCTCCCTCACCTCTTGGGTGGGATATTCTGGGACAAGTTCTACACTGGTTCCTGCAGTTAGGTTCTACTTACTCATGGAGGTAACTTGCTTACAAATGCACCCTTTAGATACAAACATAGTGATTCAAAGGGGCATGTACACCCCAATGTTTATAGCAGCACTGTCCACAATAATGAAACTATGGAAAGAGCCCAGATGTCCATCAGCAGTTGAATGGATAAAAAAGAGGTGGTATGCGTGCACACACACACACACACACACACACACACACACACACACACACACACACAGGAATATTATTCAGGCATCAAAAAGAATGAAATCTTTGCCATTTGCAAGGATGTGGTTGGATCTGGAGAGTATTATGCTAAGCGAAATAAGTCAGAGAAACACAAATACCATATGATTTCAGTCATATCTGGAATTTAAGAAACAAAACAGATGAGCACAGGGGAAGAGAAGGAAAAATAAAATAAGGTGAAAACTGACGGAGAAAAACCATAAAATAATTTAAAAATTTTTTAAATTTTTTTTATAAACATACAATGTATTTTTAGCCCCAAGGGTACAGGTCTGTGAATCGCCAGGTTTACACACTTCACAGTACTCACCATAGCATATACCTTCCCCAATGTCCATAACCCCACCACCCTCTCCCGACCCCTCTCCCCCCAGCAACCCTCAGTTTGTTTTGTGATATGATTAAGAGTCTCTTATGATTTGTCTCCCTCCCAATCCCATCTTGTTTCATTTATTCCCATAAGAGACTTTTAACTATAGGAAACAAATTGAGGGTTGCTAGAAGGGAGGTGGGTAGGGGATGGGGTAACTCGTTGATGGGCATTAAGGAGGGCACTTGTAATGAACACTGAGTGTTATATGCAGCTGATGAATCACTGAATTCTACCTCTGAAACTAATAAAAAATGCACCCTTTATTGGTGCCTTCCCTTCCCTATTTCACTTCCCAATAACCCTTCTAGTGATTCTTGAAACCATTTTCCAAATACCAGTACCTGCACTTGAATCCTTGTTTTAGAGTCTGCTTCTGGGGAAACCCAAACTGTGACAGTTTCTGTGTATCAGATCTTATGTTTGGAACTGATTAGGCAGATGAAGTAGAGTTGGGAGAAAGGGGAGAGAATTTCTGTCAGAGGAGACAGCATCTACAAAGGCACAGAGATATGAACTGTGTTTAGTGAAGGGTTAGGAGAGGAGTATGGCTGGGACAGAGGGCTTACCACCTTATAATTTGACTTTCAGTTTTGCCATGATATGGACAGGCTTAGGAAAGATGCCTCAGATGGCCACAAGGAACACTCTGCCCAGACAGTAGTCTCAGTTTAATATTTGAGGACCTCTCTGCAAAGGGTAGGGGTGTTCATCTGCATTTTTTGTACAAGTTTCCAAAGGTGTTCATCAGCTGAAGTTTGGTTCTTAAATAGTTGCATTTCATTAGGAAAACACAGTAATTGCTGATGGACTCTATTAGGGAAGGTTCAATCTAGAGGCTGCGAGGCAGATGAACATTCTTTGAATATTCTCTGATATATTTAAGAGGCTCAGCTCAGTCCTAAAAATGACCTCTTCTTCCCTCAAAGGGCAGGGGCAGGGTCTGGCCTCTTTCTCTTCCTGAATCCCTGAACAAGGCTTTCCTTTCCTCATTTTCCTCCTCCAGGAAGTAACCTCTTCTACACATGCATCACTACTCTTCTCATGTTCCTGCAGTTCTTTTTGGGTGTTCACTCTTTGTTATCTGGTTTAGTAAACAGTTTCTGAGCTTATACTTGAGCAGGACTCCTTGCCAGACTCTGAGGACCCAAGGATGCCTCAGATGTGGGTCTGTGCCTTCAGAGAATCTCTCTCTCTGGAAGAGGAGAATGACATGTAAACTGACAGTGGCTTATATGGTGAGGAAGATGTCACATTAGAAAGGCAGAGGGAAGGATTAATCAAATCTAGGGAACAGGTCATGGAAATCTCAAAGCCAATGAAGTTTAAGCATGGTATTGAAGGATGTGAAAGAGTTGGGTACTGTTCTTCCAAAGATAAGTTATGTGCCTTCTTAAGAGGTTGAGCTTCGGATTCTGCCAAACTTTCAGCTTCTTCCCCTAACTCAGACTCCTCCAAAGATAGATACTCTCAGGTTCCACCCCAACCCCAGCCACACCTTGAGTCTCACCCCATCCTGGTAGGGAGCAGGAAGTCACTGAGAGCCCGGGACCAGCACTGCCTCCCCTTCCCCACTTTGCTTTTGAATTCCTTAGCTAGAGCTCCTCTCCTGACCATGTGTACCCTGGAGCTTCTTTAGTTTTCCCAAATGAGAGCCTTGTATTCATTGTCTGATATATTATATCCTAACAATATTGGATGGGCCCACAGAAGTGGAGCAAAAGTCTCAGGGTCACAAAGCCAGACAATATTTGAGTGGGTCCTCGGACACGGGACTGGCTGAGCCCATGCTGTCATTCTAATAAATCAACTTGTTAAAGCCTGGGAGATGCTGGAACATTCTGATAGAACATTCTGAAGTTGTAGAATATCCCCCAAATCATCCAGGCTCCAAGCTCATCTTCTTTCTACTAACAAACTCATAATTTGTTATAATTCAGAATTTATAAACTGGCCTGAAATTTACCTTTGCCTTTGCCATGAAAAGTCTTAGTAAGGGTACATATTTTTTAAGAAAAAAATTGCTATGTGGATATTTAATTGGCACTAAATATATCAACGTGGTGTGCCCACGGCAAAGATTTATATTCATTCTTTTTTTTAAGATTTTATTTATTTATTTGACACACAAAGATCATAAGTAGGCAGAGAGGCAGGCAGAGAGAGAGGAGGCAGCAGGCCCCCCGCTGAGCAGAGAGCCCAATGCGGGGCTCGATCCCAGGACCCTGAGATCATGACCTGAGCCGAAGGCAGAGGCTTTAACCCACTGAGCCACCCAGGTGCCCCGATTTATATTCATTCTTAAGAGTTAGCTATTCTAAGCATGACTTTGATGGGCAGTAGAATATGCCACTTGTAGAGGTATGGGAAAGAACATATTTCCTAGTTTCATCCCGTAATTCACATTTTTCTTTGTCAGAGACTCTGAGCCCCTGCCCCACAGCCAGTCTCACCAATTCTGATTATTTATTTATCATTTTCAGGACAGGCCCCTGCTCCTGCCAACTGCTGTGCCATTACTTGTGTTGAAGATGAAGACAAAGTGGTAAAGGGGAAGAGTTCTGGAGTCCAATCATAGATCCCCCACTGACTTTGTATGTCCTTGGATAAATTCTTTAACTTCTTGAATGGCATTCAGGTCTCTATTTACTTTGGCCCAGCTTCCTTTTATAGTTCTAGCTCCCACTTTTATTCCTTATATTCCCTAAGCCCTCCAGTCAAACATGCTTACTTCCCATTCCAGATACATGCTCCATCATCCCCTGTTTCCTTCTTTACTAGGAATATTCTTTCTTTCTTTGCCCTTAAAATCCTATGCACCTTTCAAGACTGAGATGAAATGCCATTTTCTCCATAAAGCTTTCTTCCCAATTGGCTGTGAGGTTCCCTATCATCTCTTTTGGAGCTTTTAATCTCATTCTGCCTGGCATTAGAATTCTTATAGACATGTCTTTTTTTCTATAACTAGATTATAAGCTCCTTGAAGACAAAGCTGATGTCTTCTATATCCTCATAAATCCACACTGTAGACTTGGGATATACAGATATAAGTGGAGAAGCTGGTATTAATACTTGGGGTTCTGACTGCAAAGCCCCTATTTCTGCATCCTTATGGAATGGATGAAAGAACTTCATTTTCCTTGGCTTTCAAATGCAGATAATATTTTGTGCTTTGTGTTACCTGTGAAGATGAATAATAAACTCTGAAGTTATGTTAATCTCAGAAGATTATGGCTCTGGTTTTCTTGGATAAGCAGGCTAGAAATTCAGGAGGAACTCAGTTACAGATCTATATCATGGAGTCCAAGTCTGGATTTAGGGGACATCCAGGCCTGAGACTGACCATCCCTCATTCCTGAGCTCTTGAGCTGATGGGGCTCTGAGGCTGTGTGGGGATCTGAGCTGGTTCCCAGTCAGCCTTCTTACACCTCAACACTCACCCTTTCAGTCTTCCACTATCCAGTGTTTATTCAAGAAACATTGGTTTATTCATGAACCTCCTTCTATGTATCATGTATTGAACTAGGTCCTGAAAATATAAATATTAACCAGACACTACCTTTACCCTCTAGGGGGAGACAAACATGCGGACAGACAATGACAACCTATGGAGAATGTGGGGGGCCATCAGGACTCCAGAGCAGAGGGCCCAGGGGATCTGAAAGATCATACTTTCTATCTTTTGCTCTCCCTGGACTGTGGAGTACATGTGACTGTGACTCACTGTGAGATCTTAGATCGTGTTTACTTTCTGGCCTTGGTTTTCATACTCTACACAGCACAGCATCTGGGCCCAATGGTCCCCCCAGATCTTATCCCACAATACTTACCTCTTGATGACTCTGTACTCATGATGCTGGGCACCTTGCCAGTCATCATCATACCCTCCCTGTTTCTCAAGTGGGTGGAGGCCTCCTCAGAACCCCAAGGCCCATCAGGTGGAAGCTCTGGCATTGATGGGTTGACTCAAGGACTTACAGAGAGGTTCCAGGCCATCTGTTGGTGTCTTAGTCAGTGCTGGAATGGTCAGGTCTGCTCTGGGCACATTGCCTGTCCTCCTGCTATTTCCTGGGTGAAGCTGCTTTGCGTAAACATCATGTCAGGACCTGGGAGTGCAGTGTTGAGCAAAAGTAGATGCATTCCTAACCTCATGGAGTTTATAATCTAGTTGGGGAGTGAATATTAATAAAAAAGTCAAAAAATGAATGTATAACTACATCATAAATAAGTGTTTAAAAGTAAGAAGTGTGGTCCTAAGAGAGCAAGTATAGTAAGGATTGGAAGATGTCAGTGGGTTTAGCAGCATGAGGTCATTATTGAGAGATGTTTTGTCAGAGTTATGGGTCCAGAAGCCACACAGGAGTGGGCTGAGGAGCAAATTGGAGGTAAGGAGATGGTCAGTGTAGGTAACTCTCAATCGGTGAGCACTGAATGACTTGGAAGGAACATCAGAGGTCTTTCATGGAAGACACTTTAAGAAAGATTACAAAGACATTCACAGGCTTATTTTTGAAATCCTTTGAATAATTTTTGAGATGGGAAGGTCAAATTCCCATTTGACAGATGAGAAAAATGGAGACCCAGAAAGGTTTTGTGCCTTGAGCAGAGTATTCACAGTACAGCCGGAACTGGAACTTAACTCCCCAGAATCCCTGCCCTCCTTCTGCTATGCAAACATTATTTAGAGGTTATCTGAATGAATGTGTATTGTTTTCACCACACTCGAGTTTTCTTTATTACTTCTTTCTTCTCTCCTCAGTGCTTAAGGATTCAGGACCACGGCCAGCATCCAAACAGCCTACAAACTCTGAAATAAGCTGAGTCTTAGCCAAAGAGATCAACACTGCCTTTGTAAGTTGGTTTTGTCAACAAACATCAACCAAACATCTACTAAGTATCAGGAGCTGTGAGAGGTAACGAGACACAGAACTGGAAAACTGCCTTTAGGGAACCTACCATCTAGGATGGAGAAGACATGGACACAGATAATCACAATAGAGTGTGAGAGGTGCACAAAGGTTGTGGGATCAAGGAAGTCTTCCTGGAGGAGTCCCAGCCTGAACTGAATCTTGGAGAGAGCAGAAAGATCCCTCTGGTGCAAGGTGAGAATAAAGGAGGGGGGTGGGAGGGAGAGGCAGGGGCTGACTCAGAAGACTGAATAAAGAAAGGAGTCTCCCCAGGCTCATTCTAAAAGGCATAGCCAGGTTTTCATCTTGCAAAAGTCGATGGAAATATCCTGGGTTTTGCATGTTTCCTTTTGGCACTGAAAAGTTTACCACCTCACTAGCTGAAGCTGACACTGTGAGAACAGTGTTGCTGGTGGATGGGGGATTTGAAATTTGGGGATAGAGAGAGGAAGGAGAATTAGATTTGCTGAATAGTCAGTATGCATCAGCACCATGCTAGCTTCTTTTTACATATTCTCATTTAATTCTCTTGACAACCTGTAAAGTAATGAGGTCCCCATATGAGGTTCCATAAAGAGAAACTTTACAAAAGAGGATCAGAGATGCCAGTGAATTGTGGCCCATGGCCACACACCAAATAGAAGGGAGAGCTAGGATTTGAATTCAGATCTGCATGGCCCCAAACTCCTCACATTCCCTCTTCATGCACATGCTGCTTTGGTGGAGACCCAGCTGACAAAGGAGCAGAATAATGGCCTCTGGGCACCCACTCCTGCAACCTCCTGTTCACACATGAAGAGTAATCACATTAAGTATTGTTTTCTCAGCTCCTAAATCCCGGAGCTTTGGAAGGTCATAAATGGACTCAGAACTTGTGACGCGGCCCCTCCTGGGCTGGGTGTGTTTTTCTTGTTCCTTACCATTCCACTGTCTACCGTCTTTCAGAAAAGAGTGCTTCTGTGTCCAGGAATGAGAAATTGAGGGGTTTCATATTGGTGCCAATTACCTGCTTTGACACCCCTGAGGTGCCCTTGGCCCCCAAGTTTTGGAGGCTGCACCATTCTCTCTGGGCCTTTTGCCACGGCTGTGGTGGTGTCTGCCGCAGAGCCTGAGGAAGCTTTATGGAGATGGTCACACTCCAGCGCCCAGCCTACTTGTTGGAACTTTCCAGAAATATTGCACTGCAGACATTTTCCACGCCGTTATGCTAATGGAATCAGGAAAAATCAATTGTCCTTAAGGAACAGGGGAATGAGACGTGCTGTAAATGCCATGGGATGAGTGATTGGTTGATTGCTTGCCGGCGATCGGAGTGCGTCTCATCCCTACATTATTCTGATGAATTTTTATGGCGTGCCTCCTCTCTTGCTTGCTCCCTCCCCCTACCCCACCCCCCTAGCTGGGGAAGAAGGTTTATGGCTTGCAGCTTCTCAGTTGATTGAATGCAGCTGGCATTGTTGCAGCAGAGGACAAATAGGTACATTTGCTTTACAGGCTGAGAAAAGTGGGTTTGGAGAAATTGCACTACCACGTCCCTCTGCAACAAAGGCGCCCTTAAAAATGCAGATATTTTGTATGAAATGACTTTAGTCTCCTTCCTGGCTGTCCGTAATCTTCCTATCAGAGGAAAGGGCAAAAAAAAAAATGTTGGAGGAAAGAAATATATGGCTTGCAATTCTGCGGAAATCCGATTTTTCATTCTTATCACAAAGGAAGCTAACGAAGGCATTTCATTAGTATTCATTTTAGGCTGATGTGATTTTCTCCTCTTTGCTAACACAAAAATAAATAAATAAACAGTCGAGCCATGTCTGGGAAACTGCCGACAAGGCGGCCGGGAGCAGAGGTCAGCGTTTTCTGGAATGAATGTACACCGCATTCAGCAAGGTGGCCAAGAAAATGGATCCAGCTCAAATAAGGATCATGTGGGACAGAGAATAGACAAGGTTTAGGTGGAGACAGTTCTCTTGGGTCTCAAAACTGGTGTCCAGCTTGGCTGTGGCATTTTATGGACTGGGGAAAGCAAACGGGCTGTGACTATTGTTTTCCATGGGGAGTTTGCTGCTATTCTGGCTGCTGGTCCTGAGGTAGGGGATGTTTCACATCTGGTCAGGCACTAGGGAGCTCCTTCTATTGTTTCTTCTTTCCTGTTTCTTTCTTAAGGGCAGCTCAACCCTGTTGAGTGTTGGTAGATCATATTGTGAAAATCTGGGCATTTTTGGCTGGGAAGTAGAGATTTGGGGACACAGCTCTTATCTTCATCCATCCAAAGGGGCATTGTGGGCAAAGAAGCAGACTTATTGCACTGGGTGCCAGAGGGCTAAACTAGGACCTGTGGGTGGAAGTGACAGTAGGCAGAGGAATCTACCAGATATGAGATCAAATTTCAGATCAAGCATTTTCTGGGTATGTCCATAGGAAGGTTATTAATGCCCAAGCCTTGGCATCCACATTTGTATAATCAAGTAAGTTAGAATAAAATCTAATCCTTTTATTATTTTCAAATTGTTATCAGGTACAGTAATGTGCAGTGCTCGGAAGTCAATATTAGTGGCTGGTTTGTAGAGAGGTTTCCCATCTGAGATTCAGAGAGGTGGTAGGTTGCACAGCCTCTGGAAAGCAGGCTCCTGGTCTCTGAGGCCAATGCTCTTACCCTAACCCAGTGCCCAGCCCTCTTCTTCAGCTGCTTTTTGGTCTACTGTGAGAAGGATTTGAGACACAGAAGCAGAAATCTCTTTGTTCTTAGATAAAATTCTTACCCAGTTTGCCTCAAATGCCAAGTCATTTGACACATTTCCATCTCTCTGCTGGGCTGCGTACCCACAGAGGGCAGAGTCCCTTTGTACTCTCTGTGCTCTATTCCGATGGCCCAGCAATTCCTGACTTGCCTTAATGTGCCATATCCTTTGATGGTTACTGGGCTGGCCTGTGCTCTTGCCTCCTCATGGGACTTTCTCCCCTACCCTTTCCATCTCGGCAAGGCTCATTCATCCTCCAACTCAGATGCCACCACTTCTGGAAAACCCTCCTGGAGACCCACCTAGGCCCCCTTTCTCTCTGTGCTCTTGTGGGGTCATGGTGCACTTGTTTGTAGAACTGTAACTATAATGGTAACAAAAAAAGCCACAAAAAGCAGGGATTCAGGTTGCCTTGGGTTCAGATTTTGTCACTGATGTATGATCATGAGCGAGTTACCCAAACTCCATGAGCCTCACTTTCCTAGTATTACCTACCTCCAAAGACTGTTTGGAGGAGTCAGTGAGTACTATTTGTAAAGTACTTTGCTCAGGGCCTGGCACATAGGTGACTGTAAGCAATTCAAAGTGAAGGAAAGAAGGGAGGAAGGAAGGAAGGCAGAGGAAGGAAGTTTGTTTCTTTTAGGTTGGTTAGAAATCTTGATCAAGAGGCCTGAGGATACATTTTCTTCAGTTCCTCACACCTGTATTTCCCAGAATAATAATTAACCACACAATGTGTCAGGCAGTTAGTGACAGGTCCAGGATAGAACTCTGAGTCTCTAGTCCAGGCTCTTTCTCATGCCTCCCCTCCCAGTCAGGACTTTGGCTGGTCAAGGGCTCAGTCCCATCTTCTTCACCTGTCTCTGGGCACTGCCTCAGGGCAGGACCCACTGTGGGTGTTCCATGATGTGTTGTGATAGGAGGGTCATGGTGCTCCGGTGGGGAGATTGGAAGCCCAGTTCAACCCCACCCGCCTGTGACCCCGAAGCCATCAGCTTTCTCATCCATCATGGGGCGATAATACTCCCTGCCAGCCCTACTATGCTGGGCTATTGTTGAAGAGGGAGAGGAAGAGGAGGGGGCTTTCATCAGCTCTGTGTGCACATTTAGGAGTTGAAAGGATTGCAGTAGTTGGTGTGTGGTTGTTGTCATTGTCTCTCAAAAAGTCGCCACAGTCAGGGTCTTGGAGCCAGTCTCTTAGAGGAGATGGTTCTGCCCTTGAAAGCCACTCTCTCAGTCTGGCGTTTCCTGTGGGTAATTTGAAACTGGGGCTCAGAGAACTGAACTCCGGTTAATGGTTTTCAATAAAGAATTAAGTGCTGCTCGTCAGGCTGGCGCTGCTGGCCGGGCTTCCCGGAAGGGGGAGAGGGTTGGGGGTGGGGTGGCCAGTTGCACGCGTTTAGGGATGCGTTTGCATTTTCCGGTCAGTTAGGCAGCCTGATGAAAAAGGGATAAGATCAGACCACAGCAGCCAGAGGGTGGAGTGGAGGGGGGAGCAAGAGAGACCCAGACCTGCACTATGCAGGCTGCAGGGAGGGAGTAATGGTCACTGCCATTGGAGTTGGATGACTTGTTCCCACAGAGAGCACTTTTGTCAGGGACTTGGCTGGTGGCCCTTCCCCTGGGGGCAGCCCCTATAGGAAGGAATGCTGAAGCCTTTTCAGCTAGGGCTTCCTCCCACATCAGACATCACCTTTATAACAACCACAGCTTTCACTGTGCTTTCTGCACAAAATCACTCCTTAAAGCTTCATCTATAACCCAAAGGGGCTGCTATTATTTTCATCACTCTTGCTTTGCAGATGAGGACATTGAAGTACAGGGAGGTTAAGTGACTTGCCCAAGGTCACATAGCTTCTGAGTGGCAGTTCTGGGCTTCAGAGCTGTGAAGTCTGGTATTAAAGGTCATGCTGAACAACCACGATGCTGTATATCCTGCTAATCTCTACTAGGGTCCCCAAATCATTTTACCTCCAGCTCATGAGGTTAGCAGGGGAGGGTCATTAGCTCCATCTTACGAATAAGGAAGGACTGAGGGTCAGGGAGGTGTTGTGTTTGGGAAAGGGGACATGAGAGAGAGGCAAAGAAGGGCATCCAGATATGGGGAGTGAAGTAGAAAGACCCCATGAGAAAGTTATTTACAGCAGATGCCAAAAGACCTAAAAACATTAAAACCCTCTGAACTGGTATTTCTGTTTCTGGGAGTCTGCCCTAGGGAAAGAATACTGCTACTAGAAGACAATCTAAATGAAAGAAAAGATTGATTATAATATCAAGTGATTGGAAACAATTTATGTACCCAACCATGGGAAGTGGTTAAATAAAATCTGGTGTTTTCACCTGACTTGACAGTCTGCAGCCATGAAAAATAGAGCTTCTGAAGGTGACATAGTAACCTGGAAAAATACTTATGTTGCAATGTTAAATAAGGAAAGAAGTAAGACAAAACTTTATGAATAATAAAATCTCAAGCATGTACCAAGTATGCAGAGCTGTGGAAAATAATAGCTGTTATGTTAAGATGATAAAGTTGTAAGCATTTTTCCTCTGTTTTTCCAACTTTCTATAATGCTATTTAATGCTCTAATTATAGATAAGTTGATGGACTTGGTCCAGGATATTATGTGATGGCCTAAGAAAGGTTACTTTCTCTCTCTATGCCTCAGTTTCCTAATCTGTAAAATGTTGATAGAACTCCCTTTTTTTCAGGATTGCTATATTTAACGAGATAAAAGGTATAAGGTTTCTTGCACAGTTGCTTGTACATCGTATGACCATGGGGTGTCAATTTCTTCCATTTCTTACAGGTTGTTTTCTGACTTATTAAGGTTGTCACAGTGAGGATGAGACAACCAAGTCCAAACCTGCATTCCAGAGATGGTGGCTCCTCAGGATCAGGTGTAGACCTGTCACTCCTCCATCACTTGATACCAGACAAAAGAAGGAAGGCCAGAGAGGGTCAGCTGGACCCCAAGTCCCGAGGCAGCCCTGAAATTTTTCTCCTGCTCCTCCTCCACATACCCACCTCTGTAAGCAACACATAGCATAAGCTAGCCTCCTGGATAGCACCTCCCCAGCACTTCTGGCAAGATCTAGAGACTTCCATTCTGATGTTGCCTTCTGGGGACCTACAGGTCACCAATTCCTCCCTCCATTTATTCACTTGTTACTCACTCATTTGAGTCATGTAGAGAGTCAGCTACAACAAATCCTCACTGAGTGTTGACTTCATGTCTACTGGGTGTGGGGCGGGAGTGTGTGAACCAGAGGCTCTCACTGACCTTAGCTTATTGAACACTCATATATGCCCAGCAGAAGAGGTTCACTTAGCAGAGCCTGGCAATTGAAAAAAACAAGATACAGGCTACCTGGGTGACTCAGTTGGTTAAGCATCTGACTCTTGATCTCAGCTCAGGTCTCGATCTCAGGGTCGTGAGTTTAAGCCCTGCGTGGAGCCTACTTTAAAAATTTAAAAAATAATAATAAAAGAACAAGATACAAATGACTCTTTCCTTTTGCAGTCAGTCAGTCCGTCCCCTGGCCTTGCCGGTTCTGTCTTGGTATTGTCTTTTGGATCTGAAACTTCTCCTCCAGCCATCAGCTTCAGCCACTCCCATCTCTGCCAGAGTCACCTTTATAAAACTCAAATCTGACCTAGAAGATTGTCCCAGCTCTTCAGCCTGGCCAAACCAGTTTCTCGTGGTCTGGCCAGGCAGCTCATCACATAGCCACCCCCTGCTTTCTTCCTGCTTCTCCCTGTTCCTCAATGCCCCTTTGTGACTTTATGCTTTACACACTATTCCTGCTTCCTAGGATGCCCTTTCCTGCATGGAAAATGCCTACCCATCTCTAAAACCTACCTCAAATCCCCTCTCTTCTTTGGCTCCCATACAAGATTTACTGTTCCCCCTCTGTGCCCATCTCCCACCGCACTGTGATAATTTCTCAGTCTGTTCCCCTCTGGCTCCTTTTCTCACAGGACCATGCATCCCTCAAGGGCAGGAACCATGTGTTTTTATTTCTGTGCCCCAGGAGCTTAGCTCAGAGTCTGGCATAGACAGGAGGCCCAGTGAGTGTTTGTTGACTGAATTATGGATGACAGTGTGATCTCAGGGCTTCCACTAGGGAGGAACAACAGGGCCTCTTGACCTCTTGGGAATGGGAAGTGTTTGCAGCTGAATTCTCCTGGCAGACACTTTTCAGCATCACCAGCTGCTCACTCCCCAGAGGCCCTGTCTCTGCTCAGCTCCCTGATGGGTATAAGAACATTTGGCCATAAACCTACCTAGCTATGGGATTGCAGCCACCACCTCACGGGGGCTCACTCTGACAAAGCCTTGACCTGTGCAGCTGGGCATATGGGGAGCCTCATGGTCTGACCCTGCTGCATCTCAGCCCCATGCCATGCCTCTCTGTACCCTCTTTGCTCCAGGCTATAGCCAGATTGAAATGTTTCCTGAAGACATCTTGTGACTTGTCTTTTTAAAAAATGGTTTCTTCTGTCTGATATATTCTCCACCTGCCCACCCCTCCACCTTTGCCTGGTGAAGTCCTGCAGGCTCTCTTGGTTGGTTCAGGTGTCACCTCTCCTCTGGGTCAGGGGCCTGTCCTGTGTGCGTCCTGGCCTCTGTGGCAACTCCACACAGCACTGATATTACCTGTTTATTTTCTCAGCAAGCCTGTGGGCCCCTTGAGAACAGGGATTGGACTAATTCACTTTGGAGTCCCTAGTACCTGGAACAGGCACTTCCAAGTACATATTGGCTGGCTGGTTGGTAGGATGGCTGGGTGGGTACCTGGTGTTAGGACCTTTCCCCATTGCTTAGAGTCTACCTGCAGTGTGCACGAAGTGTAAGGGTGAGGGGTCCAGTCTATAGGAAGGGCACACCCAACCCTCAGGCTTGCAGGGCAAATGAAACACACTATTAGTGAAATGGAGCTGAGAGCGCTCCCAGTACAGCCGTGGGTTAGAGAGAGACCTGGGCTTTGGGAGCAATCCTGCTTCCCACTGGCTCTGAGCTTTCTCCTCATCTGTCCAAACTTGTTTCCTGATCTCTAAAATGGGAACCACAACGCTTGCTCAGCATACTTGACAGAGACATCGTGAGAACCAAGTGTGACAATGTCTCCGACATTACTGCTTCAACTGTGAAGTGTCCGGCCTGTTTTTTCACTCGGAGGGGGAAGAGCTCAGCACTGTGATGTGCCAATGCCCACTAGAGGGAGTAGCAGAGCAGGACAGGCCCTCCTTTTTGGAGCCATGTGGCTGGCCCAGAAAGGGAGCACAGGATCCAAGACACGTCACGATCAGGTCCCAGGCTCCCCTCACCTCAGGTTTCTCTCCAAATTCAAATGACATCTGGGAAGTCTCTGAAGTACTAGAAAACAAAGAAATAGAAAAGCCCAGTGATGGCACAAGGGGCAGCCCTAGCTCGCCGCATTATTACGGGGGCTGGCTAGGAGCAGGGTGAAAGTAAAGGACCTAGGGTTCTTTCTCTTGAGCATTGTTTTATCTGTTTACTCAGAAGCCTGGATTCCAGGGGTCTGAAGCCATTATCTGGTTGGTATAGGGCACATCTACTCAGCTATGGAAAGCCACCTTAGTGGGACAGGGCTGAGGTCTGCACAGATCTCCCTCTACGGATGCCTGAAAATTGCAGGCTTGGCCTCACAGCTGATTAGCTCCCTCTTTGCTGGGGCGAGTGGGACCAGACAAGGAGGCCAGCTGGAGGAGAGCTCTGTAACCCAATTTGCTGTGTAGAGAAGCCAGTCTGTCTGGCAAGAACTAATTGGAAAGCTGCTTCCTCTAAGCCTGGACCCAGGAGGGCGCTAGGCCTGGCTGGGCGGGGGGCCCCCTCAGCTAGGCCCACATCACTTAGTGCTTTGTGGGAGCCGCTCCCAGCAGGAGAGCACTTAGCCCTGGTAATTGGCCAGGCAGGCTCATCATTAATTCATGCCAAATTGTATTTCTTCTTTTGAGGGAGAGAGAGAGAGATGAGTGGGGGTAGATGGGAATAAATGAGTTTCTGAAGGGAGGAGTCTGTTTTAGGGCTGGGTTAAAACAGCTTTGACTTGGGATGAAGGAGGCTGGTGATTCATTCACTAACTTGCTGTTGACCTGAGCAAGTTATTTTCCCAGAGGAGGTCTCAGTTTCCTAATCTGTGGTAGGAGACAATAACTGTGTTCTATTTACTTCAGAGGTAGCTTCGGAGATTGAATCCAGATATGAGAGATAGTGCTCTTCAAATGGTCATTTCAGCAGGCCCAGGGAGGCAGGGAGCCATTTACATTTCATGTAATTATTGATATGGAGCGGGGTAACTTTACATCTATCATCTTTTGGATGGACAGTATTTTTTCATGACTCCATCTTATCTTTTTTGTTGGCTTATTAACTCTTTGGTATGTTATTTTAGTGGTTGCTTTTGACGTTTACAGTATATGTCTTTAACATTGTATCACCTTCAAGTGAGATTATAGCACTTCAAATAGAGTATAAGACTCTTAAAATAGTATATACTTCCATTTCTCCTCTCCTGACACTTATGCTATACATTTGCCATACATTTGACTTGTAAATTCCACAATACATCGTTATTATTTTTGTTTAAACAATGATTTTTAAAAATGTTTTTTATCATGGTAAAATACACGTAACATAAAATTAGTCATCTTAACCATTTTTAAAAAAATGTACAGCTCGGTGGTACTAAACACGTTCATAATACCATGCAACCATCCCCATCCCTCTCCATAACTCATATCATCTTGTAAAACTGAAACTCTGTACCCACTAAAGTCAATTACTTTTTAAAGAGATTTAAACAATAATTTAAAAATCTTTGTACATTCACCTCACGAAGTTGCCATTTCTGGTATTTTTTATTCCATTGTGAGGATTTCTATTGCTATCTGGTTTCATTTTCCTTCCACCTGAAGTCCTTCCTGTAATATTTCTTATAGGGCTGTTTTGCTGGTGATGAATTCTTTCAGCTTCTGTGTGTCTGAAAAAAAATTTCTTTTGCTTTCTCCTTCGAAAGACATTTTCACTATGTGTAGACTTCTAGGTTGACAGCTTGCTTTCTATACTTTAAAGATGCTGCTCCACTGTCTTTTGGCTTACATTGTTTCTGATGAGAAATCTGTTTTTACTTTATCTTTGTCCTTCTGTATATAATTTTGTTCTATTATTGTTTTTAATATTTTCTTTTATTACTAGTTTTGAAAAATCTGACTATGATGTGTCTTGGTGTAGGTTTCTTCATTTTTCTTGTGTTTGGGGTTCACTGAGCTCCTAGATCTATGAGTTTATAGTTTTCATCAGATTTGGAAAAAGTTTCAGCCATCATTTCTTCAAAAAATTTTTCTGTCCTCTCCTTCTCCTGCATGGACTCTAATTATTATTAATTGTTACATATATTAGGTCGAATGAAGTTGTCTCACAGGTCACAGGTGATCTTCTCATTTTAAAATTCCTTTTGTTTCCTGTGTTTCAATTTTAATAGTTTCTATTTTGAGTTCTTCAGGTTCACTAATGTATTTTTCTGCAAAGTCTAATCTGCCTTTAATCCATCTCAGACATTATAGTTTTTGCCTCTAGAAGTTAAAAATTTGAGCTTTTTTTTTAAATCTCCCATGACTTTATTTAAACTTTTTGAACATCAGGAATATAATCATAGTATCTATTTAATGTCTTTGTTCCTTAATTCTAATATCTGTGTCAGTTCTGATTGAATGGTGTTTCTCTTCAGTGTGGGCCATATTCTCTTGCATGCCTGGTGATCTTTGATTGGATTCTAGACACTGAATTTTACATTGTTGGGAGCTGGATTTTTTTTTTCATTTTGTAAAATATTTTTGAACTTTGTTCTGGGATGCAGTTAAGTTACTTGGAAACAGTTGATCCTTTTGGGTTTTGATTTGAAGACTTTAAAGGCAGGACCAGAGTATCTTCTAGTCTAGAACTCATTAATCTTCATTATTGAGGTAAGACCATTACAAATGTTCTACCCATGCCCTGTGAATTATATAGTTTTTTTTTTTTCAAATTTCCTGGGGAAAACAGGTAGTATTTTTGATGCTGTGTGAGTGCTGGACCCTGATGGATCTTTCCTGGGCCTTGTGTAGTTTTGTCACACATATGCATTCAAGACTTGAGGGGAACCTCCATAGATCTCTGGATTTCTCTCTGTTCAGTGCTCTTTCTTTCCAGCACTCTGTCTCGTGAACTCTCACTATCTTGCTCTCCTTGGACTGTCAGCTCTGACTCTGCAACTCAGGGACTCCATCAGATTCTCCTTGGGTTCTCCCTGTTCTGAAGCCTAGAATCTCTCTCAATGCAGCAAGCTGGGGAAACTCTCAGCTCTGCTTGTCTGTATCTTGTTCTCAGGGGTCTTTGTCTTTTTTTGCCTGACATAAACTCTCTTGAAAACCATTATTTCATCTTTGGTCTGGTTTTGTTGTTGTTGTTGTTGTTGTTGTTTTTGTTTCAGACAACAAGGTAAGCCCGATCCCTACTCCTCCATCTTGCCTACAAGTGGAAGTTCCCAGGGATCCAGGAAATGGGGACCTTTTTAAGAAAATGTGGGTTTAGCTCCAGGCCTTGGTTGTATGAGATTTGCAAGCCAGGCTACAGCAGGTTTGGTAGACAGAGTGGAGGACAGTAATGAAGAGGCCAAGATTTTTGGAATCTGTCCTGGACTCTTTTACTCCTCACAATCTTTAAAACAAAATCCAAAATTCCTGTCATATAATTCCAGATCCTTCCTAATGCAGGCATCTCCAGAAGGGCTTCTTAAAGAAAGGAAGGAGCCCAGGAAAGGAGAGGGTTAATAAGTGATAATTTAAAATTGTGTAGAATTCCATTCTACACAAAGGAAGAGGGACTGATTTATTAAGGATCTCACCAAATGAGATTGAATACTGGTATAAGAATTTTGTATATATCATTTAATTTAATGGCTTAATTGATTTAGAGACACTTACTGAACTCTGATTCCAGACACAAACTTGAACCCTGTTATCAGACTGAGATTTTCTGTGCAGACACTGCATCCTAAGTGTGATTTGAGATTGAGCTCTGATGCCAGGATGCATTGAGTCTCATGAATGACAATAGAACTCATTCAATGCATCCTATTCCCACCATAGTAAACTCCTTTAAAGATTTTGTGATTAACGAGTTAGGGTCCCTTCACTTCTCTTGTTTTCAGTTCTCCTTTTCCTTTTTAAAAGCTGGGAGCTCAATGGTCTCAATACTGAACACTATATATTCTTCTTGAGATTTACTTGTGAGTGAACACAATGGGTGAACAATGGCCCATCGTTCTCCCAAACCCTTGTAACCAGCTCTGCTCTATATATCCAGATTGACTCTGACAGTTCACTCAGTGCCCACTATGAGTTTGGACATGGAGTGGACAAGAAACACCCAGGAGAAGTCATTTTGCCCAAGCCCTTATATATGAAATGCAATCACAATGCTCTCCTAATGTTGTGTTCTTGTCTGTCTAACAGTAATTCATTTACTCACTCAGCAATTATTTATTGCCCACTTGGTATGTGCCAGGCACTTTTCTAGTTGCTAGGAATAAATCAGTGGTCAGACAATAATCCTTGCCCTTGTGGGCCTTGTAGTGGAAGACAGACAATAAATAATAAATACAATATGTAAGTAAGCCACATAGCACGTTAGTATGTAATAAGAGATATTGCCTATGAAAGTCATCACCACAGTGTCTGATACATAATAGGTATCCAAGAACCCTTTCTGAAAAGCTATGTGGTAACTTCACATTGGAAAGCCAGTGGGAGCCAAGTATTGGAGAATGATGAGAAATTCACCAGATATGTGAGAGGGGAGTATCTGGCATAGGGAAAAACAAAGTTAGAAGTTGGAGATGGGGGATACACTTGAGAAATACCTGACTACCATCCTTAACAAACCTACATAGTGCCTATGGGGAGAATGTATCAGGCTTTTAGGGCTGGCAGAGGTAAGTCATGTCAGTACCATGGAGAGCTCCAACAGAGTGCACGTCAGTACCTCTGGAGACCTCCGGAGGCAAAGGAGAGCCCTGGCAGGTGATCGGCTGATTTGTCTGGGAAATTCAACAGAGAGACAGAGTAACTCTGTCCTAAATTCAGACCAGACTGCTATCTGAGTCCAAAGTTAGTGGCAGTTAGTGTACCCCTGCCTTACATTTTCTGCTATTGTAGCAGTTGGCAGAATCTTGTAGCAATAATATCTCTGGAATTGTTATCCAAAGACCTAAGTTTGAATCATAGTTACACCATGAACCATCTGCATGGCTTTAGACAGGTTTGTTTGTTTTTCATCTGTAAAGTGAAGATAATGATATGTACACTGGTGTTGTGAGAACTAAGTAGGATGGAGTTAGCAAAGCATCTTGTGTAGTGCCTGGAATATAAAATCTTCCTTACTTTCCAACACTTTGTTGAAGGGTGAGTGAAATCTCTGGCAATGTTAGGGATTCTGTGGAGGTAAAGCATGGGTTCTCACTGGCAGATAAAGTGAAGAGGACATTTTAGGCAGAGAGAATAACAGGAGCAAAGGTAGGGAGACATGAGAGTGGATGGCTTAGCCAGGAAATGGAGAGTTGTTTAATAAGATTGAAGCTATTCAGCTGCCACTTTTATTCTGAGGTCTCCTAAACCACTATTTTCAGCACAGAGCACTCTGTTGAACCCTCAGACTTTATTTCCAGCTAGTCTATTGTGCATCTCAGTTGGAAGATCTACATACAACTCTGACCCACCTTCCCAAAACAGAATTTGCCACTTTCCTCCAATGTGCTCTCTTCAGATGACATGTTAGAAGGAAGACGAGTGTCTTATGAATGGTCTTAAACTGGGTGGAAGTTTTCAGAAAAGATATGGTGACCTTATTCTCCTTTCCAAGTGAGAGCAGAAAATGTGAATGGCTTAACCTAAAGCGTGAGAAAATTGGGTTAGAGAAGGAAGAACTTCTACTATCACAGATTGTAAGAAACTCAGGAGAGGTGACCAAGAAGAGCATGCAATTCTCTTTCCTGAAAGAGACACTATCATCTAGCTGGAATATTCTCCTTCTTCATCACTACTTAGTCACTATTATAATAATTGAATTATTAATATCCTTTTAACAGCAGTTTACATTTGTATAGAGCTTTACAGCTTGTAAAAGGTCTAATTTGATCTTAATCGCCACCCTATGAGGTTATCAAGACAAGGATTATTAACTCATTCCCCCTCTGCCCTCGTTTTATACATGGAGAAACCGAAACTGCAAACCACAAAAGTGATGCAATTGGCAAGAAATCAAGTAGTGCAGTCAGGAGCAAAGCTATGTCTCCCAGCTCCCACTGAGAACCCTCCCCCTTCTTTTTCCCAGCACAGTACTCTGGATGTCAACTGAAAACAGCAAGAACAACAGTTGAATATATGATTAAAGATCCTGATGCTGATTGCAAGGAGTGGGAGAACAGAGACTTTTCCTCAAGGATTTCAGGAATTTCAGTTCAAAGTCCTAGAGCTAAGTTATTAGGAGGGAGGGGGCCTGATGCTATGTTGGCTTTACCCAAGAAAATTGGCGATAATCTATTTCTCAGATGGCCTAGGACCATGTTTACACCCTATCTCATTTGCCACTCTGCCCCCACACTGTGAGGGAGGAGGGATGTGTCATTGTTATCCCCCACTTTCCAGATGCAAATGAGGAGCCTCAGAGATGTGAATGGCTGAGCCTGATGTCCCTGGTCAGTGACTGAACTGGGCTCTGAATCACCTTCTCTGGCCTCTTGGTTCAAACTTGTTCTCTCTCTCTTTCTGCCGCATCCCAGCTGCCTCTGGCCAGACCCGAAAAACAAATCCTGTAATTGAGTTGGAATGTGGGTGCTGGGCCTCGAGAGACAATGTTTCCTGCTTTTCAATCTGTTCTTCATTTATTAAAGTGATGAAATAAGGAAGAGGCCCAGAAGGGGTGGATGTTTTCCATCAGTGAGTCACAGGAACCTGCAGAGGCAGAAGGTCGAGAGGAAGGCGTTGTTGCTCTGGCAGCTCCCCTTCCCTGGCAAAGCCCACACAGTGCTAGGGTGGGGGTCTTCTCAGAGCTGTCCCTAGGAGTGAAATAACCTGAAAAAGAGCAGACTCCACAGAGAACTCTCTCCTTCCCCATAGTGTTACCTCTGACCACCAGAGTGCCTTCCCTTTTAACTGACAACCACCTAGGCTCCTAGGAGAGACATCCAGGGAAGACAGGAGGAGGCCTGTCCCAGTCCCCTGGCCCCTGAGGGGGATCAGGAAAGGCTTCCTGGAGGAGGTGACATAGAAGCTGAGACTTGAAAGGTGAAGAGATGTTTTTTGGGAAAAGGGGAGATAAGGAAGAGAGGGCACCAGAAGGAGGTTGGCAATCAGGGGAGCCTTCCTGGAAATGGTGAGTGCAGAACCAGTTCTTTAATGACTGGGTAAGAGTTAGCTGACTGACTGAAGGACAGATTATTATGAGGATGGAAAGGGGGTTGTGAGAGAGCATGATGTGTGTAAGGATGTCTGTGGTTAGAACTAGTTTTGGGGAGATGGACACAGGCAGGGCTGGGCTTTTGTGTCCTGGCTTTCTGTGCACTCTGCTCTTTCAAATGATGACACTTTTTTTTTTTTTGGCCCAGTTCACACCACCCTTCGAGATCCATTTTAAATTCAAACTCTTTAAGTCTTCCTTGATCCCCTCCTTGGTCTCAGGTAATTTATGAGCATGACTGATCTCTCTATATACTTTATTTCATTTATTCATTACAATATCTCTGTGAACTAAACAGTACAGTTCAACATCTATCTAGTCCCTATTATGTGCCACACTCTAAAAATACAGAGATAAATCAGATATTGACCCTGCCCTCATATAGTTCACATTTTAGTGGGAAGACACACCTATTAACAGATACTTTCAATAAAGATGGTGTTGGGAACTATTATCTCTGTTTTGCAGATGAGGAAGTAGACTCATATTTATTTATTGACTGACTTTTCTCAGGGTCCTAAGGATAGTAAAAGGAACCCTTCTCTGGGTGGCATTGAAGTCAGTGTTTCATCTCCTGCTCTTGTCAGCTCCCATGATGCTTATCATGGTCTGTCTATCTTGAGGATATATAAAAAAGAAATACTGATATATTTGACTTACCTGCATACTTCGTTTTTAGTTCATTGAAAGCAGGATACAGTGTTATGAAGTGGTATCATTGAGCAAGATCTTGTAAAGAGATGGGAATTAACATTTAGGAAGTACCTACTAAGTGCCAGCCTGGTATTCTGGTGCCAGACCTGTTTTCCACCCATATGCTTCTTTCTCCATGCTTCCAGCACCCTCCCAACCTCATCTACTCTGGTTCTTCTTATCATGGTCAATGACTCTTGGTGACTGCCCATTCATTTGTCTATCTCTGTCTTCCCTACTTGATCGTTGAGAAAATTCAGAGCCCTGCATAGCATGTGGGCTATTGTCAGAGTTTGGTAATCCTGAATTGGAATGACTTGAATTTTCCTTGTTGATTTCCACATGCTTTCATAGACTTTGCATGTGTCTTTCTATATTTGTGTATATTGAGCCTGGGTTTCTATATGGGCTAGCTCATAGCTTGTGTTGTGCATGTACAGCTCCTGAGTGGGGTCTTGCATTGACTCTGTGTTTCCTACAAGGGCATCCTCAGTCCCTTCTGAACCCTACGTATGCTTCCTCACCTCATGAGCATCTTAGCCTGACCCAAATGTCCTTCTCTTCTAGAAATACATTTCAGGGTAACTTGTGTCTCCTAGGCTTAATCAAAATACTTCAACACTCTGGGGTCTGGAGTCTGGCCTCTTGGTACATATCAAGAACTTGCATTGCCAGCTGAACTCTCCAGCTGTGTGACTGCTGAAAATGTAAGAGGATTTCTTGGTTCTGAGGGAAGATGGGCAGTAAGTCATGACTACATTTAGCCAACAACCCCCACCCCTGGTACTGTCCACAGTTCTGAAAACACCCCAGCTGGTTTGTAGCTTCTCTAAGAGGCTGAACCTCTGGGGGCAGGGGGAAAATGTAGAAATTTGGAAATTGTTGTCTTCAGACAGTTTATGTTTCTGGGTAAATGAGAGAAACAGCCCCCTCCCCTGCTGATCATGGTGTTTTAATGACTCAAAATCATGAATATTAAACCAAGGGAAAGTTGACAGTATTTAAATGAGCATCATTAAGAGACACATAAATTAACAGGGTTTTTAGTTCTTGTGGAACTGCCGTTTCAATGTTAATTAAACAACCGGAGTGTTCGGGCGCTTTTGCAGCAAACTGTCCCCAAAGTGTGCTGCAGAATATCATTATGGGTGGCTGCCTCACTGTTTAATTATTTCCAAGTTGATTTTTTTTTTTTTTTGTTCATTGCTGCAGTAGTTTTATGCTTGTCTTGCATTTGGAAAAGGTGGCGGGGCTGAACCTCCAAGGAAGCAGCAGTCTGATCAGTGGGCCCATGGGGGAAGATCTGAGTGGAGCAATGTTTGTTCCTTCATGCTGGCCTCTGTGAGGGAAGCCCCAGTTGACACTTTGGGTTTCCTAATAGACTGGTCCATGGCTGAGTCTAGGAGACACCTGGATCCTTAGGTGCAGACAATTTCACTCTTAGAAAGTTGAGGGCCTGAGTTGAGGAAGCAAAGACATGGGGTGATAGTGAGGGAGGGGTGGGGTAACTATGGCTTCCATGGGTATGTTTGAGGCAGTGTGGAGTGGAGGACCAGGGGCCCTGGGATGTGCTTTGGACTCCATGGGTCTAAACTAAGTGATCTTGAGGTGATCCTTTCACCTGACTGGCACTAGTCTTTTCAACTGTGAAATGAAAATGTTTCTCAAAGAGAGTGATATTGCCTACAAGAGGGTGAAAAGTAGTTCTTGGGGGTTAAAAAAAGCTTACTCTTTTTTAAAAAGCATATAAAACATAGAAATACATGGAATATAAAAGCAGATACATAGTAAAACTGGTATTAAAATTTATGGAGGTGGTGATTAAGGAAAAATGTTTAGAAAGATTGTGTAGGTAGGCAATAATGGAAAAAGATCAACAAACAGTAGACTGGATGAACCTTAGCAGCTTCACCTGTAAAGAAATGGAAGTCCAGTGTGAGGTGGCCAGATGGCCACATACCCTAGGACACAGAAATGGTCATTTAGAAGAGAGCCCCGCCCATAGGAGACAGTATTTATTGAACAGATAGATGAATGAAGAAGGCCTCCTTATAGCATTCCATGAAATGCTATGAAATTCCATTAAAAATATTTATTTATTCATTCTTTATCCCTCGGCATAGAATTAATAAACAGCATAAGATAATTTTCTTAAAACAACTATATGGTCAACTAATCTTTGAAAAAGCAGGAAAGACTATCCAATGGAAAAAAAATAGTCTCATTAACAAATGGTGTTGGGGAAACTGGATAGTAACATGCAGAGGAATGAATCTAGACCACTTTCTTACACCATACACAAAAATAAGTTCAAAATGCATGAAAGATCTATGTGTGATATCAGAAGCCATCAAAGTCCTAGAGGAGAACACAGGCAGCAACCTCTTTGATATCAGCTAGCAATTTCTTTCTAGACATGTCTCCAGAGGCAAGGGAAACAAAAGTGAAAATGAACTACTTGGACTTTGTCAAGATAAAAACCTTCTGCATAGTGAAGGAAACAATCAACAAAACTAAAAGGCAACCTACAGAATGGGAGAAGACATTTGCAAATGACATATCTGATAAAGGGTTAGTATCCAAAGTCTATAAAGAACTTATCAAACTCAACACCCAAAAAACAAATAATCCAGTTGAGAAATGGGCAGAAGACATGAATTGACATTTTTCCGAAGAAGACATACAAATGGCTAACAGACACATGAAAGGATGCTCAGCATCACTCATAATCAGGGAAATACAAATCAAAACATGGTGACATACCACCTCATACCTATCAGAATGGCTAAAATTAACAACACAGGAAACAACCGATGTTGATCAGGTTGTGGAGAAAGGGAACCCTCTTGCAGTGTTGGTGGGAATGAAAACTGGTACAGCCACTCTGTAAAACAGTATGGAGATTCCTCAAAAAGTTAAAAATAGAACTACCCTATAACCCAGCAATTGCACTACAAGGTATTTACACAAAGGATATGAAAATACTGATTCAAAGGGGCATATGTACCCTGATGCTTATAGCAGCATTATCAACAAAAGCCAAGTTATGGAAAGAGCCCAAATGTCCATTGACTGATGAATGGATAAAGAAGATGTGGTATACATGGAATATTACTCCTCCATCAGAAAGAATGAAATCTTGTCACTTGCAACGACATCAATAGAGCTTGAGTGTATTATGCTAAGCAAAGACAAATATGGATTTTAAGAAACAAAACAGATGAACATAGGAGAAGGGGAAAAAAGAAGAGGGAAGCAAATAATAAGAGGCTCTTAACTATAGAGAACAAACTGAGGGTTGATGGAGGGAGGAGGGTGGGTGATGGGCTAAATGGGTGATAGGTATTAAGGAGGGCACTTGTTGTGATGACCACTGGGTGTTATATGCAACTGATGGATCACTAAATTCTACTCTTGAAATGAATATTACACTATATGTTCACTGGAATTTAAATAAAAACTTAAAAACATTGTTAGATGGAAAAAAGGAAAAAATAAGCAAAACTATCCTCTGTAGTTATTGTGGGTATGTAAGTATGTATGTATACACTTGAATGAAATACAGTAAAATGCTTCTGAGTGGTCCAGTTCTCAATCAGTGTGTGCATTAAAACACCTGTGAGAGAAGCCCAACAGGCCATCTGGTAACAGAAAACAGCCAGGAGCTGAGTTGGCATCATGTCTAGGCTGATTGAAGTAGAGCGTCTATTCTCCCTCTAATGGTGTCCACCTGGGAAGGCAACAAAATGTGAAGGGAGCATAGCACCAGTCTCTTTCAGGGGGGGCCAAGACTTGGGTCTAGAGATGAATTAGGGGCTCCCCTCTTTTGGTCTTATCTTTCTGGCTGGGCTCAGGTTTGCTCACTGGTGACCCAAGTTAAGAGGGCCTCCAGGCAGAGGTGCAACTTCCTTCTTTCAAAAGGCCATTTGGACAAGTAAATATTTATCAATTAGAGTGTTGTAGAAGGCTTTAAAAATCAAGACTCCAATGATGAAAATTATAAAGGAAAAGATTAATAAAGCTATAAAACTTTTAGACATAATACTTATCAAACTATTATAATTACTTGTTTAAGATGTTTTCTATAGTGGACTGTGAACTCCATGGGAACAGGTGCTGTGTGTACATTTTCCACTGTTTTTTGAGTGTCCTGGCACATAGGAGGTGCTCAAATAGTAGATATCCTCTAAGTTTTCAAAAGTTTGCATTAGGCCACTTTGCTTTTAGGAAAGACCTACATTAGTGCCTGTTTTTGGTAACCAAAAAAAAAAATCCAAAGATGATTTTTGCTTTCATGAATAAAGACAAAAAATGAAAATAGTTTTTGGCATTTGTTTTGTAACAGGGCATTATACAGGCAGCATGCATCGAGCAGTTGGAGTGGCAATGCCAAACTCTTTCCCGGGAACTACACTCAGTGTCTTGCTGCCATACTTTGAACTGTATGAGCATCTGTGCTTTATCTCAATTTATTTTCCACATCCTTTATCAAGATGTGTTACGTTATCAGAAAAGCCTAAGAGAGGTTATTTTTTGGGTCTGGAAATGCTAAAAAATTTTTTTCCATATAAATTAATGATAATTGTTTCTTTGCTTTATGCCATATTGGCTTACAAAAGTTTTCATAAGGACAGGTCTACTTTTGGATCATGGGGGGAGACCTGTAATAATAATACATAATAATAATAAATAATGGAGTTTACCATGCTTTCAGGATGCTATGGTTATAGGGAATAATTTAATTAATAGAAAGAACAAAAACTTTCTTCAGAAATGTTCATTCTTTCTTCCTTGCACATGCCACGATCATAGAAAAAAAGTTCATAAACCATAGGGGAATTGCAAAAATGGCCACAATACTTTGTGAATTCTCCCATTGAGAGAGAGAGTGCATTTCAGGCTGGATTATGCCTTGCTTTGGTCAACAAAACAAGTAATGTTGGGTGATTTCTAAGTCTAGGCTTCAGGAGGCCTTGTAACTTTCTCTCTTGCTATTCTTAAAACACTGAGACTACCACCACTGTAACCTAACCCAGGTTAACCTGCTAGATGATGAAAAACATGTGGTGCAGTTGACCCCCTTACCCTCAGCTGACAGCCAGCTAACCCCCAGATACAGAGCTTCCTGGCTGACCTGCAGCTATACACAGACAAATGAATGAGCCCAGTCAAGACCAGCAGGAGAATTGCCCTCCTGATGATAGCCTAAATTGCCAACCTACAGGATCATGGACTAAATAAATGGTTGTGTTAAGACACTAAGTTTTGGATGGTTTGTTACACAGCAAAGGATAATTGGTAAAGAACTTTTCAGGGGGCTACTTAGGACTAATTAGAAGGTATTTCATCTTATACCCTGCCAATAGAAACACAATTAAAATAACCAAACAAAGCTTATCAGGAGATGGTGTGTGATGACTCTCATGATGTAGGAGCAACATTTTCAAGAAGAACCATACTGAGCAGGTATTTCCAAAGTGGATAGCTGTCTAAAGGAGAGATTGCTGGAGCTTGGTGGTGGTGGTGGTGGTGGTGGTGGTGGTGGTGGTGGAGTGGTTGTGTGGTGGTGGTAATGACTGTGAAGGCCCAAAAGTTTCTCCATTTCTTAAGGTATGGGTTACCACAGTTATTCTTCCTGGGACCCAGACAGTCTTTGCTCACCTATTCCTCTCATCTTAATGTCACTGCAACTCTCATACCAGAGAAGTATTCAAATGCCCCCTATATTATTTAACCTCTAAGGACTTACCTCTTCCCTTTCATGTCTCAACACCATCCTGTATACACAGGATATAGGAGACTTGTCCTGATGGCCTAAACATACTTCTCTTTCATGCCTGTGTCTTCATATATGTCCCTTCTAACCTGACCTCTTCTTTGTCTGGCAGGGTACAATTATACAAATTTACCTTTTTTGGGAAAAATTCCTCAGTCAAGCTATCTCTGAATTTTCAGATCTTGATTACAGCACATTGATTCATTATGAGCTAAACTTGTCTTCTCTCTTTGTTTCCTTGTTTCCTCCCCTGAACTGTCTCCTCCTCACCTGCAAGTAGAGTTTCAATCTAATTCCTGTTTGTGTAGGTTGATTGTTAGCATATGGTCTGGCATAGTGTAGGAACTCAAAAATATTCTTTGAGTGAATGAATGAATGAATATTAATTTTTGGGCAGGGTTTTCCAGCAGGCAATGTATTTTTTACATCCATTGTCCTGGATATTCTCATTAGCCCCATTTTCTAAGTGAAAAAAACTGAGGTTCCGTGTGGTTACATGACTCGTTGGAGATTTTTCAGTGAGTAAGAAGAGGAGATAGGAATCAACATTTTAGAGCTCTAAAGCCCAAGCTGTGTAATTCCTGTGTTATCATTTATTCGTTTATTCATGCCACAAATATTTAATTTGTGACCACTCTCTGGCAGATCTCTTGCACATCTTCTCACCTTCTACCCATGCTGCAATCCTATTAGGGTCACTCTTTTCCACTTCCCCATCTATATCCTTCATGTTTATCTCCCTGGGAAGTCTTCATTGAATTTGGATTGAGTTATGTATATATCTCTATTCCCACAAACTAGTTAATTTTCCTGTCATATCTGTCTTTCCCCTATTGGGCTACAAGGAGTATAAGGGCTCTCCGGAACCCCATTATGATCCCCATACCCAGAAAGTTCTTGGCTGGGTTAGAGTAAGGGGGCCATGTGAATGATGAGGCTTGGGGGTGGTCACAGAGGACAGATCATGAAGGGGTTTCTTAGTCATTTGGAGATTTGTACTTTATCCTGAAAGCTGTCAGGAGCTAAGGATGGGTCAAGTAGGTGAAATGCTATCATTTAAGGAATAGAAAAAGTGGAGCTCTTACAGGAAGATGAGAAGGGATAGTCAGAGAGGCTGAGAAACCAATACACAGACCTGAGGAAACCAACACAAATGGAAACCTAGCAGATATTGTAGGTGTTCTACTCCCATTTCCTTGGATTCCCTCCTCCCTACCCCGCCTCACTTCATGTGATTTCAATAGCACTTGTGGCTTTTCTTCAGTGGACTGCCCTTGGGCTATTGGACTAGCACTAGCCCACTATCACAGACAGCTAGAGTGGGGCAATGGCTTTTGTCTTATTGCAAGGGAGAGAATGAAAGTCCAGTCCCACTCTTGAGTTGGAAGGACTTACACTCCAGAGTTCCCCTGCAGGATCAGGCTAAAATCTACTCTCCATAGGACTTTTACCTAGATCACACCTTTGTTTATCTCCTTTCTTTGCTGTCCTGTTTTTCCTAACCCCTTACTGTTTTTTTTCCAGGAAGCCCCCCAGCCTGAGGTCTGATCTTGGCCATATAGTGAACTGTAAACTTCGCTCTAGACTGAGTCTTGATCTTGGTCATAGACTAGATCCTGGATCCATCCAATATGTCTGTTATTTCACAAGGGGCTCAACCCAGGCAACCCTCTTGGTGTTTAAACAACTCCATATAAACATGTTTGCCCCTTCTGTTTCACCTGTCCCAGCCTCATACCTCTATTAGATTTTGAGCACTCCTAGGGCATGTCTGCCCCACCAGCTGGCACAGGGTGGAGATACTATGGATGCCTACCAGGGCAGGTTCGCTGAGTGACCAAGCTCTGATGAAGATGTGTTCACCATGGCTGCACTGTGGGAGGAACAAGAATCAATGTGGTCAGATCATAAAGGAACTTAACTTCTGCCCTGGCCATCTCTGCGACCAAAGAACATTTGAGAAAAGATTTATCTTTTTAACATGCAACAGAGTCCCAGATAACAGAATCTGCTTTTCCTGAATCAAGAGTCTGCCAGAAGTGGAAGAACAGTCAGGAACTTGAGGGCAAAGACAGTAAGAATCAGAACTTTTGCCTTCCCAGGCAGAAAATTAATTATAAAATCAGATCATGTTACCAGAATTGTTTATATCTGTGTTTTAAGAAATTTGCCATCTTCTTAATCTAATAGATGAAGCAGTCAGAGCTTGACTGCTACAACAGTTTTTAATTTGTTTGGAAATTAGTCCAGATGATGAAGAAATGCTTTTCAATACAACACAAAGGCAATATAATTGACATGTCTCCTTTTAAACAACAATGACAACACAGTTCTCAACATTGAATAATTAAAGAAATGCATATGTCAGATACAAGTTGTATACCCTTGGTTCTGAGAAATGTCACTTCTAAGGGGATACTAACATTTAGCAAGACCTCATAGTTTAGCACTTTGGGGTCTGTATCATTTTACCCTTTGGAATGGAACTGGGAGAAGGGTAGGTAACCTTACCTTCTATTTCAGAGAGAGGAAATTTGGGCTCATGCCTTCCATGCTGCCTCTTTCTGGATGTGGTGAAGACTCTGCCCTTATAAAAAATAGATAAATGACTTTCCCCAGTCATTTATGGATTTTTAAAATAGGCAGAGCACTCTGAAATGTTAACTAGATTGATAATATAGACAAAATCCATACATTACAGCCTCTTGGCCCGTTTTCACGTTGAACTGCAGAATTCCTGCTCCAGTTTTGTCATCATCAACCCACAGTGTTACCTTGCGCATGTCACTTTTCCTTTCTGAGATTCAGTTTCCTCCTCAGCAAGTGGGGGTAATATCTACCTTACTGATTTGTATGAAAATGAATGCTATTGTTAGTATGTCACTTCATCAATAGCTATGAAGTGTTATACACTGGTCAAGACCAAGACATTGTTATGACACCTAGAACCATGCTTGGTGTTCAGTAAATCACTGAGCTATGCCTTCTCAGGTGTCCCCCATGCCCATCCTCAGGTTGAAATGGAGCCCTGAGACTTCAGGAGCCACAGAACAGCATTCCTCAAAAGATGAGTGAGCTTCGAGACATCTCGTCATAAAGTCTGAGAAAGCTTCTCAGACTCTCCACTGAAGAAGGGAGGGTCCCTTTTTGGTTTTCTGGCCTTCCTCCACTAGGAAATCAATAGATTAAGGAATGGTCTGATGGGACAGGTTTCCATATTGGAACTTTTAAAATTGGAATTTTATTTTCTTTTTTCTGGGTCCTATGAGGTAGACAAGATTTCAAAAAGCAAAGAGCTAAAGGAAGGGTTTGCTGGGAAGAATCAGCATTCCAAGCAAATGCAGAGAAGTGCAGGTAGGTGATGCTGGGAAGGTAGGTAGGGGCCACGTGGTCCTAAAGAAGCAGGCTTCTCTGATGACTCAGAGTCACTGAAGAGTTTGGGAGAGAAGAGTGGCATTTACTGATTTTCTGTTGGGAGCTTTACATATGTCGGTCATTTACCTCTGTGAGGTAGAGATCATCATGCCCATTTTACAGATTGAAAAATAGAAATTCAGAAAACAGAAGTAACTTGCTGCAGTCCCATAGTTTGGAAAGGTGTGAGTCAGGATTTGAGGATTTGAGGCTTGCTCTAATCAATTCTAACACCCTTACTCTCTCCAGCACAACTTGCTACATCTCCCACCACCATCAGTGCAAAATGATATATACTCAAGTGGCAAATTGTGAGGTCAAGTTCCTGGGGGTGGGAGCCATGAGGGGCTGAGCAGAAAGGGAGACCAGAACATCTAGCTTCTAATTTCCTCTGCTCCTCCCAACAGGAGGCTCAGACGCTTTCAGTATTAAGTGTGCAAGGCAGTCTGCTGCCCTCCTTCCTTTCTCTCATCTTCTCACTCCTGCTGTTCTACTGGCCTTCCCTCCAGCCCATTATCTAGCCTTTTATTGCTTTCCAAGGTCTCAGTCCCAATAAGTGATTTGCATGCACAACACACAGCTGAGAAATGGTGGAGCTGGCCTGGAATCTAGGAAGTTAGAGCTTTGTGCATTGTACTGTCTTCACTGTGCCTAGTGTATAGTAAATGCTCAATGAGGAGGAATCCTCTTTTCCCTTCCTGCAGGAGCCAATGTCCATCCCACCAGAGGTTCAGAATTTTAGAACCTGAAAACATGTTGACCCCTCCTTTCCTTTGGAGGTGGCTCTTGTCACCGGTCAGGGTTCAGCTTTTTTCTGGAGGCAAAGGAGGGTCAGTGTCTGCAGCTTAGTCTGTTGAGGCTGTGGTCCAGGGGTCTGGGTCTGGATAGAAGGAGGGTGACTTGGGGAGGCCCTGGCTGCTTTGCATGCAGGATGAGGACTCCTCTGGTCAATTTGCTTTCACTAATGTCAGGCCCCTGCGGCGCCGTTGTCGGTTGCGTAGCAACTGGCCGAGCAGCACGGCAGAGGTGGCCATGCATAAAAGATGACACATGATGGTGGGGCGCGAGGTGACGATTTGCAAATTTAGATACAGTCGCAGCAGGAATATGAACTGGGCACTCGACAGGCATTGGGGGTGGGTGGCTCTCTTTGTCTCCTCCCACCTCATTCAAAAAGACAGGTTCCCACTATATTTACAGAGGTCTGGGGAAAGGGAGCAGAAGGCAGAAAGGGTGGCTTGACTTCAGCCTCCAAAAAACCAGGGGAAAAGGAAAGGAAATAGGGTGGGAAGCTATGCCAGCATGGATAGAGG
Organism: Martes martes; assembly: GCF_963455335.1. Taxonomy (NCBI): domain Eukaryota; kingdom Metazoa; phylum Chordata; class Mammalia; order Carnivora; family Mustelidae; genus Martes; species Martes martes. The sequence goes on from NC_137891.1 coordinate 151,972,315, forward strand.
CTTGGGGCATCCTAAACCCCCATCTCAGGTAGTCAGGCTCCTGGAAACCAACTCTGCCCCAGGCCTTCCCCTGCCTAGTGGAAGGATGGTGAAACAGCTCTCTGGACACTCCTCATCTCCCAGTGGGTCTCTGTGCCACTCCTGGTCACTTGCAGGGAGATGAGTTATGCTGGACTTGGCATCCCCAGATCCGGGTTCCAGTCCTAGCCCTGCCATTTCTTGATACGGGAAACCTCAGCAGGTGACTTTAAATCACATTCAATTCAATCCATCCAATAGCAACTGAGCACCTGCTATGAGCCTCATGCTGACCTAGGGCCTGAAGACACAGTATCATAAAACACAGCCCCTGCCCTTGAGGAACTCTCAGTGTGGTGGGAGAACAGATGTTCAAATCAATAAATTATATTCTAGTGCATTGACTGCAAAAACAGACAGGTTAAGGAGGAGGCGGTTTCTATTCTGAGTTTTAACGGTAATATAAGGACTGGCCAGAAAGCAAGGAATGGAGGGGAGCACCCAGCTAAAGGAAGGTGTGGTCTTAGCAGGAGGTAAAGGGAACTTGAAGGTGTTTTATGTGTCCAGAGAGTAAAACTTACTGCTTAAGTCTCAATGAAGACATGTCTGATAAACTCCAAAGGTCCTCTTGGATGTGGGGGCTCATCTTCCTGCCCACCCTGGACTTCAGCATGCAAGGGAGAGTTCCACTCAGTGAAAGAGTAACAAACCATACAATCATTGATGGTACCTGAAGGGCCTGGAAATCCACCTGAACCCAGCTCCTTATTTTAGAAAAGGGGGGGTACTGGCATGGGCCACCCCTTGGCCTAGGTGGGGGCAGAGGAGAGAGAAGAGAGGACAGCAGTGAGTAGGGGGGTGGGTACCTGTCAGTGAAGGTCCCGAGGTCCTGGCTTGACAAGGAATGTGGTTGTTTGATAAGTACAGACAGACTCCTTCAGGAAGAGCTGGTCTAGGAAATAACTCCAGTGCAAATGTCACCTCCAAATGCAAACTCTGAGAGGGCAGGTCTTTCTTTGTCCTGCTCAACAGCCGCAGTGCCTGGCACAGGTAAGTTCTTGCTGAGCAGCTGTTGACTGAGTTACTCTTTGCTTGCCTGGGGCTTTGATGCCCACTATTTTATTTGACCCTCTCTAAATCTCTGAGGTACTGTATCTCTATTTTTCAGGTGAGGAACTAGCTCAGATTGTAGCGGGAACTGGTCAAAAAATCACACATCGTGTCGGACGTTGACCCCGAGTTTTCTGATCACTCTACCATGCCCTTGTGTCACTGAACACTCCAACAATGGCAATGGAGGGAAGAATTATAAAGTCAGGAGTTCTGCCCAGAAGATAGATTGGGGGTCATCATTGAGGAATAAAATGGTTTGGAAAAAAAGACGCAATTTGGCTAAAAACTTTGCATGGGTCTCCCTGAATAAGATCGTGTATCAAATCAGAAAGTGGGCAAGGCAGCTCTCCTCATGCCTCATCACACCTTTTCATCACTCATGAGAACTGTGCAGGAGTTCAAATCCCAGCTCCGACACTTATTTGCTAAGTAACCTGGAATAATTCATTTTGCCTTTGGTTCTCGGTTTCCTTCTCTGTAAAATAAAGACAATAATATCATCCACCTAGTGGAATTATTGAGAAGACTAAATACATCAGCACACATGACATGCTTAAAACAGTGCCTAGGTATGTGGTAAGTGCTTAAAAAACAATTACTGTTATTATGGAAGAGGGCAGTCCAGCACGGGATAGGAGTTAGAAGATGGAAGGTGGGGAAAGACCAAAGGGAACTAATAACACAAGTTGAGTCTAAAAAGACCTAGGGGTTAGATCAAGAAGAGGAAGGATTTTCCAGACAGAGGAAAGAGTAAAATGTTAAAACTCAGGCTCTCTCTAACTCTCTCTGTAGCAGATGTGGACACTGAGGTGCAGAGAGGTTAACTTCCCGTTGAAGGCCAAGCAATAGCAGAGTCTGGCTGGCCTTCAGGCCCAAGGTTCAGGGGAGAGCAGAACTCTGGGTACCCCAGGGATAAGGCCTGCAGATGAATGTGGCTTCAGCCCTCTATACTGGGGCTGTGTCTGGAGGGCACAAGGCAGAGAAAAGGTGGAGAGGAAAGGTGGTCCTTCTCCAATGTCCATGGAGCCAGAGAGAAAGCCAGGTCCTGCTTTACCTTTGAGCTGCACCTTGGGGAGTGGGGAGTGGTGAGTCTCATGTGGTTGGAGGGCTGGTGCTTGGAGCCTCTGACAGCTGGGGGGCTCACTGAGGGGCCAAGTATATGAGTCAAGCTTTGACCTCTGGCGAGGATGGGTGATTTGTATTACTTACAGATCCAGAGTCTGAATGTGGGGACAGGCTCCTGGTCTCTTTAAGGTCTGAGGTGGTACCAGAGGCAGCAGATACCTCTAAATCTATATCCCCCATCTGTGGAGCCTGTGCATTTTCAATTGCCTTTATAATCTTTGTGGGCCCTGGTATCTGGGAGGAGCTGGACAGAGATTCTTATCTGGAGGGTCCCAGATGTCCCTGACATGCACCCAAGAATGTTCGTCTTGGTGATAGACTCGCTTAAGGTGTGTTCTGGTTGTTCCTGGGAGTTGAGTCATGTTGGCTAAGGTGAGTGTTAGCTCCTTAGGGATAAATGTTGCAGTCTAGAGAAATGCACCCAGGCTTCAAATCTCTGCTCTACCTCCTGGATGCCTGAGCTTGGCTGAGTTATTTATCCTTCCTCCCTTTCCTCATCCATAAAGCGGGGATAATAATAACACCAACCTCAGGACTATTCAGAAGATTACCTAAGGCTGTGCATCTAACAAACTTGGCAAATGAATGGCCTGACACAAAGGAAGTGCTCAGCCAATGTTAATTATCATAGTTGGTTTCAGGTTTAACTTGTGCTCTAACCTGAATCTGCAACAAGACTGCATTATTTTTTCAATTGATGACCCAGCCTTCCTTTTGAGCCTCCCTTCTCTCTGCCTCCGCTAAGTTAGTGGGGAAAAATATAGCTTTGAGTTCCAGCCAGATAAAATTTTGGCTTTTTTTTTTTTTTTTTAAGTGCCAGTATCTACATATTACCTCATCTTTCTCTTGGAATTTCTTCTGGAAGATTCTCAACTTCACATTAGTCAGACTGGGCAAGGCTCACGTACTTGGAGACGCAAAAGAGAATAATGCATTGACCGTTTCCAAAATATTGCCTCTGCTTTTATTATCCTAATAATGATGCAGGGCTCCTGTCACCCACTCCAGGGTGTGGTTAGCGTTGCAGCCCATCTTACACCCCTGGGCCAAACAAGGCATGGGCTCTCCAGGGCGGAGAGGCTGCAGTGGGCCCCTTGAGGGTACCTGGCTGCCCTTGCAGAGGCAGCCGGTCACAAAAGCCCTCACCAGACAGCCCCACATCTCTGCACAGGTCCCATCTGCCTCCACCACTGCTCCCTGTGCCAAGGGAACCTGCTGCCCCCTCAGACCTAGCCACTGGATCTCCAACACAGCCCTGGTCTGGTTCTCACAGCGCTGTTCAGAGATTTCTTTCAAGAATATTTGCAGAGAGAAGCAGCAGCTCCAGGGGTTTTTGTTATATTTCTCTCTCTATATATGTAATATACATATATATGTACATATATGTGTATATATGTGTACATATGTGTGTGTATATGTACACATGCATTTGCACATACATAATACATAAACAACCAAAAGCCAAGAACCACCACCAAGAAAAAAACCTCCCTCCCTTCTTTCCACCTGGAAGCTCTTCTCTGGATCAGCATCCAAATGTCACTCTCCAGCCACAGAATCCAGACTCACAGTTAGATGGAGGGCACAGAGGGGCTTTGGAGGCACGGCCTGATGGGGGCCACCTACAGATGTCATGGCTGGCTGCGCCGGGGCTGAGGGATCAGTCTGCAGCCTACCTAGTCCTCTGGGTCTGAACACGGCCCCTTGCCGCGGGCCTGCAGCTAGGTCCTCCACAGTGGCTGGAGCAGCTCTGGGATGCTCGGACTCCCCAAAGCGCACGTGACTTTAGGTGATACTAAGATGGTTTGAGGTGACCTTTAGCAAGTTATGGAATCTCTCTGTGCTTTGGTTTCCTCTCTCTAAAATGGGAATGATGCTATACCACACAAGGTTATTATACAAATTAAACGGAAAATGAGTTAATTTTTAAAAGAACTTTTAAGATGGCCTCTGCCACATAGTACATGCTCTGTAAATGTTTGTTAAATACACTGCAAAGATCATAGCATTAAATAGCACTGGTTCAGGGCACCTGGGTGGCTCAGTCGGTTAAGCATCTGCCTTCAGCTCAGGTCATGATCCCAGGGTCCTGGGCTTGAGCCCCCATTGGGCCCCCCTCTCACCAGGGAGTCTGCTTCTCTCTCTCCCTCTGCCTCTCCCTCTCTCAATCTCAAATAAATATATAAAATCTTTTAATAAATAAAAAAGTAGCACTGGTTCATACACTGAGAAAGTGGATTCCAAGAGGTACATACACCTTGACTTTGCACTACAATGTCTTCAGCACCTTTCTAATACTTGCTTTTTCCCAAATCGGGTGAGGCTCCAGACTCAGAACCTCTGGCAGAATTTAAGAGCTAAAATTTTGTTTTCAATGTGATGAATTTTACATTTAATTTCTCTTCGTGGTATGTAATATTATATTTATTTACATATTATACATTATTTATACATTATACTTATATTTCTATATATTATATTTTATTTATATATTATGTTTTCTATTTATGACAGTGATATTAAATTTATTTAAGATAAAAAGTGAATACATTTAAAGAAAAATGTAAAAGAAATATTAGTATTGGTGACGAATGGACCTGGCAGAAGTAGTGATACTGGGAAATAAATCCCGGAAGCAATAAAAGTCTGTCTCTCTACCTCTATCTCTCTCTATCATCATCATGATCACTTATTGATCTAATCAATCGTCCTATCGTCAATCGTCAATCGTTCCCATCGTCCCTAAGAAGAAGAGGACCTGGGATGTTGACTTTCGGGTTTGCTCTGAGGAGTGCCTTTCTCTTCCTGTGTCCTATGTGCCTGCTCTTCCTGTGCGTGTACACCCCCGACTGGTGCCTCTTAACGCTCTGCCCCTGCCCATCTCCCTCCCTCCCTCTCTTTCTCCCTCTCTTTTAATCTTCTTGCCTGGGAGAGTGGCTGTAAATTACCACATTAATTTCCAAATCAAGCCAAGTTCCATAGTAACAGAACAGCTTCCATCCAGACCTGAAAAGATTCATTAGGAAGTTGATTCGATAAGTGCCCTCAACTTACTCCTTCAAAAGAACAGCTGCATTTACCCAATTCCGATAGCTCTCCAGGGGCTGGGGCTCCAAGTAGCTGTGAGCCTGACACTCTGGCTGCCAGAGTCAGTCCTGCAGCCAGTGGATCAGGACAGTCAGGGGTTTGGGAGCAGTGGAATATGGACCTCAGATGGACATTGGAAATTTCAGCGCAATTTTGAGGGTCACAATAAGGGGGATGCTGATCTGCTTGACCCCTTTGAGAACTCCTGGATGCCTCCAAGTTCTAGTTGGTAAACTTGTGGGGAGAGGTGCCAGGGGAATGTGTTAGACTTACAGTCAGCCCCAGGATGCTGGGGTTGGGACTTTGAGACAAAGTGGGGGCACAAGACACCCAACCTCTTCCTGTCAGGAGGAGGGACTGAGTAGCCAGGGCGCATATTTCGTGGTTCAAAAGGGCTCATAAAATGTTTACTTTATACGATTTGAATCATTTTCAATGTAAACTGTCCCCAATAGGTCATCTGGAGGCTAATGGAAGCCTCCATATTCTCCTCTATAAAAGAGGAAGAGTAATAATACCTTCTCCCAAGGTTGCTGTGAGTCCTGAGTGGCATTGTATACTTAGTATCTTCCCTGGCATGAACTTAGGTCCATGTACAGTGATGACAATGATGCAGGTGATGACCCACAGTCTATGTTTCTGATGACAGTACCACCATCCACCCACATATCCCTTCTTTTCTCTCAGCATTCCCTCACTCAGCAAGGGAACAGATCCTGGGCTGCCGTTCCTTAAGCATCTCTCCATTCTACCATCTACTCTCCTTCCCCCCACCCTGCCGAGACTCTTGTCACCCTTTATTTGCTTGCTGGGAACACTTTCCCAAACAATGTCCCTACCCCAGTCAGAGTTGAGGGGGTAAAGTGAGGCAATTTCTCCTCTTCCCTCCTGCATCCCTTCTAAGCAGGAGTGGTTAAGTTTAGGCTCTGGCAAGGTTAAAGCTCTGGAAAAGACAGACACACAGTCTGATCAGGATTCCCCCACTCACTGGAGGTATGATTTTGGGCAAAGGACTTGATTTCCCTGAGCCTATATAAAACTTAGCTTCTTACCTTATGAAGTATTGCGAGATTTAGTGAGACTGTGTTTGGGAATTGGTTAGCCCAGAGCAAGGCCCAAAGCAATGTTAGTTACTCTGTTCATTTTCCTGGACTGGGCCTTATCGCTCAGCCCTGGGGCCCAGAGTTGGGAAAGGCTCTGGTGCGGCCCTCCCAGCCTTCACTCTCAGGTGGGGGAGATGGACACCTGCAGAAAGAGCTATAACTCATAGTACCGAGGTGGGTGTGGGAGCCTCTTCAAGAAACTTCCTGGAAAGGGCCACACGTTGGTGGGCAGGATTTGCTAGGAGGCATTGCAGGGTGAGAACTGCACACGTGAGCAGAGATACTGAAGCCTGTTTCAAACATACCCTGATGCTAAGGCCCTGAAGTCAAGTTTCCTGCAGGAGTCTGAAGTGGAGGGGGGGGACCTCAGAAGGCATGTAGCTCAGCCAAAAATGCAAGGAGTGACTTCAGAGCCAGTTTCTTTTTATTTGAGAAAACGTTTTGAGGAGATATTGTGTTTATTGCTTTTGCATATTTGATGTGATTTCATTTAACTGTAAAAGACAATAATAACAACACCAGACAAATTATTGAAGATCTACCATGTAACCAAGCTCTGACTAAGTGTTTTTCATGTGTTACCTTATTTGATCCTCAGACAGTCCCCTGGGGTTCATATGAGTGTTCTTTCCCTGTCTACCTGAAAGAAACAGGGCTCAGAGAGGTTACACAGCTCAGGACCACATAGTTAGTACCTGGCATCCTGCCCTGACTTTGGATTGTCAGCTCTTCACCATCATTTTGGGTGAATCCAGGGAATCCAGTTTGCAGATGGGACAACCAAGGCTCAGAGGAATGGCGATCACTTTGGACTGGAGTTTGGCAGTGGTGCCATGTGCAGGACGCAAGGGCTGGTCCTGGGAAAGTGAGGGCTTGTGGGGAGGGGTCATCCTTCCAGGAACAGAACCAAGTTCCACCATCCTGGCAGAGATCCCCTGCTGACAGGGCCCAGTTCCAGGCCTGCAGTATCCTGTCTGTGCTGAAACAACTTCAGGCCGGTGTACAGGTGCCCTGGTTAGAGTCTTCCTAATGGCATTCATATTTGCATTCCACATTCCTGTGGCCTCCGGTGGGGAGGGAGCCCTTGTTTTAATTTGGCAGAAATTAATAAGTCTGAGTGGAGAGACATCACACATCGGGCTGAACATGGCATTGTCACCCCCTCTAATTTGTTAGACAATACAGCCCTGCTGCAGCTTCCAGTGTAGACAAGGAAAAATAAACACATGTATATTAATGAATTTAAAAGATTTCCGTTTATCCAAGCGTGTCTCTTTCTTTTTTATTCAGCATATCATCAGATCAATAATTAGTCCCCATACATTTTAATAACTGGAATTTTCACTTATGATTGTTTTTCATACTTTTGCATTTATGTTTGACAATTTCGGGAACTTGTTTAGTTTGAAAAGGGAGGAAGAAAGTCAGGGTTGGTTTCTTCTTGAGTTGTGTTGTCCCAATTTAAGAAGCAGTGGAGGTGTGAGCTGAGAGGGGCTCGCTGAAATCCTGTGAGTCCCCTGGACTGACCGTGTTCTGGGTAGTTCTAAGCTCAGAGATGTGTGTGCTGGAATGGGGACAGGGACTTGATTCTTCATTATTCACTGTCTTTTGTTTGTAATAAGCCCTGCTCAGAAGGGAGACATGCTGGGGAATGTAGGGAAACATTTCAAGTACAGAAGCCAGCAAATAGTCCTCAAGATGTATCTTCGTCCCACACGCTTCTAACTTTGAGCTCCTTTCCCTTCAGGAAAGGCCCTTGTCATGGTAATGGTGGGAGGGACCTGATACCCACTGACACCCACTTCACAACAAGTCCTTTCTGTATTGCCATCAAACCCATGACAACCTTGTCCAGCAGGTATTATTATTCCACTTTACAGAAGAGGAAACTGAATTCCATAGGGGGTGCATCAATTACCCTGGGGCACACAGAGGAGAAGGCTCTGAACTGCATTTGGCCTGACTTCTTTACTGTGTCTTCCCACTTCTGCACCTGCGAGTCGTCCTTTCCACTTTGCCATTAGGACAAGTACAGAACAGTATTTTTCCAGGGAGCGTCCTCTGTGGCCCCCTCACCATTGTGCTTTCCTTTGTCATGGTGCTGGTCTCTGCTGTGGGCCTGGATACCAATGCCCCATATATGTACCCATGGGTTGTCATCTGTTTACAGGATGTCTCCCACCTTAGAATCTGGACTTCTTGGGGTAATAACTATACCTATTTATCTGGAAATATAATATTAGAAAATAAATATTTGTGGGGAAAAAGGAAGGGAGGGAGAAAGGAGAAAGGTGGGGAAAGAGGAATGAATTAAGCAGACTCTAAAGTGAAAGTCTTTCTCAATGCCCCTTACTCAGGCCAAACAGAGGAGCCTCATTTCTATTCTCTCATCTTCTTTTTATTTTTTATGAACGTGAAGGTTTATTTATTATTAAAAGCACATTATTATTTTTAAATGAACTAGGTGCTCTGAGTAAGGCAAAGAAGGCTACGACATGATCTTTACTTTCCCAGAACTTATAATGGAGCTTGAGAGACACACATAGAGGATATGTTAAATAACTAAATAAGGGAGCTTATGATTCAGAAGGAGGGGAAGTGGGAATGCAAAGTTATTAAGCATCTGCAATGGACGAGGAGCTGGGCTAGGTACTTTACATACATTATGTTATTCAATCCTAACACTCGTGCAGTGGGCACGACAGCCCCCCCTTTTATAAACAAGGAAACCGTGGATTGAGTGGAAGGGCTAAGCGACTAACAGAAATAGCTGGTAAAGAATGGGGACCCACATTTGTCAAATTTCCGAAGTTAATTCTCAGTTAAGCTCCCAAATAAAGAGAATAGTCAACATAAAGTAGTTGGGTTTCTAGGGGTAAGGAAAGCAGGCAGAAGATGTGCTATTGTCTTTGCATCTCCTAGCCTGCTCAGCTGCCAGTCCCAAGGTTCTCTCGCATCACTTAAGTCCTGAGTCACCCTGATGCTGATGGGATGACTTTTGGGCTCAGTCTTAAGAGTGGGTGGATTCTGGAATTAGGCCCAGAGCCTGAACCTAGCATGTTGGATACCTCCTGGGAACACTCTGACCCACATCCTCCTTTGTTGTTTTTGGCCCAATAGATGCTTGCCTCAGTTTCCCTGATAGATCTCTGGTATCCAGCAGAGGCCTCGGCCTTGCCCTCAGCCTGCTTGGCAGACCTTGATCCTATTACTGGTTATTACCTTTGATTAAAGGAGTAGAAAAAACAATACTATGTCAGCCAGTGTCTGGTCGAGAAGCAAACCCCTCTACATATGTCAAGCAGAGAGACTTTGTTATAAAGCTATTGGATAGGCTGGAGAACAAAAGAAGAAATAAAAGTGCTCCCCTGAAATCAGTACTGAGAGAAAGCCATCACTGCTCTTAATCTAGAGAATTAAAAGGGTGAGAGTGGAGGTTTCAACCTCTGACATTCTTAGAACTGATATTGGTGCAGCTCCTACAACCCCAAATTCCATACTCTTCTGGATAACAGAAGCCAAAAAAGATGGCATTTTCTTCTGGACTTCTTATGGCCCATGTGTGCCTTCCAAGTTGCAGACCCAGTCTAGAGCCCAGCAGGCAGGGGAGCCTGAGAAATGTAGTTCTCAGGTTTCTGGCTCTAGGGGTGCCCAGAAGAGTTGAGGACAGCAGGTATAGAGCTGAAGACCAACAACAACATTCCGGACAGGATGGAAAGAGCAAGGGTTTAGGAATAGGATGGGTTTGGGTTCATATCCTGGGTCTGCATTAACGGGTCCTTGAGCAAATTACTTAACTTTCTCTGACTTAGTTTTCTCATAGGTAAAGTGAGAATAATAATAATTATACCTTCCTCACAGGGCTATTGTGAGGCATAAATAAGATTACACATATATAACACTTAATATAGTTCCTGTCCATAACGAGTATTCTCTATAAATGTTAGCTATTGTTGGCAGTTAGATATTTCAGTTTACTTCCCTTTCATATCCACACAATCCTATGTTTCTTGAACTGCTTATCTCTGCTTACAAATCAGTGCCAAGGTTAACACCCAAGAGCGGGTTTTAAAAATGAGCCAGATCCTTGGAAGTTATCATATATTTGCAGAGAACCTTCCTATCTATGCTGCACTGAAGTGGGATCCCACTTGAAGTTGTGCTTTTCCTCATTCTCTTCACCTCAATTTCCCTGGTGATGTCAAGACAGTTAACAGGGGTCAAACAGGAGTAAAAAGCACTCACTATATGCCCACATTTGTGATCTCATTGACTCCCCATGACAACCATTAAGGTAGGGGTTATTGACTCCATTTCACAGAGAAGACTGAGGCCCAGAGATATTGTAGATTCAGGTAACCCACCTTCTGCTTACCATCTACTCTTGTCTCCGAGGCCCCATGGTAGGAATTGCAGGGCTGGACTGCTTGGTGGTGTTCAGCATCTTTCAGCAAGTGTTTCCTAGGCGCCCACGGGTGGTGGGCATATAGCCAGGCAGCCACTGCCAAGCCCATCCCATCTGGAGTCAACTCACGAGACTCACGCGGCTAGGAGGGGGTTGGCAGCAGGAAGAGGACGGTGTGAGAAAAGAACATCTCATGCTCCCTTTGCCCACGCATGAGCCTCTCCCAGAGAAGTTGGATCTAGCCACTTTATTCTGCTTTCTGGCTCTTAAAATGCAATATTGGGCTAGTTCCAATTCAATCCCATTTCACATGGTTTTATCCAGCATCTACACAGATGGGTTAGGCCCAAGGTCTGCCTTGGAGGAGCTCACAGTTGGGGGAGGCAGATATGTAACAGCAAAGGCAATACTGTGTGGTCACTGCTATGTTGATGAAGCACCGGGCTTGTGGGAACACAGAACATGAGCTCCTGATTCTGCCTGGGAAATCAGGGATGATGTCTCAGAAAGTGCAACTACTGAGCTGAGCCTTGAAAGAGGAAGAGGAGTTGGTTTGATGAAGGAGTTGGGGGCACTGGCCCAAGCAGAGGGAACAGAATATGCAAAGACCATCTGGGGAGCAGAGAAAGGCTCATGAGGCTGACACACGGAGGGTGAAGGCCTTAGCGGCGAAGGTACTAGTAGCATAGACTAAGGCTGTGAGGGGCTGGAAAGAGCTGAATCATGGAGGGCACTGAGAGTTATGTCTGTGAGCATGGTCCTCATTCCAGGGGTGATGGACAGCCACTGATGTGTTTTAAGCTGGAGGTGACATGGCCAGATTCATTGTTCAGAACAGCATTCTTTGGCCAGAGCGGAGTAGGGGGCGACCCAAAGCCAGGCAGGGAGGCCACTGAGGAGGAGGTTCTTGCTCTGTCTGTGGCCTATACTGGAGAGTGGTACAAGGATGGAGAGGGAGGCAGATTTGTGCAGGAGATAGTTTGGAAGTAGAGGCAACCAACATAATAACAGGAACCATAGAGTGAACCCATAGAACTCTCGTCATGCACCAAAAACCAGTCTAAAAGCTTGACAAGTAACTCATTTAGTTCTCACAATAATGCAAAGAAAGAGGTCTGGGAGGGTATATATCATATTCCAGGATTATAGGTTATATACCTAGTAAGTAGTGGAGTCAGGATTCAGTCTCAGGCAGTCTGGTTCCAGAGTCCTTGCTCTCAACCCCACACTATATTACTCTTAAGATCCCAGTGCTTACTGGTTGATTAAACATGGGGTGTGAAGGGCAGGGAAGAGTTCACCATGACTCTCAGTTTTCACAGAAACTCATGCTCTGTAGAGGAAGTCAGAGCTGGAGGAAAGTGAAGGAAGCACAGCTGGCTCCTCTGGGGTTCATGGCCAGATCCCATGTGCTTTTTGGACCCAGCTTTTTGTCTTCACTTTTTACTATAGTGAATGTTTGTATTCTCATAGTTTAAAAACTAAACACAATGTGATGATATGGTGATGGGGCCTTTAGGAGGACTCTGCAATCATGATGGGGATTAGTGCCCTTATTAAAGAGATCTCAGACATCTCTCAGCTCTTTCCTCCATTAAAGGACACAACAAGGAGACAGCTCTTTGTGAAGCAGGAAGCAGGGTCTCATCAGATACCAAATCTGCCAGTACCTTGATCTTGGACTTACAGCCTTCAGAAATGTGAGAAATACCTTTTTGTTCATTTGTTTAAACCACCCAGTCTATGGTATTTTGTTACAGCAGCCTGAGTGGACTAAGTTACCATTCCTATAATTCTGTGGGAACCTTGACGTTGTTTAGCACCATCAGCTCCTGATTAACCCTAGGAGTTCCAAGCCTTTCCTCCCAAAGAGGTCCTAAGGACACAGCGATGTTTCAGACATGGTCTATGTCATTGACAATCTTGCTCGGAGCACCCCTGCTTCCAATCACCTCCCCTCGCCAGCATACCCCATTCATTAGCATGTCCTCTAAACTATCTGGTGGAGGACCTTTTTCCATTTCCAATATGTTCTGGGCCAATACTTTTGTAAAATACAATAAAAACATCTCAACAATGTCAAATCACTGTAAAAGTTTCTAAGTTTTTACTCTCACCTTTCCCTTGATGTACTTCTCTCATTGTGGACTGGTAATAGCTCATTGATTAGCCCTAGTTCGATGATGACGCTTTGTTGAGCACTGCTCAAGTCTCTGGCTCCAATTACACTGCCACCACTCTGGACTAAGCCACACTCACCACTTGCCTAGACTTCTGCAGTAGTCTTCTAAATGGTCCACCCTTATCCATCCTGGTTGAGTCCATCCATTTTGTACCAAGAAGCTAGAGGAATCATTCTTGCCCATAAACCAGACCATGCCATGCCCTTTCTTAAACCCTTACAAGGTTTCTCATTGTCTTCAGGGTGGTTTCTGATGGACCCATTTCTACTTCTTGATTTCTATTTAAATTCTCACTTGCTTCCTCATTCACACACATTAGGCTTCACGTCATACCAAATTGCTATAGTTTAAAAAAATGAATATACTGTCTCATGCCTCAGGGCTTTTGCATAGTTTGTTCTCTCTACATGGAATGCTTTTTATTAAAAGTTCATTCATTCTTTTAAGCAACATTTATGGGACACCCACTATAAGGAAAACATCGTGCTAAGCACTGGCACTGCAAAGGTGAAGATTATATAACCCCTGCCCTTAGGAGCCCATAATAGTAGGGAGAAAGACAAGTTGATTATCTATGACTACATAGTGGGGCAAGGCAGTGACAAAAGAAAGCACAGGGCAGTGGGAGTCCAGAGGAGGGTTTTGTAACCCGGACTGGGGTAGACAAAGGCTGCCTGGAGTAGATAATGCTTGGAAAGATTGCCAACAAATCTATCAGAGTTAGCCTGGCAATAGCAAAGGCCAAGATGAGGAAAGGTGATCTGGGCTAAGGAACAGCCTATGCAAAGGCTCAGAGGTGCCAGACATGGAAGGGGGTGGAGGAACAGCAAAATAAGTTTTCCTCATTGCTCAGCTATTCTCTGTCAGGTCTTAGGTTAGGTCCTGGGGTTATAGCATTGGTGGCAACTATCCCACATGTAAATACACACCTAAGACTTAAGTACCCACAAATGTAAAAACATATATGGAGAACCTTGAAAATATTATGTTAAGTGAAAGGAGTCAGACACAGAAGGTCACACAATGTATGATTCCATTTATATAAAATATCCAAAATAGGTAAATCCATAGAAATAGAAAGCAGGTAAGTGGTTGCCAGGGACCTGAGGGAGGGGAAATGTGGAATGACTGGTTAATGGGTACAGGGTTTCTTTTGGGGTCAATGAAAATGTTTTGGAACCAGATGGATATGATAGTTGCACAACACTGTGAATATACTAAGTGCCACCAAGCTTGTACACTTAAAATGGTTAGTTTAATGTTATGTAAATTTTATGTCAATTTAAAAAAATGTATGGAAGCCCATAGTCATATTCATTCTACAAACATTTACTGAATGTCTTCTATGTGCCAGGCACTGTACAAAGCACTAGAGATTCTGGGATAATTCCTGCCCTGAAGGTCCCATACATGTAAGTAGAAACACAGATATGAACCCATGCAGACAAAAACACATGCCTCATGAAGACATGCAGACATATTCACTTAACGTTCATTTAACAAATATTTATTGAGTGCCTACCACATGTCAGGCAATAGGCCAGATGCTGGGCCTACAGTGGGGAACAAATAGACATAATTACTGTCCTCATGGCTTAAGGACACAAACACATAATCATCTACAGAGGCACACCCAGACTGAAGTACACAAACACACGCATACCTCAACAAGGACACAGCCAAAGTCTACCAGTCACATATGTTTTGGCTGGAGGAAATGCACAGTAACACGCAGACAGGCGAGCGTACCCCCCCATGCTCTCTGACATGCACACACATCCCTCATGCAATCAACGGGAGTTCCATGAAAAGTCAGATTAAAACTGGCTTGGGATTTCAGAGCCTTCTCAGGAGAGGGGAATAAACAGGCTTCAGTAGAAGGGCCTGGAGCACTGAGGAAAAAAAAATCCCCAAGTCTCACTTAAGTGATTTTTGGCAGAAATCAAATTAACGGCGAGACTATGGACCGCTGACAAGGTGCTCCATCATGCTCTGCTGTGTGAATGTGTTTCTTATACATGTTGTTTTCATTAGCACTTCATTTGATAATGATAAATGGCATTTTCATTTGAAAGGAAAATATTAAAAAGTTCTGATTTGCAAGAGCAAGTTAGAATAAATGATATTATTATGTCCTGTCACTTGTTTGGCTCAGAGAAAAATAATAATAATGATAACAAAAAACCCCAACAGCCTTCCCGGCTGAAGAAACAAGCATTTTCTTTCTCTAGCGGGCCATTTGTTCACCATCAAATCTGTCCTTGGTGCAGAATCTGTTGAAAGGTGATGGTTTAGGAAGGTGGGGGAGAAATGCTAGAGACAGCAAAGGCCATCAGGGTGACCTTGGGAAGTCCTCGGCTCCTTGTGGGCTCAGAGGGGCAGGGATTGCTCATTGGCTGAAGCTCTGTTGGGACCTGGAATGCACTTTCTTGGATTTGGGTCAGATTTCAGCTTTCTCTCCACCAGGTTATAGAAGCCTGGCTTCCTCTGAACTTACTTCAAGGACCCCAAAGTCACGATGGTTGACCAAGTCACTACCCAGCTACAACAAATGAAGGGCTCCCCATCACCCACAGGATAAAGTCCTAACTTCTTAGCCTGGCATCCAAGACCTTTGCCACCTTGTCCCTGCCCCTAGCCTCAATTCCCATATTCCTCCGCTCTTACCTTTTGCTCTAGTTACACTAAACTTCATACTACCACTTGCATATACTTTCCTTTCTACCCATATGCCACACAGAGTCCGTGGACATCTCCTCAAATGAATTCCTAGTCATTTTAATATTGCCCTGTAAGACTTTGCCTAAATTGCCTTCCAGGAAGGGGCTTCACTTATCGGTTCCCAAGCCTTATTTTTACATACTTCATCATAGGTGTGAATACATGAAATGGTCTGGTGCAGACAAAAAGCTGTAAGTCACTGGCATGGTGGTGCAGTTGGTGTGAACAGGTGTGGTGAAAAGGAGCCCTGAGGCTGTAGCTGGACCTGGCCTGTCCAGGGCCTGGTGTCTTCAAAACCTCTCTGGCCTTGCCTACCTGAGTTCTCCCTTGTCTGGCTCCCACAGCACTCTGGACTACTCTGCCCTATCATCCACCACATCTTAATGTCTGCAGTTGTCTGGATCCATGGTTTTGCTTATTTCTTGCCCCTAGATCGGGAGCTTCTTTAACATATGGTTTGTTCCATGTTCTCTTGGTGCTCCCAGGGTCTGGCTCAGGGTCTGCTCAAAGTGAGTGTTGTTAGATAATCAAGTGATGAGATGATGGCATGATGGCCTCTCTAAGAAGGGCCTTTCACTTCAACCTAAGCAGAAGTTGTGAAAGTTGAAGCCCGAGGAGAACCGTTGTTGTTTGGGTGACTTTGTTCCCGGTATTTCTTCATATCAATAATGTAACCTTTCTTTTCTCCAGAGGTGAATCAGAGTCAGATAAGCTTATTTGAAAACCTTGCACATCTCAGCAAGGGTCGATGACATTAGCATGCATTGGGAGATTTCCAACGTCTGGCTCATCCCAGGCGATGGATGAGTTTCCCTCCTGTCTCCTTTGCTGTAGAGGGAGCTTGGCGTGACAGGAGTGGACTGAGTCTGCTGCCTCTGGATGGAGTGAGAGATGCTCAAGGTCAGTGACTACAATAACACAGGACTTTCTTCCTAATCATTTGACCATCTACTACCTCATTTGATGCCCTCCACGAGCCCAGTTCAAAGAACATGAAGTGAGCTCCCACTAAGTGCCAAGTACCCTAGTGGGTACTATTGGCAGAAGTATGACTATTTCCATTTTATATGTAGAAAGCCCGAGGTTCAGAGAGGGTAAGAGTCTTGCCCAAGGTCACATAGCTGGATAGTAGATGAATCAGTACTAGACTCCAGGTCAGTCTTGCTCTTACCAAGGTTAAATGTCTCCCTCTCCCAACATATCATAGGTATTCAGTCCTGGAATGGGTGCTGAGGGAGAGAAAGGGCTGAAATAGTTGTGTATATTGAGACGGAGAGTTTGTGGCCTGGCTGACACTGAAGATCTCCATCGCTGGCCTCTACTTCTGTTTCCTCCCTGCACATTCCCCATCTTGGCCAGTACTCCAGTCACATCTAGTTCGCTAATCTGGGCCTGCCACTTCTTCACTCCACGTCTTTGCTCAAAACATCCCTCCCTCCTGGCAGGCTTTTCTATCGTTTTCACCTGTTAAGATCCTTTAGGATCCAGCTCATAGCCCATCCCCTCCAGGAGACTTGCCAGTTACATATGGTTTGTTATCCCCACAGCACTATGAGCCTTGTGGGCATGTATTTCTCTAATTCACTCTTGAATTAAATCTTACACATAATAGGTGCTCAATAAATGTATATGTAATGACAATAACCATAGTATGTTCATTATTAACATTGTAATACTTGCAAAATTTGTCTAGAATGCTGTTTCTCAAACAATTTTGTGTCACCTTCTCCTTTGAGAATCTGTTACTGGGACACAGACTCTCCTGCCACAAATATACAGAGGAGTCACATCTTATGCAGGGGTTGGATTCTAAAGATGGTCTGTGAGGCAAAAATCACACAGAATCAAAATTATTCTTGAAAATCCTTTGAGTTGCTCCTAAAGTTCAGAATACATTGCCTACATAGTAGTTAGTTGGTTCACTTTGGGATTCATGTAGTATAGAAAAGCCTTACTTTAAATAATAGAATCACCCTCCACACAGCAAGATGCTTACCTATAAAAGGGACATGAGGAAAGTCACACTTTTTGCAAGATCAGCAGATCTATGCCTGTACTTACAAATTTTAGCACCACCTTCAAGGGATTCATGGACCTCAAAGCTTAGGCATGGACCTCAAAGCTTAGGCATGAACCTCAAGCTAAGAATTTTTGATATAGAGCTTTCGGGGCACCTGGGTGGCTCGGTGAGTTAAGCCTCTGCCTTCGGCTTAGGTCATGATCTCAGGGTCCTGGGATCAAGCCCGTCATCGGGCTCTCTGCTCAGCAGGGAGCCTGCTTCTCCCTCTCTCTCTGCCTGCCTCTCTGCCTACTTGTGATTTCTCTCTCTGTCAAATAAATTCAAATAAAATCTTAAAAAAAGAATTTTTGATATAGAGCTTTAAATGTGTATAGTTCTTATCATGCGGTAGCTTATTTTAACCCTCAAAGCCATCCTTTGAAATGGATTCCATTGAAATTATTCCTACTTTATAGATGAGGAAATTGAGATTCTTGGAGGCAAAATGAGTCCAAAAACTTGTCTCTTGTCCAGTGATTTTGCCCAAAGATTCCCTATTTCATTGCCTTGATGGCCGCCTTGAAGGGTTGGATTGATCCTCGATCCACTTGTCAATGGAAAAGGAGGATGTGTGACCTTACATTAGTTACCTAACCACTCTGAAACTCAAAAGCTGTTTGTAAAATAAAGATAATAATATCCATTGAGTAGTGTCCTTGTAGGATTAAATGAGCCATTAGATGTGAAATTGTCTGGCAGGGTGCCTAGGATACTGCAAGGGCTTCCTAAGGGTTAGCTTTTCTTTTCCATCTCTGCTTGTGCTCCTGGGAAATCGAACAGATAAAAGCCTTCCTCTGCACCGTGCCATCTCCCCTCCTGACCCTCAAAGTTCTTCAAAGAGTTGGAGCCCTGTGCAAAACTGCTTAAGAATATGCAAATGCTTTTCCTTGTCTTTGAAATTTCTGGATTCCTAATGCCATTTATTGAGCACTGAGTGGAGCAGAGAAGCAGGCACCAGGGGTCTGTTCCATCACATATTTCGTGTGACTTTGGTCAAATGTCTTCAATCCAAGAAACGTTTATAGAAACACAAATGCCTCATCCAGGCTTTCAAGACCTTTCATGAACCTCTGCTTGAACCCTCCAATGGCTGCCCATTTCACTTAGAGTAAAAGTTCAAGTCTTACAGAGGCTTCTGGAGTCTGTATCAGTCAGGGTACAGCTGGCAAAACACAATTCACACCAGGTGATCTAGTAGAGATCATTTAGTGCAAGGAGTTTGTTACAAAGGTGTTAGAAGTGCTGAAAGAATAACTGAAAAGCTGAGGCAACTCTGAGATTAGAAATGCAGCAGTTGGGCTGCTACTTCCCTAAGAGATGGAGGAATAAAGGGAGGAGGCTATGTTACTAGAGCCCAAGGGTTGGAGCCCAAAGCTTGGTTGACATGTCTGACAGGAGCTGGAACCATGGGGAGTTGTGGCTCCAGCTAGAGAGACCTCTTGAAACAGAGAGTGAGAGATATACTTAGCTTGTATTCCCTCCCTCTTTAATCTCCTACTAGTACCTCCCATTGACCAAACCTAACCAGAACCCAGAGGGCAAGGAAGCAATATGGAGAAGGATAAATATGAAATGAAACCAACTATTGATGGCACAGGACATTTACCATAAGGCACACCCCTCCCCACTCCCCTATTATGTCTCTGGACTCATGTCCAAAATCTTACACTTCACTCACCATGCTCCAGTCACATTGGCCTCCTCAGGATTCCTTGGGAACTGTAGCCCCTTGCATTTGCTATTCCTTCCATCTGGATTTTGACCATGGGATAGCCGCATGGCTCCCTTCCTTGCTTTTATCTCTTTCTAAGTGAGGCCTTCTTTGACCATCCTGATTAAGTTTCCATCCTCCTCCCCTTCTGGTCCTCCTTATCTCCTTGTAATATTCTTCTCTCTAGCTTTTATGACCATTTAACAGTCAGTGTGATTTATGTATGTATGTATGTATATATGTATTTTTAGTATTCACCTTCTCTCTTTAGAATGTGAACTCCACGAGAGTAGAGACTTTTGTCTGTTTTGTCTACTGTTAGAGCCCCAGTATCTAGAACAGTGCCTGGCAAATAGTGAATATTCAGTATTTGTTGAGTTAATGAACAAATGAACCAAAATTCAAAAATCCCCTCATTTGTATTCATTTATTCATTCAATAAACTCTCATGTGGTGGAGGGATTGGAGCAGGAAAAGTAAAGAAGTAGTCTGAACAATTAGGATGCGCTTCTGTTTCCCCATTCATAAGGCACAGGGGTGGAGTGGGAGACCTCAAAGGACATTTCCAGCCTCACTATTCTACAAATCTTAGAGTATTTCCCTGGCAGAAATACTTGGAAGATAAAATTAATCCTCTCCTTAATCACGGTTCCCATCTCTGCACGTGACTTGTCAGGGGAACTTTTCTCTGATGCTCACACGATGTGGGAACTTGTCACATCTTCCATCTCTGAGAACATCCTTACCTGAAATTGAAAGGTAAATATTTCAGTTGTGAGTCTCTCTGTCATGACTCAAATAATTTTAAAATTGCTTAGATGTCTTTGCCTAACAATGTTCAGATTGTTCTAATGCAGGGGAAAACGGTAGTTTTAGACACAGTAATATTGATAGCAGCTAGTAATTTCCATGTATTTCTCACAGTTATTGGCACTGGGAGGATTACGAAGGAGAATATTTTACTTATTAAAAAGACATTCTATGTCAAGGGCCTAGCATGGCACCTGGCAGTAGAAGGTGCTCAATAGATGATGATGTTTGCAATCATTATTTTCATGGAGGTGGGCTAGGAAATGCTAAGCTTATTTCTGGGATGCGTTGATGTTATCAGGGATCTCAGCTCAAGGGGATGTTATCACCAGTAGACCACCTTAGAGACCAGAACAGGCCCATTGCAAGAGTAGCAGAATGTTTGTAGAAAAGAATTGAAGGTTTATGACTAGGGGTCGGTGGATGGACAGCTCAGAGTTGGCACAATCTTTCTCTTATTCATTCAGCAGATAGTCTACAGTGCCTTTTTGTGAGACTCAACCACCACCCTTGCCCTCTAGCAGCTCCCTATCTAGTCCAAAGGACAATATAACACACTGTCAGTATCAGTTAATGGGTCTCAGTGCAATGGTAAAAGAGGGTCCAGGGTACTTCATGAGTCTTTAGGACATCAAAGATGTTTCAAAAGTTACACATTGGATGAAGCCTAAATTTTGTTTTGCCACTTTCACTTACCAGTTCTAGCAAAAAGGGAAGAGGAACTAATACAGTAAGCAATTATCATAGCATTTAAAAGACTATATTGTTTATTTATATGGATTGTAGTCATTTTTATTGTCTGTCTCCTCCTGGAGGGCAGGGAATTTTGCCTCTTCTGTTAACTGCTTTCTCCCCAGCATCTGAAACAATGTTGGGTACATAGCAAGCCCCTGATAAATATTTATTCACTGATAGACTAGACCACATTAGGCTACTGTATAGGAAGAAGGAATAAAACAGGGCCCTAGTCAAGAGAAAGAAGCTGGAGGAGCCCTGAAGTCTTTAAAGTCAATGGGGCACATGGTGTTTGGGGGTTGGGTGGTGGGGCATAAGGTGGCAGAGACTGGAGGTGTGGCCAGATCCTAGAAGTCTTGAATGTCAGGCCAAGCATCTTGTCCTGTGTTCTAGGGCCTTAGAGAGACACTGAAGGATTTTTAGCTGGAGTGAGGCCTTCTCAGACTCCAGCTCCATGACCTTCTCTTTCTTTCCGAAGTGCTCTTTCCGAAGTGCTCTCCATGTTTCTTCCGTGTCACTGGTTTTATTGACTGGCCTAATCTTTGTCAGGAGTTCTCGGGCCAGCAAAAGATCTTGAGCAAGGGAAAGGGGTACAGTTATCTGCTCCTCCCTTCCCTAAATCCAACTCAACCTAACCCAAGCCCACATTCTTCCTGTAATTAAACCCAAACTCCAGCTAAAATAGGCAAATGTTTTAAAATAGTAACTCAAGAAGGAAGTTTTAGTAATTGTGTGATGAAGATGTCAGAACTCTGTCATCTCTCATTGCAGCCTGAAGGACAGCTGGGAAGGAAGTCACTTGGAGGGATTTTAAAGATGTGTCCAATTCTTGATGTGTATGAGGATGATGACAACTGGATGCCAGTTTCAGGGGGTGGGGGGTCAAATTTGGTTTGGTGTGTCTGTGCTACCCGTCTTGTTTATCAGGGTCTTTTTAAAAAATTAATATTATTAATTTTAAAGATTTTATTTATTTGAGAGAGAGAGACAAAGATAGCAATAGAGACAGTGAGAGAGAGAGCACAAATGAGGAAGAGAGAGAGAAGAAGGCTCTCCACTGAGCAGAGAGCCTAACTCGGGGCTTGATTATCCCAGGACCCTGAGATCAAGACCTGGGCTAAAGGCAGACGCTTAACTGACTGAGCCACCCAGGTACCCCAAGGTAACTATTCTTAAATTTCCACTTGTGAGGGGCAAAGTTGCCTTAGATGTCCCCTCCCGTGGGCTCTGTGACAGGAGGGATGAGGCAGATATCCCTGGAATAGATAGTGACACTTAGTAGAAAGAGTTCATGAGCTTTGGAGTCAGACAGACTGGGATAGAATCCCACCCTCCCCACACCCAAGCTGTAGATGCTGGAAGGGTTATGGGACTCCTCTGTACCTCTGATTTCTTACCTGGAAAGTATAAAAATACTATGTACCTTAAAGAGGTGTTGGGAGGATCATAGAAAATGTATTAAAGCCTTGAGTTCCTGGTTGGTCCTCACAAAAAAGCAGTCATTTTTATTACCTCTGCTCCGAGATCCCAGACCCCATGCCTGGGTCAGGCCTGGCCATATTAGCATGTGGAAGTCTCTCCTTTTCCCTGACCTGCTTCAGCTTCCCTTGAGCAACCCTGGGCAACTTTCTGAAAATGATGGAGGAGATGTTGCCACTTTGCCCAGCCGGTGCAGACTTGGAACTCCAGCCTGGCTCTCAGGTCACCGAGGTACATGGGACTGGTCAGCCTGATTCAGATATCTTACTCCTCCCATAATTTTTCTTGGGGATGTCCTGACCTCAAGGCAGGAGTGGCTACAGTTGTGTTTGGTTTATATTAACTCTCCCTGAGCAGAGAAATGAGATGCTCAAGCCTTGGCAGAGGGAGGAGGGTGAGAATTAATGGCCATGGCAGGAGTAGGCAAAGCAGGTGCTGACTTGGGGGCCTCAACAGGACAGAGTTCCCATGTCCAGGTACTTTTTGGTCAGCAGGTCACTTAACATCTTGTCTTATCAAATGTCAGGAACTTGGCTGGCATCTTGGTTGGGAAGCCTCAGCCCTGCTAGGAAATACCTTTTAACTTACGCCATAGCAAAATAGCCCTTGCCGATTTTAACCATATTTAACATCTTTAAATACAAACCATTCCTAGCTTTCCCTTTTGCTTAGTCCACATCTTTAACAATCCTGTTTAAATGTTCCCTGAGCTCTGGCAGTGACGCTTCTGCAGGTCCCTGGCTAATCTCACTTAAATCTGAAGACAATGGTACAAGGTAAGCAGGTCAGAAAGGGTTACCCCTAGATTATAGATGTGGAGTTCAGAGAGGGAGAGATGCTTGCTAGAGGTCACTTACCTAAGCCTGGCAGAACAAGGAGCCAAATCCTCAAGTCTTAGCATTACTCCACATTTTTTATTTAGAAAGTTGACAAGACTAGTGAAATCAGTGGCCTTGGAATAAAATCCACATTCCTTACTAGGGTCTGAAAAAGCCTGCAAAAAGCCTTATATGGTCTGGCCTCTTTCAGTAGCCCAGTGTCTGCTGGCACCTCTGTTTCTCCCCTGTTCTTCTGCCCCTCTGGCCATCTGTTATTTCCCAGATCCCCTTAAACTCATCAGATCTTTGTATTGATGTTCTTTGCCTGGCTTTTCTTCTATAATGACCCCTTCTCATCCTTCAGATCCCATTTCAAAGTCTGAGGGAAAAGACCTCTACCAAAGTACCACCCAAAATACCCTCTGTTATTTTCTTCCAGGACACCTTCCTTCCCAGCCTTTATACACTCTAATTATTTATTAAATGAGCATATGGATGAATATCTAGGTACCCAAGATGTTTAATTAAGTTAACTTATTATTCATTTATTTAACAGATATTTTTTGAACACCTACTAAGGGTCATTCTTTCAGGAGCTGAAGTTATAATAGTGACCAAAACATATACCAATCTTAGGACGGTGGGGAAACTTTCTGAAGGACAGAAGAAAAGCAAACGGAGTTAGTGTCACTGCAAGGGTTTGGCTTGAGCAACTGGTAGGACAGTGCTGCCATTTGCTAAAATGGGGAAGAGAGCAGGTTCGGTGGGTGGGAAGGTCAAAAGCTATTTTTTTAATTAGGTTAAGTACGAGATGCACTTTAGACAGTCAGGTGGAGATGTCAGCTTGACAATGGTATATATGGCTCCCAAGTTCAGGGCAGAGATCTGGGCTGAAAATACATTTGGTAGCCATCTGAACATCAATCATACTAAAAGCCAAGATCCCGGATGAGTGATACTGAGGAGTGAATGTAGTTAGAGAAAAGGTCCAAGAACACAGCTTTCAACATTCAGAGGTCAAAGAGATGAAGAAGCAACTGAGAGGTGGCCGGAAAGGTAGGTTAGGAAGCAGAGTCTTTGCTTGAGAATGGAGATGGGGGAGGGGTACTGGAAGTTTAAGGAATGAGGAGAGAGCAGGAAAGCACCATCTAGGAGAGAGGGAGTGAAAAGGAACTAGAGAAAGGCTGCTCCTTCAGGCAGTTTTGGGTGTGAGGCTGGTGGTTCCTAATTTAGAGGGAGCCTGATCAGCATTAATATGTACTTTCCTCTTATCTGCTCAACTGTGAAGGTGCAGGTGAGGAGAAGATGGAGAGCTAATGAGTACAGGGGAATGAGGGCTGATGAGGACAGCGAGAATGCCTGCAAGGCGGGGTTCATTGTTCGACCATAGAGTTTACACTGGATAGGAAGGAAAGTGAGGGCAGTGAGGTGGGGGAGGGGAAAAGGGACAGTAAAAGGCAGTTGAAGATCCCAGGAGGTTGAGTCTGTTGACTAGAGGGAGTGGGAGAGGAAGTAGACATTGACGGAGATGCTTGAAATGCATCATTAAGGTGTTAAGGCCTGAGGTCTGACCAGGAAGGGAGTAATGAGGTGGAAGGAGAAGCAAAGGCTGAGGAACTGAGAAACCAGGATATTGGAGGGATCATCTGTATTCATGTTGAAATCATCAAAGCTTATGAAGGACTAGTTTTGGAGAGACTCAGTGTGGTTTGGGGGAGTATGGGAGATGAGGTACGTGGCTGGTGCACAGTTGGTTCTCAGTCAATGTCCTTTAGTCATTTTATTTGCTTTGTATTTGTTCAGGGCGCTGGGGCTTCTCCCTCAGTTGCTTCCAGAGCAAAACTTCCTGCAGGGTCGTGGCATAGCTTGGTGGGTGGGGACGGGGGTTGGGAGACACACTTGGGCCTGAGCTGGCCCTGAGGGAATGTGCCAGTTCCTGTGCTGAGGCTGCCCCACAGCCTAGGGTCCAGGCCCTCTGCTGGCTGCAGGCTGGACTCCCACCAGAGCCGCATGCCTCCGGCTGGGCGGCAACAGCAGCAGATGGTGAGAAGTGGGTGGGCTGGGGGGATCTGCAACTGATCCCACAGTTGCCGGATTAATGAGGCCTCGTGCCCGCCTTCTTTTCTGCAGTGTGCCAGCCGACAGTAGCTTCCTTTGCTGGGGTGGGTTTGTTTGTGGGAAATTTTTTGGCAGTGAAAGCTCAGCACCTGATGAAAACTTCCTCTCCCCCTCATTTCTCCCCCTCCTCTTGCTCCTAGACTGGTTCTATGTATTTTGGGGCCTCCAGCCTTCTCCTGGGGTTCCTTCTGGAGTCAGCATGGTGGAGCTGAGATCACATAGACCTGCTTCTGCATTTACAAATGGGGAAACTGAGGCCTAGAGAATGTAATCATTCATTCTTAGCAGGAGGCTCAGGAATTCAGATACATTCTGTGCCCTTCCAGTGTCTAGCTACATGGACTCCATGAGTGAGAACTTGGATGGTTCATATTTCAGATTCAGATATATAGAAGTATATCTGATGGGCATCGAAGCCATGGATAGGGGCACTGGCAGCCAGATTACAATAAGTACAACAGGGTTCCAAGAGGAAACATCACTGATCACTGAAAGCGAGGAGGGGGTCTGGCTAGCTAACAGGCTCAAAGACAAAAGGCACTAGTCGTGGGCCTTCTTAGCCCACTCTGACCTCCCCCAACCCTGGCAAATCCGAAGAACTATTTTACTAAGTCACTAGGGGTCTAAGAAATTCTGTGATAGGACCATTCCCAGCCAAGTAAGATAAGAGAAAGGGAGGGTGCATCCCTAATGAGGAACGAGAGCAAGAGTGAGCAAGTGAGAGAGAAATGTGTCCAGCAGATCTGGAGGTGAGCGAAGACATTGAGATATTCCAGTCAGTGGTGTGGCAGGAACTGAGACCACAAGGAGAATTGGAGGTAAAAAACAGGTCAGTGTCACTGGATGGGGACCCCTTCGATGCAGGGCAGACTGATAGAGGTAGAAGTAAAGTAAGGACACTATGGAGGCAGGTGGGGATAGAACTCCTAGAAGTGGGGATACAGGCTTTAGTAGGGGCATTGAACATCGGGGGTGGGTCTGAAGACCAACAGTGTCTTGTCAATGCGAGAGGCATAGGCAACGCCCAAGTTGGACAGAGTTATAATCAAATTTAAATCAGTGAGGCAAAGGTGTCTAACCTGTTCCACATAGTGACATACATAGAAAAATATTTGTTTGTCCCAACAGGGTAGGGGGACAGGATGTTTTGGGCCAGAAATAAATGGCTTGAGAGCTCTAATGGCCCGGGGCCTCACCCGGTTGCTCAGAATGTTGAGGAAATAGAATTAGTACCTCAATAAGAATGTGTTCACTTGTTGGTAAGCTCTGCAGTAAGGTATGTATTTTTTCTTGTGTGATAAGAAGCACAGGGAAGATAACGCTGGACTGCTACAGCAGCTTAGAGATGCCACTGAGAACCTAGGTGCCTCATATGTTTCTAATCTGCCATCCATTGGCAGATGCCTTGGATGTTGCCTTCAGAGCTGCAACACGGCACCTGTAGCTCCAGACATCACATCAGCATGCCAAGGTGGAAGAAAGAAGACATGGAGGAGGAGGATGGAGAAGAGAAAACAGAATGTCAACTGAGTTTGCTCCCTTTTAAAGAACTTTCCTGGAAGCTTCACCAAGGACTTGTTACATCTCGTTGGCCAGGGCTGTATGATGTGGCCACCTTAAACTTCAAGGAAGACCAAAAGACGTGTTAAAGCTAGGCATTTTGTTGTCTAATAAAATAAGGGTTCTGTTAGAAAGAAAGAAAGAAGAGAATTAATGTTCAATGATCATGGACTATATTTTATACTCCAGTCTCTATCCTTTGGAGCCTGGAAAAACAGTCCATTAATGTCTTTGGACCTGCTGACTTTCCTCCCTATTTCTCTACCCAACCAGCTCATGAGATCCCAGGGATGAAATTAAAACGGTGGTGGCATCTTTTTTCTGGGTGGTCTAGTTTGATGAGGGTATACTAAGTGGGTGGGCAGAGGGGCCACCATAAACAACACCCGTGCTCTGACTGATGCGAGGGGATCAGGATCTGCCTGGACCGGGCATTGGCTTCTCCCACAAGTATTCTTTCTCTAGTCCCTGCTTTGTGCTTGGCTGGTACATTAATTTCCTAGTGCTGTTGTAAAAAATTACTACAAACCGAGTGGGTTAAAGCAACACCAATATATTCTCTTAGAATTCTGGAGGTCCTTACATTTTTCAGCTTGTAGAAACCACCTGCAACCACTTGCAACCACCTTCCTTGGCTCCTGGGCCCAACTTTTGCTTCTGTCATCACATCTACCATTGACTGATTCTCCTGCTTCCTTCTTGGTGCCCTTGTGATCATATTGGGTTCACCTAGATAATTCAGGATAATGTCTCCATCTTAGGATACTTAACCTTTGCACACATTTGCAAAGTCATGTTTATCATGTAATAAGGTAACATAATCTCAAATTCCAAAGATTAAGATGTGGATATGTTGAGGGGCTTTATTCAGCCCATCACAGTTGAGCACCTTCACTGACATTCTTTTTGTGCCCAATCTTGTGCTGCAAATAGGTCACAGTCCTTGCCTTTAATGAGCTTTTGTTTAGGGGTGAAGGCAGAGATGTCAATAGCAAATTACTCTGCATGCTGAGGGAAGCAAGCACAGGGACTTTGGGGGCCCAGGGGAGTGGTACATAATCTGATTTGGGAAGTCAGGGAAGGAACTCCAGAAGAGATGGCTTCCATGCTGAATTTTGAGGAATGTGTGAGAATTAGCCAGATGAATAATGATGAGATGATGAGAATGATAGCAAACATTGTTATCATTTTGTTTTAATCACTTAACTGATATTAATGCATTTGATTCTTTCAATACCACATAAAGTGGGTACTTTATCATTGCTATTTTATAGATAAGTAAACTGAGGCTGAGAAAAGATGATCCATTGGCTGGAATGTGGGTCCTTCCCACCGTTCTTTTTTTTTTTTTTTAAGGATTTTATTTATTTGGCAGAGAGAGGTCACAAGTAGGTGGAGAGGCAGGCAGAGAGAGAGGGGGAAGCAGGCTCCCTGCCGAGCAGAGAGCCCGATGTGGGGCTCGATCCCAGGACCCTGACCAGCCCTGTCACTGGGTTCCTTTCAGCAGAGCCTTCTCTCCAACTCTGGCCCTTTGCACATGCTCTTCCTTCTGCCTAGGATGGGACATGCCCACCTCATCCTTCAGACCTCAGCTCAGATGCCCCAGAAACAGGGCTCTCCTTGTCCTCAGATGAGCAGTTATCCTTATTACTCTCAAAGCAGCCCGTACTTGACTTTAACAGCATTAATCCGCAGCTGTATGCAAACATCTCTTTGGTCCCCTTGTCCTCTCTTTGTATCCTCAGTGCTGTGGAGTAGGTAGTCAATAAATATTTGCTGAATCAATGAAAAACATCACGGAAAATGAAAGTCTAGCAGAAAGCTGGAGCAAGACCGTCAGAGACTATCTAGTCCAACACCTTCTCTTAGCTTCTGGGAATCTGAGGCCCAGTGAGGTGCAGTGACTTGCCAATGTCACACAGTGAGTCAGGGGAAGGGCTGAGGATTCTGACTCCTGGACCTGGGTCACTTTCATGGTTCCCAGTGTGATGCTCCTGACCTTGCCCCAGTACCCACCTGTCCGAGTCTGATTCATCCTTCCAGGTAAAGCTGATTCCTAAGCATCTCTAGGATGTCTTTTTTATTACACCTCAATCTCATCCTTCCGTGTCAAAGTCACGATTGACTGTCTTTTTCTCTGTGCTCCCCAGACACCCTCTAGCTTTGCTCTTTTCTTCAGTGCTCTGCTTGCATTTGAGCCTTCCAGTGCAGGCACTGCATCTGATTCCTGCCTCCTCAGGGAGGCATGCACACAGCAGTACAAATGTGGTGTGTGAAGTGTGAAGTGTGTTGTGAGATGGGAAAGGAGAGGGACATGGGATTGTCCAGGAATCCTTAACCCAGCCTGAGGGTCAGGGAAATTTCTCAGGAGGCAGTGAATCATGAGCTGAACAAGCAGGAGTAGCCATATGGATGACGCATGTATTTGTGTGTGTTTTGTGTGAAATGGAGCCTGTGGGAGGGCATTTTCGGGAGAGAAATCCTAATGTTTGTAGGATGGGATAAGGAGCTAATTACTTGGGGTGGGGTTGGGCAACCCAAAGTCCTTTTTTCTCCCAAGGATTCAAATGAGGAGGTAGGACTGACTTCCAAGGGCTTTCCATAGCTAACTAAGCAGGCAATGACAGGCCAACTGTGTGACAAGTCAGGGAAGGCTGCCCTTTACAAAAGGTCTAATTGGATCCCTTTCTCATCTTGAGACAGAACTTATGAGTCTTTCTTGTGTCTACAGTAAAGACAAGTAGGGCTTGGGGGTGGTAGTTTCTTCTGCTATCCTCCCCCTGAGCTCCTTAGCACCTGTCTCTGTCCCTTCACCAACCCCAGGAAGGCCTGCCTCAGCTCCATCTTGCCTGGCTACTTCCCACTGTACTCCAGAGCTGCTCAAGCTGCCTGCCTTGCCCCAAGCCCTTGCTTGGGGCAGCTTCCCCAACCCAACTTTGCCAGCGGGCCATGGTGCATAGCCATGACCTCAGCCCTGGCTTTAGCTATTTGGACTGGGTTGGTCTGTAAGAAGGAGAATTAATGGTGCCAGCAGCCTGTGAATGCCAGCTAACCAGGGCCAACATGGTCCTTCTCTCTGGAATTGGAACTGTTTGTTTAGGGAGAATTGGACTGCTGGTAAAGGGACATCATGGAAGATTCACAGCGAGGAGGTGAAATGGCAGAGTCACTGGAATGGCCAGGCACCAGAGGAGACACCAACAGGGTCTGTGGTTGCTGGTGGGCAATTAGAGCCCCTGATGGCATGTGGTTGGAGTTACTGTGGTATTTTAAGAGAAGGTCAAATTTCATGAGACTGAGATTTCCAAGTGCTTTTTCTCACATGCATCCTACTACTGCCTCCTTCCTTGAGGTTTCTTTGTTCTTTACATCCACAGGCACCCTCCAAACCCACTTCCCCTGGCAAAGGGTCTGGCCCAAGATCCTTTCCTTTGGGAATCTTTCTGGCTACAGTTTTTTCCCTACTCCTGTTGACCCTTGAACAGCATAAGTTTGAACTGTGAGTGTCCACTTACACATGGGTTTGTTTGTTTGTTTGTTTTATAGCACCATATTTTCTTTTCCTTATGATTTTCTTAACATTTTCCTTTCTCTGGTTCATTTTATTGTAATAATACAGTAGATAACACGTGTAACATACAAAATATGCGTTAATTGACTGTGTGTTGTCAGTAAGACTTCTGGTTAACACAGGCTATTAGTACTTAAGTTCTTGGGGAGTCAGAAATTATATATGGACTTTTGACTGTGGTGGTTGGTGCCCCAGGACCCATGTTGTTCAAGGGTCAACTACTCTTCATCAAGGGTCAGGAACTTGACATGTTTTATCACTCATCCTTATCAGACCAGAAATCTCAGAGACATGAAATGACCAGGGATCCAAACCTAGACTTTTCTTTCACTAGACTTGTTGTCCTTCTACCAGGCCAAACTCTCCTTCTGTTCTGGGTACCAAACTATTATTTCACTCCCTGCAGGTTTTCAAAATTTCCTGTAATTCCCTTTCCAGCACAGAAACTACCTGGCATGGCTAAAAAGTTGTTTCATGTACCTTGTCTTTGTTACAAAAGTCTAAATTTCCTTTCTTTTGCTTGTTTGTTACCTATCATTATCCACGCCCAGTGCCATGCACTAAATAGGCTGAAGAAAAAAGTGCTGAATATGTTTATTTATCACCGTGTCCCCGAGCTCAGTGCCTGGCTTGTGGCAGGTGCCCAGAGCACGGATTCTAATGCAGACAAGGCTTAGGCTGGGTTTCCCACCCCCGGCCTGCCAGACCTCACAGGTTTGTGGGTGTGCAACAAATGGTGGTATCACATTGAAAGGCCATTGGTGTGGTTTAGTGGAAAGACAATGCACTGGAGTCAGACAACATGGGTGTAAATTCCAATTCTGTGACATGCTGTAACACCTTGGGTAAGGTATTTAACGTCTCTGAGCCTATTTTGTCAGATGTAAAATAGGGATTATACTATGTGCCTTCTAGGAATGTTCTAAGGATTTGGAGGCAATATAGATAGTAATAGGAGGTCTCATCATGGTGATACTCTTCATACAATGCCTTCATCTTGTAGGGAGACTTGGAGGGTCAGTTCCAAAGGCGGCTGAGTGGCTGGTAAGTGTTTCTTACCTTATGGTCCTATCCTCAAATCCTTTCTACCTTACTGACTTTTGGTGGTTTAAATAGACTTGTCCATGAAATCTTCATTTTTAAACCCTGTTTAAAAATGCTCATCAGTATTTAAAAACTCTCATTTTTAGTTTTTCCTTGCCAATCTGTTTGTAAACTAACATTGTTGGATCTGTTTTTCCATTAAAGATTTGGGGATTAGCCCCAGGCACAATGCATTAATGTTATTTCCCTTGTTCCTTACATAACAGGACTCATCTCTACCTTTAATTGAAGAAAGGACAATTTGGTAATTGTTTTGGCTCTAATTATGATAGAACTGGCTCATAGCCAGGGTGGTATAACTGGGAGCTTTGGGGTCAGGCAGACCTGGGTTTGAATTCTGTTTTTACCACCTACCTGCTTGTACAAGAAAACAAATTTCTCTGAGTCTCTTTTTGCTCTATGTAAAAGGAGAATGATACTCCTGAGTTGGTAGAAGGACCAGATGCTAAATGTATAGTGCCTGTCATATTGGATAGATAATAAATGCTAGTGCTCTTTCTGGAAATAATCTCTTAAACCTCAAGACTTTGGTGGAAATTGTTTAAAATAATTACATGGTTTTCTGGAGGGGCATGTGAGTCTACTTTGCATTTGAACCACTAGCAGATTAAGCCAGACTTGCATAGGGAAACCTTCCTGTAATTAACCTGGGATTGGGTGATTTTAAGCCAGTTTTCATTCTGCTGCAGAAACAAAAAAGATGAGAACGAAGAAATGCTATTCCTTTAATTGAAGGAACACTTTTATGTTCTCAGGTCTATTTTAATCTTAAGTGCCGATTATGCATCATTCTCTCCTGTTAACAGACACTTCTGTAAGTGATCTGCACAGAGAGAAATATGATTCTTACATAAATACTGTACCATGAGAAATTATCTTATTACTTAATATGCCAAAAAGCTAATAAGATAAAGGAATGGTACGAGTCATTTTTGGACAATATTAAAACTTGATTTTAGCTCATGGAAATAAAATGTAATTTCCTTTTATTATTCTCCAGGAGAACAAAGGCAGTGGAGGGTGGAGGGATATTATACAGCTGTGTTCCATGAGCTCTTCTTAAGGCTGTGGAATGGATCCAGGCAGGATGGCCTCAAATTAAGATTTTAATGACTCTTCCATTTAGAAAACACAGGTATGATTTTTGAATTTGCAAGTGAAAGTAAAACACCCCATTTCCTATTCAGTGGTACAAATGCTCGCCTCTGTATGTTTGCATGTGTACGTCTGTTAAAGAACAAAACACACAGTGCCTACAGAAAGTAAGGGCAAAACGGTTTGAAGAACGGTTTCCAGAATCACCTGTGATTGAAGGGCGATTAAGTGCCAAATTTTGACAAGGTTAAGGTAGCCAGACACAAATACTGACTGCCTAGGGGCCCCATGAGACTTTGTGAGTTTCAAATATAC
Source organism: Martes martes (assembly GCF_963455335.1). NCBI lineage: Eukaryota > Metazoa > Chordata > Mammalia > Carnivora > Mustelidae > Martes > Martes martes. Next base: position 152,005,445 of record NC_137891.1, read on the forward strand.
TCTGGGATTTGTTCTCTGGGATTTAAATGTTTTATTTATAAATGAACAAATAATGACTGATCTTGATGAAAGAAATTTAAACAGGAGCCAAGTTGATAAAATCTTCTTGGCTGCAACTAACATTTGGTCACTGTTTGATCTTCTCTGTCAGATGCAGGTCATTCTGATGCTGGTGGTGATGATGTGGGATGGTTACAGACACAAGCACTTTTTTTTTTTTTTTTTTTGCGCTCTTTTCTTCCTATCAGTTTGATAGAAATAACACTAAGTAAATGCCTTCAGCCTTCCCTGGCATGCAATTTTTCATCCAAGCAAAACATAATGTACCTATACCTTAAAGAAATGTAATAATCTCTGTATTCTTGTGATTTGTTAAAACTTTTCCACAAACACCTACAGAAACTATATAATGTTTGCCTGGAGATTTAAGGTAACAGGCTTATACTCACAGCAAGATGAATTTTTTTTTTTAAGATTTTATTTATTTGTTTGACAGACAGAGATCACAAATAGGCAGAGAGGCAGGCAGAGAGAGAGGAAGGGAAGCAGGCTCCCCGCTGAGCGGAGAGCCCGATGCAGGGCTCGATCCCAGAACCCTGGGATCATGACCTGAGCTGAAGGCAGAGGCTTTAACCTACTGAGCCACCCAGGTGCCCCCAAGATGAATTTTTTATTGTATGTTAGGCAGAGATGTTATGCTGATGTTGGGGAGTGTTACCGAGAAAGTGTATGTAGAATGGCCTGTTAGGGATATTCTACAGATTTATTTAAACACCTACAGCCATTTATGAAACTTTCAGGCTAGATCTGTTGGAAGCTGAGGAATGAACTCTGTGAACTGGTAAGATTCCACCAGCTTCTAATAGTCCAAAGAATAACGTATCCATTTGTTTAAACTGCACTGAAACACCACCTTTAAGGATCAGGGGTGGTGATGATTAGTGATAACTCTTGTAGGTTTAGCGGTAATATTTTTAGACCCTTATACACTCGTTGGCGAAGCTCTGTTAGTCCTGGAGGCAGCTATAAGTTTATCCCTTTTTTTTTTTTTCCAGAAAAGGAACATAGGGGCTTGTCTTCAAATAAAACTAAAATAAGAACCTTTAAGTTCAACTATGTGAAGTTCAGGCTGACTTAGTTTTAATATTTAGCTTGGTTAATTAAATTCCATTCTTTGCCCTGAATTTAATTATCCTAACCATTGAGGTAATTTAGTATAAGAATAAAAAAGGGGGCTAATGAGAAATGGAAGAGAATCTGACCATTCCTTCATCTGGCTCAGTGGGAGCATTTCTGAGCAAGTGTCAGTTTATGGATGGTGATGGTTTATGGGGTAATATGAATTTTCAATTAGTGAGAAAATGGAAACGAAAGACAGACAGTAGATCATCAATGAGTGATCATATCAGGAAATCACTAAAAAGCTCATCTGTAAAGTTCAGGGCATATTTTAATATGACTTCATGATACCTTAGGCATTTTGTTGCCCCTCTCAGTTGAGCTTAAAATCCGTGTTTTTAAATACACTGCATAAGTCCTTTACTTAGGGTGTCTATTCAAAGGTAAGAAAGTCAAATATTTGCTAACTTCTATGCAAGAATGAATGCTAAAATAAAAAGGTGACCTTTCTGTTTAGTTGTCATTTCTAACGCAAATGGTCTGTTTCCTTAATACTGCTCAAGCTCTCCACTCTCAAGGCTGAGGTGCTGGGCAGTAGAATCAGACTGGGATTCAAATCCCAGCTGGAAACTCGCTATCTGTTTCAAGTTACTTAATCTCATTGTGCCTCAGTCTTGCCATCTGTGAAATGAGGATAGTGCCATCAACTTCTCCCAGATTGCTGGAGAAGAAAGTGAGAGAATGTAGAGGACACCACACAGCCTGGCAATAGATGCTTGGCAAATAGTGACTTCCTTTCTTTTGAATAAGTCACAGATATGCTTATAAATGAGTAACAGACACTAGTGTATCCTAAGGGCAAACATAATGTCAAATGTGCCAGCTTGTTATCAATCAGGGTAGTGTTCCTCACCTTAAAGTACCAGTGATTCACCTGGGGATCTGGTTAAATATAGATTTGCATTTAGCCCGAGATTCTGCATTTTAACACGCTCCCAGATGATGTAGATACTGGTGGCTGAAGCCCAACTTTTTGTTGTATGGAACTAGGGCAATGACTTTTGAATACTGAATTGACTTTGAGAGAATGGGCTAAGTTGCAAAACACAATTTTACTCTACCTTTTTTTTTTTTTTGCATTTGTTTAATGATAAAATTATTGGGGAAATCTGAAGATGCTACAAAAAAAAGTTTGAATGAACACATTTAAAAATCTGGGAAGCTCAAATCCATTCTACACACTTTCATTTATTGTCTGGACAGATAAAGTACAAATAATTCAAACACAACAAGATTATGAAAAAAAAACCATTTACAATACTTTCCCTCAGAAATCATCTAAACTAGCAAGATTAACATGAAGTCATTCATTATAACTAAAGTATACAACTGCCTGGTCCTAAGATTTTTTTTCCTTTTTTTTTCCCCCAAGAGTGAACACATTATAGAGAAGAGATTTTGGCATGCCTTTCCCACTAATGCTTAGCAAATGCATCAAAACTTTGCCAGCAAACTGCGTTCATTCATAGCAGGTGATGTAAAAAGTTTTCCCTGAATGTTGAACGAGTGTTCTCTGAACTGAAATCTGGTGGTTTATTTTTATTTTTTCAAAACCGAAAAGAGGAAAAAAAAACAGAAAAAAAATTTAAAGGAGGAGTCTATGATGCAGCCTTGGTTTTCGTTACCTGTCTACCACTACGACTACTACTACAAAGTTTGCCTCTTCAGTGTGAAAACAACAGTTCTGTCTACATGCACTTAGTGGGTTCAGCATGGGAAAAAACGCACAAAATAAGCACAAGTTATAAATAACCATAACGTTTTATTACCATTAAGACTAAACTTGTATTGAAAAGATTTTTATATAACAAGACAAGAAAAGCAATAGCAAATTTAACTATCAACTAGATTATGCATAGCGAGTAACTGTTTCTATTACCCAGGGAAGAGCATGAACCCTTGTATTTTTTTGTTTTGTTTTTGTTTTAAATATATAACCGTACAAAGCACAAACATACTAAAATGATCAGTGCACTGGACGCGGGAGAATGCTCCCTCAGTCATTTTGTTCCCTTAGCTCTGTTTTGTTTTCCCCAATCTGAGTTACATTAAAATAAAGACCCAGTTGTTTTTATTTTTCTACTGTGCAGTAAGAAAAAATATTCACAACAAACATGACAATATATCAAACAATAGTTCTACACAAGTTACCTTGATACCTCTTTAACTGTCACTTAAATATCATAAGAAAACATTTTAAGACATATACAAACAAAACTAGCCAAGTGTTACAACTTATAATAAATTAACCCAAAGAAAAAATAACTTTATATATATATATTTATATTGTATATACACATACACACACAACAGAATGACACAATAATATGCTTCTTCCCATAGTTTAAGTAAACAAATAAGTAGTCTAGCCAATCTAGCTATATTTGATCTCGGCCATAGGCATCATCACATCTGCGATTAAATAAATAAGTGTTTCAAGCAACATAAACAGTGTTTCAAATGTACCAACACAGCCCAGTTCTATCAGCATGGGCTACAAAGTGAATTTGAAAATTCCTTAATGAATTTAAAGCAAATGTATCTTTTGTTTTCCTCTCCTAAACACATTACATTTAACTATGATACTAAGATATGTAAATAATTTCGTAGCACCTACTGCTCAAACTAAGGAAGTTTTAGATCAAAAGGAAAATTAATCTTTTTAATTTTTGTTCTGCTGACATCCCATACTGATGACTTAAAGAAAAACTGTCTTTCAACTCATCTCCTTGCTTTTGGGTTTTGACTGTGGGGAACTGTGGTACCCTGGGTAGAACGAACACTCCTTTCCCCTAGTAATTAATAATTTTTTTATTATTATTACATGCTATGAAAAGATATGAAGATCATCTGTTTATAGCCCATCCTTCAAAAAACATTCTACGAATCCAGTTTAAAACACACATCTTGATCTCTAAAAAGTTACCAGTGCAGTATGAACGCGACAAAGTTGTCAATTTCCCCTAAATTAGCCAGTCAAAATATTTTTTTCTCAAATCCAGATTCTCTTGTAAAAATTCTTTATATTTTATAAAAATAGATTTTTCTTGAAACCCATTTTCAGCAAAGAGACCACCTCTTTGGCAACAATGTTAATGTTATTAAATTGTTAATGTCATCAGGTATCCCCCTTTACCCCCATCCCCTAACAGAAGACTGTTTTTAGTTCACATGATATAAAAGAAAAAAGGAAAAATAAAAAAATTTGCAAAAGTTTTTTTTTTCATTTTTGCAATTTTTATTATTCCTCTTTAATTTGTGTGGGGGGTTTTTTACCAATCGGATTGGATCAACTTTTTTGACAAAAAAGAAAAATCTTTTTTTTTCTTTCTTTGAATCCCATTACTTTGTAAAAATTGTTTTATTTTTATTATTTTTTTTTGTTTTTTGTTTTTCTTCTTCAAATGAGCGAATGGTCATCTTAAAAAGACCCACCTTCAAGGAAGGTAGTAAAGTTAGCTGGCTGGGTTAAAATCCCTGCACATCGCTATCTATGTATATTATATTCAACAACGACAGCTATGAAAGAACATTCAATGCATCAAAGGTATTTTTTTTGTATTTTTTTTTCTTTTTTTCTAAGCATTATAAAATCCTTTCCTGGTACACCTCAGGATAATCCAATGTTTTAATACTTAGGCAACACTGGCTTATAAAGTCCATGGTTGAATATAAGCCTCGAAAAGTTTGTTTCTCTCTCTTTTGTGTGTGTGTGCGTGTGTATGTGTGTGTGTGTGCACGCGTGTGTTTTGTTCGTATATATTTATATATATATTTTAATAAGTAAGGATGGGAAATTCAGGACTTGTGGGCTTTGTTGGTTTTAAAGGAAACTTGTAACACTCGGTCTCCTAGGCGGTACCCGTTGAGGCTGGCAATGGCCATGGCTGCCTCATCATAGTTGGTCATGGTGACAAAGCCAAATCCCTTGCACTTGTTGGTGTTGAAGTCGCGGATGACCTTGACGTTGTTCACTGCGCCGAAGGGACCAAAGAGCTGCCAGAGGACACTCTCGTCGGAATCAGGGGACAGGTTGTAGACAAAGATGCACCAGCCTGTTCCCGTGTGACCAGGGATGTTCATTCCCACAAGGCTTGTCATCCCGTCAATGGTGATTGGGGAGAACCTGGGGGGACAGGCAGAAGGGGGGACTGGTCCAGACATCAGTCTGACCACGGATAACACACAGATGCACAGACACAGACATGGGGGCAGAGGGCTGAGTGAGTGTGTTTGCAGGAGAGTCTTCAGGGTTTAAAAACCAAAATGCAAAAACTAATGTCTTTGGTATTTTTTCTGAATGGAATGGCTAAACTGGCTAAGGCCCATATATGCCAAGAAAAAGGCTAGATCAATTCCTAATAACTGTAAGGAAATCCCAGAGCAAGGCTCTATCACACTTCTACCACAGGATAGTTCTACCATAGGATATCCCACCCTGACCCTCATCTTCCCACCCACCCCCCACCCCCCGCCACAGCAGACAGTAAGCTCTTGGGAGGAGGGGCTCTATATTATTCATCCTGTTGCTCTACTTATTTATTCAGTGAGGCACATATGGGAATATCACAGACAGTGACACATAGAAAATGCTCAATAAATACTCATTGACTGCGTAAGTGAGTAACATTGGTGGATATCAATGCTTGGGAATTTTTATTTATTCTTGAAAGCAGATTAGGGGATGACCCTAGGAGTGCTCAAGTCTACCATCTTTGCAGTCCCCTGACTTATTGTTGCCAAAATCTCTTGATATTTTGAGGAGAGAAATACATGAGAATGAACAGACATACCTTGTTATTAATCAGATGGGTGGCTCATGTTTCATTTAGCATCTATTCAAAGGAATTCCCCAAAAAATCCCCAAGCAAGAATACTAAAGACATATCACTCCTTGATGCTATATTATCTGGAATTTCTAAGCATCATTATAATGCTTATAATAATATATATAATTATATAATATGATATATAAAATATATTATCTTCATTTCTAAGCATCACAGGAGTGAAATTTCAAGTCGTTTGTGCATTTATATGTATTAAATTAGAAAAGTTGAAAACTGTTATTTGCCCTATTACAACTACTTTTGTATTAGGCTTTGAAATCTTAGTTTTCATGTTATCTTGAAAAGAAAAACAACTCTTCGGAGTCTATTCAAGGTCTGATAAAATATATCTATGTGTGATTCATAATGGATGCATTGGGTTAAGTTACCAGTGCCTATATCAGAAAAATATTTGTTAACATTTTGTTTTATACCAAATATATACAGGCATTTGGGCCCTATCCATTGACTACTGTCTTGGTTTTCACGTGGTTGGGCTTCGGTTTTTATTTCTGAAAAAAGGGAGGAGGAGAGGAAGCAAAAACTGGAGAGAGAATGGGATAAAGTGTTATCTAGGACTTTTGGTTGTCGTTTTGGTTTAGTTTTTGGTTTCAGAGGTGGGAAGGGAGAGAGAGAATCCCAAGCAGGCTCCACACGCAGAGTGTAGCCCAGTGCGGGGCTCAATCTCACAATCCTGAGGTTATGACCTGGGCCAAAATCAAGAGTCAGACACTTAACTGACTGACCCGACCAGGAGTCCTTAGGACGTTTTAAAAATCAGCAACTATTCTTGGAGTTTTGAAAGTCCTAGGAAATAACAGTTCTGCATCTAACTAGAATTTAGATAATCAAAGGGCTGGTAAAGATATGCTAAACATAACAACTCAATAGGTACTAATTTTGGCATTATTCGCTAAGTCAATTTTCTCTCTTGCTTAAAAACAAATAACAGAACCAAAACACTTGATGGTAAGGATTCTTAGGAGGACAAATCCATGTCTGTGATTTGCATTATTTCTCAAGACTGTCTTCTCAACCTTCTCTCCTCCAAGTGAGTGAACTGACTCCTTTCATTTAAAGGTAGAGAACAGCGAGGTATTTATCTGAAGGCCAAAGTCAGGAGCGAGCAAAGAGGTTTCAAACAGAGTCTCAACTCTAGTCGGTCATGATTACCTGGAGGGCTTTGGTAGGAAGGAGTCTGGACCCAAATCTGGGTCTAATAGGAAAAAAAAAATGCTCTTATCGACTAGTGATGTTTGCTCTGAGGCTGCACCTGTGCCTTCCGTGGCCTCAGGGCACATAAGCATCACTCCACACGTGGAGTTGCCTCCCTGAAGTTAGACGGGAGCAGAGGCCAGAGGTGGGAAAAATGGAAGAGCAGGAGTGGGAAGAAGCAAGCAGTGTGACCAACACATGGAAGTAATTCCCAATTATCCTCACTGGTGCCAGGCTGGAGAATGGGGAGGCTGGTGCTCGGCTAGCAAAGCTGGCAGGCCAGCTCCTTCCGCCACTGTGTGTGGGTTTCCAGAGTTGGGGTACTTACCATGCGTGGCCAAGTGCTGAGGGCACTGCCTCGTACGGGGAGTGTGATTGGGACTATTAAAAACCACATCTCTTTGCCTGACTGTGGGAAGGGGAATTAAAGCGTGCAGCTCTACTGAGCAGGATGATGAAGATGCTGTGTCCCTAGCAGCTCAGTGGAGCTTATCAAAAGCACATATGGGAATCTCATGGACACAGTGACAGAACACACTCAACTTCCCAAGATTCAGCTTTCAGACTAGGTCTGGATCACTCTTGTGACTGCATTCAGAGAGCCCCACAAACCTTGATTCTCTTTGAGCCCCCAACCCCCCAGAAAGGCTTTCCATGAAAGAAACCACAAGTTTAAAACACAATACATGTAGAACCAAGGGAGGATTTATAATAACTGCTAAAACCTGTAACAAAAGAAACCCCTGGTTGAGGTGCACACAGATACACTTCGTTCTTAGGCTGTGCCCTGAAATGCACACTGAGTTGGGGGTGGGAGTCAGCAGGTCATCCACACGTTTACTCATGCTGTGGCCAGGCCTGGTAATCAAAAATCTAATTTATCCACTGACAATCATAAGATTGTTAACCACGATTAGCAAAATGTTCTAATTTTGATTTGCTGGAATCTGCCCTCTTAACTGAATCTTGGCATTGCTAATGCAAAACAGTTGCTCTGCAAGTTTGCAAAATCAGCTGGCAAAGAGTAGGAGCCTTCTCCCTTAGGGGAGCTGTCCAGGGAACCAGATTATCAAGGGCTTGGTAGCTGTGGCACCTGAACCATAGGAGAAGCCCACCTGCAAATAAAAGAAAAAGTGAAACACACAAACACACTTTGTGTGCCCTAAAAGAAACAAAACCAACTGAGGTCTGAAATTAAAATTAAGAATTTGACATGCTGGTGGAGGAAAAAGGAAGAATTAAAAAAAAAAAAAAAGTAAAGTTAGTGAATTAAAAAAAAAAAAAATTTCTAGCCCCAGTCTGTGCCAACACGGACATCTGGCAATCTGTGGAGTTTTAATTACCTCTTTACGCCATAGGCCATATTAAGCAAATTGTCCAGCCTGCAAAGAGAAGGAGGGTCTCTGGGTTAATGCCTCACAGATGGCAAGATTGCTCAATGGAACTATTAATAAGAATGCTCCATTTTCAAAGAAGAAAAGCTCAACAACTTTCCCCAATGCTTAGGAGTCTATCCACTGGTAGTTTCCCCCTTTTCTGCCTCCAACCATGAGTAATTCATGTTCAGGTCAATGCTAGAGTTTAAAGCAAGTGTCTAATGAAGCTCTGTTTCTTTCAAGGTCTGAATTAATCCCACTCCCCCCTCCTCTGAGAACATGTGTGTGGATTTCATTTTATATTGTGTGTGAAGTTGTTAAAAGGGGGCAGCTTCTTAAGTTGTTCACCTTTTATTACAATTCACCTTTTAGTGCAATTAAACTTGTGAATGAAAGGAACACACGTGCATGTACAATGCATATCAGAATGGATCTTTTCTCTTAGTCTAGCTACATTAACTAAATCTTACCACACACATTTTTTGGGGAAGGAGGAGTTTGGGGGTTAAGATTTTTTTTACAATTAGCTTATTATTTACAACCTGAAAGCCCCGCCTCGCAAACTGCCATTGTGTTATAATCTCCCTCATGTTCTGTATTTTACTTGGGGACAAGCTATTCACACCATGGGGCAGTAGTAACCATAGTTTCCACCATTAGAAGCCTGCTGGAAAGGCTTTTTACATAAATACTGCATGTGCGCTCACACAAAATAAAAATTAGATGACTTGGACTCTTCATGAAATCATTAACCCGTTCAAATTCCCAGGACATGGGAGGACACTACTGAGGCTGATTTTCCTCCTCTTCATGGCCAGATGGAGAGCCTACTATCTTTCCATGTGATGTTTGAAAAGAAGAAAAAAAAAAAAACCTTTCATTAAAAGGCACATGGATGGAATAAAAGAATTATTTAGAATTATTATGGGTAGGTCAAGAATGTTCTTCTCTCTCCTATAATAAATGCAATCAACTTTGGACTGCCCTCACAGAGTGAAACCTGCCTTTCAGAAATGTCCCAGAAGGGAAGTGCCTATTGTACTGAGAGGGTTGGGTGCCTGAAGGAAACACTAATAAGGCTTAGGAAATCTTCCTTCTTGTCTTCCCAGAATCAGAGTGAAGTTAACACAAAAGAGAGTACCTATGCTACAGAGTTTCCTGCAGAAGAAAGGAGGACAGGCCAAACCACTCTCCCTGGCAAGGATCTGCCTCCTGGGCTACACATGCCTTTGACTTTATTAAAAGCCACTCCCTCAGCCTTAAGTCTAAGCTGTTGAATGTGCCTACTTATTGGGGATGAACAGAACCTTCTGGTTTGGTTAAATATAGGAATTTTGTTTTATCTGGATTGATTGAGTTTAACCACACACACACTGGTAAGTTGAAAGAGGGATTGGAAGAGCATCTGGTCCAACCATTTCATGTTATAGCAGTGGAAACTGAGGCCCGGTGGGGTGTGTGCACCTGGGGGCCAAGGTTCTTACGCTTGCCCCATCTTTCAGGGCTATGGGTTTCCCTGGCCCTCGCCCAGCTCTGTACTCCTGTAGCACGGCCCTTTCCCCGTGGGTGTGCCTACCTGAACCTCTGGGCTTGGTGGTGAAGTGGGCCAGGGTAGCGCCGGTTGGGGGACTGGTAGAGCTGGGACAGCAGGGCCTGGCTGGACTTCTGGCTGGGGTTGTTGGCAAACTTCACAGTAATCGGTTCCGTAGCACCGCTGGGCTTCTGGCCATTCAGCCCTTTGATGGCTTCTTCTGCCTCGATTCTCTTATCAAACCGGATGAATCCCACCCCTCTGGACACTCCTGGGGAAAGAGAAAGGGCCTTCATAAAGAGTGAACAAACCAAACTGGTAAACACCTCTGGGAAGAGATGGGCTGGGCCCCAGAGAGATTCTGTGGGGAGTCAGCCCACTGCGGGGGCCAGGGCTGAGCCTGGCTCCCCGTATCTCTCTCACCCATCAAAATCCATCTGCCTGTGTTTCTGCCATCATGGCTCTGGACAGGTGACTCCCACCCACAGAACACAGGCACCTCTCACGTCCATTCCAGCCTCTACCACTGGCCTGCTCAGTCCCTGTCTCCCTATAAGTTGCTGTAACCCATCACCCACTGTCCAGTTTCTAGTCCTACAATGTGCCCCCCACACCTAGCGACTACATAATGTTTGCCAAGCAAACTCTGACTACAGGACACCTTTAAAAAATACTTTTTATCCATTTTTCATAACTTTCCAATTTTTTACCTTGTGTATGGTTCCTGTTCCTCATGGCCCCACATTCCACACACACAGTAACAAAGCCCACACACCAAAAACTCTTCCATGGCTCCATGTTGCACACAGATGAAGTCAGACTTCTTAGCCTGGCTTTCAGTGCCCCTGATGAGGTGGCTCCAAGTTCCCCATTGAGCCTCAGGCCGGCCATACTTAAACTGCCACATATTCCTTGAACAGGTCGTGTTCTTCCTCAGCTCCATGCCTTACGATACGTCCTCTCCACCTATTCTATAGGATATATCATATCCACCTAGAATTCTCTATCCCTCCTTTGTGCCAGATAACTGCAAGTCATCCTCCAAAACCCTGTTCAAACGTCACCTCCTTGATGCAGCCCTCACACCAATCCCCTGCCAGGCACAGCACACTTCCTTCTGAGCTCCCGGGGGCACACGGGAGAGCCCCTTGCAGGTGCGTATCACACTAGAGTCCTGCAAGGGCAGGACTGTGTCTCCTTCATCCCTGGGCCCCAGTGTCCCTGCCCCCAGTGTCTGGGGGCAGAGCTGGCTTCAGTAAGGGTTTGTCACATGAGCTGGATGATAAACAGACACTAAACTGCTCTGGGGGGGGAGGGTGGTGGTGTTTTAAATTGGGATCTAACGTGGAATAGGTGAAAACATGTTGTCATTCAAAATGCAACCCAGGGTAGCTTACATTTCTTACTGAGAGGTGGTGGTTGCCTTTCTTTATGATGGACAAAGTACCACAGTCCCAGGCCCTGGCTTCATGTCCCTGTGCTGCTACTAACTACCTGGGCAGAAGTCAGATCACTCACTTTGGACGACTCTTTTCTCATGTGGGTAACGAAGCAGCGTGAGATTCGCCCTAGCTCTCTAACGCTATCATTGGAGCCCGAGCTCTAAGATGGGTTCTTTCCACATACAAAAGTAATGTTACTTGGTTGAGGGTTGAAAGAGACTTTGAAGGTCATTCAGTCCCACTCACAACCTGATGCCTGAATCCTCTCTACAGCCCTGCCAAGCAGGTTAGCTCCTGCTGGAACTGTTCCCATGATGGAGATCTACCTCCTAAGACGGCCCATTTTAAATGTGGGCATTTGATTGATCAGAGTCTTTCTCCTAAGTCAAAACCCTGTCTACGCATGACCCATATCTTTTACCCTAAGCAACCGTTATCTCTCTGCTCCTATGGGTCACAGGGTACTGGCTGTGGCATTGAGACACAAGGAAAGAAATGACAAAGAAACACTTAACCTGTGACTTGATCAACCAGGATTCGAGAGGTGATGATACGGCCATACTGCGAGAAAAGCTGCTCCAGTTCCTTCTGGGTCATGGTTTTGGGAAGGCCGCTAACGTAGAGGTTAGCATCCCTGATTGAGGCAGAGCTCGGACGGGCATATGAGACCTAGGAAAAGGCAAGAGGAGCTAAATCCATTATAGCAACACCCGCCAAGTAGAGGCTGAGTCAACAACTGAGATGGCAGTCCCTCGTCTATCATTCTAACTCATGGTGTCAGTTTAAATAACTCAGTAGTTCAGAGACTTAGCTACTCTTGTAATAGTAGTGAGAATCAGGAGAACAGCAATAGAGGAACAAAAGGAGAGTTGACTATAACTTAAAACAAATGCACAGATAAGGGTCTCTAAGTGCAGAACAAAATAGCTACTGTATGGCAGCTGTTAAATGCAGAACTACCCACGCATGGAGTTCTGAAGATTTACCTCCTGGATGTGGGTGTATAGATGATTTACTGTATCCAACACATAATAATCTTTGAATAAACCAAAAAAAAAAAAAAAACCCTCCATGAAATTCTGCTCTGCAGATTTCTCTCCTTGCCATCCTCCCCACCCCCCAGCCCTTCATTTTCAACACATTAAAGTGATCAGGTTCTCTGCAAGATTTTTTATGTCCCATCCTTTGTGTCGTTCCAATCTGCTCCCACAAGGTCTGCTCTCGCTGAATGACAAAGTGCTGGTGAAACGGGGCTTCGTGAACATCTGCTTGTGAAACTGGATCTGTGACCTTGTCATAACATCTGCAAGAACCAGTTGCCATCTAACTTTGAGCAGGAGCAGATAAAACCACAATCAACAAAATGAGGGCAACGGGGGGAAAGGAGGGAGGGAGAGGGCAGGGGGAGAAAGAAGCGAGCCTCACGAATGGTTATAATAAGTTCGACTTTGTAAATTTGTCCTCCCAGATCTCTCAACTGCTTTTTTTCCCCAAAAAAGCTAACACAGAAGTGTAAACAGATCTGAAATTCCATCTGCAAGAAGCCAAATCTGTAGCAGTACACATAAGCAAAGCAAACCCCAGCAGTCATTAATTTTAGACTTTCATTTACTTATTTATTTATTTTTTAAGAAAACAACATCAGACATTTGAAATATAATTTACAGCTAGTCTAACAAAAGCACTTTCCTGCTAAAGCTATTTCTGGGGCAGTTATGGCTCAGAATAGATGATGAAAACAGTCATTTCAGAGCACATCTGACAATGTTGGACAGGAAGGGACCTATATGGCTTAGCATTTTTCAGCTGGGAGTTTTATTTAATCCATATAACCAATTTACAAGGCCTGCTAAGACTACAGGGGTGTGTGCGTGTGTTCTGCACACACACACAAACGTGTGTACATAAGAAAGCGTGCGTGTTAAACTGGACCCTTGGCATTAAGAACTAAACCTTGAGCAGCGAAGCCGACCTTGCATCTGAGAATGGGTCTGGTGGTGGATCTAGCAAAGGGGAATGAATGCTGAGCAGACACCTCACCCTTGGCACTCTTTCCCTCTCTAGGACAGAGATGCCGAGTCCCTTTATGGATTCCACACTGAAAAATAGATGTTGACTCCACAGATAAAATGATGTGAGTGACAAATCTGGCTCACTGGTCTCCTCATGCTGATGGAGTGAGTCGGCCTATCTGCAGTATCTACCTCTTCCAGGAACTCAGGGGTGGCCTCTGTAAGCTCCTTCCCAGCACAGGGCTGACATGCAAAGGGACCTTTACGTGGCTGGTCCCTGGGGAGTGGGCACTGAGTTTCATGTGACTGCGTGGACAGAGCATCACTTCACACAAGGCTCTTCTACCCATCCTTTAAGGAACAAAGTCTTTCAGGTTATAACCCAGCAGAACTGTTTTTCAGGCATGAGAAGGGAGCAGTAGGGAGAAGGAAATAAGAACGTTGTAGTGATATGTTCATGGTAATGAGTTACCCCTGTCTCACCAGTGCCAATTATTAGACAAATTAATTATCTGAATGACATTTGCGCTGCCCTAAAACATACCCTCCTACTTCTATGTCCTTGCTTGTGGGGAAAATTTTTCCACCTACTTTCTCAGGCCCTGATCCTATTCTTCTTTAAGGCCCAGCTCCAATGCCATCTTCTCTAAGCAGCTTTCCCTGATCTTACCTCCTCCTAAAAATCCCCCTAGTAGGGCTCTCAGTGAACTGCACCCACAGTACTTGCTTAATCTGTCTGGACCTTGAGTCACCATCTTTCTATCTAGTCTCCTGATCATCTAGTTTGTTGATCCCCTTGTGGTCATGGTGTGTGTGTGTGTGTGTGTGTGTGTGTGTGTGTGTCTGTCTGTCTTGTTCATTTTTGTGGCTCTAGCTCCGAGCACAGAGCCTAATACCTGCAGGATGTTCAACACCTATGGAAAGAATAAATGAACACACCCACAGAATATAATGAATGACGTGGGCCTTAATGACTATTTGGGGCTAACTGCAACTTGGATTCCTCCACTTAGGGGGAATCAACAAGAATTAATCATAGACTCATAGACTCATGCATCCAGAATCATAGCTGGGTTTCCCTATTAAGCTAAGAGCTAAGGGACAGGTTTCCTATTCCCCAGTTTCTGGGATTGGAAGGACTGAAAGAAGACTGTTCTATGACTAGACATCACCCAGAGGCCTTCTCTAAGCAAACATTTCCTGAGGATCTACTATGAACCAGGCACAGTGCTGTGTGCTGGGGATGCATAAGAAGCAAGAAAAAAGAGTGGTCTCTTGCCCTAAAGGATTTCCAAGTCCAGTGGGGACAAGAGACAACACAGGAGGCACCCAATAAACATGAGTCAAATACAAGAAATACTCTTATGGGCCAATTATCACAATGCCCCAAGATGTGTGCTCTTTCAGGGCTATATCCCTGGGACTGGAACACTGAGAAGGGGAGACTAATATCCCTTTTAATTAAGGGTTAAAAGGGCCAGAAAGAAGACAGAACTGAGATGAGACTGGTGGTGAGACAGGTGTATGTTGGGGTCAGGGAATGGTGACCTAGTGATAGCTCTCCAAGGACAAATAAGATGATGAAGGTCAAGAGCTTAGTGCAGTGCCTGTGTGACACCCAATAAATGTGCAATGGAGAGTAATGACCTTGGCACCCAATGGTCTGGGCAGAGCTGGGGGAGGAGGTGGGCTGGAGACAGACCTGATAGGAAAAGGAGCTGGCACTGGAGAGTCAATGACAGAACAAAACCATTTCCCCAAACCTCATCCAGGGAGAATTACTGCCACAGATCACAGCCACATAGCACTAACAAGTCCCAAAGGTGAACAGCAGCACTTTGAACACTCACCAAACCTAACTCCTGCTTACTTTTTCTCCTTGACTTGGAGTCTTAAGTCTCTTGTTCACTTAGTCCCCTGCCCTGTCCAGGAAATCTGTAGAAGTGGGTGTGGGCAAAAATGACAGTAAAGGGATCTCTCTACACTTCTTATCCAAATACTCATCCTGGCATTTGCACACCTCAAGCGTCCTCATTCATTTATGAAATCCCAAGTGACTACAGGTGTCAGGCACATCGTTGTGCTGAAACATTTCTCAAAAATGATGCACTTCTAGCCCCGGCAGACAGCCGGCCAGGCTTTGCTGATTTGTTCACCTCACTAAACTAGTGGCCTGGAGCCCAGGGCTTCCAATGCTGAAGGCAGAGCCCTAGAGAATCCCAGGCCTCAGACCATCAGGATCCTGCTCAATTCATTCATTCAGGATCTCTGAAGACAAGACAGGCATTTCTAGGCTGGCACTGATCTTGCTCTGGAGCTCAGAAAGAGCTGGGAGTGGGGAAGCTACTCCGCTCTCTCTAGGTAAGTGTGGTCCAGAGGCAGGTGACTTTACAAATGATCTTGATAAAAGACATGTAGTCTCGGGGCGCCTGGGTGGCTCAGTGGGTTAAGCCTCTGCCTTCAGCTCAGGTCATGATCTCAGGGTCCTGAGATTGAGCCCCGCATTGGGCTCTCTGCTCAGCGGGGAGCCTGCTTCCCACCCCCAACCCCCGCCTGCCTCTCTGCCTACTTGTGATCTCTCTCTGTCCAATAAATAAATCTTTAAAAAAATATATTATTAAAAAAAAAAAGATATGTAGTCTCTCCAAACTCCCCATCTCCGCAGGCTTACCCTAACCTCGACCCTCTGCAAGAGTGACAGTATGTGGAGTTTATGAGTCCTGACTGTGGGCTGGCTCTGGCACTCATTAGCTGTGACCTTGGGCAAGTAATTTGATCTTGATAAATCTCAGTTTCTTTACTCGTATAAAGGGGGATGATTTTCTTTCAGTGAGTTATTGCAAAGAATTGAGATAATAGATTTAATGTGTATAGTGCAGTCCTAGAATTTAGCAGCTATTTAGTACATATTATTATGTGGTATGTACTATGGGCTTTTGTGGGGCAGTGTGGGACTCTAGCCCCCATTGGGACACACCTTACAATTTTACCACACAAGCAAACATCTGGGATACCACCAGTGAGCAGCTATAGAGACACCACTGTCCTCCTCCATCAGCCTGGTGGAGTCTGGGTCATCCTTTACTACTTCACTGCCATGAATTTCTTCGAGCACATCCCTAAAGAATCCACTGTATTTCCCAGTTTCCATGAAGTACTTTCCATTTTCCAAAGTGACTTCATAAGGCTGCTGTCGGTGATTCTCACCAAGGTGGTATAGCAGGCACTGGCATTTGTCACTAACGGGGCAGCGGAAACAGGGCTGGGGATGCCCCTCCCCCCCACCAGCTCACAGCCAGGGATCGGCCTGGGCGGGGTGGGAGGAACAGCACAGCCTAGGGAAAAACGTTTCCCAAGTCCTCTGGCAACCCCTCATCTCCTGTCTAACCTGCCACGGTACAGAAAAGGGAGAGGGCTTGGAAAGCATGGTAAAGGCTTGGTTTTGGGTGCTGGGAGGCTGATAAGATAAGAAAAAGCATCCTTCTCTGCCTTGGGAAGGTGCTTCATCAGTCAAATACTGGCACTAGAAGACAAGAGTTCATTCATTCCTCCCCTTCCAGGACACTTCCTGGGGGCAGGTCCCCTGCTGGGTGCCTCTACTTCAACCATGGTCCAGTGAGGAAGGGAGCAAATAAATGAGTACAGTACAGAGGGCTGTTCCTGGCAAGCAACACTCCCACTCCCAGTGTTAGCTTCCATGTGCAGGGAGCCCTTGGAGTAGAACTCTAGGCCTCTCAGTGCCCTGTCACCACCTCCTCTCCAGGGAAAGACTGGAGGGACCATTCAAACAGGCTTCGGTAAGGGTGATGGGCACAGGAGCCTCAGCTGCTGCCTGCCTCCCCCCTTCTGGCAGCCACTTTCTGTTCCAGGCTCTGTACTATGTGAGCAGGTTCTGCTCTCATATGGGGGGGCTCTGTGGTGTCCATAGCACCTGTGACAGGGGCTGTCAATCTGTCAAAGTGTGGGGTTCTGTGTCAGGAGGCCCATTGTGTTCAGGAAATCCATCTTGGATGTAATCCGTAATAAAGGTGACCTTAGGATTTAATACGCTCTTCTCTTTTGTCTTATCTCTCAACTGGTTTATAGCTAGGATGTGGAAGACAAGGCCATGACTTGTTAGACCCCTTCGAATTATAAGAAGGATCTCATTCACTGGATGTTTTCATGGGCTAGGCATTCTATTCACAAAACTGCTAATCTCTACAACCGTGGTTCACGGTAAGCAGAAATAAAGGTGACAGGTGTCATTGGTGATCCCAGCAGAAAGCACTCTCCTTGAAATCCACTTCACAGAAACTCGGCACTGAAAGTGGCCTCAAAATTTCTAGGTGAGATCCTAGGCAGCTGGCCACCTGCCTTATATGTTACACAGGAAGATTACTGTTTTGTGAGGTGTCCTGCCCCATCACTGGCCATCCCTGATTATGGGTAAGCTCATCTGTCTACTGAATTCAAATGTATCTCTTCTATAGCTTCCATCCTTCTCCAATTTCTATTCTAGCTGCACACACTAGGAGCACCCTTCTGTTTGAATCACCATTTATCCCGTGGGTTTCTCTCACTGATAGGTGCTAGTTAGAGCATCAGGCAACTATATTTTGAGACAGGCCACTCCAAGGAAGTTCTTGCTTATGTTATTTTAACAGACACTGAGCATCTATTCTGGAATTCTGAAAAGAGACAAAGGTCAAGATCGAGGGCTGTGGGGCTAGAAAGATAGGGATTTAAATCCTGACTGCTTACTAGCGGTGTAAGCTTGGGGAAAGTAACTTAACCTTTCTGAGATGTATCACCTGAGTAACATAGTTTAGAAGATTTCTAACAGAGCACTTGGAGCATTAAACAAGCTAATGCAAATAAGTTATATGCAAGCAATGAATCATGGACCACTACATCAAAACTAATGATGTATTGTATGGTGACTAACATAACATAATACGAAAATTATAAAAACATAAAATAAACAAGCTAATGCATATAAGATTTCTAGGCACTATGAGAAGCCTGGGTGGCTCAGTCAGTTAAGCACCTGATTCTTAATTTCAGGGTCATGAAATCAAGCCACATGTCCAGGCTCTGTGCTCAGCAGGGAGTCTGCTTGAGATTTTCTCTCTCCCTCTCTCTCTGCCCCTCAACCCCTCTCTCTGTCTCTGTCTCTCAAATAAATAAACAAATCTTTAAAAAAATTTTTTTCTAGGCACTATGCCTGGCACACAGAAAGTGCTCAATAAATAGCAGTTTTGCTGTAACTGTTACGGTCTTACATGAGACTCTGGGAGTACAGAGATGAATACAACAGTCCTTGACATGTAGAACTATGAGTCTAGCAGAGGAGACACACACAGAGACCTATCATTTCAGAAGATCAGGCTGCAGATTTTCCCCAATCTGTTGTAACACCCTACTCTCTGAGGGAGCACAAACTCCCCAGAGCATACAGATCCCAGGGGGGATATTCATTCCAAAGAGCCCAGGAGAATGGCAGCAGAGAACAGTCTCTGGCTCTGCCAGGGCCTTCGAGGAGCAAACCCTTGCAGGTAACGCTGATCCCATCTCCAGGAGCAGGGAGAGAAGAAAGAAGCCAGCTGGTTCCTAGAAACAACAGCTTTGATTGTGAGGATCAGCTTACCCCTGTGCCTATGGATGCAGCCCTGCCCACAGGCAGAACAGGTGTCTGCTTATGTGGTCCCATTCCTCATACTTTCCTCCACCTGTCACCTGATACATGATATTCTTTTACCAGGGGCAAGACCCAATGGTAATATTTCTAATGAGCCCCGATGGTACCACTTCTCCCTGCTCAAAACCTTCAGTGGTTCTCCAGCACCTTGTGATGATGATCAAATGCCTCATTTGAGCATTCAAGGCCCTCTGAGATCTGGGCCAACTTCTCACCTCCTGCTAACGCTCTGTGCACTCTGTGCCACAGTTCAAATTTAAAAAGGTCAGTTTTTTGAATATGCACTTCACGTCTCTACTTCTGTCTTTGTTCTTGCTATTTGTTCACCATCATATCAAAGTGAACCCCTGCCCATCCATACAGACCCTGTCTGAATACCGCCTCCTCCAAGAGGCCCAGGCACAAATGACTGCTGTCTCCTTGAACTCTGTAGATGGTATACATTTCCATGGCCGTAGCTATCACAATACCTCCATCATGGAGTTTAAGAGTATCCAAGAATATCAGGAGGGTATCCAGCATACAGTAGGCTGGAAAAATACTTCTTTTAATAAAATGGTGTAGTGATCTGTTTGTCTGCCTACAACTTTAACGAAATCCATCAAATTACCAAGGGGCCTTACTTAGTAGAAGGATCTCGCCGTCTGTCTAGTGGCCCCCAGAAAGTAGAGATGTGTTAAAGGTTTCATGGGCTGATTGTTGGAAGAGCTGGTCTCAGAGATGAAGACACTCAGTCTTCTCACTAAACTGCACCTCCTGACTCTTGCTCTCTGTTAGACTGATAAGGTGACTGAAGCCACCTGGGAGTTGCATTATACTTCCCACTATACAAAGCCTCTATATATGGTGCCTGAGGCTTAACAAGACTCAAAGCTCTTTCCTTACATTTTAAAAAAGCATCTTTGAAGCATGTACATCTCTGAAACACGCAGACAGGAAACAGACTTCCCCTCTCATGTAACTTTCACCCAGGGATAACCCTATTCACTTTTGCCTTCATTCTGGGGAGCATTAATTGGGCAACTGACTATAAACTATGAGGACCCAGAAGTGAGATATTATTTGTTCCATTTTCTAGATGACATACTCTGGCTCAGTGAGATGAAGCACTTGTCCAAGGTCACATAGCCGAACTAAGACAAAGCTGGATATGACTCCAAGATCTGGGATCTTTCCACGATGTCAGGCTAATGTGGACAGTGAAATAAAAGCTGTGTGCTTGGCACAAACGGCTACTTTCCCTGGAAAGTTACCAAGCTGACAAGATCACACTATAATATTTTAATAGTTAGATTGTTAGAGCTGGAAGACACCATTTTGCAGATGAGGAAATGCATCCAGAGAAGTAAAAGTAAGTCACCCAAGGTCATCCTGGTGGTTTTTGACAGAGCTGGGGCTTGACTGATTCTTCGTCGTAACTCAGTGCTCTTTCAAATGGACAACAAAGGGGAAGGAAAGTGGGATTGGCTCTATGATCTTTGACGGACCAGCTGATTTGCCCTGGGGCTTCATGATAGTCACGGAGAAGAGATTCTTTATTCCCCACAGCCACTAATTTTCAGGCCAGCGCTGTATAGTAGAACTTTCTGGGATCACGAAAATGTTCTAGATCTGAGGTGTTTGATGGTGGCCACTAGCTCCATGTGGCTACTGAACACTTCCAATATACCCAGAATGACTGAGGAACAGAACTTTTCATTTTACTTAATTTTAATTAATTTAAATTCAAATTTAAAAAGTCATATGTAGCTGGTGGCTACTTTACTGGACAGAAGAGTCTGAAGCCCAGAAATCACGCAAAAATACAGAATCTCAGAGCTCAAGGGTCAGACCCCAGTGTGGTATAGGAATCTCTCCTATGTCATCCCCAATGACTCCATCCGAATGTCTCTGACAATCAGAGACTCACTACCACCCAAGGCAAATGTTCTACCCTGAGAGCTGCATGGGCTCTCTTCCCAGATTCTTGAAATACAGGATTGCGCTTCAGAGTCCCTGCAGACTTCTTTTCCTGTAGGAACAGAGAAGCAACCATGGTGGATGAATCTGGGAGTGCTGCACCATCTTTGCCATCTTCACAAGGGTGCCTTCACAAGGTTGTGCCTCTGCACAACCCTTAGAGTGTCTCTTTAAAACATAGAGCTGAGAATGGGACACAGACACGAAGGACAATTGACCAGAGTGGATTCCTGGAATCTGGAATCCACAATTCTCCTAACACAGCCAAGGTGAGCTGGCTTTTCTAAGGCAGCTCACACCCCCCTGATGGTTTCTTTCACACTTCTAGACAACTAAAGCCCCCAAGTCCTATTCCACACACTTCTGAAAACCTACGTGTCCTCTCAACCCATACCTGATTTGCTTTTGTAATCCAGACCCAGGACACAGTGGATGACCTTTAAGATACTGGAATTATAACAACCTCACTGGGCAGAGAGAATAGGGACATGCTAGGTCGATCCTTCAAACTCCTACACTGGTATCTGAAATTATTCACCCAGATGAAGTTAGCAGGGCACTGGGAAGCAGAGCAGGCAAACAAGCTCTCACAGGAGAGAAAGAGCAGCCCAGTATAAGGGGGGGTAAACGGGTGTCCAGTTTCCACTGCTGTGGATGTGTGCCCTCTCTTGGCTCCTTGGGGATTCAGTGATCCAGCCTCCCCTGCTGACCTTGGCAGGGAAGTGCTCCCACACTGTTCTGACTATAGCTGTCGTGGGGGAGGAGAGAAAAGTGCCTTTTTATTATTAATAAGACTGAGGGAGGCAGTCTATCATTTCTGGGTGGGGTGTTACCCATCAGCAAAAAATGATCTGCTAACTCTCCAGGAAGCATTAAGAGCAGTGATAGGAGAAATAATTGCTTATGCCGAGTGCAAAGAAAAGATGCTTCAGCAGAACAAAGGCCTTTAGCAAGGCAGGTGGATGGCGGGGTGAGGGAGGGGCGGTGCCCTGAAGACCCTTGGCAAGAGGAAGAGGTGGGAGGGGCAGACTGGACCCTGCAAAACTCCAGTGTGGAGAGATCCCCTGGAGGCACTGTTAGCGCTATTAGAAGAATAAAGCGAGGATGGAGAAATGGCTAAGAGGCATTATGGCACAGAGATGCCAGAATACAGGAACTCAGTTTGTTCTCCTTCCCAGAGAAGGAAGTTTTTTCCTTCTGAAAAAGCCTTCACTCACACCTTCCCCTTCTCCAATCCTGCTCCCTCTGGAGCTGGGCTGCGGCCTTGTGATAAAGCTCCCTTCCTACTCTCACAGCGCCTCTCCTGACTGCCTGCCAACCCTCCTGGGTTCACTCTGCATGGCAGAGGCAGCCTTTTGTCCCCTCATCCCTGCTCCAGTCCTGAAATCACTCACACCCCCAGTTTGCACAAGAGTCGTGCTCTGGGAATGTTTTCTTTAAAGTCATATTTTTATAAATTGAATAATAGCTTAATGCAATTATTAGAAAAACACATGACACAAAATCATTTGTAAACCTGTAATGCAATGACAAAAGGAAGGAAATATATAAAAACATTGTTTACAGTATTGAGTTGGGAATGGCTGATACTGCCTTCAATATATGATAACGCATTCTCCAAATTATTTATAAATAAGTATGCCTTGCTTTTAAAATGAGTAAAAAAATTCCTAAAAATCTCATGAAAACCAGTGTCTAAGGATGACAAACACCTTCAGCCTGCAAGCCGCTGGTTTCATCTGTCAAACACCCCAAGTGACACACCACTGTCAGATGAGCCTTCTTGGAACTTTACTTTGTCCAGGTCCCTCTCCTGCTCAAACCTCACACAGCTTCCTTCTTCCCGCCCCAACACCCCAAACCAGTGGGAGCCCCTGCATCCCTAAGACTGCCCTATCCCATTGCATTAGAGTTGGTCCATTGCATGTCTGTGACTCCCACAAGACAGGAGCTCCCACGGAGGCAGAGCAGTGAACACTTCTTTACTCCTGCTCCCCGAACTTAAGCATCCCATTACTCTGAAAGGTTTATTGGGAGTGATTCCAAACGCTCATATCCACTTCAGATCACTTTTTACTCAGTGTAACTTGAATATCAATCCAAACTTTTTGTAAAGATATCCCTTTTGAAGGTACTACAGACCATCTAATTTTCTTTGTTACTAATTAATACAGCAAAGAGCTGGACCACTACCACTGGATTCAATGGAGTGCTTCCCATCAAGAGGCTGAAATTACAGTGTGAATTCAGAAGCTGCTGTTTTAGAATGCATGGAGAGAGGAGAGAGCCCAGGACTGGAACATCTGGTGTGAGGTTAAGGAGAACCGAGAATCATTTCCCAGAACCACAGCCATTCACCCAATGGTTCCCAGAGTCTAAAGTGATCTCTGTTGGAGAGAAGTGAGGAAAGAAGCTGAACAATTAGCACTGTCAAAGCCCTAAACAGGGCAAATCATCTCCACTGGGTCCAGAGTTGAAATCCTGAGAAAAGACCCAATTTCCCACATGGAGCTCCAGGCTGGTCTGGCAGACTAGACATGTAAGCCCATGGTCCATGCCCCATGCCTCTCTGACACACATGGATGGGAGAATTCCCAGGGCACTGTCACCCCTGGGTCATCTGATTCCCAGGACCTGGCACAGAGCTTGGAAAGCAGGGGTTCAGGAAGAAACAATCTGAAGTCAGGTCTATCCCCAGGTCTATCCCCTATGGCCCTAACCACATGTCTGTTTACTGAAGAACCTGGAGGGACCACACAATTTACTTGCTTTTTATATCTCCTTCCCATGCCAGGGAGTACAACCTGTGTGTGTGCAGAGCCAATACACAACCACACAATCTTACAGAATACATGTGCTGCTGAACAAACACACAGTGTGACCTTCTAACACTTACGGCCCATTGCCAGAGTTATTTCTGAAGTACACTTGCTGACTCCAAATCTCACTTGCCAACTGTGTGATCTTGGGTAAGTCTCCTAACCTCTCTGGGCCTTCCTTTCCTCAACTGTATGAAGGAATGAATAGAACCTTCTTATAGGGCTATCTTAAGAAGTAGAGTTAATGCATGTAAAGCATCCGCCCCAAGAGATGTTTCAAGGATTAAATCCTATCAAGCATGTAAACGGGCTAGAATACTGTTGGACACTAAATATTCAATATAAGGTAGCATTACTATTATTCATTATTAGTATAATTATAATAAGTAATCAATATTATTTCCTTCTTGGGGCAGAACGCTTCACAGGACCTTCAGAAGCTAACTCAGCTCAGCTGCTGGTCACTTGTTTGCCTTTGGACAATTCATTTCATGTTTCAGCCTGGCCACTTTTCCCCATGAAACAAGTTATAAACCAGAGAATAATCCCTCTGTAGTCACATGTCTGCAAACATGTACTAGATGTTCCTAGGAGATCACTGTAACACATGCTTCTGAAGAATGTACTTGTTTTTTCCAGATAGGCACATTATCTGCAGTCATCCATACTACTTATTGGGGCTTAATGAACAAATCACACTCTTTCTCTGTTTTGATGCTGTGTCTGTGCCAAGATTGTATTCTCCTTGAGGACAGAGGCCTGGCCTTGCCCTCCACGTGCCCTTGGCATTGGCACACAGTCACATTCTATCCCTCTTACTAAAGGAGCAATGAAAATTTGTTAATAGGGAACCATCATTTATGGGCACCTTCCCCTAGCAAGCCAGTAACGAGCCACCCAATTCCAATAGGCAAAACAGTGTTTGTGTATTCAAATTGGACTCCAGAGGCTACAAACTGTTTGTCCACAGGTCAACTACCAAATTTTGTTTGCCCCGACCACCTATGCTTTAAAATTTTTAAGTTGGTTTCCAGCTTTTAAAAATTGAGAGGCACAGCAAGAAAAAAAATCTAGATTTCGGCTTTTATTGAATAATTAGAAGATCTGGCAATAATCCGGGCTTAAACAATCAGCAGTAGCTGAAGAATAACTGCCCTCTTTATTGCTCTCTACCTCACTACATTCTCTACCACTCCCTCAGGGCTTTCCAGATCTATCCCAAGCTGTTAATCATTGTTTGTCAAAACTTAGGAATTAAAAAACAAACAAACAAACAAAAAACAAAAAACAAAAACCCAAATCCTTAGGAATTAACTCTTGGTGTGCCTGCATCTGTGTTGTGCATTATATTTAATGCAAGGTGTTTTGCACAAAGCAGTCCAGAAATGCATCACAAATGCGAGAAAGAGGGACACAGTTGACCTCATCTTGCAAACATGTGCTAAATAGTTCTGGGGAGATCTCTGTAAAGCATGCTTCCAGGAGGATACTTATGTTTTCCAGATAGGCAAGTTATCTATTCCTTCATGGGAGCTAGAGCAAATACATAAATCTTGTGTCACTTATCAAAGCAAACTGAAGCAGAAGTAAACAGTAGCCTGAAAGGCAGAAAAGCAATTTTAAAAAATTAATAAATGATGAGACTATTAACAGCACATGAAAAGGGTTTGCTTTTTTCCCCTCCCCTTTAATATGATTTTTTACCTTAAACATTGTGTCCCTTTAGGAAAGGGAAGAAAAGTTAATAAAGGAACCTATCATTCAAACTTAATTTTGAGTATGGCAAATAAACTGCTTTAATGAAAGGGCTGAAATCCCTAGGTTTGCACATTAAATTTTCATTCGTAGTAGAGAATGGAAATTATTGATTCAGCCGTGGCATCATGCATTTTGAATCCTACAGTGCCTCGGAAGCCCACGTTACTGCTGGGTGCAAATGTGTTGGCAGCGTTTTGATGCAGGGTGAGCGCAGGGTAGGTGAGGGGGTGGGGCAGACTGTCTCTTCACAGAATGAAAATAATCAATGTTCCCCCTCTGTAAGATCCACCTAGACAAAGCACTGCTTCCAATGGCACGATGGATCAGGGGGTGCATTCTGAGATCGGAAAAGCCAGGTTCAGTCAGTCTTTCAGGAAGCCCAAACAGCTTCATGGGAGATTTTATATATGGCAGAATGGATGGCTGATGATTTGATCCTAAACTCTTGGGAAGGTTTGGGTTTCAAGAAAACTGTAGAGGAATGAAAAGGACTTTCTCGGTTCAAGGTTAGGGCGTCCATCAAGGGAAGAGTAAGTGTCTGACATTCTAACGCTGAATGGGATAGCACAGAAAAATCAATCAAAACCACAAATACAGCCTCCGCCCGGTGTGGCCTCAACAAACAGTCAGGGATGCGAGCCTCCCATCTTCACTTAAAGCATAAAAATAGGTATGTTTTTCCTTTGAAAGAAATTAATCCTCCTGCCTCTCAGAGGACTACCTCATAATTAAACAACTCTTAATTATTTCTCCATTAGATAACTCAAGGGACTGATTTTAAGATGAGAAGGAGGCAGCCTGAGTCAGGCCCATTTTGGGGTCTGTGTGTACCACAGACCGTAAATATCAGGAAAGCAATCATCTTTAGAAATAAAATTAAACTCAACTGCGAAAGTAAAGCTGCTTAAAGGAAGGAAGGAACAAGGGAAGACAGACAATCATGTAATATATTCCAAAAAAGAAGGTTTTTGTTTTGACTTTGATTTTGCTTAGATTGCCTCCTAGCTAAGATTATCTGATGCCAATCGTCTCCTCTGTCAGTCTGGATGTTGGAGAAGTAGGTGTGTTGAACCAAAAAGTTCTGCTTTTGTGTTTTCGTGCGCTGAGAGCTGGTGCCATCTATAGATCTCCATTCTGGGAGAGGTTTCTCTTTTGTCCTACTTTGCGTCAGACCTGCTGTCGTGAGGATAAGAGCGCCCAGGAGACACCTCCCTGTGGTTTAATAGGCTATGAAGGATGGGACTCATTAATGGGCTGGCAGATGCCCCCAAGCAGGATGCTGCCTGGAGGTGGAGGAAGAAAGGGAAGGGAGGCTGAGGAGGAGGAGTCTCCATCCAGGAGATCACCCCTGGCTGTGGGAGGGGGCCCTCAAAGCAAACAGTGCCACTTCCTGAAGGCTCCCCATGAGGTGAAGTCTGAACCGAGAGTGTGACACACAGTCACAGACACCTCTGTCTGGAGGAGCAGGCTCTGGGTAACTGCTTCTCTTTTTCGACTTAAAACAATCCCACCTGAGATATTATCTACAGCCCCGATTATTTTCCAATGGTTCGAATGTCACTTTTTCTGTCATTCCTTTACTATGTTCCTAACAATTTTATGTTCCTTTACTATGTTCCTAACAATTTTATAGTACCCATCCTTATTACACTAGAGTTTATTTATAACTGATTTTGTCTCAATCTCAATCTCATCTCCAGTTAGGAGATGAACTGTCCACCCTTTGGTAAAGTCGAACTGTTCAGCCTGGCCCTTGAGGCCCCTGCCCACCTCCCATCCAAACTTAGGCCATGCTAGTCTATATGCTGTTCCCCACTCATAATGTTTACATTCATTTCCACAGCTTCTCATGTGTTGTTCCCTGTGTCTGGAACAGCTTCCCGGCCCCAGCTTCCTCCTATGGCTCAATTCTGGCCATCTTTGCAGACTTGGGCTCACGGGCCTTCTTGGTGGGCTCTGACACCCCATCTGTCTTCTGTCTCCTCCCTCTACTCAGCCTGCTTCTCATTCTTTGTAATGATCTGCATCCCCCACTTAGTACAGTGGGTGATAAATGTCCTTTGCATGAATAAAGAACACCACTTCCAGCTCCCTCATAGCCTGGATTTATTAGATCAAAGGGATAAAATTTAACCAGTGCTGCCCAGTCAGGAGCCAGCATATCACTTCTTACCTTTATGGTTTTGGTCTGGAGTCTGAGTCCATTTAAAGTGTTGATGGCTTTCTCTGCATCCTTTGGGTCAATATAGTTAACGAATCCATACCCTAAACTCTGTCCTGTGGAAACATTAAAAAAAGAGAGAGAGAGAGAGAGAGAGAGAGAGAGAGAAAGAGAGAGAGAGAGAGAGAGCTCAGTATCTTTATAGCAGTAACAGCTTCCACTGCAGCAAGGAGTCAAAACTTTCCTCTAGTATATGGTTCCTTTTACAGCAGGGTTTACCCCAGGTGGAAAAGTTTCCAGTTTTTCCATCTCTCACTTTGGTCAGCCTATGAACTCACAGGAGCTGCTCAAGTTGGGAATGGGTGAGCACCCCTACCCATCCACATACATACATAAGTGTCTGCTCAATCAGAAAGAAGTGAGAAGGTCGTGGAAAGAGAGCAGGTGTGGTTTGTTAGATTTGAACTGGAGTCATGGGGCTTTTCCTATCAGCTGTGGGACAGTGGAGAGAAGTCATTTAATGTCCCGTTTCTTCCCCTACATGTTTTCTCTGGAGATAATAGCACTCGCCACAGACAGGTTTAAAAGCGTTAATGAGATCTTGTGCATAAAATGCCTACCAAATACGTTGCCTAGAATATAGTAGCTGCTCAACGAAAGGCAGCTATGCTACGCTGAGTCCTGTGAAACTGGGGCGAGCTGAATGCAGTAGCTGTGTCTGCTGCCTCAGTCATGCCAGCCACGCCCACACGCGGAGGAATGTAGCAGGATCTGAGCAGCAAAGACAGAGACATTTATAGTGAAGGCATGACCAGAATTTAAAGCAGTTGCTACAAATCATTGGTTGCCCTCATCATCTCCCCAGCCCAAGAACAGTTTAAAAAAAAAAAAAAAAGGAGGGTTCTATTGGAAAGGACTGGGGAGCTCCTAACACAAAGGAGAGAGTGCAAACACATTCTGCAAAGACGGTTTAGCTCCTTTAGGTGGAGATGGCATCAACTTGCCTGCTAAGAGAGGTAGCAAGTGACAGGGCTCCCCCCTAAGTGAAATAAAAATAATGTGCTTGCGATCGTGCCACTGATTATAAATAGTCCATCAGCTCTGCCATGTGTCATCAGCCAGAAATATCATTAGGAAACTTTACATTTTCTGACATACCCTTTAAGAAACACAGAGCTTAGGGTGGCTGCAAAACCAGCTTGAACTTCCCAGGCAATGTTATTGATTTGTGGGCGGCAGCAGAGCCGAAGGGGAGGAAAATGACAGGACGTCACATGTCAGGGAAGACTGATTACATAAAGCTCTTTTTGGAGTACCCGGGCCAGGTCTGGGAGACAATACAGCAAAAAGCCTGCCATGTCCTGGTGACAGGAGCCCATTTCAGCAGCCAAAAAATCTTTCCAACAGCTTCTGTTTTGCTGGTAAATGTCTGTGTTTGTGTTGGTTGTAGGAGGGAACCTGGGAAAACAAGTTGGGTTCTGGATTAGAAAATGGGTGACTTTGTCATCCTTTATAGGACGCAAGCAAAGAGCATCACGAGGAATGGCTAAGTGCCCATTTTTGTCCCCCAAATGAGAATACTTTCCATTAGAATATTCCTTTGTGTTTTGGAATAACAGGGCTAGAACAGGATAGACAGGAGAAAACTTTGCCAGATATACCCTTTATAGGCAGAATTAGTAACTGAAGAAGGAGGAGAGAATGTTGAACACCCTCCAGCTGCCAGGTCCCTCTGTGCGCATGCGTGTGCGTGTGTGCAGGAGAGTAAAAGTGTGACAGAAAGAGAGAGAGAGGTGTGTGTGTGAATTACAAGACCCTGCCACATGTTCTGGGAAACTTCTGCAAATCCAAAAATATAAGAGACATTAGTTTAAAAATACCATTTATCCTAAATTTGGCTCCACCTCATCAAGCCTAACTAAATTCACCTAATTAAATCCATTTTCATCATTCAAATTTATCAGTTCCATTTTCCTTGTAAATAAGAGAAGTCTTAAAAATTGCAGTACTAAAATATTCTTATAATTATTCATTTTAAACAGTCATGCACCAAGTTGAGATGCTTTAAAGGGCATTTTTAAAGCAATAATCTCAATGATAAACCTTAGTTATGAGTTCTAGGAAACAAGTCAGACAGTCAATCTATCCAGCTAAATTGAATTTGTATAAAATTAAAATGAAATATGAAAAAACACAGACAAAACACTCACCACTTAACTGCAAACATTAAACCTAAACCCAAATAGTTCATGAGTCATCGTACTGATGGAATGTATGTGGAAGAAATTATTATGCCTACCAGTGGTGCATGTTCCACAATATACTATATCTTTCTTTCTAATTATTCATGTATTTATGGAAATCTAAAGTAAATACAGTGGCTATGATTTTACATTCTATATTTTATCTTTATTTTAGACGCTTCAGGTCCTAGGAAGGTTCTGAAGGTCAAGTGAAAGAAAGGACTTTTTTTTTTTTTAAGACTTATTTATTTATTTTACAGAGAGAGAGCGGGGGTAGGGGAGTGGCAGAGGGACAGAATCTTCAAGAAGACACCCTGTTGAGCACAGAGTCCAATGGTGGGGGGAAGGGGGCTTGATCCCAAGACCCATGAGATCATGACCTGTGCTGAGATCAAGAGTTGGATGCTCAACCGACTGAGCCACCCAGGTACCCCAAAAGAGGACTCTTGCCCAGCAAGCTGTGTCATATCTACTCACCTGCCTGTATCAGTCCCAAACCATCACCTCAGGTTGAAGGCAATTAGCACAACTGTGCTATTATCACCTGCTCTAGGTTTAGAGAGAGACTGCACTTAACATCAGGAATGAGGGTGCTTTTAAGAAAAACTAAAAACCAGATGAACATCGTTTCAGAAAGGAAGAGGGGGAAAGACTGGAGATTCTCTTTGATATGAAATAATGAGGTGCAAACTCTGAAACAGAACACTGCATTGAACAAGAGGGGAACAGAGGTGGAAAGCATTCCTGTGAACTGAAAGACATGAGATAAACTGCCACACAATGATACTACCTGTGGTTAGCCTAGTTTGAGAACAGCTTCCTCATGTGCTTCTTGCCAACATAGGAGGAGTCCAGCTAAGTCTAATAAAAAATACTTGATGGAACTAAGCAATCTCTTTTAAAACACTCTAGAGATGATTAAATCCCGAGGTAGAAAATATAAAACCCAAGCCTCATTTCTTTCAAAAATTAATAGTAGCAGGAGAGAGTGAAACGAAGAATTCCTTTTTAACTTGTCTGTATGGTGGGCATACATTGGTGGTGAGTTTTGGGTTTGCAGTTCTATATTTAAATGCACATAGAAAACTATAGATGAAACACATTCACAAAATATACCAACACTATTTCCATGGGGACCCAGAGAGCCACCATGCTGAGAAGGCCCCAGGGGACACAGTCTGGAGCCTAGAGTGAAGTGTGTGTGTATCTGCATCCCAGAAATAGATAAGGGACTCTTATTATTCCTTTTTCCCAAAATAACTACATCTTCCTTTATCAGCAGTAGCAAGATTTGACCATATAAGTATAGTGACAGGATTTTCAGAACAGAAAAATTTTTTAAATTTTATTTTTGTCCTCAACTTACGAATTTATTTTGATACCAAGTTGGTCAAATAAAACAATTAAACCATTGAGGTTATGGCTACTGAATCATCAATAAAAAATAAAATCAACAAAGAAAAGATGATATTATGAAATGAAGATTGCCTCCAAAATTTAGAAATTATCCTGAGTACCTGGCTCCTTGATACTCAGGTGATCCACAGTCCTTATATGTGACCACTCCTTAATAGTCCTGTCCAGCAGGCACAGATGAGGGATCCCCAGTGATGACGCATGGGCAGGAAATGCATTCTTGGCAG
Source organism: Martes martes (assembly GCF_963455335.1). Classification (NCBI taxonomy): domain Eukaryota; kingdom Metazoa; phylum Chordata; class Mammalia; order Carnivora; family Mustelidae; genus Martes; species Martes martes. Next base: position 152,037,292 of record NC_137891.1, read on the forward strand.
TTTGGGATGGAAACTTAAAATTAGAATGTAGTTTCCGAGGGGAAACATTTATACATAATGGTTACATTTTAAGGCACTTCAGTGTATTTTGGATTAAAGAGGTTCATGTTTTTAACAAGCTTTTCTTAAATCTGAACCTGAAATCTCTGTTTTGAAAAATTGCACAAATGCACACTCACACACACATGAACACAGGATGTGTCCTCCTACTCTGACATGGCAACATCTCCATTCTGCTGTAATAATTTGTATACCAACTTCTCCCCGCTGGAAACCAAACACTTCTCACAAGAACTAGCTTATAAAAGTTTGCTTCCTCGAACATAGTAGGTGTTCAACAAACAGATCAAAGAGTGGATATACCTGTCTGTACCAACCCTCCATTTCTGGAAGAATGCTCTATGTTTGGGGGAAAGGAGGGGGATCTGGGGAATTCTTTTTGCATTTGTGAGAAAGGGAAAGCATGACAAGCTGACACCAAGGATTGGAAAAGAAAACGCCATGAATGTCTGGGTGGGCTCTCTGCCAGCACAGATCAGGTGCTGCCCACCCTTGGAGTTTCTAAAGTGCTTTGCCACCTGTTCTGTCACATCTGACTCCCACAACAACCCTGTGGGAGGGATAATCGTCATTTTATAGATATGGAAACTGAAGATTAGAGAAAATAGTGATATGCCCTCCATTACAGAGCTGGATCTCAGTCTAGATCAGTGGTTGGCAAACTTTTTTTTACGTACTGGGTGAGACAGTAAGTAGTTTAGGATTGGCGAGTCCTCTGGTCTCTGTCATGACAACTTTGCCATTACAGCATGAAAGCAGCCATAGACAATATGTGTTCCAATAAAACACATTCAGAAAAATAGGCAGTGGGCTCAATTTGGCCTTTGGGCCATAGTTTGCTGACCCCTGGTTTAGATCTTTTGAGTCCAAATCCAGTACCCTTTGCCATACTCACCGCTACCCCATTTGAACTAAAATATCACTGACAATGATACCAAAGCCCTGAAATACTTCTGAGGCTTTTTTGAATCATCGAAGAAAAACTCAACTATCTTCAATAATCTGCTCTAATAAACATTTTCATTGTATTCAAATTCTAGGAATCACCATCATAGCTGATTATAACCCATCATTTTCCCAGTCATTCTGGATAGATGTTGTTTTCCCTTCGCCTTTGCAGACCCGGAGGTTATGACAGGAGGACCCCAAATCTGACATCCTCATGGTTGATGGCAGCAACAGAGAAACAGTCCCTTCGCAGGGCTGGCTGTAAGGGACCTCAGCATTTCTGCACTGCCAATCTGCACACTTTGCTCTTTCTTTCTTCAAAAATCGTCATTCTCCGGAAAGCTAACTGCTACTCCCCTCATCTGCGAAGCCCCAAAGGGGGCAGCCAGATGGGTAGCTGCTGTTGATAAAAACTTCTGAGTTGAGTAAGGAATTTTTGTGAATGTTAGAACCCCTAGCTCAGGCTGAAATTCTGTTCTCAAAGCACATGATAAAATCCCCAGTCACCTTAACATCACCTGTGTGGCGGTAATCTGCGTGCTGGGTTAACAGCAGCCAACTCTAAATCCCAGGACTCCCTCCCTGCCAGTCCTGAGATGACTTTCCCTGTTGTTGGATGCCTCAAAATCTACCTGAACACATCCTAAGTTCAGAGAGGCCTGCAGCTGTTACTACATACACACTGATATGTGGTGTGTGTGTGTGTGTGTGTGTGTGTGTAAACTATACTTGCCCTATAACGTTGGTTAAGTCATTTAAGCTCTATCAGCCTCTTCTTTCATCTGAAAACCCCGGGCAATCCCTTATCCTCACAATCTTAGCGTCGCTGTGAGGGCTAACAACATTAACACACAGACCCACAGCAGCTACCATCTATTCAGGGTTCACCTTGTGCCAGGCACCATGCTAAGTGGCCTACTAATGTTTCCTAATTTAATCCTGTGTGAAATGGGTGCCATGGGGCCCAACGTGCAGATAAGGAAAATGGGCTAAGACATGTGAAGTAACCAGCAAGTAGGGTCCATGGCTAGGATTTGAATAAGCCCAGGTCTGCGTGACTTAGCTCCTGCTTTTCTCCCCATGGGGAGAAAAGGCACATGAAAAGGCACAGTAGTGTCCAGCATCAGGTAAGCACTCAGGGGGATGAACACACCCTAACTGGGGTCTCTTTCCGTTCTTAGCACAGACTGGGGATATTCTGAGATGCCGGAGCATTCACAGCTCTGTTCCCACCCGTCCTACCTCTGCGGGGTTTACACAGTGCTGGGCAACCTGAGTCCTGGCTTTTCTTCTGCAAGCTCAGGGCTAGGGGAGACAACAAGTCAGAGGATTTTTCTTTTGGCAGTTTACACAAATGCCTCAAACTAAGTACGGTTTAAAGTCCTGGAACTCTAAGTGTGGTCCCTCTACCAGCATCGTTGGCAACACCTGGGGACTTGATACAGAACTGTAATGATGTAAGAAATGTAGTTTTAGCTTATTGCTGTGTGGCCTTGGCTAACTCACTTAAATTAACCTCCCTACACCTTGGTTTCTGAGAAAGCTACACATCCTAATCCATAGTAACAGGGAAGGGAAACTCTGATAGGAAAGTTCTCAGAATTCCTTTGTATACACTATTTCTTTTCTTCCCCCAAATCTGCATTCCTACTTTGTCCCTTTCTGCTGCAGTCATCTCATTTGTAAAATGAACTTAATATTACTTTTTCATGCAGTTATTAGGAAGATTAAAAGTGATAATGCATGTAAAGTGCCTGGCATATAAAACATGCTCAATAGATGTTGGTTCCTTATCTTTTTGCTCCCACACCCCCATTAAATACTGCCTCCTACTATTGTCTATGAGAATGCTATCCCCTCGGTGAGGCCCCAAATTTCTTAAAGGTAGAGAATGTTTCTGATGCTTTACCTTTATATTGGACCACATGATATGCATCAGGCACACAAATTCCATATATAATAGGCACCTACAACATGCTGGGTACTATGAGTGGGCCCCCAAATGACCAAGAAATTATTCCTGATTTCAGGGGACTTAATATGTAGAATGCAAAGATGGATATAAGAATTAATTTTAGTTTAGCAAAAATAATAAATATATCAGAGATACTTCTTTTAAAATTATATACAGGGGCTCCTGGGTGGCTCAGTCAGTTAAGCGACTGCCTTTGGCTCAGGCCATGATCCCAGGGTCCTGGGATTCAGCCCCACATTGGGCTCCTTGCTCAGCAGGGAGTCTGCTTCTCCCTCTCCCTCTGCCTCTTCCCCCTGCTCATGTTCTCTCTCTCTCTCTCTCTCTCATGCTCTCTCTCTCTCAAATAAATATATAAAATATTTTTTAAAAATTGAAAAAGAACTATATACAGGAACAGAGAGGAAATGCAGACTGATTCTGACTGAGCAGAATACAGAAGGCTTCCTGGGCGGGGAGGGGGGGGCGGGGGGGGGCGGCATTTGAGTTCAGCTTTGAAAAAAAAAAAAAAAACAGGAGATTTTGATAGGATTTTCCCATCAAGGAATGAGCTTCCAATCTGAGGGCTGAATCCAAGTACTGCATATTACCCTACAGATATTTATTAAGCACCTATTATGTGCCAGACATAGTTCCATTTACTGAGATTATAACAGAGAACAAAAATACTTGTTTTCTGCCATCACTGAATATATATTCTGATTGGGGGTGATGGAGCAAGACAAGAAACATAAATAAAATATAAAGTCTGTCAGATGATGGTGAGTTCTTGGGAGGAAATAAAGCACAGAAGGGGGAAGACAGTGTAGATGGGGTTGCAACTTTTTAATAGAGGGTCAAGTAAGGATAAGGTGACATGAGAGCAGAGACCTGAGGGAGAAGCAGCAGCTAGTCCCCCCATCTGAGGGCAGGGCATCCCAGGCAGAGGAAATCTGTGCAAAGGCCCCGAGGCAGGAGCATGCATGGCATGTTGGAGCAATGAAACAAGTGAACGTGAGGGCAACATACCACTGCACTTGTTGAAGGCCTAAAAAGAGGAAAAGGGTAGCCCTGGTTCTTTCAGACTGGTTCTATGATGCTGTTGAATAATACATGTATGAAAACACTCAACCCCCACCCCATAGCTTTGCAGATCAGGTAAATACTCCTACTGAAACATCTTTTTGAAACCATCTCTTTATGTGACTCTGTTCCTTACTAGATTGGAGGCTACTTGAGGTCAAGATGATATTTTATTCATCTCTGTGCCCCCAGGACCTACCAAAGGGTCCATGACATTGTTGGATACCCAGTAAATGTCTGTTGGCTGAATGGATGAATATTATCTATGCACATACACATTTACAACCTCTTAACCAATTCAAACTCTCATATACCAAACAGAAAGCAACCAGAAAGAGCAACAAACACTTTTACCCGGGTCTTATCCATGTCCAGAGGAACCAAGCCCATGAGACACATCTGAATGACCTTAAATCCCTTTAGGGCAGGAACATGAATCTTACTAATCTTGGTATGACCAATGTGCAGCACATAGTAGGCTTTCAATAAATCTATGTAGAATGGATGAATAAGTTAACAAATTCAACAAGTGAATAAATAGGAACAAAAATAGTTATTTTGGGGGGCAAATGAGTGTCTCAGTTAGTTAAGTGTCTGACTCTGGATTTTGGCTCAGGTCACGATCTCAGGGTCATGGTTTGAGCCCTGCATCGACTCTGCTCTTGGTGTGGAACCTGCTTGAGATTCTCTCTCCCTCTCCCTCCGCCTCTCCCCACTCTCTCTCTAAAAAAAAAAAAAAAAATTTTTTTAATTTATTTTTTGAGTGTTTACCATGTGCCAATCAATGTACTGAGTGCTTTGTTTCCCCCACCCCCGGCTTTATTGAGGTATAATTGACAAATAAGATTGTAAGATATTTAAGGTATACATTGTGGTGATTTGATATATGTATACATTTATTTACTTACTCATATTTTTGATGAGAACATTCAAGTTCTAGCTGAGTACTTCATGTCTAGCATCTCATCTATCCCCAAAGTAATCCTACAAGTTGGCATTATGACTGCCATTTACAATAAAAAAGACCAATGTCCAGAGGTCTCAGATCCCAAGACACAAGTCCATCTGGCTCCAAAATCCATAGAGACTTTTAATAGAGTTTCCCGATTTCAGAGACAACACAAACCAAACTGTTTAAGTAAAGGTGAAACAAAGCCTCTGTTACCAGGGTAAGGCACATGGAAACGCACAAAGTATATACAGTGATTCCCAGCAGTCCCCAAAGCAGGAAGGACCGGTTACAAAATTACATTATTCCAAAGAGAAAGCCAACCAACAAATTCTCAAAGGATTTTTTTTTTAACCTCTTTCGGTTTGTCCTATAAAATAAGTTGCTCCAAATGACAGATCTTCAAATATATATATTTCAATAATAAACCTCAATAAATGACAAAATGAAACTAATCTGAACCCTATTTTTCTTCTGTCTGTTCAGGAAAGAAAGGCAATTCATAAGATAAAAAGCCAGTATCAAGTACTTAGTTTAAAAAAAAGAAAGCTGAAAGGGAAAAACAGGGAATGTGCCAGGGATAATAGAAACCTCAGTGACAACCACCTCACTCTCAGCATCTATCACACAAAGAGAAGTGTTCAGACTGATGACCCTGGGGCAGTGAAAAGTTCTTAATCGAAGCAGCATTCAATTACATTATGTGCAGAATATTCTTACAGACAGGAAAGAATAGTCAAACATTTAAACATATTTTTAACGAGGGTGGAAACAAAAAGAGGAGGATTTTGGCAAACTCCCAGCTAGCCAGAGAAATGAACCAGAATTTTTAATTCTTCGTTGGCTTGCTCTCACATAAAACAAAAGGTCTGGATGTCAGACAGACAAGACTTGCCACCCAGAAGGGATGTGCACCCACAGGTGACTCCAGAAATGCAGCCAATGTTAGACAACGGTCTAGCAACAAAGGAAGAAGAGGTAGAAAAAGTTATCAGGTTAGTACTAATTACATACACTATAATTAGCCTTTGGGCAAAATGAGACTGTCTGTGGGTGAAATGTCTGTGGGTGAAAGGAAGTGCTGTGTTTAACACTGAAGACAACAGCTTCCAAAACTCCCATCAGACACTATTTGTATAAAGCATGTGTGGAGGCTCCTGATATCATGTTGGGATTTAGATTATGTGAGATAAAGTACGTGAGAGGGCCTGGCACAGGTAGATGCTTCATAAATATTAACTGAATATAAATCTATTAAAACTGCCTCTATCCAAAGTAAAAGAAAATTCATGGCTCTCGATGAAGGAGATAAATAACTTGTCTGTGCAGAGAGAAGCTAGTATGTCAAATGTGAGCTGGAGAAGGACTTTGAGAATCTTTATCGGTATGTCATTTCTGAAACGGGCTTGGGGCTCTCTGGCCTTGGACTTGCCATTAAGAGCTTGTGAAATGCAGAGATGAGTACCCCATCCCTATTATCAAGGAGTTCACTGATAGTAAACTGCCAGACAGGAAGCTCATGACCATGTTCAGTTCCAACAAATGTTAAAAGAGAAATTCCCCAGATCCATGAATAAGAAAAGAAACAAGAAAGAAAAGCGCATTTCTGCTTTTCTTTACTATTCAGTTTTCAGATAAATAATAAGACAAAAATCAAAAAATAAAAACCAAAAAACAAAAGACTCATGCAGAAATGGGCCTGTAGAGTAAGAATCAAGGAGAGAAGTCATCTTTTTTTTTTCTTTTTAAAACTAAAGACTCCTCAGGGAATGGCTATACTGTGCCAGTGTGACCAGCCTCATTACACTGAGTCGAGTACCTGAGAGAGGTGAAATGAAGGAATGCCCGGGAATGTGTGTGAGAATTACAAAAGGTAAACACCTTCTATGGCTCAGCTCTTTTGGGCAATGGAAAATGAAATGTCACCCTGACAGTCAGAAAACCAAATGAACTCAAGATTTAAATCGTGCCCAGAACATGCTCAGTATTCAGTGACTTTCACAAAAAAATGCCTAATGCGTGATGGGGCTGCGTTGGTGCTGAAGACATGGATCCATCTGGCACCACATTCGGTTTCTCTTGGGAGCTAGTAAGACTTTTCTAGGACACCAAGGCCTCCACTTGCCCACCCATGTACAAAGGAGGACCCCACCTCTTTCTTAACAAAAGAAATGAGGTCATCAGGTAGAACTGTCCCAAACTGCCCCCTTCCCTTCTACCTGCAAACTTATCCCTAATGGAACTCCATCCCTCCCTCCTGGCTTAGAACAAAAGTCCATAAAATCCTGGAGAGTAAATGTTCCGAGGGAAAGGTTATGTGTTATACCATTCCTTTTAAGATTTATAATGCACATTAGCACAGACTCAAAGAAGTAGTGATAAAAAGAAACCCTGTTTTAACTTGGTTCACTTCCATTCCCCCAATCTCATTTGGTCACGAAACCTCTTTAAAAAAAAAATCTTATGGGGGTGCCTGGGTGGCTCAGTCATTAAGTATCTGCCTTTAGCTCAGGTCATGATCTCAGGGTCCTGGGATTGAGCCCAGCATTGGGCTCCCTGCTCAGAGGGGAGCCTGCTTCTCACTCTTCCACTCCCCCTGCTTGTGTTCCCTCTCTTGTCGTGTCTTTCTCTGTCAAATAAATAAATAAAATCTTTAAAAAAAATCATCTATTAAACATCTTTGGGAGGGACGCCTGGGTGGCTCAGTTGGTTAAGCAGCTGCCTTCGGCTCAGGTCATGATCCCATCATCCTGGGATCGAGTCCCACATCAGGCCCCTTGCTCGGCAGGGAGCCTGCTTCTCCCTCTGCCTCTGTCTGCCAGTGCTCTCTCTTTCTCTCTCTGACAAATAAATAAATAAAATCTTAAAAAAAAAAAAAAAAAAAAAAACATCTTTGGGAAAGACTTTCAGAAGAGATTCCCAAATGACCATTACTCTTTGAAATAGGACTGAATACTGCCTCAGGATATAATTACCCTGAGTTGGGGGTTCTGGGCCCATGGTCTGAGCTATAGTTCCTGAGATACCAGAGGGGCTCACAGAAAAAAAGGAAACCAAGACAGAGAGCACTTCTAAAGTCTCTTTTCGCTGTAACAGCTTATGATTCTGTTTCTTAGAAGACATCACACAGACTTGTGTCTGGGATAATCTAGACACAGGACAGAGATGCATAGCGGGGAGGTGATCAGACATTTGAATACGTAGTTTCATGTTGGTACATGTTGGTACATCTCTAGCTCATGATGTATCAGTGGTCAGCACGAAGTCACTCAAGGAGTTTCATGCGGAAAACCAAAGACCCAAGGATAAAACAAAACATAATTGCATGTGGCTCATGGACACCCAAGCAGTAGCACACATGTATGGGTGTACACATACAGGAGCACACCTGCATGTTATCTATGCTTAACTAACTAGGCACATGACCCTGGGAGCCAATATAGTACTGCAGATGAGGAGACAGACCAACAAATATGGGTTCAATCTTGCTCTGACACTTGGAAGTTGTGTGACCTTGGACAAGTTACATAACTTTTCTGAGCCTGTTCCCTCACCTGTAAAATAGGGTTAATTATTATTACACCTTACAACACTGCTGTATGAATTAAATCACTACACACTCGGTGCTGTTCTAAGTATTTCGTATGTATTGATAATCAAAATAATCCTATCAATCTCCCTATTTTACAAATGAGAAAACTGAGGCACAGAGAGGGTAAGAATTTGCCTATTACACAGCTAGTAAGTAGTAAGGCTGGGATGCTAACATAAGCAGTGTCACTTTTCATTACTGGGCTATCCTGCCTAGCACAGTTCCAGATTACAGTAGGTACATGACATTCCCTGGGAAGACACACACACACACACACACACACACACAAATACACATGTACACAAATACCCTACACCTCCTCTTCCTCTTTGGGATTTAAAATGGGCTGTTTTTGTTATTAGTTTATTACACGGGCAGTTCAAGTGGGCAGCATGCAGACACCAGCTTCCTAAACACAAGGATCCTATGTGGCTGTTCAAGGAACAGAAGAACAAATTCAGTGCTGAGAAATGTTAGTTCATTCTGAGTGATGACTCACAACCACTATTTTCACAAACAGCCTGCTAATTAAACTTTCTTATGAACCCTGCTAACCAATTTTTCCAATGCATGGAGGAAAAATCATTCATTATAGACCGGAATCCAAAATCTAATATTAACAGCACAAGTAGGATCTGTGGCATTGTAATTTGATCAGCTTGAGCATTAATAACAGTTAGACACTGATGTCTGAGAGAGTTAATCAGCTTTTGTTGAGATGCATGTAGATAACAGAACAAAACATCTGGAAAGCAGACTAGAGAGCAAAACTAGCTTATCCCAAGGGGCTTAGTATTTGCTTTACCCTCCTAAATCCCCTGCTTACAACATCCCATCTTCTAGGTGACCATAGTAATATCCTGAATTGGTATAGCATTTTAAAGGCTTACCAACACATTAGCAGCTCATCTCGTGTCGACACACAGTAAGGTGGAAAGAGCCAGTGTTATTATCCCCATTTTATGCGCAACAATCTTAGGCACGGAATGATTCGATCCACTGAAAGTCGTATAGCTAGAATGAGAACTTGGTGGAATCTTCCATTTTATCATGTTGCCACTCATAAAGGTGGCTTGATTTTAAAAAGAATCTTAGAAATCATCCTAGCATTTTCAAAATATTGAACTGAAGGCTTTCATATACAATCTTCCAGAACCAGTAAAACTGTTGTTCATTATTACTGCAGCTATTTCTGAGGTTTGCTGGAATACATCCTACACAGCCACAAGCAAGATTCAGGATGAAACAGCAAGAACTCGAGAAGCCCTCTCTGTGAAGCTCTCCTGATCGCACTGGCAGCAGCATGTGGTCAGACCGACATGGGTACACAGGCAGTGTGGTCAGTCACTTCAAACAACATGATCTTTGGTTTCCTCATCTCAAGAACAGGGCTGCTATTACCTCTTGGGATTGTGGTCAGGATTAAATGAGCTAACAAACATAAAGCAACTGGCATCCAGTGGTGCTTAATAAATGTGAGGTCCCATTCCACTCTGCTGCCTTCTCATATGGTATCTCCTACTTCCTCCTTGGAATTACATAACTGAGGACTGAACCAGGAATATATCTACTCTTCCTTCCTTCTCTTCTTCTCCATCTGTTGGCCCTGGGGTAGGCACTTGGTGAGAAGAAGGAGGGCTTATGAGACACAAGGGTCCCCTCCCATTTATAGATTGCTTCAGTGTACAAGTGCCCCCACCTGTGTCAGTTGGTTTGAATGCCAAGTACCATGCAAAGAAGGTAAGGAAAGGATCTGTCTTCTTACCGTGTGGTGAGAAAATGGAGGTCCACAGGGACAGGTGACTAACTCAAGGCCAGGCACATACCTATTCAGCGTGTGCATGAGGGGACCTGGGGGATGGTGCAGGACTTTCACTGATGTCTATCTGCTGGTTAGTTCACTGTACTATGTCTGGTATTTCTGACAAGGAAGCATTTGTGGTGTGTGTGTGTTTTGGGGAGTGTGGCACACTGGGTTAGTGTTTGCTTTCTTTTGTACTTAGAGTGTGGTCTGTATCATTGGGAAGTTTCCACTGATGAGCAAGGGGCACAGGCAAGAGAAAAGGTGGCTAAGGACCTGTTCCAGTTTGCAAGATCAGGACCCGGGAAGTGAAAGTAATGTTCGATTCTCCTGTTTGCTATCCAGCTCAGAGTCTGGGGCAACGGGGAACCTGCCAGAACTGACTGTACGAACCCTTACCAGGGAGATGGAAGCAGAGCACTGAAGTGCCTATGTGTCCAGACTCAGGGTTTGACCCAATGGGGAAGACTAAAGAAACCCAGAAGCTGGTTAAACCTCAGTTCAGGGCAGCAAGAATGGAAGCCCAAATCAAAACACCCACTTTGGCGCATAATTTACGAAAACAGTGAAAACAGGTACTCCACTCAGACAACTTCTCTCTGTCACTGCCTGCCCTGGTCAGAAAAAAAAAAAAAAAAGTCAATCAATCCAACATGGGTTCAAGCAAGAAAGATGAGGAAGGGAAAACTATGTATGTGATTTCAGGCTTCATATCCCACCCTGTATTATATACAGCTGGCAAGTGTCTCCACAGAGGTTTCTGTGGGCTAACTGTGTGTGGGGGGGAAAGAGGGCAGGGCTGGGATCTGGGTAGGGGAGGTCAGGGCTGGGATCCTGCTTACACTTAACAATGGGATCAAGGTTGTCACCATCAGTATTTCCTTGATGTAAAGAAAACTTGGGCTAGGTGGTATGTTACTTCTCGGACAAGTACCCTAGCCACATTTAATTTAATTTTCCTTCTGGTTCTCCTTTTACCATTCATTCTACACATATTTCGCTCTATCTTGCTTTTTTTTTTTTTAAATCCATGGTTATTTTAATTCTAGCTCTTTTCCATATTATCTTATAAAGCCAATTCAAATCCTTTTTCAATCAAATGGCATGTAAGTAAATAAAAAGGCAAAAAGAGGAGGCAGGACAGGCAACAAGCAAAGAAAAGAAAAAAGGGGAGAAGAAAGAGACAGGAAAATAAGAAGCCAAGTGCTCTTGACTCAAGTCTTCCTTGGGCTGTATTGGCCCCATTTGTAAAGTATAGACATTGTCTATACTGGCTATTTCAAAAGGGTCAGAGAAGTACTAAAAGTAAAAGCCTTTGAAAACAAACACAAATGGCAAATATCGGGGATTATTAAGTGTACATTTTATGCCATACCACCAATAATATGACTTAATCTGATTCAAGATGTTTGTGATGAGAAATTCCATTAGCAGCCATAGGAATTAGAGTAATTACCCTAAGTAGCTATATCCACTTAATGGTAATGGGACCTCACAGATCACTGGACATACAACCACAAAACAAGGGCCAAGCAGAAAGCCAAACTCAGAGGTCAACTAGAAACTGAAGGAGGTGGAAACAGAGTCACTGAGAGAACATGTACCTGACCTCAGCAAGATAAACGGTGGTTCTCAAATCACAGACACCATGGGGAGTCTGCAAATTGTCCACCTCCTTCTGTGTTAGGTCAGCTTATTTATTAGTAAAGTAGAAAAACACAGACTTTGGAGTCTGACAAACTTGGGTTCAAATCTCAGCTCCACCGCTTATTAGCTGTGACCTTGGATAACTTACTTAACATACTTAAACGCTGTCTGAGCTTCAGTAATTTCATCAGCACAAAGGGGGCACTAACACTTACCCACAGAATAGTCCTGGCTGTTCCATTCACTACCCCTTGAAGAGGTCTCTGAAACTTGGCTCAGCTGCTTCCTCTTCATGGACTGGTCTCCCACAACCTACTCTCTACCAAGATCAAGGCTCACACCTACTTGACACTTGTTCCGAGATTCCCAGCCCACTGTCATTTTTTTCTTCTTTGAACACTCATAGCTGATGTCTTCATATTCATTCCCCAGAGGCAGAGTGATAAGATAAGAGAAAGACCACAGACTTTCAGTCAGACAGATCTAACCCCACTCTCCAGCTAACAGATTCTAAGTCCTGGCTTCCTTATCTATAAAATGGGGATAATACCACTGATCATCCATAACTGACATAAAGCTTCAAAAGACATAGAATAATATGCCTAACCCTGTAGCTGACACATAGCAGGCATTCCATCAAGACTTCAACTTCACTGTATTGTTATGAGTCTTCCTGTGCTAATGAAATTAATAGCCAGGGTCAGGGAGGGTGAGTTTGGACCTTGGTGAAAAACAAAACCAAACAAAACAAAACCCTCCATAAAACAGCAAAGGTGGATGTGCAGTGATGTGCATCCCAGACCCTTCCAGAACTGTAGGCTGCCGCAGGGCCCCATAATTTGTCCTGGCTTCCACCATCACAGCCCTGCTAGCAGCAACATTTGGGCACAACCTAGGTCTTATCCTCTCTGGTTTCCTCACAGACCCTGATACAGAATTTAAGAGAAGAGAGGGAAAGGGAATAACATTTATTTGGTCTGAGAGCACAGACACTAAATAAATACTGTTGGCTGATTGAAAATATTTTACAAACGTAAAAGCCTTATATAAATATATGGTCTCCATCTGAATTTTATCTTCTCTCCAAACTAGAAATATCTTCTCCCATCAAAGCTCAATTTGGGGACTGTAGAAAAAATAAAAAGGCAACTTAAAGATCTTTAGTTCTTACAAGGAATAAAGACAGATACAGAGTTCATCAGTTAAGAGCAGTAAGGGAGATGTGGAATGGGGAGGGGAAGGCAGACTGAAAAGAGAAATCACCCTGCCACACCTCCCAGAAGACAAGAAAAAAATGAATTTCCCATTAACACATTTCAGAAAGCACTTTCCTCCTACCCTGAAGCTGATGAATTACATTTTTAGATAATGTGTGGAAATTTCAGCTTGACATTACCTTCTTCCTTAGTTCCTAGTCTCAATCAGCCAGGTCACACAGAGAAGGGGGAAGGGATGGAGGGAGGGAATGTGTGTGGGGTGTGTCTATGTATGTACTGGGGAAGGAGAGGAGGCTGGGTGAACAGGGAATTGGTCCTACGAACCAAATAGTCAGCTAAAGTACAGAAATAGAAAATCCTTAAAATACCCAGGCCTGATTCACATCCTAGGTAAAAAATCCTTTGAGACAACTCTCCTGGGATATGAGAATACTTTCCTACGGTTATCTGAGTTTGGAAGGAGGGCAGAACCATCTGATATGGAAAGGAAGATGAAGGGGAAGACAGCCAGGGGGCAAAAGGAAACCATACCTGGTCCGTAATCCTGACTACTGCCATCCTGGGAAAAGAATTATGTAGAAAGAAGCCGAATGTACCTGTACAAATTCTAAACCTCACAGCGCCACTTTGCCAACTTATCCTAATTAGAAAGGATGGGAGGTCTCTGATTGTCCCTGATGGGTGTGTAAGAGCCACAATAATTACATGGTTTACTGTCTGCGCTTAACATTCTGACATTTTCCAAGTTCCCCTTAATAAGAGAGACCCCATTCTCCCATTGTGTAACCCCACTAGGCTGCCAAATCTTCTCCGTAACTGTTTTCCATTCACCCCAACAATAATCCATTTCCTTCCCCAAGTCATCAAATCAAAATTCTTTCATTCTTCTTTGTGGAATACATATAAGATGACTGCAAGGAGGTGATAAATAAAATGACAGATGTAAATCTGCCTGATTTTCCTCTGAATTCAAGAGACACATTGCACTGTACCAAGCACATTTTCCAAGTCAGCAACAAAATGTGCTGATAAATGCTACTATTTCCTCTACCCTTCCCATCACTAATGGATATCCCTCTGATGTGCGTATAAAAAAGTTCATTTAGCTAATCAATATCTTGGGATTTTCTTGGATTATGCATAATTGAGGTTGGGTTTTAACTATGCTTATCTTTAAGGCAGCATCCACTTTAATACAGGGCTTGCAAAAGAAAGAAAAGGCGAACACAGTGAAGAGTATTTTGTGAAGAAAGAAAATCTGAAGTTAAAAGCCACTCTAAGTCTGTTCTTCCTTGTTCAGGTAAGCAGTGACCTGCTTAATTAAAAAAACCACTGGTACTTATTATTTTTTTTAATGCATAGTATACTCTTTTCCAAAACAAAAGATTTTGAACTCTAATTAGGCTTTCCCTGAACTAAAAGTTTTCATTCCCTAGGTAACAAAAGCTGAGTTGGTTTGTAAAGGGGAGAAGTCAGTTGAGTAATTTCAGAGAAACTGCCAGAGATAAACTATAAATTGGACATCTCATAATTTGTCAGACAGACCTGGGTTCAAGTCCCAACTCCCCTTCTTGGAAGCTAAGTCACCTTGGACTAATTACTTAATCATCGCTAAATCCAAGTTTTTTCATCTGTGAAATAACTGTCTTGAGGACTACATGAAATTCCATCTACTGTTCTCAGCACAATGCTTAGCACATAGTAAGGGCACAATAAACACTAGCTATTATCATGAGTCTCCAAGAAATCTCAATTTACTATTTAAATGAGCTACTATGCTTAAAGCATCTAATATAGTGCCCAGAACACACATAAGGCACACACGAACATAAAAAAGCTGCTTCCAAATGCAAATTTTTATTTGCCTTTGCTAGGTGATGTAAGAAAGTATGCCAATAACTCACTTTAGGGTTGAATTCACTTTTTAGGAGTGAATTAAAAGAACTTCCATATTTTAGAATTTTTCAGGGTCTTTTATTGTTTTATAAAGTTACCTCAGAAGTAAATCAAGTCAATCAAATAAGTAAATAAGTCAGTCAAATTCCCATACTGTCCTATAAGTCTGTCCAGTTCCTTGAAAGTATATGAGGTAGCCTAAAGCAATCCGCAGCCCTCACTCTCCTTTCCATCTTCAATCCAAGAGAATGTATTCCATACAATGCATTGTGTGTGTTGGTGCCCTAACACACCCTCCCACCCCCACTGCTGTAGTCCGTGTTCTACATGTCACCTACTGAGAGGGACACATGGGATTAATAGCATTTTCACAAATCTGAGAAAGAACAGAAGTTACCCAGTGTCATCAAATCAAAACTGAGTTGGTTCCTTTAACCAGAGTTGTGATTCCAGATATAAAAGTGGTGGCAAAGCATTATTCACCCTGATGTCCACAGTAGTGAAGGGTCTTTTTGCCTTGTTCTGCTTTTTCCACTGAATGATAACATTAATTAAGCCAAAGACACGTGTTAGAAAGAAAGGAAAAATGAAAGAAAGGGCTAAAGGTGAGGTTTAGGAAATGTTCTTTGCCTGCTGGGATGCAACTCTAACCGGCTTCATTCTTTGGTATGCTTAACTTCATCTGGCAATGCTGCTTTATCTTAGATCGCTGTTTCTCAAGAGGTATGTCCCAGCTCTACTTCCTGTGTCCACAGCTTGAAAGAATAAAAAAGTTTTTCGTTCTTAGACTGGAATTTCAGCACTATACCTCTGGTTTCCTTCCCTCTACCTAAATCCCAACCCTATCTTTCAAACCTCTCCCAGTAGCTTCAGCTAACACAGACCTCACCCTTTATCAACCACCTACAGTCCTTACAGTCTGTTCCATACCCGGGCCACTCCATATATTCAGCTTTCTCGTGGGTAATGTTCAGTTTGAACAACTCTGTCTTTAGAACCCTCCCTTCAGAGCTCTTACTTGCCTGAAATGGATAAAAAACTACACTGCATGGGCACATGAAGAGTAACATCAAGTAAAAAAATAAAATTCTTTTTGATTGCTATGATGCAAATAATCATACAATCTAGATAGGTAGAGCAAACCATTTGTTGTTGTATACTGATTAATATCTGGGTGGTTTTTTTTTGGTTACTTTTTTTCTTCTTATTCTATTCCTTTTGGAGAGGGGTGATGGCAAATTATTAAAAATTATTATTATTAAAATGTAATTTAGCATTCCAGCTCTGCCGGCTTTAAAACATTCCCTGAGCCACCTAACTGAATCCTGCCTGAGCCATGTTTCCTCCCCTAAAATACTGAGCATCTGTAATGCAGTCTCAAAGCTTAAAAAAAAAAAAAAAAAGGCAACAAGATTAAAAATTAGAAACTAATTCAGTTCTCTGCAGTTCATGGGAATAACATAATTTCTACCAGGAGTTTGACGTTTTCTTGCCTGAGTTTCCACATGCACAAAAGCATGTGGACCACGTACCACACTTCCCTTTCTCTCCGGGAGCAGAGCCTGCAGGTGGAAGCAGGAGAAAAAAGAAGAACGTGGCTTCCGGTGCCACCACGTGTCCGCAGCTGCACACAAAAGCAACTTGGGAGACGTGTTTTCTCTCCCTGATACCTAGATTATCCTGATAAGTGTCCTTTCCCAATTGGAAAAAGAAAATCTAATATCTCTGAGAAGATAAGTAACAGAGATGTCCAAAAGCACTATAACAGAATCTCAAACCTGGCACTTTCAGTAAATTTGGTTCTACTCTGAAGGCTGAGTTGTATCCCCAGAGGATGACAAATATTGTTATCTTTGCCTCCTGTTCTACACAGGAGTCTAGTTGAAAGCCGTGGTGCATGAGGTAGACTCTCCAGAGGGTGGCCAGCAATTGCTACTCAGACGCTCACAATGTTTCACTGGGTTATGGGGTGAGGCTTAGGCAGGGGTCTTCACTCAACACCGGCAGGGGCATCCTGCTCGTACCTCCCCATAAGATCATGCTTTTGCAGTCTGGGGGTGAACCCCAGCTCCACCACCTGGTAATACCTGTGCTGCTGGGAAAAGTTACTTGACCTCACACAGTTTCAGTGTCCTCATCTAAGAAGATGGAGGTTGTTCTCAGTGTTACATCAAATAAGGTATGTTCAGCGCTTAGCAAGTACCTAGCATAGACTAACGACTTTATAAATGATAGCAATCATGTCCTAGGCACCAAACATTTAAGTCCATGCCCAAATTCCCTCTATGTGTTCTCAAACAGAGCATTCATTGACAACCCACAGCCAGGAGGGAACCTAGTCTACATGCAACGCCATCCACAACAAGTCTCTCTCTCCTTCTCTTCCTCTCAGTGTCTCTCTTTCTCTTAATTTGACAAGCCGGTACCTTCTAAGGGAATCCATTCTCTTGGGGAGTGGCTGGGGCTGGAAAATCTTAATCTTGAATTCTTATCTCTTCACCACTTCCCACCCCCCAATCCTCCCACTAGATATTTAGAACTCCTTGTAAACTTCACAGGATCGAGATGTATTGAGATCTGTAGGAGGTGTTGGAGGAAAAGTGGGGACTGGGATGTTAAAAATCAGGGCAATAAAAATACCTATGATGTCATTCACCCTGACTTCTGAACCACCAGCAGCAGTCTTTCAACTTGGCTGGCGTTACACCTCACCTCTCCCAGCCTGTGTTATCACTTACCACCAAATGTAGGCCTCGGAGGGTCTTCCATTAGAGCGATTCTCACTCCTTCCCCACATCCCTACAGCCCTATCTCTCCCTCCTTCTCTGACTTTTAGCGTAGTCAATTAAACCTGAACAACTGGTGGATGGAGGAAATATGCTGCATCTATGGAATGGTACAGCAGGGACCAGTTTCACTGTTAATTTAAAATGCTAGAATTAATTAGGTAGTGTAAATGAAGAATTTAATAAGCGCTCTTTACAACCACAAGTTCTACTTTTATTAAACACTGCTACCAAATGAGGGCAAATATCTCTGGTCTCTCTATATTTCCTTGCCTCGTTCCCATAAGTTCTCTGCAAATAAAAAAAATTTTTTTGCCTGAAATTTAAAAAATGCATAATTATAAATTTATGCCTGAATTATAGTTCTGCTTTCAACCCATAAGCTTCTTCTTTAAGCTCAGATGCTACTGTATGTCTCTGCTTGTGCTGGAGAGGGTGCTAAACAAACCAAAGTTGACAATTTTGGTTTTGTATACCAAATTAAAGGCTGTCTTCGAAGCTGTCACTCCTATTCAAATCCACTCGGTGAACTACCAAATTAGCATTCTTTCAGTAAAGGAATCTGCTTGTTTAAACATGTGTCTTTAGAAAACAAGGAACAACACCATGAATCAGTAATTTTCAAAAATCTCACTACAGTTCTAAGGGAATTCTTTTGAAAAGGTGATTAATAACATTCACTAATATAGCTGGCAGAGTCCCTATTTAGGAGGTAAGGCTCCACCAAAAATACATTTTCTATACAGGAGTGGGAGGAAGAATCATATGGTTAACTGGTTTTAATTTTGTTTGAATTATCATCCTATTATATAAAGATTATTCAGAAATCTAAACATTGGCTTTCTGAGAGCACAGGCAATTCTGTTAAAGGATGGATGATCCAGCGTACTCAGATATCATCCTCTAAGCCCTGGCCCTATTTGGAAACCTTGGTAAAATGTCTCTGTTCAGCCGCTCTCCTTGTAACCTACTACCTGTATCTGTAATAATAACGTCTCCCATTTACCGAGAGACCACTGGGCACGAGGAACCATGCTAGGTGGTCCTATATATATCCAGTCTCTCATTTCAGCCTCACAATAAGCCCTTTGAGATCAATATTCTTTTCCAACTTTATAGATGAGGAAATTATGTTTGGAGGGTTATGTGACTTTTATTTCCTACAGTCATTTTAGTTTTATGATTTTGCAAAGTAATTTAATTTACATGGGAGACAGATTTGCACGTGAAGCAGAAGAACTGGAGAACACATAGAGCAACACACACAGATTCCCCTATTGAAAATCAAGCCAATGTATCTTCCTATTTTAATGACAGAATTTCCTTTTTCTAAGATAGGCCAGTTGCTTGTCACCTAATCTGCCCAGCAAAAGGGAAACAAAAGTCAGTCCTGGAAAACATCAAATACTCAGTTGAGGGCGAATGATTTTGGGAGTGGAGCGCCATGGCGCAGCGGATGCACTGCCGTTGTGATGTAGCCATCAGTCATCTGAGGAAATATTCTCACTTCCAAAAAGATTACATGGAAATGTTACCACAAAGAATTATAGTGTCTGACGAACATGAGGTCCTCAACAAATAGTTGTTGATTCGGAAAAAAATCAGAAGCTAAAAATTTCAAGTACTGAAGTTGATCGGGTATTGTTTTACTTTCCAGTAAAAAGTCTCTGCCTTCTCAAAGAGTATCTTCAAAACCAAACCAAACGAAATGAAATAAAATACCTCAACTGCAGATCCTCATTAAGTTTTTCCTTCTTCCTGCGGAGTAGTTTTATTCCAGAATAATCTGCTCTCCTTAGAGACTCTCTCTCCCCAGGGACAATGGACTGTTGTGATCTTCCAAAGTTCACCATGGCCCCCCTTTAAAACACTGTCTCAGACACATGGGAGAACACTGGACACACACAAACCAAATGCTTAAGAAGAAAGGAAGAGATAAAAACTAGTGTGGAGGACAGGGAGGGCAGAGGGCAGAACGGAGAACTATAGAACAAAGGGAAGGGGTGGCTGATTCAGAATAAAAGGGGATAAAACCAAAGGGTTATTTCACAAAAAGTAAAGCTCAAGGAAGTTTCAACATCCTCATCTGCTTCCCAGTCCTCCCGATGTGCAATCTGGTTTTATGTAGAGTACACGCATGGGTGAGTTTATGACTGTGTACCCATGCCATCCTTGAATGCAGGATACACACTGCAGACACTCAGATGCATTCACCATCTGTGTGCATTTCTGCTAAGTTCTGAACATCTAATGGAACAACGCAGCTACTAAGCCTCAGCCTTGAATACTGAAGAAGAGCATACCTGTAATTTTGTCTCTCACGAGTTTGCAGGATTCTATTTCACCAATGCTCCCAAAGAGACTCCTGAATTCCTCCTGGGTCATGTTCTGGGGTAAATAGTTGACTATGAGGTTGGTTTTGCTGTCATCTGTGGCTGCCCCTGTCTGCATGGGAGAAGGACAGTTTCTATTGTTGCTGGAGGGTCCATTGCTTGTATTGGATGTCGGGCCATTTGACACCTGTGGCTCCATGGTGCTAATTATCTAAATAAAAATAAAAATAATAAAAATAAGCCTCATGAAATTTAAAGACACAAGTAAAGTCTCTTTCAAGATTTTATTTTATTTTACGTTTTGAAAAGAAAGAGAACAAGATAAAGCAAGATGGAGCAAAAGAGACTGGGTTGTGAACACAGCCAATTTAGAAGCATGTTTTTAACCAAAATGTTAAACTCCCCTTGCTATTTTTAGGCCAGCCCATGGATTTTGAACACAGACTAGAATGCAGTGGGAACTCTCCCATTATTTTGTTAATGAAAAGCTAATTCCTGTTTTCATTACACAATCACTCTCAGAAATGTATACTTAAGCCACACCAAATTATAATTAAAATGTAAAGTAATAATCATGATTAAAATTATAGTTCCATTAAAGCTGAAAAACTAAATATAGAGGGCTACGCTCACAAGATCAAATACAGTACCTGTTTATTAACTATCTCATAAAGTAAAATGACATTAAATTAAGTGGGGCCGTTCCATATGGGAAGGGGGAAGGGTTTAGATTTTCACCGATGTTTAAGCACTGATCAAACTTCAGATTTCATAAGCACATGCTGGGGAGCTACAAAGTCATCTAATGATTTTTCTCCTTAGCCACTCTGTGACTGTTTCCCCTGGACCTCAAATAAAATGAAAGACATAAAGGTAGCTCTCTCTCTAGGTCCTACCTTAGGTCCAGCACAGCCCAAGGCTATCCTCTCACACTTTACTTAAAAAGTAAATAGTTAAAATTTAAATTAAATTTGGATTCAAATAGTTGATTAAACAAAGATTTCCACAAATGTGTGAACTGTTCTAGGCAGCATGCATGGGAAAAAAAGAGATGAATAAATCTCAGTCTATACCCTCAAGGAGCTTACAGCCTATAGAGGACACAGATAGGTAAATGGCTCCCAGGAGGACTGTGGGCATACAGGAGAGGAGCAATTAGCCCTGCTTTACAGGATGGGATTCAAGGAAAGTACTGAGAAGATGAAGCCAGAATACATAATACATTCTATATGGAAAATGGATGTAAGCTCATGGGGCCTGGTTATAAAGAGGTCCTGTATGGCATGACAAACATAGAGAATCACAAAACTGCAGAGCCAGAAGGCACTTAAGGAAATAAAATCTAGTTCAAAACTCTCATGTTTGAGATGAGTTCCAGAGACATCCAGTGAATTCTGTCATCATGGGAAACTGGGGCAGAGTCTGGGCCTGCACCCAGGTTCCCTGGCCCCAAATGCAGCCCAGCAGGCCCATTTCTGCACTCTATCTTATCACATCTCTTATTTGTCCTTCATGATAGGACTTCTGTCGCCTCTGACCTTGACCAGTTCTTTGGAAATGGAATCATGCTCTGTCATTCACCAGCTGTGTGACCTTGGGGGAAATGACTGAAACTCTAGAAGCCTTAGTTTCCCCATTTGAAAAATGGGAACAATGCCACCTGCCTTGCAAGGTAGTGACATGAGGTATAGAAAGTACCTGAATAGTGGCGGGAATGTAATTTGCCATTACTTTTATTTATTAAAGTCACTCTACCAATCATCTGATGTGAATTCTCTCACTGAGTCCTCACAAAAAGGCAATGAGGCATATCGTAATATTCTCTACATCTCATAGACGTGGAAAGCAAGGTTTAATAGACATCTGACAACTAGCATCTTCCATTATTATCATCATTTGGCTGCTGAGAGAATTTTGGGGGGACAAGCACTTTCATATACATGTAGTTAAGCATGTAAACCTTAAGGGTACAACTCGAAGAATAATTACAAAGAGAACACGATTCACACCTGAGTGTTCACCTTCAGACCATGATATAGAACATGACTAGCATCCCAGAAGCCTTTCTTCTGTCCCTACCTCCATCATTCTCACCACCCCCCCAAGGTAACTGACTTATAATCCATAAATTAGTTTTATCTGCTTTTGAACTTTATATACATGGAGTCCCACAATATGTACTCTTTTATGTCTTTTCACACATTATGTCTGGGTGTCATCCATGTCATTAGATATAGTGGTAGGTTTTACTTCTCCACTGCTGTAGAGAATTCCTTTGTGAAATTATGAAACTATCTCATTTTATTTACCACTTCTGTTGATAAACATTTCAGTCGTTTTTGGTTTTTAACTATTATAGATAATGCTGCTCTGAGCATTACGCACATGTCTCCCATGATTTACATACACACACATTTCTGTTGGGAATATTCCTGGGAGTCTATTTTCAGGTCAGAGTATATGTATGTTCTGTGCAGTAGACACTATCAGTATCTCTTTTAAATGGTGGCACCAACTTACACTCCCACCAGCAGCGTATCAAAGTTCCAGTTGCTGCACAACCTCATCAATACTCAGAGATTTTGGGGGGTTTTATTTTGGTGGGTTTTTTATTTATTTTCTCACTGAAGCAGAAGTGATAAAGTAAAAAAGGAGTAAGTTTTTAGTCACGGCAGCAGCTGACTTAAGACTGTAGTCCTACCACTTATTAGCTATGTAATCTCAGGCAGGTGACTTGAATATTCTACCTCAGTTTCCTCTTTGTAAATTGGAATAAAGCCTCACGTGCAGGTTTCTCTTCAGAATGAATGCCTGGAGACATTACAACTATTATTCTCCATCATGCCCTACGTAGGTGTTCCTCTAATTGTTTCCTTTTCTGAATGATCACAAATGGGAAATGAAACAAACAAACAAAAAAGAAGTCTCAAGAGGAGTCAGGGGAATAAGGCAGACTGAGGAAGGTGAGGAGCTTCTAAGATTCTTTATCATCATGTGAGTAACTTAAGTGGCTCTGCTTACCACATCATCAGAACTTCTTGGATTCAGGTCAACTGTGAGATTCTGGAAGGCTGGTCCAGACAGCAAGGAGAAAACAAAGGGTTTCTGAGAAGAATCTTAAATCAAGCTCTTCTCAGCATTGATAGAAGCTGTATCCAAGCAAAGCCTATTCTGCTGCTCTGTCCAGGAAAACACAAGGGAGATGTGCCCAAGGGACGCAAAATGCTAATGGAGATGATGTTGTAGAGCATCATCACAACTCCTGGTGGGGAGGCAGGTTTCTGCTCTGCTCCACCGTTGGGCCTCCTGCATCTGACCAGCGTCTCCATTTGCAGTGTTGTCTCACTGCTTCACTCAGTCAGGTGTCCAGGCAACAAACACAAGGAGCACTGCCAACTTGATAAGGAACTTAAAAACAGACTTTATCCAGTTCAGAAGGTGGGGCTGGCAGAACCACAGGGCTACGCACTGATACCTTTTGATTTAGTGGCAAACAAGCCAGCCCCACAATCTTGAGAACACGTTCCCGGCTCTTCATCTTTCTCAGGTTACCCTTGTTAAGGCTGCCCCACAAACACCTAGAAAATACCCTGCACTGAGGCAGCTTTTGGGGCATTAATGATGGAGTATGAAGAAGAATGTAAATCATACCTAAGCGTGCTGAGATTTTATGGGACCATGACAATTGAAGATCACCTGAGAGCCGGGTTCATCTTTTTCGTTCACTGGATGCCTGCCTCACAGACGTGTGTTGCGAAAGCCAGCCCTCAACCATGTGAACATCCCACAGGTCTCGCTGCTCCAGAGAAGCCTAGGAAGTACCAAGTCTGCAGCAAGGTAATTTCAGTTCCCCAACCAGCTTTCATCTCCTTATATCTTATGTGGATTTCCTAAATTATGCTGACTTCTGGAGTTGAGCCCCATCTGTAGCCCCATCTGAACCCTAATTGGGCCCAAACCTCTGAACAGAATGATCCACGAGATGCAGTGTTCGGTACTGAGCTACTTCAACCAACCAAACCCATAAATTAGGTCAAGTCATTCTTGGCTTATGGGAGGGGAGCTCTCTTTGCCTTGAACACATTCTACAGTTATCATTTTGTGTATTCAGAAAGAACTGATGAAAATACACACATGCACTCTGAGTTTGCTCAATAAAAATGTACTAAAGCTGAGAAACACTTGCAAATGTGTTAATATACATCATGTAATGAGACCCCTCATTGGTCTTAATGGTGCATCCCAGTATACAAGACAGGCTTAAAAAAAGAATCACAAATGTAAAATGTCAGAATGAAATGTGGCACACAAGTGAACCAAGAGGATTTTAAAACATACTTGGAAAATAAGAGAAATTGCCAAGGTCTAACGATATCAAGCTCAAGAAAATGAAACTATAATATTTTAAGGTTACATGATACATCGTAAAGAGAGGACACCTGTAATCTCAACATAGGAAGCAAACCAGAGGTAATCCATATCCTCCAATAAGCATAGAGTCTGGCTCAGCAAGATCAGAACACTTCCTTCTCCAGGCTTTTGATATTCTAACAGCACAATTTTCATTGCAAATAAATATATCAGTTACTCAAGTGTGCCTATGTACTTTCTTGAAACAGTCTGTGTGGGTCACATGGCCAACTTTGCAGCTGACCAGGTTCCAAACCCCTGACTTGCCCTCCTTCTCTCTTCTGAATGGCATAATTAAGAACAGAATTACAGTGAGCATCCAGGATAGAGCACTGAGGAGGTTCAGTTGACGTCAAACTCTAATGGTTGTACAAAGCACTGCATTAAATCTTTTATGTTCCTGTGATATATTTTAAGAAACATTATACAGGCAGAAAATTTCAGGGATAAACTATTAGAGCAGTGCACAATAACGTAGGCACTCAAATCCTGTCATTGTAAATGTCAATGGTTTGAATGACTAATTACTCACACTCAACGCATTAACCTCACCCCTCCCACAAATTTTTTTTTTTCCAGCAAAATATACAACAAAAGCAAGAGGGAAGGCCTCACACATGCAGCTGCTGGATCACCACTCAGGGTCATTAATCTCTGTGAAGGGACGTAAGAAGCAGGGGCTGGGCTCAGCCTCTTTCTCAGGGTGCTACTGAAAAAAAAGCCCTTGATAGCATCTCCATCACCACAGTCCTGGGTCCTTCCTGATATCCCTAATTATCTGTTCAATCCCACCTCTTATTATTGTCCACCCAAGGCATCTGCTACACTATTTCCTGGACTTGTCAGGTCAAATACACATCAAAAAAATAGGTTTATTTACATTCTGGCTAGATCTGGGAATGTTAGATGAACAGAGATAGAGCCCCAGAATGCCAAGCACTTGTGCTGGGCCCTCAGGATACGGAGACAACAAAGACAAGGAGCTGGCCCTCACTGAGTTCATGATGTAGATGCAAGACAGATTATCAGAGAACATTAGGGACCACAGAGCCTAATGCCATAATTTTAATGATGAGGCAACTGAGGAAAAGAAAGGGGAAATGACTTGCTCAGGGTGACACTTCCAGTTAGAACAGGAAGTGGGAACTTAAGCCCAGCTCTACGCAAGAGTACACAAGAGTATAGTGACAGCGTACAGTGTGACAGTGCAGACATGGACATTTAGATGAGGGTTTACTTTTCCTTTTCTGGAAGGAGACAGTGAGGGGTAGCCATATCATAAAAATGTACTTGAACAGACATGCAGAGACATGTCTATCTCCATAACTTACTGAATCTGGCACTTTACAGGTCACAAAAATGGTGACCTGAACTCTGAGCTCCATAGCACAGAGACCATATCTGTTTTGTTTATTATAGCATCTCCTGAATGTAGAACAGGGCCTGACATTTGGTAGGTTTGGATTAAGGCCTATTGAATGAATGAAGGCCCTTGCATGCTCAATAGTTCACTACATCCTTCAAACAACCCTGTAAAGTACAAGCCAAAAAGGTACGAAAGTTATCCCAATTTTACATATAACAAAAGAGGACAGAACACTTAACTGAGTACCTATTATATGCCAGGCATACATTTAGATATTATTTATTTATTATTTATATATAAATATATATTTATTTATATTTATTATTTATATATAAAAATATATATTTATATTCATTATTTATATATTTTTTAAAATATAGATTTTAAGAGGCATTCATTCAAGAGGAGGGGCTGAATCTTCAGCTGAAAAGGACCCCCTTGAGAACCTGTTGAATGTCTTTGCTCATTCTCACCAGAAAAATGCACACACATATTTTACGTACACTAATGATAATTCTTCATCTCCAGATTGAAATCCTCCAGTTGATTCTAAGAGTAGCAATACAATCAAAGAGCCAAAACTTCCCCTCCTCCCCAAATCATTCTTTTCATATAATTTCTTGTTCTCAGAATTCATTAACTCATTAACCAAACAAATACTGGCTGCTGAAAGTTCTACATGTCAGAGCAGAGAGCAAGCATGTCCTGCAGCCAAAAGGCCCTTTAAGTGTATTAGGCAAGACCACTATAAAATTTTGAAAATGTATTTCAAGCCTCCTTTAATATTTCTTTCACCATGAATTTCTCATGGTGAAATGAATTTCTCACAGCTCCCTCTGTCCCTCAGTCTTGACAAGGTTTTCATTTGCTCAAATTTGGGGAGAGTCAGGCTAGAATTAGAGGGCTGGTCCTCCTCCTCACAACTGAGGACAGTCACTGTCCCGGGCACCAGAGAACCACATCGGAGGTCCTCCTGCAGCCCCCTCACCAATCCTGTCAGCCATACTGCGTGGCCTTGCTCTAATATTTTCCACAAAAATGGCAGTCCAATAATATACTGCACAGTCTTGCATTTACACATCTTAACCTACTTTACACTCTCAGGATTTACTTTGTGAGACACATATAAGGTTCCGACTTTATGTTACAGGAACCCGTGCCACTGTAGAACTCACTACTGACATTGTCATCCACAAGCTCAGGGCAGGGCCCTTCTACCCCCATCACGGCCAACCTCAACTTCTGGTTTTCTGGCAGAGGGGTGGCCATGATGCTCGATTCAGGCCAAAGGATCAAGAGAAAATAATCTAAGAAGGTCACGGGAATATGATGCTTCTTTCCTAAACACTCTCCCTTCTACCTCCAGCGCCCTCTAAATGTCAGCATGCCCAGAAATGAGAATGGTGTTAATAGAATGTTCTGATTGCAAACATGTCTCAGGTGTGTGCATCTGAGACACACACACACATACTTTATTCAATATTTTAATGAGTATTTAAAGGTGTTTTCTTTCACCATGTTGGAAGGACTTTTGAAAATTTATGTATAAAGGCTAACCCTTATGTAATAGAACAAGTGCTCCCGAGAGCATGAAGAATAATGTTTACCAAGGGCAGTCACTGAATCGAACCATTAAAGAAATAGATTTAAATTATTCATGAGGACAAAAATAAAAGTCCTAATTCTCTTTGTAGGCATTTCCCACTTAACCCTTATAAAATCCTGACACGCAGTATGTCAGACACTGGTGGTGCAGCCCAGACTAGTGCAACTCGCCCGCCTTTCGAAAGCCTGAAAAACAAATCCCCAAAGTTAGAAAATTACATAGCAGGCTCTGTGTTCCTGAAGACAGATATTATTTTTAGGAATAATTCCTCACTTCTCTTCTTGCTCCTTGAAAGATACTAAAAATGTCCTACAACCCCCCAATTTCA
Source organism: Martes martes (assembly GCF_963455335.1). Taxonomy (NCBI): domain Eukaryota; kingdom Metazoa; phylum Chordata; class Mammalia; order Carnivora; family Mustelidae; genus Martes; species Martes martes. The sequence goes on from NC_137891.1 coordinate 152,065,265, forward strand.
TATTTTTTAAGTTTTGTCCATCAGCTCATAAAATCCATACTCTCCCCTCCTTCTCTTCAAGAGGCTTTAATTCCTCAAATCCCTTCAGATTAATATTTTTTTCTAAATGCAATGCTTTCCTGGTTATGATTCAACTGGGAAGGAGACACATGTTATTAATGGGGCCCAGGAGCAAGGGCTGAGATTGATGACCTGATCACTCTAGGAAAAGGGAACTTGGGAATATACCCGTACCCCCACCCCCAAACCAGATTACAGGTGATGATTCACAAAGGTCCCTGGAGCAGAAGAATCTGGCTGAAGACTGCACTCGTGTCTCTCAAAACCATTTGTACCAAGTTTCCGTAATTCTGCTGGAGAGTAACTAGAAAGCTCTAGAAAAAAAATATTTAATTCTAACTGGGGAAAACATGCTGACAGTTTAATAGTACCTTTGGGTAGATGCACAAATAACCTGAAAGACCTATTTACTCTAGGAAGTTACCCGGTAATAAATTCCCGGCATATCCTTAAAACAAGTGTGTTCCATTCAACACAAGTTTACTGAATGCTATTACAGACCAAGGCATTGTTCTAGGAATCCAGGAAAAAAAAATAATTTTGTCCCTGCCCTTAGAGGGTTCAAGTTAGGAGGATGGGAGAGGAGGGCAGAGAAACAAGTAATTAACTAAAATCAATTGCATATACCCCTTTCATTAAGCAGTTGCCTTCAGAGTTTCTCTAATGACTCCCCCGCCTTACCAAAGAGCACATACATGAAATACATGCAGACTTGTCCTGGTATTGGATGGACACGTCCTGCTTCAGATCTAAATGCATACATCCTAGACCAATGACTTTGTAACAGTGAGGTAAGCTTGAGGCATTACTTCTTTGAAACAGCATCTTCTTCACAGGAGAGGAATACCAGGCATGCCAAAAGTATTCTCAGTGGGGGTAGTCAGGATTTTTAAAAAATCAGCAGCCGCTGGAGAGAACAAGAGGCATCAATACTTAAAATAGCAAGGCCAGCATGGATATGAAAAGCATAATCAAAATTTAATTTCTCTTAGGCATTCTTCTCAAATTCACAGAAATCTGAGTTCTTAATATTCCTCCCCAGATACATCACACACATTTCCCCTCTTCAATAAATACTGGCCTCCTTTATATCTTTAGGGCTTCTGTTTGGGCCTAAAATGATTTCCGGTATGCCCAGTCCTAGTCAAACCCCTGGGTATTTTGGTTTTAACAGACTTTTCCAGCAAACTCTCCAGAGCTGAGGGATGGCATGACCATTCAGTTCATTATAAAGACAAGGAGACCTTTCTCTCATGACTTCCCGAGCCCTAAATTTAGTCCTCTTTTCCAAAATGGCCAATAAAGATGCTTTCAAACTTTGATAAGCTTTCTTTTTTAAAGACATATCTGAAAAGTGCAAATGTATTCATTTCAATATAAATGCAATTTCGTGGCCAAGCTCTTAGGCTTCCTGCAAAAACATTAGACCTAATTAGAAATTCAATTGGAAAACAATTCCTTTCCTATCCAACTGTCCAAGCTTCCAAACTCTGCATGTTTATTGTGGACAAAATAACCAAAATGTCTCATGATAAACTATGAGCACCTGCTGCAGCGGGAATCAGTTGTGACGGTAGATGGGTTACCCGCATATTCCATACAAAGAACGTTAATGAGTCATTTGTAAAACTGTCCCCAGACTGACTAAGTTGAGCTTATCTTCTGATGCATAACGAATTGCCAATGGTACAATTCATGTAAACATAAATATTGTATTTTTATTTATAAAATGCCTGGTTCCCGGACGCAGAGTGTGGGCAAACTCACCTAGATCCAGCTGTACAAAGCAATTTGTTAATCCTTATCTATATCATGATACAGATATCATGGGTCACATCTCTGAATTTGTCTTATGCACATTCAGATTAAATTCTTTAGAAATGTAAATAAAGTATTTTTTATTGTGAAAGTTTATATTTGTTTTCTTAACAAAGCTGGGTGGAGATGGGGAGGATAGTAAAACGGAGTAGAGGGAGTTAGTATCTAGAAAAATCTGCACAAGGCAACGTTCTCTTTGTTAAGAATTGTATAATGCCAATGGCTCTTCCAATTGTGCAATTTAAAGGAGAGAGATTATTTAGGGTCATTTTGAAGCTAAAGATACTGAGTGAAATAAAACGGTTCTGAGTAATTCAATGTTATGTATAAATGGCCACGATAAATTAGACCCATGGATAATTCACACAACCTCATGTTATATCCATATGTTCATTACTGAAAAAATCCTGAACATCATTATGACAGGGCAGTTTTAAATTTGAAAATTACTTTATCACACTTGAATTTTATTTTTAATTTCTTCCTTCTCTGAGTTACTTTCTTCTTTCTTCCTTTTCTTTTGTTTCCTTTCTTCTTCTTTTTCTGAATAAGAAGGATGCATTCGAAAAAAGGACTTTTTGATCTAATAGGGGAATGTTATCCCTCATCTAACTCAAGGAGGTGTTTGGGACTACCATTCATCCTCCACACCCCCTGGGAAGGCAGATGGGTATGCGTAAAATTGGACTCCATCATATCAGCTTCGGTGAGAATGCAGGCCTGGGCTGGGAGAAGTGTATCTTTTTTTTTTGTTTTGTTTTTTTTAAGATTTATTTATTTGACAGACAGAGATCACAAGTAGGCAGAGAGAGATAGAGAGAGGAAGAAGCAGGCTCCCTGGTAAGCGGAGAGCCTGATGCGGGGCTCGATCCCAGGACCCTGGGATCATGACCTGAGCTGAAGGCAGAGGCCTTAACCCACTAAGCCACCCAGGCACCCTGAGAAGTGTATCTTTGAATTATTTGCAGACACCTTGTTTACAGAAAACATAGAAATCCAAGGTTCGCAACTGGCAAGCTTTAAGGTGCAGTAAAATTGTCTCTCTTATCATCATCGGTGGAAATGTAATTGGACACAATCTTTCTGAACCTTATGTTCAGATTCTTGGACCCAAGAATCCATTCTGAAGCTCAGAAAAGAATCCGAAATTCTGAAGACCGAAATTATGCACAATAAGATACATTATAAAAAGTGTATCTAAAAGAGTGAAAAAGCAGAAGCAACCGAAGGGCCCAACAAGGGGGAGTGACTAAGTAAGTTATTATATAGTTTTATGATCCAGTATTTTCAGCTGTTAAAATGATGTGTATAATGGGTTCGATAGCTTGAGAAAATGCATATGATAAATGTAGAATAAAGTGAAATAAAAAACTGATTATCTTGATTATATAAACATGCACAGTATAGGAGGGAAAAATAAAAATGCTAACAATAAAGTGTGGGATTATACTTGTCTCTATCTTTATCTTCCAAGTTTTTTGTTTTATGTTGAAAATAATAGCACTTTTATAATCTGAAAGGAAGTTATTTTTAAAAGTGAAAGAAAATGTCAAATCCTTCAAACCAGTTTGGAGTCACAGTATTAAAAATTATTCCATCTCCTTCCCAGAGCTGTCCTGATGAATCTCTCCTTGGCCACCCTCTTTTCCTACATTAGAGGACACATAGGAGCCCAGACGAATAAAAATCACATTTCTTGAAACGGACTGTGATTTGGGCTCTCCTTCACCTAAATCACTGTGTATTAGCAAGGTTACAATCTAAGTCTGCCTTATCGCCTGGCAGCAACCTTCAGGAGGACAGCAAGGAGAGAAGATGATTTATAAGAAAACCGTTCCCTGGATCAGGGAGTGAAAAGTACTGATCCGTTCTAAAAGCTCCTGCTGACAAACTCTGATATTATGAACACTCTGCACTTGGACAAAAGCTCCCACTTTTCTTAATTACATGGTTTGAGCAGGAGCCTGCTTTTAGGATCTGCCCAATCACACAACAGCCATTTATTTTCCCAACTGCAGCTGCCAAAATTTCCCTGATCTCTGTTCTGTGCTCCATCTTCAAGGACATCTTATGAATGTATGACACTGGCAAGCAGCATTCCACACCATGCTTCTTAAGCATTTCCATCTCTCTTTCCTACCTACGGAGATCTTCTTAATACATATTTATTAAAAATCTCACGAACAAGAAGCAACGTGGAGAGGTAAAAAAAAAATCACAAATAGCACATATCAGATTATTTGTCTACTTTAAGACAAACACTTTGTTATGACAATGAACCACTAACATTCTTTGTCCTCTGTATGACGAGTTTGCTTTAGTTTTATGGACTCTGCATCTTGTAATTCATTGGGTCTCCTTTTTGCAATATTGCTAGAAAAACAAGTGGTAAATTTGTAGCCCTCTGTGTTTAAAGAAAGAGCATAGAATCTCACTGAAAACTTTTAATTCTTTTTAGACACAAACTTTACTTCTGAATTCATGTTATTTTTTTCTCTTAATTTTCCTTTACCTCAATTTCTTCATTGTTCTATATTTTAAAAAAGAAAAATTGATGTATTTCTATGGATTTTTGTGATTTGCCTTATAACAACAGAGAATTTTGGATTAGAACAAAGAATAAATAAGTTAATAGTTATGTCTTCACAAATAATCTTTTGCCTTTCAAGATATGCTTTTAAAATCTCACTAATTCATACTAATTGGGCATGAGTAAAATTGGCATTTTAAAAATTCAGAAATGGTAAGACTTTTTAAAACACATGGTAAGATTTCAAAATTATACTAAAATTATACTAAAATTCAAACTGCATGATACATAATTCTCAGATAAGAACCTTTTAGGACTAATTTAATAAACCCCTAAGAATAATTGGAATAGATACATGTATACACTCAGGTACTGAAAAGAGTGTGTTGTGTTGTGGCGGTGTGGTGAGCTCTGTGTGTTGTGTAAGACTGATGAATCACAGACCTGCACTCCTGAAACAAATAATACATTATATGTTAATAATAACAATAATAATAAAAAGAGTTTACTTCTTTGTGTCAGGTAACCATGTCCTTTAAAATCACAGATACAAAGTAAATTTGTTTAGTAATCTCCTCCTAATCTTGATACAGTCTTTCTATCCCAGAAATTTGTTTTTTAAAAAGTGAAAGGCTGACAAATATTCAGAATCAGCTGTTGTGAAATTAGGGCAAACAATTTTTTTTTTTTTTTTTTTAGTTACAGGCATATTTTAAAGCAAGTCACAATTTAATAATGACAATACTGTCCTCCATTAGAATAGCTCCTCCCCTCAACTGAAGTTCGTTCTTAAAAGAAGAGTAAAGGCAGTACAAAGGAACAAAAGTCAAGCTGTGAATTGTGTAAGACTGATGAATCACAGACCTGTACGCCTGAAACAAATAATACATTATATGTTTAAAAAAAAAAAAAGTTAACCTAACTTCCTTAACATTAATGAGTTCTTTCAATGGGCCAGAAGCCATTATGATAAATGCCTGAGATACAGGAGAAAAAAGGGGTTCCTGCCTGCAAGGAAGTAAATAAATCAGTAAATAAGTAATTACTCTATAATGTCATAAATGTGGTAATGGAGTATATACAAAGTGCCCAGCAAAGTCCCTGCCAGGAACATGGCAAAGGCCCAACAAATGGAGATCCTGTGATAACACTGATTAAAAAATGCTTAGGGTTACATGGAAAAAGGTTTAGGGAAGCAATTACAATTAACTCCTTCCAATACTACCCTAGTTAGCACATAATAAATGGTGATAGCTGTCATCAGGTACATTACTTCACTTAATTCTCCCACAACTTTGCAAAGTAGGTAACTGTCATTCCCCCCACTTAGAGTTGGGGAAACCAAAGCTTGAAGAACTGAAATCACTCTGTACAGAATGAAGAAGTGAGGCCTGGGGCAGGCAGTACCCATTCTCACTCAGCCAGAACCAAAACCCAAACTCAAGTGTGAAACCAAACCCTGTGCCCTTTCTGAAACCTCCAAGTCAGAGGAAAGAGTTCCTATCACCGTAAAATGTAACCCAATAGTCTTGGAGAAAGGAAACGATCTAATCTGATTAATACCATTCTGGACTATGTATCTGCTGTTAGTCACTAAAACTGCCAAATAAATGACTGTTTATAGGAAAGATCTTAATTCAAAATTCTACATGGTGCAATCGCAAGAGCATGAAGTTTAGAGTTTGGGTTTGAAAAGTGGCTCTAGCCTTGACCTGGGTTTAGACACTTAAAACTCTCGGAGGTGTAATTTAATTTACTCATCTGAAAAATACACACAATTCTGTCTGCCTTGCAGGGTTGTTGTGAAGACGAAAAATAACCAATTTAAGGCACCTGGCTCAGAGCTGGGCACACAGTAAGGACTCAATACCTGTTCATTCCCCTTATCAAAAATGTAACATTCTGAAAATATATTCCCATTAAAATGAGGAGGCAAAGTCAACTAAGTGCTGGTAACATTTATCCTTGGAATTTAATTTCTGAAATGGAAAAGAACACTTAAAAATGTTACTACTCACCTCCTACCTATGTCAATAGCTATTTCCTTCATCTTCAAAATGTTTCACAAACATTAACTAGTAAGTTCTCAGAATAATACCAGCCAGAAAAATACAGAGCAAAGGGGAAGAGATTAAGTGAACTTTAAAAAGTGAATAATGAAAGCACCATTTTTAACACTTACAAACATAATTTCTGGTACACTTTGCCTTTTTAAAAAACCCTCTACTGTGAATGGCCTAAAGTTAGATACTTCACATATAATAAGTGCAGTCTTTCAGGTTTCTGATTTCCCAAATGGGTAACCCTCTTGTTTTCATGGGAAATTTTGGGAAATTGCCCTAGATTGCTCTGGGTACAGATAGCAGAGGGCATTTCTGGCTTTCCACATGGAACTGCTCAGGGTGGGCAGGTCCATGTCCCTGGTCCACCTTCCACTTGGACTGCTCCTTCCTTCCTGTGGACCCCAAGGAGCAGCTACATTGACATCAAATGCACTTCAAGAGGATCTTCTGGGGCATGGTTGGGAAGGTGTTGTGGGAAGTGCAGAGAAAACACAGAAAGTGTGACCCTCCCACAGAAGCGAGATGAACTCTTTACAAAGCCACCAGAAAGAATCCTTTCAGTCACATGCTAGACTCAGGAGATTTTGTGAGCACACTCACACCCAACACCCCATTCCATCTTCAGGAAGACCCTGGGGGATAAGTGGGATTTGCCCCCTACCCTGTCATTTGCATTTTATAGGTGAGCAGACCCAGGGTCAAGGAGCAAACAGAAAGTAGAATGACTAGACCTGGGCGCAGAGCAAGGATGTGAACCAAGGTCTTACTGTTACTGACTCCATCTTCCTCCTTTACCCACCACAACCTCCTGGAAAGCACATTGCTGGCAATATCCTTCTGCAGAAAGCAATGGCCAACTAGTACAAGCTGTGGTCTCTCCTGTGCCACACTCTGCTTGTTGGCCTGGAAAGCTCTCCCCTCCCACCATCAGGCTAACAAGCCCTTCCCCAGCTCCCCATCTCTCCCCAGCTCCCATGTATATGCTTCCCTCACAGATATTTACCACACAGCCCCGACACTCTCCATCTTCCTGTCTCTGTCACTGGACTGTGAGCATCTTGAGGACAGGGACTGTGTTTGATTCATCCATAATCCCAGGGACCAGTGCAGAGCTCTAGGCTTTGTTGGTAGAATAAATGAATAAATGGATGGCTCTCCAGGTGCTCACCTGCTCTCCATAGTTAAATCTGCTCTCCTTGCTCTATTCCCCACCACTCTGCTCTCAGCACAAACCTCTCTCATATCTCTCTCACCTCTTCAAAATCAATTTAAAAGTAGGAGCACTTTTATCTTTTAAAGCTATATTGCCCTTATCACTCTTGTCTTCAACTTCTTTCAAACTGTCCCTAAAGACTGTATTTTTAAGGTCAATTTCATAGCCTCTGTTTCTTTACCCCCACATTCCTTCCAACACAGATTGCCACTGCTTCAGGCCTAAACTCCTATTTCATTTTCACTTTGGGTCTGAATCTGCCTAAAGTCTCCAGGTTAAGAGTCCCACAGAACATTTCCACCTTTGAGAGTTCCTACAAGTCACACAAGCCAAAGTCAAAGTCAATGGGGACTCAATATGTTGTAACAACTATCAGAGTGAGAAATGCCTTACATGTTATTTTTTTAAACAAATGAGTGAATAAACTATCACGCAATGACTTCTACTTCCATTCATTCCAAATCCATTTAAGCATGTATCCAATATCAATTGTGGAGTGTAATTATTAGGAACACAGGCACCAGAGCTTAAATGTCTAGGTTTGAATCCCAGTTCCACTGTGTGACTTTGGGCATATTACTTAACAATTCCGCATCTAAGTTTTCTCAGTGTTGATAGTGCTCATAGGTATGTGGTAAAGATAAAATGTATTATTATGGTTCAAGTAACTGGTTCCATGGCATTTGATCCTTGCCCTGTAGGAATGTAGTTCTGGAAGCGAGGGGCAGCAGTGGTTAGTAGACAGATCTATGAACAGAGATCCAAACTTCAACAAGGCAAGTGCCATATTCTGAATGCCTTCTGTGATGCATATGTCTCTTCCATGTCTTTATGCGTGTGCTTCCTCTCCTCCCCCTACTAAAATGCTGCTCCCACCACTGTCTAAATAACCAGGCTATTTTGCAAAGTGCAGTGCCTGCTTCCTTGACCCACATGGCATAGGCACCTCCCCTCTCTCCTTCGTCATGGTACTCACCGCTTCCTATTCAGTCACAGTTTACCTGCCTGTCTCCCCACTGACTGGGAGCTCTTTGAGAAAAGGGCCTGAATTTTCGTTGACTTCTTGCTCCAGGCATGTAGCATTACAGGAAGAATGTGACCAAAGGCTGCTAACTGAATCAGTGCTCAGAGGCAAGTGCAGGGTGCTAGGAGAGTTTAGAGGGAGAAAACTGGGGAACACTGCAAGACACTTCCTTTTTCCCCTTCCCACCAGGCTCTGCAGTGTGTTGAAAAAACCATAAGAGAAATGTGTGGTTCTCTATTTTTAAATCCTTTTCTTAAGCCTTTTCTTCACTCTACCTGCACTGTTTATTTTAGATGAGTGCAGGTATCAAGATCAAAACAAATGTGAACTAGTGGCCAAGGGTGGGGCAAATAAATTTTGGGAGAATCACAATCCGAACATACCACTAAACAAAAGAGGAAGAAAATATTTAGGGCTTCATCCAATGCTGTGTACAAAAGATGTACTGCCAAATGTTCAGTTTTTCTTCTACTCTCAAAAGTGTTTGATGGAGAGTTTTGCTTTCTTTCTTTCTTTCTTTCTTTCTTTCTTTCTTTCTTTCTTTCTTTTTTTTTTAAAGTAATTTAAGTCCACACATTGCAAGTGAAAACAAAAGAGCTTTGGCACAAGAATAAACTATGTCTCTCTTTTAATCTTGAGATTTCAATCTAATTTTATGCAATACTATAAAATAGTATAAAAGAGAGAGGAGATAAAAAATACATAAAATACACATATTTATATTTTAAAACTAATGCTTTCTAGTTGCTCACACTGGAGCATCAGGTAAGCTTATTTGCAATTCCAGTTAATACAGGAGTCTTGACCTGAATATTTTTGACCTATGAAGATACAAATTCAAAAGTAAGCACTTTAACTTAATACTAGAAAGTAGCAGACTCAAGAACTGAACTCAGGATCTCACACACCAGAGCTCTTTTACCCAGCTCTTTTATCTTCCTCTGGCATCCAAGATCCTTTCTGGGATGATATAGCCTCAGTTTTGAAGTTATCTGTTCTCCTTTTTGAAGGTTATGAAATGGGAAGTAGCTTGCATATTTTATTCTAAATCTTCTCTCCCTATGAACCCTGCAAAAAATGGCCAATATCTAAAATTTACACCCTGGAGAGACTGAACTATTTTCTAAAATATTCCTTTATTAAATGCTTACTATGTGCCAGGCTCTGAACCGGACTCTTTACATACGCTAACCATCCTTTAAACAAAGCTTTGTAGTAGGTATTATTTTTTTTTAAAGATTTATTTATTTATTTATTTGTCAGAGAGAGAGAGAGAGAGGAGCGAGAGTGAGCACAAGCAGACAGAGTGGCAGGCAGAGGGAGAAGCAGGCTCCCCGCCGAGCAAGGAGCCCGATGTGGGACTCGATCCCAGGACGCCGGGATCACGACCCGAGCCGAAGGCAGCTGCTCAACCAACTGAGCCACCCAGGCATCCCTGTAGTAGGTATTATTAACTCCATTTTACAGACGATAAAACTGAGGCTAGAACAAGTTAGTGACTTTACCAAGACCCCACCACAAGTAAGTGGGAGGGGAAAAAATCCTCTTTCTCTGACTCCAAAGCCCGTGCTCTTAACCAGTAGGATACTTTTAATGGAGATGAAGAATCCTATGATAATGCTAATGACCACTGCACTTCTGAATGGCTGGCCTAACCTTCCTTCTGACCTTCTTGGAACAGCCTCAACTCTAGGGAAATAGAGTGGAGCCTCTCCCTCATAGACTGGAGACCCCTGGCCGATTTAGGAGTTCTTTTTGTTTTGTTTTCCCCAACAAATCTCTTAATTTCCTGCTACTCCTGGGATGACCACCCCACACTGAGTGCAGGTAGGGCAAGCGTTTTACCCCAAGAGCCAGCAGCTGGACATAAAAAGCCCAGCCTTTCAAAACAAAGCAATGACTGCTCCAGCTTATCAAGTAGAAGCAAGACGCTGGCTGAACTGCTGTAGCCTCATTACGTGTTCACAAATTCTCATTAGTATCACTCTCCCACCCATTATCTCATTGTATTTTTTAAATAGCATTTCATCACATGAAATTATAAAATATCACATAATAGATACACTAATTCTAATTATTTACTTACTCTATTGTCTGTCTTCCCCCTCTAAAGTGAAAACTCCACGAGGGCAGGGACTTGTCTTAGTTACCACTGTATCTCCCAGTACCCAGAATAGTGCCTGGTTACAGGAAGCACTCAACAACTATTTGAAGAGTGGGACACAAATTAATATTATATGATAATAATAATGATGATGATCACTAGCACTTTATATGCCAAGCACTGTTTCAAGTTCTTAATACACATTGGTCCATCAAATCCTTACAACCCTAGAGTACAGATGAAGAAACTGAGGCATAGGGAGAGTAAGGGATCTGCTCAAGGTCATAATTGGTAAAGACAGGATTTGAACCTTGGCGATCTTGATTTAAAGTCTCTATCAATAACCACTAGGCTAAATGTCTCTCATTAGTCTCTTCCTTTAAGAAGTGAGTAATACAAAATGGGAGACAGAAAATGGATTCTGGAATCAAACAGACTAAGCTTGGAATTCCAAGTCTGACACTCCCTAGCCCTGTGACCTTTGTGCAAGTTATGTAAACCATGTGGTGCTCCTCCAAAACAGGAACACGAATACCTGTTCCTAGAGTTGTGAGGTTCAATGAGATAACCTAAGTCTCTTCTTTCCGTAAAGCCTGAAAAGAGTCCCTATTATTGTGATGTATCATTGTTAACTGTACGGTAGAGACCAAGTAACAAAAGGGGTCTGAAAGAAAGAATTACTGAGGCAGTATAGATGAGTCATGGTAGTCTGGAAAAGCTTCGTGTAACTAGACATACTCAAGATCTTCAACCCAAATTTACAGAACTGTGGTTGGTGAGCAACGGTAGTGTCAAAACCAGCCTTCATGACAGAGGGCTTTGGGTCCAACATCCCTCTCACAGGCTAGAGGTAACAGAGAACCTGAAGGCAACCCCTTTATGAATAATCTAACCAACATCCAAATCTATCATTCAGTTAACAGTTCATTACTGAGCACCTGCTAGGGACCAGGCACAGAAAGAATCCCGGGTCTGACTGCTGACATGGTGGTGAGACGGACAAATCAACAAGTGACAATACAGTGGGGAAGACCAATGGCAAAAGGACACTGGCTGTGCTCATGGATGAGGCCCTAACCCAGCATGAGCCAGCAGCACTTTCCTAGTTGGGAAGTCACCTCCTATTTGTCTCCTGAAGCCAGGTGAAGAAGAGCAGAAGGATGTTTGAGACCAAGGGATCTGTTTGAGCATAGGTACAGACGGAACAGCATGGGGAAGTTCACAGCAGAGAATGAATGGAAGGTGGAGAGCTGCAGGGTGGGGAGCAGGAAAGAAGGGCAGGGGCTGGGCCACAGAGGGTCTCCTGGGCACTGTGAAGGCAGCTTGACTTGATCCTGAGCCACAAGTATGGCCATTTAATGGCCATCTCTGAGATCACATCTCAACTGTGTGCCTGTAGCAAATACACTGGTTCCCACGAAATACAAACAAAACAGCACTGAGAAAAAGAAAGAATATATTAATTTTTTAGGCTCACCACCAAATTTTCTTTGGGGCCTTCCTTTCTTCCTGAATAGGTCACAGGCATTTTTAGCACTAGTGTAGTTTATCACCAACTCATGATACTGTTCCTCTTTTGCACTCTAAAGTGATTTTAAACTCAACCCTGTTCAGCAAATGTTACTCTCCCTTTTCCAGCACAGCACCTTGAACAACTTGGTAAATATTTGCTGAACTGGGCTGGATTCATTGAGTGAGAACTCTACAAGGTAATGCTGCACCAATGGGTAAGCAGGGGCCATAGGGTAGTAGAAGTTAAGAAGATGATTATCATGGCACACTTATCCTCAATAAACTTGAACTTCCAATGATGTAAATGAGACATGCATGACAATAATATACACATCCCAAAGCAGACTGCAAGGGTTGCATTCTTTCAGTAGTGGGCTACTCTGAATCCCACACTCACAGCAGTTTCACCAGACACTCAGCTCCCTGTGGGCAGGGGGCTATGTTTTCTTTATACTAAATCCTCAGAGACCACTAAATAGTAAGTACTTAGCAAGGCTTTATCAAACGAATCTATTTAATCTTCACAACAACGCCAAGATGTATAAATCATTTTACATCCGTGGAAATGGAGGCTCACAGAGGTAATGTGACTTGCTTGAGATTATGAGGTTAGTATAGTAAAAATAGCTATAACAACAATAATAACTACTATTTTTCATTCTAAGGAAGCCTGCTGTCTATTTATCATTCTTTAAATGTTTCTGCCACAGGATTCTCTTTTCATACTAAGATGGCAAATGTTCTCTCTGCCTGAATGAAACTTGGAGTTCGTAACTTGAGTTCTTGAGCTCTGATTGGCTTTTTGCTGTTGCCAGTTTTAGGAGTTCCAAGGGGCGCTACAGGGTTTTAGGGCAGATGGATTTGCCACCTTCCAGGTAAGGATATTCTTCAGCACAAAGGTTCCTCAATACTCCCACTCCCTTCCAAATTTCCAGGTGAGAATTAATCTAATTTCAATTCAATAAATCTTTATTGAATACCTAAGCCATGTGACAGGTACTTTTCTCACTACTTCCAAAATTAAACACTTAGTATGAAAGTCTTCGTGCCTGTCCTCCTGCGATTAAATCACATCTCACCCACTTTCATACACAGTAAACCCTCGAGGGCAGAGACCAACTGATCCACCAAGCTCTAAAACATTTTCATGGAACTGAATAAATCTTTGACATTTGTGTAGAATTAGACACACTTGGGTTGAAATAAAATCTGGCCCAACTGCTGGCTGTGTAACCTTAACTTACCTTTCAAAATCTCAGTTCATCCATAAAACAGGAAAATTAACATTTACCTTTTAAGGTTGTTTTAAGGGTTAAAAGGAATGGTATGTAAGGCACAGTGCCTGACTCATAGTAAGGGCTCAAGAAATGAAAGCTAATCTGATTATTTTAGTCCCACCTCCAGATCACCTCCACTACTTAGTACTATCATTATTATTATTACTTTGAAGGTTCAGCTAGGTAGCATGACCAAGGTGTAAGATTTGCTAGTTAATGAATACTTGATTAATAGAGAGTCCCAACATATGCCATGTAAATATCTTAACTTTCCAAGATTTAAGATACATTTTCCACATTAAATCTAAAATAATCAGATGCTATCCTTTCTTTAATAATTTGGAAGTTACTAGAGATCTCGCATTGCATAGCTCTGAAGAAAAAAAAAAGGCGGCTTTTTTTTTTCCTTTGGGATAATGCAGAGCTCACTATCATCTAGAACAGTGTTTTTCGAAATTTACTGACAAGGATCCAACAAAGCAAAAAAAGTAAGAAATATATTGAACACACAGCAACTTCACATCACAACTCAAAACATAGGTAACTGAACCAAAAGTTTCATGAAATAATACTTATACTTACTAAGCACTAGCCACTGATCTTTTGTATTTCACTTTTTTTTAGTTTATGTAAAAATTTATTTGACAAAATGTAGAAAAAGTGATACTATACATATGATACAGTTATAAGAATCTAAATGAAAAGTGTGGGTTTATGGGGTGCCTGGGTGGCTCAGTGGGTTAAAGCCTCTGCTTTCGGCTCAGGTCATGATCCCAGGGTCCTGGGATCGAGCCCCACATCGGGCTCTCTGCTCAGCAGGGAGCCTGCTTCTCCCTCTCTCTGTCTCTGCCTGCCTCTCTGCCTACTTGTGATCTCTCTCTCTCTGTCAAATAAATAAATAAAAATATTTAAAAAAAAAAAAAAAGAAAAGTGTGGGTTTTATTCAATTGCACAATTTGCTAGTGTACCTTCTGAGTAGTGTGATGCTTAATAAATAGGAGTGAGGGGCAGAGGATTAGGATAAGCTAGAAGCAGGGTGATTTTTTCAGAATTTTAATCTTAAGTTGGCCCCCCCCCCATACTGCTGGGAAATGTGGAGTGCTTCATCTCTGAGATGTTAGCCAAGAAAGCAGAAATATAACAAAGTCAAAGTGTCTATCTCACTTATTGTTTTAATTTTTTTTAATTCTGGTCAAGACCCAGTAAAATAATTATCGGCAAAACTAGAACCTAGTTATTTACCAATATTGTTATTCTGTCTATTGGGGTGTGTCAAGGATACAGTTTAACTGATCCTCCCATCAAGATATGAAGTTGTATTAATTCTATTTTACATTAAGAACCTGAAACTCAGCCAGGTTACGTGACTTGGATGAATAAACTAAACGACAGACCCAAAACTCGCAAGTCTTCTAACTCTATAGTTCACACTCTTTAAAAAAAAAAATCATAACTCAATTCAATAAACATTTATTGAGTATTTACTGTGTGCCTAACATTGAAATAAGAGAGCATTTGACAAGAAATCTGCCCTTCTGGGCTCACAGACTACCAGGGAAGACAAGTATGCCATGGTACACGGAAGTCTGAAGTGGGTACTTTTCTATTCTGGAGGAAGTAAGCTGATTCCCTGACTGCCACCATCCTTTCTCTGGCCACACACTTTCCCACAACTTGAGCACTGGTACCTGCTAGTGAGAGAACACAGTGTGGTCCTCTAATGGCACACTTCTTTACAATCTGGAATAAAGTTGATATTCTTCCTCCTAGTGCTTTTTGGCACTGTAACCCAAAAAGCAATCCTCGATGGGTGTGAGCAGCAGCAGCAGCATCATCATCATCATCATCATCGTCATCATCATCATATCACACTCTCATCAGAAGAGTGCTTTAATGTCAATTCTCTTTAAATAACCAACATCCAATTCAGTGACTTCAACTTCTGAGAAATCATGACCCAATAAAGGCAAGTCCTGACCCTGCAAAACAATCAAGAAACCATAATCCTCTGATCTAAGAAATCCCATAGCTACTAATTCAAATAAAGTTAAAACCAAGTCAAAACACCTTAATCTTCCTAAAGGATAGCTTTTACCTATCTCTCTAGCTTTATCTTTACACATCGTATGCTGCATTTCCACCAGACTACTTATCATTGCTTAAGCAAGTGCCTAACTCTGCCTTTACTCATACTCTTCCTTCCACACGGAATGCCCCTTTTTCCTAATTTCTCTGCCTATCCATCTTTCCTGGCTCCACCCAAATGACATTTCCTCTATGAAGGCTGTCTCCTTCCCCCAACAGCAACAAATGTCTTCTCTTCTGTCTACTGTACCTCTTCTGCCGAGACACTTTTCACATTCTGCCTGTCACTGTCCTTACCCACTATATCAGAATATGTTTTAAATACTGTGACATTCCAGGAGGCACCTAGAATGTGGTTTATAGGGACAGACATGCAATTGTATTTGCTGATTCCGCACCAAAAATTTTGATCTAGAAAAGGAATTGTTTTTTGTTTTGTTTTGTTTTTGTGTTTGTTTTTGTTCCCCCCCTCTAGAGAAGTAAGCTTTAGCTAAGCTGGATGTATTCCTAAACACTGTGGAGCTAAGACTTCTGATATTGTTAAACATGTATCCTAAGGCAGGCAGCTAAGTTTTATTTTCTATAAAAAGGGGTTAACAACACCTGCCCTAACTGCATTAAGGAGATCAACCTGACACCAAAGGGCAAAAATTATACAATGTTAAATGAATATGAGAAATGATCTCCCTAGTCACAGATCCATTACAGCATAACTGTGCTGGGAATAGCTGAGGTTCTAGAAACACATTTCTCCTCTGTTCTCGGAAAAGTGACGTGACAATAGTTCAGGAAGAGTAGTGTTATGATTACAGCAACTGCAAGCCCATGTCTCCAAAATTCACCAACTAGAGACTACCTTAAGAGTTTTTACTAAAGCTCTTCCAAGATAAAAGTCTTTTCTTCTTGCTGATAACTTTAAGCCAGAGGTGTAAAGCAAGAAGGAATTGAGACTCAAGTACTGGCTTAAATAGGAATCAATTTTTTAATAACATGAACATGTATCTACCAAAGAGGTTCTAAGAATGTCCACCTGCCCCTCCCCTGCCCAGGTACCTGCTCAAATCACTCACCCAATCATTTCTTTTTGGTCTTTCATTAATAGGGTGAGATTTTTCTAGGATAAACTATGCAAAAACCTCTACCGCTCTCCACATTCAAACCCCTTTCTTCCACTGGTGTATTTCTGCCTATACAAAACACGCTGTAAAAATCAACCAAATTCTTCCAGAAAGCTTGCGTACCACATACAAGGCTTAGAATCCTTAGAATAACCTTGGTGAAGGCTTGAAATAGATACACGTGGAAAGAGAAAAATTCTATTGTCTGCTTCACAGCAAAGGGGTTTTTTGTTTGTTTGTTTGCTTGCTTGTTTGTTTTTACACAAAAGCATAGGGTCTGCAAAACGGTGCTTGGGGGATCCCATCAATTTATAATCTGTCCCCTGATTTTAAGGATTAAATTGAAGGAAAGAAAATGACTCCCTTTCACATCCTTCCCCTGATTATAAAGTGGAATCCCAAATCCATGACATTAAAATACTGTTTGAACCAAGGAGGTTATGTTTTCAGTTTCAATCTCGAATCCTTTCAAGTACTACTTGTATTTTTTTTTTTTTTTCCTCACTGGTGACAGCAACAGGTCCCGATTTAGAACAGCTTGTGAATTTTATTTAACATGCCTGTTTATTTCCCCTTTCAGAGCCTTGGGAAAAAGGCACAAAATTAGGCTCAGCCTAACGCTGGTCCTGACACCCCCCTTTACCCCTTCCAATTGCGTGTGATCAACAGCTACATCAGGCCTTCACGGTGACTCTCGTCCTGTCTCTTTCTTTCCTGCAAATGGGAGGGTCATAAATTGAGGGCCAGCATTCTGCTCACATCTCCCACACCTCTTCAGTCAATGCGATCGCTTCTAGAGCTGTTTGCACTGCCAAAGCCATCCATCATCCTGCCTCACCAAGCAGGAGAAAGAAAACTGATGGCAAGTTAGAAAAATCTCATTAAGCCACTTTTTGCCTCAACCTCTTCACCATTCCTTGAAAAATAGAACTTCAAAATTTAGTCTGTTGGGGAAATAAGAGGGATAGAAGAAAAAAGCTGATGTGGTGAAGAGGAAAAAAAATAGCTCCAAAGAGGTTGGTTTCTGGGCCAAAGTCAAATAACTCACAGGTTATAATAATATATTTTAGACAGCAAAGATGAGACCGTATTCATTAGCTTAACCTGATTTTTTTTCTGCTTGACTTCTGAAATTCCTAACAGACTCTTTCATGAAATTAAAAAAAGAAAAAACAGCACCGATTAAAATTAATTTTATGTTCACCTTTTTTCTCATTTAACAACTAAATCCCAAGTTAATTCTAATTCCAAAGGGGGCCATGAATGTACCTTGCAAAAGCCTATGAGAATGCAGAAAACTTAATAAATCCACATAATTCCAGGGCATAACTGAGGGCTTGTCTGTGTTTAAAAATTACTGTGTATCACCCCCACCCTCCTTGAATTCTCTGTCCTTGAGAGAACGGAGACTATGAGGGTAGCATTCAGTGTCACTTCTCCCCAGGACATCTGGCACGGGCAGACTGAAAGAGACCTAACATCCTCCAGGCACCTTTAATATCCAGGCCTATGACTGGTACCTTCCCATATTGTTTCTCATCTGATCCACACAAAACCCTGTGAGTCAGGCCTTATCATCCCCATCTTAGAGATGAGGAAATTGAAGCTCGAGAACTGAAGGACCTCATCCAAGATCACCCAGTTACTAATAGGGAAAGTCAGGACTCTAGCCCCCAATCCACCTGACTTCAAAGTCCTTGGCACTTCCTGGTTTCGTAAGACAAAGAACAATCTTTCCAGATGGTTGACCGAACAGACAGCCCACGAAGGTCTGTGAATCCAGAGGCAGACCTGGGGTTCCATAACCTCTGAGCGGGCCTACCCGTGAAGATGCGGGCACAGTGGTATCTAGCAGAAACAAATCTAATTTTTCTACATATATACAAGTTGATGTAATATGTTTTTAGCCCCATCTGCACACTGGCCCTCTGGGTCCTAATCACAATAATCAGGTTGATTTCAGGATTTGGAACCCTTTCTACTACAGAGGTGATTAAAATATAATCAAGCTAGAAAGTTATCCTCCCCCAAAGCCACCTAAAACAGAACAACTCCAAAATAAAACCAATTTACATATTTTAACCCAAATTAAAAAGTAAAAGCTAAGGATTCCCTTTTAATATCCTGAATAATAAATGCACATTTATGTAAAGTTTCCTTTGGGGAATGGTTACTATGAGGACAACTTTCCCAATATTATTCATAAATATCACTTTTGTTTTGGTGTTACAGTAAGAATCTGGACTTGTGGGAATTGTACTGTCTGTACCCAGTACATCAACAGAGATAATTAATATTGAAGACAAGTACAATATCCAGAATTTTAGATATGTGGTTGGCTGCATTACAAAAAGTAACATAAGAGAGGATGATGAGTCAAATCTGGTCAAAATCACACATTACAGGGACTTAGTCGTTTACTCCATTTTAAGTGAGCACTCTCCTAATAAAAGTTTCATTAGTAAAGACTGCAAGTTCTCAGGCTTTCCACGACAGACTTTTAAATAGCACTTAGAGTTAAAGTTTATCATTAAAGCTGTTTTTACTACTGCTGCATCTTCAAAGGGGGCACTCGAAAAAAAAAATAGTTCAACTCAGCCTGTTATTTTTCATGTACAAATTAGAAAGGAAAACTCTAAAGGTTTAGACTGGCAGATTAGGAAAACACAGGCTACTTGAGAAGCCATTACTGGCACATCCCAGTGCACACCAGGGGTCATGGCTGTCTATCTATACCACTGACACACACACACACACACACACACACACACACAGTACAGGCAGTATCTAAGTG
Organism: Martes martes; assembly: GCF_963455335.1. Lineage (NCBI taxonomy): Eukaryota > Metazoa > Chordata > Mammalia > Carnivora > Mustelidae > Martes > Martes martes. The sequence continues at coordinate 152,084,863 of NC_137891.1, forward strand.
TGTATCACAACATTATGACATCTGCTCTATGTGCAAACTTTAAAGTTTGCATAGGAGCATGCCAAGAGGGTCACGATATTCTCAGGTCCTCCCTGGAGGGTGACATGGGGAAAGGTACTCAGAGTCATCTCTGTTAGAAGAACAGCATTTGTATTTCTGTAAAATTAACAGGATCTAGCCAAGCTCCACGGGTAGCTGACAGAAAGACAAGTTCCTCCCAACTGTCTAAACTTTCCTTTCCCTGAAAGCAAACATCTGCATACATGGAACTTTATAGACAAAAATGTCCAGAAGATCTCTGATTTCTCTCTTTTGGAGTCATGCCCAGGTTCTTACAAATACAAAAAGAAAAACATTTGTGTACTTGAATGTTCCGACAGATATCTTCTCATAACTTGACATAAACTGTGTTATGTGACATCCAACCTTAAAATCCCTCAACTCAACTTTAGCTCCAATCACAGGGACTTAGACTTTTATTGTTTGTTTTGATCAGTGTCAGAAGAAAAAGAAAGGGTGACCTTGAATTCCACCTTCCAGGGAAATGCACACAGTAAGTCCTCGACAAACACATCTTCATCCAACAACAAATGATAGCTAGCCTCTACTGTGAACACAGTTGGCAAAATCACTTCAAGGACTAGTCGCTCCAAGGCAGGAGACGATAGAAGGTAAATGATTCGCAGAATAAGCAGGAGTGGATTCAATGCCACAAAGTGCAGAGAGGAGGCAACCTCCACGTCGTGGTGTGTTTTTCAGAATTCGCCATCTTGCTAGAATTGTTTCTCTTTCCTCATACCCTGAAAATAGAACTAAACCTCCTATAGAAAAAGTATTTATGAATTACATTTTTATAGCTTCAGCATGAATAATTAAAAAATTAAACTCGAGTTTAAATGTTATTTTTCAAACCAAGAGTCCCAGGTGAGTTATTTTTAATAGAGACCTACGACTTGTAATCTTTTTCCATTTTTAAAAAATCACATATGCTAGTTTTGCACTTTACTTTTGTGGTCAAAAATAAGGCTTTCCAAAAACAACAAAAAACAAAACGCAAGCACAACAATTACATTGACCTTATTTCTTCAACATTTTCACTGCTTCCTCAACAAAAATTATTTAAAGATTCCTTTATGGTGTTCAGCATTTTGTGATCCTTATGGAGAAAGACCCATATCGAAGGGAAAATATCTCTGGTATTAAATACAATGAGGGACTGAATACCGATCTTCCCCATAGCAAAAATGGTCAGTCCTAAAATGGTCAAGTAAAAGGCAAAATCTTGGGGGTGGAGTGTCGGGTGAGAGAGAAAAGAGATAGAGTGAGGGAAGTAGGGGGAGCCACCAGCATATTAGGAGCACTGACACTGCATAATGTATTTCTTAATGAATGTACAAGGAACAGCATAAATATTACCATTAAGCAGAGTGAAAATCCAAAGCAAGCTACCTGGCCGATTGCTTTCTTATTTTTAATCCTTTTGTAACAATTCCGTTTCCAAAGTGCTTGATTCCTAACACTGATGCTCCAAAGCTATTGTGAGCACACTGCCTGAATACTTAATGAAGTAAACAACAAACAAAATGGCTCATCGTTGGTGCCCCTAGCTAGCATCCCAAACTGGATATAATTAAAGGTGTGAACAAGCAAGCAAGGAAGTAATGAACCTGCAAAGTCAAGGTTCTGAGAAATTATCGGGCATCCCGCACTGCACCAGTTCAAATTTATCACTCATTATCTCTTATATCGGCAAGTGCAGATCCACATGCTGGTACCCCTCTCCACTCTTGTCCTCCAGCCTTTTTTTCTTTCCACTTCTAGATGAGTAATTTATGACAATTACTGCTTGTGACAACTTCCACACATCCACAGATCACCTATCTTTTTACCCTTAAGAAGCCACTGATCTATAATAGCCCTCCGCCCTTAAAATACATGGAGATTTAAAAAATAGGAGGATGTTTCTAAAGCATACGCATCTACACACAAACTCACAAAACAACGCACACACTGCTAACACAGCCACCCTACCTCCTACTTGTTTTTACCAATGGTTAAAGATTAGGTTCAAATGCTCCCAAAGAAAAAAACAACTCTCCTTCCACATATACACACATTTTATTTTGAGCCTAACCCTTTGCTTGAGAGAGCAGCTTCGAACTCACAAATATTGTGATAGATCTGTACATTTATAGTTTCTCAAGTGGCAACTAAAGAAAGGTGTTTGGTTATGAATGCAGGTCTTGCAGGGTCTGGATCTTTTTTTTTTTTTTTATTCAGTTTTGTATTTTTCTAATAAGAAAACTCTTGGAGTTTATGAGGAGGAGAAGCCACTTCTTATGGGAAACCAGCCCAGTTTGGTTTTCTTTCCCTTTTTAGATGCACATACACTTGCAAGTATGTATACACATTTGATAATACCAAATAAGGAAAACCTAAGACAGGTGCAGGATTCCAGAAACGCACATGCTTACACAGATACACACACACACACACACACAGTCTCCCTCTCTCACATACACATACTTTCCACATAGCCATCAAATGGATGGAAGAACAGAGAGCGGACAATAAAAGGTTGACTTCGCTTTTAAAAGGAGAACTGGCGAATTCTGTACAACATGGTCCATCTACTGGAAGATAGTAAGATAAAAGCTTGAGAATGTTTGTATCCCTTCATACCCACCCAAATTCCTAATGACATTGGGAAAAAATACTGCATTGCAGCATTCGCCAGCGCACACTCATGTGTCTAGCATCCGCTGGCCAGTTCACCAACAAATATACATATTAAGTGTCCAGGCATATAAATTAAGAGCCTGGTGGCCACAGATCACTGGAACTGATGAAGAAATTTGTCAAGACCAAAGTACTTCTGTCCACATACAATGACCTCTATCAAGACCGCCATTCCTTATTTGCGGTACACACAATTTATTTTGTTGGTTTTTTTTTTATTATTATTAAAATAAGGCATTAAGATGCCAACGGCTAAGTGAAGCAGCATATATCCTCATGGAAGGAATAGTATTTGGTCTACATATAGGAAAAGAATCAACCCACAAAAAGGAAATAAGTGCAAAGGGGAGAAATCAAACCAAAGAAAGGACTTGCCCTGAGGAAACCCTTTCATTGTTAGTGGTAATTCTTACTTGAGAAAAACACCTTGATTCACCCACAAATTCTTTTAGAGATACTGAACACACACACAAAGCACTATTCAGGCAAAGACTTCTGATTCGAAATGTCAAATAGATTATTCCCAACGGAAATACTAAGTTTCAAATACCTGAAGTCTACCACGTCTCAAACCTTTTTTTAAGACTGAGTTAAGAACTAAAATGCAAATGCGGAGCTCATTTTCTTTCTCTTTCCTTTAAAAAAAAAAAATTCTATTGTTATTAGCTCGCAACAATCTGGCCTTCATCTCATCACAAAATCTTTGAATATTCAAAGGACCCAGAAAGAGCTATCGGGAGAGAAAAAAGTTTTAAGTCTTTGGAAAACTATCAAACAGAAGGAAGCTCATCTATATCTGGCCAGGAGGATGACTTGAATGAATGGCAGTTAGAAATGAATGGGACTACAAAAATGAGTGGTTAAGTTGCTTCTTAGGCTTTTTTTTTTCCCCAAGATATTAAAATTATCTTATAAGTCAGTGATTCTCGAAGCAATTTCTCAGTCATTTCCCTATCTATGTCCATTTTATCTTTTTAAAAAATGTAAATATTAAACGATGTGGCCATGATGTTACAGACATATACAGACATTCTGATCATTAAAACTGTGATGTAGTGAGGTGATTTTTGCAGAAATATTTCCAATCAGATTTTCATTTCTTAATAAATGCACACTCAGCCTTGTGCTTCCACAAAGGCACACCTCCACATACAGGTAGTAGGCATTAATATTTTTAAGACAAAGAAGCAAGAAAGGTCAGCAGTAGAACTACGTGCCTTTTTTACAACCCAAGACAAGGTGACAGTTCTTAAGGAAATTATTTCCCCCTAACTAAATAATGCTAGAAATTTCTTAGGAAAAAAAAAAAACCAAACAAAACTATCCTAATTTTTAAGAGACATATGGTTATGCAAAAATTCAAGTGTATGACCTATGACCAAAAAATAAGTTTATTTATTTTTACCTCAAGAGTCAAAACAAATTTTAAAAATCCCCCCAAAAGAAGAGAAAACAAAAAGAAACCCCTTGCAAGAAAAAAAGAAGGGGGGGGAGGTAAGTGCTGAGATTTGCAATGGAGAGAGTAAAAATTAAGACTACTTTCTGTAAAGCCAATATATATTTCCTAACTTTTTAACATATTTCAGTATTTTTTAATCTCTCATTTTGGGGGTTAATATTGCTATCTGATCAAAAATGTAATTTGGAACAAGTCAAAACAGATCATGGTTTTTATGTTACTGCCTATTCGCCTAAGCACTATACCTTTCAGTCCTTCTGGTACCCACCATCATGAGAAAAAGAGACTACTAGTAAAGCACACTCAGAGAAAAAGGGAAAGATGCCTGTCACCCAGCACATTCACGGGTCTTAGATGTTCAGAGACACTGAAAAAAAAAAAAAAAAAAAGGGAAAGAAAGAAAGAAATCAGCTTTTCACTCAGTTTATGCTAAGACCAGACCCAGGACCAAATGTCTTGCAGTTCCTACAAGGGTGCAGCCTGATGGACCTTGGGGTTGGAGGTACAGAGAGGAAAACGAAGATGAAGGCCAGAATACAGTTTTTCATTTATTATTTTTAAAAGTCATTTCTACTTGGGATATAAAATGAGAGATACAATGAACTCCCTAGAATTGTAGTATCAACATCTGATTTAGTAAAAACACCAATATCACCTAGCACAAAATCATTGCTTTAGGGTAAATCTATTCTACCTATATTTCTCCAATGGATATTTGCTAGAAATTTCTAAGAAATCATTTGCAGAACCTATCAGCTGTGGGAGTTCACTATTATGCTTCCGTCAACTTCATTCAATATAATTTACATTTTTTTTCAAATGGCCTCACAGGATTCCTTGCGATTTTTCGCACGTACAATTTCACAGCAGGGAAAAGGGGGAAAGAGAGAGAGAGAGAGAGAGGAAAAAAAAAAGCAAGATTCCCTACCCTCCCTTCCCCCTCTTCTTCTTTTCTCTCTCTCCCTCTCTCTGTTTTTTAAACCAAAAAAAAAAAAAAAGAGAGACAGAACAGATGCTTAAAAATAGATTTCTAAAAATCACTGTAAACCAGAGTTAGAAATGTAATTAACACCTATTTATAAAGAATAATTAAAGTTGGGCCAGCCACAAAGAACAGCAAAGATAATCGAGGTCCCGTCCTCCCCCCCCTTTTTTACACTGTTTGCAGTGTGTTCTCATGATAGCCACCTGCTCCCTACTCGGCTTTTCCTCTGTTCGTTTCCCCGGCAACCTTTCATTGGGTTTTCCTCCCAGCTATCGCTTTCAGTTGGGCTGCTCGGTCTAATCTTATTTGTTTTACACCCATCAAAACAAGCAGCCAGACAAAGGCAATCCTCTAAGAATGGGAAAAAGACCACAGCTTTGTTATAACATCTATGCAGAGCAAAAAGTCCTCCCCAGGCTTTTCTAGCAAAAAATAAGTGAGATGGATATGAATTTACAGCCTCCCCACATACCCGGCTTTGAAACCCCGTGAAAGCTATTGCTGGTGAAATTCAAAGTCAAAGTGGGCACTCGTGGCATCTGATTGTGCCATTTTGTGCCATATCTTCAGGGTCAACACCAGGCAACAGAAGCGGCACTCAAGGAGTTTCCCTGCTTCTTTTTTTTTCCGAAAAAGATGATGCTAAAAATAGATTTACTACTTTGGCAGAAAGGTTTTCCACTTCCCCTTCCACATCCCGAAGTCCTGTTTCACAATTGCATCTGCTGGTACTGAACCTCACCTCCTCCACCCCTCGTACCCAGCCTTCCCCATCACTCCTAGCAGGAGACTGAAAAAGAAATGTGCCTTTAACTTTAACAGTCATGTAATTCTGTTGAAAGCTCACAGAGGCGGTGGACACGCCAGCCAACAGCGACGGTGACATTGTGATTGTCAAAAAAGACACCAACCTTGCTTGGCTAAATGTGTGTTCGATGGAAGAGGCAGTGTGTGTGCCTTGTGTGCATGCAGTGCCATTACACTTGGAGATGGATTCTGGCTTTCAGAAGAGAGAAATACTAATAAACACACACATACACACACACATGATCTGCACAGTGATTTACGATGCACAGTCCATCACCCTTCACACACACACACACACACACACACACACACACACACACACACGGCTGGAATCTCCAAGCTGCCTTCCTCTGAATTTTCACTTACCATCTTCAAGCCATTCCACTCCATCTGTGATCAGAAGAAGATGGACCCTCACACAGTGTGTCAAAAGCGGAAAGGAACGTTATGTAAAAGCTGACATTCCTTCTTACAGAGCTGCTGCCCAGAGAAGGAAGCAACAACTCAACACGCCAGGCACCGCTACACATACAAGCCGCCTCCTCTTTTTTATGAGGTCATGACAGGAAACTCTTTGAAATACAAGATGCAGCATTTACTGAAGCCCAAATAAATCACTCTCTTTGCCGTTTTGACTGCGCAGTCCCCCGAAACACAACTGCCCATCTCAACGTTCAGTATCCAGGAACTGCTTCTCGAGCTTTAAATTTCCAGCACGGAAATGGAGATTCCTAACCCTGCTGCATCCACCTCCAGCCCCACGAAACCCAGGCACATAGACAAACCCCCTCTCCCTTACAAAACAAAACAAAACAAAACAAAACAAAACAAAACAAAAAAACAAACAAAAAACAAAAAAACCCTTTTCTGCCAATATGGTCTCATGTAATATAACCTCTTTCAACAAACCAGCAATTATTTCAGCCCACCTCCCCTCTCTACCACCCCCTCCTTTATGTTGAAGGGAAAACTGACAATGACCTGTTAAAAATGACAATCTATTTCCCCACTGCTTTTCAATAAAAGGACCTACCGGCACTCTCTACACAAAAGAGATAGTAAATGTAGGAACCAAACAGCAGCAGAGAACTAAACTCTTGTGCAAGCATAAGACTGGTCAAGGTGTAGATGCTTTTCTTCCCTCCAGCAACACAAACAACAGATTATAAATCTAGTCATACCTACCATAACCATTCTTATTGGCAAATATTGGGTCTCGCAGAGCTTCGACTCTTCTCTTAAAATTTGCAAAGCTTTCAGGATATATTTTTTAAATGACTACTATTGTTATATATATTTAAAGATCCACAAAACACAGTGTGGATGATTGTAAAGTAAATCAATTATTTGGGGGGAGGGGACGGGGGGAGAGAAAGAAAAAAAAAAAAAAAGAAAGAAAAGGAGCAGTGAGCTGAAACCCCCGATTCTAGGATGTAGATAAGAACAACTGAACAGAGCCTTGCTGAAATTGGCTCGAAGCTTCCCCTTTTTACATCCATTTATGGGACCATCTGTCAGCCGAAGCCAGGATCTGATTGGCTGGGGAAACGAAGGGAGGCGTTGCAACATCAGGTGCTATTTAAATTAGCTACTGCCAGATTGACGATGTTAATGATTTGGTGACCTCTACAACAACAGAGACCAGATTTCTGAACTGCTTCTTGTGTCTGGTAATTAAGGCCAGGCTGAAGCAACAACAGCCATGCTTGTATTTTTACCTTTTCCCTCCTCCTAGCTCAAAAGTAATGTAACAACTGCAGGTCACCCGCCGGCCGCTTGCAAACCTTACCAGTGGGAGTGTCCTCCCGTTCCCCTGTCCTGAAGGCTGCACCACCAAACCCCTTTGACAGAGGGCTTTTCCAGTATAGCATATTTTCAACCACCTTATCTTTCTCGACAGTTGCTTTCTAGCGAAATGCATATTTAATGATCTGCCTCTAGGCTTAAAGATACAACAAAAGCACTTTAATGTGCTAATACATCTACATTTTAACTTTATTATTTCCTAATATTGCTGATTTTTAGTAAGCAATGCTCCTTCTGCAGCTACCATGGCCAGCGTTTCAAGAGACAGCAAGTTTGAGATTGTGTTTGCTCTGCGAACTGGGTTCCTACAAGTTTGCTTCAGAAAACTACTTCTTAATAAACAAAAAAAGAAAGAAAACAGAGGGATATGGGGGCAGCTGTCAGCCTCTACCTTTCTGCCTTCTGTCTTTTCAAAACAGAGAATGATGAATGATTTATTTAAATGAATTTATTTCTCAACTTGGATAGGGGCATGATCTGAATTTTTAGAAATCCACTAAAACACATTTTTTTCTTTGCTTCCCCAATGCTATAAAGAATGGTAAAGCATGCTTTTGACAACAGCATCATTTCATGACCAGTGCAGAGTGCTCATCTTGCTGGACTGAACACGTGATTTTGCTTTTGTCTTTCAAAAGATGTCTTTTTCCTTTGGCCTCTTAAAAGACTTGAAAAGAGACATTTAGCAAGGGTGCGGTGATGTGTAGTTTGTCCGCTTATGTTATACATTTCATAACCTCCACGATACCAGGCTTCAGTAGTATAGTAATTTGTCCTGGTTTGGGTTTTAAAGTGGCTTACCTGAGGAGTTTTTGCTTTACTTCTATCCAAAAAGCTAACTTATTGCTATTTTTTTAACTCATAATTTAGTCAATTTGTTCCTCAATGAACACGTAGAGGTAACAAATACTACTAAAGAAATAATTCAACGTAATTTTAAGTCTTTGGCTGGAGTTGACAGTGAGATGGGACTGGGGAGTACAGAAATATAGACTGAAAATCATGCCACACTCTGGGCTTCAAGTCCAAGAATATACGTATCTGTGAAAAATGATTAGGAAAGAAAACGACCTTTACATTAAAAAAAAAAAAATTAAAACTATTCTCTCCCAGCTACTATTTCACGAACACACACACACAAATATACATAGATATGCATGCTTTTAAAAATACAGATACACCACAAAACAATATGTGTTGGGTACACTATGTGGAGAATTAGACTTGAATATAAATACATTCAGCTGTTAGAAATAACAATCCATGAAATAGAAAAGTAGAAATGTTAAAACTATAACCCCTTCAAGTGGAACAAGACTGATTTAAGTAAACTTTTAAAATAATTTCTCCAGCAAATATGCAAAGTCCTATGAGTCACAATAATACTACAGTATCTGTTGAACTGTGTTTTAGGGACGAATTCAGAGGTTAAGTGTTCTAAAGAGCTCAACATACAGACACAGGGCAGGTACAGGTGCCCCAAATCAGTGACAGAAACTCTGAGTGTGATCTCCCCAATACAGAAATATTGTGAGAAGAAAACCATGAACACAATGCTGACAAACACATAAATGAAAACAGCTCGCTCCAGAAGAAAATATTTACTTTGTACTTCTCTGGAGGTTAGAAATGTCAGAATTTCTTAAAACCATTCTCCCCCACCCACACTAATCTCAGCATACTTAGTGAGCCATTAATTACCATTAGGTATATCAAAAGATGTTCTGGCCACTCTTCTGAAACAGAAACTATATATTACAGTATAAATAATTAGCTAGTTTTGCCAGGTTAAAAAAAATCCATGCACTTTGTATATTGATCACTTCTCCAAAAAACCACTCTAAAGTCTTTCAACGGAATCCTCAAACAAATGCACAAATGTCCTCAGAGGCCTTTTCTCTAAAGACAAAGGCAGAATCCTATTGTTGGGAAAAGTCAACCTTATTATTGCATTTCCAATAGTACCATTCATCTTTCAGAGTGAGGGGCTGACCGCTCCATCAGTGGTGTGACATTTGTAAAGCAACAGATTCTCAATATATTATCTCAAGAATCAGGCAGGCGAGTCTCCCAGTCATGCATGATTTTTTTTTCTTTCTGCCACAATCCTCCACCACCACAGAAAGAAACTTGTCTCACTCAGGCAGCTCAGGCAACCTAAAAATGATATCCCAGAGCTGTGGGGCTGCTAGCGCCGCTGTATCCCTCTTACCATAAATGAGCAGTTTCTTGACTCATTAATAACAATTTCCCTTAAAAGAAGGAATCTCATATCACTCAGCCCCTTGCCACCATGCACACATCCCAAAGGTTGCGGACATGTCAGCATCAGTCGCCGGCAGCCAGCTTTCCCACACAGAGTCCAGATGGACTGTACCAGAAGCCAATTCAGCGTTAATAACTACCTACTCCGCGCAGTGGAGAAGCCTTACGTGGCACAATGGGCTAGGAAACAGCAGCCGGCTGAAATTGCAAATAAAGAAGACAAACCAAATTCTCCAAAAACACCAAAAGGAAGGAACAGAAAGGGAAGCGTGAACTGTATTTCTTGACTTCCTTGAGAAGAAAAAGAAAAAAAAAAAAAGGAAAAAAGAAAAAGAAAAAGAATCGTTCATAAACATAGGGGGAAAGAATGGGGGGGGGGGTGGAAAACAGATGCTGCCCAGAAAAAAGTGACAAAATATTACCTCATTATTTAATAAAGCAGCATTAAGCATCCTGCTGATTTCAAACATCTTGCCACAGATTTTGTTTTAAGAGAAACAGATAGAATCCTTTGCAAAGCACTCCGTCTGCAAAGGGTTCTTCAATTTTCTTGCGCGCCACGGAACAGTCAATATATTATTTCCCTAGAGTTCGCACATTAAAACCTCTAGTCAGTGAGCTGAATTTTCCCCTTATCTCACACACAGTAGACTCCTGTTATATGTACTGCTCTCTTTGCAAGAGCAGCCTGCCCCAAACATGGCTGGTGTTTAAACTACTCTTTAAAGTAACAGTTCACTATATAACCACCAGGTGGGTAGAGTGCACAGATTCAAATGAACCATCTTAAAGGATTGTGTTGTTGTTTTTTTCCCCCCTTTTAGGTGTAGAATGTAACAAGGGAAACGCCAGCATCCTAACAGGCATCGTGTCTTGTATCTCTCTGTATCTTGTCAAAATAAATAAATAAAATTCCTTCTCCTGACTTATAGCGAGGAAACAAAACACCATCACCAATTCTAATAAGAACTGTGAAGAATGAAACACAAACACGCTTTGTTTCATTCGGCAAAGGATGAACAAGGAAAATCCAATCAACACAGAGCAAGGCGGGGGGGGGGCGCGGGTAGGGGTACCAAAAACTCCATGGAAATATTTTCCTTTAGCAAAAAGAGAAAAATACCGACTCACGTGATAAAAACCTAATTCAAAAGTAAACATATAGATGAAGTACATTCGAAATGGAGGCAAGAGTTTAAGGGTGTAACTTTTCTCCCGAGTAAAGCGTTAGGTTTATTTGATAGGGTCTTTCATGATAGGAAATAACTCAACAGCTTTTTAAAAATAAAGACACTGAAAACAAAAACAAAAGCAAAATCTTAGGCACCTCTTTTAAAAATACAATTATATGAATAGCTATAAACAACCACAAGAGCAAAGTAATCATATATCTCTCCCCAGTCCTGTTCTTTTTCCTTAAGATCTGCCTCAAAGTGGAACATTTCTGTCCTATGTTATTTTGGGTATAAAGCTAACTTAGTGTCTCCTTTGTACAATTCTATTCCAATTAATCTGCCTCTTGCTAGGAATAAATAGAATGTCCCAAGCTGAAAGCCCCAAGTGATGGAGGGTGGATGTTCAAAGATAAAGAACCACCTGGACAAAAATAAATCTCATCACTTACATTGTTCTATGGCCTGATTTTAAGGAGGATTTTATTACAGAGTGTGCATCCACTATTCTATGTTCCCTCGTATCTAAAAGAGAAACCAACACACACAGATACCTGGGATTTTGTTTTCTTGGCTTGACAAAATTAAAGCCCTGGAACTTCTACATCCTCTTGCAAACACAGATGTCGATACTAGTATTTTTCCAGCCCATCCAGGCAATATTTAGCCACACACAACAGTGACTGTCTCCTTCATCTTTAAGTCAAGGCTGCATCACTTAATACCATTTAACCTCCTCGCATATATTAAGTTTCAAGTGACAGTTTTTAACTGGGGAATGAGAAGGAGGAGTTGCTCTCATCAAATTCTGGTTGTATGAAATAAGCTAATTTGTACACTCACCATATGTCTTAAACACTAATTAAAAAATGTCACTTTCTTCAAACATTAAAATGTAATCAGCCTAGTAAATAAAATATTCTCGAGTTTTCTTGCCTTGGTGATAATTTAAAGAGTGTTTATCTCAAGGTAACCTCTCTATTTTGATTACCAAGAAAGGTTTTTTATTCAAAAAGGGAAAAAAAACACAAGATATTGGGGGCTTGGGGAGTGAGAAAGGAAAACCACAACTGTATGTAGCTGCACAAAGGAAAATAAGATGAAGCAGGGTTTTAAGGACCATAGTCTTGTTACCCTAAGGCAAATCCAGCCAATCAATACCACCCATTGACGGTCTACCATCTGCCATGCTACCCAGCGATGTGGCTAAACAGACCTGTTCCATATGACCGTAGCCGGCTCATTTTCAGTCGATTAGGGTAGTTCCAGAGCATTCACGTGCAATAGCACAAAACTCCAAGTCTAACTGAGCCTCTCCCTTCACACCAGTCCCTCCCCAGCACAGCTGCAGACATTTTCCTCCTGTTCTGGGTGTCTGGATTATCTCTTCTTGCCCCTCAATGGAAATAGCAAAATAGGGTAGGAAGGTAGAGCAAACACACACACACACACACATACACACACACAGACGCACACAGAGATAATTGCTGGCCCTTCTTCAATGTCATGCAGAAATCGGGAATTTCATGTGCTCTGCCCTAATATGATTATGGCACACAATTTAAATAGCATCATCAGTGTCTATGACCTGACATTTTCCTGTAGTGCTATTTCTTTTTATCTTCTCCCTCTTCCCTTGAAAACTAAACCAAAACTGCTGGCATTTCTTCCTTTAGAGAAAATATAATCAGTATGCCCATACATTGGTATACTCATTTAAGGGCTTTTGATAAACTTAAAGTCTAATTTTCCTTTGACAAATTGTGGTATTGTTTTTTTTTTCTATGAAAAACATTAAATCAAATTTTATAGGAAAATGCAAACATACCACAGAGGCAAAAAAGATGCACCATACTGACACAGAGCCTATCAGAAGGATCAGGAATTCACTGTCGAGGTTCTCTTAGAGATATATGACCTGACCATATGATGCTTTTCTCTTTCCTAAGTAGTTTCACCTACTATGGATTGTGGGAAAGAGCTATAAGAATGCTACTGTGTGGGAAAATGTGACAAATGGATGTCTAGTCCACTTAAATTGCCAAGAGTTCACCTGTGCAGGTAAAGTAACCGCCAGGTTGATTCATACTTGATCTTCCTGTTTTCTTTCCATGCTCCTAGGCCTTACACTAGAATAGCAGCTGAAAGCAGAAGGTTTCTTTCCTGAATCAATGTACATTTTGTCAAAAGTGCCTTTGACTATACCCTTAAAACACTAGGATGTCTTTCTGGGAAAGGAAATTTAAGGGATAGGAAAACTGCCTGACTTACAAAATTCTGAAAAAAGTAAATACATATTTATTAAAAAAAAATCTAATTTAAGTGGAGTCCCTGTCTGGAATTTTCACTGTTATATTCTTCATCACAGCATAAGAAAATTCAGCAGGGTCAATGTGTAAACACACCAAGGTTTCTGAAGATCCCTGCGTTAAGGGATTGAGGCCTTTCCATTTCAGTTCAGATAAGCTTCACTAAAAATTAAAAAAAGAGAGAAACAAACAAAAAACCTAAGTATAAATATAAATCTTTACAAATCGAAGGCCACTGAGCAGATAAATACAGAGTAGCCATACCATCAAAGGATACAGTGTTTATCCAGATTAATACAGTCTTGAAAATAATTCATTGTAGAGTTTTTAAAAAGATTTTATTTATTTATTAGAGAGAGAGACAGCATGAGAGAGAGAGAAACAGAGAGAGAGGACAACAAGCAGGGGGGCAGGCAGTGGGGGAGGACAGATGGAGAGGGAGAAGGAGGGTCCTTGCTGAGCAAGGAGCCCAACTATGTGGAGCTTGATCCCAGGATTCCAGGATCATGACCTGAGCCTAAGACAGACACTTAACCGACTGAGCCACCCAGGCACCCCTCAACATAGGGTTTAAAAAAAAAAAACACAACAACTCTTGGACTCATTTATAATTCTGTAACTATAAAGAAAGAAATAGATGTATAGTATTGTAAAAAGCAAGGAATTTGTAGAAGGAGGAGGAGGAGAAGGAAGGAAAGATAAAAGGGAGGGGAGGAGAGTGAGGAGAAAAGGAAATAAACAATAGGACTTATAACAAAGTACAAATAAAAGCTGCTATTTTTTTTTAACCAAGAGTTTATTGTATGCTGAACACTACAGTAGGCAGTTGACATGCACAATCTCACACGACATCATAGTGGTGACAAAGGTTATATCGGAAGCATTCTTCTAGAAAGATGGTTTCCTCATCTAAAAATAAGATCTCCACTCCATCATTTCATAGAAGAATATGCTTAGTAAATATTTGTTGAACGAATGAGGAAGATGGGTACAGACTAGAAGAGAAAGAAAAAGATGTTTGTTTTTTTTTCTCATCTAAAAGTGACCAAGAGTTTTCTTTGTGAGGTGCTTCTAACTAAGCATGTCCTCAAAATGTATTTCATTTAATCTATCATTTCAACCAGGCTATACATTTGAAGTGAGGGAGACACAAAGGATTAAAGCTGGAAAGCAAAAAACTCTTAGCGGGTAGTATGAGTACCTGGCTAAGTCTTCATTTCCTACTTTTTCCAAATCTGGCAAAACTCCTTACATAGAGTAGTTGCTCAGCAAACACTGGTTAGATGAACTTCTATGTCTTTAGCCCCTTACAGGACACAGCCTGGCTCCAGACAACACTCAATTATGAGGAAGGAATAAAGATCAACAATTCCATTTAAATCACCTCAAGAACTATCCTAAGGCCTAGTTCCTGGGATGCCACTAGGGGGCGCTGAACCCATTTTTAAGGGAAAAGATATGTTGGCTCCCTAAGTCTCAGTCTCCTCACCTGTAAAATGGGCACAATAATACATCCCTCAAGGTTTGTTGCCAGGATTAAAACAGATACAGGCTTGGTGGAGGCAGTGCTCTAAATGGTACCTATTATTATTAATACGGAGAATAGGGGAAAACTGTATGACTTAGTACCTAGCTATAAAGCAATTCAATCTTGATGAGGACAATACAATCCAGAGACTCTCAAAACAACTAGAGAATAATCACTAAGAAACCTGAGTGGTCTGTTCCAGTTCCAATGAAAATGATTGCTGCAGATTAGGACTTAGCCAATAGGCAAAGTTCAGTGCTAAATTCTGAGTGTGAAGAATAAAAAGAAATACAAGTTATAGATCTCATCTTCAAGGAGCTTATAGTCTGGTTGGTAAAGGAACTTTCCTTCTTATGCATGAATCTTGATAGCATAGGGAATATAAAAAGAATAGTATCAAAATGAAATACTGAAGGACAGTTGATGGTGAGGATTCCACCTGAATTGACAGGGGAAAGCTTCATGGAAGAAGCTGGAATTTATGCTAGGCTTAAAGAATGATAGGATTTGTCTAGGAAAATTCTGGGTACTTCATATAAGAACAAATGTAGGGGAGGAGGGCAGGAGGCAGATAGTGGCAGCCAGCTCATTTTAGTTAGACCCCCTCTGAGGTTTCCTCTGAATCTATTCCAGCCTGTTCCATTTTTTAAAAGTTATAAATAGAGGAATATTATGATATGATGACTGTGGGAGAACAGACCTTTTATTCAGTAAGTACGTTCATAAAGGAGCAGGAATTAATATTTATTGTACATCTATTATATGTCCAACATTGCACTAGGTACTTTGCCTATAAATCTCATTTAATCTCATAACTCTGAGATTTCCAACAGGGAAACTAAAGATTAGAGAATTTGCTCAAGATCACAGAGCTAGTAAGAGGCAAATTTATACATGTCCAACCTCAGTTCACACTCTTTACTACAAATACTACCTTACATAGAAGAGTGTAGATCTAGAGAAATTTAAATCTTATTCTCTATGTTATTATATACTCAGAAACTAACATTCAAAATAATGTCATTTATGGAGAGCCTAGGTGGTTCAGTCGGTTGAGCAGCCGACTCTTGATTTCAGCTCAAGTCATGATCTTGAGGTCCTGGGATGGAGCCCTGTCTCCATGCTCAGCAGGGAGTCTGAGAATTCTCTCTCTTCCTCTCTCTTTGCCCCTCTCCCCAACTCACATGTGCACACACACTCTCTCTAAAGTATATAAATAAGTCTCTTAAAAAAAAGAAAAAAAGTAATGTCAGGGTCCCTGGGTGGCTCAGTCAGTTAAGCATCTGACTCTTGATATTGGCTTAGGTCTTGATCCCGGGGTCATGGGATCAAGCCCTGCATTGGGGGTGGGGGGTGGGGTGGGTCCATGCTCAGCAGGGAGTCTGCTTGAGATTCTCTCTCTCCTTCTGCTCCTCCCCACTCGTGTGTGCATGCGCTCTCTCTAAAATAAATAAATAAATAAATAAATAATTTTTTTAAAAAGTAATGTCATTGACATCTGCTGACATTGTAAGAACAACAATAAACAAAACAAAACAAAACCCAAGAACAAAAAAAACCTAACCTATGCTTGCAATTTCAGTATTTTGCCACCAGGTGATGATAGAATCTTGAACCTAGGAGAATTACAAGCATCACCTTTTTGCTTGCTATCATTTTGTGTGTGTGTGCCTCCACCTCTGGAAGGAGAGAAAAGAGTGCCTGATGTTCTGACAGAACTGTCTACTAAAGCCCCAAGACATTAATCTTTCCAAATATTTTCCAGATTTTATTTATCAAAAATTCAACTCTGAGTATAATTCTAAACTTCAACAATTTCCAAACAATTCTACCACAGATTGTATTCAATGAATTATAGTTCTTTGTTACTTTCACACTGTATTATGAGCATGCAGGGTAGAAATTTGTATGTTATTTGCCTTATCATCCCAGCATGAAGAATGTCAGCACCTAGAACATAGTGGGCACTCACTAAAAGAACATAAATAATTGATTCCAAATATTTTAGAAAAACTTTGGAACCAAATGCTTAGGGCACAGTTGTTTGGCACTTTATTCATTAACACACAGCTTTCCTTCTCCTGTCACCCCTAATGCAGGGTTATTATAAAAAGCCCATTCCCGAGGCTGGCCATCAGCAGAAGCATTTCTCTCAGTGGTCAGGTGCCTTCTGCCTTAGCGAGGGACAGTCTACATTCATTATAAGCCCTCCCCTGCACAGCAGTCCAGTTTACCTTTTCACCCTTCCTATGCCCAGGAAGATTGCTTTCTTTCTCTGTGGGAGATAAGGAAAAACCATGAAAAACAAGAGAGGCATGCTGTATACCTGTCGGAAAGAGGCAACTCTCCACTTGACCCTTTTTAGTTCTCTTCTCTGACTCTGAAGCTGGGGGAATGATTTAACTACTTTTAAGCAGAAGAGTAAAGTTACACATTAGTGCTGAGTAGCTCATTTCCCTTAGCAACCCCTTAGCAACGGCAGCTTCAAGTTCAAAATACCTCCTTGAAAAGGATCACATCTTTAACGAAGATGAGTTTTTTTTTTTTTTAATGTAAGGTTTTTGAACAGATGTTTTAACATTACAGCCCCCAAAGCCTTGTAGGCTACAAATACCTATTTCATGCTAACTTTACTTTATGATATTAAGCAGTAACCGTAAGGGTGCTGGGCTCCTGCGAAATTTCAGTCCCTAGAAAAGCCCTGGTCCTGCTCTGAAATTATTCACAAATACATAACTTTTATTTTATCAAGTCACCATTAATCCTAGGTTATTATAGAAATTACACTTAAGTTCTTTAAAAAGGGTTATTGATATTGACTTCACTATTCAGTTTGCTCCCTTACTGAGAAGAGTGAATAACTAAAATCACAGTTTTTAAAACCTACATGAGGGTTTTACAAACTATATTTATTACATGTAACCTAAGGTTCTGTGGACAGTTTAAGGAAAAATATAAAAAGAAATTCCAGGGACGCCTGGGTGGTTCAGTTGGTTAAGTCGTTGCCTTTGGCTCAGGTCATGATCACAGGGTCCTGGGATTGAGTTCTGCATTGGGCTCCTTGCTCAGTGGGGAGCCTGCTTTTCTCTCTGCCTCTGCCTGCAACTCTGCCTGCTTGTGCACTCTCTCTCTCTCTCTCTCCCTCTCTCTCGCTCTCTTGCTCTCTCTCTTTCTCTCTAATTTAAAAAAAAAAAAAAGAAATTCCAACTTTACCCCAAACTGGTACTTACTGACTTTATTATTCGATACCTACCTTGCTCACTTCATTATCTATAAAATGGACCAAGAGATAGTCAAATCATCATCACATTTAATTGTTGTTACATTGCTGGTTAAGTGAGGGTGCTCGCAAAAGGTTTTGCTAGCCTTCAAAAACCCTTAGGAATGTAAAATGTGCATATCATATATGCTACGCCTATCATTAAAACTTTAATCTTGCTCAAAAATTTTGAAGCTCTTTTGTCATCTTAAAGGTTTTGCAACTCAGATAATATATAAACTTCTGCTTGAAATGTGTTCTTTATTATCTATCAGCACATGGATGCCTTGGAGCACAAAATACATAATGGCTTAGAACAATGAACATCTTTACTATTGATTTAGGTTTGCCAATCCCAAGATGTGGGCAGCGAAAAGATATGTTTTCACTTGGTACCAGTAGATAGCTAAACTGTGCCATACACCTGACATGAAGTTTTACACATTTCCGTGTGTGAGGGTATTACTGATGAACGTGCCTAGAGCAAAGACCCTTATACACACTAGGTGCTTGATGCCTGTTCCTATAAGTAAGATCCATTTCAAATCACTAGGAAACATACAAAGAGGAGCCAGAAGACTTCAAGGCCAGTTCCATCTCTACCACTAATAATTCCATGACCCTGGGCAAATCACTCTCCTCTTTGGACCAGTATCTTTTTGATTAAATAAGAACTGAAACTAGGCGATTTCTGAAGTCCCTGCCAGCTCTAATATGTCAGAGTTTATAAATAAATGGTTTGTAATTAGGAAACAAAATTTTCAGTAAGGTTAACTCAGATTTTCAACTGACATTACTGTGTTAGATGCTGGCTAAGGGGGAGTCAAGCTTGTGAGGATTTTAAAATCTCCCTCAAATGAAGATCCAGGTTAGTATCATGTTCCCCCAATACCCAGCCTGGTCACCAAAGTTATCTTAATAAAACAGAACTAGAGATAGCTGGTTAACCTCATTAAAAACAATGGCTTTGACCAGGACCTTGATCAAGTTCAAAGATTCTCTTTGAGCTTAGTGTCATCATATTCAAAATGGGGACAATAATAATGCCTGAGGTTGTGAGTGCCTGAGGTTGTGAGGCTTAAAGGAGATAATGTGAGATAATGCATGCATGGTATGTATTATAGGGTATAGTAACATGCTATTAAGTACGCAGAGATGTTAAATATTTTTCAATATTAGGGTGAAATACATGAAATTGTTTTTATAGGTTAAACAGAATCAAATACTGTCACTTTTTATGGTTCAAGCTATGTTGTTACTCTCCTGCCTAAAATATCTTCCATTATCCTCACTGCTTATATCAAGTCCAATTACTCAGTATGGCATTCAAGGCTCTTTGCAGTCTGGTCTTCATTTAGGGTTCCTGAGTCCTTTGGGAACATTCCCTTCCATATATACAGCCCTACACATGCCAGTCTATTCTCCCATGTCCCTTGGCCCTTCTACCTCATGCCTTTGCTCCTGTTGTTTCTTCCATTTGAAATGCCTTCTCTCCCTGGAGAATCATACTCATCCTTCACGGCTTCAGGGTCACTAAGCAAAACGAGCTGACTCGTTATCTGAGCATTTATAGTAGCTTCTTCTTCCTGCCTCCACCACCGTTGTTTACAGGTCTGTCTCCCTGAACTGCATTCAAGATACGCCACAGCATGGGCTGCTGTTCTTATTTGGCTTTGTTCTCCTCCAGTTGAGCACATGGGCTGTCTCGTAGTTGGTGCTCAGTAAATATTCGCTAAAGGAAAATGAACATATTCACATGGCAGGTTAAGATACGGCTTCTCTTAGAAATAAGTAGTAAATGGATAAATACCAAAGATGACTCCAAAAAATGTCACTTTGGAACCTACCCCCCCACGGAGCCTGT
The DNA here is from genome assembly GCF_963455335.1 of Martes martes. Taxonomy (NCBI): domain Eukaryota; kingdom Metazoa; phylum Chordata; class Mammalia; order Carnivora; family Mustelidae; genus Martes; species Martes martes. Next base: position 152,105,056 of record NC_137891.1, read on the forward strand.
TTTGTTTTGTTTTGTTTTGTTTTGTTTTTTGAGGTGAGAAATCTCTGCCAAAGTAAGGTCTTTCTCCCTCTGAAAATGCTCGAATGACTAACATCAGAAACTCGACAGTGGAAGTCACTCTTCAAGACAAATCCACTGAGCAGAAGCCATGAGCTTTCAACCAAGACTGTTATTTTAGCACTAGAGATGGCAATGCTCTGGCTGCGACCTCATTTATAGTGGCTATAATGTGAGAGCTTGCAAACCGAATGTGTGCTTCCATTGCTGGAGAAGTAACAGTCACAGAGAACTCCAGTAAGTCCCTGTCTGATGTGGAAGGCATGGGACAGAGGAGGATGATGCTGATGCTGCAGCCCAGGGCATGAATTCATCATTCGCCCACATTCCCACGATCTATGCAACCAGGACTCTGGAAGAACTGTGGGACGTGCACGTGCTTAAGAGAATTGATCGTGTATCCTAAATATTCTTTAACTAATGTTACTGCCTATGTAAACAATGACACTTAATAGTTAATGTACGTATGTTTGTGTGTATAAAATTATGTCATTTATATGATAAAAATATAATTAGTTTAAAAGAAGAGTCAATAGTTCTGCACTATAGGAATAGCAGGCTATTTAGCCAGCTTGTAACTCCAGAGGAATTGCTCTCAAGGTTTTTTCCAGGTAGTGCTTTTTATCTAGGTAAACGCTATTAGAAGTCCTAACGTATAAACAAATAAAATACTGCTCTCCTGGTTGGGAAAAGAGTGGGTCCCACTAAACCAATCTAGTCTAGTCTAGTCTGGTCTGTACTGCAGTGGGAAAAAAGTGAATTGGGAATCAAGAACTTGGGTTCCAGTACCAATGCTACCACCTTGGGCCTAAGCCTCCTCATCCAGTACATCTAATTCAAAGCATTTGGTAATTGTTCTCCAAGATTCCAAATGCAATGCCTCAGTTTCTGCAGCTTCTCAGGAACACAGGATAACGACAGCAGTACTTACTCTTCTTCTACTTTCTACCTACCTTAAAGCTCCATAGTTAGTCTATTTCCCAATCATTCTTCAATTGCACAAACACAAATTTCAACAATTGCTTAGAACATATTGGAGTGTCTTGAGCTCATTTGGAGAGATATGCCACTCTCCAGTCAAGAAAAATTAACTGGAAGCTTCTGAAGAGTCCTGCCAACCACTTAGTTTTGTAGATTGTATCTCCCTAACTTTTCTTCTACCCAGTGATACTCACTTGATCCAAGTCTCTGTATCTCTCTCCTAGATTATTATCATCAACATATCCTTACCTCCAATTCTGACTGAACCCCTTTAGCCAGACACATCCTTTCTAAAATTCCAATCTAACCACATTGCTTCCTTGATAAATATTAATGAATGTTCACCCCTCTTCTGCTGAGATTTCCAGTGAAATTCACCCAGCAGGCCTCTCTCCACAAGCTAACAGGACATTGTCTCATGACACCAATGTATATAAATAAATGTATACAAGTTCATAGTCTTCTTTTGCATGTCTGTTTCTCCTACTAAGCTTGAACTCCTTAAAGGCCGGGGCACATATATGATTTATAATAAATGATGGTGAATAGATTAATAAACTCAACTTTCTCTAAATTAAGTTTCCAAATAGTTGTTTTTCTCATTTTTAGGCAATAGAGAGATATAGGTAGCTCTCTTCCATTTGCAAAGTGGTTTCACACAACTACTATCTATTGAGCATTTACTATATCGGGTACTCATATTAGCTCTTTACATGTATTAACTCACTTAGTGTCACAATAATCCTGTAAGGTAGGTACTATTACCCTTATCCCTTCATTGATAGATGAAGACAACTAATGAGGACAGAGAGAGTTTAAATAATATACACTGACTCACAGTAATCATTCAGCAAACATTCACAGAGTGTTTACTGTGCTATTTTCACAACCAACTACAAGCAAGAAAGGATATGTACAATCATCGCTTTAAAATAAAGGCCAAGGAGAAACCATGTCTAGTTCATCACTGGGGGTCTCTAGGGCATCCAGAACAGAATCACATTTAATAAATATCTGTGGAATAAGTACTGAATTAGTGCTCCTGAAATCTGTTAGTGGGCCTTTCTGTATCATCCGCTTTTTTTGACTGGTACTTGAGAGAGGGGACCCCTCCTTCTTTTGATCAAATCCAGACACTTTGGAGAGTGCAAGGAGACTCTATTAATAATTACACCAAGACAACAAGCATAAACCAGCACTATCCAAGCAAACCAGAAATCCCACTGATGTCCATACTCTCTAAGAATACCTTCTGGAATTATATTTAGGGAAATAGAGCAGGTAAATAAAAATGCACACTTACGTATGTATCTTTGTATGAGCTATTCTCTCTCTCTGGAACATGATACTTCCCTTCTTCTGCTGCTTAGTGAGCACCTACTCATACTCCAAAATAAAGTTCAAGTATTAATTCCTACAAATTCATTCAGCAAATGTTTACTGAGAACCTACTATGTGCTGGACACTAAAGATTCAACATTAAACAAGGCACATGAATCCTCTGCCTTGAGAGTTTACATTGAACTCAGAGCAGACAATAAAGCTTCCCAAATTTCCCCAAACGCTATTAGCAGTTTTTTATCTGACTTCTCATAGAACTTGTTCTCCAGATTACTCTGTTTCTCATGGAATTGCAATAACTGCCTTACATATCTACCTTCCACTCAAGACTGAGCTCTTTGAGGGCAACAACCCACCTTCATCTATGTTTCCCAAGGCTGGCACAGTACTGGATTACCTAACTAAACTGAAGGCCACATGCTTTCCTTCCCACAATGTCACAGCCTGCTAACATTCCCTTAAGCTCACTGCTTGATTTCTGAACATTTAAAAACACCAAGCAATTTCTTGGCACGCACAATCTACTGTTCTTTGCACAGGGATGGTGATGTGGCAAGAATGTGATATGGTTCAGGATCTTTGAGCATTTATAATCAGACTTGGAAGGCCAGGTTTATTGATGAGAACAGGGATGGAACAAAACAGGATAGTACATAATCAAGAACTCGATAGGTTATGCGGATCAGATTCAAAACATTTCTTAAGTTTTGAGAACTGGGATGTGACCATGGGCCCAGAAATGAGGGTGAACACAAGTATTAAAGATCATCATCCTTCACTTTAGCCCAGCAATGCTGCCAGGCTGCCCCCCTGGGGTTCACCACTCTCTAAAACCATCCCCAAATGTGCCAGGATATCCTTACATGGGCCACATTCTCTCAAGCTTCTGTGCTTTTGCCCAATATGGGATGCCTCTATAACCCTTGTATGTCTGATGGTCATCAAGATTCAGCTCAAATGTATCCTCTTTTGTGATACCATCCATGAACCTCCTAGGAAAAACTGACCATGCTTTCACTGTGTATCCAAACCTGTTCCTTCCCCACATATACCCACTGTACTCTGTCCAAACATTTTACTGTAATCATCATTTATTTATCTACAGGTCCATCTCCCTTACTAAGCTACAAACTTGTTGCAGGCAAAGACCCTCATTCAACTTTGTGTCTCAAGCGCAATGCTTGGTACAGAGTTTGTGGATGGACATACAGATGAATGTATCAACATACAGATAGATTCAGTTATGAGCTGGAGTGTTCCCTCCTCTCCACCAAACAAAAAAAGCATCAGCTGATATAACCTGCTGTGGTCTAGTGAAAGAGTTTGGAACTATAGAGATTTGGGTACCAATCCTGAAGTCACTTATTCTTAAGTGAAGCCACTTAATCTCTCTGTACCTCAATTAGTCTTATCTGTTAAATTGTGATAAAGCATGAGATCCCTACTTCACACAACAATGACTGGGAGTTTTAAATGAGATGAAAAAAGTGAAAATGTTTAGAATAAAATGTTTCAATATAACATGATTTTGGGGGGATGTATTAGCTACAGTAATGCTATCTGGAGATATTTTTAATTTAGACAAATACTTCTTTCCTTCTAAATTGACACATGGCTGTGGTTTTTCTAGGTCTGCTAATGGACAAATTAGGTGACAAACCTCTGTGTTAGGAGTCTCTGGGGTGAGTTTCTTTTTCTCTTGCTAGATAGGAGAAAGAGAATTTGTCCTCTTTATGGGTCTGGGGTTTCAACTCTCGATGTCTAAACATTTTTGATGGCCTTGAACTAATTTCGGCCACCATCGACAGAATGGGAGTGGAAAAATCCCCACCACATCTGCCTTGTCAGGGGGTGGAGGAAAGAACTTTCTAAATAGCCTCATTATTGGTCCCAGCTGAATTCTGCTCCTGTTCCATGATGCCAGCAAAAGCATTTTAGTAAGATGCTGCCAGCATCAAAAGCAGATCCACTTACGGTTTCCTGTAAGCGTATCTGCAATGGCAGAAGGTGGCGGGTAGCCAGGTGTGAGTGTGCGTGCTAAAAATCTCCAATACGTCAAGCTGGAAGAACAATTTATGAAATGAAATTCAGTGTTCTATTTCTACTCCAAGAACTCAGTTTAAGGCACCGGAAATTCGGCTGGGTAAATCGGCTCCAATTCTCTGCTGCTTTACTAAATCAGAGAATCTCAGAGAGAGAAATGTCCTCTGTATTCTTCTAGCTTGAACGTGTCCCACTTCACTCCAGTAGCACATTCCAAACAAAGGGTCATCAGACTCTGCTTACATGGTTTCAGTGAAAGGGAGCTCATTCACTACTTTTCTAATAATTTGTCCAATTGGGGGGGTTAGCTCTGGTCATAGGGCAGGGACTGCCATGTGTCCACCAAATCCTGTTTCCTTTTCTGCCTGGCCAGCTAGCTAGACCACAGAGGGGCTGAGTAACTGAGTTCTGGCCATTGGAATGTGGATGGAAGTGATGTACATCCTTCCAAGCCTGGTACCCCAACAACTTCTGTATGATGCTCCATCTTCTCTTTCTTCCCTTGCCTTGAGTAGATGCAGGGGGTACAATGTTGAACTCTAAGGCCCAAAAGGAGAGCAGAGCCCCTGGATGGCAGGGGCCTGGGGCCATGTGGAGCACATGCCTCCTGCAGACCCATTTGAACTGTGATTTGAGAAAAAAGTACCTTCCCTGCATTAAGACACTGATATTTGACGGCTGCTTGCTAAATAATTTATATTCTGACATAGGGATCATTCATCCAATTTTTTAAAGTGGCAATACCGGACTAAATGTCTTAGGAGTTCCTGTATTACCATCTCTCCTAGAAGCCTTAGTGGCACACTTGTATAGGATATATGCATAGTACATCTCTATGTACCATTAGTTCCTGAAAAGTGGAAAGAAGTAGTGCAGGAAGGCAGGGGAAGAGGGTGTGGGAAGGAAGGAGATGTGGGGAAGGCCACATTTTCTCAAGGACCAGCCTCCTTATGCATGTAAATTTCATTGATCTCTTATGACAACCCTATGTGATAGAATCACCGCCATTTTAAACAGGAGGAAACAGATACTCAGGCAGGATCATGTACATAACATGAGTATGCTTTGGCACAGTCATTTGCCAGTGATTTCAGCACCAGAACCTACCCAGCTGGCTTCTGTGGACAGACCTTCTCACAACCTCCACCTGTCTGTCTGACGCCCAGACACCAACCTCAGAATCTCCGTTGCTATGCTTTCCATGCTAGGACCCCAAATACCAGGTGTTTTCAAGACTCTTAAAACAAACAACTGAGTCCCTTGGACATTGGTTTTCCCAATCTGGCTGCTCTTCTGCAGGTGGCCGTAGCAAACAGCTGTGTTCTCTGCATCTGGCTTCATCCTTTCCATCTTGGTGGCATCTGCTGAGAAAATGCACCCCTACCACCCATTTTAACTACAGGAAGGGTGTGAAAGAAAGATGTTTTTTTAAAAGCCAACACCCATTAAATCAAAGTTTCAAAAAGTTTGAAAGTTTAAGCCTCTCATCTGCCCCACTGCATAGCTGGTGCCCTTGCATTGACAGATCAAGCTGATGTCAAATTGGAAATAAATATTTAACAGTGCAACTTTTGACAAAGTATGAGATCTAAAAATGTATGGCCCTATGTCTAATAAAATTCTTAAAATACAGGAAAGCCAACATATATCAAAAGTTTGGGTTTGTTTGGCTTTTTTTTTTTAATTGCATTGGAAGCTATGAAGATCACCTTGGGACGAAAAGAAAAACCTTTCAAAGTTAAGATACTTTATCTCTTTAACTGAATTTGATCAGTGTTTAAGAATCTGCATTAGGAATCCTCCTCTCTGCCCTCACAGCCTCCTCTGCTTTCTTTCCAAAACTGCAGCACTTTTCCCATTGTAATGATCAGTTTATGGGGCTTTCTTTCCCACTACATTTAGAGTTTTGCAAGATCAGTCAGGGACCATTTCTGATTCTCTTCTTTATCCCAGTGCCTGGCAGTGTGCCAGATAATCCTTGAGGAGCTGGTTAAGTTTTAGTGTAGTTCACAGTAACAGAACTGTTCAATTCCTCTGCTCTGGAGCCCTCAAGCCTTACTTTGGATCAGCATCATCAGCTGTGAAATGGGGCTCTGGTTGCACCCAGCCTACTTTACAGAGTAACTGCCAACTCTGAGAAGGAACCAAACATAGTCATTTGAATGGATCTCAAGTAACACCGACAGTCACCAAGGTTTTAACCAATTATTCTGCTCTCTAACATTTGGAGAACAGGGTCTCTGGGAGGATGTAAGAGGTCCTGGGTTGCCATCTGGGTGGGTGTCCTTTCTTGTTTCCTGGTTTCTAGTGCCCTGAGTGATCCAAGGAGCCTGACCATCCTGGGAGGTGGAGGGCATTTGGTGGTTAACATTAGGAAGTAGCATTACTATCCAGTTAAGACATAAAGAGCAGTAGGCGGCTTTCTCTTATTTCAAGAGCTTTATGAGGCATAAGGGCATACATTTTTAGATCTCATACTTTGTCCAAGGTTGCATTGTTAAATATTTGTTTCCAATTTTGACATTAGCTGAATCTGTCAATGCAAGGGCACCAACTCTGCAGTGGGGAAGATGAGAGGCTCAGAATTTTGTTAGAGATGCTTGTGGAAGTGTTGGTCTACAGAGAAAAGGATGAGCTAGATGACCTCCTAAAAGGATTCTATGATTCAGGTGTTTTACACAAATGTCATTGAATAACTCAGCATGGCAGGGAAGACAAAACCAGCACAGTAATGCTGTTCAGGTATTATGAGCTTTTGCCTTTAATTAAGTGATTTCAGGAACCAAGGACTGAGTTCCCAGCCTAGCAAAGACCTCTGGCTGTAGTGACATCACAATGTTAATGCATTCTTTATTCCTGGTTCAGTGGAGGACAGGCCAACTTCCATCCACAAGTTCAATCTGTGAACGAGGATATTTCCAGTCAACAGTAAGCTAGTTGTTACAGGTAAAGCAAGTCCTCTAAAGTGCTCACCATCATATACCACAAAAGGTATCCAGAGTATCAAAGATCTAGGTGTACTGAGTCTAGGAACCAATAAACTAAAGACCATAAAACTTTTATCTTAGTCCACTTATATTGTCATAACCAAATACCATAGACTGCATGGCTTTAACAACAGAAATTTATTTTCTCACAGTTCTGGAGGCTGTAGGTCCAAGATCAGAGCACCATGGGTTCTGAACAGGAAGAGATTCCTCGCTTGCAGATGTGATTGCCTTGTGTTGGCTGTGTGCTCACATGGCAGAGAGAAAGATCTCCCTCTCTTATAAGGCCACCAATCCTACTGAAATAAGACCCCACCCTTATGAGCTCATTTAACCTTAACTACCTCCTAAAAGCTCTATCTCCAAATAAAGTCACATTGGAGGGTTACAGCTTCAACATCTGGATTTTGGAGGGACATAATTCAGGCTATAACAACTTTCACACAGAAAGTTCAGTGTCTACTTCAGGTAGTTACAGTTTAAGCCATATCACTAAGGTGAAAATCACAAAAATAAAATTATATTTATCCTCAACAGGGTATATAAAATTTTTTTTAATTAAGTAATTTCTATACCCAACATGGGGCTCGAATTCACAACCCTGAGATTAAAAGTGGTATGCTTTACCAATTGAGCCACCAGGGGTCCCCATCAATGGATTATTTTAGCTAAGATCTTTTAAAAATACAATCCAGAAGATGTATGCTGTTTGCTGTTCATAACCAAAGTTGTAAGATATATTTCTCTGGAGATTGTAAGAAAAGAGACAATGGAAAGTACTGGAATGGAAGCATGAACACCAAGCGTCTTTATTCTGTAATTAACTAGCTGTGCCACCTTGGCTAAACTCTCGGCCCTTTCTGTGCCTCTGTTTGCTCATTATACCAAGCTGGTTTAAACAAGAAAACACATTAATTTAAAATAAACTACAGGGTGCCTGGGTGGCTCAGTTGGTTAAGCAACTGCCGTCAGCTCAGGTCATGATCCCAAAGTCCCGGGATCAAGTCCCACACCGGCTCCCAGCTCCACAGGGAGTCTGCTTCTCCCTCTGACCTTCTCCCCTCTCATGCTCTCTTTCAAATAAATAAATAAAATTTTTAAAAAAATAAAATAAAATAAAAACTATGTTTCAGAATGTCATTTCTGGTCAGTTATCGGGAAGATCCAAATCAGTACAGTGATTAGGAAAATAATCCCCTGCTCCAAAGGGGTCTATAAAAGGTAAATAATGGATGCTAAAATAAATATCCTTAATCTATTTGGTCTTTTCATTTTGCTTAGTTTCAAGCCCATAAGATAACTTATTGCTCCTTTACACCCACCCTTTTCCCTGGTACTAACATTCTCCCTTTGGAAAAATAGATAAGAACAATCAGTAGTAACATTTGGGAATCTTCCCCATTAGTTGAAGAACAGCCAAGGCCAAGAAGTGACATGAGGAATAGAGAATGAAGGACTGGCTTTGGATCTGTAGAACCCCTGAGACAATGCACTGACACTACCGCAGCCCCCGTTCCTTTGGCAATGTAATATACAACCTCCCTTCTCTGAACAGCAAACAACCAAGGAACTGGCCGTAATCCAGTTATTGGAGGGGGGGGGGGGGTTAATGCACCACTCCCAGGATAGCCAGCAGGAGGGAGGGGTTGGGAGACCTTGCAGCAAGAAGAGCTCTGAAAATGTATCTCTAATATAGAATGCAGGCTTCTGGCTTAAAAGCATTAATTCCATTGCAGAGAGTCACCGAACAATTTCCCAAGGATTCCCAAGATCTCTTAAGCCATAAAAAGCATCCTTATTATATTAGTATGCTAAAGAGTTCCTCTGTGTACTATTCCAGGAGATAGAAGGGAGAGCATGAAAAAAAAAAAAAAAGCTGAATGATTCCAAGGAACTAAACAAAGAAACATCTTTAAAGCTTATCTAGTTACACCTAATTTTGAAATCTATTTTTTTCAAAGCCAAATTGGAAAAAAAGTTCACAACAAATTTAAGGGAAGGTACTATAGAACAAGTTATTTACAACTCAAACAATTTCAGTGTTCATTTATACAATTAAAAAGCACCTTCTAAACAAGACATGCTTATCAAACTCTAAAATAAGAAAAAACTAACCGTTTATCTAATCCTAGACTTCTCTAAGCTTAAAAGTAATCAACAAAGAAAAATATTTATAGACTTGACTACATGTAAATTCAAAACTTCCGTTAAGTCTAAAACAATAAAAATTATAAAGAAGATGAGCTGGAAAAATATTTAGCACAGGTATAAAAAGGGACTGCTGCTTTTTAAAGCACTCACATAAATTACCAAAGACGTCAGTATAGACTCAGGCAAAACACACGAACAGTTATCCAAAAGAGGACTTACAACTGGTTAACAGGTATGGAGAATATTTAACCTCACAACTAGTTTTAAAAAGTATATACATTAAAACAACACTGATAAGAGGAGGTCTCAGTATCTGTGTCCCTCTTCACTGCCCACTTAAGGAAGATGAGTGCGGGAATAAATCCAGTCAGGTTCAAGAGACTTTTATTGGATCATGATCTCAGGGTAAAGTTTTAATCATGCCATGCATTAAATACTATCAATTTTAAAAGGCTTTGTCAATGTGATATATCTGAATAAAAATGGTATCTCATCTGCCAAGGAGATGAAACTGAAATGGCATGTAGATAGGTCTATATCAGCCATGATAGGGCAAATAGTATTCCTTTGCTCTAAACAGGACTTTCCTCACCATTCCAGTGCAGATGGGGAAAAAGAACAAAGGGCAACCCCATTTTTAGTCTCTGGCCACATCTAGGCCCAGCAAAAGGAATATTTTGCAAGGTCCAGCCCAGATTACAAGGACTGCAGATGGATCTCATCTGTGCACCTCTGCTTGTTCTCTGCACTTACATTTCTCTGTGACCTGACAGGAGAATGAGAAAAGGATTTGAGTCCAGAAAAAGGATTTGAGTGTTCTTGGAACTCTGACTAAATGCAACCCTATATCACCCCCTTATCAAATGAGATTCCCCTATACCTTCAACAAAAATTTCCTGAGCACCTACAACGTGTGGGCTTCATTTGAGTCACTTATCAAAATAGCCAAAGCTGCTTTTTTTCTGTCTATTTTACTTTATTTATTTATTTATTTTTAAACCCCTTTATGAAGGTGATGGTCTCATGGATATATACTTAACCAAGACTTTAAAAACTGATCACACTGGCAAAGGTACAATCCTCACACAGAGCTTGCAGTCATACACATTTTGAGCTGCTGGGATGAAATTTTTTTCTTCCCTTTTATTGTGGGGGCAAGAGGGAAAGAGAGGATCTTGCAGTGTGGAGCCAGATGCAGGGCTTGATCTCATGACCCTGAGATCATGACTTGAGCTGAAATCAAAAGTCAGACACTTAACCAACTGAGCCACTCAGGCACCTGGGATGAAATTTTTGCAGTAATATGAAGCAAGAGCCTTAAAAATGTTCTTATAATTTAACCCAATAGGTGAACTGCCATGAACTGCCATAAACTACGTAATAATAAAGAAAGCATATTATACACAAAAATGTCCAGCATAGAATCATGTGTAAGCCCATATTAGGCTAGACCTAAAAAGATGAAGTTGACATAAGGATACAGTGAAAAGGCAAATAAAATAAACTAATGGTAAGTTGTAACAAGTGCTATGAAGGAAACCCACAAGGGGCTAAGGAAGAGAACAGAACCTATTTGAGACAAACATCCAGGGAAAGCCTACACATTTAACTTGGGACCTAAAGGCTGAGAAAAAAACCCAAATCATTTGAGGACTAAGATAAGAGTTGTTGAGCCAGGCCAGTGCAAATGTCCCGAGGCAAGAACATTCTTGGCTTGTTCTCAGAACAGACAGAAGGCCAGTGTGGCTGGAGTGTGACATGCAAGGTAGAAGGTGGTATGAGATGAAGTCAGATAGGAAGGCAGAGCCATATCGTGTAAGGAAAATGCTTATGCCATTATGTTAAGTGAAACGGGAGGGTCGAAAATTATCTTCACAGTATGATCTCAGCCATGAAAAAATACGCATAAAAAAAGACTTGGAAGAAACATACTAGAATGTTAACAGTGGTTATGTGGGAGAAGCACAAAAAGCGTACTTGCCTTGGAACTAGAAAAAGACCCGAGTGTTATATCCAGGCTTCACTACTTACACTTAGGAGGATAGATATTTAACCTTTCCAAGTCTTAGTTACCAAATATATAAAATTAGAATTATGTCACCTCACAACAGTGAGCTGACACACAGTAAGCATGGCTGATTCAAAAAGCATTTTTTTGATTATTATTACCATTACTCTTGGATAAGAGGATTATGAGTCATTTATCTTCCTTATACCGCTTTATATTTTTTAACATTCAAACATAATTTATAATCAGAAAAATACAAACTTTATTTTTTAAAATGTTCTGGTAGCTAAAGGAAAATGAACTACATTTTGTTAAATCAAATGCCCTTCCACTGCAACAAATGCATTTTCATTGGCATACAAGGCATTCAAGGCAGCCCCAAACATTGAGGGCAATGCAACATTTATAAGGGACCTTTAGCAATAAAGGTTCAGCTATGCAAACATGCAGAGACTCACAATTAACTTGAAATATCAAACAAGTTGTTATTGACCTTTTAGGAGTGTCAACAATGCTGCGGGTTCTCTACAAAGTATAAAATTAAGATACATGGCTGCCCAGTTTGGTCCTAAAACAACTTTCAGAAACCTCTTAAAAAAAAAAATCACAGCAAGCATTCTTCTTTTTGCTTCAGTACAACTGATTTTCAGATTTCCCAGAAACTGGGAAGATGTTAGTAGCAGTGCCCTGGAGAAATTCTTGATTTGCTAGCTTTGTTGAAAATGGAGATTCCCCAGATGCCTGGGTGGCTCAGTCAGTTAAGCATCTGCCTCCGGCTCAGGTCATAGAATCCAGTCCTGTATCAGGCTCCTTGCTCAGCAGGGATCCTTCTTCTCCCTTTGCCCGCCACTCCCCTGCTTGTGCTTGCTCTCTTTCTCGATAACAAATAAATAAATAAAATCTTTAAAAGGGGGGGGGGCACAAAGAAAATGGAGTTTCCCCCTAAAATTCTATCTTTAATGAGAACAAAAATGACTGGTGGACCTAGAAAAGGCTGATGAGCTTTGGTGCCCATCTATGGGTACCCAGACACACAAATTCATCAAGAGAAAGGGAATAGGGAGATTTGGGATTCAAGTTATAGTTCAACCTACAAGACTCCATAAGACTTGAGTGGTTACACAATCTCTTTAAGTTTCTGGCTTCCTTGCCTATGAACTACCCTCTTCTGGGGTAGTAATGATGTACCTAAGGAGACCTGTAGAGTACTTGGTACCTCACAAGTACTCAAGAAATGACTGTTGGTATTATTCTCAGGTGAATTTAGTTCCTAGCCAGTACATTTCACCTTTACCCATCAAAAATGTCAAAATTCTAGGGGAACCCCAGTCTCAAAAGGCTGGCTTTTCCTATGGTTCATGTTGGTTTACCAGACACCCAACACATCAATATGATCTATAAATATAAGTGAGTATGTACAAAGGTACATAGGTACACAGTCAGATAAACAGGTAGATGGGTATAAAGAAAGACAGGGATGGGGGAAAGGAGAAAGTTTGTTCCAAAGCTAGAGATCAAATGCTAATTCTAACTAGCAATCCCATGTACAGAAATGAAGACTATGTCTTTCAAGCCAAAAATCATGGCATGAGGTTTAAAAAGAGTGCTATCAAAAGACAACAGTTCAGAATATCTAAAAACATGATTTCTATAGAAAGTTGCCTAGTCATGGAAAAGTGTGTAAATGGCTCTCTAAAACCTATCCACACTGCAAGATGTGTGTGGGTCACGTCCATTAGAATCACCGTAGGGTGTTTATCAAAATGTATATTCCTGGTCTCCAGCTCAGATCCACTGAAACAGAATCTGGATGAGAGGTTCAGAAATCAGTACTTTAACATAGCTCCTCAGGTGATTCTTGAACATGGCAAGAGTCACTAATTTAAGAGAAACAGAGCTGACAGTGTTCTTAATAGTACTCTAGATGTGCAAGTGAAAGCTTGTGTGCATCTAGCACTTCATCTGCCAGAAACCTCTCTTAACCACACATGACCTTTCCCCATGAGCTGTTCATAGTTTTCCTTCTCTTTGGGTATTCTAACATTTCTGAAGAACCATTTGATTCACCAGAGGAAAACTGAGTTCATCTTGGGGAATGGCTTGCAATACTTTAACTTGCAATTCTTTAACAATCTATAATTATCTGCATAAGGTAGCTTGACTTATGGAGAATCCAGAATACATTACTCTCAACCTGTGGAACAAGGTTTAGGTTTTTAATCTGTCATCTCTGGGCTCTTTCAGCACCTCCACAAGAGGGCAGTCAGGGGAAAGTTTTCTTCTGTCAGAAAACCTCTCCTTCCTTAGAAGCTCTCCTAATCCTTGGGTCAAAAGGTGTTTCTTCCATCCACGTCGTCACAGTTCTCCTTAAAACCAAAACCAAAATCAAGGATAAGATACATTAAGTCACACTTAAAATTGAACGTTGACTCTATAGGACATAAGTTTTAAATAAAAGGGTTTTGCGTATTACTTCTCCCATTCTCTCTCCACCCTGACCCTGTCATCCTTCCAACAGATCCATGAATTCATTTTCCTCCCATCCAGTGGCTCAGTGGGAGGAAAGAAAGTACACAGCTGCAAGTGGCATTGTGGCATTGTGGTGGGGGTGGGGGTGGGGTGACATCTGACCCGAGACCTGAAGGATGCATAGGCAATGAGAAGGCTTTTGGGGAAAAGGAAATGGCATGCACAAGGATGCAGCAGCAAACAAGATGCTGACATATTCAGGGACTAAAAGAGCTTTGCTGAGACTTTAGATTTTATGGTGGAGATGTTAGGGGCAACAGGAAATATTTTGGCAGACAAGCGACATGATGCAATTTGTGAGTTAGAAATACATACAGACACATGCACACATACATATATGTTTGAGCGAAATCATATGATGATGGAACTCACAATGTTATTGCCTGAATACATAGTATGTGTCTGTGTCTGTGTGTGTGAAATCAACAATATATTACCTCTTTGAACTCCCAAATATAGTTCTTTCTATAAGCAGCGGGTCCCTGGAATTGACTCAGAGTTGCACAGTACTCTTGATCTCTGGAACATTCATCTTTCACGTTGACGGCTTTTGCCGTGCTGTTCTCATGTGTGAGCTCTACAAGCTGACAGAACTGACTCCAGGGTCAGTACAGAGTTGGGAATGCTAGGGATGGCACTCAATTATGTTTAATTAACCTCACTGATAATAGGAATAGTTAATGTTAGCAATGTTTAAAAACTGCACTCAGACTTAGAATTTCTCTGAGCCTATATGGAATATGAAGTGTGAAGACAGATAGTCAAGAAAGTGCTTCCAGCTGCTCTAACCACCCCGGATTAAGGTCAGAGTTCAGAACAGTCATTTTAGTGGAAAGGAAATCAAATCAAACCAACCCTAGAGGTTTTAAAATAGGATGGCATAAGCACTTTTAAGATGAGAATAATAACAAAAGAGAGAGGGGAAAGGGTGTCTTTGGGGGAAGTGAGAGGAATAAAAACAAGGGTATATACCAACTTCATGATTCTTACTCAGAACCTATTCTAAAAATATACGCTCAACTTAGCTGAAATATTGCCTGAGCCCCAAATATATTGCTGTTCATATTAACAACTAAAATGGTACGTTTGTTTAGCACTTCCCAGTACACTTTCACATGTATCAGCTTTCCAAACGCCCTGCAAAGTTGCTACAGTGGAAGCTGCCAGGACCTGCCCAGATCCTCCTTCAGGACTGAAGGACTTTGTGCCCTAGACACTCCTCAGCTGACAGAACAGACTTGTCTTTCCCAAAGTCATGCCTCCTTCTTGGGGCACCACATATCTAGTGACTGGTTAATAGAGGGTCGAAAGACCTGGCACCCTTAATCTGACCCAGAAAATCTGGAAGGGCGATCTCAGCTTTACAGCTCCTCGAGAGCTTGGCTGAGGCTTTCATAGGGATCTTGCTGCAGGCCCACTTCTCCCTCTGCCTGATCCTGCTTCCTGCCCCCAATTCCCCTCCCCTCTTCTCCTTTCCCTTCCCCTCCCCTTCTCTTTCCTTCCTTGGTCATGATCCCAAGAGCACTTGCTAATAAGCCTCCTTCCTGCATGCTAGTCCACATCTCAGAGTCCGTTTCCCTTCCCAGGGAATACAACCTGTGAGAATTATCTCAGTCTTGAAGATGGAGAAACTGAACATCTTAGACAATACACTGATTGCCCAGTTCACCACCTGATGAGGGATGGACAATGACCAGAACTTAGACCCAGTAGATGTTACTTAATGGATACCAGTATGCTAGGGAAGCAGGGAATAGAAAGATGAATAAGGCCCCAACCATTCTGAGCTCACGAAGGAATGAGCAACACAAATGCAAACACAGCCACAACCTCCGTGGCCACTAACAGAGGGTCCAGTATTAGGTGTGAGAATGGCCAAAGAGAGAGTGAGGTAAGTAGGGGGTGGGATTTGCTTAGGGAGGGCCCTTTATTTGTCCCAGTTCCCTCTGGGACTTACTACCTGGGAAGTGAACTTTGATTCTGACACCAGTAAAATGGACCACCCTGCTGGCAGGATTGTTAAGGGAACTATTGGTAAAACACATATCACAGGAACTTGGCATGGGGGGGGGGCGTCAAAAATTGATCTTGGTCTGAGCATGATTTGTAAACTCCCAAATTTCAATGCCTTTAAGTGAAGGGGCCACTTTCTAGTTGTCCTCTTACTCTACCACTCCTTACTGACTTATTCTTGATTGGTTCACACACTGATGTTACCTAACTGGCCCTTGAAGGCAAGTAAGTTTGTCTCGGTACAATCACTGTCACCACTGCAACATGCACACATTCACAACGACATGCCACCTCTACACGCAGATGCGCCGAGCATATATTTACATACTAAATACCAGGCTCTGTTCTAAGCATTTTATAATTATTATCCCATTTCACAGGAGAGGAAATTGAGGCACAGAGAAAGAGCCAGAATTCAAACCATGGCAGGCTAGTTCCAGGGCCTATGCTCCCGCTCACCAGGTCATAGGGCAGGCAGTCTATGTGCAGTAATGGTTACAGACATGGACCCCTCTGAGGGTAAAAGGAGAGATAAGGTTATTGAGAGACTTGAATGAGATAAGGCAAATAAAACAGAACACTAAGTGGCATGGGGGAAGCATGAGGTAAGTATGCTATTACCATTGAGGAATAAATACATCTTCCTTTGAATAAATGGCAGCACTCTCTTACATTTATACATATTTTTAAACTCCCCCAGCATTTCTACAACAAGCACGGGATTTGTGATGGTTAATTTATATGTCAACTTGATTGGGCCACAGGGTGCCCAAGTATTTGGTCAAATATTATTCTGGGTGTCTGTGAGGGTGTTTTGGAAGAGATTAGTGTTTGAATGAGTGTATCCAGTAAAGCAGATTGCCCTCCCCAATGTGGGTGGGTTCATTTAATCAATTGAAGGCCAGAATAGAACAAAAAGATTGACCTTCCTGTGAGTTAAAGGGAACTTCTGCTTGACTGCACTGAGCTGGGACATCAGTTCTTTTATGCCTTCCAACTCTAATTGAAACATCAGCTCTTCCTAGGCCTTGAGCTTGCAGGCATCCAGACTAGAACTACACCATCAGTCCTCCTGGCTCTCAGGCTTTTGGACTCAGAATGGAATGACACCATTGGCTCTCCTGGGTTTCTGGCTTGCTGACTGCAGATCTTGTGTCTTGTCAGCCTCCATAATCACATGAGCCAATTCCTTATAATAAATCTCTCTATACATACATGCACCTTCTGGAAAACCCTGACTAATCAATGAATACAGGAAGTCTTCTCACCTTTCCCCTCTTAAGGATGAGGCTAGAGGTTGAATGACTTGCACAGTTTACAGCTCTTCCCCTTGTCCTTCATCAGCAGGACTCAGAGTCCTACTGATTGTGCTTTTACTCTTTTGGGAAACATCAAACAACTGCTATGGGCCAGGCATTGCACCCCTACATAATTTTCAAATCTACCCCTTCCCTCTCTATTCCTAGTCCTCTTGGCTCTACACTGCACAGACTGCCTTGTGGCCATGACTAGCCAAATACCAGCTCACAGTCTTATCCACATGGTCCATGGAAAATGTCCAAAAGGCAATGGAGGCACAGGAGTCTTACCTGGAAGTCCAGAGTTTGGACCCATGCTAGATCTCTACTTTTCTAAGCACTGCAGGCCTTTGGTATCTGTGGCCTGCCCAGTTTGTTTATGGCTACCATTATATTTCAGGCAAGATTCTTGGTATTTTCCTCATCTACAAAGTCACTAGATCTCAAACCCTGGCAGATAACCAAAAGTCAACATTGCATATTAATGTTTCATATGTGCGTGTGTATTCACTAAAAGGTAAGGAGTTGTTTTATCCTTAATTCATCTTTTCATAAATTTTTCATGTATATTATTGATTTTGCATTGAAATAGTTTTGCAAAGCATTTTAGCTAGAATCCTTATTTAGCATCTTGCAGACCACAATACCTAGTAATAATGATTTTTCACAAAAAGAGGGACATGGGTTTTTGTTACTTTGCTTTAAAAAAAAATCAATAGAGCATTTGTGCCTGTATTAGAGATTAAAATAGCTTTACCACACAATTACACTAGGCTTTTTAAAAAAATACAAGAGACTTTGTAAAATATCTTTGCCCCATCCAGAAAGTGTCTAAGTCTCTTAAAAGTTTAAAGATGTAGAGGAGGGTAGTGACCAAATATGAAATTAAGGAACTGAGTTTATATCCCAACTTCACTGCCTACTAAAAAGGACTGGGAGAATATTTCTTCCTCTATAAAATAGAGTAATACCCTCACCCCTTCCCCAGGTGCTATGAGGCTTGAGGAGACTGAGTGTCTGAGCAAAGGGCTGAGTAGATTTCACAGGTACAGGCACTTTCTATCTTGCAGCTCGAGATATAGACTAGGGTATCATCCACACAGAGGGGATTTTATTTTTTATTGTTTTTCTTTTTTTTTTCAAAATTTTATTTAAATTCTGGTTAGTTAATGTACAGTGCAATGTTGGTTTCAGGAGTAGAATTCAGTAATTCATCACTTGCACACAACACCCAGGGCTCATCATAACAAGTGCCCTCCTTAATACCCATCACAATCTAGCCCATCTTCCACCCCCCTCCCTCCATCAACCCTCATTTTGTTCCCTATCGTTAAGTCTCTTATGTTTTGTTTCCCTCTCTTTTTTTCCCTCCTCCCATATGTTCATCTGTTTTGTTTCTTAAATTCCACATACAAGTGAAATCAAATGGTATTTGTCTTTCTCTGACTGGTTTATTTTGCTTAGCATAATATACTGTAGCTCCATCCATGTCATTGCAAATGGCAAGATTTCATTATTTTTGATGGTTGAGTAATATTCCACTGTGTGTGTGTGTGTGTGTGTGTGTGTGTGTGTGTGTGTGTGTGTGTTTACACCACATCTTCTTTATCTATTCATCAGTTCATGGACAGTTGGGCTCTTTCCATAGTTTGGCTATTGTTGATAATGTTGCTATAAACATTGGGGTGTATACATCCCTTCAATTCCACATAGAGGGGATTTAAAATTTCATCTTAATAACAACTGACTGAGCAGGGCATTGGGGACGAATGGAGATTAAGGTGAATAAGATCTATCCCAAAGACCTCACTGTTTGGCAAAGGTGACAGACCACCTTAGACTGTGACAACCCAGCATAGGCTCCAGAGTCAGATGATTTTGACTGACCTCTGAACTTCTCCACTTTCTAGCTGGTATACTTTGTGGAAGTTATTTCATCTCTTGAAATTTCAGTTTCCCCATTTGAAAAAAATGGGACAATAATAGTACCTATACCTCCTTGTGTTGTGGAAGGATTCAGATGAAGGACCGAGTTGAGTGACACTAGCAAGTATTCAACCAATCTTTGTATCAAGATTATTATTTATTCTTTCCCAGAAGTTGCAAAGACCACAGATTTGAAGGCCCCTCAAAGTTAGTTGGAGTCCAATTACCAAGAAAAGGAGGATCCATATATACCCCTTGATAAGCTAGAGGAAAAGATGACTTGTCTAAAGCTCTTTCTTTTCCAGGATTCTTGCCATTCACCAGTGATGGTGACAGTGAGTGGTTGACACTCAGTGGGTCTTGGCATCTGTCTCATAAAACATGGGGAAGGCCCAGTAGGGCTCTGTGGACCAAGCATGCCACTACCTCTTGTCAGGGAGGAAATACAGGGGGACTCACATTTGTGCAGGGGTAAAAAAGGTATCTGTGAATTATCTAGGCCACACTTTATTTCTCCTGCTTCTGGCATTTTGGCCGTAGTGCTTCCTTTAAACAGTAGACAGCAATTTGAGAGGTAAAGGAAATTGAAACTTGCATACGTTAAGATTAGGTTTGGGCAATAGTCTGTTTGCCTACTTATTCATTCACTTCAGGATTTGCACTCATTTCTGCCTGATTCCAAATCCAGATTCTTACTATGCTCAAGGGCCCTCTTATGCTTACTAAAGGCAAATAGGGAGTGGAAGACAATCCAACAGTTTGTTTAAAGTTTGCTGAAATTCAAGAAAAGCTAATCATTAATGCCAAGACACCCAAATCTTCACAAGTGTTTCAAATCATTCTCCAAGTGTTTTAATAATTTTAATACAAATATTAGGTGTCATTTGTTGAGTATTTACTGGATGCCAAGCACTTTATATGCATTTATGTTGATTTATATGAGTGCCAATTGATATAAATGATGATCACATACATTCTCTCAACAGTTCTACAACAACCCTTATGTGATAGGCAGTCCCTCCCCCATCTCCCTTCTCCAGTTCTGAGCCTCATTTTACAGACAAGGAATCTGAAGTGAAGAGGAGGTCAAAGGACTTGAACAAAGTCACACCATCAGTAAGTATAAGGCCTTCAGCACTCCTTGCCTGTCCAGTTTGGTTACAGCCCTGTCACGTTCAAACAAAACTCTTAGTGTTCTCTTCACCTCCTCAAATCCAGTTCTTCCCAACCTATCTTGGCTACCTCTCTAAAAAGCAGCTGCCAGAGATAACCCTGCACCTAGCAATTCCTAGCCCATAAGGCAGCCACCTAATCCTTAGGAAGCTGTATCCATGGTAGACCTCAATTTGACCTTGAGTCTCTGTAACCAAACTGTTCAATAAATTTTTACTGGTTAAACTAGTAAAAACAAAAAAATTTATAACCCAGGAAAAAGTTGTTACACAGCTGTAATTAGGAAGTCTATCCATGCCACAAGGAATGGATCATTTCAGGCACATTTACATCCATGACCAGAAACACTGTTTGACTACTTACCATGTGCCAGACAGTGCTGGGGGGGCTGAGGAGATAAGGAAACTTGGTGGACAAAACCCCTCCCCTTATGGAGCTTACATTTAAGTGAGGGGAGAACAAATAAGTAATAAAAAATAAAATAGTTTAAGATAACTGTAAGTAGTATAAGGAAAAGAATGCAACGTAAGGGGGATTAGACAAAACAGGAGAGGAAGGAGAGCTCTTCAGGACTGGGGGTAGGAAGGCTTTCTGAGGTGGGCTTATTTGAGTAGAGGCCTGAGCCAAGTGAAGGAGGAAGCCAGCCAACCACCTGTATATCTGAGAAGTGTGGGTAGAGCAGGCTTGGAGTCAGGAGTCAGCTGGGCATCCTGGAACAAGACAAGAGGGCCAGTGAGGTTGGAGTGGGGTGATCTGAGAAGGTGAGAGACAGGCTGAGATCAGCTAACACTGGATGTTGTGGACCACAGTTAGGAATTTGGATCTCATTTATTCCACCAACAGTTCTATGGAGTACATGGTATTTACAGAGGAAAATATTGATGTCTAAAGTGATTATACAACTTTCTCTGCCCTTATGAATTCTCACCTTTTGGCTGTGGAAGTTTCATATTCTATATTCTTGCTATCAAATGAAAACACAGGTCAGTTAAGAGGAAAATGAAAATGATGGGGAAGAAGAGTCCATGCTTCCCCCTCCCCCCTACCCCTTACAAAGACCAGCTCTTAAATAGTGCTAAATGAGTAGAAATCTGAATGAGGGCTCAGGAAAATAAACACAGTGTTCAACCTTCTCTGGCCATTGCAGTTCCTTTGCACCTCCCCAAAACTAGAAATACCATCCCCAAAACTGCTATCTCTTCTATCCCAGTGACCACTATTTACATCACAGATATCCTTCTATGTCCAACCACATTAACAGTGCCAAGAAAGCTTCAGAAAACAGGGAATCTTGTTGCCTGGCAAAGCCAGGGGCGGCAAATACGTCAATTCCAGTCTAGTCTAGATAGTCCCTGTAATAATCCTGTACTTAGCAAATTCAGCTAGGAGGAAAAAGAAACCACAGAATTTCATAGAAGATATTAATAACAGTCCTGACACTAAAATAGAAAGGACTTAGAAATGTGTAAAGTACTTAGGCAATGCTTTCAATCAGCCTTCTCCAGGAATTCATGAGGGCTGACCCCCTGTGAGTTACCGAGCACAGACAGGGTCTACAAAGGCAATGTAGTACCAAGGTTAGGAGTTTGGGCTCTGAAGACTGCCTGGCTTCAGGGGGTGTCATAAAGGCTTAATATGGTAATTCATGTAAAACGCATAGTATAATGCCCAGCACATACGAATAACTAAAAACCAAACTGTTATTATTATTACCGTTATTGCACAGATAAATAAACCCCAGACCCTGCATCAAAGACAGTGAAGTAAATAACATGACTAAGAAGACTATTGCCAAGAACAAACTGCAAGGGTGTAGGGAAGTCAGGGCCACATATCTGAAACATATTTATTGAGCACCTACTCTGGACTCAATTCCAGTGGCTAGGAATATAAAATGAGGTTGACAATATGACCTATGCCTTGGAGGAATTCACTATAATTTTTCTTGCACCCATGGATGGTTCTGAATCAAACAAGTAGTTCATAAGCACCCATGTCTAGTGTCACACAAAACACAAATGAAGTTCCTGGTTTAAAAGATAGCTCATATTGCATGGACTACCAGGTGTGGTGCATAAACAGTGAATCTTGGAACACTGAAAAAATAAAATTAAATTAAAAATAAGTAAATAAATAAAAGATAGCTCTGGGATTAGAACATACAAGACATCAAGGGAGATAAGACTCAACCAGATGAAAGGGTAGGAAAACAAGCTATATGTGAGAAGGTGTGGGGGCAGGGTATAAATGTTGCAGAAACCAGAGACAAGAGAGTATAATGGGGGCCAGAGAGATCCGGAAGGGCTTTATTAAACAGGAGAGAGAGAGTAAGGTGTCCTCCTCAGCACAGTGACTAGGTCTCCATCCAAAGCAGGCAGTCTTCTTAGCTAGTAAAAATGGTGCTGCTGTTAAAGAAATTGAAATATGACACAGAGGTACATAAACAGAACTTGCATGAAATGAAATCAGTTTCATATAAGACAGCAGGATGTAGTAGAAAGAGCATGGACTTAGAGCCAAAAGGCCTCAGTGATTACTGTCTGTGAAATCCTGGATAAAATTACTCTTTCTGAAATAAATAAATGTTTGTGAATAAGCGAAATAAATAGAAATTAAATTACCATACCCTGTTTAAATCAGGTACAGCTCTATGGACAACAGAACCACTCTACGATCCTAGCAGAGAAAATGTCTATGAAATGAAAAAGGGATTACTTATAATTCATTTCATCCAAGGGAGGATTTCATCTTTTTGGGGAAAACTCAGCTGTAGACCTCCATTTAAATCCATAGCCCTCTCAAATGAATACTTGCAAGAAGATCCACGGATTTCACACAACCACACATGTGATGCTCAGAAATACAACTCAAAACTCACCTCTTGATCACCTACTATGTGTCAGACACTGGGATAGGCATCATGTAAAAGATGAAAAAGATACCGTTTCTGTTCCTGTGCCCCTTTGGAGTCCCATGCTGTTCTAACATGATGCCAGAATCCCTTCCACTACCCACTATTAGCATAGACTTTAACTCCTGAAACTCCAGCCATTGGTTCTAGGTCAGTCTTGACTTCTCCCACTAGAGAGCCTTTCAAAAGTGTAGAAGATGGAGGTCTGCCAACTTGTCTGCGCTGCCTTATGCCATCTCAACCACCCCCAAACCAGTCCAACTGGACTGCTCTTTCCCAAACACATTCCTTGTTTTCCCATGTTTACTCATGTCTAGTTGTTTTTGTTTTTTTTTTAAGATTTTATTTATTTATTTGCGAGAGAGAGCATAAGCAGGGACAGGGGAGAGGGAGAAGCAGGCCCCCTGCCAAGCAGGAAGCCCCCCCCCCCCCCGCCCCATGCAGGGCTCTACCTAGGACCTTGAGTTCATGACCTGAGCCAAAGGAAGACACTTAACCAGCTGAGCCACCCAGGCCCCCCTCATGTCTAGTTTTTTATTTCAGAAAGACCTTAATTTTCCCACCCTCATTTCTACACAGTCCTAACCATCTACTTAAAAATAACACTCCCAGGTCTCTCCCTGATAACCTGTGTTATTTTATTTAATAGTTCATTAGCTTGTTATTTATATGCCCCACTGGAGTGTAAGCTGTGTCCCTAGTACCTACCACAGTGCCTGGAGAAGTAGGTATTTAATCAATTTTTTCAGAATAAATGATAAAACATGCAAATTCCATATCACTTTATACCTTTCTGACAATACCTTTCCCTTTTGACATGGTAATATTTTTATGCATACTTATATGTATAAATATGTCTTCCCTATGTGGCAAGAAATTTCTTGAGGAGTTTGTCTGTTTCACCTTTGTATCCTCTGATACCCAAGATAAAGCATTTCTTTGGTTAATGCCTGTTGAATGAATAAATGATGCTGTCCCTTGGTTAAGACCTGCAGAATAAATAAACAATATGATCCCTTCCTCTTCAGGTTTCTTAATCTTGACTTTGTCACACCTCTATCTCAATCCCAGAAATATGAACGTATTTGGCTGGTAACATGGAAAGGTTTAGGACCCTTTTAACCACATTTCTGCTGCTTATTTTTAAGAACTATACTTGACCACCAAGTTTGAAGGTTATTTTTCCCCCATCTAAAAAACCATTACTTGGTACAGCTTTTGCAAACAACTATCAATTTCTCGGGGGGTAAAAAAGTGAACCAAACCTTTAAAAAGCATGCACTCTTCTAGAGTGCACCAATCTCTGCTTCCTGTGGGTATAAGCTATTTTTATCAGGTGATACTGTGATATTCCTTTTCAACACATGATATTCACTCTTTCAAGCTGTTCGGCACTGTTCTATTTGGTTTCATGTTACATCAATGAGACAGTTTGAGGGAAAAGGAAAAATGGGACATGCTATATTTAGTAGCACCACTAAAACCCTAAATAAAAACTACCCAATCTACAACCAGGACCCTACCTTCCAACCCAAAATTAAGGCCAATTAGGAAATGCCTTTATCCAAAGAGTATTTTTCCTAAGAATGTCAATTACAGAAATTCATTTGCAGTGTCTCTCAAAGTTTAAAGATTTAAAAGTCATACATAAAAGTCATAGAGGGGCCAAAAGATTATGATATGTATTTTTTATTTTCATAGCATTTTTACTCTGGGAAGTATCACCCTAATTATATTTTAAAATGATAACACATCTGGTTACACATCTGGGCATGCTGAGTTTGAGGTGGTCATGTGAAAGCTATGAAGCACTGATTAACAAGCACTAAGAAGAACAAAATTCTGGAAGATTTGGGCTGGAGTATCAGTGTTCCCACATAAAGGTAGAACATGAAACCATGAGAGTAAATAAAATGACCCTGGAAGGGTCAGGAGAGCAGTAGGTAGAGGAGGAAACCTCACTGCCCAAATGTTAGCAATCAATGTATGTTGGAAGGGTAAGAAAAAGATTTCTTTCTTTTTTTTCTTTTATTAACATATAATGTATTATTTGCATGAGGGGTACAGGTCTATGAATTATCAGTCTTACACAATCTTACAGCACTCACAGTTTTACACAGTCTTACACCACTCACCATAGCACATACCCTCCCCAGTGTCCATCACCCAGCCACCCTATCCCTCCCCACTCCGCACACACTTCCCAGCAACCTTCAGTTTGTTTCCTGAGATTAAGAGTCTCTTATGGTTTGTCTCCCTCCCCGGTCCCATCTTGTTTCATTTATTCCCCTCCCTTCCCCCCAGGACTGCCCGGCCCACCTCTAAATTCCTCATATCAGAGAGATCATATGATAATTGTCTTTCTCTGATTGTCTTATTTCGCTTAGCATAATACCCTCTAGTTGCATCCATGTCGTTGCAAATTGCAGTATTTTGTTTTAAGAAAAAGATTTCAATAGAAGTATGTGCCTAGCTCCTAGTAAAGGCTCAAAAATACTTAACTCACAGTCTCATTATAAGACTCAGTACTTTCAGGCAAAAGGTCTTTGTAAGCTGCAAACCATGGTACAAATATTTATTTTTATTATTTCTAGAAGGAATGTAAAGGTAGTGTGGTAGAGCAACTGTAAAACTGGCCACAACCTTCAACCCTCCTTGTATCCATGCCCTGTGCAATGTGACTTTGTAGATCTGACTACCAGGAGACGTAATCTATTTCCCTATGCCTGGATCTGGGCTGGCCTTGTGATTTGGTTTGGCCAACAGGATGAAGCAGATATCCACTGTGTCAGTTCTTGCTTACTTTCACTCTTTCTTGGGTTCATGCCCAACTGTCATGTGATCAAGCCCTTACTGTCCTTCCAGAGAAAGAAAGACTACATGGAAAATGGCCCAGTGAGCCCCATCAAGGCCATCCTGGAACAGCCTATAGCCCACTGACCCCACTCGTGAGAGAGCTCAGCCAAGATCACAGAGCTGCCTACCTGCCCTAGAGCTAACTGCAGAGGTATGAATGAGCACAGGTGACATCAAAAGAACTGCCCAGCTGATCTGTATACCTATGAGCAATAATAAACACTCACAGTTTTAAACCACTTAGTTTTAGAGTAGTTAATTTTAAAGTAATAGGTAACTGGTATAAGTAACAGTAAAAAAAAAAACAAAAAACTAGCCTATCAGGAGCCTTACTATGTGCCTGGCATTGTGCTAATAAGCACCTTAGAGGGGTTGTTTCATTTGCTTCTCACAATAACTTTATGTAGTAAATTTTGTTATTCCCATTTTATAGATTATAAAATTGTGGTACACAGAGTTTAAGTTAACTTGTCCACTGCTGCACTGCCAGCAGACAATGGGGCCAAAATTCATACCAGGCAGTCCAGCTTCAGAGCAGCACTCAATCCCAGACAGAGGATCTTCTACTTAATCCAACAAATAAATAATTTTTCCAGTCTTTTCTATGATAATTTGCCCTACCCTTTCCCTGTCCTTCTGATTTTTCCAACACAAAGAGCCAATTCTATGAAGAATAACAACAGCAGTGACTTCATTTGCTGATACTTTATCTCATTTGATCCTTAAACAAACCTGTGAAGTTTGTGTCATCAACTCTGTTTTAAAAAGAAGAGAATAAAAAGGTATAGGGGGAGGCTCAGAGAAATTAACCTACCCCCTACATCACACAGCCTGTGAGCAGTCTAGCAGAGCTGTAACTCCAAGTCTGAAAGCTCCAGAGCCCAGGCACATGCCGCTCTTCTGAACCATCCTGAGGTTCTCCAAGAAATTCAATCTTTCCTGCAGTTCATCTGCCTGTGGCCCCACTGTTTGTTTAGCAAGTACGTACCAAATACCTCCTATGTCTCCAGCCGCAAGACTGGCTCTTGAGGAGTCTTCCAAGCAGTTAACTCCATATTCTCTGCCTTCGAGGAACTCACAGTTAGTTGGGGATGCAAGATTGAAATTTACAAAAAGTTAAACAGTATGGTAAGAAATTGAAGAGGTATTAGTGACTGTCAAATGAATGGAATAAATAGATTTCAGAGTTGAAAGGAAAGTGAGAGAAACATGGACTGACAAGGCCTCACATGGGAGGGACATGAAGGATGCCCAGGATGGGAGTTTCCTGTGAGACCACAGTTTTCTGTTGCTATAGGTATGTGATTTTTGTCACAGGATTGTCATGGCGATTATATCTTCAGGATATCCATGTGGTGACTCTTCAAATCTGGTGGGTTCGGACAAGGGCAATTCTTTGTAAGGGAGTAAGAAAGACTCATTTGAGGTGTGCCTGGTGGTCTCAGTCCATAGAGTATGTGACTCATGATCTCAGGTTGTAAGCTGGAGTCCCTGTTGGGTATAGCGATTACTTAAAAAGAAAGTCTTTTCAAAAAAGAAGAGAAAAGACTAATCTGAGAGCCCTAACATCCAAAACTTGGAAGGGCTGGTAACTGGATTCTGGAAGCTTGAGGCAACTATCAGGTCATGACAATCAACAGATCCAGAAAACAAACAAGAAGTATATACATTGTCTAGACCAGTCCCATTGGGTAATAAAAATTATGGAGAAAAGGACCAAGAAGAAATACAAGCCTTGCTTAATACATACAAAAGGTCAGCAGCTTATGCCAACTTTTGGGGGCCAGGGAAAAATTAGCTACCAATAAAACACCTGCACATGGGAAAACTCAACGTGTTTCACTTCCAGATAATTTTTTCTGTTCTCAGTATCTAGGAGAGGCCCTCCTGGTTCTGACACAGTCAAACTTCCCAGGATTTCTCCTTGGCATCTAAGCCCTTGAACTCTACAGTACGCTGGTTATATCACAATGCTTGCATTATCTCAGCACACCTTGCTTTATCACACACCCATGCTGGTCCTGACCTCTGGAGCTTTGCAGAGGGCCCTTCCTTCTACTGTGTCTCTCATTTCCTCTCTGCAGCGTACCTAATCCTGCTTCCATTCTTCCATTAGCTAATCCCTATTTTTTTCTTCATCCTTGGTTTGAACCTTCCAGGTTGGAATAGAGGTAAAACAGAAAGCCCTGTGGGAAAAAACCCACCATAAATGAGAAAATAGGCTGGAGGGCTCATTGGTTCCAGCTACAGTTGGAGGTTCTAACTGAAAGCTACATTTAACAGTGCAAAAAAAGGTGTCTGATAACAAAGTAACTCTTACTAGAAGCCCAAGCTACAATATCATGGGATCCCTACAAAAGTAGATAGACATAAAAAGAGGAAAGTGCGGGGCGCCTGGGTGGCTCAGTGGGTTTAAAGCCTCTGCCTTCAGTGTGGGTCATGATCCCAGGGTCCTGGGATCGAGCCCTGCATCGGGCTCTCTGCTTGGCCAGGAGCCTGCTTCCCTTCCCCTCTCTCCGCCTGTCTTTCTGCCTACTTGTGATCTCTGTCTGTCAAATAAATAAATAAAATCTTTAAAAAAAAAAAAAAAGAGGAAAGTGCTTCACTACTGACTAGAGAGAGTGGAGCACCTGAGATCCAGAGACAATGGAAAATGGCAACAAACTCAAACTGGCAGGAGAAAGAGCAGACGCTCCAAGAGGGGGGTGAACAGTGGTTAGGTGATGAAATGAGTGTAGCAAGTCTTAGTAGTAGATGATTGAAGATGCTGACAAAGGAACAGAAATCTAGAGACAGTGGCCATAGAGGAAGCTGATAAACCAGAAGGTCATATCATGCAGGTGTTTCCAGTAGTGGTGGTAGCATAGTGGAAAGGTATGGGCAGCTTTATAGCAACAAATAGAACAGCACACGGTGGCCAGGAAAAATGGTGAGAAGGAGGCATCAGAGGAGAAGAAAAGTAGAAATGTAAGTAGCAGGATATATTATATGATTATATTAGTAATAATGACAAAAATATTGAATTTGTGCAACATTTATTCAACTATCAAGCAACTATCAATGGTAGGTGTTATTTCATTTACAAGAAAAAGGCAGCTTTTGAGGATGCCCACAGAGACTTACGAGAGGGACAGAACTGACAGCATGTCATCCGGTACATAAATACACTGGACTTATTGACAAAGATTTAAAGTGACCTCATCTAAGATCCATGAATAAGAGGGACCTGGGGGACATTCAGGTTGTATTTGTTTAGGTCCCAATTACCCTGCCAGAATGAAAACTCCTTGAGGTCTGAGACTGTACCTCTCAATAACCTCTATGAACAGTACCTAGTACTGTGCCTGACACAGTGGGCACAGAGGGCACTCCATAAATATGTGTTGACAGACTGAATAAACAAATGGAAGGATGGATGGATGCATGGATGGATGGATGAATGTATGAATGGATAAAAATATCAGCCTAACATATATATATCATAAACAAGATAGGAAGTATTTGTCCATGTTTGAGCCCAAATTTTAAAGGAGCAGAAGTGCCTCCTGTGCATTCTCTTCCAACATCTCTTTTCTACTCACACCTTGAAAGGTTCAAGGTTTTGGAGTTAATAGTCCAAGCAAACAAACGATTCTCCTCATTCATTGATTCAACAAAGACTTCTGTAGCTAGTCATGCCACTAGGCAACACGCACATGGACAAGCAGAAGGCAAGTAGTAAACATCAGCTAAGGCAGGTATGAGATGGTAAAACAGATGGTTCCCATAAGAATACAGAGCAATGGCACCTGGGTGGCTCAGTAGGTTAAGCCTCTATCTTCGGCTCAGGTCATGATCTCAGGGTCCTGGGATTGAGCCCCTCATCAGGCTCTCTGCTCAACAGAGAGCCTGCTTCCCCCTCTCTCTCTGCCTGCCTCTCCACCTACTTGTGATCTCTCTCTCTCTCTCTCTCTCTCTGTGTGTGTGTCAATTAAATAAATAAAATCTTTTAAAAAGGGGATACAGAACAATCATGCCAAACTCAGTTTTGGGAGGTCAGAGAACATGATATGCATCCCAGATGAGTCTGGTGGCATAGGCTAGAGGAATAAGAGAAAGGAGATGTCCATACCAGGGGTAGAGGAAGTGAGAAATGACACAAATTAGGTTCCTCCCCTCTAGACTCTGCACCCTGCACACGTCTCATCATTGCACTGAGAGCAAAGACTCAAACTGCCTGTTTATTTTCCTTGTTTTCTCTACTAGATTATGGGTTTCTTGAGATGGGGGCTATATTACACAGTTCTTTATTTCTAGAACCCAGCAGAGTTTCTGCCATACAAAGGATACTTAATTGGATAGATAAGAACTTTAGAATGGGGAGGTAACATACCATCATGGGTAAAGAACAAGATTAAAGACATTGAAAGCCATTTAGCTATGAGACCTTGAGCCACTTCTCTGTGCCTTGGCTACCTTATCTGTAAAATAAGGATAGTAATAGTACCTACCTGTATCACTTCTATCCTCCCAGAAGCTGACACTAAACAGGGTCAGGCATGCAGGAGATTTATCAGTTTATTGCGAAAATATAGGGAGAGGAAGTAGAATTCGAGAGGAGAGCCTCAGACCACGATAAAGATCAGACAAAGGCTTGACCATCCCCTAAGAGAGCTCTGGAACAAAGATTTCCAACAAGAGAAGTACCATATTAGGCAAAAATGGTCAGGCTCTAGATCTCCACCATGCTCCGTCACTGGCTGGGGCATGCCCTAAAGGTGCTGCAATTAGAGGCTGTCATCTAACTTCACTCCTCTAGAGAGAAGTGAGTTCTCTCTTGAACAGAGGTCTGAATGGCACACCTCCACAAGTGGCCACACTGTTGTGAGATTCCATTGGTTAGTTAATACAGATAAAACACTTAGAAGAGTGCCGAGAAACTCAGTGTGTAAGTACTATTAAAATACTTGATTTTACTGTAAATTCTTTGCACAATTACATGCAACTGAAAAACTTCAATCTTTTTTGGGAATTATAAATTCAGGTGATTGTAGGGGCTAGTTAGGAAACATGTATACGTTGGCCTGAGTGAAATAAAAGGGAGAAAGGGGCCCATGGTCTCTGTAGCTTACCTGGAGTGTACACACCCTGCCTAATGGTATTAAAATTAAACACGATATCAAAGAAAATAGCAACTATTAAATCCTGGCTAAGATTTAAACTTTGAAAACTAAATTTGTATATAATTTTATAAATAAATAGAAGCTATTATGCAAAGATATTATCCATCATTTTTGGCCATTGATAGCTAAGCAGAGCATGACAGGGACTCTGCTTTTCATAGTCCATGTTGGTGAATGTGGCCTCTTTGATATGTTGGGAGGGATATTACAATCTCAAAAGGCATCAGGGAATATTGGGGTTTCTTCTGCATTTGGTTATTCCAAGTTCTGATATTTTTTACTGTATGGAGATGCTCTGCTGGATATTAAATGTGTTTATTTATATTTTTCCCCAATAAAAGAAAAAGAAGAAAAATTACCTTGAATGTATAAATCATGCTTGAGTACTATAAGTCATTCAAGGATCCTATAAGAAGTAACCAGACAGCTTTGTCCAGTCAGACTTCAAGAGATGGAATAGGTCAGAGTTCTGGGCCTGTAAAGGCATAGAAATATGAGCTCACAGTGTCACAGGGTTTTGAGAGCTGTCTGAGACTTGACAAATGACAGGGGGAATACTACCGCTGTAAATGGGATCATGCTGGTAGCAGTGCCATAGTTAGAAGAAGACCAAGTCCAGCATATCCTCAGCTACAGCCTGCCTCGCCCCTCCTCAACATTGTAATAGCAAAAGACTGCTTCACAAACTCCTTTGTCACTGCTCTGGATCTTGGTTCTGGACCTACCTGTCGAGGCAAGTTGCAATTCTGCCACCAGTGCTCACTCATGACAACTACAAAAAAGGCAAAATCATTTATGAGTCCCAAGTGGGGTTTACTGATGGCTGAGGAGAAAAGGAATGTGGATACCCCAGTTATACCTATATCATACAGCTTCTACTGGAAGTCAAGTTTCTGACATGTAGATGTCAGATGTCTATATGACAGTCCTTTATGACACACAAAAAGTTCACAACAATCTCTGAACTCCGAAAATTCTACGATCTTTAGAAAGAGATTTGACCAGGGCGCCTGGGTAGTTCAGTGGGTTAAAGCCTCTGCCTTTGGCTCAGGTCATGATCCCAGGGTTCTGGGATCAAGCCCCGCTTTGGTCTCTCTCTGCTCAGCAGGGAGGCTGCTCCCCCCTCTCTCTCTGCCTGTCTCTCTGCCTACTTATGATCTCTGTCTGTCAAATAAATAAATAAAATCTTAAAAAAAAAGAGAGATTTGACCACTTATTGTTCTTTTTTTTAAATTAACATATAATGTATTATTAGTTTCAGAGGTAGAGGTCAGTGATTCATCAGTTACATATAACACCCAGTGCTCATTACATCATGTGCCCTCCTTAATGCCCATCACCCAGTGATTCCCATCCCCCCCATCCATCTCCCATCCAACAATCCTCAGTTTGTTTCCTATAGTTAAGAGTCTTTCATGGTTTGTCTCCCTCTCTGATTTTGTCTTATTTTATTTTTCCCTCCCTTCCCCTATGATCTTCTGTTTTGTTTCTTAAATTCCATATATGAGTGAAATCATATGATAATTGTCTTTCCCTGATTGACTTATTTCACTCAGCATAATACTCTCTAGTTCCAACTGTCTAGTTGCAACCATCATTGCAAATGATGATTTAATTTTTTAAAAATTTGTAATTCTTTTAATTTTTATTTGTTTTTTTAAATTTCTTTTCAGTGTTCCAGAATTCATTGTTTATGCACCACACCCAGTTCTCCATGCAGTACGTGCCCTCCATAATACCCACCACCAGGCTCACCCAACCTCCTACCCCCCACCCCTCCAAAACTCTCAAGATTGTTTTTGAGTCCATAGTCTCTCATGGTTTGTCTCTGCCTCCAATTTCCCCCAACTCCCTTCTCCTCTCCATCTCCCCATGTCCTCCGTGTTATTTCTTATGCTCCACAAATAAGCTTATAATTGCACTGAATAGTATATGATCGGCAAACTTGAGGGCACAATATAACTTTTATTTCCATTTTGGATCACAGTATAATATTTTTTAAAATAATTTATCAAGGTGAAATTTACATAATATAAAATTAATCATTTTAAAGCGAACAATTCAGAGGCATTTATCACACTTGCCACGTTGTGCAACCACCACCTCTGTCTAGTTCTAAAACATTCCAATCACTTCAAAGTAAAACCCCCTTACTTGTTAGGCAGTTTCTCCCCATTCCCACTCCCACCTCTAGTCCCTGGCAACAACCAATCTTCCTTCTCATTCTTTGGACCTATCTATTCTGGATATTTCATATAAGCAGAATCATGTGTCACCTTTTGTGTCTGGCTTCTGTCACTTCTTTCAGTGTACTGTGGAGGTTCATCCATGTTGTAGCCTGTAACAGAACTTCTTTCCCTCTCATAGTTGAAGAATATCCCATTGTATGTGTATACAGAATTTATTTATCTGCTCATCCATTGATAGACATCTGGGCTGGTTCCACTTTATGGCTATTGTGAAGACTGCTACTATGAACATGTGTATACATGTATCTGAATGACTGCTTTCAATTCTTGTGGGTACTCACGTAGGAGCGGACCTGTGGAGGTCATATAGTTATTCTATATCTAACATTTTGAGGAACTAGCTAACTTTTCCACAGTCGCTGTATCATTTTACAATCCTACCAGCAATGTACAAGGTTCCAATTTCTCCACGTCTTTGTCAACACTTCTTATTATTATTATTTTATTATGGCCATGCTAGTGGATATGAGGTGATATCTCATTGTGGTTTTGATTTGCATTTCACTAATGACTAATACTGTTGGACATCTTTTCACGTGCTTTTTGACTATTTTGAATTTAAGTGACAGTCAGGGATATAAATGTAAGTTAAAATTCAATTGTGTATGGGACTTCCAAATGCAAAAAATACAACCAAGGTGATGGTTGAAAAGATACCTCCTATAAGCCTCACTAAGTTCGTCCATGTAAAGGTAATGATAACCACACCACAACCTACTAAGTCTTAGTTTAGTGTTTTGTTTTTTTTTTCAAACATTGATTGTTAAAATGAGTTTCCATTTCAGAAATCTTATCTTCAAATCAGAAAAATACAATGCTTAAGAAAATATAAGTTCCACAAGGGCAGTAATTTTTATCTATATCATTCTCCCTATCTGAACAAGGCATATACTAGGCACTTAACTAATTAAAGAAATCAAATTGGCTATCTGGACCCAGAGACTGAAACGAAATGTGGACAGTAAGGGAGAAGGACAGATCTATAGTAATTCTTCAGCATTCTTCTGCACAGGTTCACTAGGTAGATGATGATGCCATAAATCAGGATAATAAATACAGGAACAGGAACACTTGTGATAAAGACATTATCTCAGAATTCTTACCATTAGTTCAGAGTTCTGTTTTTACTCTTTATTCTTCAATTTTCATGTTCCTTTTATACCACTTTTTCAATGCAGATAAATGTAAGAGAAAAGTGAAAGTGTTCTCTACAAACACTGCTACTCACAAAAATTTCTCACCATTATTTATCGTGGTTTGTTTTCCCCCCCCCCCCATATGTCCTTTCCTGTCCTTATCCCTACTGAATGTCAATCCATCCCATATATGTACAATTTTCCATAGAGAAAAAGACTCTTATGATAGTCTTTACAGCACTGGTTATCCAAATTTGGTTTGGCAAATTTATTAAGTCTCTTCACTATCTTATGAATTAAAAAATGTCTCCTATTGAACACAATTTATCTAGAAAAGCAGAATAGCAGGCCCATTGTGATTCCATACAACAACATTTTATAAGTAGAGGACAGACCACTAAATTTTTGTTTACTCTGATCATCTCTCCCTTATAAAGTGCGATTCTCCCATCTCAAAGATTGGAAAAAATAATTCACTTTTTAAAATTTGGTAAAAATGTTTTGATGCCACTTGTATTTTGAAATTATTTTATTATGACAATATTCTAACCTTGTATAATTTACACCTCAAAAGAATAGATCACATCCTCAGAGGACAGAGAGATTTTATTTCAACCCAAAATAAGGGTGTCCCTTGTATACTAAAGTTTCTTGAGTTCTGTCCTTCTGCCATATGTCTCCAAACAACATAGTAATTAGACTTCAAATTACAGTATAGTATTACAGTTAGTATCATTTTCCCCTCATCAAGTGATCGTATGGGAGAGTTTGTAGTACAAAATACTCACTTGTAATACAAACTTGGGATCTGACTTCTATTATTACAGTTATGCACCAGGCACTTTCAGGAACACTAGTTCCAATGACCTGAGTAAGATCCTCAAAACTGCTGCTTCCCAGATGACTCTTTGTTCAGAAACGCATGCTGTGAGAACTAAAAGATCTTTAATATCAGAGATGTAGGGAAAAGATGGCCAACTAATCTTCAGGGGGAAAAAAAAAAAAGAAAAATCCCTTCTATAATAGCAGCAGAACAGGCTAACACAGGTCAACCACAGGTGTCCGTATATTGGGTAAGAGACCAAAGTTGTACGGAGTCCTACTCGGGCCTCTAGCAGCAAAAACACAACTCCATGGCATGGACTCCCTGTATAGAAACTCTAGTTGATGACAACCCAGAATTTTTGCTTTTTATTTCTTTCTTACTACCACCCTCACCCTACCTTTCTGACATTTTAATTCAAATCAGGAAAAACAAATTTCCTTATAAAAATTTTAGTCGAAAGAGCCTTATACTGAGTCATTGGCTCAATAAATACTTGTTGATCGTCCACTAAGTACAAGGCTCCAGAACTCAGGGGATACAGTGATGAATAAAGTCTAGTTTCTGTCCTCAAGGACTTTGGCTTTTTTCCTCAGATGTGGCAGCTCTGCCTGAGGGGTCCACAAGGTTTCACGTGATGATTTCCAACAGAATTCTGATGTGTAAATGGTTCTCTTGGCAGATGCTAGGGCTCAGGGGCAAGGATGGTTGATATTGTAGGCAGAGAGAACAACAAATGCAAGTCAGCAAAAGCAAATATGAAGCATGTTTGGTTAACTGCAAATAATTTAATATTGAAGCAAGTAGAGGATTTAAATTGGAGAAATGGAGGCCATGAGGTTAGATATAAGGGTAAAGATAGTTGGAGAAAGACAAACTAATGAGCTTGGGCTTCATCCTGTGGACAGTGGGGGACGGAATGACAGGGTCAGATCTACAACTCAGAGACAATGTTTGGTGTTGGTGAACAGTTGGAAGGGAAGAGACAGGAAAGTAGGACAAAGAGTAAGGAGGATGTTATGGCAGACCAGCAGAGAGATGAAAGGGAAAATCACAAATTATTAACTATACACACTATCCCTATTTTTCATCACCATGAATAACCAAAAGCAAACAGTTTAATTGTTTTCTTTTCTTTTTTTTTTTTAAGATTTTATTTATTTGAGAGAGGGAGAAAGCATGAGCAGGAGAAGGGGGAGAGGGAGAAGGAGAAGAAGACTCCGTACTGAGCAGGGAGCCCGAAGCCACGCTCAATTCTAGGACCCTGAGATCATGACCTGAGCCAAAGGCAGCCGCTTAAGCTTAACCGACTGAGCCACCCAGGTGTCCCTATTTCCATGCTTTTCTTATGAAGATATGACATGCTACAGGTTATGTCTATTTGTTTGGGGGCAAAAAAGAGAACAGTATTTCTTTCTAAAGAGCCCTACTTTTTACAAAAGCCTTTCCACATTTAAGGAAATACCAATACATAATATCCCATAAAATACACTTTTTAAAAAAATTTATTTATTTTTATTTATTTGACACAGAGATTTATTTGACACAGGGAAGCAAGCTCCCTGCTGAGCAGAGAGCCCCATGCGGGGCTCAATCCCAGGACCCTGGGATCATGACCGAGCCAAAGGCAGAGACTTTAACCTACTGAGCCACCCAGGCGCCCCCCATATAATGCACTTTTAAAAGGGGACCAAAATAGAAAGGTTTCTCAACAGTACACACCAGGTGGAATATATTTACAGAGGTATGTTTAAAATTAATTGCACCAGAGTCACAAAACAAGAATTCAAGTCCCTACTCTGTCATTTACCAGATTTCTATCATTGGGCAAGTCAACTTCTCTAGGTTGTCATCTTGAAAGCTATGTCTCAGTCAGGGCCCCAGAGAGGAAACAGAAGGCATACACAAAGAATAAAATTAAACAGGATTTAATGAAAGAAATTCATCAAGGGAGATGAAGCACCCTGGGCCAGCAGGATTGGAGACCCTTTGCTATCCTTCAGACCTTAGAGAACCCAGAGAGAGAACTATAGCTGTAGGATGGGTAGGGGCTGTGGCCTTCACACACCACTGCTAACCAATAGCCTAGCGGAGTGGAACCTGGAGGAATAAATACCCGGACCTCTCCTTCTGCCCTCAGATATGCTGCTCTACTAGCTGAGTTTTTCCCAAAGGATCCTACCACTAGCTGAATCCTTCCCAAAGCAAGAGGGCAGTGGACCCCAGTGATGCAATCTATGAAGGTCAGCCTCCAAGACCACAGAAAGGTTGTGGAAAAGGATAGAAAGTAGATCTAGAGGACAAATGGAAGACACCTAGTCCAAAATGTAATAAGGGCTACTACGGTGGACTACACATATATTGTTGTGAGGGACAAATAATACATATAAAAATACTTTTTAAACTGTGAACAAAATACGCAAATATGATAACTATGAGATCTAGCCAATAAAAAGTAAACAAGAAAGATTAATGCTATGGTATGGGAATCCCAAGTTTGACAATCTCAAGCTTTCAAATCAAGAATATCCTCTACACTAGAATTTTTTCTTTCTGGTTAAAAGTTCAAATCAGGAGGACAAAAATCAAACTGAAAAGGAATTTTTCAGTACCAAACATTTAAGTCCAAGTGAAAAACTGACTCCCTAGTGAAGTCAGTGTGACAACAGTCTGGCAAGACTCAGTCAACTACATGCTGGCATCTCCATGTTAGTTTCCCGCCCTTCCCTTTTCCCAGCTCCAATTCTAACTTTTGCTGGCACCAGAATCAGCAACAATTCTAGAAGCCTATTCCTTTTTCTATTGAGGTTCAGGACCAGTTCTTAGAAGCACCAATCCATTTACCAAAGAAACACTCAGCAGGCATTGGTTGTGTGCTTAATATATAAGTTAATCATCTATTTGCTTATTAGTGGATGACGAACCATGATGCTATTTATTCCACATACAAACATTATAATCCAATTTATAATCTTTTTTCCTTCTCATTCACTCTTCTCTAGCCTACAGTGTCTTCCTTGAAGTTCCTTGAAGCCTTCTAGGTACACCCCTGCATTCGGGCCTTTCCTCTGGCTATTCCCTCTGCTTATTCTCCACATAGTCACGTGGCTAACTTCTTTACTGCCATTAAGTTTGTTCAGGAATCACCTTCTCAGTGAGGCTAACCCTATTCAAGATCACAATCCCCCACCCAAGTTCCTGATCCCCTTTATCCTAATCTACTTCTCCCCTCCCAAACCCACCCATCATAGCACTTATAACCTTCTAACGTGCTATACAAAGTACTTCTTTATTATGGCTGTTTTTAATGCCTATATCCCCTTGTACTCTTGCTGACAGAGATACTTGAATTTTGTTCCCTGTTATATCCCAAACACCTACAACTGGGCCTTGCCCATACTGGACACTCAACAAATGTTCATTGAATGAATGAGTCAGTCAATCATCAGATCAGTCTTGTGAAATGAGGCTCAGTGATATCAGCAAGTTTTTGTTAATGGAAAATTTTAAAGTAAAAAAAAAAAAAGAAAGCTTTGTTGGCATTGAATTTTAAATCTAATAGCCTCATCTCAATTATAATTTGTTCCAAGATTTTTGCTCGTAGGTGAAAACTGATATAAGTGATGATTAATCCCCATTATAATTAAATGTAAAAGCTGTAATGTTTCTAGTAAAAGAAATGCAAGATCAAACATCAAACTGGTACTATAGATAATAAATGTTTGTAATTAACATACTGTGGATAACTGTAAACTCTGTCATTACACGAATAAAATGTAAAAATTCCTAAAGCAACTGGGAACTCCTTGGAAGCTGCAATGTCAACACACTAGCCACTTTGCCAGTTGTTCAGAGGCTGTGCAAATTAGGACAAACTGATAGTAACACACATAATGCATTTGAGAGCCATTTTTGCACAACATAAGTTTAGAGAATTTTTTTCTTTAGATAAAATATCACATCCTGATGCATGAACATGAGGAGCCAAGATGAACCTCAAACTGGTAAGAGAAATAAACCATGAAGTGGGCAGGTTAGGTAGCTCTAAGTAAACTATCTCCAGGCTCTGATTTGAGAAATAAAGGTTGCTTGTGCATTAAATTTGGGTCCATAAATTCATGACTTGAATATGTAGAAAATATGTATTAAGGGATTAGTATAATTATTTTGTTGCAGAGATAACCTGGAAAGTCAAACAAAGGGCTCAGAAGACAGAACTACGTATTAAAGTATAAAAGGGTTAAATGGTTTCTTTCCAGAGAGCAAATACTTCTACCTTCATCACCCAAGTGTTATAAAGCCAGAAAGATTAGGAAGACACTGTATAGCTATCTTTCTCAATCAACAAAGGACATGATTTTTAGTGGACCCAGTCACAGATTAAACCCAGCTTAGACAACGACCTTAACTCTGCCTCAGTTGTAATTGACCTTACAAGTAAAATGTGTGTGTGTGTGTGTGTGTGTGTGTGTACCTGATGGACATGTTTGGGTTTCTCACTGCAACAGGGAACTACAACATTTAAACCTAAATTGAACTGTTCTAAAACAAGAATCAAAATCTGACTTGTTTCATATTCTCTGTGCTGAGCT
Organism: Martes martes; assembly: GCF_963455335.1. Taxonomy (NCBI): domain Eukaryota; kingdom Metazoa; phylum Chordata; class Mammalia; order Carnivora; family Mustelidae; genus Martes; species Martes martes. The sequence continues at coordinate 152,145,292 of NC_137891.1, forward strand.
ATTTTGAAAGAACCAATACAGCTTTTTACTAGATACCATGTGATGTGGTCTGAATTGTGAACCCCTTGCTCCCACCGCATTCATATATTAAGGTCTTGAAACACCCAGTACCTCAGAATATGACTATTTGGAGATAGGGCCTTTAAAGAGGTAGTAATTAAGGTAAAATGAAGTCATATGAGTGGGACCTAATTCAGATGACTAATGTTTTTATATGAAGAGATGGGTAGGACACAGACACACAGAGAAAAGACCATGTGAAGACAGAAAGAGAAGAAGGTCATCTACTAGCCAAGGAGAGAAGCTTCGGAAAAATAACTATTTTTCACAGAATCTTTATAGTGAATTGACATTAAAACATGCATAATGTTGATTTCTGACCTCTAAAAAATATGAATATGAATATATCAATTTTTAAAAAAAAGATTTTATTTATTTATCAGAGAGACAGAGAGATAGAGACCACAAACAGGGGGAAGGGGTAGAGGGCAAAGCCAAATCCCCACTGAGCAGGGAGCCTGACACACTGACCCATCCCGGGTACCCTGTATATATTAATTTTAATAATAACAGTTAGAAAATTAGCATTTACTAAGTGCCTGGTACCATGCTAAAAGCATGTTAGGTATTTCATTTAACTCCAAACAATATAAAGAATTTACTGAAAGCAAAGAAAGGGATACAAAGTGACTATGACCTTTCAGAAACTGTGTTTACTGAATGGTTATATTATACAAACAAGCACTACTGGATCAAATAAAACATTTTAATGTGGTTTTTAAAAAGCTATTTAGTGGGGCACCTGGGTGGCTCAGTGGGTTAAAACCTCTGCCTTCAGCTCAGGTCATGATCTCAGGGTCCTGGGATGGAGTCCCACATCAGGCTCTCTGCTCAGCGGGGAGCCTGCTCCCCCCACCCCTGCCTGCCTCTCTGCCTACTAGTGATCTCTGCCTGTCAAATAAATAAATAAAATATATTTTTTTAAAAAGTAAAAAGCTATTTAGTAAAAACTAATACTAAATGTAAGTTTAAATATCATCTCAGAATGAGCCAATCATTCTTCTCCATAGACCATCACTCCTGACAAAAACCCGAAAAATGAGAACACCTTCTTTCTGTTTCCTAAGACCCAATATGAACTTATGAAGGAGATATGCTCATATGCAGAGGGGTCTCTGGAAATGAATTCCTAGATTACGTAGAATTAGGCTGGTATGTCAACTGCCACCTCCCAAAAGATATGTACTTAACACATTTGGAGGTTAAATTTTTAAATTAACTTAATTGAGATGTAATGTACATACAATCAAATGCACAGATCTTAATGGTTCAATTTGATGGGTTTTAAAAAATGGATACACCCTCTTAATCAACACCCCAGTCAAGATATAGCATATTTCAGTCACCCCAGAGAGTTTCCTCCTGCCCCTTTGCAGTCAGTTTCTCTCTCCAACCACAGATAGGTAGGCAGGTATTTTTAAGTAAATACAGTAATAGTGCTGGTAATAGCTACTGCTTATGGATAGTTAACAATAGGAGTATTTACTAAGTGCCTACATGCCAGGCACTGTACTTAGTGTTTCTTTTTTTATATACAGAGTATTTCATTTAATTCCCATGTTAAAGGTTGGTATTATCCCTCTAGGTCTACTGGGAATAAAGGGGGAGGGGATGGTAGGACCAAGAAATTAATTATGCAAGGTCACAAAACTAGGCGTGGTGGGATCAGACCTGAACCAAGAATATCTGAATTAGAATCCCTTATGCCAAATTATATTTCCTCTACACAAATAGTAAGGAGTTGTCTGTTAATTCAAGACACACACTACGTAGTAGAATTAGTGAAGTCACCAGCTCTAAATCACAACTCCACCTCTATTACAATCACATTCAGGGACCGCATCTTAACAAGGAAGCAACGGTTTCAGGGTCTAGTACTAATGATAACTAAAGAGGATTACTTACAAGTTCTTTAACTGAAAATATGCATTATATAAATCCCTATATATTTCTAAAGTAGTTGGGAAAGGGGGAAAATCCTCTACATAGGTGGGTGGGTCACAACCCCATCAGCCCCAAGGAATGACTAGTGCCTTAGAAAATGAATGGAAGGAATCCAACCATCCACTTGTTCTTAGTCAACCACAGTGCCACAGCCCACTCCACCCAAGAGCCACAAGGAAAGGCACTGTGCAGCGCTGCACTGTCACTTTATTAGGGATGCAGGCAAACATCTGGATTGAACCTTTTGATTCCTCATTACATTAATTTTATTCAGTTTAAAATTCTACCCACTCACATTTACAAAACACTTCACACAGACTACTTCCCTCATGAATGAAGCTCCATTCACATTTCACTTTTATTCTGAAATGACTGAGGTTAAAGCTTGTTCAGTGTCAATTTGCAAGTATTATAAAATATGAAAAAAACTAGGCACACAAACGCAGGAGAGTAAAGTGAGGCAGCCTCTTTAAAGGGGTTCTAGTAAAATAAAGCAGTACAGGTAGGCTTTCAGGATCCCACAAAGATCCTGCCGAACAGCGTTATAGAGGCAGGTATTTGAAACCCCAGTGGAAAGATTTTACCAGAATTACCACCCTTGAGAGGTACCAGCTAACACCTTGGGAATCAATATGACTCACTTTACCCCTGAACCTAGAGTTGTTTTCTAGAAGCCCCTCCCTTCGGTTTCCCTGGGGTCTACCTAAGTCCCTTAACATATGCTGGGGGAGGAGAGCTTCGGTCCCTTTTAGAAAGGAAGTCGACTCCAGCAAGTTCAAAACCTGAGGACGTGTGTTTACTAAATCCTGAACGTTTGACAACCCCCAGCCCAAAGAGAAACAAAAACCACAAAACACAGACAGACCCTACCCAACACCTGAGTCTCCGTTTTCGTCGGTTAACCAAGAGCACTGCTTAGTGCAACAGACGCGCCCTCTCAATCTCATCCAGAAATATTCCAAGCCCAGGTCCACAGCGCGCAGTAATGGGGGGGAAGGATCGGAGAGTGCGGCTTCTCAACAATCAGCGGGAGTCACACAAACAGAGGGGCCCCCAGAGGATCCGCGCCCGCTCGCCCAGCACCCTGGGGCCCTGCAGGCTAGAAGCCGCCCGGACTTTTTGGCGCCACCAGCTAGTTCAGCAAAACCACTCCGAGGACAGCTCGGGAAAGGCGCAGAGGGGAGTGGCACAGGGCGGTGGCTTCTCCGCGCGGCAGGGTCCACAGTCGCAGGAGAGGGGGCGCGCGCCCACCCAACTTTCGGTTGTCTCCTCTGAAGCCAAGGGAGTTTCGGAAGGCCGGCGGTGTATTGACCGGAGCCTAGCCGGAAAAGAGCCTCCAGATGGGAGGGGGAAGGGTCGCCGGGAGTCCTCCAGCCAGAGGCGCGCCGAGCGATTCCCAACTACTGGGGCTCCCACTCCCACCCTGGGAATCGGGGCGGCCGGGCTGGGCGCCCGGAACGGTGGAGTCGCGGCCACGTGGCCGCGCGGCCGCGGGCGACCGTGACAGCGGGTGGGCGGGGCGTCAGGGGCGCTGGGCCGACCAGAGGCACGGCTACCTGGTTCTTGAGGCGCATCTTCCTGGCTGTGCAGTCCGGCGGGAGGCGACGGAGGCGGGGCGCGACGCGGGGAGCGGCGCGCGGGGTACGTCCGCGGAGTCGCACCCGGCTGGCTAGCTCGCTCGCCCGCCCAGCGCCGCTTGGTCGCTTTGCCACCCCCGCCGCCGTCTCTGCCGTCAACCCCACGGTCGCCTCCAGGGGGCGCCCCGCGGGAGAGCCGGAGGACAGGACTTCGCCAGGCAGGCTTCCATCCTGGCCCTGGCGCTTGACCTAAAGTCTATGCTGAAAAGGTGAATGAGTAAAACTTCTCCCTTTACTCCAGTACTGTTACCTGTGCTTAAATTTTAAGTGAGCTAGCTGCTTTGCGGTTCATGTGCACCAACACCATTGGCACCACTGTTATTGGCAAAATACTGTGCTGAGCCCCGGGGGTTTAAAAACTTACTCAATTTGGAATCCTTAGGATAAATCTTACCCTTTGGGTGAAGGTACACTAGGAAAGTGGCCTGCTCTGGCAGGCAGTGTGGACACTTTAAGTCGGTCTCTCAAGCCATGTTTGGCCAGTTGAGTAGTGTGTCCAAGATAGGTCCAAAGAGAACTGAGAAATGGAGACAGTGAATGACATCACTAAACCCCAAACAACCACTGCTGTAACTTCTTACTAGAGTCATCCCAGGGGCAAGGGAAACAAAAGCAAAAATGAACTACTGGAACTTCATCAAAATAAAAAGCTTCTGGACAGCAAAGGAAACAATCAACAAAACTAAAAGGCAGCCTGTGGAATGGAAGAAGATATTTGCAAACAACATATCTGATAAAGAATTAGTATCTCGACACCCAAAAACCAAATAATTCAGTTAAGAAATGAAGACATGAAGAGACAGTTTGCCAAACAAGACATCCAGATGGCTAACAGACACATGAAAAGATGCTCAACATCACTCAGCGTCAGGGAAATACAAATCAAAACTATGATGAGATACCACCTCACACCTGTCAGAATGGCTAAAATTAAGAACACAAGAAACAACAGGTGCTGGTGGGGATGTGGAGAAAGGGGAACCCTCTTGCACTGTTGGTAGGAATGCAAACTGGTATAGCCACTCCGGAAAACAGTATAGAGTTTCCTCAAAAAGTTAAGAATAGATCTACCCTATGATCCAGAAATTGCACTACTAGGTATTCACCCAAAGGATAAAAACACACAGATTTGAAAGGGTATATGCACCTCGATGTCTATAGCAGCATTATCAGCAACAGCCAAGCTATGGAGAGAGCCCAAATGTCCATTAACTGATGAATGGACAAAGAAGATGTGGTATATATATCTATAGTGGAGTATTACTCAGCTATCAAAAAATGAAATTTTGTCATGTGCAATGATACAGTTGGAGCTAGGTGTATTATACTAAGCAAAATAAGTCAGAGAAAGACAAATACCATATGATCTCACTCGTATGTGGAATTTAAGAAACAAAACAGATGAACATAGGGAAGGGCGGGGGAAGTAAAGAAAGGAGAGAGGGACAAGCCATAAGAGGCTCTTAATATAGAACAAACTGAGGGTTGATGGAGGGGAGGTGGGTGAGGGATGGGCTAGATGTATGATAGGAATTAAGGAGGGCACTTGTTGTGATGAACACTGGTGTTGAATGTAAGTGATGAATCACTGAATTCTACTCCAGAAACCAGTATTTCATTGTATGTTAACTAAAATTTCAATTTAAAAAACTGGCTAAGAGGTTTGTGTACTATAATTTAAAATAAATATGTTAATGATAATTTAAGGTAAAAATGTTTGTTGGCCTGAATGATTTGGGAGAGACCTTCAGATACTCTCTGGCCTCCTAAATCACATCAGATGTTTGATGTTATAGTGTTAGTCCAGTGCTGGGTAATGTGATGATAATTAAAGATGGGAAGACTGAAAAAAAAGGGAAGGAGTGACTTCTTTGGCACTCCCTGATCTTTATAAAATTTCTGTATTCAGGGCTCAGAAACTCACAGATCTTTGGGTTGTTGAGAATGTCCATTATTGCCCAAAGAAAATCTACCTTGATTCAAAGTACAGGAAATACAGGTATGAATAAGAATTACTGGGTTGGAGTAAACATCCTAGTGTTAGAATGGAAATCTTAAACAGGTCTTTTTATCCAATGCCTCTTTATAGGTGAAGGCTCAAAGGTCCAGAGAAGACCTACCCAAGGTCACAAAGGAAGTGGGAGGAAAAATTGTAAAAGTTCTCCTGACCTCTGGTCTATTGATTTACTTCATAATTCTCAGGATATGAAGTTTTTCCTGGTTTTAGGGCTTGATCCATTCAGACCTTCAAATACACCCAAATAAACTAAAGAGGAGGCCTAGGTAATAAAAGGACTTGGAAGGCCAAATGAAACAAATTTGATGTTGTTTTCATTATGATAATAGCAATTAGTTATTAACCACTTATTATATTTACATTCCATGGATTATCTCACTTAATACAAGTTTTAAATGAATTCATTCTTAGTGCAGCCTTAAAATGGAATAATCCCTGATGGTTATAAGAGCTGTTTTCCCAGTCTCCTTTTGACTATGTACTACAAAAGAGTTTTGTTCCTGAGCAGATAGGATAAACCAACTCAAAATTCTAACTGGTATCCTTTGATCTGGCTTCTCCATTTCTATAAATTTATTTAAGGAAGTAATCATTATTGTGTTCAAAGATGAAGTTCTATGATTGTTTACTGTAGCATTCGTTGGAATATGGAAAAATTGGTAATAGTCTTTAGTGGCCCACAAATGGGACTGATCATGCAGTGCAATATTCTGTAGACATTAAGAATGTTACAGTAGATAAATCTTTATTCACATGGAGAGATGTTCACAATATATTTCAAAGAGGAAAAAAAAGCAAATCACAAAATGTATGCTTAGAAAGTATGCTTGTTTGTGAAAGGGTAACAGTGCTACTTTGGAAGGTGGGATTATGTGTGATTTTTAGTTCTTTTTCTTACCTGCATTTTAAAAAAATATCAGCAGTAAATTTTTATTATTTTGGAATTAAAATAAATTTTGTTTTAAACACTCTCTGATTATTATCAAAGTACCTACAATGAGCAAGGCATTGTGCCAAGATGAGCACACAAGAATTCACTGCAATTTAGCACAGTAAAGAACATAGTCTTAGCCACTATAGTTAGGTTATCAATCAGACCTAGCTTCTAAGTTGCAGCTCTGCCTTCTTTAAGGTGTGTCCTCTTGAATAAGTTACTTGGTTGTTCTAAACCTAAAACCAGTAATGATAATAATAGCTAACTCATAGAGAGTTGGCCTTGTACTAGGCACTAAGCAGAGCACTCAGTATATAATTTCATCCTCACATGAAGATGAAGAAATTGAGGCTTAAATTAAGGGAAGCCAAATAACTTGTCCTAGTTTCCATAGTTAGATAAATACATCCCAGTATGGTTGTGAGGATTAAATGCAAAGAGATACTTAAAGTACTTAGCCTAACACACTGCCAGGTAGATACATATAAACTTGAAACCTGTCATTTTCAATAATTTAGGCACAATTCTTGTAGCAAAATTCTGCTCTTTGTAATCATCTTATTATTGTACAAATCACCACTCCAGGGAATCTAATTTATCTATTCAGTGTGGTGGGTAAGAGGGTAGGCTCTGCAACCTGCCTTGTTTTGAATCCTAGCTCTACCACTTACTAGCCCTGGGATCTTGGGTAAATTACTTAGCCTCTTTTTTCCTCAGTTTTCTTGGTTGTAAGATGGGCTAATACTAGAACTGACTTCATGGGGGTTGTTTTAAGTATTAAAGAGTTAACAGACAGAAAGCAATGAGAACAGTGCCTGGTGTACTCAGCATTCTTTAAATGATTACACATTTTACGAATTGTACGTTCTTTTTACACTGATATAAAGATTTTAGTACATTCCATATATTGATAGCTGAAGATATTTTTATTTAACACTAAAAGCTTGTGTAAATGCACAACCTGTCAGAATTCATAGGAAGAAGCTGTCCCCATTTAAAAGAAACTCCTGTAGCATTTACGTGTGCTTGTATTACTAAAACAGACTTCAAACCCAGACATGAAATATACCAAAAAATACCAATTCTTTCAGTCTTAACTTTTCCAAAATCAGTTCAGCCATGAATTCTTCAAAGAAAAGATTCTGGCATATTTAGAACTTCACTCTGTCATACATTTTATTTACTATATTCAAAGATTTGATCTATTCTCTGGATTTATGAGGTCTTTTGAAAACAATTGAAAAATTCTACACATAAATAAAAATCATGCGTCTTCAATTTTATATTCAAGTATGTTAAGATAATACTACTTATGAAAAATCTCAAAAAAATAAATCATCATAGAATTAAGAACCATAGTACAGGAAACTAAAACTATTTCTCATCAACTGAAAATATCTCTTCAGCTAAATTTTATATATCTCTCTCTATATATATAGATATATACACACACACACACATATGTTGGTATATATATACATATATACACACACACTATACATATGTACATATTAATTTTATCAGCATGATGTAAACTATTTAAAACAAGTGTCTTATAATCATGTTAAATTCTCCAAAGTATAATGTTAATTTACATCTCATCCCAATATAAACCATAAAGACAATGTTAAAATTTTACAATTGTAAGTCTTTTGTGATTCTAGAAGAGTCAACTTCATGTAACAAAGTAATTAGTAAGAGAATGGAAACTTACTTTCTTCCTCTGAAAGGCAATTCCTGTATTAAAGGCAATGTTATTTTTCTTTAAAAGTCTCAAATCTTCACACAAAGGCATCACAAGCTCATTGTGAACCTTAATTATAAGGGCACCTGTGTTTCTTTGTTTATCTGGTTGGTTAGACCTCAGGATTTGATTTGCCACACTCCTCCCCTGTCCCGCCCTATTTCTCTCTTAATGAGAACAACTTAACAATAGCATGTGTACACCCTCCAAGGCTCAAATAATGACTTGGGAGGAACACGGGTATTAGTTATGATGGAGGAGCATTTGCTGCTTCACCTTCATGTAAAGGGGTAAAATCCAGGGTAGTAAGAGTACACTTGTAGGATAGATCACTTTTAAACACAGGAGAGATTTCAGAACATGAGGCCCCACCCTCACCCTTCCACTCCTACCTCCTTCTCCCCACACGCCCCTCCTCCCTTGAGAGGCAGTGTGAAATTAGATGGAGTCATATTAATCCCACCTCTGTCATTCAGGAGCTCTGTGATCTTTGGCGAGCTTTTTTCCTTTTCTTTTTTTTAATCTCTCTGAGCCTCAGTGTCTGTATAACAGAGATAATACATAGAGATAAATTGAACTCATAAGTTTTATGAAGATTATATTTAATGTTAATGGGAAAAGTGTGTATGGTAACCATTAATACAAGTTGCTTCTTTCTCCTCTTTCTCCTCTGCATGGTAAACATTCACAAGAGTCCAGCTATGCCCATTCATGAGAGAATAAGCATGTGTGAAGGCATGGATTAATCACTATGTTACATTGTACTATCACAGTCTGTTATTTAATCTTAATCAAATTCCTGAATCCCTCAAATATTTGATTAAGAAAAAAGTGGATCTAATTGTTTTCTTCATCAACATCTCCTGAAAGAGAAGAAAGAACTCCATTCATTTAGCAAGTATTCACTGAGCACCTACTAGGTCTAGGCCTCCTGTTAACCACTGGCAATGGAATTGTCTTCTGTCCTCAAGATCATGGCCTGAGGGGATGGCAGACATGGAAATGACAGACTGTGACAGTACAATGTAACACAGTGTTAACAGGTGCTAAAACAGAAGTACCAGGGATTTGAGAGTACAGAGTGGGGCATCCAAAGCAGTCTAGGAGAGAGGGAGTTAGGTGGGAGTGGGACCAGGGAAGATTCTTGGATTCCAGAATTGAGGTGTTTTTTTTTTTAAGATTTTATTTATTTATTTGACAGACAGAGATCACAAGTAGGCAGAGAGGCAGGCAGAGTCGGGGGCGAGGGTGGGGAGCAGGCTCCCTGTCAAGCAGAGAGCCCGATGTGGGGCTCGATCCCAGGATCCTGGGAGCATGACCCGAGCTGAAGGCAGAGGCTTTAACCCACTGAGCCACCCAGGCGCCCCCAGAATTGAATTTTAAAGAACAAGTAGGATTTAGAAGGTGAAAGACTGAATGAACATTGAAGCTTGATAGAGGTAAGGTGCCTTTTAAAAAAAAAGCTGTGAAATAAATGGTATATTTCATTGTCAGAATAAGGCTACATTGTAATATTATTATGGATATAATGGAATTTGTGCATTCTTGAGTGTTTCATCACGTGAGATTTCAATGGAACAATGAGTAAGCTTTTCAAGTAAGGCCATGAGTATATGTTCAGAAACATTTTATTAGAACCTTTGATCTAACAGCTTTAACTATTCTTAGTTGTTCCTTAACGGTTGCAGTTTGCACTTAATAGATTAGATAATTAATTGCTTAGTAGTAGAAAAGAGCTTGGCCAAGCGTGACATACAGGAAATGATAAGAAAAAGAGCACTCAGTCTTCATATAGGTTTTAGCGATGGAAGGGACCTTAGAGATCATTGATATCATCTTTCTCATTTTATAGGGAAGGAAAGGCAGGTCCAGAGAAGTTCAGTGATCTGCCCAAGTTCACACAGCTGGTGAGAAGCAGAGTCAGAAATAAAATCCAGTTCCCTCAGCTCTCCACAAAGTGCTCTCACCAATGGCAATAACTACAATTTACTGGACATTTCCAGTGTGCTAACGTGATTAACTGAAATCTGTAAGTATTATTTCATCTTATTGACATTACTAGTCTAATATCTGTGCCCTGAATCCTTTTAGAATGGAACAAAGAATAAGTATTTTTAAAAAGTTAAATATTTGTTGTGTGTATATCAGTGAATGAAGGAACAGTATTCACTCAGAGCTTGTTTCATTAGCTGGTTAATGTATTTTCTTCAATGCTAATAACTTTAGTTTTATGAACATCTTTCAAATTTTGTTTCTAAGATTCTCTTCTAGGAGTTTGATTTAACTCAGTTCAGTTTGACAAATATTTATTGAATCCTTGTGATAGCAAGGAAATCTGTCTTTTCTATTGCATTTTCTTTGGGTGTCAGGCTTCATGAGAGGCTCTATCATGCCAGGAAGGATCACAAGATTGGTAGTCAAATGCCAGCTCCACAACTAGCCGTTTTAGGGATCTTGGCAAATTACCTATTTTCTTTATATGTAAAGTGAAGGTATGAACTAAATCTACCTTAAAGAGTTGTTCTATGGATTCAAATGAATGAAATAAGTAAGCGGAATCCATTTTGTTCATGGCCATTTTGTCTGCAGATTACTAACATTCATTAGGCTGAGCAGCATTCTGTTAAAGGTCATTTGTTAAAATGTGTGGTAGATTGTATTTTCCAAATATGGCTACAGTAGTATATCCCAAACCCACCTGTTCTTTTGCAATGTGACCTTGCTTTGCCCTCACCAAGAGGGGAATCTAATCTTCTTCCCCTTGAATCTTGGTCACTGTTAGTGACTCTGAGTCACATTATCCACTGTCTCTTCTTTCCAGGTGATAGGAATGCAGATGTCATGGTGGGAGTTGAGATACAAGTTGGCAGGAGAACAAAACAGAAAGACTCTGGAATCTTGATGATTATGTGTGTTGTCCTAATAGCCATGGTTGACATAGCCAGACTTTCGCTTGACAGAGGAACAAACTCCCATCTTGTTTAGGCCACTTATTTTGGACGTTTCTGTTGCAGCAAACCAACCAATATTCTAACCAACACAATTAGAGATATTATAATGAATCTAAGCACCTGGCAGAAAGCAACTGCTCCATAGGAAGTAGCTAGTACATTTCAAACGCCAAACCTACTGCCCTCCAGGACATAATCTTACCTTTCAGGTTGAGGTTTATACCTAGTTCATTGACCTCTTCCACATAGCCTTCCTTCTATTTCTGCCTTCTGGGCCATCAACAGACAACAATAATCTTGGTCACTTAATTCCACTACTCCTTGAACTCCTCATTTCTAATGACTCATTTTCCATCACTTCAGCTACTCAGCCCCACTGTTGACCCCAGGCTTCATTATGGCATTAAATGTCTCCACTTGCCATATTTTTTCTCCTAGCCCCAGATGGTCCAAATGGGCCTCTGCTAGATTCCAACAGCCCCTGTGCGGTCCTCTATCACAGCTAGTGTCACTCTGCTTTGTCTACTTCAGTTCTACTTGTATCTGTCTCCCCACTAGATAATGAGCTTTTTGAGGCTAGAGACAGACTTATTCATTTATATAACTACAATTCCCAGCAAAAACACATCTACTGGTTGGAAGGCCCAAGTTTTACCGCTTCACGTCTCTGCTTATGTCCTTCCTCCCTAGGAATATTTTCCCTCTACTTCATTGCCTTCTTTTAATGTCAGACAAGTCCTATAAGGTTTATCTTAGATGTCACCTCTAAGAAGTTTTTCCTGAAATGACACTTTCCTCTTTTGAAATTCCAAAGCATTTCTGTGTTATGTCTTTGCAGACACTTTGATTTTGCAGTCACCTCAATTATTGAATATCTACCATTCACTCAAGATATGCTGCCCATTTCACTCATGGCTATCTTTTACTCCTCATAAAAACTCATCATCCTAATTTTGCACATAACCAAACTAAAGCTCTGAAAGTTTAGATGACTTGAGTCCAAGAGTCACACAGATAGAAAGCGGTGGGATTGTGATCCACTCCAAGGTCAGTGTTCTTGTTCTTGTGCTGATCACGTTGCTCCATATGTACTTTGGACTTTTGTCCCTTGTGTAAATGTCTTGTCCCTCTGTTTGATTTCTTTGTGTGTAAAGATTGTATCTCTTACCTTCATGTTTCCTTTGCCATCTAGCCTAATCTCTTGCTCATAGTGAATGCAGGAAACAGAAAATAAAATACTGATTCAGAGACTTTCAGAAAACACCTACAAGGCAGTACATAGACTCCTTCCACTCCCATTTTTCTCTTACTGACTCAAGGGGCCAGGCTGCCAATGGGCTCATACCTTCCAGGAGCAGGTACTAATTCAAACAGCCTTATTAGCAGTCTGTGGGGCTCCCGCAATAATTACAGTGAGGTTTTAACTATATCTAGTTTCAACAATTCAGCATCTTCTCTCTTTAACACATTTTAATGATAGGATCTGGAGGAGAAGGAGTGGACAGGATCTAATATTCTCCCATGCCACTCTATGTCCGCTCTCAAATGTTCCAAAAGAAAAGCACCTGTCAGAAAGCAAGAAAATATATTAAATCAGCTATATAAATTGTGATTCATATCTCACAGTTTATCTGTTCCTTAGCTGTGTAAATGTTGTAACTTTTTAATCAAGGTTAATCCAAAATCAAAGAAAATTTACCAAGCTACAAGTGACCTTGACAGAATAAGCACCCCTTCCCCAGCCATGTGGTTCCCATGATACCTCAATAATTCCAAACGTTCCTTCCCTTGTAAATATCACTCCTCTCCTAGGAAGGAAGGCCTAGGCTCCATGAAGTGCAGTTTGGTTTTGTTTAGTGTCTGTTTTTCCCACTTTGCTTCGAATTTCCTGAAGTTGAAACTCTGTTAAGTATTTCTTGTGAACCTAGCTCTTGGCAGAATGCTTAGCACAAATTACACATAGTGAATGTGTGTTGAATGAATAAATAATCTAGCTCAGTGTTATTGAAACTTTTTTAACTGTGCAAAGTAAAGAATAAAATTTATGTTCTCCCCTCTCTCATTTCATGAAATAATACTTAACTTTATTAATTGCAATGCACTCTGATGTTTGTTATCATTTATACCATCCTTTCATTTCTCTTAAATACTGGTTATGACCCAATAAATTGACTTAGGACCCTAAGGAGTTCCAAACCTAATTCAAATCAATATTAGATTAGGTATAGAAGCTACATTTTATTTTGTACATAGGTTATTTTATTTATAATCACCACATTTTAAAAATTTCAAGTATTAAGGAAAGGTATACCTTAAAAATAAACATGTGGAGAGAAATTCTTTGCACAGAACAAACAATAGCTCTCCTCTGCAGGGTCTCATAGTTTTTAAAGTTTGCCTCTTGGCCTTGGAAACACCAGGAAAGCTTAGGGAAAGAATAAGTCATTCTTGCTACTGTTTCCCACAATGTTCAAGTAATAATAATACATAACATTTACTGAGCGCTTACTAAGTCCTAGGCAATGGTCTTCTACTCACTTTATATGTATATCCTTAATTAATCCTCATGAAAACACTGTTAGGTAAAAACTATTATTATTTCCATTTTGTAGATGAGAAAATTGAGTCACAACAGGACTCACGCTATTGGAAAATAGCAGAGCTAGCATTTGAACCCAGACATCCTTAAGAGGATGCATGTGTTATAGCTAGGCTATGACATTGAAATCTTGTCTCTGCTTTCTAGTAGTTGTGAGATCTTGAGCAAGTAACTTAACATCTCTGTGCCTATGTTTTCTTAACTATAAAATGAAGCTAATGATAATAATAATAGTTCTTACCATTAAGATTTGTTGGGAAGATTAAGGCAGTTTATATGTAATACTTAGAAGAATTCCTGGCACCTGATAAGGACTTATTAAGTGTTTTCTCTTCCTACGGTGACTTCAGAACTTGCACACTATCCCACTGTACTAAACAACTGTCTTTATTGTTTATGGATATATCTTCTGCAGTGAGAAAACACTTGCCCTGAAAGGGAGCCTAGAGATCAGCTAGCTTTACTTGGTCCTATGACAGATGGGGGTGGTCTGAAGAGGAGAAGTGACTTGTTTGTCCAAATATATGTCACAGAATTGGGCCTAGAAGTTGGGAATCCAGTTTCCTCATCTAGTGCCCTTTCCACTACCCTGTCTCTCCCGCCCTCATGTATTTAGTTCCTCAGTTGCTTTGAACTCTGCTATTCTGTGCACTCCATTTTCTCCATGTAATTAGGTTGCTGGGAATAAATCTAGATGCTGGATGCTAGGGTAATTCTTTAACTCAACAGCTTATTCTGCAAACATCCTTCTTTCTATGTGTGTTCATTGTGGGTATTTAGTATTTTAATATAACATATAAGGTTAGAAAACAAACTTAGGAGGAAAAATGGACCTGCGAATTCTGGCTCTATCATTTGCTAATTGCTCTGTGCCTACATTTCCTCTTCTAGGACCTCCTTCAACTCCTGCTTTGCCTGCTGCCTTGGTCTCCTCAGGCCTTCCTGTCTCTTCTCCTGCCCCTACAGTCCTGTGCCTTCTTAAAAACGTGATTATGGTGCTCGCTTCGGCAGCACATATACTAAAATTGGAACGATACAGTGAAGATTAGCATGGCCCCTGCGCAAGGATGACACACAAATTCGTGAAGCGTCCGATAAAAAAAACAAAAAACAAAAACCGTGATTATGTTCCTGCTGTGCTCAAAACTTTTCAAAGGTTTTTCATTATTGGTAGGGTAAGGACTAAAATCCTTAAGGTGGTCTACAAGGCCCTGCTAATCTTGGCTCCCTCCACCTCTCCCACATACTGTTCCTGGAGCCTGCATCCTTTCACTCCCTGAGAGCACCATTGTGTGCCCAACCACGGAAGTTTTGCACATTCTGTTCCTTTTGTCTGCATTGCTCTTCCTCAGGATTTGATTTAGTTAATGCTTACCTTTCTTTTAGCTCTTTCAGTGATTTATTTTAACTCAAAAATTACTTTCTTAGGGAAGCCTACTTGTTTCTAAGTCACTCAGTAGAATTATTTTGATAATTTTACTTTTAAAGAAAGCATTCCTTGATTCATCTCCATTTCTTCCACTAGATTATAAACTCTGTGGGGATCAGAATAGTATCTTCTTTCTCTTTCTCTTTCTATTTTTTTTAAAGATTGATTGATTGATTGATTGACTTATGAGTGAGAGAGAGAAAACACAAATGGAGAGGGAGAGCAGACTCTCCACTGAGCAGAGAGCCCTATGTGGGGCTCCATCCCAGGACCCTGAGATCATGACCTGAGCTGAGGGCAGATGCTTAAACAACTGAGCTACCCAGGCATCCCTCTCTCTCTCTTGAAATTCAGAACCTGGTTATATTAATTAGGGCTTTTTGCTATGCATCTAACCTATGTTATATAGAATTGTCATAACAACTTGTAAGATCAGGCTAGTGTGTCTTTCATAGATGAGGAAAGTGAGATTCAGGAAAGTCAACATATGTGAGGTCGTATTATTAGTAAGTGGTGAGGTTAGAATTTGATATGAGGTCTTTCCAGTTCCAAAACTCATATTCTTTCCTTTATACTATATTGCACTATAACCAGGGATATTTTAATCTTTGTTACCTTTTTGTCAAAAAATAAATTGCCTCAATAGGTATGTTAGCCAAATGAGCCGTCTTTTCTTGATATGTGCATATTTTTGATAGAGAAGATGGCAGGAATTGTATATCTACATGACTATCATTAGAAAAAGGTTACCTCTATATGACTTTCTTTTAAAACAAATATTAATGACTTGGTTTAACCTATCTAAATTTCCTGTGTCAGATTTCACTTTGTATATTTTTTAAAGATTTATTTATTTATTTTAGAGAGAGAGAAGGAGCATGAGCTGGGAGGAGGGCAGAGGGAGAGAATCTCAAGCAGACTCCCTGCTGAGTGTGAGTTGGAACCTAAGGTTCCATCTCATGACCCTAAGATCACAACCTGAGCTGAAACCAAGAGTCAGATGCTGAACCCACTGAGCCACACAGGTACCCTATTACTTTGTGTATTTGTATGGGTATGGTGTTTTTATTCTGCCATAAATACTAGTATTTGAGAAATGAATTTTGTCCTGGAAAGGATGAATCAGAAGTTTGAGATTTAGATACTTTGGCTGGTCCACATTGCTGAGTTTAGGGAAATGCAATTATAAACCAAGTGACTTTTATTCATGACTTTCTCATTTTTTCTTAATTTTTACTCATTACAGCATCTTTATTATCAGTTTAAAACAGATTTTTCCTTTTGTATCTTTTTAGTTTTATCCTCCCAGAATTTGTTGTAAGGAGGCAAATTGTAGATTTCACTTTGATTCTGATGCTTCCCTGAACTTCAAAGGTAATGTTTCCTCGTGGATTCTAAATTTTATCTCAGAAAATTATACAGGCAATATATTTGAAGTAGCATGGTGGAAAAATCTAAAAGAAGAAATGAATGCATGAGCTCTCCTTTTAAAGAAGATGCAGATAAGAAAGTAGAATAAGGCAGGAAAAAACAGCACTATATGAAGAGGACAGGCCCCCTGAAGCATTCAATGTCAAATCTAAAAAGTAAACATTTTTCCTCTAAGGTAAAAATTATCTTGAAGGAAAAATGGGAACTGACCATGATTTTCAAGGAAAGGAATAGAAAATTACTCTCACTAGCTTTCCTTCTAAAACACAGTGAGCTCATATCAGGTCTTTGGAAATATAGCCCCAACATTCCCCTACTGCAAGTGGCCAAGCTCTGTCCCATGGAAATACTGCTTTTATTTGGCAAAAACAAACTGAGACAGGCAGTAAAACTCCCTATCCCTTACGTGTGAGCCTCACATCACAACTTCCTCCAAAGAATATAGTACAGAAAGGGGGATAAAGAGTAACTTTACAGTGGAGAAACCCAACAAACACTATCTCAGCCAGGTGATCAAGATCAACATCAGTGTCATAAATCATATTGATAGTGCATACCCTTGATATGATATGATGAAGATGGCACTTTACCTCTGTGGCCATCCTCCCCCAAACCCATAACTGCAATCTAATCATGAGAAAAACATCAGATAAATTGCTATCAAGGGACATCCTACAAAATAGTTGAACAATATTCTAAACTGTTAAGGTCATTAAAAACAAGGAAAGTCTGAGAACATGCCACAATCACAACTAGTCTAAGGAAATATGTCAACTAAATGTAATGTGATATTTTGCATGGGATCTTGGAAAAGAAAATGGACATTAAATAAAACTAAGGAAATAAAACTAAGGAAATAACTCTAAACTTTAGTTAATAATGCTGTGTCAATATTTGTTCATTAATTGTAAAACATAGTCTACTAATATAAGATGTTAATAATAGAGGAAACTGAGTATAGGGTATATGGGAACGCTGTATACTAACTTCTCAATTTTTCTCTAAGTCTAAAAACATTCTAGGAAAGCCTGGCTGCCTCAGTCAGTGGAACATGTGACTCTTGATCTCAGGGTCATGAGTGTGAGTTTAAGCCCCATGTTAGGTGTAGAGATTATAAGTAAATAAACTTAAAAAAAATGTGTTCTAAAAAGTCAAACCTATTTAAAAAATAACTAACATAATTCTTGTAGGGTCATTCAAAGAGCTTTCATGGAGACTGAAGAGAACACAATAAATATTACATAACAAGCTCTAACATTTGTATACTGCTTTCTAATTTGGGAAATGACTTAATATATACTATTTCATTTAATTTTTAAGCAGTCTAGTGAAGTAGATACAATTAATTACTCCCATTTTGCAGTTAGAAAGAGTAGAGCTTGGAAAGATGAGGTGACTTGTTGGGAATCAAAACCTGATCTAGGGGCGCCTGGGTGGCTCAGTGGGTTGAGCCTCTGTCTTCGGCTCAGGGTCCTGGGATCAAGCCCTGCATTGGGCTCTCTGCTCAGCAGGGACCCCGCTTCCCCCCGCTCCCACCTGCCTCTCTGCCTACTTGTGATCTCTGTCTGTCAAATAAATAAAATCTTTAAAAAAACAAAAACAAAAACCTGATCTGACTCTAGTACCAATGACCTTTCCACCACATTCCAGTTACATGTCTATCTATTATTCCCAAATTTTAGCAACAATATAGGCACTAACAGTACTAGGGTTTTAGTAGTTGATGACTATAAGCCAAGAGAATAATTCCTGAATTCTTTCTTATTTGCCCTCAAAAGACATTTATCTAAGGTCCTTATTTTAGTGTTGGTTAGTGACATCTTATCAGGAAGAGTCAATGAATTGTATCTGTCTCTGAAAACAAGGATACAGAGTATTTTACCACTAAAAGTGGGCAGCAGTTCACTTCTTATCAGAAAGCTTTATTTTTCAGGTCTACACACTTTAGGGATATGACCTTGACTCAAGGCTACTTTAAATATCTCATTTGGCTTTTCAGAGTTTGCTGATAATAGATGGTGTTCTGTACCTTGAACTGGGGAAGTGCTCAAAGACCAGCGATGGTTTGGGGATCATTTACAAAGCATTCCAGCTGTGGTGGCCATGTGCCACTCCATCTGCCTGTATTGTGTGGGTATTGTTCTGTAGTGTTCCATAGCATGCTCACTCTTGCTTTTGGATTACAAACTCCTTGGGGTATGGATGTGGTTTTGCGTTTGGACCATTTTACCTGCTGCAAAGCAACATGTACTCTTTTTCTCTCCAACTACAGAGGATGTGTGCCTCTTAAACTGACAATTGTACCAACCATAAAAATATACATGTGTCTTTTGCAATCAGTTTATTGTGGGAAATTTATTGGGGGACTACTATTTAAAACATCAGCTAAGACATATATAGCAACAGCAGCAATTACTGAGTATTATTAAATACAGTTATGTGAGAAGCACTTACCATACAGAATCTGTCTCTAATCCTACCAGAAGATGGCTTATGATTATAGATCTTGTTGGATGTCCTGAAGGGCAGCTCGCCCATGTCTCTGCCAGATCTTAGTTGGAGAGTGGGTATAGGAGGGAGATGGACAGAGCATACACAGAGAATTTTAAAGATCGACCTAAATATCCAATAAATGTTTTAACTTCCCTTATCACTGGAAACTCTACTGGAAGGAAATTCCAGATTATTTTGATCACCTTTGGAGGCATTTAAACAGAGGACACTTTTAGCACCTTTAGGGTTCAAATTATTTATAGGACTTCAGAGACTATACTCAACTCCTGCAAGCAATCACACAGTAGCCATTTTTCTCTTGAATTTACCTTATTGTGGAATCATCCCATATTACCTGCATTTCCTGAGTATTCAAGCCATGTTCTCTACGACCCTCTGTTCTTTGTATCCTTTACTGTTTCCTTTACCTAGGATCCTTCCCTTCTTCCCTACTTGTCCATCAAAACTCAATTCATATTTTACCATTCTCTGGGAATTCTCCTTCCATCATTCCCCATTTTAATTGCAAGTTTAGATTAGGCACACCTTCTTTGTATACCCCAAATATCTGTACATAAAGCTATCACAGCTTTTGTTTGCTTGTTCATTTATTTAATCATTCATTCCAAATTACTTACTAAGCAACCACTCTGTGTCAGAAACTATTCTAGCTGCTGGAGGTACGGCAGGGCCAAAAGAGTTAGGTTCCTACTTCCATAGAGCTTACAGTGGGGATGATAGTCAATAAATAAGTAGGCAAATAATTAAATAGAATTTATGATTTTAGATGGTGAAGAAAAAAAAGCATAGCATGTAATAGTGAGTGACTGAAGGTGGAGCTATTTTGATTGAATGGTTAGGGAAGGTTTTACTGAGGAGGTGACATTTGAAAAGAGATCTGAATGATGAGAGAGCAAATGATGTGAAGATATGGGGGAAAAGCAGTCTAAGCAGAGGGAACAAGGAAACAATGAAGGATGTGAAGGGTAACAATCTTGAGGTGTTTGAAGAACAGCAAGGAGCCTCTGTGGCTGCAGCATCACAAGTGAGGAGGAATGTTGTAGGAGGTGAGATTGGAAAGGCAAGCCTAGACAATTGAATGTTAAAGGCCTCGGAGAGAACTATATGGGTTGATGGAGCCAAGATTTGGGACTAGACTTGTCACACTCCAAAGCTTGTGCCTATCATAGTATATTACCAATACATATCACATTCTATAATACAATGATAGGAAGTAAAACCTTTAGGCTGTTCAAAAATATCACTTAAGATGCATTAAAATGTAATGAAAGTGTTTCAGAAAAATTAATCATATTTATTAACTAGGAAAGAAATACACAGTTTTAGGCTTACTATTAATCATTGACCTATTTTGATCAACTCAGTGATGATATAGGTTTTTATCAGACCAGACTATTTTGAAAACTGCTGTGTTAGGAATCAGAGAACATCTGAATTCTAATTCTAGACTTATGTCACTTGTGATAATCAGCTTTCTTTTCATATATTTTCTTAAAAAGAGTCATAGCCTAGTGTTTCATTACATTGGCATGAATTTTCAAATAGTTCTGAGATTTACATACTTGCACACACCATTATAGGGATACTGTCACTCTTTATTGGACATAGTTAACTTTTATATCAATCACTTCCTCTTTAAACTAATAAAACTTGGGCACATCCTGAAATTCGCACTTCAAAATTGATTCTGGATATTTAGGTTCATTGGTATCATAATCTGTGAATCTCTTCTGAAACTCTCACTCTATTTCTACATCTCGACTCTAGGATTGTAAAATTTGTTATTCCTCTGAGTACTGGAGAATGAAGTTCCAGGCCTCATGCTTAATCAAAATGTCTTCATTTTCTTGAACAAGTCAGCAACTGCCTTGTTTCATTTCCTACAGTTTCAGGCTTGACCTGTTTAGGTATTTGCCATAGCACTAAGAAAATCTCATCTTAATGTCACTGGGAGACCTACCAAAATGGAGTCCTTTAACTTAAAGTCATTTAGCATGAAGTCTTTTATTCTAGTTCTTTAATAAGTTTAAACAATCAAGTAATCTGATGTCATTAAAATAAACTGGTTTCCCTACCCTATTTTGTTTTCTTCCAAATAGACCATAAATAAGTACCGGTTAAGGGCATAAGCATGAGTAAAATTGGAGATCTTGATCTGTTCCTCCATTAAACCACAGAGGGCTCAGCACAACTAGTTTATATCGAGAACCCTCTTTCTGAAAGAGGCATGAAAGTCTGGGGTGCAAACTCTTCTCTCCTGATGCAAATAAAACACTGAGAACAATTTCCCCCTTTTTTTGCAGTGCCCCATCTATGACAAGTGCAATCAGCTTATCCATGTTTAAGCCAAACTTCTCAAATTTCTTCTCGGCAGTTGGTTAAGTTCTATCAGTTCATACGTCCTGGCTAATGGGGTAAAACATTTCTTTCCCATAAATATCACAGAGTGTTGGCAACTTATTGTGTGACAGGTACTCACATGCTCTGCTACTGGAAGCATAAAGGGTTGAGTTCTAAGGGGATGACAACTTTCAAAATGTTTCAACAGGCTGGAAAAGATCATCCCCTTTGACCCAGTGACCTGATATCTAGAAATCCAAACGAGGAAGTGATCAGAGATGATGCAAGGATGTTCACTGTGGCATTATTTATAACAGAAAAAAAAAAGTAGGACTTGATTCACCTAAATATTCAAGAAGTGAATGGTTTAATTAGTTATGATGGATCCCTAAGATGGATATTTTTCCAACAATAGGAATAATGTTTACAAAGAATACTTTATTACATGAAAAATTATGAATTAACATTAAGTGATGAAACATGATACATAGTTTGTGAGCTCAGTTTTTAAAAAGTAAGTTTATATGTGGATATAATGCACTTTAAAAAATATTTTTTATTGGAGCACCTGGGTGGCTCAGTGGGTTAAGCTTCTGCCTTTGGCTCAGGTCATGATCTCAGGGTCCTGGGATCGAGCCCTGCATTGGGCTCTGCTCAGCAGGGAGCCTACCTCCTCCCTCTCTCTGCCTGCCTCTCTGACTACTTGTGATCTCTCACTCTCACTCATATATATATATATATATTTTTTTTTTTTTTGAGAGAGAGAGAGAGAGAGAGAGAGCGTGCACAAGCCCAATCAAGGGAAGGGCAGAGGGAAAGGGAGAAGCTGATGCAGGGTTGAATCCCAGGACCCTGGGATCAGGACCCGAGCCAAAGGCAGATGCTTAGATGCTGAGCCACCAAGTCACCCTGGGTATAATGCATTCTATAGTCCCACTCCACTGGCGTCACTAGGTACTAGGGGGTTCATGGAGTCTGACGCTTCTTTGACTAGCCTGTCCTGCTAATCTCACTCACGTGAAGAACCACATAAACTATATAAAATTCTTTATGGAAGCAGATCTTAGCAAGGAGAGGGAGAAATAGAGACTGGAACCCATCCTTCTTTAGCACTTTATGGAAAAGTGAAGCTTTCCAGTTTGGGCATTCAAAAAAAGAGGGTGGCCTCTGTGGGAATTTCCATCTTTCAGACTTCTTTCTCTTCTCAGTTTCCTGAACTTTCCCTTTTAACCCAATCTTCTTCCAAGTCCCTGAGGCCTATGCTCTCATTTCCTCCTTTGGGAATTCTATTCCTCATCTGAAGGAAGATAATCTGCTCTTCTGACCTTTTGTATATTTCTGGTTTGGACCAGTTTTCCCTCAACTCCTACCCTTCTGGTCACTTCCTGCTCCTAAGAGAAAGATAATCACTGTTGATTTACTCATTAGTTTACCAGATAAGTTATTTCACAAAGCCATGGGGTGTGTGTGGCATTATTTCTTAGAGACAAACAAGATTTACCAAGGAGAGTGTTTCTCTTCTTTTACCAAGTATTTATCCATGTTCCCTCAAAACATTAGCCTCTGGCATTACTGTGCTAAGAAGCCACTGTCCTGAGCCTGGTTTGTATTTTAAATCCACCAAACTAGCTGTTAATGGCTCTCCTTTTTGCTACATAGAATTGTGTTACTGTCAATTGCATACTCTTTAATGACATGATTTACCACGATTTATAAGTAGAAGTGGTAAAGGGACAGATTTTTCAGTTTAAATTGCCACAATGTCTCTTCTACTAGTTAGTTTCCTTAAGCCAATACCAAGTCTGACTCATCCAGAGACAGCCTTACCCCCACTGTCATTGATACAATACTCTGTCCTTCAAATTGAGCTGCCTTTATATTACAAATATTACTTGAGTGTTTGTTATGGAAAAGGCTGGGAGCTAACGGAATGTATTAATGAAAAGCATAATCTTTGGAATCATGCCTGGCTTCAAATCTTCACTGTAACGCTTAGCAGCTTTGTTACATCAAGCAATTTATTGAACCTCTCTATTTCTTGGTTAGTAAAATGGGAGTAAAACCTGTATCATGTGCATAGAAAGGGGAACCGTCTTACACTGTTGATGAGATTGCAAGCTGATACAGCTACTCTGGAAAACAGTATGGCGCTTCCTCAAAAAGTTAAAAATAGAGCTCTGCTACCACCCAGCATTTGCACTACTAGGTATTTACCCAAAGGATACAAAAATATTGATTTGAGGGGATACATGCACCCCAATGTTTATAGCAGCTTTATCAACAATAGCTAAATTATGGAAAAAGCCCAAATGTCCTTCAACTGATGAATGGATAAAGATATTTTATGTGTGTGTGTGTATATATATGTATACATATATACATATATACATATAAGTGTATGTATTTGTGTGTGAGTATTTATAAAGGAATATTACTCAGTCACCAAAAAAATGAAATCTTGCCATTTGCAATGCTGTGGATAGAGCTAGAACTATTATGTTAAGGAAAATAAGTCAGTCAGAGAAAGACAAATATCATATTATTTCAATCATATGTGAAATTTAAGAAACAAAACAGATGTGGGGCATCTGGGTGGCTGAGTTGGTTAAGCATCCAACTGACTCTTGATTTCTGCTTGGGTCATGATCTCAGGGTTGTAAGATCAAGTCCCACGTTGGACTCCATGCTGGGCATAGAGTCTGCCTAAGACTCTCTTACCCTCTTCCTCCACCACTCCCATCCCCTCTCTCTCTCTAAAGAAAAAAAAAGAAACAAAACAGACGAACACGGGGGGAAGAAAAGAGAGAGACAAGACAGAAAACAGACTCTTAGCTATAGAGAACAAACTGAGGTTACTAGAGGGGAGGTGGGCAGGGAGATGGGTTAAGGAGGGCACTTTAAAAAAATTTTTTTTATTTATTTATTTTGAGAGAAATAGAGTACAAGCAGGTGAGCTGCAGAAGGAGAGAGAGAGCAGGTTTCCCAAAGAGCAGGGACCCTGAGATTGAGCAGGGCTCAATCTCAGGACTCTGGGATCATGACTTGAGCTAAAGACAGATGCTTGACTGAGCCACCCAGGCACCCCAAAAGGGCACTTGTTGTGATGAGCACTGGGTGTTGTATATAAGTGATGAATCACTAAGTTCTACGCCTGAAACTAACTTTACACTGTATGTTAACCAATTGGAATTTAAATAAAAACTTGGGGGACAAAAAGTCACGAATACTTGACTTGTCGGATTGCTTTTTCTATCACGTATTAGTTCCCAAAATATAGTTTGGTTGTGGCCGTTGCTAACATTTACATGCATGGAATCATAAATTATGGGCTCTGGTGGGTCTTATTATCATCTTCAAAATAAACGTAGGATTCACCTATGTTAAAAGCAAAAACATGGGGTGCTTAGGTAGTTCAGTAGGTTAAACATCCGACTTGATCTCAGCTCGGGTCTTGATTTCAGGGTTATGAGTTCATGCACTGTGTTGGGCTCCATGCTGGACAGGGCGTCTACTTAAAAAATAAACAGAACAAAAGCAAAAACAAACCTTTATCATGGAGCTATGTGAGAATGAAATTAGAGCGTGTGTCAGGTACTTGGCACATACTAGCACTTATTAAGTGATAACAATTATTATAGTGAATGATAGGCAGTCTTAAACAATGTAATATTAATCTGGAGAAAAATGGTTGGGATGGAAATGTATTCTTGAACTGAAAGAACATATTTGTTTTAAAAATATTTAATTATAAAATAAAACACAAATGCAAAAATGTATAGCTTGTAACCACCTTGTATAGCTTGTAACAACCTTGTAACCACCAACCAGATCTGAAAGAATTTTTCTAGCCCCTGCGCATGCCCTGTTCTAATCACAGTTTCTGTCCTACCTGATATTTTAATGATCACTTCTATGTGTTTCTTTATGGTTGTATAATTCAAGTGTGTATCCCTAAACACTTTAATTTGGACTTGCACATTTTTTAAAAAGTTTTAAAGCAACATTTATTTTCTTCGTGAATGTGCATTTGAGCAAAGCTTAGAGGGCACAGTTTATCAATATTCTACTCAATATGAGTTGTGGTGTCTTCTTAAATTTAATTTAATTATTTTTTCAGTGTTCCAAGATTCACTGTTTATGCATCACACCCAGTGCTCCTTGCAATATGTGCCCTCCTTATTACTCACTACCAGGCTCACCCAACTGCCACCCTCCTCCCCTCCAAAACCCTCAGTTTGTTTCTCAGAGTCCACAGTCTCTCATGGTTTATCTCCCCCCTCCAATTTCCCCCAATTCACTTTTCCTTTCCTTCTCATAATGTCCTCCATGTTATTCCTTATGCTCCACAAGTACGTGAAACCATATGATAACTGACTCTCTCTGCTTGACTTATTTCACTCAGCATAATCTCCTGTAGTCCCGTCCATGTTGATACAAAAGTTGGGTATTCATCCTTTCTGATGGAGGCATAATATTCCATTGTATATGGACCATGTCTTCTTTATCCATTCGTCTGTTGAAGGGCATCTTAGCTCTTTCCACAGTTTGGCGATTGTGGCCATTGGGGCTATGAACATTGGGGTACAGATGGCCCTTTTTCTTACTACATCTGTATATTTGGGGTAAATACCCAGTAGTGCAATTACAGAGTCATAGGGTAGCTCTATTTTTAATTTCTAAAGGAATCTCCACACTGTTTTCCAAAGTGGCTATACCAACTTGCATTCGCACCAACAGTGCAAGAGGATTCCCCTTTCTCCACATTCTCTCCAACACTTGTTGTTTACGATCTTGTTAATTTTTGCCATTCTAACTGGTGTAAGGTGGTATCGCAATGTGGTTTTTTTTTTTTTTAAGATTTTATTTATTTATTTAACAGAGAGAGATCACAAGTAGACAGAGAGCCAGGCAGAGGGAGAGAGGGAAAGCAGGCTCCCTGCTCAGCAGAGAGCCCGATGTGGGGCTTGATCCCAGGACCCTGAGACCATGACCTGAGCCGAAGGCAGAGGCTTAACCCACTGAGCCACCCAGGTACCCCTCGCAATGTGGTTTTGATTTGAATCTCCCTGAGGGCTAATGATGATGAGCATTTTTTTCATGTGTCTGTTATCCATTTGCATGTCTTCTTTGGAGAAGTGTCTGTTCATGTCTTCTGCCCATTTATTGACGTGATTACCTGTTTTTTTGTGTGCATTGAGTTTGAGGAGTTCTTTATAGATCTTGGATAGCAGCCCTTTGTCTGTAATGTCATTTGCGAACATCTTCTCCCATTCCGTGGGTTGCCTCTTTGTTTTATTAACTGTTTCCTTTGCTGTGCAGAAGCTTTTGATCTTGATGAGGTCCCAGCAGTTCATTTTCGCTTTTGTTCCCTTTGCCTTTGGAGACATGTCTTGAAAGAAGTTGCTGTGGCCGATGTCGAAGAGGTTACTGCCTATGTTCTCCTCTAGGATTTTGATAGATTCCTGCCTCACGTTGAGGTCTTTCATCCATTTTGAGTTTATCTTTGTGTATGGAGTGGAAGAATAAACATTGTTAAAATGTCTATACTGCCTAGTAGCAATCTATACTTTCAATGCCATCCCGATCAAAATTCCACTGGCATTTTTTTCAAAGTGCTAGAACAAACTATCCTAAAATTTGTATGGAACCAGAAGAAACCCTGAATTGCTCAGGAAATGTTGAAAAGGAAAAAAAAAAAAACTGAGGGTATCACGTTGCCTGATTTCAAGCTTTACTACAAAGCTATGATCACCAAGACATCATGGTACTGGTGTATAAATAGACACATAGACCAGTGCAACAGAGAGGCCAGATATGGACCCACAACTCTATGGTCAACTAATATTCATCAACTAATCTTCGACAGAGTGAGAAATAATATGCAGTGGTAAAAGGACAGTCACTTCAATAAATGGTGCTGGAAAAATTGGACAGCTATGTATAGAAGAATGAAACTCTACCATTCTCCTATACCATACACAAAGATAAACTCAAGATGGACAAAAGACCTCAATGTGAGGCAGAAATCTATCAAAATCCTAGAGGAAAACATAGGCAGTATCCTCTTAGACTTGCATATTTTTATTTAATAAGTTCCACAACTGGAAAGAGTGATAGAAGAAAATAAGTTATAACTCAAGTGATAGACAAATTAAAATGTACGTACAATGTAGAATGGTAGTACAGTGTCTTAGTTAAAAGCGTGGAATCCAGAGACAAGATGCCTGGGTTCATATTCCATCTCTGCTAATTACTAGCTCTTTAAGCATAACCATTCAAGTTCTCTGTGCTCATTCTTCTCGTTTGTAAAATGGAATCAATAATAATACCAATCTGAGTAAATGGAAGGAAATATACAATCTATTTTTCAGAAAATAAGAAACAAATTAGTTAAATGTTCAATCGAAGATCTAAAAAAGAGGGACAGAGGAAACCCTAAGAAACAAGGAGAAAAAAATAAAGGCATAAAGGATTAAATTAAATAATGAAGCATAGACTTCGAGTTGTTCCTCAATATTTGTTTTCATCCTCTTCTTCATTAAATAGAAAACCCCAGTTTTTAGAGAACCCAGGTCAGAATCAGTTTTATGGGCATGTAACTTGTGCAGTCTCCCAGGGTGCAGTGCTCAGAGGGTCCCAAGATTAATTTAATGCTCTGCTGTTGCCATATTGAAATTCTTAATACTTTTTGAATACGGAGCTGTCACATTTTCCTTTTGCACAGAGCCCTACCAATTGTGTAGCTCATCTTAATCTGGGCATACAACTGTCTATGGTAGAAACTCACTTCCCATTCTTTCTTCAGCTAGGAGTGTTTCTTTGAGCAAATTCTGCTCAATGGGATGTAAGTAGAATTGTATGTGCAACACCTGGAATATGTCCTTAAAAGCCATTCCTCCTTCTTGCTGGCAGAAATATAATCTTAATCACTGGAATTCCAGTAGTAATCTTGGACCAAGGTGGAAACCATACAAGGTGGAGCAGCAAGATACATATCATTTGATCCTTGACATTTAGAGCACCACAATAACCCTGAACTACCTGTAGACTTCTTCAACTTAAGAAAGAAGAAACATTGGGGCACCTGGGTGGCTCAGTGGGTTAAAGCCTCTGCCTTCGGCTCAGGTCATGATCCCAGAGTCCTAGGATTGAGCCCCGCGTCGGGCTCTCTGCTCGGCGGGGAGCCTGCTTCCTCCTCTCTCTGCCTGCCTCTGCGGGCTTGTGATTTCTGTCTATCAAACAAATAAATAAAATCTTTAAAAAAAAAAGAAAGAAGAAACATTTTACCTTAGGCCAGTGACATTTTGTGTTTTCCTGTAACTTGTACCTGAACCTAACCCTGATTAGCTAAAAGGGTGGCAGATGGGAGGGAGGGAGAGAGGAGTGAGAGAGAGAACACAAAACTAAAAGTTTTGACTTGGTCAATAGGATAGATATATCTCTGGTAATATCAATCAAGAAAAAAAACTGAAATAACAAAATTCATAATAAAAAAGAAATATATACAGCCACAAGAAAGATTTTAAAAATAAAAAAAATGTGAGAACTTAAACATAATGAAATTTATATATTTCTGAAAAATATAAAATGCCAAAATTGGCTGAAGAACAATGCAAAATAACAACCACTGAAGAATTTGAAATTACAATTAAAAATGTTCCTCCCCAAATTCTCTAGGCTCGGATGGCCCCTTTTATTTTCTAACATAGATATAAACATTTTAAATAAAATAGTTAACTGAATCCAACAATGCATTAAGAAACTAAGATATGATCAAATAGTATTTATTCCAGAAATGCAAAGATGTTTTAAAATTAGAGTATCTATCAATTTGTTTAACCAAATTAAAGAAGAAAGGCCATGTGATTATCTTAGTGGATGCAAACAAAGTTTTTGTTTTAAAATTCAATACCTATTTGTAATTTAAAAACTCCTTGCAAACTTCCTCATCTTGACAAAGACTTTATGTCGAACTCTACATTTAATGACAAAAATTTAGATGCAGTTCTTTTAATATCAAGAAAAGACAAGAATGCCAACTATACAGTACTTTTTAACACAATACTAAAAGTTCTGGCTAAAGCAATAATAAAGGAAAAATAAATATACTAAATAATGGGAAGGGAAAAGGCAACAGCTATTTTGCTGTTGATTTTTCCTATAGGCTAAGAAAAATCTGAAACAGTCAACAAGCTATCAGACACAATATGAGATTTCACAGAATTTTACAATTATAGTATTAACTTAACAAAATCAATAGCATTTGTCTAAATGAGCAAAGAAATAGAAAAAAATTAGAAAACCTAAGATACCACTTGGAATACCATAAAAAACTCTGAACTATCTAGGAAGTACACTTTAAATAGTGTTGTCAGGGAAGACTTCTCCAGTAATGTAATGTTTGAGATGAGATCTAAACAAAGTGAGAGTCAGTCAGGCAGATTCTGAAAAAAGAGCATTCTGGGGCAGGGAAACTGCAAGGACAAATAACTTCACACCTTTGATTTTTCTCTTCCTTTCAACATCAGAATATTTTTCTTTCTGTTAAATTCACTCATATTGTAACATTTAAATAGTTTATCCAGGTTAAGAAGAAATCCTCAAATAATTCTTTTATAGCTTTGGTGTAGGACTAGTTGTTTTTTTTAAAGCAAAACTTAGAATACAAGAATGATAACATCTCTAGCAGTCCAAACCAGCAATAAACAGAGTAGAAATACAAATTATAAGTTGAATTAAAAAATATTTTCATGTACACTATGTCCCAGCAGAAGCTTGAAGAGTTATTGCATGTTTCTGCCAAGTCACTCGCTCTTTTCCTCTGCCACAAGAGGAAGATATATCCCAGCTAGGGCTGCTTTGTCAGCCTGGATCCTGGAATGAGAAGGTATGTGGACAAACCTGGAGCTGATTTGCCATTGCCAGTTGTAACGTGATTGACAACTAACTCTTGATGTCACAAGCCAATGGGAACTAATGGTTATTATCTCACCAAAACCTGGTGAGAACCTATATGAATTCTGGAGAAATGTCAAAGTTAGCATATAAAAATGATTTAAAGAAAAACTGTAGGGTGCCTGGGTGGCTCAGTGGGTTAAGCCTCTGCCTTCCGATCAGGTCATGATCTCAGGGTCTTGGGATTGAGTCCCGAGATGGACTCTGCTCAGCAGAGAGCCCGCTTCCCTCTCTTTCTGCCTGCCTCTCTGCCTACTTGTGATCTCTCTCTCTGTCAAATAAATAAATAAAATCTTTAAAAAAAATATTTTCATTTCTCTTCTTTCTACCCTGTACTTCATCTGGCTGATCCTCTTCATCCTTAGTACTCAGCTCCAGGGTCATTTCCTACAGAAAACCTTCTTTGATGCCCACCAAGGGCATCCCTCTTTAATGCTTTGACACTTTTTCTGAGTGTGCTTTATCACTGCTCTTACTATATTTGGAAATTGTGAACTGAATTTTTGTTTGTTCATCTTTTTTTTTTCCCCAGTTAGTTTGTATGATTTTTGATATGAGATTTCTTGGGAGAACATAGGTAAATTTCTTAGCAGCATTCCAGTCTTCCCTGGGGCTACTGCTATCTGACTGTGTGACTTATCATAAATCACTTCAACTATCTGAATCTCAACGTGATCTATACAGGTTGATGGCATTAATACCAATTTTACAATGTTACTTTGAGAATTAAAAGAGTTGGTACATGTGAGAAATGTGATTGTAACTTGAATATTTCTCTCCCATCCTGTATCTAACTCAGTGATAGGCACATGGAAGGCATCATTTTAATAAAAGTTTACAGAAGTGGGTAAATCCTACAGGGAATATTTTGTTAAAAGGAAGGAACCCTGGCTCTAGGGTGTGTGGGTGACTGTCTGTGGAGATAAGAAACCTCAGGAAATCCCTGGGGAAGGCAGACCTCCTGGGCACACCTTGAATGATAGCATGGGAAAACTGACTCTAAGGATTCCACGTGGTGGGGCATGTATATCCCTCTCCCCATGCTGTGCTGTTTATACTAGAAGGAAGTCTCTGAGGACTTCAGCAGGTGTGAAGTCAACCCTCCTTCCTGCCCTGCTTCTTAAAGAGATGCTGACACATAGGAGAGAACTGAACCTGGTCCTTTTAAGTGCTGAATTTTTCTAGACATTTTATTTTCTCTGCCCAGTTGGAATATGTCTATCAATGTTGTCCGACAGAACTCTCTGCACTGATGGGACTATTCTCTATATATGCTGTCAATGTAGGGTGGCTACTGAGCACTTGAAATGTGGCTAGTCTGACTAGTGGATTTTTAATTTTACTTAAAATTTAAATTGAACAGTGCAGTGTATGTAGCACATAAAAATTCTCATCAAATGGTAATTTGAAATGTCAACAAACGCATTTGTATAGAACAGCACCATCCAATTCTTTTCTGGGCTCTAATCAACTCTCTGCACAGCAACCAGAGGAGCTGACCAGGGTCCTGACCTTCTTAGAAATTTGTTAATGGGTTTCTGTCACTTTCAGGATCAAGTTCCCCATATGGGAGTTCTCCAGAATCTGTATTTACTTATTGATGCAGCCTTGCTGTCTACCCCAGACACACTATCCCTTGCTTTGCCCAAGCTGTTCCTGTTGCCTCAACCACCCTTTCCCCATGTGCCACTATTTTCTTTGTCCAGCTTATTCCTACTTGCCCTTTAAGAGTTAGATCAGAAACTCTCCTCTAGGAAGCTTTTCCTAAATATACCTTTACTTATTCCCTCTGCTCCAGGCTGGGTTGTGTGCCTTTTTCTGGGCTCCACCACCTCTCACACTTTCCTTTATTAAAACCCTGATCATGCGGACTTATAATTATGGATTAAATCTCTTTTCCCTTCTGGATTGTGAGCTCCTAGAAACCATAGATAGCGTTATATTCATCTCTTTATCTTCAGTGTGAAAATTAATACAAGGAAAATTCATTTAGAAAGGAGTCAGAAAGTGGGCTGGGGAAGCTCTCAAGCCCAGCACTCCTTGACAATTGCATACCTACAGGATGTGAGGAGCTTCCCAGGTGAATGCTATTTTACTAACCCCATAGGAGTTAGTAAGAAAGGCTTTCCTTCAGTCCTGGCAACTGTTCAGCCAATGAGAAACAGTCACAACGCAGCCAATGAGAAGCCACTATACTTGAGACTCCTAGTTTACTCCAATGGACTTTATGTTTATAACAGCCTTCCCAACTTACTTCCTTTTTTGTATAAGAGAGTGTATCTCTCCTTTGCTCTGGGCCTTGTCCTTTCTATGGTTTTGCTACAGTTCATTTGTCTCAGATTGCAATTCTCTGCTATTTCTGGATAAACTTGTTTTTATTGGTAAAATAACTGGAAGTTTTATTTTTTAAGGTTAACGCTAGGATCTGCACAGAGAATGGCTCAGAAAATGTAATCAAGGTTTAATTGTTCTAAAACATGCCAGGTTTTTTATTTACTGTAATTATACTTATTAATTGCATTTTAACCTGTCCCACCACTTGTGACTTAGAGCACTCTGTGTGGTAGGAAGGGCTGTTCAGGATTGTTGGAAAAGGAAACTGATGCTCAATGTCTATTTAAGTGCTTTGCCCCAGATTATAAAGCTATAAAGTCAGAATTTGAGTAGAACCTGGGTCCTCAACTCCCCCCCCCCCATTTTCCTATACCTAATGAAACTCTTTTGTGGTCTTTAGCCCTCAGTAACACCCCTGCCCCCATACTGAAATTCCTATAGTCCTCACAGCCTTTATCGGTCAGTCATTAGGATTGATTTGTGAAAGCTTGTCTATTTTCATCTTGATGGTTGTGGTGACATGGCTTTTGAGTTTTTAAACTACTCAAATATGAGGGATATTTCTGATGAGTATTTTCTTTTTTAAATTGTAATTTTTAAAAAAGATTTTATTTATTTATTTGACAGACAGAGATCACAAGTAGGCAGAGAGGCAGGCAGAGAGAGGGGGGGAATCAGACTCCCCGTCGAGCAGAGAGCCCAATGCAGGGCTTGATCCCAGGACCCTGAGATCATGACCTGAGCTGAAGGCAGAGACTCAACCCACTGAGCCACCCAGGTAATTTTTTTATTATGTTATGTTAGTCACCATACAGTATATCATTAGTTTTATGGTCAACTAATCTTTGACAAAGCAGGAAAAAAGATCCAATGGAAAAAGACAGTCTCTTCAATAAATGGTGCTGGGAAAATTGGACAGCTATATACAGAAAAATGAAACTCGACCATTCCCTTACACCATACACAAAGATAAGCTCTAAATAGATGAAAGACATCAACATGAGAGGAATCCACCAAAATCCTAGAGGAGAACATAGGCAGTAACCTTTTCGACATCAGCCACAGCAACTTCTCTCAAACATGTCTCCAAAGACAAGGGAAACAAAAGTGAAAATGAACTTCTGGGACTTCATCAAGATAAAAAGCTTCTGCACAGCAAAGGAAACAGTCAATAAAATAAAGAGACAGTCCACTTATGGGAGAAGATATTTGCAAATGACATATCAGATAAAGGGCTGGTATCCAAGATCTATAAAGAACTTCTCAAACTCAACACTCAAAAAACAAATAATCAAGTCAAAAAATGGGCAGAAGACATGAACAGACACTTCTCCAATGAAGATATACAAATGGCTAACAGACACATGAAAAAATGTTCATCATCATTAGCCCGCAGGGAGATTCATATCAAAACCACATTGAGATACCGCTTCACACCAATTAGAATGGCAAAAACTGACAAGACAAGAAACAACCAATGTTGGAGAGGTTGTGGAGAAAGGGGAACCCTGTTACACTATTGGTGGGAATGCAAGTTTGGTACAGCCACTTTGGAAAACAGTGTGGAGGTTCCTCAAAAAATTAAAAATAGAGCCACTCTGTGACCCAGCTGATTACACTACTGGGTATTTACCCCAATGATGAGTATTTTCATGTAACTTTTTGCCCAGGTTCTCGTGGTACCCACACCTTATTCTTGATTTCAGTGCAGGTGAATGTGTAGTTTCAATTTGTTGCCAGCCTCCCACCCCAAGTACTTTCTAATCCCTCTGTTTTTCTGCCTCAAGGCTTTCTTTTAAGTCCTAAAAGGCTGCTTAGCCCTGGGCAAACATAACCAGGGAGTATGAGAGTTCAACCTGGGGGATGGAGATAACCCTGAAACAATGAAGATGGAAATCATGAGGTAAATGACCTAGTCTCTTTGTTCTTTGGTGGGACAATGCTGAGACACATTCTACACTGTTTTCAGAAGGTCTCTCTGGTGAGCTTATGCCCAGGAGTCTACTAAGGCAATCAACTCAATCTCAAAACCCTTTCCTCTTTCACTTCTCTCCCTCACTTCTGTTTCCTGGGCTTACCTCCCAAGCAAATTACTAGCACCCAAGTCCTGACCTTAGTCTCTTTTTTTGGGGAACACATCTGAAGACATTACCTAGCTATACAGGAGCTTCTTTAGAGATAAGGCTTTGTCCTGTCAGTTTGTGCTTTAGCATACTGGACTTCTTGTAGTTTAACAGATGGTCCCTACACTCTGCCTTGCTCCTGCTGCTCCTTCTGCCTGCCACAGTCCTCCTTTCCTTTGCCTGGCTGACAACTATCCATTCTTCAAGACTCAGCTAGGGTATCCACTCCTCTTTGGAATCTTAACTGTTTTACCCCACCACCTCCCAATTTAGAGTTCCACCTCTATGATCCTGTAGCACTTTAAAGACTAGTTAACCTCTACCAAAGCCATTCTCTCTCTCTCTTTTTGTTTCTGTGACCACATCTTTTATTCAGTTAAGAAATGTATTGAATGTCCACTATCTGGTGGGCTAACTTCCTAGGAGTTAGTTACATGAGGCATGTAAAGCCTCTTATTTCTGTGAGTGCCTTGAAGAGAAGGGGCCTACCTGGAATGGTACTTGTTAAAAAATTAAGTGCTCAATAAAACTGGTAGGATGTGTAGGAGTGAACTTAGGAGTCATTTTTCATTCCACAAATATTTACTGAGCACTTATCTTGTGTCAAGCACTATGTTGTATTATGGAATATACCTAGATGAAAAGACCAACTCCAGGCAACAGGGAGTTCACCTTACCCTTAAGTAAGGAAGATAGAAGTGAATAATGCATAAACTAGTCAGTGTTAGGCCAGGGTGGCACAGAGGACCTTGGGAGGACAGAGCAGCTCAGGAAAGAGTAATATTCTAGCTGGGTCTTGGAAGATAGTGGCGATTCACCACGGAGAGATGGGAAAGGGCTTCCTAAATATACTGAGAAATACAGCAGCGAAAGAGAAGCCCTTTTGGTGCAGTCGTGCGAGGGCGAGGAGCCCAAGTATGGGGTGGGGTGGGCACAGAATGATTGATTCTCGGTGCATTTCAGTTGAAAACCTAAGTTACCCAGCACCTCGACCAGGGCCAGCCCCTTTGGGAAATCAAGATACCTGTCTCAGGCCTCTCAAACTGAACGCCAACCACAGAAAAGCCAGCCCAACCAGGTCTGTGGTCAGCAGAAGAACCCCCTCTGTGGCTGGCGAGCGCCATCCCAGCGGGCCTCGTCTGGGCTAACCAGAGGCGGCTGAGCATGCTCAGTTGCCAGGACGCGGTGCCTCGGTGGCGGAGAGGTGCGGCATAGTCCCAGCCCCGCAGGCGCCTAGACCAAAGAGTGCTGGAGCGGCGGGGGCGGGGCCATCGACGCACGCTCCCTCCTAGCCCGCCTCCCCGCGCACCCACTCCTCCCCCCTTCCCCCGCCGCCTCGCGTTGCCAGCCTGCACGCGGGCCGCCCGTTGCCTTGGCAACCGTCGAGCCGCGTCTTCCTGAGGGAGCTCTGTTAGCCCGCAGATCCTGTCGCCAGCTCCCCACTGCCCCGCGATTTTCGCGTGGGCTTAGAGGCGGAGGGACAACAAAAAATGGCGGAGCGGAGCCAGACGGCGCCTGAGGCAGGTCTGTGAGGGCGGTCGATCATGGGGAAGCTTTGAGGCAGCATGGCTGTCCTCGGTCTGAGGGGAGACGGGACTTGGGCATGGCTCTACTCCTGAGGAGGCGCTCCTGTGTATTTGCGCCTTAGGGCTGTGACCTCGGGGGCAGGGGTCAGGGGAGGTGCATACCGTTCTGAGTGGCGGGCATGGACCTCGGAGTCCTGGCGGCGGCGGCAGAGGTGTATGCGGGACTGTGCACACTTCTAAGTGAGCGTGGGCCCCAAAAGGGCTGGGACTCCAGGGAAAACACAGGACTCCAGTACTGAGGGGGCACCTGTAATGAGGCTGATCGAAGGAGTAGGGGGTACACAGTCCTGTGGAAGCATGAGGGCTCCCTAAAGGAGCATGGTTTGGTGGAGAGGGTCTCTTATAATGCGGAGGCAGGTGTATGTGGGGGGACTGTTACTTTAATATCAGGTAGTGCCACGGAAGGGGTGTATACACCGAGTATATGTGTTTTGGGGGAAGTATGGTACCTTAGGGTCACCCCTGAACAAATAGAAACTATACAGATCCTCCTGTGGGTCCTATAAAGACAAGAGGCTTGAGGGGACACCCAGAGCCTCAGTCCTTAAGAACCTTTCCAAACGATGCTGGAACCTGAGTTTGAGTGTATATGGGATCAGTGCTCTTGAAGGTCATTCAGAATCACAACGGAGTGTATATCCACATATCTGTGGGTGGAAGATAGTCTTCAAGGTGCAGGAAGACTATTCGGAAGGCGGTCCCACGGTCCTATTCCTGAGGGGACCCCATTGTGAGTTTGACTGGGCTTGGAGAGTAGTGACCTAAGTGTCTTACATGGTCATAGAAGAGAGCTAGGATTTTCACAGTCTTGTGTATTGAGGGAGTTTGTATTGAAAGGGGCTGGGACTAAAGAACTGAAGCTTTAAGACAAGTGATATCTGTGTGTGTAGCAAAGCAGTGGCTTTGGGGATATGTCTGTTGGTAAGTGATGGAAGTGATATACACAGACTTGTATATGTGTCCTGATTAGGTATTTTCGTTAAAAGAGTGACTCACTTGAATTATTAAGCCTTTGGTGGTGGGAAAGGGGGACAGTGGTTATGTTAAGACCATATAGTGACTGGAACTAGAAGCCAAATAAAGCTGTTGAGAATAATTCAAGAGATTGTTACCTCTCAAGACCTGCATGATTTCTCTTTCTTCCATGGCATCTCTGTTTCTTCCACCAAGTAGTTCCTCTATTCTTTTTATAGTTTAAGTTCCCCATAACATTTTCTAAGTCATTCATCCACTCAACAAATATTTATTGGTGCCAGCTACATGTTAGGTGCCAAGTTAGGTACTGGAAACTCTCTGCTTGTGATTCTCTTACCTTGTTCTTGTTCTTTTTCCCCCCCTCCCCCCATCCCCCCTAGACTTACTGCATTTATACATATTGTACAATTCATTTATTATTTTTATTCCTTCCTGCTTATTTTCTTCCATTAGAATATAGGCTCCATGAAAGCCAAGGTTCTTTGTTACGTTTAACAATCCCACATGTTTAGAACCATACATGGTATACAGTAGGTTATTATTAAATATTTATTAAGTGAATAACTGAATGACCTGATAAAGTCTATGGGTTCAAGAAACTTTCTCTGAGGAAGTGATACTTCAGCTGAGATATATTGAATAAATGAAGAGAAGGACGAAGAGTGGTCAAGGCAGAGGGAAACCATGTGCAAAGACCATAAGGTAGGAGGAAACATGATGTGTTTAAGGAAATGAAAGGAGACAAATATGGCTGCATGTAGGGCAATAGGAGGAGAAAAGAAACTGAAACAGATCTTGTAGGCCTTGTATACTATGATACGAATTTTGATCAGAAATCTTAGGAATAATAGGAAGCCATCGAGGGCTTTTAAGGAGCATGACGTGATTAAAATCATGAAAAATATAACTGGCTAGTGTGGAAAGTACAAAAGGTACAAGAGTGGATACAGGTGGACCTTTTAGAAGGTGGCAATGGAGATGGAGAGAAGAAGTTGAGAAATATTTAAGAGATAAAATTAATAGGATTTAGTGAAAGATGGAAATGAAGGAAAAGGAGGTATCAGGGCATACTTCTAATTTTCTAATTTGTGCATCTGGATAATTGGTGCTGCACTTATGGAGATAAGGAGCACTGGAAGGGATCTTGGTTATGTTTGAGAGGGGAATCATGTTTGGTTTTGGACATATGGAGTCTGGGCTATCATTTAACCATCCAAGTAAGTGGAGGGATTGACAATGCAGTTGAATGTATAAGAGAAGTCTGAGCCAACGTGGAGATAATTACTGAAGTCGTAAGTGTAGATGAAATTGCCTAGAGGAAGAGTAGAGTGTGGGGAGCAGAGGCTTGGGATTAAGTGTTGCATACCTTCAATATTTTAGTGCTTTCCAAAGAGAATGAGGAGAATGGTTTTGAACAGATTAAATGCTACCAAATGATATTAAAAGGATGACTGAAAAACTAGATTTAGCAACATATTTAGCATTGTTGGTAACATTGATGAAAGAAAATGGGTGAAGGTAGAAGCCAAACCATTTAACTTCTGAATCACTATTAGTGGGTGCAGTCTTTGTTTCTTAATTTAGATTCGCAAGAGAGAAAAACTGATTGGCATACATAATCTTTCCCACCAGATCATGTCATACATAGATTGCAAGTCAGTGTAGGATTGACTGTTTCTGGGTTAGATGTCCAGATACTGCTGGCTGGAGTCGCCTGGTATAAAACATGTCCTTCTAGTGATTTCTCATGTTAGTAGGGAATAACTAATGTTTATGGAATGTTTATTATATGCCAGATACTGTGCCAAGTGCATTCTACGTTTTAATCTACTTCAGCATCGTAACTACATTCTTAAGTATTATCTCTACTATTTGAAGAAGTTTTGGCACAGAGAAGTTAAGCAACTTGCTCAATAACTGCAAGTAAGTGTAAGATTGTAGGATTTTGGGGCCCATTTTAGCATTATCCAGATTCATTATTTGGTTTTCTGTTAGTATTGCAACATACTACATATTGAACAAATAGCCAGGATGAAAATTCTTGCCCCATAGGAAATGTTATTCTAAGGTAAGCATATGTTAGCAAGGTGATGTGGAAAGAACTGGGATTCAGATCTTTGTTTAAAGCCTGTTTCTGTACCTTATTAGATGAGGACTTTAGACTCAAATTTTCTGTTCTAAAGTTCCCTCATCTTTAAAATGGGGATGGTATTTACAGGATAATTGTGCATACTAGAGATAATATATATGAAGTGCCCAATAAATGCTATTTACTTAGTTCCCCTGAAGCTTGAATATAAAAAATTAAGATGCATTACCTATACTTTACATATAAAAAAACCTCGAATATAAAAAATTAAGATGCATTACCTATACTTTACATATAAAAGGAAGCTTTAAACATACAGTGGTGAATTTAAGACATTCTGTTTTTTTCCCCCCATTGGTTTAATTTATTTGCTATCAGAAGAAAGGAAAGCAAGGAATTGTTACCTGAACAGAGTAAATTTCTTAAAAGTGTGAAGGAACAGTTAACTTTTTTTTTTTCAAGCATGCAGATAGCTCTCTAAGAAGGTCAGGTTTGCAAAAAGGAGTTTCTTTAAACTTTAAGTAATGTACCTTAAAATGAGGACAAGAAAAAAAATGAGGACAAGAATGTTAGAATTTTTCTTCTTCTCCAACAATTTGACTATGAATAATAATAAAAAAAGAAACCTTATAGTTAATTAAATGTAGCAGTATTAGTCTTAGGCTAGATTGCCCTGTTTCTTCTCCTTCTTTACCAATTTTCATAAATGAAAGCTTTCATTTGAGTTACTGGGTTAAATTGCTTTCCTGTATTGTCAAGTTTGTTACTTTTGTGCAAGTCCATACTGACCAGAAATTTTAGAATGATGCAGTCTTTTAAAATGGCCTCTACCTTGATCACTTTCTTTGTGAAATTGAGTCTTTAAAAAAAAAAATAACTTCATGGTATGTGAAATCATCTATAGACAGAATCTTGAAAATTTAAAAAGCCTTAGAGACAAGAAGAATCTTTTCTATCTTCTGTTAGTAGCCGGGCAAAGTAGTTAACTCTGTTTGCAAATTGGGGATAGTAACATCTACTTTTCAGGTAAGAATTAGAGACAGGTTTGGAAAGTGCATAATGTCTTACACCGTCCTATCCCCAAAGAAATGATAGCTTAATTAGTATATGTATGTGTGTGAGTGTATATACCTGTGTGTGTACGTCTTTCCCTAAAGGCTTACTAATAAATTCACCTTTTGGAGAAGAGGAAATCCAGGGCTACAGTTCCTTATTTGCAGCCTTGAGTGCAAATATATTTCAGAGTTTGGATTTTTTTTTTGGGATTGTGGAAAAGTAATACAGCATATGAACTGTTGATTACATAATATCTCCATGGGGTATGGGAAATTACCTTGTAATCAAACAACATTAATAGCACATCCACACTGAATGAATAAAACTTATAAATAGCTTCATGTCAATTTAGGTTAAGTTTTGCCCACAAATTAGTTTTGGCACCAAACATTTGGTTTTTAGAGATTGACGGATTTTGGAATTGTGGAAAGGGAATATGGATTTACATAATTTTTTCCCTTTTTAGAAATATTTTTGAAACTTAAATTTTTTTGTTACTTATATTCTGTAACATCAGTAAGTATAGCTTTATTAAAGATCTAAAAAGTACAGTATTGGGACAGAAAATACCTTTAGTTTGGGACAGAAAACACCTTTTGTTTCCCTGATGCTTATATGCTTGTTTCTTCTAAGGAGCTCTGAATGTTGCATTTAACTTCAGTTTCAAGTATCATGGCTCAGTGTCTCTTTCAATGAAAGATACCAGAGAACTGTATGTATTAAGAAGTCAGATTGATGTCAGTATTTTGCATACATATTTTTAAGAAAGTCACAGCTTTGTTTTCAGGTCATTTAAGAACAGCACAGTCTTCCCCCCCACCCCCCTCAGGCACTGGGGTACTTCCTTTTTTCTTTTAAATTTAATTTTAGTTTTTCAGTGTTCCAAAATTCATTGTTTATGCACCACACCCAGTGCTCCATGCAATAAATATTAATACCCTCCTTAATACCCACCACCAGGCTCACCTAACCTAACCCACTCCCCTCACCCCTCCAAAACCCTCAGTTTGTTTCTCAGAGTCCACAGTCTCTCATGGTTCATCTCCCTACTCCGATTTCCCCCAATTCACTTTTCCTTTCCTTCTCATAATGTTCTCCATGTTATTCCTTATGCTCCACAAGTACGTGAAACCATATGATAACTGACTCTCTCAGCTTGACTTATTTCACTCAGCATAATCTCCTCCAGTCCTGTCCATGTTGGTACAAAAGTTGGGTATTCATTCTTTCTGATGATCGGAGGCATAATATTCCATTGTATATATGGACCATATCTTCTTAATCCATTCGTCTGTTGAAGGGCATTTTGACTCCACAGTTTGGCGATTGTGACCATTGGTGCTATGAACATTGGGGTACAGATGGCCCTTCTTTTCACTACATCTGTATTTTTGGGTTAATTACCTAGTAGTGCAATTGCAGGGTCATAGGGTAGCTCTATTTTTAATTTCTTTTTAAAATTAAATTAAATTAAATTAAATTAAAATTTTTTTTCAGTGTTCCAAAGTTCATTGTTTATGCACCACACCCAGTGATCCACGCAAGATGTGCCCTCCTTTGTTTTTAATTTCTTAAGGAATCTCCACACTGTTTTCCAAAGTGGCTGCACCAACTTGCATTCCCACCAACAGTGTAAGAGGGTAACACTTGTTTACTATCTTGTTAATTTTGGCCATTCTGACTGGTGTAAGGTGGTATCTCAATGTGGTTTTGATTTGAATCTCCGCGAGGGCTAATGATGATGAACATTTTTTTCATGTGTCTGTTAGCCGTTTGCATGTCTTCTTTGGAGAAGTGTCTGTTCATGTCTTCTGCCCATTTATGGATGTGATTATCTGTTTTGTGTGTGTTGAGTTTGAGGAGTTCTTTATAGATCTTGGATAACAGCCCTTTGTCTGTAGTGTCATTTGCGAATATCTTCTCCCATTCCGTGGGTTGCCTCTTTGTTTTATTAACTGTTTCCTTTGCTGTGCAGAAGCTTTTGATCTTGATGAGGTCCCAGCAGTTCATTTTCGCTTTTGTTTCCTTTGCCTTTGGAGACATGTCTTGAAAGAAGTTGCTGTGGCCGATGTCGAAGAGGTTACTGCCTATGTTCTCCTCTAGGATTTTGATAGATTCCTGCCTCACGTTGAGGTCTTATATCCATTTTGAGTTTGTCTTTGTGTATGGTGTAAGAGAATGGTCAAGTTTCATTCTTCTATACATAGCTGTCCAATTTTCCCAGCACCATTTATTGAAGACACTGTCTTTTTTCCACTGTGTGTTTTTTATTGCTTTGTCGAAGATTATTTGACCATATTGTTGTGGGTCCATATCTGGGCTGTCTAGTCTGTTCCACCGGTCTATGTGTCTGTTTTTGTGCCAGTACCATGCTGTCTTGGTGATCACAGCTTTGTAGTAAAGTTTGAAATCAGGCAACGTGATGCCCCTGGTTTTGTTTTTCTTTTTCAACATTTTCTGAGCAATTCGGGGTCTTTTCTGGTTCCATACAAACTTTAGGATTGTTTGTTCCAGCACTTTGAAAAATGCCAGTGAATTTTGATTGGGATGGCATTGAAAGTATAGATTGCTCTGGGCAGTATAGACATTGTGACAATGTTTATTCTTCCCATCCATGAGCATGGAATGCTTTTCCATCTTTTTGTGTCTTCTTCAGTTTCTTTCATGAGTGTTCTGTAGTTCCTCAAATACAGATCCTTTACCTCTTTGGTTAGGTTTATTCCCAGGTATCTTACGGTTCTTGGCGCTATAGTAAATGGAATCGATTCTCTAATTTCCCTTTCTGTATTTTCATTGTTAGTGTATAAGAAAGCAACTGATTTCTGTGCATTGGTTTTGTATCCTGCCACATTACTGAATTGCAGTATGAGTTCTAGTAGTTTGGGGGTGGCGTCTTTTGGGTTTTCCATATAAAGTATCATGTCATCTGTGAAGAGAGAGAGTTTGACTTCTTTGCCAATATGAACACCTTTTATTTCTTTTTGTTTTCTGATTGCTGCTGCTAGGACTTCTAGTACTATGTTGAACAACAGTGGCGAGAGTGGGCATCCTTGTCCTGTTCTTGATCTCAAAGGGGAGGCTGTCAGCTTTTCCCCATTGAGAATGATACTTGCTATGTGTTTTTCATAGAGGGATTTTATGAAGTTGAGGAATGAAGAACAGCACAGTCTTATATGGGTGTTAGAATATTTTTTATTAATTGTTAAATTTCAGCAATGGGAAGGTATTAATTTTAGCATTGATTTAAGAAAAAGTTTCATCCTTAGCTGAATTTGATTTTTCTGATTATAAGATGTTATTGGTTTCACTTATTTGTGGAGCATAACAAATAACGTGTTGGACATGGGGAGTTGGAGAGGAGAAGGGAGTTGAGGGAAATTGGAAGGGGAGGTGAACCATGAGAGACTATGGACTCTGAAAAACAACCCGAGGGTTTTGAAGGGGCGGGGGGGTGGGAGGTTGGGGGAGCCAGGTGGTGGGTATTAAGGAGGGCATGTATTGCATGGAGCGCTGGGTGTGGTGCAAAAACAATGAATACTGTTACGCTGAAAAGAAATAAAAAAAAAAAAGATGTTAATGTAAGTGTGAAAGCTTGCAATAATTCATTGATGTGTTACTCACCATATGGGAATATGATAATTTTTATATTTTGTATTTATTTAATGAGACTCATAAAAGAAATTTCTTTTTTTGCAATTTCTAAGAAAGATGATTTTATTTGTCA
Organism: Martes martes; assembly: GCF_963455335.1. Classification (NCBI taxonomy): domain Eukaryota; kingdom Metazoa; phylum Chordata; class Mammalia; order Carnivora; family Mustelidae; genus Martes; species Martes martes. Next base: position 152,189,734 of record NC_137891.1, read on the forward strand.
TATATTTTTGAGAACTATTGATTGTGATTATTTGAGTCTCTAAACAGGTTTTTCAGAATAATGTACTTGCATGTCAACTGAAGGAAAACAAAACAATCAAACATAAAAAGGCCCCTAGAATTTTACATAGGATTAAAAACTTTTTTTAAAAAAGATTTTATTTACTCTTTGACAGAGAGAGAGAGAGAGAAAGAAAGAGTAAGAGCATAAGTAGCAGAGTGGCAGGCAGAGGAAGAGGGAGAACCAGGCTCTCCATTGAGCAGAGAACCTGATGCAGGGCTCAGTCCCAGGACCTAGGATCATGACCTGAGCCAAAGAGTGATGCTTAGCCAACTGAGCCACCCAGGTGCCCCTAGGATTAAAAGCCTTTATATTGAATTGGAAATTCATATGTAACGACTTTCAGCAATGTTACAGAGCAAAATCTCTGAGTTTTGGTGGAAGAAATGGGAAAAATAATCTGCCATTAATTATAGTTTGCTGCATTTTTTCAGGAATTTTAGGCGTCACTAATTGTAATATATTAATCTCTGTGTCATGGCTTTGTGAAAGAAATCACTATGTTGTGGACTGTGTTATTCATTTTTAGAATTATTCATTTAAAAATATGTGTTGAGAGGTGCCTGGGTGGCTCACTCAATTAAGAATCTGACTCTTGATTTTGCTTAGATCATGATCTTGGCTTGTGAAATTGAGTCCTGCATCGGGCTCTGCACTGGGTGTGCAGCCTGCTTAAGATTCTCTCTCCTTTTCCCACTGCCGCCCCACTTCCCCCACACCCAGTCACGCACACAGGTCTCTCTCTCTCCCCCCAAAAAGCCTTTAAAAATATGTATTGAATACTTATTATGTACCATGCATTGTGTCCTACTTTGGAAATTCAGAGATGTATTAGACAAAGTCCCTGCCTTCAAGGAGCTTCCATCATAGTGGAGGAAGAGTAGAGTTAGAAAATTACCATCCAGTCAATAAAGAGAGTTGTACACAGAATTCTGAGGCTAGAGAATGGTTCTCTGACAGCCTGGGAGTGGTGGTAAGAGTAGTTCAGTAAAGCTACTTATTGGAAGGGTGCATGAATTGAGTACTGAATAATAAGAAATTAGCCCGGTGAAGGTTGTAAGCAGCAGAACTGGGAATAGAGAGGAGGAACGGAGGGCAGAGAGAGCAACATACACCTAGGAAAGTTGTGTGGTGAGAAAATGAAGCTTATTCCAAACATTGCTAGTATTCTCATCTATTAACAGAGCTAAAGACTGTATTTCCTCTTATTTTTTTTCCTTCTATTGGTTCTTAAATATTTCTGGGATGATAGATCTCTTTGGGTATATTATGAAAAGACAATGAATTATTTCTCATGAAAATGCGTGCTGTGTGCAATCACATGAAAATTTGAAAGTAATTTTATGAGGTAATGTCCATCCTAGAAACCCAGGTTAAGAAATCTTCTATTTGTTAATAATAGAGGATTGCATTTCAGTTAGTAATAGAGGTTACATTTAAGAATTTGAAATCTTCAAAGTAGTAATACTTTGGTTGACCTAATAACATCTGTGCTAGAGCAGGTCCAAAGCAAATGCTGGTTCCTAAATTATTTGGTCATCAGTTTATCTTATACTTTTAGCTTCTTAGTAGTTTACTTTCTCATTTTGCATCACAATAGACCTAAAATAAGACTCCAGGTTTGTATAGATGTATTTAAGAGAGATTAAGTGATTAGTTCAGGCTTTTATGTGGCTAGAAACCAGGTATTTCTGATTCTAAAGCCCAGATTCTTTCCATTTTTGCTCTCCTAAATAGAAAAGACATGTATAAGATTAGAACATATGGTAAGGGAAGTGTGAATTTTTATCTTTATATTGAATGTTAGAAGTTAAGTGACTTAACCAGGGTCCCACGACTAGGGAAGAGGGGAACCAGAAGTGTAACCTAAATTTCCTGATTCCCATTCAGTAAATAATATACTGCCCTAAAATGGAGAGAGGTAAATAACCAGGTGTTATAGGAATGGCCTTTAAAAGCAACCTTAGTGGGGATTTTGGGTGGCTCAGTTGGTTGAACATCTGACTCTTTGTATTGACTCACGTCATGATTGTGCGATTGTGGGATCGAGCCCTGCACTGGACTCTGCACTCAGTGCGGGGTCTACTTCAGATTCTTTCTCCCTTTCCCTCTGCCCCTCCCTGCTTATGCTCTCTCTCTCTCAAATAAATAAATAAAATCTTAAAAAAAAAGCAAAGTTCATTCAGTAAGCCATTGTTTTGTCATATGCAAATGACAAAAGGCACTTTACATTTATCTTATTTAATATTCACAGAATTACTGCAAGGGATATAATTATCTCAGTTTTACATATGAGAAAATTGGGGTTCAGAAATATTAAGTGGTGAAGCTAAGACTGCACAACCCTTAAGTAATAGAACTTGAACTATAACCCAGGTCTGTCTGGCTCTATGTCCATACTGGTGAGACTACTCCACTCTGCCTCCTGGGTTTATTTAACCTGAATATAAAATGAATGCCTTTACTAATGGGAGGGGATGGCACATAGTAGACCTTAAAATAACTCAAAATTTTCTTTTGTTATTGAGTTATTGAGGAATAGGTAATATATATCTTAATTTTCAGACAAACATGAAACAAAAAATTCACATTTATTTATGATTACTGTAATTCAGTAATGAGAAGTATGGGGTTAATGAAGTTTCTCATCTTAGGCATCTCTATGCACTTATTGAGTAAATTCGTGCTGAATAGTAGGGACTAAAATAGCAATTAGCATATGCTTGCTATGGTAGGCATTCAATAAATATTTGTGTACTAAATGAGTGGAAACATTTTTAATCCAAAAATTTTAGGTTTAAATATTTGAACTTAGGCTATTGGAAGCTGAGAATGTTAACACAAATGAAGGGGAAAGTGGAGAACTTTTGACATTTCACAAACAAAGTGTCCTAGTTGAATAGGACTTAAACACATTTAATATATTGGGAATGGAGCAAGCTCATTTAAAACCTCATTTGGGAGACTTCTGGAGAAGATGGCAGAGTAGGAGGACCCTAAGATCACCTCATCCCATGGATACAACTAGATAACATGCATATGAATGTAAATAACCTAGAAAAGAACCCGAAGGCTGGCAGAGCAGACTCCCCAGAGTTAAGTGTTGAGAAGAGTCTAAGTGAAGAAGGTTGGAAGGGTAGAGACGGGATTTGGAGCTAAATGGACTATAGGAGGAAAGAAGGGAAGGATGCTGCAGATGCAGGGAGGGGAAAGAAACAGAACCTCAGACCATAGCCCAGGGATGGAGAACCTGCATGGGGAAGATGAATCCCCATAACATTTGGCTTCAAAAACCAGAGGGGCCAAATTTCATGAATTTTTATAACTGTGGGGTCATCACCTGGAACTTTAAAAAGCCCGTGGGCTCAGCTTTGGGAGAGCCAGGAGGGCTGAGGAAACTTAGTCCCCACCCTTAAAGAGATAGCAGAACATATGGCCCTTTAGAGATACATACAGCATAGAAGCAGCAATTTGAAAAATAATGCATGGGGTATATGGGAGAGAGAGTCATTAAATAATCTCAGAGCATGAGCTGAGGGGCAGGAATCACTAGGAACAAAGGAACTGGTGGATGCCATTTCCCTCCCCGTCTTCTGGACTAGACACGGACACCTAGGGAACCAATATGGCACCATCATTTGCTATCTGACTTGCTAATGGCATGCCCTGCCCCTGAATTCTGCAGAACGTCCACTCAAGCCAGGCGTTGGTTCCAGATCTCCTCCCATAGAAGACCCATACAAACCTCACAAACACCATGTGCATTACCACCTCCAACCTTGCCTACCTAGGTCCCCAGTGGCTGCAGGTCCCCTCCTACAACAGACTGGTAGTACAGACCATGCTGGCAGTAGTGTGCCAGCACTATTGTATTCTCCTGTAGACCTGCTCCCTTCAACATGCCCTTGGCTAGAGCCCATCCAGAGTGGTGCCACAAGCCTGGCAATGTGTAAGAGCCCCAAAATGGGCTGGCACCACTGCAAAGTGACTCTTGCCCTGGGGAGAGGGGAAGATAACCACAGACACAAGTCTGACTGTGGCCCCTGCAGTGGGTTGGGAGAAAGACATTTGGTCTGAGTATAGGCCATACCTGCTAGTGAAAGCTTCTCAGGGAACAACACAGGGAAAGTGACCTATAGTTCAGTGCTACTGCATCTTGCAAATGCCTGGTTTGATTTGGCTCAAGCTGAAGGTGGCCTCACTAACAGCACAGGGATCCACTAAAAACACAGGGATCAAACCCTGTTCACAAAAGGCAAAGAGAGTCATTGCAGATGACTGGAGCAAAGGCAGACATAGCTCAGCCACAATAGGAGGGTGCATGCAGTAGACTTAGGAGACCACAGTGAGCACCAAGTTTTGATAAACGGGATATTGCATTGCAGCGCATCACAGGACCTCTTCCTAAGGCCCCTACTTTCAAGCAGGAGACATGTCTGACTTTCCTAACACATAGAAACAGACACAGAGAGTTAGACAAAATGAAGAGACAGAGCAATATGTCCCAAATGAAAGAACAGGTCAAAATCACAGGAAGAGACCTAAACCAAATGGAGATAAGTAATGTGCTTGATAGAGAATTTAAATTAGCAGTCATAAAGGTACTTACTGGATTTGAGAAAAGAGTGGAGGAGTTCAATGAGACCCTTAACAAAGAGATAGAAAGCATAAAAAAGAACCCATCAGAGATGAAGAACTCAATAACTGAAATTAAAAATGACACTAGGTGGAATAGATAATAGACTAGAGGAAGCAAAAGGATGGATCAGTGACTTAGAGGAGAGAGTACTAGAAAGCAATCAAGCTCAACAGGAGAGAGAAAAAAATAAGAAAAGTAAAAATAGACTCAGAACTGAGCGATGCCATCAAGCATAATAACACTTGCATTATAGGGATCTCCAAAAGAGAAGAGAGTAAAGGGGCAGAAAATTTATTTGAAGATATAATAGTTGAAAACTTAACAAATCTGGGGAAAGAAACAGAAATTCAGATCCAGGAGGTACAGAGAGCCACCAATAAAAGCAGACCAAGGAGATCCACACCAAGGCACATAGTAATTAAAATGGCAAAAAGTAGTGATAAAGAGAGAATTTTAAAAGCAGCAAGACAAAATTTACATACAAGGAAAACATAAGGCTATCGGCTTTTTTTTTTTTTTTTGTCAGAAACTTTTATAGGCCAGAAACTTTGGCATGATATATTGAAAGTGCTGAAAGAAAAAATCTGCAGCCAAGAATGCTCTATCCAGAAAAGCTATCATTCAGAATAGGAGAGATAAAGAGTTTCCTCAGGATGCCTGGGTGGCTCAGTTAGTTAAGCTGCTGCCTTTGGCTCAGGTCATGATCCCAGAGTCCTTGGATCAAGTCCTGCATCGGACTGCTTGCTCAGCAGGGAGCCTGCTTCTCTCTCTGCCTCTGCCTGCCACTCTGCTTGCTTGTGCTCTCTCTCTCTCTCTTTGACAAATAAATAAATAAATAAAATCTTAAAAAGAAAGGTTTCCCAGACAAAGTTAAAGGAGTTCATCACCACTGAACCAGCTCTACAAGAAATGTTAAACGGGACTCTGAGTGGAAAGGAAAGAAAGACCGGGGAAAGGAATAGAAAGTAGGAGTAAGAAAAGTAGGAAGCACAAAAGCAGTAAAATCAAGTATATCTATGAAAATCAGTCAAGGGAAAAAAATATACTTTAATGCCAAGACTGTAACAAGAGATAGAGGAGGATACTATATATATAATCATAAAGGGAACAATCTAACAAGAAGCTAGAAGAATTACAAGTATATACACTCCCAATATGGGAGCACACAAATATATAAGGTGGGTAATAACAAACATAAAGAAGTAATTGGTAATAATACATTAATAGTAGGGAACTTTAATACACTATTTACACCAGTGAATAGATCATCCAAACAAAATAAAAAAGGAAACCATGGCTTTGGATGACACATTGGACCAGATGGATCTAACAGGTATATTCAGAATGTTCCATCCCAAAACAGCAAAATATACATTTTTTTCAAGTGCACATGGAACAATTTCCAGAATAGATCACATATTAGGCTATACAACAAGGCTCAACAAATTCAAAAAGATTAAGCCATACCATGCATCTTTTTTGATCTCGACACTATGAATCTAGAAATCAATCACAAGGAAAAAAATCTGGAAAGAAAACAAATACTTGGAGGTTAAATAACATGCTACTAAACAATAAATGGTCAACCAAGAAATAAAAAAAAAAACCCACAAAAAAATACATGGAAACAAATGAGAATGAAAACACAATGGTCCAAAATCTTAGGGATGCTGCAAAAGGGAAGTTCATAGCAATACAAGCCTACGTCAAGAAGCAAGAAAAGTCTCAGATAAACAACCTAACCTTACACCTAAAGGTCTGGAAGAAGAAGATCAAACAAAACCCAAACCTAGCAGAAGGAGGGAAATAATAAAAATTAGAACAAAAATAAATGATATAGAAACTAAAAAACAATAGAACAGATCAATGATACTAGGAACTGGTTCTTTGAAAAGATCAACAAAATTGTCAAGCCTTTAGCTGGATTCATCAAAGAAAAAAACAGAAAGACTCAAATAAACAAAATAAGAAGTGAAAGAGGAGAAATAACAACTAATGTCACAGAAATACAAAGGATTATAAGAGAATATTATGGAAAATTATATGCCAACAAGTTGGGCAGCCTAGAAGAAATGGATAAAATCCTAGAAACATATAACCTCCCAAAACTGAAGGAGAAAGAAATAGAACATTTGAACAGTCTGATTACCAGCTGTGAAATGGAATCAGTAATTAAAACTCTCCCAACAAACAAAAGTCCAGGACTAGAGGTCATCACAGGCAAATTCTACCAAACATTTAAAGAAGAATTAATATCCATTCTTCTCAAGCTATTCCAAAAAATAAGAGGAAAAGCTTCCAAATTCATTTTGTGAGGCCAGCAATACCGTGATCCCAAAACCAGATAAAGACACTACAAAGAAGGAACAACAGGCTAATATGTCTTATGAACATAGATGCAAAAATCGTGAATGAAATATTAGCAAGCTGAATCCAATGATACATTAAAAACTCATTCACCACAATCGAGTGGCATTTATTCCTGGGATGCAAGGGTGGTTCATTATTCACAAATCAGTCAGTGTGATACATCACATCAACAAGAGAAAGGATCAAAACCATATGATTATTTGAATAGATGTAGAAAAAACATTTGACAGAGTACAACATCCATTTATGATGAAAACCCTCAAGAAGTAAGTTTAGAGGGAATATACCTCAGCATAATGAAAGCCTTATATGAAACATTCAGTTAACATCATACTCCGTGGGGGAAAAAAGGAGCTTTTTCCTCTAAGGTCAGGAACAGGACAAGGATGTCCAGTTTCACCAATTTTATTCAACATAGTGCTGGAATTTCTGCCTGTAGCAGTCACACAAGCCAAAGGAATAAAAATCATCCAAATTGGTAAGAAAGAAGTAAAACTTTCCCTGTTTGCAGATGACATGGTATTATATATAGAAAGCCTTAAAGTCTCCACCAAAAAACATCAAGAACTGATAAATGGATTCAGTAAGGTCACAGGATACAAAATCAATGTACAGAAATGTGTTGCATTACTACACACTAATAATCAAGTAGCAGAAAGAGAAATTAAGAAAGTCCCATTTATAATTGTACTAAAAATAATAAAATACCTAGGAATAAACTTAACCCAAGAAGGGAAAGACCTGTTCTCTGAAAAATATAGAACACTGATGAAAGAAGTTGAAAATGACACAAATGGACAGATATTCCGTGCTCATGGATTAAGAACAAATATTGTTAAAATGTCTATACCACTCACAGTGGTCTATCGATTTAATGCAATCTCCATGAAAAGAGCAACAACATTTTTCACAGAACTAGAACCATCAATCCTAAAATTTGTATGGAACTGCATAAGAACCTGAATAGCCAAAGCAGTTTTGAAAAATGAAAACAAAATTGGATGTAGCACAATCTCAGATATCAAGATATAGTACAAAGCTGTAGTCATCAAAACAGTATGGTACTGGCACAAAAATAGACACATAGATTAATGGAACACAATAGAGAGCCCAGGTATAAACCCATGATTACATAGTCAATTAATTTTTGACAGAAGAGCCAAGAATATGCATTTAACAAATGGTATTGGGAAAACTTGACAACAACGTGCAAAAGAATGAAACTGGACCACTTCCTTACACCATACACAAAAAATAAACTGAAAATGGATTAAAGTCATAAATGTGAGATGTGAAATCATAGAAATCCTAAAAGAGAGCATAGGAAGTACTTTCTCTGATATTGGCTGTAGCAACATCTTTCTAGATAGGTCTCTTCAGGCAAGGAAAACAAAATCCAAAACAAACTATTGGGACTGCATCAAAATAAAAAGCTTCTGTACAGCAAAGTAAACAATCAGCAAAACTAAATGAATGGGGGAAAGATATTTGCATTGTTGTTTGCATGTCATTTATATCCAGTAAAAGGTTAGTATCTAAAAGATAAAAAGAACTGGTACAACTCAACACCCCAAAACTAAAACATCCAGGGGCACCTGGGTGGTTCAGTCAGTTGAGAATCTGCCTTTGGCTCAGGTCATGATCTCGGGGTCCTGAGATCGAGCCCCATGTCAGGCTCCCTGCTTAGCAGGGAGTCTGCTTGTCCCTCTCCCTCTGCCTCTCCCCCTGTGTCTCCTCTGGCTTCTGTTCACTCTCTCTCTCAAATAAAAAAAAATATATTTAAAAAAAGACAAAAACTAAAACTAAAACATCCAATTAAACTTGGCAGATGACATGGACAGAAATTTTTCCAAAGAAGACATAAAGATGGCCAACAGACACATGAAAAGATGCTCAATATCACCCATTATCAGGTAAATACAAATGAAAATATCATGTCACACCTATCAGAATGGCTAAAATAAAAAACACAAGAAACAACAAGTGATGGTGAGGATGCGGAGAAGAAGGAACCCTTGTGCACTGTTGGTGGGAATGCAAACTGGTGCAGCCACCGTGGAAAACAGCATGGAGTTTTCTCAAAAAATTAAAAATAGAACTACCATATGATCCAGTAATTCCACTACCAGGTATTTTCCCAAAGAATACACTAATTTAAAAGATACATGTAATTTATTTACTAATAAATTATTTGTAATAGCCAAGATATGGAAGCAACCCAAGTGCCCATCAATAGATGAGCACATAAAGAAAATGTGGTATATATACACAAGGGAACATTACTCAGCTATTAAAAGTGAAATCTTGCCATTTGCAGCAACATGGATGGATCTAGAGGGTATACTGCTAAGTGAAATAAGTCAGTCTATGAAAGACAAATATATGATTTCACCCATAGATGGAATTTTTGAAACAAACAATTGAGCAAGGAAAAAAAAGACAAACCCCAAAATAGGCTCTTAATTATAGAGAACAAACTGATCGGTAGGTGGGTGGGCTGATGGGTGAAATAGGTGAAGGGGATTAAGATTACACTTACTGTGATGAGCACTGAGTAATGTATAGAATTGTTTTTAAAGATTTTATTTATTTGAGAGAGAGAGAAAGAGAGTATGAGCAGGGGGGAGTGGGAGGGGCAGAGGGAGAAGCAGAATCCCACATACTAGAGAACCTGACTCAGGGCTCAATCCCAGGATCCTGGGATCATGACCTGAGCCAAAGGCAGACGCTTAGCCCACTGAGCCACCCAGGTGCCCCATAGAATTGTTGAATCACTATATTGTGTATCTAAAACTAAAATAACACTGTATGTTAACTATACTGCAATAAAAAACAAACAAACAAAAAAAAAACCAAACAAACTCTAAAACCTCATTTGGAGGTGTTTGTCTCTTCATGCAGCATGACACAGTAAATAGAGTATAGGTTTTGGAATTAGCAGATAAAATTTAAAATTCTAACTACTCCTTAGTGTGTTACAGTGCTTCTTTGAGCCCCAGTGTTATTTATCTTTAAAATAGTGATACTAATCCTTTACTCAGTATTGTTGTGAGGGTGTATATAATAATATCTCTGGTAGAGTAGAAATCCTCTTAACCCACTCACTGGATTAATTGATGCTTTCCATTTTCATGAGATATGCAGCTTCATGTATGTTTAAAGAGCCTTTCTGATCTGTTGGAAGAGTACAGTGTATTGATGGGACATGAGTTCTCATGTCATAAATATATTATGAAACTTTAAATAATTTTAATTAAAATTAGAAATATCTTCCAAAGGAATAATACTCTAATTTTTCATCTTACTAATATCATTACCTCAGGAACAGTAATGCTTATGAGACATGCTAGTAACATTTCTGGAACTTGATAAAAATTCTAATTATTTTGAATTTTCTTATAAAAGACTTGAAAGGGCTCATCTGAGTTTAGTTTATTAATATTGTGGGGACTTGGACTTAAAGATCAACATTACTTATATTATGGAACTGGATGAAAAATGAAATGATTTAATAAAGGGGTTAGATTATATTTGTTATTTTCCCTGGGGAGCCTGGATCTTTTATTTCAATTTAATATAAATTGTATGTAGTCAAGGATTCAACTTCATGAGAACAACTTTTCCCTATATTCTGAGGAGGAAATCATGATCTTTTTATTAATTCCTAGAAGCTGACTTAATTATATCCTAAGAAAGGAATTTTCCTTCCTTTGTATCAATATTTGCCAGAGTTAGGACTAGTTTTAAATTGTATTGCACTGATTATATAATTTCTTTACTGTGAGATTTTTATATTGTGAGTAGATTAGCATTTTTTAATTGATTGGATTACTTCAATTAAGGCTATCAGTAGATAATTGAGATATTTTATATATTTTTAATTGAAATCTGGTATGAAAGTGGTATGTTCTGAGTCAGTGAGTGTTGTACCTAATTAGTGAACCAGATTATTCCAGGGATAAAATTGTTTTTGGTGGGAGAGGGGGGCAATTTTGCTTTGTCATTTATATATCCTTACTTTCAAAATGGTTTGAATTTGACAAAGAGTTGTTCTTAGCAAAGTTTACATTGGAGTGCATGTCATCCTGCCAAAATGAAGTAAGTAAAATGTTTTCAGCTATCTAATTTTAATAGTTTCTCATTTAGGTTATCAAAAGTTGCCAGCCACTCTTGAAAACACACTACACACTTAAAACTAAGAATGGGTTTTCTTGTTATTAGAGTAATGAAAGAATCATTATCTTCTTCCTGTCTGCTCAGAGCAATACATACTTAGAAAGTTTAGAATTTTCAGTCAAATTGTTTTTAAAAACGGTTAAGTACTGTCAAGGGAATAGATGAGTTTCTTTTGTTTCTGAGCTAGCGAGCTAAATGTTCTCATATTGCTGATTATGCTTTTTTCAAGCTTTTAATCTTTTTTATGTACTAATCCATTCTTTTTTAAAGAAACGAAAACAGTAAAATCTGTAAACTTTTCATCTTTAGCTTTTCTGATTTTCCTGCTGCAGTCTTTGTCTACCCCTGTCTTGCTCCAGTTAAGTGGAAGAGGTTGATTTCTTTCTTCTGTATTTTTATCATTCTTGCTTTTTTCTGTTAATTGGTTTTTGGTAATGAGTTGTCTGGCAGGGCAATAGAAGTCTGGTTTTTAGGTATTTCAGGTCTAAAATGAATGTGCTGCATACTTTTCCCAGCTGCTTTGACTGTTATGAATACTTAGTGCTAAAGAAAAGAAATAGGCTAGGAAATGCATTTATTTTTATTTATTTATTTTTAAAAGATTTTATTTATTTGACAGAGAGAAGAGAGGAAGTGAGAGAACACAAGCAGGGGGAGCAAGCAGGTAGAGGGAGAGGGAGAAGCAGACTCCTCCTGGAGCAGGAGCCCCATGCGGGGCTTGATCCCAGGTCCTGGGATCATGACCTGAGCTGAAGGCAGATGCGTAACTGACCGAGCCATCCAGGTGCCCCAATAGGCTAGGAAATTTAATTAAAAAAATACTTGTGTGTGTGGGAGGACTTAAGATGGCAGAGGTATAGGGGGACCCTAAGCTTGCCTCAACCCTTGAACACAGCTAGATAAATATAAAATCATTTTGAACACCCAGCAAATCGATCTGAATACTGAGAGAACAAAACTGTACAACTAGAGGTACCAAAGTGGCCACCTTGTGGCAGGTAGGAGCTGGGGAGAGTTGGTTTGGGGGAGAGGAGAAGAGAACTGTGGGAGTTGCAAAGGGGAAGGAGCCCTGATCATGGAGAGAGGAGTGGGAGAGAAAGGGAGAGACAGAGAGAAAGAGTGAAAGTGTGCACAGGGGTTGCACAAGGAAAACTCTTCCCTGAAACCACTTACTGGGAAAAGGAGAGAGGCTGACCACTGCAAGTTTTTATAAGCTGCAGAGTGCAAATTCTGCAGCTTTGGAGGTCTGTGCAATTGCCAGGGTTATGCCTGGTAGGCTTGGTGATACTCCAGTGGGGAAAGAAGATGGCGACCCGGGAGAAGGCAGCATGGTCTGAGGATCTCCTGGGCTGCCAAGGAGAAACAGTTCCCCTCCTTGGAGTGCATTTGGGAGTAGTGGCATGGCCTCTCTAGGGACAAAAGACCCAGCAGGTGCCATTGAGCTGCCCCATTCACTAACATAGAAACAGAGAGACAAGTTGAGGGCAGCAAACTTTGGTACTGGTTTTGGCTGTGCTGTACTTCAAACTCTAAACTGCTGCACGGTTGGGTGACCAATTTCTGGGACAAACTGGCAAACGGCAAAAGCTCAGTGAGACACTTCCCCAGAAAACCAGCATGGGTTCATGCTATGGGATCTCTAAAATTGGGAGTTTTGAAATCTTGCCATGAGCCTTAGATAAAACACAGGAGGATTGTGCCACCTGGCAGGTGGCCAGCTCAGGTGCAGGCAGGGTGAAGGCAGGGATCTGGCAGAAGCCAGTGACTTAAGAGGGGGTGACTGCTTTTCTATGAGGGCTTGCTGATGAGTGGTGGCTGCAGATTTCCCACTCCAGGGATGAGAGAGCTAGTCGATGCCATCTTCTCTGCCTGATGCCCCCTGTACCCCCATTAACACTGACTGACCTCAGTGAGCAAAACTTCTCCACCCAGTGGAGGCTGGAGGTGCTTACACCAAGCCCCATAGCTCCCCCTACCCCAAGTTGCAAGTGCATCTCCACTAGGGCAAGTCCACCTGAGATTCAGTGCATCAGGTCACATGCTGAGAAGACCAGCACAAACTCCTTGCATGCACCAAGTCTACTGATCATAGAGTGCTGCAAATCTTCAGCTCTAGGGGAAATAGGATCTAGCTTCTTCCCTGCCACCCTTGATCCCACATCTGGCTTTTAACAAGTAGACCAAAACATACACAGGATCCAGCTTCCTATTTTTGTTTTGTTTTGTTTTGTTTTTGGACCCCTTCTTAATATAGCCATTATTCTCAGGCACAGGAATACAACAGGCTTTCTTAATAAAAAAAACTGTGACCCAAAATAAATGACAAGACAGAAGAATTCAGCCCAAAGGAAAGAACAGGAAGAAGTCATGGCTAGGGATTTAATCAATACAGATACAAGTATGATGTCTGAACCAGAATTTAAAACAGTAATCACAAGGACATTAGCTGGGATTGAGAAGCAAATAGAAGGCAGTAGAGAATCCCTTACTGAAGAGATAAGAAACCTAAAGGCCAGTCAGGCCAAATAAAAAAATGATATAACCAAGATGTAAAAGTGAATAGATTCAGTGACAGCAAGGATGGACAAAGCAGAGGAATGAACCAGTGGTATAGAAGATAAAATTTTGGAAAATAATGAGCTGAATAAAAAAGGGAAAGAAAATATTGGAGTATGAATGTAGACTTAGGGAACTCAGTGAATCTTTATAGTATAATAATATTCATATCATAGGTGTCCCAGAAGATGAAGAGAAAGGAAAAAGAGAAGGTTTATTTGAACAAATTAGAGCTGAAAACTTCTTAATCTGGGGAGGGAAATAGACATCAAAATCCAGGAAGTACAGAGAACTCCATTAAATCCAACCAAAGCTGGCCATCACCAGGACATATCACAGTCAAATTCACAAAATACATAGACATGGAAATAATCCTGAAAACAGCAGGGGAAAAAACATTGTTAATGTTCAAGGGAAGACAGAGGTCCGGTTCACAGCAAAGCTGTCCATAGAAACTCCACAGGCCAAAAAAGATTGGCATGATGTATTCAACATGGTGAATGGAAAAAATATGCAGACATGAATACTTTATCTAGCAAGGTTGTCATTCAGAACAGAAGGAGAGATAAAGAGTTTCCCAAAGAAAAACTAAAGGAGTTTGTAACTACGAAACCAGCCCTGCAGGAATTAGTAAAGGGGACTCTGAGTGGAGGAAAAAAAAGACCCAAAGCAATAAAGACTAGAAAGGAACAGAGAACATCACCAGAAACACCAACTTTATAGGTAACACAATGGCATTAAATTAGTATCTATCAATAATTACTCTAAATGTAAATGGCCTTAGTGCTCCAATCAAAAGACATAGGATATTGGAATGGATTAAAAAAAACAAAAACCCAAAAAACAAAACCCATCTATATGCTACCTACAAGAGACTCATTTGAGACCTAAAGACATCTGCAGATTGAAAGTGAGGTGATAGAAAACCATCTGTAAGCTAATGGATGCCAAAAGAAAGCTGCAGTAGCCATTCTTATATCAGACAAAGATGGTAACATGAGATGAGGAGGGCATTATGTCATAATTAAGGGGTCTAATCATCAAAAAGATCTAACAGTTGTAAATATTTATGTCCCCAATTTGGGAACACCCAAATATATCAATCAGTTAATAATAAACATAAAGAAATTCATTGATAACACAATAATAGTAGGAGAATTTAATACCCTACTTAACAGCAGTGGACAGATCATCTAAGCAGAAAATCAACAAGGAAATAATGGCTTTGAATGACACATTGGACCAGATGGATTTAACAGATATACTCAGAACATTTTATCCTAAAGCAATGGAATACACATTCTTTTTTGAGTGTGCATGGAACATTCTCCAGAATAGATCACATACTGGGTCACAAATCAGCCCTTAACAAGTATAAAAAAGATTGAGATCATATCATGCATATTTTCAGACCACAGTGCTATGAAACTTGATGTCAACTACAAGAAAAAATTTGGAAAGACCACGAATACATGGGGATTGAAGAATATCCTACCAAAGAATGAATGAGTTAACCAGGAAATTAAGAAATAAAAAATATATATATATGGAAAGAAATGAAAATGAAAACATTATGGTCCAGATCTTTTGGGATGCAGCAGAGCTGGTTCTAAGAGGAAATATTTTGCGATACACGCTTATCTCAAGAAGCAAGAAAAGTCTCAAATACACAACCTGACATACTGCCTAAAGGAGCTAGAAAAGGAACAGTAACTAATGCCTAAAGCCAGCAGAAGGGAAATAATAAAGACTAGAGGAGAAATAAATGGTATAGAAACAAACAAACAAAAAGCACAGTAGAACAGATCAATGAACCTAAGAGCTTGTTCTTTGAAAGAATTAATAAAATTGATAAAGCAATGCCTAGACTTATCTTAAAAGAGTAAGGACCCAAATAAATAAAATCACAAATGAAAGAAGAGAGATCATAACACTACAAAAATACGAGCAGGTATAAGAGAATATTGTGAAAAATTATATGCCAACAAACTGGGAAATCTGAAATACATAGCTTTATTTGAACCATGGTTGTCACATTATTACTTGCATTGAAGGTTTCTTGTGTGTATGTTCTTGCTTTGCTGATTTTGCACATTTTCCCTTAGAAGATTATAAGGAAATTTATTTCAGACACAAGAGATCCTTGGGTATGTGGATTGTCTGACTGGATTTGTGAGCAGAAGTTCCCAAATTCCTCCACATTGACTTTTTTGGGTCTTGAGAATGTAACTTTAATTATCATTTTTTATTATAATAAGGTTTTTAAAATTTAAATTTGGCTTCTATACCAAAAGTAGGAGCGTAAGAAACTTGAGGCTCTTACCTTCCTGTAATGCATACTCTATTAATCAAAACATATTAGTATTTAAGGTGAAAGACATCTGCTGGTCTTTTCTGTCTCTTACCAGTCTTCCACAGTTAATTCCTCTGTGGACAAGTTCTATGGGCATGTTTCTGAAAACTAGGACAGACTTGAGGGCTTGGATAAATGTGAGGAAACCAGTATAGTTCCTAGACTGTTTTAGGGGTATTATATCATTTGTTCATTCATTCATTCATTCATTCATTCATTTATTTTAGATTTTATTTGTCTGTGAGAGATAGATTGAGAGCACAAGCATAGGGAAAGGCAGGGAGAGGGAGAAGCAGGCTCCCCACTGAGCAAGGGACCCAATGTAGGATTCGATCCCAGGACCCTGGGATCATGACCTAAGCTGAAGGCAGTTGCTTAACCGACTGAGCCACCCAGGGGTCCCAGGGGCATTATATCTTTTCACAGATTGGTATATAAGCCAAAGGTAAAACCATTTATTTTTGGTTCATTTGTCTCACCTACTCACACTGAAGCTTATGACCATTCTTTCAAATAAATATGACCATTTTTTCAAATAAATAGAGACTTGTTTAGTGGAGCCTTGTTTTGGGATGAGCGAGAGGAATAAATGACAACTGCTCACAATTTACCTTCAATATTTTATTTACACAAGAGAAACATTAAAGGTAGCAATGAATTTCATGAAACTTTCTCTCATTTTAGTGACTATGAACAAAATACATTCTTGCTATTAGGAAAAAGCTGGAATGCATCTCCCTTTGTTTCATCATGCCATATTACATTTTGCTTAGACCAGTAGTTGCATACTGACAATGCAGGAGATGGATCAACCTATTAGAAACACTTTGTTGGGCTCATGAAATATATGAGCAAGGAATTAATTAGATTTGATTGGTTGTTAATTGTTTAAAAATGGGGAGGTTTCACAGAAAAGTATGAATTTCTGGCTTCTTTTGAAAATTCAGGAGTCTTGGCAAGACTGGGCCTATATTGATGCATGTTCAGTGTTGACTAGAGCTGAGTAGCTGGTGCCATCCTTAGAAGGGGGCAAAGGCTTTCTGGTATTACACAGTCTGCACCCTTCACCATTTTCTCCTTAATTTCTTATTATCTGCCTATTTCACTCATTTGGTATTACCTGCATAGTTTATAAATATTGCAATCCCCCCATTTTAAATAATCTTTGTGAATGTGTGTGTATACATACATATATATTACACACATATATTCACATATGTGTATATATATACATATATGTGTGTGTGTGTGTGTGTGTGTGTGTATGTGTATATATGTGTGTGTGTGTGTATATATATATCTATATATATATCTATAGATATATATATAAATTTTTTTCTTTCTGATAGGGTATGTTGGAAAATCCCCCCAGGGAGGTAAGTTTATGTTCTTCCTCATTGAAGGCCCTCTTCTAGACTATCAGGGTTTTACTTGGTCACACTACTTTACAGGATCAGCATATCTATCTACTACTTAGTTTCATTTTGTTATTAAGTAATTTGTATTATGTGGCAAGTTCTGAACTCCATTTAAAATAGCTTTTGTATTATGGAAAATTTCAAATGTATACAGAAATAGAAAGTACAGTATAATTAATATAAGAACACTCATCATCCAGCTTTAGCAATTATTAATTGTACTCCTCTTTCCTACTCAGTGTCCTTTCCCTAGTACTATTTTGAAGTATATCACAGATATATAATTTAATCTATAAATATTTCAGTATGTATCTCTAAAAGACATGTGCTCTTTTAAAAAACTTTTTTTTAAAATTTGAATATAGTTGACACAAAATGTTAAATTAGTTTCAGGACCCATGCTTTCTATATATAAACTACATAACACATGTATATGTAATCACACCAATATGATTTGATATATATGTAAAATCATCCCAAATAATAATTCCTTAATATCAAATATCCAGTTAGTTTTGATTTGAATTATTTAATATATGGGTTTTCCTCCATCTTCTCTCTCTCTCTCTTTTTTTTTTTTTGGTTTGTTTTTTTGAAGAAAGCAGATTATTTTCTTGGATTTTGCTGATTGCTTTCCTATACTGCAGTTCAGCATTCTTTTGTCTTCTATATTTCTTGTAAATAACTGAGTATATGTAGAAATCTGATTATATTTGGGCTCCTTTTTTTTAAAAGACTATTTCAAAAGTGGTTTTATGTGTTCCTATTAGGAGGCATATAATATTTGAATGTCTGTTTTTATGATGTTAGCAGCCACTAAGCAATTATGCATGATTCAAATTTAAATAATAATAATTCAAAACAGGAATAGAACTGCCAAAAATGTTGTATAGCTGATCTCTAGGAATTTAGAGGAGGAATAAATAACTTGGGATTAAACTGATCTGGGAAAATTTCATGGAAATAGTGATGCTTAAGATAGATCATGAAGAATGAGAATGATCATGGTAAAAGGATATGGCATATTTACCAGTTTAGGCTAAGTTATACAGTGATCATAAATGACTCAAAAATTCCAGGCATTTACAACTTTTATTGAAGTATTGTTGACATACAATGTTACATTAGTTTCAGGGGGTACAGTGAGGGGTATAGTGATCAGACAACTCTGTACCTTATGCTAGGCTCTCTACAAATGTTGCTGCCATCTGTCAACATGCAGTACTATTACAATACCATTAACTATATTCCTTACGCATTATCTTTTATCCCTGTGACTTTTAGCCCTTATTCATTCCATAACTGAAAACCTGTACCTCTCACTCCACTTCACCCATTTTGCCTTGTTCCCCTGCATCCACCCATCTCTTCTCTACAGTTATGAGTTTGTTTTTGCTTTTGTTTTGTTTTTTAGATTCCATTCATTTTTAGATTCCATTCATAAGTGAAATCATACGGTATGTGCCTTTCTCTGACTTATTTCACTTAACGTAATACCCTCTATGTCCATCTGTGTTGCAAACTGCAAGATCTCATTCAGCAAAGATTTATTTCTTGCTTCCAGTACTTGTCCACTGTGGGGGTCAGTTGTAGTTTTGTTGCATATCTTCCTGTCAGGACCCAAGCACCTGTTATATTTGCCTTATTCATTGTTGTATTCTCAGCACTCAGTAAAGAACTGACAAGGAATCCTATAGCAGTTTACTGTCTTAGAGAAGGGGATTTTTGGTCTCATGAGTTGGCCTCCCAAAGAGAGTGCATTTTTGGATATGGATGGAGTAGTAATGATCTGTAAGCAAACATGGGGCTGAGAATATTGGTCCTCCTCTCATCCTGGAGTTTCTAGAGCAAGAAAAAATGAGCAGTCTCTCCTTAAGAGGACTGCAAGAGTAATAGTGCCATCTGGGGAGTCAGATTTTAGAGTAAGGAGATGGTGGGGACATTTACTTAAGAGTATGGGAACATTGGAATGAGTTTTTAAGAGGTCCAGTCCTAGACATTATCTTAGTGTTACAAGATAGGGTGACATGGGGAGCTAGACTGAGTGGCAGAGTAATTAGAAGTGTGTAAGAAAGGGAAGGATGAGACAGTGGAGGATTTGTATCAAATTTACTCTCAGAGGGAACCTACAAGGGAATTAATTGTAAAGGATCACAGGGATGAAGAAGGAGAATGGGCAGAAGGAATTTGGATGGAGTGAACAATTCTGGGATTCCAAATTGGTGGAAAATAGATTAAATGCTATTGGGAGCTAGTATGCCAGGTTAGCAGAGGCTTCTGGACAGACTGGCTTTTTTGTGGCCATTGCCCCAAGGTGGATAAAGGAAGTAGATGAGATCTGGAACTTAGAATCGAAATGAGAAAGACCCAGAACAGTTGTGACAATGGGGAAGTTTCAAAGTAAGGATCTGTAGTTCTTGATGACTAGATGTGATGAAGGAAGGGAAGTTGCTTTATCAGTATTTATGCATGCTCACTATCTATTAAGCACCTTAAATATATTATGTTTAAACCTTATAAAAAGCTTACAAGGTAATTGAGATGAATTTCTATTTTTATGACATGGAAACTTAAGTTCAGAAATGGTATAATAACTTAAGCTCACACAATTACTAAGAAATAAAAACAGGACTATCTCAGATACAGTTGACTCCAAAATTGTTTGCTCTTCCATCTATATGCTCTCTTTCCAGAGAGGAGAAAAAAAGGGATCAAAAAAGGTTTGAGTTTTCAAACTCAGTGATTCATTGACAGAAGTG
The DNA here is from genome assembly GCF_963455335.1 of Martes martes. NCBI lineage: Eukaryota > Metazoa > Chordata > Mammalia > Carnivora > Mustelidae > Martes > Martes martes. The sequence goes on from NC_137891.1 coordinate 152,210,065, forward strand.
GAAGGAAATGGGGGAAAGTGGTATTGTTGTGGGAAGGATAGGTTTATTTCAGGCACAATGAATTTGAGGTAGTATATGTGGGCATGATGAGAATGCAGTTAGATATTTGAGACTTGACTCTGAGAGAACCAGGAGTGGAGATAATATCAATGAAAGTATACATGGTTTAAAAAAAAAAAAAAAAAGAAAGTATACGTGGTTGAATGTAAGTATAGATATATGTTGTGTAAAGAGTAAGCTGGAGATAAAAATGAATCATTTATTTAAAGGTTTTAAATAATTGGTGTATATAAAATTTCTGATTATTATAAAGATTGCAAAATATTCATTTTTAGAATAGATTTTATGTCATATATGTACACATCTAAAAATTATTTGAATAGATATATTGAAAGCAATAACATATATATATATATACACAATTATATACATATGTACTTTTTTAATATCTACTAAGACGAATGTCCTGCAAGGGAAATTCACATTATATTAGTCCTAATAACGTTACATGAGGGGTCTTTGAACTCAAAACATTAATAATTGATGATTTTAATATACTACATAATGTTGTCCTATAAATGAAAGATTATTATATGTAAATATTGTAGTCATATATATAATAGTTTAGATTAGGTAGTATACTAAATCTCCCTGGCTGCTCAGGAGTTTTCACTTGCATATTTTTAAATAAATTTTTATTGAGAGCTTGCTCTGTGCTAAACATTTTTCACATGTGCTATTTCATTTAGTTCTCAAATAACCCTGCTAGATTTGAGATTTTTATTGTGAAGAGGATATAACATTAATCTATGTCAGTGATGCTAATATTACCACTTTTATAGAACTTTAGAACATACACAGCAATTTCATATGCATAATCATATTAGTACAAGAATCACTGCACTGAACATATGCTGAATTCTGCAACTTACTTAATACATATAAACCTACTGTGAGGAAGGTATTATCATTATATTTACAATGCGGAATGTGATACTTAGGTAGTTAAATAGCTTGGCCAGTCTACTGCCTAGTAAGTAACAGATCATAGATGATTTTAAGAACATTGCAGTTTAAGCCATTACAGTTAGTACCATTATCAGCCTCAGATTGACAACAGATTGTTACTGTAGCTAAAAGAAAATAAAATGTGAAAAGAAAATTTATGTTGGTATTGCACTTCTTTCTAGTGGTGTTAGTGCCATATAGAAATCATACCAATATTTGGTGGTATTTATATTTAATATGGATTGTTTTACAGAACTGTTTTAAAAATACAGTTATGGGGTTGCCTGGATAAATCAGTTAAGTGGCTGACTGTTGGTTTTGATTGGGGTCATTGTCTCAGGATTGTGGAATTGAGCCCTGTGTCTGGCTCTGTGCTCGGCGCAGAGTCTGCTTCAGATTCTTTCTCCCTCTTGCTTTCTCTTCAGCTCACCTGCACTCTCTCTCACTCAAATAAATAAATAAAATCTTTAAAAAAATACAGTTATGTCTATAGCTTCAAATCTGGAATTATGATGCCTCCAGTTTTTTTAAATTGTGTGGTTACTAATGGACAGTATTATTTTATTTAAAAATTTTTAAAATTTGAATTCAATTTAGTTAATATATGGTATATTATTAGTTTCATGGGTGGAGTTTAGTGATTCATTGGTTGCATATAACACCCAGTGCTTATTACATCAAGTGCCGTACTTAATATCCATCATCCAATTACCCCATAACCCCATCCACCTTCCCTCAAGCAACCCTCAGTTTGTTTCCTATAGTTAAGAGTCTCTTATGGTTTGTCTCCCTCTCTGTTTTTATCTCATTTTATTTTTCCTTCCTTTCCCCTCTGTTCATCTGTTTTGTTTCTTAAATTCCACATATGAGTGAAATTATATGGTTTTTTTCTTTCTCTGACCAACTTATTTTGTGTGATGCTTCCAGTTTTGTTTTCCTTTTTCAGGATTGCTTTTGTTATTTGGGATCTTTTGTGGCTCAAATTTTAGGATTGTTTGTTCTAGCTCTGTGAAAAATGCTTGTGGTATTTTGATAGAGATTGCATTTAATGTTTAGATTGTTTTGGGTAGTATAGACATTTGAACACTGTTTGTTCTTCCAATCCATTAGGATGGAATGTTTTCCCATTTTTATTAGTTTTTTTTTCTTAGATATCTTACAGTTTTTGGTGCAATTGTGAATGGGATGGATTCCTTGATTTCTTTTTCTGCTGCTTCATTGTTGGTGTATAAAAATGTATAGATTTCTCTAAATTGATTTTATATCCTGTGACTTGGCTGAATTCATGTATTAGTTCTAGCAATTTTTTGGTGGAGTCTTTTGGGTTTTCAACATAGAGTGTCATGCCATCTGTAAATAGTGAACAGGTTGACTTCTTCCTTGCTGATCTGGATGCCTTTTATTTTCTTTTTGTTGTCCAGTTGCTGTGGCTAAGACTTCCAGTACTATATTAAATAGTAATAGTGAAAGCTGTAGTCATCAAGACAGTATAGTACTGGCATTAAAAACAGGCACATAGATCAGTGGAACAAAACAGAGAACCCAGAAGTGGACCCTCAACTCTATGGTCAGCTAATCTTCAACAAAGCAAGAAAGAATATCCAGTGGGGGGGAAAACAGTCTCCAAGAAATGGTGTTGGGAAAACTGGATACCAACATGCAGAAGAATGAAACTGGACCACTTTCTTATACCATACACAGAAATAAGTTTAAAATGGATGAAAGATCTAAATTTGAGACAGGAAGCCATCAGAATCCTAGAGGAGAACACAGGCAAAAACCTCTTCGATCTTGGCTTAGCAACTTACTACACATGTCACCTGAGGCAAGGGAATAAAAAACAAAAATGATCCAAAATCCAAAATGTATAAAGAACTTACCCAACTCAACACCCCAAAACCAAATAATCCAGCTAAGAAATGGGTAGAAGGTATGAATAGACACACTTTTTCAAAGAAGACATCCAGATGGCTTATAGACACATGAAAAGTATCTGGGAAATACAGATCATCATGAGGGAAAAAAAAAAAATCAAAACCAGGATGAAATACCACCTCACACCTGTCAGAATGACTAAAATTAACAACACAGGGGACAACATATGTTGCTGAGAAAGGGGAACCCTATGCACTGTTGGTGGGAACACAAACGGATGCTACTACTCTGGAGAACAGTTTGAAGGTTCCTCAAAAAGTTAAAAATAGAATTACCCTATGATCCGGCAATTGCACTACTAGTTATTTACCCAAGGGATAGAAACATACAGATTCGAAGGGGTACATATATCCATTTCACCAGCAATATCAACAGTAGTCAAGCTATGGAGAGAGCCCAAATATCCATTGACTGATGAATGGATAAAGAAGATGTGATATCTATATCTATATCTATATCTATATCTATATCTATATCTATATCATCTATCTATATCTATATCTATATCTATATACAGCCATCAAAAAGAATGAAATCTGGCCATTTACAGGGATGTGGTTAGAGCTAGAATATATTATTCTAAGTGAAATAAGATAGAAAAAGACAAATACCGCATGGTCTCACTCATGTGTGGAATTTAAGTAAGATAACAGATAAACTTATGGGAACAGAAAAAAGAAAAAAAGGAGAGAGGGAAATAAGCCCTAAGTAGCTCTGAACGATAGAGAGAGAACAAACTGAAGGTTGATGGAGGGAGGACAGTGGACGTTGGTCTCAATGGGTGATAGGTATTAAAGAGGATACTTGTGATGAGCACTGAGTGTTGTACGTAAGTGATGAATCACTGAATTCTACTCCAGAAACCAATATTACATTGTATGGTAACTAACTAAAATTTAAATAAAAAATACAGTTATTTCTAGAGGCAGGAGATTTAACAGATGATCTCTAGATACTAACTAAAATTTAAATGAAAAAATACAGTTATATCTAGAGGTGGGAGATTTAACAGATGATCTCTAGCTTTCCTCCAACTCCTCACTCCTCAAGTATATCATGAAATTATTCTTTTAAGAAAGAAAGAAATAGAAAATTATATAAGAAGGTATACCCACTAGAAAATAATTAAAAAGTACCTTAGTTTTTCAGATGCTGTCTTGTATTTTTATATTTCTCAGCTACTATAAAATCTCTAGTTTCTGTGAGGAGATAATACTGTGACACAGAGGTATAACTTTGGAAGTTTCTGAAGCATTTCCGCATGATAGAACTGAGTGGAATGATATTTTATATTTGAACTTATTTTTAAAGAGCACAGAGGTAGGCCTAAAACTTGTTGATTTTTTTTTTTTAATCACTCAAGAAACATTTCATGATTTAAAACAGGAGAATTTCTGATACTCCTTTATTTATTTATTTTTTATCTATTAAAGGCTTTATTACATGGCCTCAGTAAATCTACCTACTTAACTCCGGTTTCTTTTCAAATGTTTATTTAAATTCTAGTTAGTTAACATATAGTGTAACATTGGTTTCAGGAGTAATTTAGTGAGATCTGGAATAGCCAAGCAATCCTGAAAAAGAAAAAGGCAGAAGCATCACAATTCTGGACTTCAAGGTATATTGCGAAGCTGTAATCAGGACAATATGGTACTGGCCCAGAAACACACTCATGGATCAGTGGAACAGAATGAAAAAACCTAGGAACATACCCACAACTGTATGGTTAACTGATCTATGAAAAAGCAGGAAAGAATATCCAATGGAAAAAAGTCTCTTCAACAAATGGTGTTGGGAAACTGATAATCCTTTAAATGTCTACATAGGGTGAGTTAATTGATATCACATTTGGATGTGTTTGAGCAAGTACTGAAGTTGCAAGAAGACACGTGCTCTTTCTTTTATATGTTTTGAGGAAAAGAAACAAGATCTTTAGCCGGAAGAAATAAAAGTACCAACTAAGACTGCACTACAAATGGTATGACTACCATTATAGGTCTAGGTTAATCTATGAAAGCTACTAATTATTTTTTAAGATTTTATTTATTTATTTGACAGAGAGAGAGAGAGCACACTAGCAGGGAAAGCAGCAGGAGGCTCCCCACTGATCAGGGAGCCAGATGCTCTTGACCTGAGCCGAAGGCAGATGCTTAACTGACAGACACCCAGGCGCCCCATGTGAAAGCTACTTATATATGTAACTTGCCTTTCTTCGACTTGGCTCATTACTATTCCTAACTGATTTTACTTCATCATTGACAGCCCGTCAGAGCCTCTTCTCCCTGAGCAGGGCATCAAGCAGCAGCTCTCCCAAAGATCAGCCTTCTTTACACTTAAAGTGTATGTGTCTTATCTCCTTTTCCCTCACAGCTCTGTCTTGTCCTCTTTTCTTGGAAATTAATCCATGATTTTACGTTGATGCACAATCATCCTTTGTTCCTTTAAGTCTCTTTGGGAACTAAGCAGTGTATTTACATAGTTGAGGATTTGAGTAGTAGCACAGTCAAGCTCTGTAATCTTGGGCATGCGTGATAGCTTCTGAGTCTTATTTTCTCTTTTGAAAAATAAGAAAAGTATAGGTTTATTTCTAGATTTAATTTTATATAGATTTTATATATATATATATATATATATATATAATTACAGCACTTTTGTGGCATTATCTAGGCACTCAAGAACTTCCTCTAAATGGGAATTTCAGATGCTGTGGCTTGCTTGAGAAAGAAACGTTTTTGTGTACATATCACAAAATATAGTCTGGTATTAATATGTAGTTCTTTTGTATTTTCTACTTCTCATACTTTTAAGAAACTAGGATAAGGGTTAGAGAGGATTGGGATTGGAAAGATTTTTACAATTGTAGAACCAAAGTTTTTTCCAGATGTTTCTTGGGTGGTTCTGATAATGTGTGATCATCTTAGATGTATATGATTTAGAAATACTCATGTTAACAGTGAAACCAGTCAGAGGAAGCAGGCCCGTTGTGAGTGGAAATCTGATTAGATCAGGAAAGCGAAGACTTGGATCATTCTTTCTTTTGCTTCATGCAGGTATGCAGGCAGTCCTTTTCTTTTTGAAAAAATCTACTTCAGGGATATAATTTACATCATGATGTTTTTAGTTAACATTGCTATGTTGTATGTTTGAAAGTTGCTAAGAGAATATATCTTAAAATTCTCATCATAAAAAGAAAATTTGTAACTGTGTGGTGATGGATGTTAACTAAACTTGTAATCATTTCACAGTATAGACATATATCAAATAATTGTTTTACACCTACAATGAGCAAAATGTTATATCAGTTATATCTCAATTGAAAACCAAAACCAAAAAAAATATATATATGCATATATGTATTTTTAAGATTTTATTTATTTGACAGAGAGAGACACAGTGAGAGAGGAACACAGCAGGAGGAGTGGGAGAGGGAGGAGCAGGCTTCCCGAGGAGCAACAACCCCGATGGGGGGCTCGATCCCAGGACCTTGGGATCATGACTTGAGCTGAAGGTAGATGCTTAACGACTGAGCCACCCAGGCGCCCCAGTAAATATATTTTTATTTAGCCAGAAATGCTCTATATCATGTGGCGGAAAGGGTTCATTCTGGTGAGGAAATGTCTCTATTTGTAGCTTTGCAAAGCCCTGGAAAATATAGGGAAAGTAAAATGCTTAAGCAGGAAATTGACTAAATGACCTTTCAGATCTCTTATTTCCTCCTTCCCTCCTGAGGAATACATTGAAATTATCTGTTGGTACTCTTAGTATGCTTAGAAAAAGACTAGAAAAATGGGCAGATAAAAACTTGATTCAAAATGCATCCTTGATTCAAGAATGATTAGAGAACTTAGAGAATAAGTTCAAGCTATTTTTATTTTCTCTGGATTTTGCAGTTCTAAATTATTTAAAAGAAGCTTCTTATTGTCCAAAGATAGGTGTATCTTCTTATTTTCTCTTAATATATTTACAAAATTGGTGACATTGTTTTAAGCAAGGTGAGTAAGCATATAGCAAAGGAGTATATTTCTTGCCTTTGAGTCTTGGTATATATTTTCTTTCTTAAATAAATGATCAAAATTACTTCCCTGAAGTTAGTGATTGAAAGACCAGGTATAGCCCAGATTTATTATTAAAAAGAAAAAAGGAGTCAGTTATTTTGGTTATATTTATACACATATTCTCAGTTATTTTTGTGGTTAAGAGGATTTGTGTGGTTGTTAGACTTGAGTGTTCCAATTCTGCCTATTAACCTATAATTATTTTAGGAATTAATTGAGTTAATATTTGTAAGCGTTTAGTACAGTGCTAGGAACATAACAAAGCACAATGAAATATTTGTTAAACAAATTAAAAAAGTTACATTGTGATGTGAGAAATCCTATGACTTTCAAGTTCACAGTACCTACGTAGTATTGAATGAAGTATGAGCTCGGTAGAAATTCCTGGATTTTAGTTACTTTACATGCTGTATGTCCCTGTCAAATTTTAGATGAATGACACTGAACACAAAATGCTCACCATTATTTGTTGTTACATTGCTATTTTACATAGCTTCTTATATTTTTAGAAGCACTGAAAAATGTATTTGATTTGTTTTCTGAATACTGATAATGGGTCATTTGAATCTCTCCAAAGATATGTCAGCTTGGGCATTTAGTTGTTAAAAACTGCAGAATTGGTTTGCCTTTAGAAAGAAGTATTTTAGGTAGATAGTTCAGCTCTGTTATCTTAGTGATAAGGTAAAAGTGATAACAATACACCAAAGTTCCTTGGCTTAAATGCTATGACTGAGACTGGTTTTTTGCCTCTTTTTGACATTTGTGGATAAAATTAGAGTTTCTTTAGTGATTTGGCATAAACAAAGGATCTTATTTTTAAATTTTTTTCAAAGCATTTTAAAGTACTAAATACATTTGGCAGTCATGCTGGTGTATGCCAATGAGTTTTATAGATCTGTTTTTTCCCCCAGAGTGGTTGTATAGTACATAGATCATTTCCTTTAGCAGCAGGGAAGTGGTTTCCTAGAGGAGTAAGTGACTAACCCATCAAATCTTCTGTAGACTTTTGGGGATAGATCATGTTAGATAGGCACTACTGGCATTATACAAACATTTTCTCACACAAGAATATGAGAAGAGAAAATAAAGATTATAATTTAGAATAGGAGGTAACGGGTTATATAAGATATATTCAGAATACACAGATGAATATAGGTATATTTTGTTGCTCACTATGGGTATTGGTATCATATAACTAAGATAACTCCCTAACTTTAGTAAGAAATTTCTGGGACTTTGAGATTCAGTAAGGAAGAATAATAACAAAGAGCATGCCTAGGTGGCTCAGTAGGTTAAGCATCTGCCTTCAGCTTAGGTCATGATCCCAGGGTCCCAGGATTGAGCCCCATGTTGGGCTTCCTGCTCTGTAGGAGGCCTGCTTCTCCCTCTCCCTCTTCCTGCTGCTCTCCCTGCTTGTGCTCTCTGTGTGAAATAAATAAATAAAATCTTAAAAAAAAAAAGAGTAGCAAAATATTTGTTTTGTTTTGTTTTCCAAGAGGGGAGGAGAGGCAGTGGGGCAGAGAGAGTCTTAAGCAGGCTCCATGCTCAGTGCGGAGCTGGACATGGGGCTTACTCTCATAATCTCAGGGTTGTAACCGAGTTCTGACCACAATCAAGAGCCAGACACTTAATTGACTAAGCCACCCATGCATCCCACAAAATATTTGTTTTTTAAAGAATGTATTTTCAATAAAAATGTATGACAAATTGGTGCAAAATATTTTCAAAACTGAACCTACCGCAGAAGATGTGTACCAATTCAGTTATGTGAACCACGTGTTGATATGGCCAGCATGTGGAGGGTAGCTGCCCTAAAGTGTTGTCCATCTGAATAAGAATAAACTATCATTGTACAAAACTACTGAGGTTTTGGGGTTGTGTAATATATCCTGGCAAATGTTTTAAAACTTCTAGAAAGTAAATCTCTGGTCTTTTGCCAAGATGGGAGAAAGGGCAGTTTCCATGTTGTGTGAGCTGAGGGAGGTGTTCTGAAGAGTACATTTAGCTTATACAATCTCAGCCAGTCCTGCTTTTAGCTTTGTTTGAGCTCCTATTTTGAGAGGGATTCTAGGCTTCTACAGTCAGAATCAGCCTGCTTCTGGGCTTTGCCCTATTGCCACCATAGGTTTGCTCTTTGTTCTTTTAGTTGCCATTTTCCTGTTAGCTTTTAAATTTCCAAAATTTTGTTGCCATCACTTCCTTTTCTTCTATCCCTTTGGATTTATATACTTTTTACTTTCTCTCATTCCTGTCATTTCAGTGATGTTTTCAGAAGGGCGGTGTGTTAAATATCAGTATTTAACACACCATATTTAACAAGAGGACTTATTTTTGGGGTGCCTGGGTGGCTCAGTGGGTTAGAGCCTCTGCCTTCAGCTTGGGTCATAATCCCGGGGTCCTGGGATCCAGCCCCGGTCCGGCTCTCTGCTCAGCGGGGAGCCTGCTTCCTCCTCTTTCTCTCTGCCTGCCTCTCTGCCTACTTGTGATCTCTATCTGTCAAATAAATAAAATCTCTAAAAAAAAAGAGGTCTTATTTTTGTTACTAACTTAGTCAAGTTATTTCATGTCTGTGGTCTTTACTTTATCTATGATTGATAAATTATTTGTATGATCATCAGAGTCTCTTTATCTTCTCATTCTTTGGTAGAGTATGGTAGAAAGTTTGCAATGTTCTTATTCTTCAGGCAATACAGAACAAAACTGAGAAATTTTTATCATTTAATATTTTTAGCACCCAAAACATTTTATGCATTATTACAAATAAATTTCCATCATTAATAACAAATACATGGGTTGTTTATGATATATTCCAAATCCTTTGGAAGTATAGAATGTGATTTTTAAATTGTTCATTTATGCAGTAGTGTTTGCTTCTTACATGTGTTCTCTTATATTAAATAAGTGCTCAGTGATGGAGTGACATTATCTGATTTAGGAATTTTCTGGCTAATCCTTTGATCATTTATATATGACTTTCAAATTTCAGTAAAGTTGGCATTGCAGTCTTGTTTATACATCGCTACTATTTATTTGCAATGAAATTTATAGTCTCATCAAGTCTTTTAAAAACTGATTTTCTGAGAGTTATAATTATGCTCACTCAAAACTTGATATCTACTTACATTTAAAGGTAAAAGCACTGTTAATCTACTCAGAAGTACATTTTTTATGATTTCAGAAGTATTTGAACTTCATCTGTTCTTTTGCTTTGTAATAACCCTTGTGATTCAAGGACTAGGAGTGAGGGTAAGGTATATACTGCAAGTCCAAATACACATAAATGATCTAATACATCATTTAAAAATCCTTTCTATATGAATTTTTATAAATATGAAAAAACAAAAAATATGATCAAAGCAGGTGTTCAAGTATTAGTAAATTATAATTCTACTAAGTTTTATGTAGCATTGAGATACTATTTAATCTTTTTTATGTTTGAAAACATTTTAAGATACAATTTAATTTTGTACATATCCTATTACTATTTATTATTTTTCTTTTCTTTTCTTTTTAAAAAAATTATCACTGGGGTGCCTGAGTGGCTCGGTCAGTTAAGCTTCCAACTCTTGATTTTGGCTCAGGTCATGATCTCAGGGTCTCTCTCTCCCTTTACCCCTCTCCCATTGCTTGTGCTCTGTCTCTCCTCTCTCTCTCACTCTCTCTTTCCCTCTCTAAAAAAACCCGATTATCACATTAAGGAATATTCAAGTATACCCAAAGTACTATTTTAACTGTAATGATGTAGTTCACTAAACATTTAATCAGTACCTTTGACATCAAGAGTTTGCCTCTGGAGTCCTTGTCAAATCCAGTGAGCTTTGTGTTTAAAATAGAGTTGAGCAAATGAGTTTAAAGGTTTTATTTATGTATTTGACAGAGACAGAGATCACAAGTAGGCAGCAGCAGGCAGAGAGAGAGGGGAAAGTAGGCTCCCTGCCGAGCAGAGAGCCCAATGTGGGGCTCTATCCCAGGACCCCGAGATCATGACCTGAGCGGAAGGCAGAGGCCCAACCCACTGAGCCGCCCAGGCGCCCCAGGCAAATGAGTTTAAATTATAAAAGGATACATTTAAGGAATGCATTAAGAAAAAACTTCCTGGTAAAGAGTATAAAATAGAAGATAGAAGGTATAGAATCCATTTCCTTGATTTATTTATAATTATGGCATTAGATTGTTCATAGGCTGAATTAGGAAACTGTTCTAGAGGTTTACCTAACTACAATAGTATAATTTATCTGTCTGGCATAACACTATAAAGTAAATGCTAATATTATCTTCATGAAGAAACTAAGGCACAGAGATGTTAAGTGTATTGTTATCTAGCTTGTCATTGGTGGAACTGAGATTTGAACTCAGTCATACAAATTGTCATACAAATATGAATATGTATATATTATATAAAAACATAATAAATAAAATATTTAAAAATGTAAATAGAGTAAAATCCCTCTATTGGCACAATCAGAATCAAAAGTTGCTCAGTTAATTGGAAAAGTCAGTTAAAGCAGTAAATGATAAAAGTGTTATATACACGCTTTGAAACATGTGGATATGTATTCACATAATACATAGACTACATTTTCTAAGTTTGCTTTCTTCAAAGCTGAGCGAGAATTAAGGACACAAGTAAGCAGTCTATAAAGACTTCTCAATTTTGTTTTAAGTCTTTTATAGGGTGCCTGGGTGGCTCAGTTGGTTAAATGTCTGAATCTTTTTTCTTTATTTTTTTTTTTAATTTCCTAAGAGCATTTTACTATTTTATATGAATCCATACATAGGAAGACAGCATCTTAAGTGACAATGAAAATAACAAAATGTGTTGGGGCGCCTGGGTGGCTCAGTGGGTTAAAGCCTCTGCCTTTGGCTCAGGTTATGATCCCAGGGTCCTGGGGTCTAGCCCCACATCAGGCTGTCTGCTCAGCGGGGAGCCTGCTTCCCCCCTCTCTCTTTCTGCCTGCCTCTCTGCCTACTTGTGATCTCTGTCAAATAAAAAAAAAACCAAAACAATAAAATATGTTGTGATGAGCACTGGGTGCTATATGCAACTAACAAATCATTGAACACTATATCAAAAACAAATGATGTACTATACAGTGGCTTACTGAACATAATAAAACAATAAGCATAATTTTAGCTGTGATTTTTTTCAAGGTCATTATATAATAAAAGTGTTTCCCTTTTTTTTCTTTGTTTTGGGTCTGCCCCCCATTCTTTTCTTTTTTTAAATTAATTTTATTTTTTCAGTGTTCCACGATTCATTGTTTATGCATCACACCCAGTGGTCCATGCAATACTTGCCCTCCTTAATACCCACCACCAAGCTTACCTAACCCGCTGCCCCCCCCCTTCAAAACCCTGTTTGTTTCTCAGAGTCCACAATCTCTCATGGTTTGTCCCCCCCTCCAGTTTCCCCCAATTCACTTTTCCTTTCCTTCTCATAATGTCCTCCATGTTATTCCTTATGCTCCACAAGTAAGTGAAACCATATGATAATTGACTCTCTCAGCTTGACTTATTTCACTCAGCATAATCTCCTCCAGTCCTGTCCATGTTGATACAGAAGTTGAGTATTCATCCTTTCTGATGATTGGAGGCATAATATTCCATTGTATATATGGACCATGTCTTCTTTATCCATTCGTCTGTTGAAGGGCATCTTGGCTCTTTCCACAGTTTGGCAATTGTGGCCATTGGTGCTATGAACATTGGGGTACAGATGGCCCTTCTTTTCACTACATCTGTATTTTTGGGTTAATTACCTAGTAGTGCAATTGCAGGGTCATAGGGTAGCTCTATTTTTAATTTCTTTTTAAAATTAAATTAAATTAAATTAAATTAAATTAAATTAAAAATTTTTTTTTCAGTGTTCCAAAGTTCATTGTTTATGCACCACACCCAGTGATCCACACAAGACGTGCCCTCCTTTGTTTTTAATTTCTTAAGGAATCTCCACACTGTTTTCCAAAGTGGCTGCACCAACTTGCATTCCCACCAACAGTGTAAGAGGGTAACACTTGTTTACTATCTTGTTAATTTTGGCCATTCTGACTGGTGTAAGGTGGTATCTCAATGTGGTTTTGATTTGAATCTCCGCGAGGGCTAATGATGATGAACATTTTTTTCATGTGTCTGTTAGCCGTTTGCATGTCTTCTTTGGAGAAGTGTCTGTTCATGTCTTCTGCCCATTTATGGATGTTTTGTGTGTGTTGAGTTTGAGGAGTTCTTTATAGATCTTGGATAACAGCCCTTTGTCTGTAGTGTCATTTGCGAATATCTTCTCCCATTCCGTGGGTTGCCTCTTTGTTTTATTAACTGTTTCCTTTGCTGTGCAGAAGCTTTTGATCTTGATGAGGTCCCAGCAGTTCATTTTCGCTTTTGTTTCCTTTGCCTTTGGAGACATGTCTTGAAAGAAGTTGCTGTGGCCGATGTCGAAGAGGTTACTGCCTATGTTCTCCTCTAGGATTTTGATAGATTCCTGCCTCACGTTGAGGTCTTATATCCATTTTGAGTTTGTCTTTGTGTATGGTGTAAGAGAATGGTCAAGTTTCATTCTTCTATACATAGCTGTCCAATTTTCCCAGCACCATTTATTGAAGACACTGTCTTTTTTCCACTGTGTGTTTTTTATTGCTTTGTCGAAGATTATTTGACCATATTGTTGTGGGTCCATATCTGGGCTGTCTAGTCTGTTCCACCGGTCTATGTGTCTGTTTTTGTGCCAGTACCATGCTGTCTTGGTGATCACAGCTTTGTAGTAAAGTTTGAAATCAGGCAACGTGATGCCCCTGGTTTTGTTTTTCTTTTTCAACATTTTCTGAGCAATTCGGGGTCTTTTCTGGTTCCATACAAACTTTAGGATTGTTTGTTCCAGCACTTTGAAAAATGCCAGTGGAATTTTGATTGGGATGGCATTGAAAGTATAGATTGCTCTGGGCAGTATAGACATTGTGACAATGTTTATTCTTCCCATCCATGAGCATGGAATGCTTTTCCATCTTTTTGTGTCTTCTTCAGTTTCTTTCATGAGTGTTCTGTAGTTCCTCAAATACAGATCCTTTACCTCTTTGGTTAGGTTTATTCCCAGGTATCTTACGGTTCTTGGCGCTATAGTAAATGGAATCGATTCTCTAATTTCCCTTTCTGTATTTTCATTGTTAGTGTATAAGAAAGCAACTGATTTCTGTGCATTGGTTTTGTATCCTGCCACATTACTGAATTGCAGTATGAGTTCTAGTAGTTTGGGGGTGGCGTCTTTTGGGTTTTCCATATAAAGTATCATGTCATCTGTGAAGAGAGAGAGTTTGACTTCTTTGCCAATATGAACACCTTTTATTTCTTTTTGTTTTCTGATTGCTGCTGCTAGGACTTCTAGTACTATGTTGAACAACAGTGGCGAGAGTGGGCATCCTTGTCCTGTTCTTGATCTCAAAGGGGAGGTTGTCAGCTTTTCCCCATTGAGAATGATACTTGCTATGTGTTTTTCATAGAGGGATTTTATGAAGTTGAGGAATGTTGCCTCTATCCCTATACTTTGAAGAGTTTTGATCAGGAACAGATGCTGTGTTTTGTCGAATGCCTTTTCTGTATCAATTGAGAGGACCTTGTGGTTTTTCTCTGTTCTCTTATTGATTTGTTATATCACATTGATTGATTTGCGAATGTTGAACTGCCCTTGCAACCCAGGGATAAATCCTGCCTGGTCATAGTGATAATCCTTTTAATGTACTGTTGGATCATATTAGCTAGGATCTTGTTGCGAATCATGACATCCATTTTCATCACAGATATTGGTCTGAAATTCTCCTTTTTTATAGGGTCTTTGCCCCGTTTGGGGATCAGGGTAATGCTGGCGTGGTAGAAAGAGTCTGGAAGTTTTCCTTCTGTTTCTATTTTTTGAAACAGCTTCAGGAGAATAGGTATTATTTCTTCTTTGAATATTTGGTAGAATTCCCCAGGAATCTGTCAGGTCCTGGGCCCTTGTTTTTTGGGTGGTTTTGATCACTGCTTCAATCTCGTTACTAGATATTGGTCTATTCAGGTTCTCAGTTTCTTCCTGTTTCAGTCTTGGAAGTTTATAGGTTTCCAGGAATGCATCCATTTCTTCTAGGTTGCTTAACTTATTGGTATATTAACTGTGGGTAATAATTTCTGATGATTGTTTCTATTTCCTTGGTGTTAGTCGTGATCTCTCCCCTTTCATTCATAATTTTGTTAATTTGGGTCCTCTCCCTTTTCTTTTGCATTAGTTTGGCCAGTGGTTTATCGATCTTACTGATTTTTTCAAAGGGCCAGCTTCTAGGTTCATTGATGTGTTCTACTGTATTTCTAGTTTCTAACTCATTGATTTCTGCTCTAATCTTGATTATTTCTCTTCTTGTGCATGAGGTTGGCTTAATTTGTTGTTGATTTTCCAGTTCTTCTGTATTTCTAGTTTCTAAACTCAGTGATCTCTGCTCTAATCTTGATACTTTCCCTTCTTGTGCATGGGGTTGGCTTAATTTGTTGTTGATTTTCCAGTTCTTTAAGGTGTAAAGCGAGCTGGTGTATTTGGGATTTTTCAGTTTTCTTGAGTAAGGCTTGGATGGATATGTATTTCTCTCTTAGGACTGCCTTTGACGTATCCCATAGGTTCTGGTCTGTGTGTCTTCATTCTCATTGGTTTCCATGAATTGTTTAAGTTCTTCTTTAGTTTCCTGGTTGAGCCAAACATTCTTGAGCAAGTTGGTTTTTAGGTTCCAACTGTTTGGATTCCTTCCAAACTTTTTCTTGTGGTTGAGTTCCAGTTTCAAGCACTGTGGTCTGGGAATATGCAGAGAATAATCTCAGTCTTTTGGTATCAGTCGAGCCCTGATTTGTCACCCAGTATGTGGTCTGTTTTGGAGAAAGGTGCATGTGTACTTGAGAAGAATGACTATTCTGTTGCTTTAGGGTGGAATGTTCTGTATATATCTATAAGGTCCACCTAGTCCAAAGTTTCATTCAAAGCTCTTATTTCTTTACTGATTTTCTGCTTGGATGATCTATCTATTACTGAGAGTGGCATGTTAAGATCCCCTACAATTAATGTATTCATATCAGTATGACTCTTTAATTTGATTAACAGTTGGCTTATATAGTTGGTTGCTCCCATATTGGGGGCATAAATATTTACAATTGTTAGATCATCTAGGTGGATAGACCCTTTAGAATGATGTAGTATCCTTCTGTATCTCTGATTACATACAGTCTTTAGCTTTAAATCTGATTTACCTTATATGAGAATCGCTACCCCAGCTTTCTTTTTTTTTTTTTTTAAAGATTTTATTTATTTGACAGAGAGAAATCAGAGCTAGGCAGAGAGGCAGGCAGAGAGAGGGGGGAAGCAGGCTCCCCACTGAGCAGAGAGCCCGATGCGGGGCTCGATCCCAGGACCCTGAGATCATGACCTGAGCCGAAGGCAGAAGCTTTAACCCACTGAGCCACCCAGGCGCCCCTACCCCAGCTTTCTTTTGAGGCCCATTGGCATGAAAGATGCTTCTCCATCCCATCACTTTCAGTCTGGATGTATCTTTAGGTTCCAAATTGTGTCTTGTAGACAACATATGGACAGGTCCTATCATTTTTTTCCAATCTGCAACCCTGTACCATTTTATGGGAGCATTTATGGTGTTTACTTTGAGAGTGATTATTGAAAGATAAGTTTTTATTGACATCACATTGCCTGTGAAGTGTTTGTTTCTATAGATTGTCTCTGTAAATATGTGTTCTGTATCACTCTTGGGTTCTTTCTTCTTTTATAGACCCCCCCTTAATATTTCTTGTAGTGCTGGCTTGGTGGTCACATACTCTTTTAAACCTTGCTGGTCTTGGAAGCTCTTCATCTCTCTATCCATATTGAATCTCACCCTTGCTGAATAAAGTATTCTTGGCTGCATGGTCTTCTCATTTAGTGCCCTGAATATGTCTTGCCAGCCCTTTGTGGCTTGCCAGGTTTCTGTGGACAATTCTGACATTATTCTGAGGGACCTTCCTCTGTACATAAGGAATCTCTTCCCCCTTGCTGCCCTTAGGACCTCTTGTCTAAAACTATGATTCATGAATTTCACAATCAAGTGTCTGGAGGTCTTTCTAGATTCGGTATCCTTTGTGACTCTAGGACATGAACACTTGTTCCATTCCCGAGATTGGGGAAATTTTCATCCAGAATTTCTTCAGTTATATATTCTAGTCATCTCTCTTTCTCCCTTCCCTCCCCCCCACCCAGGGATCCCAATAATTCTGATGTTAGAATGTTTCTTGACATCATTTATTTCCCTAATTCTGTTTTCATGTCTTGTAAACTGTTTGTTCCAGGCCTCCTCCTGATCCTTCTTCTCTATCAGTTTGTGCTCTAGATCACTAATTCTATCTTCTGCCTTGGTTACCGTAGCTGTAGAGTATTTAGATTAGGCTTTATCTCATTGATAGCATTTTTAACTTCTGCCAGATTGGCTCTCACTTCTGCCCTTAGAGATTCTATGTTGTCACTAATGGTTTTCTCCAACCTAGTCATTGCCTGGATAATTGTTACCCTGAATTCCCTTTCTGACATACTGTTTATGTCCATATCCCCTGTGGGGAGGGCACAGTCTCTGAATTTTTCCTCTCTTGGTTGTTCCTCCTCCTAGTCATTTTGGTGAGATGTGGTTGAGGGGATGTATAACTGAATATATCAACCATGATCCAGGCAAGGTACATCCTCTCCACTGATGTCTTCTGCCCCTGTAGAGATCCAGAAGTATATAATCTTACATGTCAGGCTGATTTCATGGGTGTTCAGAGTGTTCTGGTAGATATTTAGCTCACTTAGGGGACCGGTTGAAACAGGATCTACAACTTCTTCATCATCTTGCGCCCTAAGCGTCTGACTCTTGATCTTAGTTCAAGTCTTGATCTCAGGGTCATGAGTTCAAGCCCTTTATTGGGGTCCATGCTGGGTGTGGAACCTACTTAAAAAACAACAAAAAATAAAAGTCTTTTTGTGTTGCTTTTTCTTTTCTTTTTTAAGTTTTTATTCAAATTAAAGTTAGTTGTCATATAGTATTTTGTTAGTTTCAGGTGTACAATATAGTGATTCAACACTTCTGTACACCACACAGTGCTCATCAACGTTGTGCTTCTTAATCCCCATCACCTGTTTAATCCATCTGCCCCCATCTCCTCTCTGGTAACCATTAGTTTGTTCTCTGTGGTTAACTTGGTTTCCCTCTCTCTTCTTCCTAGCCCCTTGCACATTTGTTTTGTTTCCTAAATTCCACATATGAGTGAAATCATATGGTAGTTGTCTTTCTATGTCTGACTTATTTTACTTAGCAAAATACTCTCTAGCTTCATCCACATTGATGCAAATGGCAAGATTTCTTCTTTTAGATGGATGAGTAATAGTCCATTGCGTATGTATTCTACATCTTCTTTATCCATTCATTAGTCAGTGGACATTTGAGCTCCTTCCATAATTTGCCTATTGTTGACAATGCTGTCATAAACATTGGGGTGCACGTATCTCTTAGAATCTGTTATGTTTCTATCCTTTGGGTAAATACTTACTAGTACAGTTGCTGGATCATAGGGTAGTTCTATTTTTAACTCTTTGAGGAAACTTCAGATTGTTTTCTGAGTAGCTGCAACAATTTGCATTCCCAACCAAGAGTGCAAGAGCATTCCCCTTTCTCAATATCCTAATCAACGTATGTTGTTTATTGTGTTATTGATTTTAGTCATTCTGACAGGTGTGGGAAGGTATCTCATTTTGGTTTTGATTTTATTTCCCTGATGGTGAGTGATGTTGAGCATCTTTTCATGTGTCTGTAAGCCATCTGGTTGTCTTCTTTGGAAAAATCTCTTTTTTTTTCCTTAAGATTTTATTTATTTATTTCAGAGAAAGAGAGAGGGCACGAGTTGGGGTAGGGCATAAGGAGAGAGAGAGAATCCCAAGCAGACTCCACGCTGAGTATGGAGCCCATGCAGAGGTCGCTCTCATGACCCTGAGATCATGAACTGAGCTGAAATAAAAAATGGGACACTTAACTAACTGAGCCACCCAGTCACCCCTCTTCTGTCCACTTGTTAACTGGATTATTTGTGTTTTTGGTGTTGAATTGGATAAGTTCTTTGTAGATTTTGGATACTGACCCTTTATCAGATATGCCATTGGCAAATATATTCTCCACTTTAGAAGGTTACCTTTTAATTTTGTTGATTGTTTCCCTTGCTGTGCAGAAGTTTTTTACCTTGATGAAGTCCCAATAGCTCATTTTTGCATTTGCTTCCCTTGCCTCTGGTGATGTGTCTACACTTGATCTTAGCCAAAAGCCTGAGAAGTAATCTGGCAATGTGTCTAGTAAGAAATTGCTACCACTGAGGTGGGTTGAATCTTAGGTTGGCTTGCCCTAGTGGAGATGCTCCTGCAGGGTCCGGGGGTGGGGCAGGGCTTGGTGTACGTGCCTCCAGTCTGCCCTAGGTAGTGGTGTTTTTCTCCCTGAGGTCAGTCATTGTTGTTGGGGGAGTGGACAGAGAAGATGGCATTGACTAGCTTTCTCATCCCTGGAATGGGAAGTTAGCAGCTGCCACTCTTCAGCAAGCCCTCATAGAAGAGCAAACAATCACCCCTCTTGTGTCCCAGGCTTCTGACAGATCCCTGTCTTTTCCCTGTCCACATCTGAGATGTTTG
This sequence comes from Martes martes, assembly GCF_963455335.1. NCBI lineage: Eukaryota > Metazoa > Chordata > Mammalia > Carnivora > Mustelidae > Martes > Martes martes. The sequence goes on from NC_137891.1 coordinate 152,229,751, forward strand.
CTTACCAGGCAGCATGGTACTCCTCTGTTTTATCTCAGGCATGCAGCTGGGTTTCAAAACTCCAAATAAACATCTGTGCAATGTGGACCCATGCTGGTCCTCTGGTGGGGTAGGAGTGGGCAACAGGTTTGCTGTGCTTTTGCAGTTTGCCGGTTTGTCTTGGAAATTGTTTGCATGATTGCGCCCACAATTCAGAGCTTGTAAATCACAGCCAAAACCTGGCACCAAGGTTTGTTGTCTTCAACTGGTCTGTTTCTATGCTAGTGAATGGGGCATCTAAATGGCACCTACCAGGTCTTTTGTCCCTGGAGAGGCTGTGCTACCACTCCCAATGTACTCCAAGGAGGGAAACTGTGTCTCCTTGGGTGACCCAGAGGATTTTCAGACCATGCTGCCTGCTCCAGGGTCTTCACCCTTCACATCTACTGGATTACTGCCAAGCCCACCAGGTGTGACCCTGGCAATGGCATGGACCTGCAAAGCTGTAGTGTTTGCACTCTGCCAGTCATGAAATTTGCAGCGATCAGCTCCTGTCTTTTTCCCAGCCAATAGTTTTGGGGAAGAGTTTTTCTTGTGCAGTTGCATGTGCATTCTTTCACTCCTTTTTTCTGTCTCTGGCTCCTGTGTCATCAGGGCTCCCTTCCCTTTGCAACACTTGCAGTTCTCTTCTTTCCCAAATCAATTCTCTGGAGCTCCTGCCTGCCATTCTGTGGCATTTTGCCTCTACTTGTGCAGTTTTGCTCTCTCAGTGCTCGGATTGATATTTTTGGTGTTCAAAATGATTTTATATTTATCTAGCTGTGTTCAAGGCATGAGTTCTTGATCTAGGGTCCCTGTAGTCTTTGGCTGTCTTAACTCTCTCTTTTCATATTTTCACACTGTTAATCATGTTTTATGACTGAATAGTTTATAGTCTAGATATACTATCATTGATTTAAATTTTCCTATTTATGGGCATTTAGTTTTTCTAGTTTTGCCTAATGTAAACAACACTGCAGTGAAATTCTATTTATGTATCTTCAACCAGGAAGTAGTGGAATAATGCCTTTGAAATTCTGAAAGAACCTATTTCCAACCTAGAATTCTATGCCCATCAAAATTTTCAGTAAATGTAGGGTTAGATTAAGGTTATGTTTGGACTTGTAGGAAGTCAGAATTTGTATCTCTTACATTTTCCTATCTTGTAAGTTGCTTAAGTATATATGTATATATATCGGCAAAATTAAGGAGAATGTGATGAAAGAAGTCCATCCAATCCCAGAACATAGTGAATGAAAATCAGAAATTGATGGCTAAGCAGCAAGCTTAGAGAATGAGTCAGTCCAGATTAGAGAGGAAAGAGAAGACTCTTGGAAGAATAAGGGTTCCTATGTTATAGGTTGCTGAAGATACTTACTCATTTGTCAGTAAGAAAAAACAGAAAGCCTATTAAAAAAAAACAGTAGGAAGAAATAAAACACATCACAAATAATTTTTAGAAATGAAGTAAAATAAAATATGAAACAATTTAAAACAATTGATGGAGTGTGAGGAAAGAGAACACATTTTATCATAATGTCAGGAATATTCTCCTTCACATGGTCTATGGCTTATGGCATTGGGCCCATGAAAAAGGACATGCTATCCTAATATAGTCTTTGGTCCTGTAGTAAACTGCTTTGCTGTTTCAAATGGTATTGATGGATTAATAGCTAACTTTTAGGAAAAGCAGAGAAAGTATAATTATGTTTACAGAAAATAAAAGTTAAAGAATGTAAAACTCTGACAGTTTGAAAATATAGCTCATGCAAGACAGGAGATAGTGATGTAGATGACAGAATGAGGGAAGAGTAGGGATAATATCTCCATCTGACAGTGAAGAGAGTTGAGAAGAAAACTAGTGTTAGGAAAACAAGTCATATGAAATGTGAGTTTATTATACAAGTTTACAAAGATAACCTATAATTACAAAAAATATTGGCAAAGAGAGGTGTATGTATTTATTAAGTGAACTAAAGCCTAGTCTTTTACAGAAGGATATTATAATATAGCTCCTAAATTGATAAGATATTGAAATGTATACATGTTATTTAGAGATTTGGAGTATCTAGTGTAGAAGATTTGTCCAAAGTGGTTAAAAAAGGACTGGGACCAAGGATAAAGAAAAATGGAGCTATATATCATATTTTTAAACTACGTGTATAGTCAAAAGAAAAAAGTAGTATAGGAATCATCTGTTGTTTGAAAGACTATTTGAAGTCACTGTAAAGCTCTGGGATACTGATGCCATTTTGTAGCATAAGCTTAAGTGAATCTAAGAGTCCATTATTTTGAGTTTTTTAAAAATAGCTATTTTACATGAGAAAGTGTTATTGGTATCTAATCAGAAAATGGCTGAGGGTTTCTAAAATTGAGGATGCTTTTGCTTGGATTACAAGATGAGAAAAATGAGCCTCCCAGTGATTGTCCTTGTCACAGGTACTTTCCCTCCACTGAATCATTATGGTACTTTATCTGCATCTCCACTAGGAAAGTTAGTATCTGTCTAATATAGATATCATGTAGATAACATTTTAACTCCCCAGTTACATCCTAAACTAGACTATAACATATGAGCAAGGTTGTATTATGTTTATATATTGTCATGTCTTCAAAGAATACCATATGTTTCATGTAATAATAGTTTTTTTTTTTTTAGTTATTTAACAAATATTTGGGCAGCTCTTATGTTCTGGTTGCATATTACACTCAGGTGATCAGGGAAAGTGTGTTTGAGAGAAGAATGAATAAGCAAAAATTCTCCAATTTAAACTGAAAAGATTAATTAAATAATGAGCAATTCTCGTTGTTAGTTGTCTCTATTTTGGGGAACTCTTCCAGAGTGAAGCCTGTCTCCTCTAATGTGTCTGACCGAAGGAGTTGGTGAGACAACCAGGGTACTCAGATAAAGTCATGCAGGTTAGCTCCGCAGCCAGATTCTAGCCAGTTCTATTAAACATCCACAATTGGCGTCCCTTACCTTGCCTTTCAGTGCATCCATTGGGAAGACTGTACAGATGTGTTTAAAAAAAAAAAAAAAGAAGTTGAAAAGGTTACTATGGCTTTGCTTTATTGTTATAGCACTTGCAACAACAACAGTAGTAACAGTAATTACCTTAGTAGTAATAGTAATAATAATATAAGCTGTCAGGCAGTAAACAACTATGCGCAGAAACTGCAGAAACTGTGTTAGATATTGTATACAAGATATTATTAATCTTTGTATCAATCCTACAAGACCAGTATTATCTGTGTTTTACAGGTTTAGAGAGGTTAAGTCTTTCACAAAATATCATAGCTGGTAAATGTTAGAGCTGGGATTTGAAGCTTCATTTGTTTGATTCCAAAGTCCATGATATTTCCAGTATGACAAGTGGTAAGACAAGAGTTTATAGCCCTTGGGAGTCTGGATTTTGGCTTTGCAGTTTAAGAGAAAGTACTAGATAGGTAGATCCTTTCTTGCATATTCTGTCACATCATCTGCTATGGAATACTTGTTGATCATTTTCTTTATATTGATCTTATAGACAAGGCTTTTGAGAATCTTTTATACTTACTCTGAATTTATACCATTTATGCAAAATGATGAATTTCAGAAATGTTTTGCTGCATGCAAATGAGCACTTTTCCAAGTAGCAGTGGAATGGTACAGAGTTTGTATGAGTTTTTATTATAAAATAGAATTTCATTATTTCCAACACTATTGTATTTAAGGGTAGAGTTGCAATTGAGTTTGGAACTGCCATTGGTTTTGCACACATAAAAGATGTTCTTAATATTTTATCTTATTTTCTGTAACCATTATAAAATCAAATATGTAAATATGCTTTAGAATAGTAATTGCATTTCAAATTTGAATTTGTTTTATGTGGTTATTTAATCTGAGTTTCATTAAAAGAGAATAGTTTCTATAGCAACTACCACATCATTTGATATCTTTGGAATCTCTGAGATATGAAACAACTTATTAAAAAACAAATGTACCCAGTTTACCATGTAGACTTCTGTACAGGTTTATATGTTTAAGAAAAGTATTTCTTGTACATATATATATATTTTTTCTTAGTTTTTACCAAGTTTATTCTTTTTTCTTTTACTTTGATATTTTTTCACTTTAAAAATTTAAACCATATGTATTTAAAAATATGTCAAAAGAATTCAATGAGGAGGTGGATATTGGAGAGGATAGTAGGAGTAAGTGTGAACTCCTTTCTGAATGAACTCCATCAGCACACATGTTACTTCCTTCTAGGAGGAAACCTGTTAGTTTATCTCTTTGGATATATCCTATTAGGGTCATGAAAACCATTTCTAGAAAAAGATGATATGTTATGGCATTATGAGAACCAAAATTAAGAGAAAATAGAATGCTAGATCATCAGTACCAGATTCCAGTTCCAAGTTTTTTTTAGTACCTTGAATTAAAAAAAAGTTCAGTGCTAAGAAATGTGCACTGTCCTTGCCACTTATCAGCTGAAGAAAGGCCATTTCCACACTTGAAAATAAAAAGTGCTTTCTGAAATCTATTCTTTTAAGTTCTCTTAAATTTGGCCTCATTTTTATTATTGGATTTGTCCAAGTTACACCCTTACATCATTGCTAAATATGTTCTTTAAAGTTTATATTCTGGGGTGCCAGGGTCAAGCCTCAGCCTTTCACTCAGGTCATGATCTCTGGATCCTGGGATCCAGCCTCACCTCATCTGGCTTCCTGCTCAGCAATCTCTTCCTCTGCCCCTCTCCACTGTTTGTTTTCTCTCTCCCTCTCTCTCTCTCAAAAAAAAAAAAAAACTTAAAAAATAAAGTTCATATTCATTTATTTGTACTTAGTTATTATGATCTTTTAAAAAATCACTTGGTTTCACTATATATATAGTGAAATATATAAATATATATAAAATATATAAATTTATATATAAAATTTATATTTATAGATATATATAATAAAAATATATAAAAAATATAAAAATATAGTGAAATATATAAACTATATTTATATATTAATATTTTCTCATAAATCAGTATCTTTTTCTACAATTCTGTTTCTCCTCATTGACCATCTTCTAACGTGTCTACATGTTTCTGGTACTATGGAGCACTAAATTAAAAGCAGTGAAAGTTTTTTATGTATCATAGTTCTTCTCTTGAATATTCTTTTAAAAGTCCAGGAAAATGTCCCAAATGTGTTTTAAAGAGTTTGTCTAAAATGCCTTAATAAGACATTTTCTTGCAAGTAATATAAAGAGTTAAAAAGTTTTGATGCTGTAACAATACTTAAAGGAAATTGTCTTTCTTCTAAGCACAGTTTTGTTCCACTCACTTTTTTCAGTCTTCCTATAAATAATCATTATTTCTGTACTATGAAGAATTTTTTATATCTCTTGCTCCCTTCTCCCAATTCCTTCATTGGGAAGGACATTATACTGAAAATTTCATGTGATCTGAGACTTGTGGGGAAGATCGGGGTGTAGAAGGACTATAAAGTCCCCTCATCTCTTAGACACTACTAGATAACACTCGTATCAGTGTAAGTAACCCAGAAGATGACCGGAAGATTGGCAGAACAAACCCCACAGCTAAATATAGAGAAGAAGCCACATTGAAGAGGGTAGGAAGGGGGAGACAGAGAAGCAATGGGGAGCTAAACACTATGGGTATGGGCACTGGAGGGAGGGAGCTATGGTCTTGGAGAAGAGTGAGGAACAAGACCGTCATACCAGGGAATCTGTTTGGGGAAGCTGAATCCCTATAGCATTTGGCTTTAAAAATCAGAGGGAGTGGATTTCATAATTTCTTAGAACCAGAAGGATTTAAAGCCAGGAACTTTAACAATCAGCCTTCTCTGCTCTGGGGGTGCTTAGAGGGTAGTAGGAAGCTGAGACCCAGCCCTTAAAAGAGACTACACAACAAACAGTATAGAAGCAGCAATTTGAAAAACCTGGGGCATATGGGAGCAATAGTTATTTACTAGTCTCAGAGTTCACTGAGGTACTTCTCTGTCTCCAGGAACAAAGGAGCTGGACTGGGCCTTTTCCCTTTCTTCCCCTCCAGCATAAACACTTGACTTGCTGGAACCAGCACAGATGCCCACATTCACTACCTAATTTACTTACATCATGCCCTTCCCCCTACAGCAAGAACTGCTTGACTTTCCTGGTGCAGATCCCCTCCCCCAGACCACCAGTGCAAACCTTGCCAACACTGAGTTTCCTGACTGTATGCTTTGCACGTTCTGGGTACTGAGGACACCACAGAAATACAAAGGATTATAAAAGAATATTATGAAAATTATATGCCAATGATTTGGACAACCTAGAAGAAATGGATAAATTTCTCTAAATATAACCTCCCAAAACTGAAATAGGAAGAAATAGAAAATTTGAACAGACTGATGAAATGGAATCAATGAAATGGAATCAGTAATGAAAAAAACTCCTGACAAACAAAAGTCCCAGACCAGATGGCATCAGAGGTGAATTCTACCAAACATTGAAAAAAAGTTATATTATTCTTCTGAAACTATTCCAAAAGATAGAAGAGGAAGGGAAACTTCTAAATTCATTTATAAGGTCAGCATTAATTACCCTGATTCCAAAGCCAAATAAAGACAAGACAAAAAGAGAACTATAGGACAGTGTCTCTGGTGAACATAGAAGCAAAAATGCTGAACAGAATCACAAACTGAATCTAATAATACATTAAAAAAAATCATTCACTATGATCAGGTGGGATTATTACCAGGATGTAATGGTGGGTCAGTATTCACAAATCAGTCAATGGAATATAGCACTTCAGTAAAAGGAAGGATAAAAACCATCCTTTCAGTAGATTCAGAAAAAGCATTTGACAAAGTACAATATTTATTTATGATAAAAACCCTCAACAAAAAACCCTTTAGAAGGAGCATACCTGAATGTAATAAAGACCTTATATGAAAAATTGCAGTTAACATCATACTCAGAGGGGAATAAATGAGGGCTTTCCCCATAAGATTAGGAGTAAGACAAGAATGTCCACTCTCACCACTTTTATTCAACATAATACTGGAAGCTCCTCTGACAGCATTTGAATAAGAGAAAGGGATGAATGTTATCCAGATTAGTAAGGGAGAAGTAAAACTTTCACTACTTCCAGGTGACATGATGCTATATATAGAAAACCCTAAAGACTCCACCAAAAAAAATATGAGAATTGATAAATGAATTCATTGAGGTCACAGGATACAAAGTCAATATATAGAAATAACTTGCATTTCTATATACCGATAATGAAGCAGTAGAAAGAGACATCAAGAAGACAATCCCATTTACAGTTGCACAAAAAATAATAAAATCCCTAGGAATAAACATAGCTAAACAGATGAGAGACATGTACTCTGAAAACTATATTGATGAAAGAAACTGGAGATGACAAAAACAAATGGAAAGACATTCCATGCTCATGGATAGGGAGAACAAATGTTAAAATATTTATATTACACAAAGCAATCTACACATTTAATGCAATCCCTATCAAAATACCAACAGCATTTTTTATAGAACTAGGACAAACAGTCTAAAATTTGTATGGATCCACAGATGATCTCGAATAGCCCATACAGTCTTGAAAAAGATAAACAAAACTGATGGTATCACAATTCCAGACTTAGAGTTACACTATAAAGCTGTAGTAATCAAAAAACAGTGTGGTACTGACACAAAAATAGATACATGGACCATTGGAACAGAATAGGAAGCCCAGGAATAAACCCACAATTACATGGCCAATTAATTTTTGGCAAAAGAAGAAAATATGTAATGGGATGAGAACGATCTCTTCAACATATGGTGTTGGGAAAAGTGGACACCTACATGCAAAAGAATGAAACTGGACCACTTTCTTATATCATACACAAAAATGAACTCAAAATGGATTTAGGACTTAAATATGATACCTGAATCGGTAAAAATAGTAGAAGAAAGCAACGTTAGAATTTCTTTGACATTGGTTATAATGACATCTTGCTAGATATGTCTCCTTAGGCAAGGGAAGCAAAAGCAAAAAATAAACTATTGGAATTGCATCATAATAAAAAGCTTCTATATAGCAAAAGAAATAACCAACAAAGCCAAAAGATAAACTACTGACTGGGGGAAGATAATTGTAAGTGACATATCCAATAATGGGCTAGTTTCCAAAATACATAAAGAATTCATACAACTGGGGTGCGTGGGTATCTCAGATGGTTAAACATCTGCCTTCAGCAGGGGTCCTGGGATTAAGTCCCGCATCAGGCCCCCTTCTCCTTAGAGAGCCCGCTTCTCCCTCTGCCTCTCCCTTCTCTCTCTTTCTGTCTCTCATGAATAAATAAATAAAAATCTTAAAAAAAGAATTTATACAACTTAACACTGAAAAAACAAATATTTCTATTCAAAAATGGCCAGAAGAATGAACATTTCTTCAAGGAAGAAGTACAGATGGCTTTCAGACACATGAAAAGATGCTCAACAACACTCATCATCAAGGAAATGCAAATCAAAACCACAATGAGCCATCACTTCATACCTTCAGTGTCTAGAATGAAAAACACAAGAAATAGCAAATGTTGGTAGTGATGTGGAGAAATAGGAACCCTCATGTACTGTTGGTGAGAATGCAAACTGAGGAAGACAGTTTGGAGTTTCCTCAAAAAATTAAAAGTAGAACTACCCTGTGATCCAGTATCACACTACTAAGTTTTTACCCAAAGAATCTGAAAACGCTAATTCAGAGGGATATATTCACCTATATGTTTATAGCGGTGTTATTTACAATAGCTAAATTATGGAAGTAACCTATGTGTCCATTGATAGATGATTCAATCATTAGGATACAGAATATATATAAATATAAATATAAATTCAAATAAACAATTGAATATTATTCAGCCATTAAAAAGAATGAAATCTTGCCATTTGCAACAATATGGATAGATCTAGAGAGTGTAATGTTAAGTAAGCCAGTCAGAGAAAGGCAAATATTATATGATTTCACCCATATTCTAGTGGAATTTAAGAAAGAAAACAAAGAAAGGAGAAAAAAAAAGAGAGACAAACCAAAAGGTAGACTTTAAAAAAAAATATTTTTTTGTCAGAGAGAGAGAGAGAGAGAGAGAGGTAGGAAAGCAGAGGGAGCAGCAGGCAGAGGGAGAAGCAGCTGGATGTGGGACTTGATCCCAGAACTCTGAGATCATGATGTGAACTGAAGGCAGACACTTAACTGACTGAGCACCCAGGCATCCCCCCAAAACAAGCTCTTAACTATAGAGGATGAACTGAGTGTGTGGTTGGGTGAAACAGGTGAAGGAGATTAGGAGTACACTTATCTGGATAACCGCTGAGTAAATATGGAATTGTTGAGTCACTACTGTATACCTGAAATGAATATAACTTTGTATGTTAATTACACTGGAGTTAAAAAAGAAACAATATTAACATTGCTACAGGGAGACTGTATTGTTCCAGGTTTGCCTAACTGTTAGAAGGAAATATTTTCCACTAAGTTAGTAGTGCCATCATATATATTTTTAAACATTTTAATAAAAATTAACAGTCTTTTAAGATAGGTATTATCACTTTTGTTTGTAGAAACTAAAGCACATAAGTAAAGTAACTTCCCTATGGCTACTTAGCTGATGTTAATACATTTGTTTTTCTATTGCATTATTTTGCCTCCAAGTAGTGTTTTTTTTTTTTTTTTTTGCTTCATTATGCTCTTAGAGAAATAAATCTAAACTCCTAAGGTGAGAAGGCCTTATGATTCCATTTTTTTTTTTTTTTTTTTTTTACTGTATAAAACTACCGATACATTAATGGGAAAACTTTTAAGCTAATCTTCCTGTATTATTTCTTTGTTATACCATCCTTGCATAAGATAATGCAAACTTGGACAAAAATTAAATGTTACTACTCTAGTCTTTAGTATTTCTTAACTACCAGCTAGGTCAAATGTAGATTCCTTATCCTGTTATTCTAGCATGGTAAGTCTTCCTGGATGATCTCTTCTATTTTCGTGATTTTCACCAGCACATATGTATTTTCCTGACTTCACATTTCTGTCTCAAGCCCAAACTTCTCTCCTGAGTACCAGATTCATAATTTTAACTCTCTATAGGGCAGTTAGGTGTTTTAGATATGTCAAGCTCAGCATGTTCAAAGCTGAGCCCATAAATTTGTCCTTGTAAACATCTTCCCATTGCATTTTCTTCTGAAGTTATTTTTATTCAGTTATCCAAGTTAGATTCTTAGAAACTTCTTATTCCTTCCCTTCTTCAGATGATTACATCTCAAATTTTATTGTGTCTAATTTCTTGAATAACCTTTTGTTTACATTATTGATTTTTATTTTACTGGTTGATTCATTTATTTGTTCATTATTCACTACATAAATGTTGAGTACCAGCTTTAAAAGAGACTAAATATCTTTTGAACCTAGTTTCTCTTCTCTATTGTTACAGTCACTGAGTCTATTTAGACCCTTGTACATCTCCTGGACTATTTACTGCAATGGTTTCCCTGACTATGGTCACATGTTCAGTATGTCCTTCATACTGTAGTTGGAGTGATTTTTCTAATGAATGAATTCAGTTTTGGTACTTTTCTACCTAAAACCCTTCATTAGCTCTCTGAAATTTTTAGGTTAGATATACTCTCATGTTATAGAAGGCATTTCCAGGGTATGGCTCTTTTTTTATACCTCTTGAGCCCCATTCGCTTTCATAGGACATGCACATGCTGTGCTCCAGTCACACTGAAAGGCTTTCTGATCTTGTCACTTACCGTGGAGTCTTATAGTTTTAGCCTTTGAACTTATGACTCCTTTTGCTAAGGACTTAGATCCCTATCTCTTGTTCATTTGTTCTCTTATTCTGCAGAGCTCACTCTTAAGAGATACCTTCTCTTGGAATTTTCCGGTACTCCTAAGATCCTTTCTTGGATGTGTCCATTCCTCTGTCACAGCTCTTACCACACTGTATGCAGTTTTCCATTTGTTCCTGTTTCTCTTACTATGTTGAGAAGCTTCTGTTGAAGATATAGACTTCGAACTATTTATGTATTGCTAATGCCTACTACAGTGCTGGCATATAGGAGCAGTTAATAAATACTAGATTTATAAAATAGTGGATGCATAGCCATCATTTATTTTAAGGTATAGCACAACTTTAATTCTAAAACTTTTAAGTATCATACATTTGAAATATACTAAAGATATATGGACAATAATTCATTTGAAACACATATACCTGCCACTGGTACTTAACATATGTTGTTTGCCATATTTACTTAGTATGATGCTTATCTTATATAGGAAACCTCTCCTAACTAGTTCTGCATTACTATTCTCATCAGCATTTCTATGCTTCTAGGAAAAAAACCATTATTTTATTTTTTTTAAAGATTATTTAAGAGACGTAGAGTGGGTGGGACTGGGGAAAGGGACAGAGGGAGAGAGAGGGAGAGAAGTAGACTATTCCCTGAGCTCAGAGCCTGACGCAGGGCTCGATCTCATGACATGGAGATCACAACTGAGCCAAAATCAAGAGTTGAATACCCAACCGACTGAGCCACCCAGATGCCCCAGAAAAAAAAAATTACTTTTAAATGAATCTTTGCACATACTAAGTTCTCATTAATTGTCTGTTCAATGAATAATGTATTTTGGATAAATGATACTCTTCTACAATTCTTTATGTGTCTTATTTTCCTAACCTTTATAAACCCTTCATCAAGAACTCAAAACCCGCTCCTGTAATTTTACTCCAATGGTAAGCATAGTCCTAGATATCCAGTACACTTAAAATTATTAATAAATTAAATGAATGCAATTAATTGTTGCATCTTTCTTCTTAATGAAAACACATAAAATTTTACTGTTCTTACATTAACCAAGAAACTTCTCAGCCTTTTTCTTATTGCAGTTTAATGAGTGTGTTCAAATGCTGTTACTAGTATAAACAGTTCACATTACTGAGTACTGTTACAGTGTTGTAAAGATAAATCATGATATCCAGAATTAAATATAAATGCGTTTTGGGGGAGTGCCTATGTGGCTCAGTCATTTAAACATCCATCTTGGGCTTATGTCATGATCTCAGGGTCCTGGAATCGAGCCCCACATGGGGCTCCATGCTCACTTAGGAGCCTGCTTCTTCCTGTCCGTCTACCAATCCCACTGCTTGTGCTCTCATGCTCCCTTTTGCTCTCTCTCTCTTTTCAATAAATAAATAAAATCTTAAAAAATAAATGCATTTTGGCTGTATGTACAAGTTCGGGTTATGTTTTCAGTGTATATGGCAGAACATTTAAAAAAATGCTTAAAAAATATAAATTTACTTCTCTCCCATGTAAAAGAAGTCTGAGTTAGTTAGCTGAGGACCAGTTTGATACTGTCACTTTTTCATCAGAGATTCTGGCTTCCTTTATAAGAGCTTTCTAGGAATTCCACCCAAAATTTCTGTCTATATCTCATTGGCCAGAACTTAATTACCTGGAGAAATTTATCTGTAAGGGAGGCTTGGAAATATATTTCAGTTTGCATGCTAACCAAGGTTATGATAATTAGGGAAGAAGGTAAAAATACCTATTGGGAGGCAATTAGTATTCCCTGCAAAATACTGCAATGAGTAAATGAGTTAATAATCTTTGGAAAAATCATAGGGCACTCTGGTGAGAGTCACAGAACTGACTTTTACTCTGTATAAGTATCTGATAAATATTTATCTGATAAATATTTGAAAACATGTCAGTGCCCGGTGTCATTCTTCTGTATGTATGCATTGAGCTGCTCACAACCTGGAGAAGTAGTGGTGTGTGTGTGTGTGTGTGTGTGTGTGTGTGTGTGTGTCCCCACATAAGATAAATCATTTCAGTTTCGTATGCAGCTGTTCCAAAAATACTCTTGTTTGAGCCATAATAGTCTTTCAGGTAATTCATGGAAGATCTTGGAGATAAAATATGTTCCATATTTTTGAAAGATTCTTGAAAATCTATACCCAGCAATCCTTAAAAGAATAAATATAAGTAGTTTGTAGTATGTAAAATGCTTTGCCTTATTTATAATCAAAGAAACATAATTTAAACCAAAACCAGGTTTTTTTACCCTATAGAATTAGGACAAATGAAATAGAAGTCAGTACTTAGGTTAGTTAAGATAGTTTCATGTATTTCTTATTGTAGTATAAATTAGTTGTATAGTCTCTTTTAGAGAGCAATTTGGCAATTCTATCAAGAATTTTAAAATTGTTTATACCCATTGGCTCAGTAATTACACTTCTGAGAATTTACTTGAAAGGAGATAATACAGAATAAGTAAGTAGAAGTAGTAGGAAGTAGAAGGAAGCAGGAGGGAATATTATGAAATTATGTTAATAGCTAATACTTACTGAGTGGGTATTCTGTGCTAGTGTTGTTCTAAATCCTTTACCTAATCCTTACAGGATCCTTATGAGATAGGTAGTATATCATCCTCCTCATTCTCATTTAAAATGAAGGAAACTGAGGAGCAGAAAGCATAAAAAAATTTCTCGCTATTACAGTTCTAAGTGGAGATATTGGGGTTTGAACCCTCAAATTTTGCACTAGTATGTGCATTTTTAATTATCATGTTTTGCTGTCTCTGTGCATTGTTTTGAGTTTCTGCTGCATCATTTATAGCAGGGAGTGAGAATAGCAGGAAAGTTAAGAAAACTAGAACTTGCCTGAGTTTTATGCATTTGTTAAAATTTTCATTTTTAAAGACCTTGGGTTAATGTGAAATAAGCTCGTACAACTTTGTTTATGTAGAATAATAAAAATTATGTAAAAATAAAACTCTTTGCCTAGAATTTAAAAGAATGGGAAAGGAATATATCGAAAGTACTAATAATATATGTAATGGACTAATAGGTCTGTGGTTCAGTTTACTTTCTCTGCTTTCCAGATTGCCTTTAGTGGGCATATGTGGCTTCTATATTGAAAACAATTTTTTAAAAGATTTTTAAATTTATTTATTCATGAGAGACACAGAGAAGAGAAGCAGAGGCAGAGGGAGAAGCAGGCTCCCTAAAGAGTAGGGAACCTGATGTGGGATTCGATCCCAGAACTCTGGGATCATGACCCCCATGGAAGGCAGATGCTTAACCATCTGAGCCACCCATGTGCCCTATATTGAAAAAATTTTTTAAGAAGACTACATCCCGGACTAATTGCTTTTTGGGTGTTGAGTTTTAGAAGTTCTTCATATATTTTGGATACTAACCCTTTATCAGATATGTCATTTGCAAATAACTTCTCCCATTTAGAAGGTTGCCTTTTAGTATTTTTTCTTTTTTTAAAAAATTTATTTATTTATTTGAGTGAGAGATAGAGAGAGAGGGAGGTGTGGCAGAGGGAGAGGCAGAGAATCCCAAACCATTTTCCTGCCAACCCCAGATCTAGATGCAGGGGCTTGATCCCATGACCCCAAATCATGACCTGAGCCAAAATCAGGAGTTGGGGAGGCTCAGCTGACTAAGCCACCCTGTTTCCAGTGCCCCAGCTGCCTTACAGTTTTGTTGATAGTTTCCTTTGCTCTGCAGAAGCCTTGTATCTTGATGAAGTCCCAATTGTTTATTTTTGCTTTTGTTTCCCTTGTCTCAGGAGACATATCTAATAAGAAGTGAATTTAAGAAACAAAACAAATGAACATAAGGGAAAAGAGAAAAAAGAGGGGCAAATCAGAAAACAGACTCTTAGCTATAGAGAACAAACTGAGGGTTACTGGAGGGGAGGGGTATGGGAGTGTTTGGTTAAGTTGAGCATTAAGTAGGGCACTTGTTGTGAAGAACAACTGGTGCTGTATGTAAGTGATGAATCACTAAATTCTACACCTGAAACTAATATTACACTGTATGTTAACTAACTGGAATTTAAATAAAAACTTGAAAAAGGAAAAAAAGTCATATTCAGGAATAGAGGGAACCTATTAAATTGTTACTTTTTCGGCCTCGTGGAATTGATCACTTGGTAAATAAGGTATCAGAGAAGGAAACCCAGATTCTTTGTTATACTGACCCTTTTTGTCATCTCATGACTGCTTTGCAATTTGCCAGTGTATTTTTATTGGAAAGATTGGACATTGACATTATAGTTACCTTAGAATATGTATAACTCTTGATATTTATATTAATATTTGTATAATAGGTAATTTGGTAACCCAGTGGCTTATTGGACCCTAGAAAAGGAGACTCTAAGTGGAGATCAAAGTCATTATTTTGAGTATATTTGGATTTTTATTTTCCTGACAGGATTTTTCAGAATTTATCATTCAATTACATATACATAGGAGAAAGAGACTCTCATAATGAAGTTATATGAAACGGATCCCGGGGCTGGCTTGCCCTATTGTCTTATGTGGTAAAATGGATGTGATCTTTCTACTTATGAATCTTCTTAGATTCCTGGCTTCCCTGTAGCTGAAAATCAAGGCCTGGATGGCCTTCTTTGATGAGAAGACAAGAAGGAGGATAAGTAAGATGAAGCATCTCTGTCCTGGGTCACACTGAATTTAATTCAAATTCTCAGTAAGCAGAATAGAATGGTTTGTGCCACATACATGTATTTTACATACATGGAGTTGCTTACCTAGAGAGCATGAGATTGAAAATAATTGATAGGAGGCAGCTATTCTTTACATGGAGTTGGATTTTCATATCTTGGTCTGAAAATAATGTAGAAACTGCAGTAATGAGAGTAGAGATTGGTAAAATAACTTGCCCAATGATGTGCACACAGTAAGTACTCAGCTGGGTTTTGAATTTGGGTTGTCTGGGTCCAAAACTTTTGCTCTAATACCTTATCAATAATTATATAATTATTTTTTTCTTATAATAAAATGTTTTATACATACGCTGTTGTTTAGGCTTTTCTTTTAAATTATAAATAAAAACAAAGAAAAATGTCCCACATTAATTTGTGGGAAAGAACAGTTGGATCAAAATCATCTTCACCAATAGTCACCCATAACCATTTTGAATGTTAGAATTTTTTCCAGAACATTTTTTTTCCTGAATTTGAACATCAATTTTGAAATCTGATTCTATATTAAAGAAATGGAAAGTATCTTATTAATTTATCATAAGATAATATATTCTTTTAAAGTATAATAGGTAACTTATTATCTATACTTCGAATAGTATTGAAATGGAAAATTTCCGTACAAATTTTTAAATAAATGACTGTTATAATTTTAATTTAATAAAGCATAGAGGGAAAACATTGTTGAACTCCCAAGTTCATTACAGTCCTCACATCAATGTTTATAATATTTAACCACCTAGAAAATTGATCTTAGAGATAAAAATCTTAACAAAACTCACTACTATTACCACTATTATTACTAATTCTACTGCTCTTCTTGCTTATAGCTAAATTTCTTGAATGTTTATAATGTCTTTGGTATTGTGTTAAACTTCTATATACATTATATTATTATTATTATTTTTTTAAAGATTTTATTTATTTATTAGACTGAGATCACAAGTAGGCAGAGAGACAGGCAGAGAGAGAGGAGGAAGCAGGCTCCCTGCGGAGCAGAGAGTCCGATGCGGGGCTCCATCCCAGGACTCTGGGATCATGACCTGAGCTGAAGGCAGAGGCTTTAACCCACTGAGCCACCCAGGTGCCCCTACATTATATTATTTAATACTCATAGCAATTCTATGGAGTTGGTATTATTATTTCCATTTCATAGACAAGTATCTGAAGTGCAGTAAGATTAGGTTAACTTGCCTAAGAATACACAGTAAATGGCAGATGAAGGACATAAATTAAGGTCAGGTCTGTCTTAATTCAAAACCTATGTTCCCAATCTAAGTATTACATTATGCATATAAATGGTATCTCATTTGTAGTGTAGATTCCCAATGCTTGGATCACAGACTGGAAAGGAAGAATCCTAAATCCTGGCAGGATCCTACTTGAACCAATAACAGATTAAGTTTTCATGGAGAAAATGATGTAAATGTTCTTTAGACCCTTAAAGTGAGTCTTCATTCTTTAATTCAAAATTTCTTTTGTAGTTAATTTTGCATGAGAAACAAAGGTTTTACTTATTATACTTAACTATACTGAGCTTTCTATTCCATTGTTAATCATTCCATTGGATTCTTAAAAAAGTTTTTTTTTTTTTTTTTGTGGAAATTAGGGAGTTTTGGTCTAAAAAAAAAAAACCCAAAAAACAACGTACTTTTTTACCTAGATGGCCAAGAAAGTCTACATTGTAATTTCTGCCATTTCATGGAATACATGGTCAAATTGCCAGGTTTAGTTATATACCAAATATGCATTGGTGTCAGAGCATTCCTTCCTAACCTTTGTAGTTGATGGAAAAATAAAGTACAACATCCAGAATGCTGAATCAGTTATTTTCAGATGTCTCAGATATTGCAGTACATACTCAACACAAAGAGAAGCCTTTAGCTTTGAATTTGGTTTTGAGGTGGGCCTATGTGAAATATTTTATTCCATGGAAACTAGAGCTGAATGAAGATGGTAAGTTGTTTTGTTGGGAGGTAGGTAATTTAGGAATATCAGGACAGTTTAAATAGTTGCAAAATACCACATTAATGCTGGCTTTATTAGATGACTGTAGTCTTGATAAGATGTAGGGGAGAAGCTGTATTGGAAACTGGATCCTCCTTTGTCTTCTGTATTTTATATTAAAAAAATAAGCAGTGCAATTTTCCAATAAATATTTTTTGGTACTTGTTATAGTGTGGTCTACACATACCTGTGAGAAAGCCCAGCACTCATTAAGCTTAGGAGGTATGCATATGTTCAGTTTTATGGTCTTAATTCAGAGAAGCTAGTAGTGGGAAGATGAAACCAGAAGATAAGCAGTCACTTTGGTGGGTGAGCAGGAGAAGGGGGGAAATCATGATTTGATTCAGTGAGTACTGACTAGGTGTTTAGGGAGTCTGAGTTCTAATCTTGTTTCAGACAGTAACCACTTTCGTGACATTGGTTTGGTCAATTCCTCTCTCTGAGAATTACCTTCTTTTGTCAGAAGAGGGAGTGGAATTGGAACATCTCTTAGGATCTCCGTTAACTCTAAAATTCTGATTTTGAGATGGTTCACAAATATTCATGTAATAGATATAAATTATTAGATTTTAGAAAATCCTTATTTCTAAAAATTCACTAGACTATGAATTCCATGAGGTAAGAACTATTTGTTTTTACTTGGTGTCCAGCATACTACCTGGAACATTGTAAGGTATCACTATATAATTACTGAAGTAATAAATGATTAATTTATTTTATTACATTAGACTTCATGTAATGGAGGTTAGGTAAAATAAAAGATTCCCTAAGACAACTTCACACTGATGACTTGGGCTCTTTAAGGTAATTGAACATGAATCAGTTCATGAAATCGTGCCCCTAGAACCCATTTTTCAAATGTGTCACACATTTACAAAAAGTAGTTTATTCATCCTTTTGAGAGTTGCAGTTTCTAGAATTGGGATCTTTTTTATACTACTCTAGTAAAGGAGAAAATTATGACAAGATATCATACAATTAGTCTCTTGGGAAGTCAGAGCCAAGTGAGTATGAAATTCTTTTTTTTTTTAAATTTAAATTCAAGTTAGTTAACATGTAGTGTAGTATGGGTTCTGGGAGGAAAATTTAGTGAATCACCATTTACATATCACACCCAGTGCTCATCCCAACAAGTGCCATCCTTAATGCTCATTTTGCATTTAGTGCATCCTTCCACTCTCCTCCCCTCCAGCAACCCTCAGTTCTCTGTAGTTGAGTCTTTTATGGTTTGCTTCCCTCTGTTTTTATCTTATTTTATTTTTCCTTCCCTTCGCCTATGTTCATCTGTTTTGTTTCTTTAATTACACATACGAGTGATATGGTATTTGTGGCATTTGGTATTTCTGACATGGTATGGTATTTGTGGTATGGTATTAGTCTTTCTCTGACTTTTTTTGCTTAGTTCCATTCACATTGTTGCAAATGGCAAGATTTCATTTTTTTTCGATAGCCGAGTAATATTCCATTGTACATATATATCACACCTTCTTTATCCATTCATCAGTCAGTTGACACTTAGACTCTTTACATAATTTGGCTGTAGTTGATAGTGCTGTTATAAACATTGGGGTTCACGTGCCCCTTTGAATCAGCATTTTTGTATCCTTTGGATAAATACCTAGTGGTGCAATTGCTGGATTGTATGATAGTTCTATTTTTAAGTTTTTTTTTTTTTAGGAATTTTTTTTTAAGATTTTATTTATTTATTTGACACACAGAGAGAGAGAGATCACAAGTAGAAGAGAGGCAGGCAGAGAGAGAGGAGGAAGCAGGCTCCCGGCTGAGCAGAGAGCCTGATGCGGGGCTCGATCCCAGGACCTTGGGACCACGACCTGAGCTGAAGGCAGAGGCTTTAACCTGCTGAGCCACCCAGGCGCCCCTATTTTTAAGTTTTTGAGGAAACTCCATACTGTTTTCCAGAGTGGCTGTACCAGTTTGCATTCCCACTAACAGTACAAAAGGGTTCCCCTTTCTCTGCATCCTTGCCAACATCTGTTGTTTTCTGAGTTGTTAATTTTAGCCATTCCAGCTGTTGTGAGGTGGTATCTCATTGTGGTTTTGATTTGTTTATCCCTGATGGTGAGTGATATTGAGCATCTTTTCATGTGTCTGTTAGCCATTTTTATGTCTTATTAGGAGAAATGTCTGTTCATGTCTTCAACCCATTTCTTAAATGGAGTATTTATTTTTGGATTGTTGATTTTGATGAGCATAGGTTCTGGGTACTAACTCTTTATCTCATACGTCATTTGCAAATATCTTCTCCAGTTCTATAAGGTTGCCTTTTAGTTTTGTTGATTCCTTCCTTTGCTGTGTGAAGCTTTTTATCTTGATGAGGTCCCAGTAGTTCATTTTTGCTTTTGTTTCCTTTGCCTCTGCTGATGTGTCTAGTAAGAAATTGCTGCAGTTGAGGTCAAAGATGTTGTTGCCTGTCTTCTTCTCTAGGATTTTGATGGTTTCCTGTCTCACATTTGGTCTTTCATAAATTTTGAATTTATTTTTGTGTATGGTGTAAGGAAGTGGTCCAGTTTCATCCTTCCCCATTTTGCTGTCCAATTTCCCAAACACCATTTGTTGAAGAGACTGTCTTTTGTTCATTTGATATTCTTTCCTGCTTTATTGAAGATTAGTTGACCATAAAGTTGTGGGTTCATTTCTGAGTCCTCTCTTGTGTTCCACTGATCTGTGTGTCTGTTTTTGTGCCAGTACTATACTATCTTAATTACTACAGCTTTGTAATACAGCTTGAAGTCTGAAATTTTGATGCCTCTAGCTTTGCTTTTCTTTTTCAGCATTACTTTGACTATTTGGGAGGGGTCTCTTTTGGTTCCATACAATTTTTAGGATTGTTTTGTCTAGTCCTGTGGAAAATGCTGGTGGTATTTTGATCAGGATTGCATTGAATGTGTAGATTGCTTTGGGTAGTATAGACATTTTAACAATGTTTGTTCTTCCAGTCTATGAGCATGGGATGTTTTTCCATTTCTTTGGGTCCTTTTCAGTTTCTTTCTTAAGTGTTCTACATTTTCTAGAGTTAGATCTTCTACCTCTTTGGTTAGGTTTATTCCCAGTATTTTATGATTTTTGGTGAAATTGTAAATGGGATCAGTTCCTTGATTTCTCTTTCCATTGCTTCATTATTGGTAAATAGGAAGCCAATAGATTTCTGTTCATTGATATTATATCCTGCAACTTTCTTGAATTCATGTATCACTTCTAGTAATTCTTTTGGCGGAGGCTTGCAGGTTTTCTATATAGAGTATCATGTCATCTGAGCAGAGTGAAAGTTTTACCTATTCCTTGCTGATTTGGAAGCCTTATATTTCTTTTTGTAATCTGGTTGCTGAGGATAGGACTTTCAGTACTATGTTGAACAACAAGTAGTGAGAGTGGATATCCCTATCATGTTCCTGACCTTAGGGGAAAAGGTCTCAGTTTTTCTCCATTGAGGATGATATTAGTTTTGTGTGTTTCATATATGGTCTTTATGATGTTGAGGTATGTTCTTTCTATCCCTACTTTCTAGAGGGTTTTTATCAAGAAAGTATGTTGTACTTTGTCAAATGCCTTTTCTGCATCTGGTAAGAGGATCATATGATTCTTATCTTTTCTTTTATTAATGTGGTTTATCACATTGATTGATTTGCACATTTATGCACATTTATGCACAGGAATAAATTTATGCACAGGAATAAATTCCACTTGATCATTGTGAATAAGACTTTTAATGTACATTTGGATTTGATTAGCTAGTGTCTTGTTGAGAATTTCTGCAACCATGTTCATCGGGGATATTGGTCTGTAATTCTCCTTTTTAGTGGGGTCTGTCTGGTTTTGGAATCCAGGTAATGGTGGCTTCATAAAATAGGTTTGGAAGTTTTCCTTCCATTTGTAATTTTTGGAAACGCTTCAGAATATAGGTGTTAATTCTTCTCTAAATGTTTGGGAGAATTCCTGTGGGAAGCCATCTAGCCCTGGACTCTTGTTTGTTGGGAGATTTTTGATTACTGATTCAATTTTTTGCTGGTTGTGGGTCTGTTCAAATTTTCTATTTCTTCCTATTTCGGTTGTGGTAGTTTGCGTGTTTCTAGGAATTTATGTTTCTTTCAGATTGCCTAATTTGTTGGCATATAATTTTTTACAATATTCTCTTATACTTGCTTGGATTTTTCTGGTGTTGGTTGTGATGTCTCCTCTTTCATTAGTGATTTTATTTATTTGGATCATTTTTCTTTTTGATAAGTCTGGATTTTATTTTTCATAAGTCTGGTTAGGGGTTTATCATTTTTTAAAATTCTTTCAAAATACCAGCTCCTAGTTTCATTGATCTGTTCTACTGTTTTTTGGATTTCTATAACATTTCTCCTCTAGTCTTTTTTTTTTTTTTAAGATTTTATTTATTTATTTGACAGAGAGAGATCACAAGTAGGCAGAGAGACAGGCAGAGAGAGGGGGGAAGCAGGCTTCCTGCTGAGCAGAGAGAGCTCAATGTGGGGCTTGATTCTAGGACCCCGAGATCATGACCTGAGCCAAAGGCAGAGGCTTTAACCCACTGAGCCACCCAGGGGCCCCTCTCCTCTAGTGTTAATTATTTCCCTTCGTCTGCTGATTTTAGTCTTTATTTCCTCTTCTTTTTCCAGGTCCTTTAGGTGTAAGGTTGGGTTATGTATTTGAGACTTTTCTTGCTTCTTTCAGAAGGCCTCTATTACTATATACTTCCCTCTTATGACTGCCTTTCTGCATCCCAAAGGTTTTAGAGTGTCATGTTTTCATTTCCTTTCATGTATTTTTTGATTTATTCTTTAATTTCCTGGTTAATCCATTCATCTTTAGTAGGCTGTTCTTTAATCTCCATGTATTTGTGGTCTTTTCAAATTTATTCTTTTTCTTTTCTTTTTTTCTTAAAGATTTTATTTATTTGACAGAGAGACAGAATGAGAGGGGGAACAAAAGCAGGGGGAGTGGGAAAGAGAGAAGCAAGACTTTCTGCCAAGCAGGGAGGCTTGTGGGGCTCGATCCCAGGACCCTGGGATCATGACCTTAGCCGAAGGCAGTCACTTAATGACTGAGCCACCCAGGCACCCCAAACTTTTTCTTGTGATTGACTTCAAGTTTCATAGCATTGTGGATTGAAAATATGTATGGTATGATCTCAGTCTTTTTGTACTGATTGAGTCCTGATTTGTGACCCAGTATGTAATCTATTATGGAGAATGTTTCATGTGCACTCAAAAAGAATATATTTTCCACTGCTTTAAGGTGAAATGCTCTGAATAGATTAGTGAAGTCCATCTGGTCCAGTGTGTAATTCAAACCTATTTTTTTCCTTGTTGATCTTCTGCTTAGATGATCTGTCCATTGCTGTGAGTAGGGTGTTAAAATCCCCCTACTATTATTACATTATTATTAATTAATTTATGTTTGTTATTAATTGATTTGTATATTTGGCTGCTCCTGAGTTGGGGGCATAAATACTTAAATTCTTAGATATTCTTGTTGGATAGACCCATTTATTATGATATAGTGATCTTTTTCATCTCTTATTATAGTTTTGGTTTAAAATCTAGTGTGTTTGATATAAATATGGCTACTCTGGCTTTCTTTTGTATGCTCATGGCCATTACCATGATAAATAGTTCTCCACCCCCTCATTTTCAATCTAGAGGTGACTTTTGGTATAAGTTGAGTCTCTTGTAAGCAGCATATTGATGGGCCCTGTTCTTTTAACCCATTCTGTGTTAAAACCTGTGACGTTTGATTGCACCATTTAATCCATTTATATTCAGAGTAATTATTTTTTTTTATTAACATATAATGTCTTACACAATTCACAGCACTCACCATAGCACATACCCTCCACAGTGTCCATTACCCAGCCACCCCATCTCTCCCACCCCCATCCCCTCCAGAACCCTCAGTTTGTTTCCTGACATTAAGAGTCTCTTATGGGTTGTCTCCCTCTCTGGTTTCATCTTGTTTCATTTTTCCCTCCCTTCCCCTATGATCCTCTGTCTTGTTTCTCAAATTCCTCATATCAGTGAGATTATATGATAATTGTCTTTCCCTGATTGACTTATTCCACTTAGCATAATATCCTCTAGTTCCGTTCACGATGTGGCAGATGTTAAGGTTTTGTGGTGTTTTTGATGGCTGAATAATATTCATACACACACACACACACACACACACACACACCCCTTTATCCATTCATCTGTCAGTGGCCATCTTGGCTCTTACCAAAGGTTGGCTGTTGTGGACATTGCTGCTAGAAACAGTGGGGGTGCACGTGCCCTTTGGATCACTACATTTGTATCCTTATGGTAAATACCCAGTAGTGCAATTGCTGGGTTGTAAGGTAGTTCTATTTTCAACTTTTTGAGGAACCTCCATACTCTTTTTCAGAGTAGCGGCACCAGCTTGCATTCCCTCCAACAGTGTAGGATGGTTCCCCTTTCTCCACATCCTCACCAACATCTGTCATTTCCTCACTTGTTAATTTTAGCCATTATAACTGATGTGAGGTGGTATCTCATTGTGGTTTTGATTTGTGGTTCCCTGATGGCGAGTGATGTTGAGCACATTTTCATGTGTCTGTTGGCCATCTGATGTCTTCTTTGCCAAAATGTCTGTTCCTGTCCTCTGCCCATTTCTTGATTGGATTATTTGTTCTTTGGGTGTTGAGTTTGATAAGTTCTTTGTAGATTTTGGATACTAGCCCTTTATCTGATATGTCATTTGCAAGTATCTTCTCCCATTCTGTCAGTTGTCTTTTGGTTTTGTTGACTGTTTCCTTTGCTGTGCAAAAGCTTCTGATCTTGACGAAGTTCCAATAGTTCGTTTTTGCCCTTGCTTCCCTTGCCTTTGGTGATGTTTCTAGGCAGAAGTTTGCCATGACTGTGGTCAAAGAGGTTGTGGCCTGTGTTCTCCTCAAGGATCTTGATGGATTCCTGTCTCACATCCAGATCTTTCATCCATTTTGAGTTTATTTTTGTGTGTGTGGTGTAAGGAAATGGTCCAGTTTCATTCTTCTGCCTGTGGCTGTCCAATTTTTCCAACATCATTTGTTGAAGAGACTGTCTTTTTTCCATTGGACAATTTTCCTGCTTTGTCGAAGATTAGATGACCATAGAGTTGAGGGTCTACTTCTGAGCTCTCTATTCTGTTCCATTGATCTCTGTGTCTGTTTTTGTGCCAGTACCATACTGTCTTGAGGATTACAGCTTTGTAATAGAGTTTGAAGTCTGGAATTGTGATGCTACCAGCTTTGGTTTTCTTTTTCAACATTCCTGTGGCTATTCGGGGTCCTTTCTGCTTCCATATAAATTTTAAAATTATTTGTTCCATTTCTCTGAAAAAAGTTGATGGTGTTTTCATAGGGATTGCATTAAATGTGTAGATTGCTTTAGGTAGCATAGACATTTTCACCATATTTGTTCTTCCAATCCATGAGCATGGAACGTTTTTCTTTTTCTTTGTGTCTTTGTCAATTTCTTTCATGAGTACTTTATAGTTTTCTGAGTACAGGTTCTTTGCCTCTTTGGTTAGATTTAGTCCCAGGTATCTTATGGTTTTGGGTGCAGTTGTAAATGGGATTGACTCCTTAATTTCTCTTTCTTATTGTTGGTGTATAGAAATGCAACTGATTTCCATGCATTGATTTTATATCCTGACACTTCACTGAATTTGTGTATGAGTTCTTGAAGTTTTAGAGTCGAGTCTTTTGGGTTTTCCACATAAAGTATAATATCATCTGCAGAGAGTGAGTTTGACTTCTTATTTGCTGATTTGGATGCCTTTAATTTCTTTTTGTTGTCTGATTGCTGAGGCTAGGGCTTCTAGTGCTATATTGAATGGCAGTGGTGTTATTGGACACCGCTGCCATGTTTTTGACCTTAGGGGAAAAATTTCTCTGTTTCCCCTGTTCAGGATGATATTTGCTGTGGGTTTTTCATAGAAGGCTTTGATGATACTGAGGTATGTACCCTCTATTCCTACACTTTGAAGACTTTTGATCAAGAAAGGATGCTGTACCTTGTCAAATGCTTTTTCAGCATCTACTGAGAGTATCATATGGTTCTTGTTCTTTCTTTTATTAATGTGTTGTATCACATTGATTGATTTGCAGATGTTGAACCAACCTTGCAGCCCTGGAATAAATCCCACTTGGTTGTGGTGAATAACCTTTTTAATATACTGTTGGCTAGTAATTACTTTGGCTAGTAATTTGGTGAGAATTTCTGCATCCATGTTCGTAAGGGATATTGATCTGTAATTCTACTTTTTGATGGTTTTTGGGACGAAGGTAATGCTGGCCTCATAAAATGAGTTTGGAAGTTTTTCCTCCATTTCTATTTTTCGGAACAGTTTCAGGAGAACAGGTATTAGTTCTTACTTAAATATTTGGTAGAATTCCCCTAGGAAGCCATCTGGCCCTGGGCTCTTTGTTGGGAGATTTTTGATGGCTGCTTTAATCTCCTTACTCGTTATGGGTCTGTTCAGGTTTTCTATTCCTTCCTGGTTCAGCTTGATGGTTTATATATCTCTAGGAATGCATCCATTTCTTCCAGATTGTCTTATTTGCTGGTGTATAGTTGCTCATATGTTATAGTTGTTTGTATATCTTTGATGTTGGTTGTGATCTCTCCTCTTTCATTCATGATTTTATAAATTTTCTTTTTGATAAGTCTGGCCCAGGGTTTATGAATCTTACTAATTATTTCAAAGAACCAGCTCTTAGTTTCCTTGATCTGTTCTACTATTCTTTTGTTCATTGATTTCTGCTCTGATGTTTATTATTTCTTTTCTCCTGCTGGGTTTAGGTTTTATTTGCTGTTCTTTCTCCTGCTCCTTTAGGTGTAGGTTTAGGTTGTGTATTTGAGACCATTCTTGTTTTTTTTGAGAAAGCCTTCTATTGCTCTATACTTTCCTCTTAGATTTACCTTTGCTGCATCCCAAAGATTTTATTTTATTAATTTTTTTATTTTAATAAACATATAATGTATTTTTATCCCCAGGGGTACAGGTCTGTGAATCGCCAGGTTTACACATTTCACAGCACTCATCATAGCACATACCCTCCCCAATGTCCATTTCCCCACCACCCTCTCCCGTCCCCCCTCCCCCCAGCAACCCTCAGTCTGTTTCTTGAGATTGAGTCTTTTATGGTTTGTCTCCCTCCCAATCCCATCTTCTTTCATTTTTTCTTTTCCTACCTCCCCCCAACCCCTCCCCCACCTTGCATCTCCATTTCCTCATATCAAAGAGATCATATGATAGTTGTCTTTCTCCGATTGACTTATTTCGCTAACCATGATACCCTCTAGTTCCATCCACGTCGTCGCAAATGGCAAGATTTCATGTCTTTTGATGGCTGCATAGTATTCCATTGTGTATCTATACCACATCTTCTTTATCCATTCATCTGTTGATGGACATCTAGGCTCTTTCCACAGTTTGGCTATTGTGGACATTGCTGCTATAAACATTCGGGTGCACGTGCCCCTTCGGAGCACCACGTTTGTATCTTTAGGATATATACCCAGTAGTGCAATTGCTGGGTCGTAGGGTAGCTCTATTTTCAGTTTTTTGAGGAACCTCCACACTGTTTTCCAGAGTGGTTGCACCAGCTTGCATTCCCACCAGCAGTGTAGGAGGGTTCCCCTCTCTCCGCATCCTCGCCAGCATCTGTCATTTCTTGACTTGTTAATTTTAGCCATTCTGACTGGTGTAAGGTGGTATCTCATTGTGGTTTTGATTTGTATTTCCCTGATGCCGAGTGATGTGGAGCATTTTTTCATGTGTCTGTTGGCCATCCGGATGTCTTCTTTGCAGAAATGTTTGTTCATGTCTTCTGCCCATTTCTTGACTGGATTATTTGTTCTTTGGGTATTGAGTTTGATAAGCTCTTTATAGATTTTGGATACTAGCCCTTTATCTGATATGTCGTTTGCAAATATCTTCTCCCATTCTGTCAGTTGTCTTTCTGGTTTTGTTAACTGTTTCCTTTGCTGTGCAAAAGCTTTTGATCTTGATGCAATCCCAATAGTTTATTTTTGCCCTTGCTTCTGTTGCCTTTGGCGATGTTCCTAGGAAGAAGTTGCTGCGGTTGAGGTCAAAGAGGTTGCTGCCTGCATTCTCCTCAAGGATTTTGATAGATTCCTTTCTCACATTGAGGTCCTTCATCCATTTTGAGTCTATTTTCGTGTGTGGTGTAAGGAAATAGTCCAATTTCATTTTTCTGCATGTGGCTGTCCAATTTTCCCAGCACCATTTGTTGAAGAGGCTGTCTTTTTTCCATTGGATATTCTTTCCTGCTTTGTCGCAGATTAGTTGACCATAGAGTTGAGGGTCTATTTTTGGGCTCTCTATTCTGTTCCATTGATCTATATGTCTGTTTTTGTGCCAGTACCATACTGTCTTGATGATGACAGCTTTGTAATAGAGCTTGAAGTCTGGAATTGTGATGCCACCGTCTTTGGCTTTCTTTTTCAATATTCCTTTGGCTATTCGAGGTCTTTTCTGGTTCCATATAAATTTTAGGATTATTTGTTCTATTTCTTTAAAAAAAATGGATGGGATTTTGATAGGGATTGCATTAAATGTGTAGATGGCTTTAGGTAGAATAGACATTTTCACAATATTTGTTCTTCCAATCCATGAGCATGGAATATTTTTCCATTTCTTTGTGTCTTTCTCAATTTCTTTCATGAGTACTTTATAGTTTTCTGAGTATAGATTCTTTGCCTCTTTGGTTAGATTTATTCCTAGGTATCTTATGGTTTTGGGTATGATTGTAAATGGGACTGACTCCTCAATTTCTCTTTCTTCTATCTTGTTGTTAGTGTAAAGAAATGCGACTGATTTCTGTGCATTGACTTTATATCCTGACACTTTACCGAATTCCTGTATAAGTTCTAGCAGTTTTGGAGTGGAGCCCTTTGGGTTTTCCACATATAGTATCATATCATCTGCAAAGAGTGATAGTTTGACTTCTTCTTTGCTGATTGGGATGCCTTTAATTTCTTTTTGTTGTCTGATTGCTGAGGCTAGGACTTCTAGTACTATGTTGAACAGCAGTGGTGATAACGGACATCCCTGCCGTGTTCCTGACCTTAGCGGAAAAGCTTTCAGTTTTTCTCCATTGAGAATGATATTTGCGGTGGGTTTTTCATAGATGGCTTTGATAATATTGAGGTATGTGCCTTCTATCCCTACACTTTGAAGAGTTTTAACCAGGAAGGGATGCTGCACTTTGTCAAATGCTTTTTCAGCACCTATTGAGAGTATCATATGGTTCTTACTCTTTCTTTTATTAATGTATTGTATCACATTGATGGATTTACGGATGTTGAACCAGCCTTGCAGCCCTGGAATAAATCCCACTTGGTCGTGGTGAATAATCCTTTTAATGTACTGTTGGATCCTATTGGCCAGTATTTTGGTGAGAATTTTCACATCTGTGTTCATCAAAAATATTGGTCTGTAATTCTCTTTTTTGGTGGGATCCTTGTCTGGTTTTGGGATCAAGGTGATGCTGGCCTCATAGAATGAGTTTGGAAGTTTTCCTTCCATTTCTATTTTTTGGAACCGTTTCAGGAGAATAGGAATTAATTCCTCTTTAAATGTTTGGTAGAATTCCCCTGGGAAGCCGTCTGGCCCTGGACTTTTGTTTGTTTGGAGATTTTTGATGACTGTTTCAATCTCCTTACTGGTTATGGGTCTGTTCAGGTTATCTATTTCTTCCTGGTTCAGTTGTGGTAGTTTATATGTCTCTAGAAATGTATCCATTTCTTCCAGGTTGTCAAATTTGTTGACGTAGAGTTGCTCGTAGTATGTTCTTATAATTGTTTGTATTTCTTTGGTGTTGGTTGTGATCTCTCCTCTTTCATTCATGATTTTATTTATTTGCGTCCTTTCTCTTTTCTTTTTGATAAGTCTGGCCAGGGGCTTATCAATCTTATTAATTCTTTCAAAGAACCAGCTCCTAGTTTTGTTGATTTGTTCTATTGTTTTTTTAGTTTCTATTTCATTGATTTCTGCTCTCATCTTTATGATTTCTCTTCTCCTGCTGGGTTTAGGCTTTCTTTGTTGTTCTCTCTCCAGCTCCTTTAGGTGTAGGGTTAGGTTGTGTATTTGAGACCTTTCTTGTTTCTTGAGAAAGGCTTGCACCGCTATATATTTTCCTCTCAGGACTGCCTTTGTTGTGTCCCATAGATTTTGAACCGTTGTGTTTTCATTATCATTTGTTTCCATGAATTTTTTCAATTCTTCTTTAATTTCCTGGTTGACCCATTCATTCTTTAGAAGGATGCTGTTTAGTCTCCATGTATTTGCGTTCTTTCCAAATTTCCTCTGGTGATTGAGTTCTAGCTTCAGAGCATTGTTGTCTGAAAATATGCAGGCAATGATCTCAATCTTTTGGTACCAATTGAGACCTGATTTATGACCCAGGATGTGGTCTATTCTGGAGAATGTTCCATGTGCACTAGAGAAGAATGTATATTCTGTTGCTTTGGGATGGAATGTTCTGAATATATCTGTGATGTCCATCTGGTCCAGTGTGTCATTGAAGGCCCTTATTTCCTTGTTGATCTTTTGCTTAGATGATCTGTCCATTTCAGTGAGGGGAATGTTAAAGTCCCCTGCTATTATTGTATTACTGTCGATGTATTTCTTTGATTTTGTTATTAATTGGTTTATATAGTTGGCTGCTCCCATGTTAGGGGCATAGATATTTAAGATTGTTAGGTCTTCTTGTTGGACAGACCCTTTGAGTATGATATAGTGTCCTTCCTCATCTCTTAATATAGTCTTTGGCTTAAAATCTAATTGATCTGATATAAGGATTGCCACCCCAGCTTTCTTCTGATGTCCATTAGCATGGTACATTGTTTTCCACCCCCTCACTTTAAATCTGGAGGTGTCTTCGGGTCTAAAATGAGTTTCTTGTAGGCAGCATATTGATGGGTTTTGTTTTTTTATCCATTCTGATACCCTGTGTCTTTTGATTGGGGCATTTAGCCCATTCACATTCAGGGTAACTATTGAGAGATATGAATTGAGTGCCATTGTATTGCCTGTAAGGTGACTGTTACTGTATATTGTCTGTGTTTCTTAGTGATCTACTACTTTTAGGGTCTCTCTTTGCTTAGAGGACCCCTTTCAATATTTCCTGTAGAGCTGGTTTGGTGTTTGCAAATTCTTTCAGCTTTTGTTTGTCCTGGAAGCTCTTTATCTCTCCTTCTATTTTCAATGATAGCCTAGCCGGATATAGTATTCTTGGCTGCATGTTTTTCTCGTTTAGTGCTCTGAATACATCATGCCAGTTCTTTCTGTCCTGCCAGGTCTCTGTGGATAGGTCTGCTGCCAATCTAATGTTTTTACCCTTGTATGTAACAGACTTCTTTTCCCAGGCTGCTTTAAGGATTTTCTCTTTGTCGCTAAGACTTGTAAATTTTACTATCAGGTGACGAGGTGTGGACCTATTTTTATTGATTTTGAGGGGCGTTCTTAGCATCTCCTGGATTTTGATGTTTGTTCCCTTTGCCATATTAGGGAAATTCTCTCCAATAATTGTCTCCAATATACCTTCTGCTCCCCTCTCTCTTTCTTCTTCTTCTGGAATCCCAATTATTCTAATGTTGTGTCGTCTTATGGTGTCGCTTATCTCTCGAATTCTCTCCTCGTGGTCCAGTATTTGTTTGTCTCTCTTTTGATCAGCTTCTTTATTCTCTGTCATTTGGTCTTCTATGTCACTAATTCTTTCTTCTGCCTCATTTATCCTAGCAGTGAGAGCTTCCATTTTTGACTGCACCTCATTAATAGCTTTTTTATTTCAACTTGGTTAGATTTTAGTTCTTTTATTTCTCCAGAACGGGCTTTTATCTCTCCGGAGAGGGTTTCTCTAATATCTTCTATGCCTTTTTCGAGTCCGGCTAGAACCTTGAGAATTATCATTCTGAACTCTATATCTGTCATGTTACCAATGTTCGTATTGATTAGGTCTCCAGCCTTTGGTATGGCCTCTTGTTCTTTTTTTTGAGGTGAGTTTTTCCGCCTTGTCATTTTGTCCAGGTAGGATTTGCTTTCTCCTGCTGTGGAATTCCGCTGTTCTTGGTGACTGAAGTTGGTTTTGGATGGGTTTCTTGTTGATCTTCTGGGGGAGGGGCCTGTTGTAGTGATTCTCAAGTGTCTTTGCCGCAGGCGGAATTGCACCGCCCTTGCCAGGGGCCGGGCTAAGTAATCCGCTCGGGTTTGCTTTCGGGAGCTTTTGTTCCCTGAGCGCTTTCCGTAGAGTTCCGGAGGACGGGAATGAAGATGGCTGCCTCCCAATCTCTCAGCCCGGAGGAGCCGAGAGCTTGGGGTTCCGCTCCTCAGTGCGCTCTCAGAGCAAAGCGCCCAACCGCCCTGTCTCCCTGACCTGCGGTCACACCTTGAGGAAAGCAGTCAATTGCTGGAGCTGGAGAAAAGCGCCGGGTCGCTTCCGTCTCTGCAGCCTCCAGCCACGCTCCGAGCCCACCCAGCCTACGACCGGCACAAGGTAACCCCGGGCTTAGAGCTCTCTCCTCGGCTTTGTCGCTGTAGCCGGCTTCCCCGCTCTAATTCCTGCGAGCTCTGCGGCACTCAGACACCCCCCAGTCCTTCCGTGACCCCACGGGACCTGGGGTTATGGTGATCCCGCCTGGGTTTCCCCCCGGTTTAGCCTCTGGAGCGATGTCTCCGAGTGGAGCCGACTTTTAAAAGTCCCCATTTTGTGCTCCGTTGCTCCGCCGCTTGCCAGGAGCCGGCTCCTCCCCCCGGGGTCTATCTTCCCGTCGCTTTGGATTCACTTCTCCGCAGGTCCTACCTTTCAGAAAGTGATCGATTTTCTGTTTCTAGAATTGTTGCTCTTCTTCTCTTCGATTTCCCGTTGGATTTGTAGGTGTTCACAATGGTTAGATAAGCTGTCTAGCTGATCTCCTGCTACCCGACGTTGTCTCAGCCTGCTACTTCTCTGCCATCTTGACTCCTAGACCCATCCCAAAGATTTTAAACAGTTGTGTTTTCATTTTCATTTGTTTCCATTAAGTTTTTTTTTTTTTACTTCTTCTTTAAATTCCTGGTTGAACCATTCATTCTTTAGTAGCATGCTCTTTAGCCTCCATGTATTTTAGTTCTTCCCAACTTTCCTCTTGTGATTGAGTTCCACTTTCAAAGGACTGTCATCTGAAAATATGCAGGGAATGATCCCAATATTTTGGTACCATTTGAGACCCGATTTGTGACCCATGATGTGATTTATTCTGGAGAATGTACCATGTGCACTAGGGAAGAATGTGTATTCTGTTGCTTTGGGATCGAATGTTCTGAATATATCTGTGATGTACATGTGGTCCAGGGTGTCCTTTAAAGCCTTTATTTTCTTGTTGATCTTTTGCTTTGATAATCTGTCCATTTCAGTGAGGGGGATTTTAATGTCCACTACTATTATTGTATTATTGTTGATGTGTTTCTTTGATTTGTTATTATTTGGGTTATTATATGGCTGCTCCCTTGTTATTGGCATAGATATTTAAAATTGTTAGATCTTGTTGGGCAGACCCTTTAAGTATGATATAATATCCATCCTCATCTCTTATTATAGCCTTTGGTTTAAAATCTAACTTATCTGATATAAGGATCACCATTTCAGCTTTTTTTTTTTTTTTTTTTTAATGTCCATTAGTATGATAAATTCTTTTCTACCCCCTCAGTTTAAATCCGGAGGTGTCTTTGGGTCTAAAGTGAATCTCTTGCAGACAGCATATTGATGGGTCTCATTTTTTTAAAATACATCTGATACTGTCTGTTTTTTGATTGGGACGTTTAGCTCATTTACATTCAGGGTAATTGTTGAAAGTATGAATTTACTGCCATTGTATTGCTTGTAAGGTGACTGTTTTTGTATATTGTCTCTGTTCCTTTCTGGTCTATGTTTCTTTTAGGCTCTCTCTTTGCATAGAGGACCCCTTTCAGTATTTCCTATAAGGCTGGTTTGGTGTCTGCCAATTCTTTTTGTTTTTGTTTGTCCTGGAAGCTTTTTATTTCTTCTACTATTTTCAGTGACAGCCTTGCTGGATATAGTATTCTTGGCTGACATTTTTTTTTTTTTCCATTTAGTACTCTGAATATATCATGCCAGTCCTTTCTAGCCTGCCAGTTCTCTGTTGAAAGGTCTGCTGCCAGTCCATTATTTCTACCATTGTGTGTTACAGACCTCTTGTCCCTAGCTGCTTTCAGAATTTTCTCTTTGTGTCTGAGACTTGTAAGTTTTACTATTGAGGGAGTGTCTACCTATTTTTATTGATTTTGAGGGGGGTTTTCTGTGCCTCCTAGATTTTGATGCCTGTTTCCTTC
The DNA here is from genome assembly GCF_963455335.1 of Martes martes. Lineage (NCBI taxonomy): Eukaryota > Metazoa > Chordata > Mammalia > Carnivora > Mustelidae > Martes > Martes martes. The sequence continues at coordinate 152,263,718 of NC_137891.1, forward strand.
CTCAAATTCGGGATGTTCTCCACTGTAATTTGTTCCATTATACTTTCTGACCCCCCCTTTCTTTTTCTGGGATCCCAGTCATTCTAATATTTTTCATATTATTGTATCACTCTCAAATTTTTTCCTCATGATCCAGTAGTTGTTTATCTTTCTATTCCTCCACATAAGTATTCTACATCATTTGGTTTTTCATATCAGTGATTCTTTTTTTCTCTCATTTATTGTACCAGTAAGAATGAGTGCACCTCATTAAGTTTTTCGATTTCAACTTGTTTACATTTTAGTTCTTTTATTTCTCCAGGAACGGATTCTCTAGAGCCTTTTATCCTTTTGTCAAGCCTAACTAGTTTCTTAATAATCATCATTCTGAACTCTTGTTCCAACATTTTACTCATATTGGTATTGTTAGGTCGTCGCAGTCAGTACTCCCTCTTGTTCTTTTTATTGTGCTGAGCTTTTCTTCTTTGTCATTTTGTCCGGACAAGAATTGATTAATGAGAAAACAATGTGCTAAAAGGATAACAACTCCAGAAAAATGTACACTAAACAAATCAGAAGAGACCCAAAACCAGGGAGAAAAGAAAGGAGAAAAAATATTTGGTCAGGCTGGTGAATAGAACAGAGCCATACACTTGATTTTTGTTGTATTTTGGTCTGTTAGAAGAAACTGCCTCCCAAAAGAAAGAAAAACTTATATATATAGAAAAATAGGGGTAAATACAATGAAGAGATGGAATATGAGTGTAAAGATGAAAATTAAAAAGGATTTTAAAAAATTGATGAGAAGTTTTTTGAAAAAAGGAAAGAAAAAATTTTTCAAAAAGGGAGAGTATATGATCTTGTGGGAGACTAAAACAAATAAATACACTATATTTGGGGTATATTTTGATGTCTTGGAAGAAAGTGTATCCTAATATTTTAAAGAAAGGAAAACTTATATATGTAAAAAAATAAGGTTAAACACAGTGAAGGGATAGAATAGCATTATAATAATGAAAATTAAGAAGGAGTTTTAATAAGGTATTGATAAGATAAAATGTTTTTTAAATAGGAAAGATAAGAATTTCAAAAAATTAGAAAAAGTAAAGAATAAAGATAATTTGAAAAATTTAACTTTGAAAGACTAATGAAATATTGGAAAACAGTTGTGAATTCTATATGCTGTATTCTCCTAGCACTGGAGTTTTGTAGTTCTCATTGATCAGTAAACTTGGTCTTGGCTTAATGTTCTTGCTCATCTTCTGGAGGAGGGGCTGTTGCAGTGATTATCATATGTCTTTGCCTGAGTCAGAATTGCACCACCCTTGCCAGGGCCAGGCTAATTAATCTACTCGAGGTTGCTCTAGGTAGCTTTTGTTCCCTGAAGACTTTCCGTAAAGCTCTGGAGGATGAGAATGAAAATGGCAGCCTTCCAATCTCTGGTTCAGAGGAGCTAAGAACTTGAGTCCCCCTTCTGCAGTGAAACCTCAGAGAGAAGCAGTCAATCACTCAAGTCTCCCTGGTCTCTGGCTGCCCTCCGTGCTCACCTGGCCTGTGACCAAGCATTTCTATCTCTGGCACAGGGTCCTTTTGGACTTCCAAACCCAACAGATTCCTGCAGTGTCCTCTGGCACCTCTTTTCCCGGTGGAGGAAGTGGGGGGTTTCCCCAGATTTGCCACTTGTCAGGTCCATACTTGAAGAGTGGTGTCCAGACTATGCCAGGGATCATGGTTTATGGCAGCCCTGCGCTGAAAGTCCTCTCATTGGCTCCATCTTTGCAGCCAGCTTACCCTCTCTAATATCTGAGAGCTCTTACACACTCAGTCACCCCCAGTCTTTCTGTGACCTCATGGTCCTGAGACTACCCTGTCCCAGCGAGGATTCCACCCTGTGCCTAGCCAGTATAGTGACGTCCCTCCATGGAGCAGACTTCTAAGAGTTCTGATTTTGTGCTCTGCTGCTGTGTCACTTGCCTGTGGCTGGAGGATTGAGGCTCCCTCCCCCAACGGTCTAGCTTCCCGTATATTGCCTCTGATTCACTTCTCTGCACATCCTACCTTCCAGAAAATGGCCGCTTTTCTGTTCATAGAATTTCTGCTATTCTTTTCTTCGATCTCCTGTTGAGTCTGTAGGTGTTCAGAAGTGTTTGATAAATATGTAGCTGAATTCCTGGGACCAGGCAAAATTTTGGTCTTCTATTCCCCTGCCATCTTGCTCCTCCTCCCCCACAGTAATTATTGATAGATATTAATTCAGTACTATTATATTACCTGTAATGTCATTGTTATTGTAGATTGTCTCTGTTCCTTCCTAGTCATTGTTGCTTTTGGTCTCTTTCCCACTCAGTGGGTTCCCTTTAATATATCTCACAGAGCTGGTTTAGTGTTCATGAATTCCTTTAGTTTTTCTTGTTTTGGAAACTCTTTTATCTCTCCTATTCTGAATGACAGCTTTGATTCTTTGCTGCATATTTTCCCCTTTCATCATGTTGAATATATCATGCCATTATCTTTCTGCCAACTTTCTGTGGACAGGTCTGCTGCTAACCTTATGTGTCTACCTTTGTAGGTTAAGGATCTTTTGCCCCAGATACTTTAGAATTCTCACTTTATCTTTATATCTTGCAAGTTTCACTATGATATGTCTTGGTGTTGACTTTTAAAATTTTTTTATTTTGAAGGGAATTCTCTGTGTGTCTTGGGACTGAAATGCCTATTTCCTTCCCTAGCTTAGGGGTGCTTTCAGCTCTCATTTGTCCAATTAAACTTTCTCCATCTTTTTTACCCTTTTCTTTTGTGACTCCTGTGATATGCATATTATTTCACTGTATAGAATCTTTGAGTTCCCTAAATCTGCCCTCATCTCTAATAATTTTCTTTCCCTCTTCTTTTCAGCATCATTATTTTCCATAATTGTATCTCCTATATTACCTACTCCATCCTCTGCTTCAGTCCTCATTGTGATTATATCCCGTCAGTTTTGCATTTCAGTTTTAACATTTTTTTTTTTTTTTTTGCCTGACTAGTTTTTGGTCTTTTATCTCTGCAGCTAGGGTTTCTCTCATGTCTTTTATGCTTCTTTCAAGCCCAAGTTAGTATTTTCATGACTGTTGTTCTAAATTCTTATTCAGATGTGTTGCTTACTTCTGTTTTGAGCAAATCTCTGGCTTTGATTTCTTCTTGTTCTCTCTTTTGGGGAGAATTCCTCCATCTTGTCATTATATCTAGATTTCTGTCTTTTGCATATTATAAAAGCTTGTTACAGTTTCTGTTCCTCAGACTAATAATTTACTAAGAAGAATCCCATCCTGTCCACCGCCTGGCACTTCAGGAAGTGTATCTGGTGTATTCTCTGTGCACTCTGGTGTTGTGTTTGGCTGCCCTTTCCCACAGTCCTCTACAGAGTTCCCTTTTGCTTGTAGTTGGGTGTGTTTGGACCTTTAAATAGCTTTGCTTAGATTTGTTTGTTAAGATAAGCCTGATTTAAGATAAAAATGTAGAATAAAAAAATACGAGAAGAAAACCTGGTCCAGAAAAAGACAAAAAGAAAAGGAAGAAAAAAGCAAAGAAACAGTTGATGAAAAAACTATAATCCTAATTCCAAAGAAGAAGAAAGAAGGACAAGAGAAAGAAAACAAATAATGATGCAAAAAAAGAAAAGGAAACCAACCAAACAATCATCAAAGAACTATAAGCTTGATTCCAGTGGGGGGAAAAAGGTAGAAAGAAAGCCTGGTCCTATTTATACCAGAACTGAAACTAATGGTTTAGAGTACTCTGTGATCGGTAGAGTTCGTACATGTAGGGGCCTCTGTTGGTATTCTGAGGTAGAGGTCTGCTATACTGGCTCACAGTTAGACCTGCCCTAAGAAATATGTCCTTACCTGGTGTAGCGGTGTGGGGTTTGGAGTAAGTGTCTCTAGCCTCCCCTAGAGATGCTGTTTTTTTCTCTGATGTCTGACTGTGCCTATGGGGGTTAGGTGGTAGGTGGTGACACTCTGTAGCTGCTCCTGTTCAGGAGACCCTCACAGAAAAGTGAATAGTCTCCCTTCCTGTGTCCCAGGCTTTTGTCAGATCCCTGACCTTTACCTGTCTGTGCCCGGCTCTTTGCATGCCTGGCACCACAGTTCTTCTGTGTGTTATCTCTCTTAAGAGATCCTGCAAGGTATGGACCCCTTCCCTCACCTGAAGGAGAACCTGGCAACACTGCCTCTGATGTTCTGTCTTCAAAAAGCCATTCCATGTCTGCATTGGTGCTTGGAGTCTATGATGAAGCACAGCGAATAGCTGCAACCAGGTTATTGGACCTCTGTGTTTGCCTCTGTCCCTTACTGTTGAATGGCTGCTCAGTAGTGTCCAGCAGGCCTTTTGTCCTTGGAGAGGCAGAACACTCTCTTCCAAATGCACTCCAGGAAGGGGAGTGTTCTCCTCCAGTGGGACTGTTCACAGTGGTGTGTCTTCTGTGAATCCTATGTGCGGTTCTTTCTCTTGCTCTGTCCCTTCCTTCCTTACGTCTCTGCGTAAGAAGGGCTCCTTCCCTTTTGCTGCACTATGGTCCCTCTCCTTGCCATTCACATCTCTGAACCTTTCATCTGCTACGGTCTCTCCCTCCAATTGTGCAGATTGTTTTCTTAATCCTCAGGTTTTTCCTAGTTTTTCAAAATGATTTGATGTTGACCTAGCTATGTTTGAAGGAAGAGGCAAGCTCAGGGTCCCCTTACTAGTTTGCCATCTTAACTCCTTCATGAGATTATTTTTATTAGTCATCCTAATGAAGGGAATCATGATCGTGGAATTTACATACTCCATGTTACACAGTATGATGCCATCTTGGGAAATTGTTTGGGGGACGGCAACTGGTATTTTCTACATTATATATAATCTCTAGAATATTAAGATGCTTAATGAATGTTGAAATTACTAGTTTTCTGAAGCAACATATTTGCTTCTTTTTTACATGCCTTTAATCTAGTCTATATTAAGGTCATGGAGGAAGATGAGGTTCAGAAGCTTTTGCATAAAATATAATTAGTACTTGATCTGTAAAAGAATTTCAGAGAATGAGAGCAAAGTATTTCTATCTCTTTCAGGTAGGTTGATTTTTAAGATTTCAAAGGAGCTGTACACAGATCTATACATAGTTTCTTGCATTTATTTGTGGAATGAATTTTATTTTTTTATGTCCAGAAGTTGTTCTTTGCCTATTTTTAGGTTATTCTGCTCCTGGTCCTCCTGAGAATGCATAGGTTTTAGTTAAGGACTAAACTATTACTTGTTTATCATCCCAATAATGACAGTTCTTCTGGAATCTAATTGAAATAGAGATTGGTATACTTTTCAAGAAAATTATTTTTTCTAAACTATTAGAAATAACCCTAAGGAGCAAGTTTAAAAATAAGTGTACATAGGAGGATAGATAGTTATAAAAGCTACCTGCTTTAAATTTTTTTTTTTTTAAATTTATTCATTTGACAGAGAGAGATCACAAGTAGGCAGAGAGGCAGGCAGAGAGAGAGGAGGAAGCAGGCTCCCTGCTGAGCAGAGAGCCCGATGTGGGGCTCGATCCCAGGATCCTGAGACCATGACCTGAGCCGAAGGCAGAGGCTTTAACCCACTGAGCCACCCAGGCGCCCCTGCTTTAAATTTTGATCCCATCTTATGATAGGCATCTTTCTAAAATGCGTGTTTTCCTATGGCCTGTAAACTCTTTGATGACACACATCAATTTTATTGTAACCTATGTTCCTGAGCATGACATGGAAGGTGTTCCTTTATTTCAAGAGCACTTTTCAAGTTCAGCACCTGCCTTTCCATCTTGAACTTTATACTGTGGTAAATACTGGGACTACTTTAAGTTCTCTTCTCAACTGTGGTGTTTCAGATTTCTATAGTGCAATAGAGTAGCTAAGAGGAAGCATCTTAAGTACAAACCTAGCTAATAAGTTAGCTACCTGACCTGAAATTTACTTTCCTTTTCTGAACTTCATATTTGTCACCTATAAAATGGGGATAATACCAACTTTTCAAGGTTATTATGATGGTCATAGCATGTGGGTTTTATGTCTTTCATAATGTGGTAGCTGTTCTTCATTTCCCTTCTACCTACCACCCTTGAATTCACCTTTATCTAATTTTCAACCTCATTTTCTACTATTCCTCCCCTCATAGGTCCCACATTCTAATCATACCCAACAATTTGCAATTTTTAAAGTATATCATGGTTTATTATTTGCATGCTACTGTATGTATTTTCCCCTTTTCCCACATTGCTTTCTTCAACTTGTTTGCCTGGTGAACTTTCCAGCTGAAATTTAAGTGTTCTGTGTAGTTCTTCCTGACACTGTCATTTTAAGGTGAAATTAGACACTTCTTTATCTGTGACCTTCTAGTGACCTGCATAGATCTTTATCAGTTAAGATACTGCATTGTGATTTTTTGTTTACACTCTTGTCTTCCTCATTATAAGGGTAGGGGCTGTCTTAGTTATCTCTTCTCCAGTATGTAGTATAAAGGTGGGCACCTAGCAGTTCTCAGTCTGTGTTTGATGAATAAATTAGGGGATGAATAAAATAACGTATTTGTCATTTTTGAGATGAGAGATGTCATTTTATTCATTAAGTGATTCTAATAGTGGAATTTTAAAAAAGTTTTTATTTAAATTCCAGTAGTTAAGGTATGGTATAATATTAGTTATAGGGGTACAATCTAGTGATTCAGCACTTCCATACAACACCCAGTGCTCATCACAATAAATGCATTTTTTAATTCCATCATCTATTTATCCATCCCCCCACCTACCTCCCTTGTAACCATCGGTTCGTTCTCTATAGTTAAGAGTTTGTTTCTTGGTTTGCCTCTCTCTCTTTTTTCCATCTATGATCATTTTTTAAAAATTTCTTAAATTCTACATGTGAGTGAAATCATATGGTATTTGTCTTTCTCTGACTTATTTCGCTTAGCAATCCACCTCATTGGAAATCACAAAAATCTTTTCTTTTTTATGGATGAGTAATATTTTGTTGTATATGATACCAGATCTTCCTTGTCCATTTGTTAGTCAATCCACGTTTGGGCTGTGACATTTTTTGATTGTTTACTGGACTAGTGATTTATTAAAACTTTTTCTTTTACTCAAGCATTGAATTTACTCATTCTATATTACACAGAAATGATATTATGAAATTCATGCTAAAATATTTTCTGCTTATGTAGAGAAATAAAATCTGTGGACTAAGGTGTACATTTAGATTTGGTTGGTATCTTTTAGTCTTCTTGATATTCCATTAGAGGAAAAGATTCCTGTGTATCATTGTGAGCTTTCAACACTATCAAATGATAAAAGTAGGATCAGAGAAGGGGCATTTTTTGCTTTTAAATTTTTTTATTGCAGTGAAATAAATACAACAGAAGTCATTATATTTATCATATTTAAGTATATGGTCCAGTGGTTTTAAATACATTCACATTGTTGTGCAACCATCACTACCTTCTATCCCTTAACTCCTTTACTCTTGTAAGTGTGAAATTCTATCTGTTGAACAGTAACTCCCAATTTTCCCTTCCCCCAGGTCCTGGCAACCACCATTATACTTTCTGTCTATATGGTTTTGACTACTCTAAGTACCTCATATAAATAGAGTCATACAGTGTTTGTCTTTCTGTAACTCTTATTTCACTTAGCATAATGCTATCGAACAAAAGTATTTAGTTAGTTGAGTTGGATGCCTTCTTCTTAAAAATAAGTTAAATATTTAAAAAAATGTGTACCTAATAGTACAGAAAACAGAATAAACACAATAGTGTACAAGAAACTGAGATTGACAACATATTAATGAATCTGTGAACAAATAAAAAGGCAAAAAGACAATAGAAAAGATGAATGGCAATAAGAGCCAGGTCTTTGGCAAGGAAAAAAAAAGGACATGCCCCCCCCCCAAAGATATCCAAATTGGAAAAGAAGTAAAACATTCACTATTTGCAGATATGATATGATATATAACACTCCACCAAAAAAGCGTTATAACTAATCAATAAATTTAGTAGTGTTGCAGGATACAAAAACAATGTACAATAATCTGTTGCATTTCTATGCACTAATAATGAAATATCAGAAAGAAAAATTAAAAAAAACAATTCTACTTTTAATTACCTCAAAAAGAATAAAATACTTAAGAATAAATTTAACCAAGGAGCTGGAAGATCTGAACACTGATACCACAAGCTATTGAAGCAATACATTGAAGAAGACTTAAATAAATGGAAGATATTCCATGTTCATGGATTGGAAAGATTAATTTTGTTAAAATTACATGTGTTACCCAGAGAAATCTACAGGTTCAGTGTAATTCCTGTCAAAATTCCAGTGACTTTTTTTTCTAAAGATTTTATTTATTTATTTGACAGCCAGAGATCACAAGTAGGCAGAGAGGCAGGCAGAGAGAGAGAGAGGAGGAAGCAGGCTCCCTGAGGAGCAGAGAGCCGGATGCGGGACTTGATCCCAGGACCCTGAGATCATGACCTGAGCTGAAGGCAGAGGCTCAACCCACTGAGCCACTCAGGCACCCTCCAGTGACATTTTTTACAGAAATGGAACAATTCTAAAATCTGTGTGGAAGCACAAAAACCCTGAATAGCCAAAGCAGTCTTAAAATAGAACAAAGGTTGAGACGTCATGCTCCCTGATTTCAAAATGTGTCACAAATAACAGTAATCAATACAATATAGTATTGGCATAAAAAGGACACATAGATCAATGGGATATAATAGATGGCTCAGAAATGAACCCATGCATGTATGGTCAATTAATTTGTGACAAAGTAGTCAAGAATATATCATGGGAGAAGATAGTCTCTTGAATATATGGTGTTGGGAAAACTGGACAGTCACATGCAAAAAGAATGGTACTGGATCACTATCTTATACATTACTCAAGATGAATTACATACATTAACTCAAAATAAATTAAATACTTGAATATAAGATGAGAACCCATAAAACTGCTGGAAGAAAATATAGGTGGTAAGTTCCTTGACATCTCTCTTGGTAATGACAGCAAAAACAAAGGCAACAAAGGGAAAAATAAACAAATGGCACAATATCATAAGGCACAGCAAAGGAAATCATCAACCAAATTAAAGGCCATCTATGGAATGGGAAAAATATTTCAAATCATGTATCTAATAAGGAATTAACTTCCAAAACATAGCAATATCTCATATATAGAAATTAGTAGTAAAAAAACAATATATATAGGCAGAGGGGATGCCTAGGTGGCTCAGTCAGTTGAGCATCTGCCTTGGACTCAGGTCATGATCTCAGGGTCCTGGGCTTGAGTCCCACATCAGACTCCTTGCTAAGTGGGGAGCCTGCTACTCCTCTGCCTGCTGCTCTCCTTGTTTGAGCTCTCTCTCTCTGACAAGTAAATAAAATCTTAAAAAAAGTATGAGCAGAGTATCTGAATAGCCTTTTTTTCTCAAGACATACAAAGGGCCAACATGTACATGAAAAGGTGCTCAACTCACTAATTATCAGGGAAATGCAAACCAAAACTACAATGAGATATATTTTCTCATCTGCTGTCATAAAAAAAGACAAGAAATAACAAATGTTGGGGAGGATGTGGTGAGAAGAGAACCCTTCTTCACTATTGGTGGGATTATAAATTGGTGCAGCCGTATGGAAAACTGTATGGAGATTCCTCAAAAAGTTAAAAATAGAACTAGCATATGACCCAGCATTTCCACTTCTGGGTATTTATTCAAGCGAATGAAAACACTGAATTGACAAGATGCACACATCCCCATGTTCGTTGAGAAATTATTTAAAGTAGCCCAGTCATGGGGGGTGCCTGGGTTGCTCAGTTGGTTAAGTGTCTGACTCTTGGTTTTGGCTTGGATCATGATCTCAGGATTGTTAGATTGAGCCCCATGCAGGGCTCTACTTTTTAAAAAAAATTTTAAGGTTTTATATATTTATTTGACAGAGAGAGTGCACAAGTAGTCAGAGTGGCAGGGAGAGAAGCAGGCTCTCTGCTGGGCAGGGAGCCTGATGTGGGGCTCAATCCCAGGACCTTGGGTTCATGACCTGAGCCAAAGGCAGCTGTTTAACTGACTGAACCACCCAGGCGCCCCCATGCAGGGCTCTATGCTCAGCATGGAGTCTGCTTGGGATTCTCTCCCTCTCTCTTTGCTCCTCTTCCCTCAAATAAAATAAAATAAAATTTATGAAATCTTTAAAAAATAAAATAAAATAGCCCAGCCATGGAGGGGTGCTTGGGTAGCAGTCAGTTAAGCATCTGATTCTTAGTTTTGGCTTCTGTCGTGATCTCAGGGTCATGAGATTCAGCCCTGTGTTGGGCTCGGTGCTTAGCATGGAGTCTGCTTGAAATTCTCTCATTCTCCCTCTGCAGCCCCTGCTTGTGCTCTCTGTCTAAAATTAATAAATCTTTAAAAAAAAATAGCCCAGCCAGGGAAACAACCTAAGAGTTTATTGAGAAATGAATGGATGAAGAAAATACAGTATATCTGTATATATAATACATTTATCTATAATTATATAAATTATATAATGTCTAATATATCTATAGTATGTGTGTCTGTGTGTGTGTGTCTATACATACACACAATAGTTAATTATTCAGCCATAATAAAGAATATAGTCTTGTCATTTGTGATAACATGAATGGACCTAATTTAGGCTATTATCCTAAATGAAATAAGTTAGAGAAAGACTAATACTTCAGGATCTCAGTTATATGTGGAATTTTGAAAAACAAACAAGCAAGCAAATAAAAACCAAGGTCATGGATACAGAAAAGAGATCAGTGGTTGCCTGAGTTGGGCAAGCTTTTGGGGGTGCAATGGATTATGGGAGTCAAAAGGTATAAATTTTGAGTTATGAAATGGTCTTAGGATTGTAAGGTACAGCATGGTAACTATAGTTGATAATACTGTATTGCATATTTGAAAGTATGTAGGAGTGTGGTTCTTAAAAGTTATTAATCACAAGAAAAACATTTTATAACTGTTGGTAATGGTTGTTAACTGGACTTTTGTGGGAATCATTTTGCAATCTATACAAATATTGAATCATTGCATTGTATACTTGTAACTAATATAATGTTTAAGTTATGCCTCAATATAAAAAATATTGAGTCTTTTTTTGTGGTGTAACATACGGTCTTCTTGGAAAATATCCCATGTGTACTTGAAAAGAATATGTATGTTGTTTGAATACAGTGTTTTATGTATGTGTATTAGATCTAATTGGTCTATTTTGTGTATGTCTAGTAGGTCTAGTTGTTGTTAAGTCCTTTATTTCCTTATCTTTTGTCTACTTATTGTATCCATTATTGTGAGTGAGGTATTGAAGTCTCTGACTGTTATTGTAGTACTATTTCTGTCTTCAGTTCTGTTCGTTATTGCTTCATATATTTCGATGATCTGTCATTAGCTATTTAAATGTTTATAATTGTTGGGACCTCTGGGTGGCTCAGTTGGTTAAGTGTCTGCCTTCGGCTCAGATCATGATCCCAGGGTCCTGGGATCGAGTCCTGCATCAGGCTCCTTGTTCAGCAGGGAGCCTGCTTCTCCCTCTGCCTGCCACTCTCCCTGCTTGTGCACTCTCTCTCTCTGACAAATAAGTAAATAAAATCTTAAAAAAAAATGTTTATAATTGTTATGCTGTGTTGTACTGAACCTTTTATTAATATGTAATGTTCTTCTTTGCCCCTATAACATTTTGTGATTTAGTCTATTTTTTCCATTATAAAGTCTATTTTGTCCATTATTATTTTATTAAAATAAATAAGTATAGCCATTCTTACTTTATTGTGGTTACTATTTGCATGGACTACCTTTTTCCATTATTTTACTTTCCACCTGTTTGTGTCTCTGGATCACAAATGAGTTCCTGGTAGGGTGCATATAGTTGGATTATGTGGTTTTTTTTAAAGATTTTATTTATTTATTTGACATTGATCATGTATTTTTATACATTCTACTAATCTCTGTCTTTTGAGTGTTTGATCCATTTACATGTAAAATAATTACTAATCCATCGAATAGATGCTATTTTGGAATTAAGTTAGACTATACCACAAATTTTCCTTGAATTTCCATAAATAGTACCTTATTTGATTCTGCTAGTTTGTGTTCCTGGTTTCCATTCATCTCCTATGAACTCCTACCTGGTTCCCTCCTTTATTCACTTTTGGCATCTTCTCTCCTGACACCCAATAAACTAGTTTGTCCTCATTTTGATTCTATCATTGCTGTTGTTGTTGTTTATCATGAACTGTTCTTGGTGTTTGACTATTCGAATCTGTTAAGTGTGGGTGCCTGGTGGCTCAGTTGGTTAGACATTGGACTCTTGGTTTCAGCACAGATGATGATTTCACAGTCATGGGATCAAGCACCAGGATTATCAGATCGTGCCCTGCATTTTACTCCATGCTCAGTGAGGAGTCTGCTGAGGATTATCTTTTTCTCTCCCTTTCTCTCTTCCCCAACTCCTGCTTGCTCTGTCTCTCTCTACAAATAAATCTTTAAACAAATAAACTTAACTATTTAACAAATAACCATTTATTATGTGTTATGCCACATGCTTTATACATACAAAAAAGTGTCTTTTTTTAGGCACCCCTAAGTGGTTAAGTTTGTTTATGCCTCTTTTTTTTTTCTTTGTATTTGCTGACTTATTCAGTATCATTGATAATATTGATCTAAAATAGATATCTACAGCATAGGTAGAAAAATACATATTACTTTGGACCCAAGAAATTGAAAGCTGTGTTCTTTAGCGTATTCTTCTTATTGTCTTACTCAACTTTCCTCTGATTCTGGTATGTTCTATCTGTTAGAATATAAACTTGAAGGAAGAGTCTATGGCATATTTTATCTGTTTCATCACATCATTCATAACATATAGAATGAATGTGTTTGCTTCTGTCACATGTTTCTAATTAATGACAGTGCCTTGAAGAAGAGGAAAAAAAAGGAAATCAAGTCAATAATGACATTTTTATTTAAAATGATAAGAGAGGGAGCCTGGGTGGCTCAGTGGGTTAGGCCTCTACCTTTCGCTCAGATCATGATCTCGGGGTCCTGGATTGAGCCCCACATTGAGCTCTTTGCTCAGGAGGGAGCCTGTTTCCCCCTCTCTCTCTGCCTGCTGTTCTGCCCCTACTTGTGATCTCTCTCTCTGTCAAATAAATAAATAAAATCTTAAAAAAATAAAATGATAAGAGAATACATGACAAATTATGCAGTAACTTAACATACAGTTATGCATTTATTGAAGTCATTTGCTTGGAACCCTGGATGTGGTTCTCAATGAAAATCAAAACCGGTCAGTATTTGTATAATGGGAATAAATACTGCCTGGTACATTATGGAATATTTTTTCAATTAGGCCAGAAGCTAAGCAAATCTTCCTTAGCTATGCACAAAGTGATTGAATTTTGTTGTTTTCAGGGTAAACCTAGGTGGGAGCAGTTTGTGGAGAATAGGAGAGCAACTTTTGGCTACTAGCATCATAGTGTTGTCTTATTTTTCTTTCCTTTTTTTTTTTTAAGATTTTATTTATTTATTTGACAGACAGAGATCACAAGTAGGCAGAGAGGCAGGCAGAGAGAGAGAGGGGAAGCAGGGTCCCTGCCGAGCAGAGAGCCTGATGCGGGGCTCGATCCTAGGACCCTGAGATCATGACCTGAGCTGAAGGCAGAGGCTTAACCCACTGAGTCACCCAGGCACCCCTCTTGTCTCATTTTTCATTACCATTTCCATTATTCATAGTTGACTTTGGTTTCATTCTGGATTATACCATGAGCTTTGTTAGGTAATGGGAGTCTACCCTACTTTTATCTAATCAAGTTAAAGTTTAAGGTTACATGTGTGAGGGGAATGGTGCAAACTCAAGGAGGGAGCATTGTGGAAATGGGTCTGAAACTATAAACCAACTAGATCTCATTAGAGTGGCTAACAGATGGAGAGCTTATTGTTTCTGCATTACTTTGTTATGTAGGCATATTTGTATAGGGGAGAATTGAAAAGTGTTGAATATTGACTCTGGTATAGCAGTTGAACCATCGACTGAAATTCTGTGGCCCTTAAGTTTTCTTATTACAATACAGGTGGAATTTTTCCAAAGAAACTTAGTTTACTTTCATCAATGAGTTTTAGTTTGCACTCAAGGAAATATTTATGATAGATGTGGAAGCCTGCATGGCCATGAAGATTTCTCTTCCTTGGAACTGGATAAAATCCTCAAGACTGTATTGGTTTCAGTGTATGAATATTTTTATATGATTCAGTCATTTAGAAGTTGACTCATTAAAATTGTGTTTAAGGGTGTTACAACTGCCTTGGGTCTGGTATACTTATATAGGTAATAAAACCTTGAAGAGATAAATATGTTTCAAGTTAAATGAATCTAATAAATATAACATAGGGCTCTTTCTTTTGAAAGAAGGTAGAATTTATTTCTTATCCACCTGAAAGAAACCTAGAGGTAGAATCTGGATTCCAGGGTATGTATGGGAGGTAGCTCCACAGTGATAAAAGCCTAAGACTTCATATTTCTTTTCCACCATTACTAATGTATGATTTTTATTCTCTCTTGAGAATAAAATGTTTCAAAGTTCAAGATTGCTAGAGATCCAGCCATCCTCTGCCAGATAAAAGAAAGGAGAAAAGGAGAGAAAAGAATAGTTTATCTTCTAGCCAAATCAACTTCTCTTAAGAGCCTTCCAGAAAGTCTTATATTTATGTATAAACTGGCCAGAACTTAGTCATATGTCCATACTCAGCATATATTATATTGCCATTCTCAGCAGAGAAATGAAGATTAAAAAAAAACAGTATGTACATTGCTACTCACATAAAAGTGGGGTTTCTGTTGCTAAGAATAAAAATGGGAAAGAATATGGAGCAGATAAGTAGCAATTTTAGCACTCAGATGGTTTAACTGTAGTGTTTCAACAATTCTATTCTCTGGAATTAGACAGTAATATGCCAATCTTTTGTTCTTTGTAATTCTTAATTACATTTCTTAATACATTTCTTAATTCTTAATTATAATTAATAATTCTTAATTACAAGTCAATACATTTCTTAATAATAGAATTACTTTTTAAATTATTTAAAGTGGATATTTGTAATTAAATTTGTAATAAAATATTTGTAATTAAATTTGTAATAAAATAATATCTAAGTGCCAAATATATTTGGTTTTCTCTTTCTTTCTTTTTTTTTTTTTGTTAAATATTTACTTATTTATTTGACAGACAGAGATCACAAGTAGGCAGAAAGGCAGGCAGAGAGAGAGGGAGAAGCAGGCTCTCCGCTGAGCAGAGAGCCTGATGCGGGGCTTGATCCCAGGACCCTGGGATCATGACCTGAGCCGAAGGCAGAGGCTTTAACCCACTGAGCCACCCAGGCGCCCCTCTTTCATTTTTTTATATGAAGAAACTGAGGTACCATTTAATTGGGGAAGGATGGTGACTTTCTCAAGGTCACTTGACTAGAGAGTGAAAGTGCCAGGGATCTCTTGAGTTGTATAATTTACCATTAGTGTGATAATTTTGAAAATGTTAGAATATGAAAAGATTAATGGAGTAGAAACAGATTTTAAAAGTGCATTGTAGAGTTTTCATTTCTTTTGAGGGTATTTTGCAGGTCCATAAGGCCTCGATAGTAGATAAAGATTTGAGGCATAATTTTTCTAATATTGTTCCAGTCTCTTGGCTTGTTTCTCTTTTCATTTCTATTTATTTTTTTCTGTAGCAACAATACCAAATTTTTATTTTGTGTCTAGTACAGCTTGTATTTTATTTATTTATTTATTTATTTTAAGAATTTTAATTAAATTCTAATTAGTTAACATACATTAACTAAAGTGCAACATTGGTTTCAGGAGTAAAATTCAGTGAATCATCACTTATATATAACACCTAGAGCTCACGATAACAAATGCCCTCCTTAATACCCTTCATTCATTTAGCCCATCACCCCCACCTCCCTCCAACACCCCTGTTTGTTCTCTATCATTAAGAGTCTCTTATGGTTTGTTTCTTTCTCCCCCCACCCCCTTCCATATGTTCATTTGTCTTGTTTCTTGAATTTATTAGTTATCTGGGTGTGCGTTTTTTCATGTGTCCTGACTCAGAAGCAAACTGACTAGCCATATTCTGTATCACCCTAATATTGAGGTTAGTTTCCACAGATAGCCCTGAGAAGGATGCATTCTTTTCATTTATTGAGATGATTATTTATTGACTTATGTGGAGATTACTAAATCCTGAAAAATGTAGCAAAAGCAGCAATGGGAGAAAAGTTTCAAGGTTTTTTTCCTTTTTTTTTTTTTTGCTATAGCTTTTGGCCTCCCAGAATATTCTCTTCCTATTGGTGCTTCTTAGTATACATGTATACATAGAACCCTGCCTGGATCTGTAGTCCTTTCTCATCCACCAGGGAAATCTCTACCATCATTTGAATGTATTTATTGGTGGGAATGTCTTCTGAAGATCTTTCTGAATTTAGACTGAGAATGTTGGATTGTCTATTATGTTTTCTCTTATATTTGAGGAGTAAGTGCACAGAAGTTAAAAAAAAAGAAAGAAGTGCTTTGGAGTCAGGGAGATTAAATATGTATATTGGCTATTCTCCTTTTTTGTGTGTGATTTTTTTCAGTTTTAAAATGAGGATGAGAATTTTTTTTTAAAGATTTTTTTTATTTATTTGACAGAGAGAGGGAGACCACAAGTAGGCAGAAAGGCAGGCAGAGAGAGAGAGGGGGAAGCAGGCTGCCCGCCGAGCAGAGAGCCTGATGTGGGGCTCGATCCCAAGACCCTGAGATCATGACCTGTGCTGAAGGCAGAGGCTTAACCCACTGAGCCACCCAGGCACCCCGAGGATGAGAATTTTATGTCTGAGAGATAATCTAAATATGTATACCTAATGACATATGTAAAAAACATGATGTATAGTCAAGCCTTTTAAATTCAACTGAATGAATAAGTGGTTGAAATTTCAAACTTTTTTCTATTCATCAGAAATGATTGCTTCTGCTCAACTCTAGAAGTGTATAGAACCTATAGCGTAATTTTGGGAAAATTGCCTTTTTTGCAATAGTGAGTCTTCCAATCCTTGAAAATGGTATGTATTCTCATTTATTTAATTCTGATATAATTTTTCTCAGTAATATTTTGTTTGCAGTTTACGTGTACAGATCCTGAACATCTTTTGTCAAATTTATTCCTAAATATTTTGTATTTTCATGCTTTCATAAATGGTATTTAAAATTTTAAATTTCTGATTAATTGGTAATATATAGTAATAAACTTGATTTTTGTTCATTGATATATATTGCAGCCTTGCTACATTCATGATTTCAGGTGGTGGTCTTGTAAATTCCATAGTATTTTTTACATAGACCATCATGTGATCTATAAATAAAGACACTTTTGATTCTTCTTTTTTAATCAGAGTGCTTCAAAAATTTTTTCTTGCCTCCTTTCCCTTGTTCATATGTTTACTACAGTATTGAATAGAATTGGTGAGTGCAGACATCCTTGTTTTGTTGCTGATCTCAGTAGAAAGACCTCCATTAAATATGTTAGCTTTGGTTTTTGGTAAATTCCCTGTGTTGTGCTGAGGCTTATATTCCTAATTTGCTGAGGATTTTATTAATAATGCATCTGATATTTTTCTAATTCTTATTCTGCATGTATTGAGGTGATAATGGTTTTTCTTTTTTAGTTTGTTAATATGATTGGTTCATTTTTGAATGTTGCATTCAATATTTTTGCATTCAGATAATTTTGAATATTGCAACCAATGTTGCATTTCTTGGTATAAACTCCATTTGGCCATTATGCATTATTCTTTTTCTATGTTGTTGGATTAGATTTGTTTAAAATTTTTTTGATTAGATTTGTTTAGAAGTTTTGCATTTATGTTCAGGAGGGATATTGGTCTGTGGTATTTTTTTTTCTTACAATGTATTCATCTGATTTTAGTATGAAAGTAATACTGGCTTTTGATTTCCTGGAATAATTTTTGCAGAGTTGGTATCATTTTTCCCTTATATTTGGTAGAATTCAATAGCTATATGCAAGTGGAGTTTTCTTTATGGGTAGATTTTTATATTCAAATTCAATTTCTTTAATACATAGAAGACTATTCAGGGTATTTCACTTTTCTTGCATGAGCTTTGATAGCTTATATCTTTCAAATAGTTCATTTACCTAACTTACCAAATTTATTGGCATAAAGTTGTTTATAATATTCCTTTATTAACCTGTACTGTCTTTAGAATCTGTAGTGATTTTAGTTCCCATTCCTGAGATTGGTAAGTTCTTTTTTATATTACTGTGTCTAGAAGTTTATATCACTGTGTCTAGAAGTTACATATTTAATTGACTTTCTCAAAGAACTAGACTTTGTTATTATTTCATTTTTCCATGTTGTTTGCTTATTACCTATAACTCTCTTCTGTGTTATTTTTGTTATGTCTTTCTTACAGTGTACATCTGTAACTTATTACAGTCTAACTTCAAGTGATTAAACCACTTTACATATAGTAAAGAACTTGACATCATGATTCCATTTTACCTTTACTGACTTTGTGCTATTGTTATGAAATATTTTTATATATTATAAACCGCACAATAATTTGCTATTTTTAAATAGGTTTAAATAATATGAAAAAAAGTTTTTGTATTTACTCATGTTATTATCTTTTCCTGTGTTTTTAATTTCTTTTCTCACACCCTTGGCCTCTGGAAACCACCAGTCTGTTATCTGTATCTAGGAGTTTGATGTTTTTAGATTTCTCATATAAGTGATAATACACAGTATTTGTCTTTCTCTGTCTGACTGATTTCCCTTAGCATAATGACCTCAAGGTCCATCCGTGTTAAAAATGGTAGGATTTCTCTTTTTTATTGTGGCTGAACAATATTCCATTGTGTATATATATACTACATTTTCTTTATCCATTCAACTGTTGATGGACATTTAGGTTGTTTCCATATCTTTGTTATTATAAATTAATCTGCAGTTAACATGGGCATCCAGATATCTCTTTGAGATATTGATTTCATTTCCTTCAACACATATACCCAGAAATGGAATTGCTTAAATCATGTTATTTCAATTTTTAATTTTTGAGGAATCTCCGTACTGTTTTCTAAAGTGGTTGCCACAATTTACTGTCACATGCAAAAGAGTCAAACTGAATCCCTATCTCATTTGTAATGGTTTGCACCATCAGTACCCTATGGTACCTGTTTCTCCACATCCTTGCCAACATTTGTTATCTCTTTTCCTTCTGTTAATAGTTATTCTAGGGGCACCTGGGTGGCTCATCGGGTTAAGCCTCTGCCTTCGGCTCAGGTCATGATCCCAGGGTCATGGGATCAAGTCCCGCATCAGGCTCTCTGCTTGGCAGGGAGCCTGCTTCCCCCCGCCCCCCGCCCCTGCCTGCCTCTTTGCCTACTTGTGATCTCTGTCAAATAAAATAAATAAAATCTTTAAAAAATAAATCTTTAAATTTAAATTTAAATAAAATCTTTAAAAAATACCTATTCTAACAGGTGTGAGGTGATATTTCATTGGATTTTAATTTGCATTTTAATTTGCATTTAATATTGAGCAACTTTTCATGAATTTGTAGGGCATTTGTATGTCTTCTTTGAAAAAATATCTATTCATATTCTCTGGCCATTTTGTAGTCAGATTGTTTGTGTATTTTTCTATTGAGTTGCATGAGTTCTTTATATATTTTCTATACTGACCCTTTATCAGATATACAATTTGTAAATATTTTCACTTTCATTGAATGGATTGCCTTTCATTTTGTTCATGGCTTTTGCTATGCAGAAGTTTTATAATTTGATGTAGTCTTATTTTTTAATTTTTGCTTTTGTTGCCCTTGCTTTTATTTGTTTATATTTATATTTTTTGTTGTTTAAAGTTTTTATTTAAATTCTAGTTAGTTAATATATAGTGTCATATTTGTTTCAGGAGTAGCATTTAGTGATTCATCACTTACATATAATACCCGGGGCTCATCACATATACCCTCCTTAACATCCATCACCCATTTAGCCCATCCCCTATCTACCTGTTCTCCTGCAATCCTGGTTTTTTTTTTCTCATGAAGAGTCTCTTATGGTTTGCCTCTCCTTTTTTCTTCCTTCCCTCATGTTCATCTGTTTTGTTTCTTAAATTCCACATATGAGTGAAATCATATAGTATTTGTTTTTCTCTGACTTATTTTCTTTAGCATAATACACTTTGGCCCCATCCATGTCATTGTAAATGGAAAGAGAGGTACTTTATTATTTTTGGTGTAAATGGGCTTGGTTTCTTCATTTCTCTTTCTGCTACTTCATTATTAGGATTTAGAAATGCAATGGATAAAGAAGTTTGGTGTGTATACAGCATGGAATATTACTCTCCCATAAAAATGAAATCTTGCCATTTGCAACAATGTGGCTGGAATTAGAGAACAGTATGCTAAATGAAGTAAGTCAGTCAGAGAAAAAAAATACCATATCATTTCACTCATGTAGAATTCAAGAGGTGTAACAGATGAATGCAGGAAAAACGAGAGAGAAATAAACCATAAGAGAGACTCTTAACTATAGGGTTAATAATAAACTGAGGGTTGATGGAGGGGATGTTGATGGGGGGATGGGTAAAATGTCTGGTGGGTAATAAGGGGAGGGCACTTGTGATGACCACTGGGTTTTGAATATAAGTGATGAATCACAAAGTTGTGCATTTGTTACTGGTATTACATGATATTTTAACTTACTGGAATTTAAATAAAAATTTAAAAAGGAAAAAACAATGCAAAGGATGTCCGTGTATTGATTTTGTATCCTGCAACCTTATTGAATTAATTTATTAGTTCTAGTTGTTTTCTGGTGGAGACTATAGCATTTTTGATATAGTATATCATGTCATCTGCAAATAGTGAAAGTTTTACTTCTTCCCTACCAATTGGGATGCTTTTTATTCCTTTTTCTTGTCTGATTGCTGTGGCTAGGATTTTCAATACTATGTTGAGTAAAAGTAGTGAGAGTGGATATCCTTGTGTTTTTCCCCTGTTGACTATAATATTAGCTGTGGATTTTTTTTTTTTAATATATATGGCCTGTATTATGTTGTTGTGTGTTCCTGTAAACCTACTAAACTTACTTTGTTGATAGTTTTTATCATGGTTGGATGTTGTACTTTGTCAAATGCTTTTTCTGCATCTAGTGAAATGAACGTGTGATTTTTATCCTTTCTCTTATTGATGTGATGTATCATGACTGCTTTGTGGATATTGAATGACCCTTCAAGCATCCCAGGAAAAAATGCCACTTGATCATGGTGAATGAGTTTTTAAGGAATTGTTGGATTTGGCTTGCTGATATTTTGTTGAAGACTTATATGCATGTTCATCAGAGTCATTGACCTTTATACTTCTCCTTTTTTGGTGGTGTCTTTATCTAGTTTTGGTATCAGGCTAATGCTTGCCTCAGAATCAATTTTGAAATTTTCCCTTGTCTTCTATTTCTGGGTATAGTTTGAAAAAAATAGGTATTCATTCTAATTTAATTATTGGATAGAATTCACTTGTGTAGCCATTTGGTCCTGAACTTTTCTTTGGAAGTTTTTGTTTTGTTTGGTTTGGTTTGGTTACTGATCCCATTTCCTTGCTGGTGATCAATTTGTTCAAATTTTCTCTTTTTTCCTGGTTTAATTTTAGGAGTTTTCGTGTTTCTAGGAATTTATCCATTTCTTTTAGATTGTGAAATTTGTTGTCATTTTCATAAGATTCTCTTATAATCCTTTGTATTTGTTGTTTGTCCTCTTTCATTTCCTATTATGTTCAAGTCTTCTCTCTTTTTTTCTTTGATGAGTTTGCCTAAGGTTTTATCAGTTTTGTTGATCTTCTCAAAGAACCAGTTTCTGGTTTCATTGGTCTTAATTTTTTCTTTTCATTTCTACACCATTTATTTCTGCTCTAATCTTAATGTCCTTCCTTTCCCTGTTTTTGGGTTTTTCTTGGTGTCTTTTTGTAGCTCCTTTATATGTAAGCTTGGTTGTTTACTTGATTTTTTTTTGATTCTTGCAGTAGGCTTTTGTTTCTATAAGCTTCCCACTTAGAGCAGCTTTTACTGCATCCCAAAGATTTTGGACCTCTGTGTTTTCATTTTCATTTGTCTTCACATAGTTTTTGATTTACTTGTTCATTTCTTGATTGATCCAGTTTTTGTTTAATAGCATGTTATTTATTTTCTATGTATTTGTGTTCTTTCCGTATTTTTTGTTGTAGTTGATTTCTAGTTTCATAGCCTTATGGTTATAAAAGATGCATTATATGACTTCAATCTTTTTGAACTCTTTGAGACTTGTTTTTGTGGCATGGTATGTGATCTATCCTGGAAAATATTGCTTGTGCACTTGAAAGGATGTTTATACTGCTGTTTTAGGATGAAGTGTTCTGTATATATTTGTTAGATCTGTCTGGTGCAATCTGTCATTCAGTCACTGTTTCCCAGTTGATTTTCTATTTGAGTGATCTATCCATTGATCTATACGGGGTGTTACTATCCCATACTATTATTGTGTTATTCTCTTTTACTTCCTTTAGGGTTATTATTATCTGCCTTATGTATTTGACTGCTCCCATGTTGGGTGCATAAATGTGTATAGTTGTTCTGTCTTGGTTGATTATTTATGATCATGATTATATGGTATCCTCTTTGTCTCTTGTTATGGTCTTTTTTTTTTTTTGTAAGGATTTTATTTATTTATTTGACACAGAGAGAGAGAGAGATCACAAGTAGGCAGAGAGGCAGGCAGAGAGAGAGGGGGAAGCAGGCTCCCTGCTGAGCAGAGAGCCTGATATGGGGCTCCATCCCAGGACCCTGAGACCATGACCCAAGCTGAAGGCAGATGCTTAACACAATGAGCCACCCAGGCACCCCTGGTCTTTGTTTTAAAGTCTGTTTTGTTTAAGTATTGTTGTCTTGGTTTTCTTCACATATCCATTTGCATGATGAATGTTTTTCCATTTCTTCACTGTCAATTTGTATGTGTCTTTATGGCTGAAATAAGTCTCTTATAGTCAGCATATAGGTGGGCTCTTGTTTTTTAATCTAGTTGTTCACCCTATGTCTTTTAATTGGGGCATTTAGTCTACTATCAAATTAAATTATTGATTGGTATATTCTCATTCCTTTTGGTTATTTGTTTTATGGTTTTTTAAAAAAATTCTTTGTTTCTTTCTTCTCTTATTCTCTTCTCTTACATTTTGCTGGCTTTCTTTAGTGATATACTTGGATTCCACTCTCAATTTTTTTGCATCACCAGTTTTAGATTTGTGGCTACCATTAGCTTTATATGTAACATCTTGTCCATATAGCAATCTCTTTTATGTTTTTAGTCACTTAATTTTGAACCCATTTTTTAATCCTCTTCCCCTCATTTTTTAGTTAAATGGTGTCATACTTCACATTCTTTTGTGAATCCTTTGACTGTTTTATAGGTATACCTAATATTACTGTTTTTTGCTTTCTACTTTCCTTACTCCTACTTTTAGACTTCCCTTTCCACTCAAAGAGTCCTCTTTAACATTTACTATAATTTTGGTTTGTGGTGATGAATTCTCAACTTTTTTTTTGTTCTGGGAAACTAACTCTCCTTCTATTTGGAATGATACCCTTGCTGGATACAGTAAGTTACAGATTATTTTATTTCATCACTTTGAATATATGTCATTCCTTTTTGGCCCGTGAAATTTCTTCTGAAAAATCCCCTGATAGCCTTATGGGGTTTCCCTGGTATGTATCTGTTTTCTTTTCTCTTGATACCTTCAAGATTCTCTCTTTATCATTATTTTTCCACTTTAATTGCTATGTTTCTTTGTGTGGACCTCCTTGGGTTGATTTGTTGGTGGTCCTCTGTTCCTCCTAGGTCTGGATTTCTGTTTCCTTCCCCAGATTTGGGAAGTTTTCAGCTACTATCTCTTCAAATAAATATTCTCCCTTTCTCTCTCTTTTCCTTGTGGGATTCATACAAAGCAAATGTTATTTTTTTTGGTGGTCCTGCTGAGTTACCTTTTTGTATTTCTATTTATTTATTTATTTATTTATTTTTCTCCCTCCTGTTGAGCTTGACTGCTTTCCATTACCCTATCCCCCAGGTCACTGATCTGTTCTGCTTCTATCTCTTTTTTTGAGTGTTTCACTGAAGTTCTGTAGTCTTTTCTCAAGACCAGTGGGTATATTTATGACCATTTGCCTAAATTCTCTATTAGGCGTATTAATTATCTTTGTTTTGTTTAGGTGTCTTGCTTTGATTTTGTCCTATTTTATCATTTGGGACATATTCCTATGCATTCTCATTTTGCCTAACTCACTCTGTGTCTGTTTCTGTGTGTTTGAAAAGTCAGCCATGCCTCCTGCTCTTGAAAGTAGTGGCTTTATAAAGATGGGGTCCTGTAGTGTTCAGTAGTACAATGTGCTCTGTTCTTTTTTACAAAAGGGGTGTCTCCTATGTCTTTCTCAAGTGCACTATTGGGGCTGCGCCAGGTTTGCCTTTGGTTCAGTTGTTTGCAGTGGCTCTCTTTGCCTGGTGTGGGTAGTGTTTGGTGTCTGTGTGGTTAGTGGGCCAGTCTGGGGTTGCTTTGGGCTTGAGTTGAGTCAGACCAGTTATTTGCCGTAGATGGAGTAGCAGTGTACTGGTGAATGCTTTCCCTGTATTGTCCCCTGAGAAGATTTCATTAGTGCATGGGGCTTGTAGTCAGACCAGTTTTGTCTCCCAGCCCCCTGCTGGTGTTGTGGTTGGACTGATATATGTGTTTATCTTCCTCTGTCCCCAGGCAGGAGTCACTTTTTTTCCCCCACTTCATTTTATTTTATTTTATTTATTTTCAGTGTTCCAAAATTCATTGTTTATGCACCACACCCAATGCAGGAGTCACTTTTGGAGTGCTGCTGGTTCCTTTTGGGGCTGTTTGCACACTTCTGGGGTTGTAGCACTGATTTGGATGCACTTTGCAAAGGCTTTTGCAGGGTGCATGTCTGTAGGCTAATGTAGGGGAGGGGTACATTGTACCAGGAAGTTCTTAGCTGGTCTGCTGCAGGAGGGTCTCTAGCTGTCTGGGAAAACTCCTGCCAAGGTCTGCTCTGTTGCAGGGAATGGATTTATAGAAGTGTTTGGGAGCAGGGCATGCTGTTAGCAAGCTAGGTGTAGAGTGTTGGTACTGCATTAATTTTCATGACAGTTCATATATCTGGGGTGAGGGTCAAGGGAGACAAATGGCTCCTGCAAACTTTTTTATTCTTGGAAAGTTCTCCCAAAGATCTCTGTCCCTCAGCACAAGCTCTGAGATTTGTAAGTAAATTTTTTTTGTGTATGTATATCCCAGGCATTTTTCAAACTGCTTCTTCTATGCTGTATCTCAGGGCTATTTGTTTTGCTCTGTCTTTAATGGTGGGGACTACCTTTTGGGCTCTACCAGATCTTAGCCAGATGGTTTTTAAAGTTCCATTTGTTAAAACCCACTGATTGTTAGGCTTCTCTGGTTTTCTAAGCCAAATGTTATGGTAATTCACCTTTTCCTATGCTTGGGTTACCTGATGTAGGGAACTTCTCTTCCTTTTCTGTGCCTGCTGTGTACCATGTGTCAGTTTGGCTCCCAGCCGTATCTCTTCCCTTCCTAACTTCTTAGATGTGGCCTCTTTTCTACAGTTAGCTGTGGAGAATCTATTCTGCCTACATTCCAGTCGTTTTCTGGTTTATTTACACTGATGTGCATTTTATCTAATTATGTTTGTGGGGTGAGGTGAGTTTAGGATCCTCCTACTCTGCCATCTTTCCTGGAATCCTATTCCCGGGTATTTTATTCTTCTTGATGCAATTGTAAGTTGGATTGTCTTCTTAATTTGTCTTTGTAATTGTTCATTATAGTGTATAGAAACATAATAGATTTTGTATATTTATTTTGTATCTTGCAACTTATTTGAATTGTTTTGTTAGTTTTGACTTTTTTTTTTTGTGGAGCCTTTGGTTTTTTCTTTAAATAATATAATGTCATCTGCAAATAGAGTTTTTCTTCTTTTCTATTTTGGATGCCTTTTATTTCTTTTCCTTGCTTAGGTGCTGTGCCTAGGACTTTCAGTACAATGTTGAATATAAGTGGCAAGAGTGGGCATTCTTGCTTCCTTCTTGGTATTAGAGATAATCTTTCAGATTTTCATTATTTAGTAAGATGCTAGCTGTGGGCTTGCCATATTGGACCATTGTTGTGCTAGAGTACATTCCCTTTACACTGTGGTTTTTGAGAGTTTTTATCATGAATGGTCATTGAATTTTGTCAAATGCTTTTTCATTGATTTTTCTGTAGATATTCTTGAGGTTTATTCTGGGACACAGCTAAATAACTTAGACATAGTGTTATGTCTTAAGATCTTGCTTTTAAGGTTTTTTTAGTTGGGATCAGATTAGTGTTTAGTCTATTGAGGTAAAGTATTTTTAAGTATCTGATGTCCTATAAACTATGAGGTTTTTCATTCTGCTTGAGGTGACCTGGCACTATTCTATGCCCTACGTGATTTCTGATGATTTTTCTCTCTAATCCTTTCAGCTATTTCTTTACCCAGCCTTAAGAAATTTTCTTTTATATATATGCTAGCTGTACTGTGCTGAAGACTTGCAGGGGATACTTTGCAAATGTTAGGTTTTTGCTATGCAACTTTCTCTTCTTTGGTACTGCATTATGTAAACTCTAACTGCCTTGGCCTTTGTGGATTCCCAGCTTAGTCTCTTAATGTCAGAGTGACTTCCACATTCCACCCGGATTCTCTCTCTTTGACCTGAAGCCTGGACTGTTTCTCCTTGTAATAATATGGAGTAATTATAGGGTATACCTTGTTTGTTTCCCATCTCACTGGGAGTCCGATCTTACTTTTTCTGATGTCCATTGTCTTGAGAGCCATTCTTCTCTTTTTCTTTTTCTCTTTCTTTCTTCATTCACTCAATTTATTTTTAGTTGTTTCAGATAAGAGTTTAATCTGAACACTTCATCTTAGAAGCAGAAGTACAGCACTACCATCTTGAAGGCAGTATTCTCAGTTTTTATATTTATTTTATTACACTTGAAAGAATAATAGCAAATATCTCATTGCAGGGAGAGTCATGAAAATTAAATGAGACATTATATGTTAAGCTACTAGAATGTTACCTGGCATATATCAAACACTATAAAATTTAGATATTACTTATACATGTATATTGTGACCAGTATATCTGCCATATACTAAGTGCTAAGTAAATACTTATGACTGAATCAGTCATTTTTTATTGTCTTTGGGAGAGTTAACACCTATTCATTTATGTGCTAGTAGTTTATTCCTTTTAACTTGATGTAAGTTTTTCCTTAGTAAATAAATTATCCTGTTTATTTACTCTGAGTTGATATTTGAAGTTTTTATTTATGACTGTGAATGTTTATTTCTCTAATTACATTGCATTTAGTGAATTTATGGCATGCAAGTCCATTTTTACTTAAACTAGCTGGTCCTAGATAGCCAGCTATCAGTTATTTAATCAGTAGGCTTTTAGTGTAGCATAATGGTCTGTAACATATGTCGTGAGATTCAGGTTATTGAGTTTCAAATTCAAAGTTCTCTACTTCCTATGATATTAGAACAAATTATTTTCTCTCTCTGTTCTCCATGTTCTGATAAAGTTGAGATAATCACATTATTCACCTCATGGGGCTGTTGTGAAGATCAGATATGTTGGCATATATTAGGCTTGAGTAATGGTTGGCAGTGGTTAAGTGCTATAAAATGCTTAGATTCTGTTATTAGTACATTTCATTCATTTCTCTTTATAGGAGTCTTCCTAGACTACCTTGATTTTTCTTATAATATTCATTACTATTTGATTTTTGTGCGTTTGAATACTTCTTTACTGGATTATATTTATCTGTATATATTAACTATTTGTCTCCCACCACCAGATGTAAATTCCTTGAGAGTAGGTGTTTTACTAATTTTGTTTTCATTCTAAACCCTAGCATGTAGAATACTGCCTTGCATAAATAGTTGTTGAATGCTTGAAAAGTACTAGTATATAGCAGGCATCTTAGTAGTAACTTTAATTGGATTTTTCATTTAGTCCTTATTATTTCACATAGAAAGTAAAGTATTTTATTAAATATGATATTTATTTTTAAGATCTTACTCATTCTAGTAACATAACATCCTTTCAAAAGATCTAAAACCCAGTTACATTTAGGGAGTTTACTTGCATACTATTTTTAGTTTCTTTGTAGATTTATTGAATTAATCTCAAGTGGCAAAATTTGTATTAGAGTTAACCATCTTATTAATTTCTTATTTGGCCTAAAGTTTATATTATCAACCTGTTGTAGTTGGATTGATTCCCATCCATACTTTTGTATCACCCTAGTTCTCTTCAATGCCCTCTACAAATTGAACTAATTTATTCATTTCAGTAGAATCCCTTTGAAGTTGGTATTATTATTCTCATTTCATGGAATTAAAATCTACATCTTAAATGATTTGGCATAATGTCATATAATAGTAAATGACAGCACTAGAAATCTGTTTCAAATTTGTTGATTCTAAGACCAGAGTAGTATCCATTGAACCATTTAAGTGTTTATTTCTTGATACTTATGAGAACCTAGAAGGGAACTGAGGTGGTGTAAAAGTGGGGATGGGCATTTGATCCATTCCCAACAGGTTCACAGTATATGTTTAAGCATTATTTGTATTTCTTTTAAATATCTGTATCCATAGAACTATGTTGGGATAATGACCAATATATGATTTTGAACTTGCCGGTTTTCATTGTCCTTTTCTTAAGGCCTAAAAGGGGGTCTGAGAGCTGTGCATTTCTCTCAAGATTTCTACTCCCCTGTCCTCTCAATAGTCATAGAAAGGACTTATTCATTAGTTTTCCAGTTACTTCAGTCACAAAAGACCTTTGAATGACTCCAGGTCATTCTTGTGTGTGTGTGTATGTATGTGTGTGTTAGAGAACCACACCTTTCCCCTCCCCAGGTTTATTGATATGTAGTTGACATATAGCGTTGTATAAATTTATGTTATACAACATGATGATTTGATACACATATATATTGCAAAATAATTGCTATAATAGTGAACATCCTTCATCCAGGTCATCCGTTATAACCCAGACTCTCTTTTTTCTTTATGGCTACATACAATACCTCCCCAATGCCACCCTGCCATTCCATCACTTCTCTCTAACTCTCCATACTTCTCTACTGTGTCGTCTGGGAGTTAAGAACCCTTATCAGCAAAATGTATAATCTCAGTGTCCTCTCTGCATCCTTTCCACCAGTGTACTACAATTGAACCTAGATCTTCTTTGAGAACAATTTCCCCTGCCCTAAAAAAGTTGGTTTTCTTTTCCTTGTCTTTTATTTATCTCATTGCCACTTCTGGATAATTTTCTAAACTCCTCCCCATTGTCATCTCTTGATCACACACACTTTTCTACCTTTTTCCTTATTTCTCTGTTTTTCTTTACAGCAAAAACTCCTCAGAATTATCTGTACATGATATTTCTACTTGTCCTCTTATTCTCTCTGCAGTAGTCAAGCTTTTACCCCTACTACTTTATTGAAACTCTACTCAGGTTCATCAGTGACTTCCATTTTACTAGTGCAATGGCCAGCTTTTTTCACTCTTCATCTCACTTGAACTTGGCAGCATTTAACACAGTTGATTATGTCTTCTACTTTGGAAACATTTCATCACTTGACTTCTGGGTTATAATTTCCTTTTGACTCATCTAAGTTATTGGTTATTCTTTTTTGGTTTCTTTTTTCTGGGTGCCTCATTTTCAAGGTCTTTAAAAAGACGTGAAGTATCCTGGGATTTAATCCTTGGAATCTTTCATATCTACTGTTTCTGTAAATCATCTCATTCAGTTTAGTTGCTTTAAGCATCATCTAAATGTTAATGACTCCCACATTTATACCTCAATCCTCAACTTCTCTCCTGAATTCCACACTTGAATGTATACTTACCTGTTCAGTTTCTCCATTTGAATATCCAATAGGCATACCAAACTTATATATGCAGAAATAAGCTCTTGATTTTCTACCTCTGCAAACTTGTTTCTCAGTAAATAAAAGCTCTTCATGCTACTCAGGCCAGAGACCTTGAAGTCTTTCCTAACTCTCTCTCACAACCCATGTCAGATCCGATAGCAAATGTAAATCTTGATGGTTAGTTGTTCTTTTTACTACTACTTGCATAGTCTTTCAGTAATTTTATAGACAGTATCTAGAGTGGTCTTTTAAAAATATGTCAGTTCAAAACCTGATGGCTTTCCATCTGACTTAAACTAAACCTGAAATTCTTATATTGATCTTTCAAGCAAAAAGCAGTAATATTAGGTATACTCTACCTCCTCCACCGTTACCTACATATTCCTGTTGTTCACTCTGTTCAAGCCATACTGATCTGCCTTTATTGAACATGTTGAAGACACACCTCAGGACCTTTTCCTTTGCTATCCTTTCTTCTTGGGACACATTTTCTTCGTTTATCTGTATGGCTCACATTCCCTTACTTTCTTTAGGATTTGGTCAAAACTCCTTTCATTGAAGGCTTTCCTGACTACCCCATTAAAATAGCAATGCATGTGTATATGTTTATATATGTATTACTAACAAGTATTTATTTGAGACTTACTTTGTGTCAGATACTTTTAAATTACAAATATTGACTTGATTATTCTTCATAAGACCATAAGAAGTAGGTGCTATTATTATCACTAGTTTACAGATGGGCAAATTGAAGCACAGCATTGTTAAGTATCTTGTCCAAGGTCAAATAACTGGTAGTGACATACCTGGGATTTGAACACAGGCCATCTTCTTCTATTGTGCTTCTAATAAGTATGCCCTCTGACTCTTGGTTAGGATAACATACACACATGTATTTCTATGTATACATATATACATATGTATATATACATACATATGCAGTGATTGCCATTGATGAAATTCAGTGATTAGTAATAAGATAAAAAGTATAAACTTTTAAAATTCATTCATGTAGTATTGACTATTAATTGACATTACATAATAGACTATTATTGTCCCATTTAAGACACTTTCTTAACAAAGTTTTATTATTATTTTTTATTTTTTTAAAAAAGATTTTATTTATTTATTTGTCAGAGAGAGAGCACAAGCAGGCAGAGTGGCAGGCAGAGGTAGAGAGAGAAACAGGCTCCCTGCTGGACAAGGAGTCTGATTCGGGACTCAATCCCAGGACACTGGATCATGACCTGAGCCGAAGGCAGCAGCTTAACCGACTGAGCCACCGGGTGTCCCAAAGTTTTATTATTTTTTAACCTCACTATTTACTAGTTAAATTACATTTGACAAATTACCTAATTCTCTAATTCTCAGTATTAGCAGTTTGTAAATGAGGGTAATGATTCCTATCTGAGGGCATTTTGTGGGTTTTAAAGGAAATAATATATATGAAAGCACAGTATCTGGCACCAACTGTTGGTTCATGTTAATTGAGTAATGAAGTATAAATGAACAACTAGGGAAATACCTGTAGTAATTTTCCTACAAATAAGGTTATATTCTTTTTGGAATAAAGATTGGTAGAATTAGTGTTTCTTCATGATGAAAAATGTAAGTCATACATGGTTGCTGGGGAGTTGAGGGGTGGGCTTTAAAGATTAGGTTAAAAAAGAACTTGAGGGCTGAAGATACTGCTTTTGTTCTTTATAACACCTGATGTGCAGTCTTATACCAATTAGGCACTCAATTAAGTCAAATGAAGCCTCTTACATGTTTGGTCAAGCACTTGTTTGGAATTCAAAAAGAAACTTTTATTATTATTAGTAGTAGTAGTAGTATTATTTTAGTAGTTTTTTGCTACTGCTCAGAAAAACTTCAGTATGAACAGAAAGGTCCTTGTCAAAATAATTTTTTATTTTGGTTCACAAGAAAAGGGACTCGAAACTTTATAGCTGTTGGCTTAAGTAGAAAAGTGTATAATATCCTGATCCTTATATTTATTTATTTATTTATTTTAAAATTTTATTTATTTATTTTGACAGAGAGAGATCACAAGTAGGCAGAGAGGCAGGCAGAGAGAGAAGGGAAAGCAGGCTCCCTGCTGAGCAGAGAGCCCGATGTGGGGCCTGATCCCAGGACCTTGAGACCATGACCTAAGCTGAAGGCAGAGGCTTTAACCCACTGAGCCACCCAGGCACCCCCTGATCCTTATATTTAAAGATGACATTTTTGCTCACCTTGTAAGAAAATATGGATATGAAGAAGTTCTAAGACAATTTCATATATATTGATAGTTTTGCCATTGCCTGTGTCCCAAGCTTTTATGTGCTGCTGAAGGAAGTTGGAGGCTAATCTTTATCAGTTTGAAGGGCAGAAAGGGCAGAAGGTAGTGTTTCTTCTCTTCACCCATGTCTACTGGCATATACAGTTCACACACGTACACACATACATACAGCTTAATGTTAAAAATGGGCCAGCTATACTTTTTACTTAATCTTTACCATATCTTGGCAACAAAAATGTTTAGCATTTGAGATACTTTATATAACTATGGGATTTTTGCATGTATTGATTGTTAGCTTATAAAGGGTTGTTATAAACATTGGCTAGGATTAATAGGTAAGAGAAGTGGATTTAGTGATGAGTGGTTAAATCAATATCCCTGACATTGAATTAGCTGCTTAACTTTGGGTAAAATTATAATCATGAAAATATAAATTAGTCGTTATGATGATGGACCTCATTTTTTTAATGTAAATTGAGGGAAGAGAAAAAAACATTGTCTCTAAGAGTCCTCCTGGTATAGTGACTTTTAGCTTTTCTTATTTGTGTTTATATGTCTATTTACTTTATGCATATATAAATGATTGCATATATACACATGCAAAGAAGTTTGTAAGTACAATAACTGTAGTAAGTATTCCTTCCTAAAAATTGTGAAGAAAACTTTTTCCACATAACATTCCTGTTGCCTGGATATAGATCAGGTTATAGACACACACACACACACACACACACACACACACACACACACATTCCTGTTTCTCCTAACTTTAAAATAAGTAAGAACTGTTGAGATTCAAAATAATAATAACAATCGCTTCATACTATGCTTAATATTTTATGTACAATATCTTATTTAATTCTCACAAAATTCTGTTAGATAGGATTCTAAAAACAAACTCAAAGTTATACTCATTTAAGAGAAGAGAGTTGGAATCAGGCCATAGGTCTATTTTATAGCTATATTCTCTTAACTGTGTGAAGGCTCAATAAATAAGTGATGTTTATTTTTATTTTAATATGTCCAATTTTGCATCTTAACCAATTTCTTTTTGAGAGCATGCTCAATTAGTAGCCATATTAATAATTCTCATAATCATAGTGTAATGTGTTCCCTAACCCAAATAGTATCTACCTGTGGGTCAGTTTTAGGATTTGTTGGCATTAGGGATGCTTCCCTTATTTGGGTCAGATTTTACTTCATTTCTTTTAATCACAATGTCTAACCAAGAGCTACAGATAAAAAGGGATTCATACCTCCTTTTATTTCTAATAAAATTCATTGCCTCCAAATATTTAGGTATTATCTGTTCTGTTTATAGCTTTCTGATGCTGCTGTTTTTCATAGTCTAAACCACCCAGGATCAGGGCATAGTTTGACTTGCTGTGTTGGGTGTCAACATAGAAGGGTTTTGTTTGCAGCTCAGGCCAGGCCACCGTGGGGATAAGCATATGACTGTTTGAGGAAAAGGGCTTTTTATCTTCCTCTCAGGGCACAGGTTATAGACTGGTGATAAAATCTACTTAGAATCTCCCTATGGTTTATTCAAGCCATGTTAAGGTCCCAAAGGACCTCTTCCACACTAAATTCCATTAGATGTTAAACAAATGATAAACTTGTTTCTAAGAGATTAGAGAAATACTCGAGAAGCAAACAGGATTCCTAAACAAAGTAATTTCAACCTGAAATTTTACTATAGTTATTTCCTTCACTAAAATCAGTTATTTTAATGAGGAATAATGATTATAATATTAGTATACTGTATATTTTTTCCCCAATCATCACTGATGTATTTTGGTCAAATTGAGCATGTATTTACATTTTTAAAAGAAACATTTAAATATGTTTACATTTAAAAGATAAATAGATGTAACTCAGGTGTTTATAACAGCCTTGTTCATTGCAGAGCATAAGGGCAATAAAATATTAAGTTGCAAAGCATACTACAAAACAAATAAATGTAGTTGGGTTGACCATTTCTTATGCTGTCACATTTAGCTTTTGCATTTACAAGTTCAATGATTTTTATCCAGAAAGCTACATTTATTTATTTGTTATATGCAACTGCTAAATTACTATACCATATTCTAATGAGAAGGAAATATTGTTGCATGGCCATTACAGGCTACACTTTTGGGCAGTCACCTGGAGATATCCCATAACAATAACAGGGTCTAATATATATTAGAAAGCAATTTAATCATTCATTTAATAGATACTAAGCATCTAGTTTATATTATGCTTGTCACTCTGGTTACAAAGTTGATGAAGATATGTTCCCAAATTATTATCAGGGGAGATAGACATATTTACCTGTGATTATATATATATATATATATTAATTATGATTATAAAAGCATGCATAAGATGCTGTGGAAGTATAGAAAAGGAATATGTATATAATTCTTAGATGAGATAGAGGAGATAGGGAAGTTGACTGAAACAAGTTAATCCTTAAATTCCAAAGGATACATAGAAATTTGTTTTCAGGCAAAGGGAAGCCTGTAATTCTCAAGGTTTAAGCATATTTATAAACTTTGCCTCTGTTCTACCATTTGTTTATTTACTAAAATTTTGAATTATAGCATAAATGATAGGCACAACTGTATATACTTTAAGAAAAATTATGTTCTATTGTGAAGTTGTTATAGGATGATGCTTTCCTTGAAAATACTTTTTTTGTCTAGTTATTATAATAGATTCAGTAAAAATCTTTTTCAGAATAAAAGCATATTTCGTTGCTAAACCTGTGTTTTGTTTAGCAGAGAAAAATCTCTCACAGGCATTGTTGTCTCTGGAAATCTAATCCTCCAAAGGCTAACCTTAGAGCTGCTAATTTCATCATCTCTTTAGTGTCTCTGTTGCTAACTTGAAATATTGCAGCCATGCTTGTGTTCTGCCTAATGTGGCATGAGAATAGCCTTTGGCAGTTTACTTGGTAGAAACTCAAGCTTTTTCACAGCTGGAAGTAGACTGATTATTTACCTTCTACATAAGAGATTAGCTCTATCTATGAAAATGCAACTTTCTTGAAAATCTTTGCAACTTTGTGATTTTAGTATGCTGGTGCATGATGTGCCCATTTATTTTGATAACTGCTGCAGTTACAATGGAAGGCAGCCTGGATTGTGAACAAATGGGATTAGAAGTTTCCAACTAATTCCTGAAAGAGTTCATTTCATACAAAAGAGTGTAACTGGCTTCCATTTTGATGAAAAATTTAAGATGAAGGGATTTTGGGCATAGAGCAGAGATTATTTTTCTCAATTGATATGTTATTTTTGTACTGAGTTGAGTTTTAAGGATTTGTGAAGTATCCATGTCAAATGCCTCTATACACGACTCTGCCCCAATGTTAGAAATTCACATCAACTGGGAGAGATCTAAGATGTGTTTTGAGTTTAGATATGTCCCATAACTTACCTGTGGCCTCAGTTTCATCACCTATAATACTGTAGAGTATGTTGGGTGGCTAAATAAGCTCTCAGACATTTTTAGCCCTAACATTCTATGATTGTGTTTTTAGGGACAAGCTTATTGAATAAGTTCAATTTATATTTTCCTAAGGCTCAGAAAAAGAACTCCATATGAATGAATTTAATAAGATTTAGTGGAAAGAACAGGAGACTTCGAAATCAGATCTGAGTTAAATTTAATAGCTATGTGATGTTTGCCTAGTTATTTAAGTCTCAAATTTCCCATTTGTAAAATGGGGATAATAGGATTGTTGTGAGGATTAAATGAAATAAAGTATAAAAGCCTTTACACAGTGGCTAGCATAAATAACCACTAAAAAATGTGTTGGTTTTTTCCCTTCTCTTTCAGTTCTAAGTATTTGGGAACTTGAAGGAGGAAAGCACTGTCTATATGTGATCCTGAGCTTTTCTGTGTTTAAGCCTTCTTTGCTCTACTTGTTCCCAAATAGTCTTTTACTTCACATTTAAGCCCTAGTGTGCTGTATATATGATATTCTGTGATTCTTGTTGTTGAAGAGATTGCTGACTATTGCCTACAGTGTGTTCATTACCCAGAATCTTCTTGACCCTTGCCAATTTGAGTGTGGATTATACCTTGGTCATATATGCTGATATGCTTTGTCATAATCCAGAGTAAACTTGAGAGACTTTACAGAAGAGAAGAAGGGTCTGAAGTACCCAATATTTAAGGCCCAGATGGCAGTGGAGGAGGAACAGAAGGAGAAGTCAGTAAGGAAGTACTAAAAAGGTTGAGTCAAGAGACTGATGGGAAAATGGGTCCAAGGAAAGAGACTATTTGCAGGGAGGAGATCAAATAAGATCTCTCACATTACTACTATAAAATCTTTGTGGATAGGAGCAATGTCTATTTCCCATTGCATCTTTAGCATTTATCAGAGCACCTGGTACTTACTGGGAATTTCTTACATTTCTTCTCAATACTTTCTGACCTCTAGAAAGGACAGTATAATTCTTTGAAGGTCAGTAGTGAAAATCACTGTTCCCTTACATTCTGGAATGTACTTGGTGGTTGAGACTGCTAATCAGACCCCATATGGAATTAAAACTTTTCATGGCATTCTGATCAGACACTACCATATCTCTCTGTCTCTGTTTCTTACTATTGCTGTGTGTGCCACCTACATACTTTAGCTTTTTTATAACTCTCTGATTTATATAATTCCATTTAGTCCTCAATAAACTATATATATAGGTAAACACAATTATAATTATTGCAAGACTGAGTATTTCTGAACACCAAATATGTCCAGTTTTTTTTTTTTTGGCAGTATCTGTTCTAGGTATTCCATCTATTATTTATTAACTCTTACAAAAGTCTATGCAGTAGGGAGTTTATTCCCTGTTATGTATTTGGCAGAAACTGGAGCTGTAAGAGCTTAAGTGACTTTCTAAAGGTCACAGTTATAAAGTGGTCAAAGTAGAAAGTTGTGTTTCTGTACTGCTGTGTTACAGTACCTCACATAAATGGTAGCTAGAAAAGCAGAAACTCTTTTTTTTTTAAAAGATTTTATGTATTTACTTGAGAGAGTGAGTAAGTGAGCGAGAGAGAGGGAGAGAGCACAAGCTGGGCCTGAGCACAGCGGGAGAAGCAGACTCCCCGCTGAGCAGGGAGCCCAGTGTAGGGCTGGATCCTGGAATTCCAGGATCATGACCTGAACCCAGGGTAGACACTTGCTTAACTGACTGAGACACGCAGGTGCCCCAGCAGCATTTTATAAAAGTACTCATAATCTAAGGTTTCTTTAGGTTTGTACGATAGCCAGAGACTCTGCAGAAGGTTACCTAGCCATTTGCATGTGTGTTTAAAGAGCAGCTGTAAGCCCCTACTAGTGTATATCAGAGCAGTGTCTCTGGGAAATAGAATATTCTTAGCCTGTTGAATTGGAGGAGTTTCCCAGGAGACCACAAGCACATTCTGACATGAGCTTTCAGGTCCTCTGTTTCATCCTCTGAATCTGCTCTGCTCTGTTCTCTGAGAATCAAACTGTGGCTTTAGGCATCAGTGTGATATATCCTGCATGTCAGATTTAGGAACAGTGTTGGGAATATGAAGAACTCTGCCATCTTAGTCCTTGAATTTCTACAACCTCTTGACATTAGCAGTTGCTGGCTTTTGTGTTTAGAACCAATATGTGAACAATTCACATTCATTTGAATCACTCTATTTGATCTTGGCATTTTTTTTTTTTGTTTTTGTTTTTTTATGTGACCCAGTCCCCATCCCCAGTTATTGAGCAAACATTTATTATACACATTATATGTACCAAGCCAATTAAATAAAACCAGGATGCAAGCAAGTGCTGTTTTACTCAAATCTATATTTTATTAGCCATTGTGATTTTATAGGTAGGAGTTATAACGTGGTCATTTAAACCAATGTTCTTTATTTTACAAATGTAAGTCCATTCAGGTGGAGTGACTTTCTTTAAGATGGTAAAATAAGTGGCATAGAGGGATATTAACCTAAGTTTTATTTCTGGATCAGGGCTTTTCCTGTATACCCTGCTGACTCTCAGCTGTATTAAAAAACATAACAATGGAAGGGAAGACATAGTGTCATAGATTTTTATAACTACTTCCTCATTGTTGTAGAATTGTTGACTCTTTTATGTCTTTGACCTTGGTGGACTTTTTTCTCAGGTAGCTTCTTTGAAGACTCTGGAATGGGAACACTTCTAGAGCATTCCATCAAGTATTTCCTGGGTGGATTCCTACTTGTGCTATTTTTGAGACTCTGAGAAATTAGACAAAACTATGAAGTATTTGGAAAAAAAGAAGGGGCAGAGACTTTTGGGAATAGTGATTCAGAGAGGAGTTGTCAGTAGCAGACTAGTGTGCACAAAGGAGTAAGCTGGAGATAAAAGTTAGAGAAGGAAAAGGGTAAATTTGAAGGTAAGAGGCAAATTTTAAGCCAAAAAAATGAGGTGCAGGTGATACCTAGCCTTCTCATCCATAAATTAATAATAATAATAGTACTTATTATGTTTGCCTTATAGGACTTTTCTAAGAACCTCAGGGAGAAAGAATCTTGAAACCTTTATAGCAAAGTGTAGTATTTAGGAGATGATGCTTGATGAAGATGTTAGTCATTAAGTATGTCTTAGAAAGGAAAGAGGTGGCAAGGAGATAGAGTAGCATAGGAAGTATAGAGATGTATAAAAAGCATTGGTATCTGAGAGGACGTAAGACATAATTAAAAGAAAAAATTGAATACATTTAGGCAAGAAATGAAAAGAAACACTAGAAGGAATTAATACTTTGAGTATGTTAATGTGGCATACTGGTTAGTAGCAGAGTGATTGGAATGAAGGAGGAACCTTATGTCAGCCATTTGAGAGCTGCTTTGTACATTTTTTTTTCAGCTTTAGCAAGTCAGAGAAAGGCAGATAGGTTCTGTAGAGGGTGTGTGCAGTCAAATTGACAGACTGTATAGATTTGTCATATCGTGAGTAGAAAAAACATTTGTCCTTGCCAGACTCAAAGTAGGTGCTTACTTAGTTGCTGGATTGAGAAGAGACAATTTGCTGATGCTTTTGGGTGAACTTTGTAAATGGAGGTTGTTTGGCATTTGCTGTTGTCTTGTTAGCTGATTTTGGTGAATGTTTATGGAAACATCTGACCTAGCAAGTTGAAAATGAAATGTTTTGGAATGGATGATGTAGTTCCTGAGGCAGGGGATTAAACTTTAAGATTTGTTTTTCTCTAAAACTCAAGTTAGGAGGCTTTTTTAAAACAAAAACAACGTGAGCAGTGAAATGGGAATAAATGGGCCATTACTAGAATGGAGGAAGTTATGTACTTTTGGTTCCTCTTTATAGTCTGTACTCTAGTCTTATCAATTCTCTTGTGGTTTCTGCTGTATCTTCCTGCTGGTCTTTGGGCTGGAAGTCCATCAGCTCATGCCATTTTCTCCTCTTTACCTTTCAGGGTTTATATCAGGTTTTACTTCCAAGCAGCCTGCCTTGGCTTAATACTAGGTTAGATTATATCTCCACCTTGGTATTATGGGCATTTTGGGCTGGATTATTTTTTGTTGTGGGGGGTCTCTTCTTTGCATTATGGGCTTGTTAGCAGCATCCCTGGCTTCAACTTTCTACATGCTGTTAGTGTCTCCCATAGTTACAACAACAAAAAATCTCACTAGGCTTTGTCAGATGTCCCCTGGGGTACAAAATTGCCCAGGATTTAGAACCACTGATATAGGCTAAAAAAGATAAGAACTTCCCTTACACATCTTCATTTCATTTCAGTGATATTTTGGAAAGATGGAAGTTAACTTATTTGCTTATTTTTTTCTGTTTTGGATCAAAAGCCTACAGTTAAACTTAGTAGGATAGTGCTCTCAATTTCTGTTATTTCTTTCTGTTCCTTGAACATTACAAGTTTGCTTCTGCTTCAGGGTTTTACACTTGTTCTTTCTTCTACTTATGATGTTCTTCCCTTAGATATTTAGAGGAATCACTATGTGGCTTTGCTCAGGTTCCAGATAAAATGTCACTTCTTTTAGGAAGGCCTTTTCTGAGCACTTTTGTCTAAAACAGTACTGCCTTCTCTCTCAATCCTATATATCTAATTTATTTTTCTTCATAGCACTTATCACTGCCTGCCATGGATGTGTTTAAAAGATGACAATAGGTAAATCCTAAATTTTATTGACTTATTACAATAGAAGTTATTTCTTATTCTGATCATAGTTTTATGTTGGTTGAAGGGTCATGCAGTCATTCAGGGACCTAAGCTCTTTCCTTAAAATTACTCCTCGATCTGCTAGTTTTGTCTTTCTCTGCTTTTGACTGGTGAATGGGAAAAGAGAGTGTGTAGGATTGTGTGGAAAGTAGGTCTAGAAGTGACATAATCTCTTT
This sequence comes from Martes martes, assembly GCF_963455335.1. Classification (NCBI taxonomy): domain Eukaryota; kingdom Metazoa; phylum Chordata; class Mammalia; order Carnivora; family Mustelidae; genus Martes; species Martes martes. The sequence goes on from NC_137891.1 coordinate 152,304,454, forward strand.
TTTCTACAATTACATTGGCTAAAATTCGGTCACACAGTTCTACACATGTCTGCAACAGAGATTGGGAAATGACAAGTTATGTACCCAGGAAGAAAGAATGAAGTTGTGTTTTCTGGAACCATCACATTATCTCTGCCACAATATTGTATATTGAATGTCTCCCCAAGCAGAATGTAAGTTCCATAGAAGCAGGGATGTTTGACTATTTTCTTTCCCATGGTATCAGTGCTAATAACAATATCTGGTGTATAACTGGTACTCATAATATTTCCTGGAAGAATCACTGAATGAATGTTCTCTGTTTTGTCTGTTAATGTCCTGGCATTTAGAATTGTTTTTGGTATGCAAGAGATACTCAGTTGCTTAAGGAATAAATAGATGCATGAAATCAGAGCTGGATTTGATTAATGGCTTTTCCATTATCTGTTATATTGAGAAAGTTACTTGACCACACTGTGCCTTGTTTTTTCATCTGAAAAATGAAAGGAATAAGAACTATTCCATTCATACTGCATTATTAGTGTATCTCATGGGGTTATTGTGTTATATAAAGTAATATATAAAATGCTTAGCCCAGTGTCTTACTCTTCATAGGTTCTTAATAAATAGTTGCTGTTTTTACTGGTTTTAACCAAATTCTAATTTGAATTCTGATTGATTCATTTTGTATTCAGTGGTTCAATACACATAATTTTTGTATTTTCTTAAATTATTGAAATGATATATGTATAATTTGAAACAGTTTCTACCACATGTATTCTGTCATTTAATCATTTATTCATAAATTAATTCAGCTGTTTATAACTCATCCATTCTATTTAAGACCCTTTGTTAGGTGACATAAGGAGACAAGGAAAACTTCTTTTCTTTTCTTTTTTTTAAAAGATTTTATTTATTTATTTGATAGACAGAGATCACAAGTAGGCAGAGAGAGGCAGGCAGAGAGAGAGAGGGGGGAAGCAGGTTCCCTGCTGAGCAGAGAGCCCGATTTGGGGCTTGATCCCAGGAGCCGGAAAACTTATTTTCTAATGCAATGTTTAAATTTAGAGGATTTTTATACAACCTGATTGGTTGTATATTTAGTTAACATATTCACAGATAATTATGGGAGGGATTTTATTATTATTTTTTATTTTAAAGAAATATGATTAGCTTCAAAATAATAAGAGACTTTCAGAGTCTCATTCATGGGAATTTTGTGTAAGTTATATAATACAACTACCCTTCCCATCATTACTTGAATCCTCTCTAGAATATTACCCCATCTTGAGATCTAAAACATAGTTTATAAAATAAGATACTTTTCATCAGTAGCAGTATAGAAATTATCTGAGATATTTAGTCATTGCACTGTAAGTTTATTTTTCCACATATATTGGAAAGTAGAAAATATGTCATCATTTCAGTGAATTGAAAAAAGAACAAAAGTATTATTTGATTAATCAACTGATGAAAAATTTAAAACCCAAAGTCATTCATCCTTCAAGGAGTAATTTACATCCCATCAACTATAAGACTTTCCAATAAATTCAGTCTCTCACCAATCTCTTTCTTCTTTTATCTTGTATAGTTTATTATACAGTTGTATATACTTGTGTTTACAACTGTATAGTTGTATATACAAGTGTTTATATATACACAAGTATATAAACTCACATAGTTTATCTTACAGTTTATTACTTAATTATTCTTTAATTATTTCACATACATTAATTGAATCCTCTCAACATTAGGATAAGCTTGAGAGCAGAAACCATATCTTTCACTTTATTTTTGTTGTTGCTGTTACTTCTTATTGGCTGGGCATGTAGTAGATTCTTAGTAAGTTTTTGGTAATAGACTTTAAAGGATATTTAGAAGCCAACTTCCTGCTCAAGGAAGATCTCTTTTTGTAGAAAACCTGAAGAATGATCATCTAGTCTTTGCTTTAAACATCTCTCATGCTCAACATTACTAATCCTCAGGGAAATTCAGATTAAAACCACATTGTGATATCACCCAACACCTGTCAGAATGGCTAACATTAAAAAACACAAGAAACAAGTGTTGGCAAGAATGTGGTGAAAAAGGAACCCTCATACACTTTTGGTAGAAATGCAAACTGGTGCAGCCACTTTGGAAAACAGTTTAGAAGTTTCTCAAAAAGTTAAAAATAGAAATACCGTATATTCCAGTAATTCCACTGCTGGATATTTACCCAAAGAATACAAAACACTAATTCAGAAAGATATATGCTCCCCTGTGTTTATTGTAGCATTATTTACAATAGCCAAAATATAGAAGTTGCCCTGTGTCCCTCAATGATTGAATGGATAAAGATGTGACATACATATGCAATGGAATATTACTCAGCCCTAAAAATGAATGAAATCTTACAATTTGCAACAACATGGATGGACCTAGAGAGTATAATGCTAAGCAAAATAAGTCAGGTATAGAAAGACAAATACCACATGATTTCACTCTTATGTGGAATATCAGAAACGAAACAAAGAAAAAAAAGAGACAAACCAAAGAACAGACTCTTAAGTATAGAGAACAAACTGATGGTTACTGGAAGGGAGGTAGGGAGGGGGATGGGTAAAATAGGTGAAGTGGATTAAGAGTATACTTATCATGTTGAGCACTGAGCAATATATAGAATTGTTGAATCACTATATTGTACACCAGAAACTAATATAACATTGTATGTTAATTTTACTGTCATTAAAATAAAAATAAATAAATCTAAAAAAAGAGAATGGGATACAAGAGTTAGGGGAATAAGGATGTTTAATTATTTGTCAAGCCTTGTGGATGTCTCTCTTTTTCATCCTACTCTCTGTGTCCGTTGCTTTTACCTTCATCATCTCTCACCTAGACTACTGCTTCAGCCTCTTGAGCAGACTTTGTCTACAGGCTCATCCCTTTCCAAACCATTGTCTGTACTTCTCCCAGAGGGGTCTTTCTCTTGTATATACCACATCTTGTAATTTCACTCTTAAGATCTGTTAATTTCAGTTGTTTATATTTCTTGATAAACATATAGGGTTTTCCATAGTCTGACTTCTTTGTAACTCTCCAGGCTTTTCTCTTAAATCTCTGGACTTTTTATTTTAGAGCAACTCATCTTCCAGAATTTCAGCTTCATACCTTAGTTGCCTGGTAGACACTCACACAAGACTTGGTTTAAGTATTGCTTGTAACCTATTCTCTACCTATTCCCTAGGCAAATGTTATGGATTCTTCCTCCACCCTTCCCAAACACCAAGGGGTTTACTTTCTTTAAGTCTCCTTTATACAATAGACATACATCTAACGAAGAATGTAAAACATTTTATTATACCTTTTTACTTGTATACTTCCTCTGCCTATACTCCTTGAAGAATATCCCATGTGTTACTCATCTCTGGATTACCAGCACCTAGCAGAGTGCCTGATACAGAGTAGATACCCCATGAATGCTAAGATTAATAAGAACCACCAGAAACCTTTGACAGGCCACAGTTTGGAGAACACTGTGCTTGAAATATTTGAATATTGAATCTGGTAGAAATAGATTAGGAAAATCAGCCAGATGTTGTTTTTAAGGGTTCTGTTTTTAGCGTGTAAATTAAAATTTCATTTAGAAGTACAATTCTAATTTGGGAACCAGAATGCAGTTGTAGAGCTTGACAAGATTACATATGTAAATTCTCCAAAAGCTGATCTATCATCATGCCTTCCTGAAATAGTGCAGTCTGTATGGAAGGAGAATGATCTCTTGAGTCTGCATGCCAGATTCCTTGCTGCTCTAGCCCTTCTGCCTATCTCATTCAGCTCTGGGCTCTCAGCCCCAAGAGTAGATTGTACTCTGTCCTGCTTCAGATTTTTCAGCAGCAAAATCTTGCTGCTTTAGGATAAAATCTAACCATCTTAGCATTCCTTAGAAGGCCTTCCACGGTCTTACTCTTGTCTCCTTTGCAGACTTCTACCTTATTCCTCCATACATGGTCTTTCTGGAACTTCTTTTCACAGTTCTTTACCTACTTAAAGTTACACATATTTAAAGGTGTTTCAGGAAGCCTTTTGAGAGGAGAGTTTAGATATTGCTTCTCTGTGCTTTGTGGAGTGCGTTGAACTTACCTCACATTTATAATATTTGTCACTTTATGCTGTAAAGTAGTGGTTTATTGGTTTGATTTTCCCACTAATATCCTTGCTGGACAGGAGGTTGTGTAATTTATATTTGTATTATGAGAACCTAGTACAGTGGGTGCAAGTGGTCATATATAGTGTATTCTTAATTGAATTGCTAACCCCATATCCACAGCCCAGGAGTCAATTAAAAAAATTGCTCCCATTTGGTATGGCATATAAAAATATACTTTTATTTTTTAATAATGTTTAATATGTTGTGATATATAAATAAAGATACAAATTTTTTATTTTTTGAGGGATAATTGACCTACAATATTATGTTAGTTTCAGGTATATTACAATGATTTGATGCTTGTGTATTTGAAATATTCACCACAGTAAGTCTAGTTATGATCTGTCACCTTATAAACAGTATATTATTGACCATGTTCCCCATGTTGTACAGTTTATCTCCATGTTTGATTTATTTCATAATTAGAAATTCGTACTTCTTAATTTTCACCCTTTCCACCCCTCAATACCCCTCCCCTCTGGCATCCACCAATCTGTTCTTTGTATCTATGAGTTTAGGTTTTGCTTTGATTTGGTTTTTAGATTCCATATATAAGTGAAATAATGTGGTATTGGTCTTTCTCTCTCTGACTTTTTTCACTTAGCTTAATACCCTCAAGGTCTGTCCATGTTGTTGCAAGGGAGAATTTCATTCATTTTTATGGCTGAGTGGTATTCCATTGTGTGTACATGTATTGTGCATGTGTATGTGTGGGTATACCACATATTCTTTATCCACTCATCTTTTGATGGACACCTGTGTTGTTTTCATATCTTATGTATTATAAATAATGCTACATTGAACATAGAGGTGCATATATCATTTTGAATTTGTGTTTTTATTTTCTCTATGCAGATTCCCAGAGGTGGAATTGCTGGATCATATGAAAGCTCAGTTTGAAGTTTTTGAGGGACATCCATACTGCTTTCCATAGTGGCCACACCATTTTGCATTCCCACCAACTGTCCATAATATTTCCTTTTTATCTACATGCTATCAAGATTTGTTACTTTTTGTGTTTTTGGTAATAGCCATTTTAAAAAAAAATTTTTTTATTTCTTTTCAGCGTAACAGTATTCATTGTTTTTGCACCATACCCAGTGCTCCATGCAATCCGTGCCCTCCCTAATACCCACCACATGGTTCCCCCAACCTCCCACCCCCCACCCCTTCAAAACCCTCAGGTTGTTTTTCAGAGTCTATAGTCTCTCATGGTTCACCTTCCCTTCCAATTTCCCTTAACTCCCTTCTCCTCTCCATCTCCCTCTGTCCTCCATGTTAATTCTTATGCTCCACAAATAAGTGAAACCATATGATACTTGACTCTCTCTGCTTGACTTATTTCACTCAGCATAATTGCCATTCTGACAGGTGTAGGGAGATAGCTCATTGTGGTTTTGATTTGCCTTCTCCTGATGATTAGTGATGCTCAGTATCTTTGCATGTGACTGTAGACCATCTATATCTCTTCTTTGGAAAAATGTCTACTCAGATCCTCTCCCATTTTTAAATGAGTTGTTTGTTTTCTTATATGAGAACTTTGTATATTTTGGGGATTAGTCCCTTATGGGATATATCATTTGCAGATATCTTCTCCCATTCAGGAGGCTACCTTTTTATTTTCTTGGAAGTTTCCTTCACTCTGCAAAATCTTTTTAGTTTGATATAATTTTGTTTATCCATTTGTTTACTTCTGCTTTTGTTTGCCTTGCTTTTGTACTCAGATCCAAAAAAAGCATTACCAAGACTGCTGTCAAGGATCTTATTGTCTGTGTTTCTTTTCTAAGAGTTTTGTGGTTTCAGAGCTTACATTCAAGTCTTTCATACATTTAGATTTTTGTATGTAGTATAAGATAGTGATACAGTTTCATTCTTAACATGTAGCAATCTAGTTTTTCCATCACCATTTATTGAAATAACTGCCTTTTCCCTATTGTAAATACATGGATCCTTTGTTGTAAATTAATTGACTATACAGGTATGGTTTATTTCTCAGTTCTGTTCTGTTCTGTTGATCTGTACACTGTTTTTATGGAAATATCACAGTAGTTTGGTTACCATAGTAATATTGTATTTATGTTAGTATAGTTTGGAATCAGAGAGTGTGATATCTCTGGGTTTGTTCTTTCTAAAGATTATTTTGGACCTGTGTGGTCTTTTGTGTTTCCAAACAAATTTTAGAAGCATTTGTCCAAGGTTAATGAGTTGCTCTTTGTTTTTTCCTCTAGGATTTTGATAATTTCCTGTCTTACATTTAAGTCTTTCACCTATTTTGAATTTATAGCTGTGTATCATGTAAGGAAGTGGTCCAGTTTCATTCTTCTGCATGTTGCTCTCCAGTTTTCCCAACACTATTTGTTTAAGAGACTATCTTTTTTCCTATTGGATATTCTTTCCTGCTTTGTTAAAGATTAGTTGACTATATAGTTGTGGGTTCATTTCTGGGTTGTGTTCCATTGATCTCTGTGTCTGTTTTTGTTGACAGTATCATCCTATCTTGATGATTACAGCTTTGTAAAACAGCTTGAAGTATAGGATTGTCATGCCTCCCTCTTTGATTTTCTTTTTCAATATTAAGGCTAAAATTAACAGCACAAGAAACAACAGGTGTTGGTGAGGATGCGAAGAAAGGGGAACCGTTTTGTACTGTTGGTGGGAATGCAGACTGGCATAGCCACTCTGGAAGACAGTATGGAGGTTCCTCAAAAAGTTAAAAATAGAACTATCCTATGACCCAGCCATTACATTACTAGGTATTTATCCAAAGGATACAAAACCACTGATTTGAAGAGGCACATGTACCCCAGTGTTTATAGTAGCACGATCAACAATGCCCAAATTATGGAAAGAGCCCAATGTCCATTGACTGATGAATGGATAAATAAGAGGTGGCATATATTTGCAATGGAATATTACTCAGCCATCAGACAGAATGAAATCTTGCCATTTGCAACAACACGGATAGAACTAGAGTACATTATGCTAAGCGAAATAAATCAGAGAAGGACAAATACCATATGATTTTACTCATATGTGGAATTTAAGAAACAAAAGAAATGAATATAAGGGAAGGAAAAATAAAATAAGATAAAAAAAGAGAAGGAGGGAAACCATAAATAACCTTATGAATAACCATTCTATAGTTAAGGGAATAAACAGTGTTGCTGGAGGGCATGTTGGTTGGGAGATGGGCTAAATGGGTGATGGGGATTAAAGATGGCACTTGTTGGGATGAGCACTGGGTATGATATGTAGGTGATGAATCACTAAATTATATTCCTGAAACTAGTACTACTACTATATGATAACTAACTTGAATTTAAATAAAAGAAAAAAGAAGAAAAAGGTATTTGTTCTAATTCTGTTAAAAATGTCATTGAAATTTTATAGGGATTCATTACAATAGTCCTGTAGATAGCTTTAGGTAGTATGGACTTTTTAACAATATTCATCAAATTAATGAGAATAAAATACCTTTCCATTTATTTATATCTTCTTCAGTTTCTTTCATTAATTTCTTATACCTTCCAGTGTTTGTATCATCTTAAATTTTTTTTCATTAGTGTTTTATAGTTTTCAGAGTACAGGTCTTAATACCTCCTTGGTAAGTTTATTCCCAGGTATTTTATTCTTTTTGGTAAAATTGTGAATGGGATTGTTTTCTTGATTTCTTTTTCTGCTCCTTCATTATTAGTGCACAGAAATGCAACAAATTTTTGTATACTAATTTGTATATCCTACAACTTTACCGAATTCATTTATCAGTTCTCACGGTGTTTTGGTGGTCTTTAGGATTTTCTGTGTATAGTATCTTGTGATCTGCAAGTAGTGAGATTTACTTTTGTACCTGTTTGGATACCTTTTAGTTATTTATTCTTCTTGTCTAATTTCTGTGGTTAGAATTTCTAGTACTGCTATGAATACAAGTAAATAGAGTGGGCATTCCTGTCTTGTTCATGATCTTAGAGGAAAAGCTTTCAGCTTTTTACCATTGTGTTTGATATTAGCTGTAGTTTTCTCATATATGGCCTTTCTTATTTTGAAGTCTGTTCCCTTTATACCCATTTTATTGAATTCTTATCATAAATGGATGTTGAATTTTGTCACATACCTTTTTCCGAGTCTTTTAAGGTGATCAGATGGCTTTTATCTTTCATTTTTTTAATATGGTATATCATATTGATTGATTTGTGGATGCTGAACTGTCCTTTCACCCCTTGCAGAAATCTTACTTGATTGTAGTGGTATGATCCTTTGAAGTATTGTTAAATTTGCTTCGTTAATATTTTGTTAAGAATTTTTACATCTGTATTCATCAGGGACATTGACCTGTGATATTTATTTATTTATTTACTCACTTACTTACTTATTATGGGGTCCTTGTCTCGTTTTTGTGTCACTGTAACGCTGGCTTCATGAAAGGAGTTTGGAAGCATTTCTACCTTTTGAATTTTTTGGAAGAGTTTGGGAAGAATAGATACTAAATCTTTGAATGTTTGAGAGAATTTGCCAGGAAGCTCTCTGGTCTTGGATATTTGTTTGTTGGGAGGTTTTTTGATTACTGATTCCTCTAGCGATTGGTCTGTTTAGATTTTCTATTTCCTTATCACTTAGTCTTGGAAGCCTATAAAGTTCTAGCAATTTCTTCATTTCCTCCAGGTTGTCCAGTTTGTTGGTATGTAGTTTTTTTATAGCAGTCTCTTATTATATCCTTTGTATTTCTGTAGTTTCAGTTGTAACTTCCCTTTCATTTGTGATTTTATTTGAACCCTCTTTTTCTGTTAGTGAATGTGGCTAAAGGTTTATTAACTTTGTTTATCTTTTCAAGGAATCAACTATTGGTTTCTACTGTCTTTTTAGTCTCTATTTCATTTATTTCCACTCTGATCTTTATTGATGTGTTTCTTTTAACTATGGTCTTTGTTCTTTTTCTTTTTCCTTTAGGTTTAAAGTTAAATTGTTTGAGATTTCTTTTGTTTCATGAGGTAGACTGTTGCTATGAATTTCCTTTTAGAACTGGTTTTGCCATATCCAATAGCTTTTGGTATGTTGTATTTCCTTCGTTTGTTTGTTTCTAGGTATTTTTTGAGCTTTTAATTTTTTTTTTTCTATGACTTAGCTGTTCAGTAACATGTTATTTAATCTCCACATATTTGTAATTGTTCCAGTTTTTTTCTTGCAATTAATTTCTAGCTTAATACCATTGTTGTGGGAAAAGATGCCTGATATGATTTCAATCTTAAATTTATTGTGATTTGCTTTGTGGGCTAACATGTGATCTATTCTGGAAAATGATCCATGTGTACTTAAGAAAAATGTGTAATTTGCTTTTGAATGGAATGTCCTATATATATTTACTACATCTTTCTGGCTCATACGTCATTTAAGGACCATGTTTCCTTATTGATTTTCTATCTGGATGATTTACCCATTGATCTAAGTGGGGTGTTAAAATCCCCTACAATTTCTGTATCACTATCAGTTTCTTACTTTAGGTTTGTTAATATTTGCTTTATATGTTTTGATGTTTATATGTTGTGGGCATATGTATTTATAAATGGTTAATCTTTTTGGGTTGGCCCTTTATTATAATGTAGTGCTTCTCTTTGGCTTTTCTTTTTTGACAGTCTTTGGCTTTTTTTTTTAAGTCTGTTTTGTCTGATATGACTGTAGCTAACCCAGCTTTCTTTTGCTTTCCATTTACAGGGGACATCTTTTTATATCCTTCACTTTAAATCTGTGTTTTGATTACTGAAGTCAGTCTCTTGTAGACAATATATACATATGTCTTTTTTTAAATCCATTGAACTACTTTTATGTCTTTTGACTGGAGAATTTAGACTATTTACATTTGAAGTCATTGCTGATATGTACTTATTGCCTTTTTGTTAATTGTCTTCTGGCTATTTTTGTTGGTCCTCTCTGTTGTTTCCTTTTCTTTTTCTCTTCCTTTGTGTTTTGATGACTTTTGTTAGTGTTATGTTTAGATTTCATTCTTATTTTTTTTTTTAGCACATTAACTATAAGGTTTTCTTGTGTAACCACAAGAAGATTCACTTCTTGTGAGATTCACTTATATCATCCTATGTATGTAATAGTCTATTTTAAACTGATAGCCAACTTAAATTTGAACACATTTCAAACTGTACAGTATTTCTCCCCCCACCTTTTTTATATGTGATTCCACAGTTTACATCTTAGTTTAATGTATCCATTACCTAATTATTATTGTTTTAGTTAATTTTACTACTTTTGTCTTTTAACATTCCTAGTAGCTTTACAAGAAATTAGTCATCTGCTTTTACTATATATTTATCTTTTTTAGTGAGACTTTTACCTTTGTGTGTTTACTTGTTATTAAGTAGTACCATTTCTTGTCAGTTTAAATAAGTTTCTTTACTATTTCTTATAAGGCCAATTTAGTAGTGATAAACTCCTTTAGATATTGCCTGTGTGGAAACTCCTTCTTCTTCAAATCTGAACAATTACCTTGGTGGCTACCATATCTTTGGTTGGAAGTTTATCCTTTCAGCACTTTGAACATGTCTTGCCATTATCTTCTGGGTTGTAAAGTTTTTGCTGAGAAATTTGCTAGTTTATGATTTGATAGCTTACATCGAACAATTTTTCTCTTGCTGCTTTATCTTTAACTGTTGACATTTTAATTATAATTTGTCTTAGTATAGCTCTCTCTGAGTTTATGATATCTGGAACTCTGTGGACTTCTTGAACCCATTGTCTGTTTCCTTTCCTAGGGCAGGGATATTTTCAGATATTATTTTTTTTCAAATAAATTTTCTGCTCTTTTCTCTCTCTGTCTCCTCTTTCTGGGACCCCTGTAATGTGAATGTTACTCTAATTGATGTTGTCCTGGAGGTCCTTTAAGTTATCTTCATATTTTAAAATAATCTTTTCTTTTTGCTTCTCTGTTTGGGTGCATTCCATTGCTTTATTTTCCAGTTTACTGTTCTGTTGAACTACTTAATTTGGTCTGCTGTCTAGCCCTCAGTGGTATTTTTCTGTTCTGTTACTGTATTCTTCAGCTCTGTGACTTCTGTTGGTAGTTTGTTATGTTTTCTCATTGTTGGGGTTCTCACTGTATTCATCCATCCTTCTCCTGGGATCAGCGAGCATATTTATGACCATTTTTTTAAAATGCTTTATTAAGTTGGTTCTTATCTCCATCCCATCATAGTCTTTCTGGTGTTTTGTCTTGTTTTCTTTTTGGAACATATTTGTCTATTTTCTTATTTTGCTTGACTCTCTGTGTTTATTTCTATATATTGGCAAAACAGCTACCTCTTTCACTCTTGAGGGACTGGCCTGGTGTAGGTGAGGATCCTTTTTGTTGAAACTTGCCTTATCTCTTGATTGTTTCTTGAACTTCTGTGATGTATAAACTGCCTGATTTGTTCTTGATATGTTCCTTCTGTTGAAGGTGTGCCAAAACCTACCAGTCATCCAAGGATTGGCATCTCATTTAGCACCTAATTTTAGGCTGATAAGAAGCCAGACCTTCAGGTAGCAGCTTTAAACTATGCAAGTATAAGTAATCCTGTGGGGGTAACAGTCATAATCTCTGCTGCCTTCCAAACCAGGAGATCTGGAGGTGTCCCTGAGCAACAGTTGGAAAATTGGAATTCTATATGAGTTACAAGCTCACTTCTGGGAGGTCATGTTAAACTGTAGCAAATTCATGGGTTTGCACAAAGAGGGTGTCTCCCTTCTTAAGTTCCCTAGGAATGAATGCCTCTTAAGCCTCTTGCTCTGTGGGAAACTTGAAGCCTGTCTCTCAAGGTAAAGCTCCAAGCTAAGTAAATAGGATTTTATTTATTTATTTATTTATTTATTTATTTATTTATTTATTTATTTATTTTTCATGTAAAGACTGGGGTTGTGTTTTAGTCTGCTGTGTGTTTAGTGCCCTGGGGATGGTGGCCTGCCAAAATCTGTCTTTCTGATTGTTGCAGTCCTGTGGACAGCTGGAATACCAGCTTTCTTGGTCACAGGGCCAGTGATCATGGGGTATTCCTGTGTGGATTATATGTGTTTGCTGGTTTTTGCCAACAGCTGGGGAGTGTATAGGGCAGGATATGCTTACCTAGCTTCAGTAAGATAGCAGGGAAAATGTCTTGACCATACACACCTGTGGGCTTTAGCTTTAGCGGTGTAGAGGGAAGTGGCTTTTCTACCCATGTGTACTGACTTTAGGACATGAACATGAGAATGCCACTGCTCCTGGCACTCACCAGCTCCCACCAGGGGGCAAGGTAGTGTAGCAGCTACTGGCTCTTGCAGACTTAACTAGGGAATGGGAGAACAACTTCACTGTTTGTGTTTGCCTGCTCTAGCCAGGGAGAGGGTGAGCGCTGGAACCACATGCACTCTCTGGCCTTAGCATCTGTCAGGATCACTTTCCTCCACCCACTGTTGTAAGATAGTTGGAGAGTGTTCCCCATGACGTCCACAAATAAATTTCCCTATGTATAGTCTGGGTGCTTGTTTGTTTGTTTGTTTATATATATGTATTTATTTCAGAGAGAGAAAGAGAGTGCATGCACCTCTGCGAGCAGGGGTTTGGGGGGTCAGACGGGGAGAGAGAATCTCAAACAGGCTCCGCACCCAGTGGGAGTCCGACTAAGGGCTAGATCTCACAACCCTGAGGCCATAACCTGAGCTGAAATCAAGAGTTGGGTGCTTAAATGACTGAGCCACCCAGGTGCCTAAAGGTGCTTTTTTAAACTGTTTTTTTTTTTCTCTGAGTTTAGGAGCCCTTAAAGATGGGACCTCAGTTTTTTTATAGCACTTTGGGACTCTTAGACATCAGTCCCGTTTCTTTTCTTTTCTTTCTTTTTTTTTTTTTTTTTAAGATTTTATTTATTCATTTGACAGACAGAGATCACAAGTAGGCAGAGAAGCAGGCAGAGAAAGGGGGAAGCAGGCTCCCCGCTGAGCAGAGAGCTCGATGCAGGGCTCAATCCCAGGACCCTGAGATCATGACCTGAGCCGAAGGCAGAGGCTTTAACCCACTGAGCCACCCAGGCGCCCCCCCCCCCGTTTCTTTTCTAAGCCAGATGTTCTGGGGGCTCTTTTCTCTAGTGCAGATTCCAGCAGCTGGAGTGCCCTATATTGGGCACCAACCCTTTTCTCCTCTTGAGAGAAGCACCTGTGTTGAGATCCCTTACTGTTGTGTGTAGCTGCACTGGGTATGGGGTTTTTGCCATGGCTGTGTCTCTGCCTCTTCTGCCTGTTTCATTGTAGTACTTTTTCCTTTGTTGTGGACAGCATTTCATCTAGTTTTTGGATCTTTTTCAGCAGGGAATAGTGTGTCCATGGGAAGAGGTGAATTCAGCAGCTTCCTGTATCTGTCTTGGACCTCCTCCTCCAGAAGAATAAACGTTAAAAAATTCTTTTTCCAAAAAAATTAAATAAATAAAATGGGGTGCCTGGGTGGCTCAGTGGGTTAAGCCTCTGCCTTCAGCTCGGGTCTTGGTCTCAGGGTCCTGGAATTGAGCCCCCACATCGGGCTTTTTGCTCAGTGGGGAGCCTGCTTCCCCCCCACCCCCCACCCTGCCTGCCTTTCTGCCTACTTGTGATCTCTCTCTCAATAATAAAATCTTTTAAAAAAATAAAAAAATTCTTTTTCCATTGAATATTCAATTCAATAACTATTTATTGAAATTGTTTTATATTGCATTTTTTAGTGCAGTGAATGCAGATATTTCTGTTAATATTGATCAAAGAATATATGGTTCTCTACTCTGACTAGTTCATAAATGGAAGGTCAGTGTTTAAGTGACTAGTTTGGAAGTAGGCAAATGCAACTTGCTGTAAGACAAAATAGGGTATAGATAGATTTTTGGTGAGATCAAGTGAGGGAGATAATTTATGGCGAATTGTTGGGAAATTAGGTAGAAACTACCCTATAAGGGAAAAAATACGCCAAATATTCTTTTTAAAGGATGTTGGATGAAAATAGAAAATCCAAGACCATAGCTTGCTGAATTGGGCCTGTTCATGGTTATACATTTAACAAGCCAAGCGAAAACTCCAGCCATAGGTCCACATTTCTCCGAACAATATGGCACCAAACTGTACTGTCCATACTGAATTTTCTATTTTTTAAATAATTTTATTATATTCTGTTAATCACCATGCAGTACATCATTAGTTTTTGATGTAGTGTTACATGATACAGTGTTTGCATATAACACCCAGTGTTCCATGCAATACGTGCCCTCCTTAATACCCATCACCAGGGTCACCTATCCCCTCACCCCTGTCCCCTCTAAAACCCTTAGTTTGTTTCTTGGAGTCCATAGTCTCTCATGGTTCATCTCCCCCTCTGATTTCTCTCCCTTCATTTTTCCCTATCTTCTCCTAATGTCCTCCATGCTATTCCTTATGTTCCACAAATAAGTGAAACCATATGATAACCATCTTTCTCTGTTTGACTTATTTCACTTAATATAATCTCCAGTTCCATCCATGTTGATGCAAAAGTTGGGTATTCATGCTTTCTGATGGCTGAGTAATTTCCTTTATATATATATATATATATGGATCTTTATCCATTCATCTGTTGAAGGGCATCTCGGCTCCTTCCATAGTTTGGCTATTGTGGACATTGCTGCTCTGAACAATGGGGTGCATATGGCCCTTCTTTTCTCTACATCCATATCTTTGGGGCAAATACCCAGTAGTGCAATTTCTGGGTCATAGGGTAGCTCTGTTTTTAACTTTTGAGAAACCTCCACACTGTTTTCCGAAGTGGCTGTACCACCTTGCATTCCCACTAACAGTGTAAGGAAGAAGGTTCCCCTTTCTCCACAACCTCTCCAACATTTTTTGTTTCTTTCCTTGTCAATTTTTGCCATTCTAACTGGTGTAAGGGGGTATCTTGGTGTGGTTTTGATGTGCATTTCCCTGGTGGCTAATGATGTTGAACATTTTTTCATGTATCTCTTAGCCATTTATATTTCTTCCTTGAGGAAGTGTCTGTTCATGTCTAATGCCCATTTTTTGACTTGATTATTTGTTTTTTGGGTGGATATCAGCCACCGCAGCTTCTTTTAAAACACGTCTCCAAAGGCAAGGGAAACAAAAGCAAAAATGAACTTTTGGGACTTAATCAAGATAAAAAGCTTCTGCACAGCAAAGGGAATAGCCAATAAAACAAAGAGACAACCCATGAAATGGGAGAAGATATTTGCAAGTGACACTACAGATAAAGAGTTGGTATCCAAGATCTATAAAGAACTTCTCAAACTCAACACCTAAAAAGTAAATAATCAAGTCAAAAAATGAATTTTCTATTTTGACAGTAAAAGACCATTTAAAAAATTAAGTACATTTTAATTTTCCATGTAGTCTTAGCTAGATGATCAGCTTTTTGAGTATTAATATAAATTATTACTATATTATTATTGAGTAATAGATTTATAACTTATTTTTCTTACATATTTTCCTTGGTTTTGGGCACAAAGCAAATCTAGATGTCTTATTGTATTATAGATATATGTGCTTGGAAAGAATTAGGATATGTATATTTAGGAAATTATTAATTTTTTATGTTTTTGCAGTGTACCGTACATATTTGTAATGAGAACAAATGTGATAATATTTTATAAAATCCTAGGAAGAAGCTAGGTAATGGGTACAATGGTAGTTTAAGTCCTCAAACAAATAGATTCTCTTTCCTAAAACACCCTCAAGTAGGAATTTTATTTTATTTTATTTTTTTTTTAAGTTTTACTTATACTTTATACTATATTTATGCACCCAAATATACCAGATTTAAAACATTTTTAATGTTTTAAACATTAAATCATTACAAAAGAATGAAATATTGTCTTTTGATATTTTCCCATTTACAAATGAATTTGTCAAACTTTGACTTCACATATTTCTCTCAAACTCTTCCACCCCTGAAACACAGCATATGCACATATACTTCCTATCATTGGTGCTAGACATAAGGATTTTATTTTATTTTTATTTTATTTTAAATTAAAAAAAATTTTATAAACATATAATGTATTATTAGCCCCAGGTCTGTGAGTCACCAGATTTACACACTTCACAGCACTCACCATAGCACATACCCTTCCCAATGTCCATAACCCACCAACCTCTCCCTATCCCCCTCTCCCTGGCCACCCTCTGTTTGTTTTGTGACATTAAGAGTCTTTTATGGTTTCTCTCCCTCCCGAGCTCATCTTGTTTCATTTATTCTTTTCCTATTCCCCAAACCCCCACGTTGCATCTCCACTTCCTCATATCAGGGAGATTATATGATAGTTGTCTTTCTCCGATTGACTTATTTCGCTGAGCATAATATCCTCTAGTTCCATCCACATCATCGCAAATGGCAAGATTTCACTTCTTTTGATGGCTGCATAGTATTCCATTGTATATATATACCACATCTTCTTTATGCATTCACCTGTTGATGGACATCTAGGTTCTTTCCATAGTTTGGCTTTTGTGGACATTGCTGCTATAAACATTCAGGTGCACGTGCCCCTTCGGATCACTACGTTTGTATCTTTAGGGTAAATACCCAGTAGTGCAATTGCTGGGCTGTAAGGTAGCTCTATTTTCAACTTTTTGAGGAACCTCCATGCTGTTTTCCATAGTGGTTGCACCAGCTTGCATTCCCACCAACAGTGTAGGAGGGTTCCCCTTTCTCCGCATCCTCGCCAGCATCTGTCATTTCCTGACTTGTTAATTTTAGCCATTCTGACTGGTGTGAGGTGGTATCTCATTGTGGTTTTGATTTGTATTTCCCTGATGCCGAGTGATGTGGAGCACTTTTTCATGTGTCTGTTGGCCATCTGGCTGTCTTCTTTGCAGAAATGTCTGTTCATGTACTCTGCCCATTTCTTGACTGGATTATTTGTTCTTTGGGTGTTGAGTTTGATAAGCTCTTTATAGATTTTGGATACTAGCCCTTTATCTGATAATGTCGTTTGCAAATATCTTCTCCCATTCTGTCAGTTGTCTTTCTGGTTTTGTTAACTGTTTCCTTTGCTGTGCAAAGGCTTTTGATCTTGATAAAATCCCAATAGTTCGTTTTTGCCCTTGCTTCCCTTGCCTTTGGCGATGTTCCTAGGAAGAAGTTGCTGTGGCTGAGGTTGAAGAGGTTGCTGCTTGTGTTCTCTCCTCAAGGATTTTGATGGATTCCTTTCTCACATTGAGGTCCTTTATCCATTTTGAGTCTATTTTCATGTGTGGTGTAAGGAAATAGTCCAATTTCATTTTTCTGCATGTGGCTGTCCAATTTTCCCAACACCATTTGTTGAAGAGGCTGTCTTTTTTCCATTGGAATTCTTTCCCGCTTTGTCGCAGATTAGTTGACCATGGACTTGAGGGTCTATTTCTGGGCTCTCTATTCTGTTCCGTTGATCTATATGTCTGTTTTTGTGCCAGTAGCATACTGTCTTGATGATGACAGCTTTGTAATAGATCTTGAAGTGTGGTATTGTGATGCCACCAACTTTGGCTTTCTTTTTCAACATTACTTTGGCTATTCGAGGTCTTTTCTGGTTCCATATAAATTTTAGGATTATTTTTTCCATTTCTTTAAAAAAATGGATGGGATTTTGATAGGGATTGCATTAAATGTGTAGATTGCTTTGTTTTGATAGGGG
This sequence comes from Martes martes, assembly GCF_963455335.1. Taxonomy (NCBI): domain Eukaryota; kingdom Metazoa; phylum Chordata; class Mammalia; order Carnivora; family Mustelidae; genus Martes; species Martes martes. Next base: position 152,322,277 of record NC_137891.1, read on the forward strand.
TTGTGTAAATGTGTAGATGGCTTTAGGTAGCACAGACGTTTTCACAATATTTGTTCTTCCAATCCAGGAGCATGGAATATTTTTCCATTTCTTTGTGTCTTTCTCAATTTCTTTCATGAGTACTTTATAGTTTTCTGAGTACAGGTTCTTTGCCTCTTTGGTTAGATTTATTCCTAGGTATCTTATGGTTTTGGGTACAATTGTGAATGGGATTGACTCCTTAATTTCTCTCTCTTCTGTCTTGTTGTTGGTGTAAAGAAATGCAACTGATTTCTGTGCATTGACTTTATATCCTGACACTTTACTGAATTCCTGTACAAGTTCTAGCAGATATGGAGTGGAGTCTTTTGGGTTTTCCACATATGGTATCATATCATCTGCAAAGAGTGATAGTTTGACTTCTTCTTTGCCATTTTGGATGCCTTTAATTTCTTTTTGTTGTCTGATTGCTGAGGCTAGGACATCTAGTACTATGTTGAATAGCAGTGGTGATAATGGACATCCCTGCCGTGTTCCTGACCTTAGAGGAAAAGCTTTCAGTTTTTCTCCATTGAGAATGATATTTGCGGTGGGTTTTTTATAGGTGGCTTTGATAATATTGAGGTATGTGCCCTCTATCCCTACACTTTGAAGAGTTTTGGTCAGGAAGGGATGCTGTACTTTGTCAAACGCTTTTTCAGCATCTATTGAGAGTATCATATGGTTTTTGTTGTTTCTTTTATTAATGTATTGTATCACATTGATTGATTTGCAGATGTTGAACCAACCTTGCAGCCCTGCAATAAATCCCACTTGGTTGTGGTGAATAATCCATTTAATGTACTGTTGGATTCCATTGGCTAGTATTTTGGTGAGAATTTCATATCTGTGTTCAACAAGGATATTGGTCTGTAATTCTCTTTTTTGATGGGATCCTTGTCTGGTTTTGGGATCAAGGTGACGCTGGCCTCATAAAATGAGCTTGGAAGTTTTCCTTCCATTTCTATTTTTTGGGTCAGTTTCAGGAGAATAGGAATTAATTCTTCTTTAAGTGTTTGGTAGAATTCCCCTGGGAAGCTGTCTGGCCCTGGGCTTTTGTTTGGAGATTTTTGATGACTGTTTCAATCTCCTTACTGGTTATGGGTCTGTTCAGGTTATCTATTTCTTCCTGGTTCAGTTTTGGTAGTTTATATGTCTCTAGGAATGCATCCATTTCTTCCAGATTGTCAAATGTGTTGGTATAGATTTGCTCATAGTATGTTCTTATAATTGTTTGTATTTCTTCGGTGTTGGTTGTGATCTCGCCTCTTTTATTCATGATTTTATTTATTTAGGTCCTTTCTCTTTTCTTTTTGATAAGTCTGGCTAGGGATTTATCAACCTTATTAATTCTTTCAGAGAAACAGCTCCTAGTTTCATTGATTTGTTCTATTGTTTTTTTAGTTTCTATTTCATTGATTTCTGCTCTGATCTTTATGATTTCTCTTCTCCTGCTGGGTTTAGGATTTCTTTGTTTTCTTTTCTTTTTTTTTTCTTTTTTTAAAATTTCTTTTCAGCGTAACAGTATTCATTGTTTTTGCACCACACCCAGTGCTCCATGCAATACGTGCCCTCCTTAATACCCACCACCTGGCTCCCCCAACCTCCCACTCCCCTCCCCTTCAAAACCCTCGGGTTGTTTTTCAGAGTCTCTCATGGTTCACCTCCCCTTCCACCTTCCCTCAACTCCCTTCTTCTCTCCGTCTCCCCATGTCCTCCATGTTATTTGTTATGCTCCACAAATAGGTGAAACCATGTGAAAATTGACTGTCTCTGCTTGACTTATTTCACTCAGCATAATCTCTTCCAGTCCGTCCATGTTGCTATAAAAGTTGGGTATTCATCCTTTCTGATGGAGGCATAATACTCCATAGTGTATCTGGACCACATCTTCCTTATCCATTCGTCCGTTGAAGGGCATCTTGGTTCTTTCCACAGTTTGGCGACCGTGGCCATTGCTGCTATGAACATTGGGGTACAGATGGCCCTTCTTTTCACTCCATCTGTATCTTTGGGGTAAATACCCAGTAGTGCAATTGCAGGGTCATAGGGAAGCTCTATTTTTAATTTCTTGAGCAATCTCCACACTGTTCTCCAAAGTGGCTGCACCAACTTGCATTCCCACCAAGAGTGTAAGAGGGTTCCCCTTTCTCCACATCCTCTCCAACACACGTTGTTTCCTGTCTTGCTAATTTTGGCCATTCTAATAATTAATTTTTAAATTTATTTTTATTTTGACAGAGAGATCACAAGTAGGCAGAGAGAAAGGCAGAGAGAGAGGGGGAAGCAGGCTCCCCGCAGAGCAGAGAGCCTGATGCGGGGCCAGATCCCAGGACGCCGGGATCATGACCTGAGCCGAAGGCAGAGGCTTTAACCCACTGAGCCACCCAGGCGCCCCAATTTTGGCCATTCTAACTGGTGTAAGGTGGTATCTCAATGTGGTTTTAATTTAAATCTCCCTGATGGCTAGTGATGATGAACATTTTTTCATGTGTCTGATAGCCATTTGTATGTCTTCATTGGAGAAGTGTGTGTTCATATCTTCTGCCCATTTTTTAATGTGATTGTCTGTTTTGTGTGTGTTGAGTTTGGGGAGTTCTTTATAGATCCTGGGTATCAACCTTTTGTCTGTACTGTCATTTGAAAATATCTTCTCCCATTCTGTGGGTTGCCTTTTTGTTTAGTTGACTGTTTCCTTTGCTGTGCAGAAGCTTTTGATCTTGATGAAGTCCCAAAAGTTCATTTTCGCTTTTGTTTCCATCGCCTTTGTCCTGGACGTTTTTAATCTCTCCTTCTATTTTCAATGATTGCCTAATTGGATATAGTATTCTTGGCTGCATGTTTTTCTCATTTAGTGCTCTGAATATATTATTCCAGTTCTTTCTGGCCTGCCAGGTCTTTGTGGATAAGTCTGCTGCCAATCTAATATTTTTACCATTGTATGTTACAGACTTCTTTTCCCGGGCTGCTTTCAGGATTTTCTCTTTGTCGCTAAGACTTGTAAATTTTGCTATTAGATGATGAGGTGTGGACCTATTCTTATTGATTTTGAGGCGGGTTCTCTGTGCCTCCTGGATTTTGATGCTTGTTCCCTTTGCCGTATTCGGGAAGTTCTCTACAGTAATTCTCTCCAATATACCTTCTGCTCCGCTCTCCCTTTCTTCTTTTTCTGGAATCCCAATTATTCTAATGTTGTTTCGTCTTATGGTATCACTTATCTCTCAAATTCTCCCCTCGTGGTCCAGTAGTTGTTTGTCTGTCTTTTGCTTAGCTTCTTTATTCTCTGTCATTTGGTTTTCTATGTCACTGATTCTTTCTTCTGCCTCATTTATTCTAGCAGTAAAAGCCTTCATTTTAGCTTCATTAATAGCTTTTTTGATTTCAACTTGGTTAGATTTTAGTTCTTTTATTTCTCCAGAAGGGTTTTATCTCTCTGGAGAGGGTTTCTCTAATATCTTCCATGCCTTTTTCGAGCCTGGCTAGAACCTTGAGAATCATCATTCTGAACTGAACATCTGACATATTACCTATGTCTGTATTGATTAGGTTCCTAGCCTTTAGTACTGCCTCTTGTTCTTTTTTTTTGTGGTGAGTTTTTCCCGCCTTGTCATTTTGTCCAGATAAGAATATATGAAGGAGCAAATGAAATACTAGAAGGGTGGCAACGACCCCAGGAAAATGTGCTTTATCCAAAACAGAAGAGACCCCAAATCGTGGTGGGGAGAAAGGGGACAAAAAGACATTCAGAAAAAAGAAATTAAAAAAAGAAAACAAATAATGAAAAAATATAATAAAGAAAAAATATATATATATTAGACTGGTGACTAGAACAGGGTCACCCACTTAATTTTGGGAGTATTTTGTTCTCTTAGAAGAAACTTCCTCCCAAAATTTTAATGAATGAAAAACATATATAAGGGTAAACACAATGAACGGTAAACACAAAAAACATATATAAGGGTAAACAGAATGAAAAAAGGAGTTGATATAGTAAGTTAGTTAGGAGATTAAAGAAAAAGAAAGTGGAGTGAATTTGCTTGGGCTGGACACTAGAAAAAGCCTGGATCTAGATTTAGGGTATATTTTGATCTATTAGACGAAGTTGTACCCCAAATTTTTTAGCAGAAAAAACCCTATGTGTATACAAAAAATAAAGTTAGATACAATGAGGGATAAAATGTGATTATAATAATGAAGGTTCAAAGAAGATTATTTTTATTTTTTTTTATGAAATGTATTGTTAAGATAAATTAGTTTAAAAATGTTAAAAGAGGAAAGGGTAAAAGTTTAAAAAAATTAGCAGAAGAAAAAAAAATAAAATTAAAAAAAATTAATTAACTGCAAAACTAAAGAATCATGGGGAGAAAGCCATGAATTTCATGCTTTGCTTTCTCCTCTTCTGGAATTCCGCTGTTCTCCTTGGTAAGTGAACTTGGTCTTTGCTGGATTTCTTGTTAATCTTCTGCGGGAGGGGCCTGTTGTAGTGATTCTCAAGTGTCTTTGCCCAAGGCAGAATTGCTCCGCCCTTACCAGGGGCCAGGCTAAGTAATTTGCTTGTGTTTGCTTTTGGGAGCTTTTTTTCCCTGAATGCTTTCAGTAGAGTTCCTGAGGACAGGAATGAAAATGGCAGCCTCCCAGTCTCTGGTCCGGAAGAGCCGAGAGCTCGGGCCCCTCTCCTCAGTGTGCCCTCAGAGAAAAGCGCTCAATCACTCCTGTCTCCCCAGCCTCTTGCCGCGCTTGGAGAAAAGCGCTAAATCACTCCCGTCTTCCTGGCCTCCGGCCGCATTCCGAGCTCACCCCGCCTGTGACTAAGTTTCTTTGACTCTGGCACACAGCTCCGCCTGGAGTCTCCGAACCACGCAGATCCCTGATCTCTTCCAGGAGGTGTCTCCCCGGATCTTGTGGGTTCCCCACTCACAGAGCAGTGGCCTGTGCCACGGATTACTGTTAAAGGTAACCCCAAGTTGAGAGCTCACTCCTCAGCTCTGTCTCTGTAGCTGGCTTGTCTGCTCTAATACCTGCAAGCTCTGCAACACTCAGGCACCCCTGATCCTTCTGTGACCCCACGGGACCTGGGGCCACGCTAACCCTGCGTGGGCTTCACCCCGGTTTAGCCTCTGGAGCAATGCCCCTCAGTGGAGCAGACTTCTAAAAGTCCTGATTTTGTGGTCTGTTGTTCTGCTGCTTGCCAGCAGCCGGCCCCTGCCCAGCACAGTCTATCTTCCTGTTGCTTTGAATTCAGTTTTCTGCTGGTCCTACCTTTCAGAAAGTAGTCAATTTTGTGTTTCTAGAATTTTTGCTCTTCTCTACGACCTCCTGTTGGATTTGTAGGTGTTCGGAATGGTTTGATAAGCTGTCTAGCTGATCTCCTGCTACCTGGTGTCGTCTCAGCCTGCTACTTCACCATCTTGACTCCTCCCCCCTCAAGTAGGAATTTTAGATTTACTTTCTTGGCTCAGAGTTTCTGGTTTTATTCTCATCTTTCATGTAATTTTTTCCCAAAATCATGAAGTCTTGGAAATATGACTTTAAAGTGGAACTTCTGACAGATCCCTTTAACTGCATGTCTCTTATACACAGGTGTAATTTGTTACCTCTTTGAAGGTGTTTTAGTCTGAGAGGTGGAATACATGTTTTAGATAAAGGTCAGTTTTTAATTAATAAGTTGTTTTTCTCATTTTTAACTGATATGAATTAATTGTAACTTCCGTATACAGCATTCTCCCCATTGTCCTTGGTTTAGCTTTCTATGATTTTAGCTATTTGTAGTCAGCTATGGTCTAAAAAATGTATGATGGAAAACCAGACATACACAATTCATAAGCTTTAAATTGTGCGCCATTCTTAGTAGCATGATACAATCTCTTGCCAAACTGCCTGGGATGTGAATCATCCCTGTAGTGTATTTACATTGTATAGGTTGCCTGTTAGTTATTTAGTAACAGTGTCATTTATAAGATTCACTACATCATAGTGCTTGTATTCTACTAGCCTTTATGTTACTTAATAATGGCCTCAAATTGCAAGAGTAATTATGCTGGCAATTTGCATATGCCAGAGAAAAGGTATAAAGAGCTTCCTTTAAGTTAGAAGATGAAAGTTCTTGACTTAAATGCTGAGGTTGTTAGGATCCATCGTAACTTTTATTGCAGTATATTGTTATAATTGTATTTTATTATTAATCTCTTACTGTACTTGTTATAAATATAGCTTTATCATAGTTATTTATGTATGTATAGGAAAAAATATGGTATATAGAGTCATCCCCTGGGGATTTTGTAATTTATTTTCCTTAGATAAGGATGCCTACTATATTTTCCATGTAAAAATGGAACAAATTTAGCCTTCGCCATATCCATCATCTACGTGCCCCACTTAAATTTCAAAAATTCTATGCAACCCTAAAGTCTATTTCTAGATGTCTCAGTAACCTGTTTATCAGAGTAAAATAAGATACAATTATTGTATTATTTCTTCAGGTACATGCTAGATAGATATACATCTTTCTTTGTTTTTCTCTCCACAAAATATGTTCACAATTTTTATTGCTAAATATTTGTTATCCATGGAGTATTTTACAAAGGCATGTAAATAATAATAACAATAAGTTGAGATCATTCTTTCCTTAAACCTCATTTTTAAAATTTCTCTTTTCTCTCTTTCTAACATCTTTAAAGAGGAAAATTCATTTTGTTACTCTGGCTCTATGTTTGAAGGCAATTATTTTACATACTATAATGAGAATGTTTTATGGTATGTAATTTAATTGGATGCTACAGTATTCAGTGTTTACTTTAAAGACTCTCCCTAAGACATTCTTTATGGATTTCAGTTTAAATTATTCCTGTCCTTTCTGAATCCTCCCTTATATTTTATTGGTTTGAATCTTTTATTCTTTTTGTTAAATACACTTCTTTCAAATACATGTATCTTAATAATAATAATGATGATGATGATAATAATAACCAACTGCTTACAGAGTAAGTTATGTATTTTAGGTGATTTATGTCTATTTTCTGTAACTTCAGAACAGCATTAGCAAATGCTGTGCAGACTCAGAGGTTAGGTTAAATTACTTAACAAAGGTTACCCTGTGTATGTATCTGGGTTAGGTACATTCGAACTCAAGTCTATGTTACTTTAAAATCCAAATTCTTACTGCTAATTCATGCTGTCTTAAATAAATGTGGGAGTATTATAAAATAGGAATGAAGAGTCTGGATTCAAAAGTATGGGAAAAAACAGCTATTTGGATAAACATTAAAATGAACACAAGTCAAGAATTTAAAACCTATTATTCTATAACAACTTTTCCAATTATTCCATGCCACCTTGGATTATTTTGTGATATTGTAAATAATGGAAATGATTTTTAATCATTTTATATGCCTGTGTAATATAATTGAGATATGATTTTTCTGATAACAAATAACTTTATATCCTACCTTCTATATTCAAATGATAAACCAATAAATTCATTATGAACTCAAATTCATTAACATTATGTACTCTAGTTCATGCTATTCCCTTTTACGTCTGTGTTGGTATACTACATGTTTTATGATCTTTTGCTATTTGGTATCATTTCTTTTTTTAAAGATTTTATCTATTTATTTGACAGAGAGAGAGAGATCACAAGTAGGCAGAGAGGCAGGCGGAGAGAGGGGGAAGCAGGCTCCCTGCTGAGCAGACAGCTGATGCGGGGCTGGATCCCAGGATCCTGGGATCATGACCTGAGCCCAAGGCAGAGGCTTAACCCACTGAGCCACGCAGGTGCAACTATTTGGTCTCATTTTTATCACAACTGTTTATTTTAACTCTTTAAGAGAACCAGCTCCTAGTTTCACTGATCTGTTCTATTGTACTTTTTGTTTGTATTTCATTGATTTCTGGTCTCATCTTTATTAATTCTCTTCTCCTGCTAGATTTAGGCTTCATTTGGTGCTCTTTCTCCAGCTCCTTTAAGTGTAAGGTCAGGTTGTATATTTGAGACCTTTCTTGTTTCTTGAGAAAGACTTGTGTTGCTGTATACTTCCCTCTCAGGACTGCTTTTGGTGCATCCCAATGGTTTTGAACAGTTGTGTTTTCATTTTCATTTGTTTCCATGAATTTTTAAAAAAAATTCTTTAATTTCCTGGTTGACCCATTCATTCTTTAGTAGGATGCTCTTTAATCTCCATGTATTTGAATTCTTTCCAAATTTCCTCTTGGGATTGAATTCAGGTTTCAAAGCATTATGGTCTGAAAAATAACTATTTATTTTAATAAACTGTAAATGTAAATGTGCTGTTTATTTTTATTTTAATCTTTTAGTTTCCCTCCATATTTTATAAATTAATTAAACAGTGATCATGTCAAAGGAAGTAAACTATCTGATTAAGAAAATGCTGCTAATATAATACAGAGCTGCTAGTGTCCAATGACTTCACATCTTAAAGAACAGACATATGATAAAATGCTCAACATCGCTCAGCATCAGGAAAATAAAAATCAAAACCACAGTGAGGGGGCACCTGGGTGGCTCAGTGGGTTAAGCCTCTGCCTTCGACTTAGGTCATGATCTCAGGGTCCTGGGATCGAGCCCCGCATTGGGCTCTCTGCTCGGTGGGGAGCCTGCTTCCCCCTCTCTCTCTGCCTGCCTCTCTGCCTACTTGTGATCTCTCTCTCCGTGTCAAATAAATAAAATACTAAAAAATAAAGAAGAACACGATGAGATATCACCTCTCACTGGTCAGAATGGATAAAATTAAGTCAGGAAATGACAGATGTTGGTGAAAATGTGGAGAAAGGGGAACCTTCTTACACTGTTGGTGGGAATGAAAGCTTGTACAACCACTCTTTAAAGCAGTATATGGGTTCCTCAAAAAGTTGAAAATAGAGCTACCCTACGACCCAGCAATTGCACTACTGGGTATTTACCCCAAAGATACAAATGTAGTGATCCAGTGGGGCACCTGCACCCCAATATTTATAGCAGCTATGTCCATAATAACAAAACTATAGAAAAAGCCCAGATGTCCATTGACAGATGGATGGATAAAGAAGATGTAATATATACATATATACAATGGAATACTACTCAGCCAACAAAAAATGAAATTTTGCCATTTGCAACAACGTGTATGGAACTAGGGTGTATTATGCTTAGTGAAGTCATTCAGAGTCATTCAGAGAAGGACATTTATCATATGATCTCACTGAGATATGAAATTTAAAAAACAAAACAGGATTATAGAGGAAGGAAGGGAAAAATAAAACAAGACAAAATCATAGAGGGAGACAAACCATAAGAGATTCTTAATCATTGGAATCAAACTGAGGATTGCTGGAGGGGACCTGAGTTGGGGCATGGGGTAATGTTCCTTAATAAACATTAAGGAAGGCATATTATGTAATGAGCACTGGGTATTATGTAATACTGATAAATCACTGAACTCTACCTCTGAAACTAATATATGTTAATTAATTGAATGAATTTATTTTTAAAAGATTTTATTTATTTATTTGAGAGAGAGAGAGAATGAGAAAGAGCAAGCATGAGGGGGGAAGGTCAGAGGGAGAAGTGAACCCCCTGCTGAGCAGGAACCCTGATGTGGGACTCGATCCTGGGACTCTAGGATCATGACCTGAGCTGAAGGCAGTTGCTCAACCAACTGAGCCACCCAGGTGCCCTAATTAATTGAATTTAGGGACTTCATCAAGATCAAAAGCTTCTGCACAGCAAAGGAAACAGTCAACTAAACAAAAAGGCAACCCACAGAATGGGAGAAGATATTTGCAAATGACAGTACAGATAAAAGGTTGATATCCAGGATCTATAAAGAACTCCTCAAACTCAACACACACAAAACAGATAATCATATCAAAAAATGGGCAGAAGACATGAACACACACTTCTCCAATGAAGACATACAAATGGCTTTCAGACACATGAAAAAGTGTTCATCATCAATAGCCATCAGGAAGATTTAAATTAAAACCACATTGAGATACCACCTTACACCAGTTAGAATGGCCAAAATTAGCAAGACAGGAAACAACATGTGTTGGAGAGGATGTGGAGAAAGGGGAACGCTCTTACACTGCTGGTGGGAATGCAAGTTGGTGCAGCCACTTTGGAGAACAGTGTGGAGATTGCTCAAGAAATTAAAAATAGAGCTTCCCTATGACCCTGCAATTGCACTACTGGGTATTTACCCCAAAGATACAGATATAGTGAAAAGAAGGGCCATCTGTACCCCAATGTTCATAGCAGCAATGGCCACAGTCGCCAAACTGTGGAAAGAAACAAGATGGCCTTCAACGGACGAATGGATAAGGAAAATGTGGTCCAGATACACTATGGAGTATTATGCCTCCATCAGAAAGGACGAATACCCAACTTTTGTAGCAACATGGACGGACTGGAAGAGATTATGCTGAGTGAAATAAGTCAAGCAGGGACAGTCAAGTATCATATGGTTTCACTTATTTGTGGAGCATAACAAATAACATGGAGGGCATGGGGAGATGGAGAGGAGAAGGGAGTTGAGGGAAATTGGAAGGGGAGGTGAACCATGAGAGACTATGGACTCTGAAAAACAACCTGAGGGTTTTGAAGGGGCGGGGGGTGGGAGGTTGGGGGAACCAGGTGGTGGGTATTAGGGAGGGCATGGATTGCATGGAGCACTGGGTATGGTGCAAAAACAGTGAATACTGTTATGCTGAAAAGAAATAATAAATAAATAAATAAATAAAAAATTTGCAAAAGGTAAATAAAATGTTAAACATTTATGCCCTCATTTAAGATCAACATGTTATTGTCAGGATTTGTTAATAAGGATAAAAAACCAAAAGAACCTCATGGTTCATTAGTAACTCTCTATATCAATGTATGTGACTATATCTCATTTCAAATATTAGCAGTGATGTCCATGGTAAAATCTAAATAGTGTTTCAGGTAGGTGGGGTTATTAGTTTGACCCTTCCCACTGCTTCTTGAATCATATTTTTTTTATGAAATGCCAGAGCCTATCTTTGTTGTTGTTGTTTTTTAATTTCAAGTTTTTATTTAAGTTCCAGTTAACATATAGTGTAATGCTCTTTTCAGGACTAGAATTTAGTGTTTCATTGCTTACATACATTACCAAGTGCTCATCACAACATGTGCCCTGCTTTATACTCATCACCCATTTAACCTATCCCATCACCCATGTCCCCTCCATCAATCCTCAGTTTGTTCTCTATAGTTAAGAGTCTGTTTTATGGTTTGCCTATCTCTCTCTTTTTGCTGTTTGTTTTTTTTTGATGAATTTAAAATATCGCATATTACTTGTGCTCTTAACAGACATACAAAAACTAATATTCAACATTGAAATAAAATTTAGCTCCTAAATTTATATTTTATAAATATTTTATATTCATATTTTATATTTTATAATTATTTGAATATTTCAAAAATTTTCAAATATTTTATAAATATTCAATGAATATTTATAGATTACTGACTTTTTTTTTTTTTTTAGATTTTTTATTTATTTGCCAGAGAGGGAGAGAGAGAGAGTACACACAAGCAGGCAGAGAGGCAGGCAGAGGCAGCGAGAGAAGCAGGGTCCCTGCCGAGCAAGGAGCCCGATGCGGGACTCGATCCCAGGACCCTGAGATCATGACCTGAGCTGAAGGCAGTGGCTTAACCAACTGAGCCACCCAGGCATCCCGATTACTGACATTTTGCCAAGAATTGTGTCATATGTGAGATGGAGAGGGAGGGAAAGTAGTGATAATAAGATAAGGCATTAGTTTCTTCTGATGAGAAACCACAATTACTAGGCATAAAATGACACACATAATTAATAATAAAAAGGTAATAATGCTATAATAAAGGTATAAACAAGATGCTGTGAGAATAGAGAAGAACAATCACTTTGGGAAGGTTCTGGTAAGACTTCCCAGAGGAGATGACATTGTATGTGGGTCTATAGGGTGAGTAGGATTTACCCACAAGTTGAAACAGGGATATGCATATATCTAGGCATTGGGAAAACACAATAGAGTTGTAATGTTTGCATTTGTGTGTAGAATTCCTATAAACACAACTGCTACTAATATTAACTGATATAGGAACTAATGAATCAAATGTAGTATGTGGTAATGCTTTTGGTGGCATGATTTTCTAAAATGGTAATACTGGGTGAAATTATGAGCAAATAAAATATAATCCTTTCTTGGTTTCTGTGTTAGTTATATTCTTGGAAAAATGTATATTTGTTAAAGCTACACAAAATGTGTTTAATGGAGGTAGGTTCTAAGCTCACAGAATTAAAAATAGGATTTTTACATATATTAGTATCTGTATAGGACATTTGAAAGGTTTCCTGGACTCTCCTCCACTTTGCACTACATCTAGCATTTCTGGTCTCCACCCTCCAAGTGACATCACTATTCTTTCACCATTATGAAAACAAAGAAACACCTCAACAAATGTCCAGAATTTCCTGTAAGAATACTGCTCCGCATTGATAACCGTCTCAAGAGAATAATTATAATAATAGAACTAACAAAAATTCTTAGAGAAGTGGAGAATAATGTATATAAATCATTTCTTTATCTTTCCAAGCAGAGTTTCAGTAGATACCATTTAACATTGATAAATTGACTAGAGTATTGTGCTAGTTTTTGTCTATTTGCTTCATCTGGTCTTTGTTCCCTTTCTCTTTTGTTTTCTGCCTTCTTTTAGATTGATTGGCTGTTTGTTTTGATTTCATTTTGTCTTTACTTTTGGCTAATTCATGACCTTTGTTATCGTGTTTGGCTTTTCAGTATACATCTTTAATTTATTATAATTTACCTACTTTCAAACAATATTATACAGCTTTATATTTCGTTTAAGAAACTTAAAACAGCATACTTCTGATTCCTTCCTCCCATCTTTTGTGTTACTCTTGCTGTTTATTTGAGTTCTACCTGTGGTATAATCTCATAATACATTGCTACTATTTTTTCTTTAGATAGTCATTTATTATCTGGGGGTATTATAGATAAGAATATTTGTATTTATCTTCATTTATAATATTTCTAAAGTCTTTAATTTCTTTGTGTGGATCTTAGCTTATATCTATTATTTTATATCTATTATCATTTCTTTATCATTTCTATATCTATTATCATTTTCTTTAGGCCAGAAGAACTTTCTTATAATACCAGACTGCTGATAATGAATTCTCTCATCTCTTGTTTTCCTCAAAATACCTGTATTAATTTTTTAAAGCTATTTTTCTTTTAATAATTTAAAGATGTCATCCCCTTGACTTCTGGTTTGCACAGTTTCTTAATGAGTAGTGCACTGTAATTCTGTAATTTTTATCTTTGATTTATCTGTGACTTTGCCTGTGATTTGTATTTTCATATATGATACATAACGTTTTAAAAATAAATATTTTGCTTGGTGCTTCTTAAGTCTGTAGCTGGATATTTTTCATTAATTGTGGAAAATCTTAGGTGTTATCTCTTCAAATAGTTTTTCTGCCCCATTCACTCTCATCTTCTGGAATTTTAGTTATATATATGTTAGATCATTTGATATTGTTCTGTAGCTTTTGGATGCCATGTTTTTTCTTTTTCTTTTCTTTTTTTATCTTTGTGTTTATGTTTGGCTTATTTCTATTGATCTAGAGTTCACTAATTCTTTCCTCATCTATGTCAAGTTTACTGATTAGTACAGTGAAGAAATTTTTCATATTTGTTACTGTATTTTTTTAGTTTAAGCATGTATTTTTGGCTCATTATTGTAGTTTGCATCTCTTTGCTGAAATTCCCCATTTTTCATGCATTTTGTCTTTCTTTTCCATCCGAGGCTTTAGCATATTAGTCTTAGTTATTTTATTTAATTAAAAAATATTTTATTAACTTATTTTAGGGATTGGTGGGGAAGAGTAAGAGAGAGAATCCCAAGTTGGCTCCATACCCAGCTTGGAGCCCCATGCGGGGCTCCATCTCATGAACCTGAGATCATGACCTGAGCTGAAATCAAGAGTTAGACATTCAACCAGCTGAGCCACCCAAGTGCCCCAGTCTTAGTTATTTTAATTCATTGTCTAGCCTTTTCTGAATCTACTTCAATTAATTGCTCTTGACAGTAGGTTGTTTTTTCTTGATTTTTTTTTTTTGTATGTTCCACAATTTTGTGTTGTATACTTGACTCCTAGTATAGAACAGTAGGCAGTGATAGAAATACTATTTGTTGGCACCTGGGTGGCTCAGTGGTTTCAGCCACTGCCTTCGGCTCAGATCATGATCTCAGGGTCCTGGGATCAAGCCCTGCATCAGGCTCTCTGCTCAGCGGGGAGCCTGCTTCCTCCCCCCCACCCCCAACCTGCCTCTCTGCCTACTTGTGATCTCTGTCTGTCAAATAAATAAATAAAATCTTAAAAAAAAAAAAAGAAATACCATTTGTCACTGGAAATGGATATACCTCTTCTCCTGGCTGTTTGTGTGAGGGCTTATGTCAGTTTAGTCATGAGTTAAGCTGGGTTAAGTTTCATTGTTTTTATGGTTATCTTGAGTTTATCACTGGCTTCAAATTCTTCTTGAGTTACTTTATCTTTAATATTTTAATTTATTTATTTCTTTATTTTTAAAATTAAAAAATTAAAAAAATTAAATTCCAATATAATTAACGTGTAGTGTTATATTAGTTTCAGGTATACAATATAGTGATTCAACAATTTATACATTACTCAATGCTCATCATTATAGTAAGTGTACTCTTAATCCCCTTCACCTGTTTCACCCATCCCTTCACCTTCCTCCCCTCTGGTAATCATCCTTTTGTTCTCTGTATTTAAGAGTCTGTTCTCTTGCCTCTTTTTTCCGTTATTCATTTGTTCTGTTTCTGAAATTCCACATATAAGTGAAATTATATGGTATTTGTCTTTCTCTGACTTACTTTGCTTAGCATTATATGTTCTAGATCCATCTATGTTGTTGGAAATGGTAAGATTTAATTCTTTTTTATGGCTGAGTAATATTCTATTATATCTATATATCAAATGTTTTTTATCCATTTATCTGTTGATGGAGTCTTGGGTTGCTTCTGTAATTTGGCTCTTGTAAATTATGCTGCAATAAACATAGGAGTGTACATATCTTTTTGAATTAGTGTTTTGTATTCTTTGGGGAAGTACCCAGTAGAGTAATTAACAGATTATATGGTAGTTCTATTTTTAATTTTTGAGGAACTTCCATACTGTTTTCCATAGTGGCCATACCAGTTTGTATTCTTACCAACAGTGCATGATGGTTCCTTTTTCTCCACATTCTTGTGAACACTTGTTTCTTGTGTTTTTGAATTAACCATTCTGACAGGTGTTAGATGATATTTCATTGCAGTTTTGATTTGCATTTTCCTGATGATGAGTGATGTTGGGCTATCTTTTCACGTGTCTGGTGGTCATCTTATGTCTTCTTTGGAGAAACGTCTGTCCATATCTTGTGCCTATTTTTAAATTGGATTGTTTTTTGGGTGGTGTTCTCTAAGTTCTTTATATATATATTGGATATCAACCCTTTATCATATATGTTATTTGCCAATATCTTTACCCATTCAGTATGCTTTTAGTTTTGTTGGTGTTTTCCTTTGCTGTATAGAAGCTTTTTATTTTGATGTAGCCCCAAAGGTTTGTTTTGGCTTTTTTTTTTTTTTTTCAAGATTTTATTTATTTGTTTGACAGAGAGAGAGAGATCACAAGTAGGCAGAGGCAGGCAGAGGGGGAGGGGTAAGCACTCTCCCTGCTGAGCAGAGAGCCCAGTGTGGGGCTCGATCCCAGGACCCTGAGATCATGATCTTAGCTGAAGGCAGAGGTTTAACCCACTGAGCCACCCAGGTGCCCTGTTTCGGCTTTTATTTCTCTTGCCTGAGGAGACATATCTAGAAAAATGTTGCTGTGGCTAATGTCAGAGAAATTGCTGCCTGTGCTCTCCTCTAGGATTTTTATGGTTTCAAATATCACATTTAGGTCCTAAGTCCATTTTGAGTTTATTTTTGTGTATGGTGTAAGAGTGTGGTCCAATTTCATTCTTTTATATATAGCTGCTCAGTTTTCTTAACACCCTTTTTTGAAGAGACTTCTTTTTCCCATTGCATATTCTTACCTCCTTTGTCAAAGATTAATTGACCAAATAATCATAGATTTATATCTGGGCACTTTATTCTGTTCTCTTGATCTATGTATCCGTTTTTGTGCTGGTACCATACTGTTTTGATTACTACAGCCTTTGCAGTATATCTTGAAATCTGGGATTGTGATACTTCTAGTTTTGTTTTCCTTTTTCAAGATTGCTTTGGTTGTCAGGGTGTTTGGTGGTTTCATACAAATTTTAGAATTATTTGTTCTAGTTCTGTGAAAAATATTGTTGGTGTTTTGGTAGGGATTGCATTAAATCGGTAGATTGCTTTGGGTAGTATAGGCATTTTAACAATACTTGTTTTTCCAATCCGTGAGCATGGACTATCTTTCCATTTATATGTATCATCTTTAATTTTTTCATCAGTATTTTATAGTTTTCACAGTACAGGTCTTATACCTCCTTGGTTAGTTTTATTACTAGGTATCTTACTACTTTTGGTATAATTGTAAAATCAGGTTGTTTTCTTAATTTCTTTTTCTGCTACTTCATAAATTTTATGTAGAAATGCAACAGGTTTCTGTATATAGATTTTGTATCCTGTGACCTCACTGAATTCATTCATCAGTTCTAGTAATTTTTGGTGGAGTCTTTAGGGTTACCTTATTCCTAAGGGAAAGGGCTAGAGTGATTGAGAGTTTTCCCTCATTCATCTTCTCCACCCTAAACTTTTGTCCTTTGCTGGGTACTCCTTCCACAGACTGGGTTTATTTCCATGCTTTTGTCTTATCCCTAGCGGTAGATTACAGTTGTTTTTTAGTGCTTGCTATCTTAGTATTGAGGGAACAAGAGTATTTCTGTTGTCTTGGTCTAGCCGAAGACCAGGACCTAACCTTAAGCAGGTCCTCTATGCTTTGGTCTTGGGGTGGAGTTTTTTCAATGATCCCATCTGTCTTCCCTCTTTCCTCTCTGCCTTGAATCATTGTTGGGTCTTGTGTGAGACAGTTTTTTCTTCCCCTCCTCCAGATATAGAGGATATATTTTTTTTTTTCTGTTCTTCCTCCTGTTTGGAGTCTTATTTGTGTAGTAGGGTTTTAAGGTTTGCTACTTGTCCCCCAGTGGCCTAAGGCCTTTTTCTTCTCCATAAAGGAAAATGATATTGATAGGGCTTCATGCCTTTTCTATAACAAAAGGCCATCCCCTTCTCCATTCCTGCATTACAATGAAAGGCATTTTCTGGTTTTCTGCCCTGCTCCTAATCTTTCTCCTAAACACCTGATAGAGGCATATATAGAAGAGTCTGGCAGTGGGTGTGAATTCCCTTTATGTCTATGATGCTCAGAGGGTCTATACTCTATTTCCTGTACTTGGCTTTTGATAGTTAAAAAAATATTTAGCTTCATTCTTTTTACCGTTTGTATGGCACCTGGCCTTTCTTCCTCTTGTGCTCTGCCATAAAGTGCTTTTGGTGGGGCCTGACTTTCCTTGGATATCAGATTATTGTTGCCCTGCAACCTCCATTTTCCAATAGATTTTTGTAAGTTATGATTTTGTTCCTTTTTGGGATATATCTTACTAAGGTGGAAGCTATGATTTTTTTCAGCTTTCTACATCCACCTAGAAGTGAAACTTCTAAAATTAAAAAAAAAATTTAAAGTTCCTATTAAAAAGTGTAACTTATTTTTTAAAATTTAAATTCAATTAGCCAACATACAGTACATTATTAGTTTCAGATATAGTGTTCAGTAATTTATCAGTTTCCTATAATACCCACTTCTCCTCACATCATGTGACCTCCTTAATGCCCATCACCCAAATACCCCATCCCCCAACCCATCTCCCCTTCATCAACCCTCAGTTTGTTTCCTATAGTTAAGAGTCTCTTACGGTTTTTCTCCCTCTCTGATGACTTCCCATTCAGTTTTCCCTCCCTTCCCCTATGATTCTTTGCACTCTTTCTTGTATTCCACATATGAGTGAAGCCATATGATAATTGTCTTTCTCTGATTGGCTTATTTCACTCAGCATATTACCCTCCAATTCCATTCACATCAATGTAAATGGTAAGTATTCATCCTTTCTGATGGCTGAGTAATATTCCATTGTGTGTGTGTGTGTGTGTGTAGAGATATAGATATATATAACATCTTCTTTATCCATTCATTTTTCGATGGACATCTTGGCTCTTTCTACAGTTTAACTACTGTGGACATTACTGCTATGAGCATTGGAGTGCAGGTGCCTCTTCGGATCACTACATTTATATCTTTGGGGTAAACACCTAGTAGTGCAACTGCTGGTTCATAGGGTAGCTCTATTTGCAACTTTCTGAGGAACCTCCACACTGTTTTCCAGAGTAGCTGTACCAGCTTGCATTCCCACCAACAGTATAACATATACTTATATGTTATATGTTATATGTTATACTTATATAACATATAACTTATATGTTAATTCAGTAGTTCTCAAATTATTTCTGGTTGTGGAACATTAGGAAGTTATAATGCTAGTTATAGAATTATTGTTTTATTTGAATTAAAATAATTGAACAGTTCTTTTTTTAAAAGATTTATTTGAGAGAGAGAGCAGGCACGTGCGAGAGAGAGAGAGAGAGAGAGAGAGCGCACAAGGTTGGGGGGAGGCGAAGGATGAGGGACAAGCAGACTCCCCACTGAACAGGGACCTTGACGTGGCACTCGATCCCAGTACTCTGGGATCATGACCTGAGCAGAAGGCAGATGTTTAACTGAGCCACCCAGGCTCCCGTAACTGAACATTTATGAGAGTTTAAGTATATTAACCACTTATTAAATACTTGGTGCAATTTAATGGACATCTTTTGGATTTTAGTAGTCATGCTTGGTATTTTCATTTACTTCCTTAATAATGGATGGGAAAAACTGAAGCTTAAAGGGATTAAGTTGATTGCTTTGTGTCACAGAAGTAATATTTATTAGAGGTGAGATTTCAGACCTGATGTTTCTGATTTCAAAATGTATATTGTTTCTACTCTACAACATTATGTAGTTAATTTCTTACTGTTTCATAAGCACTAAATGACAGGGAAGGGGGGAAATTAATAATAAAAATCTCATCAGATTTATATTCCTAAATGTATTTTGATTTCTATTAAACATGAGCCTTTGTTTTTTTTTTTTTTTTCCAATAGGCAATGATGTGGGAAATGATGATGCCATTGGAGGGAATGTGAGCAAATATATGGTGCTTCCGTCTGGATACTGTGGACAGCCCAAGAAAGGACATCTTATCTTTGATGCTTGCTTTGAAAGTGGTGAGTGTATTAAAGACCATTGCTTTTGAATTTGCCTTAGATTGTTTCAAAATCCAGTTCATCTGTTCATTTGGTGTCATTCAACCCATTTAATATTTCATCATAATGGAATAAGTTGTCAGGGGAAAAATCACTTTTTAAAGAATTAACCTGGAAATACTTGAAAATGAAATGCTATGTTTTTATTGCTATAAGTGATTATTTAATGGTATAATGGTAATACTAATGAGCATTTATATTTTATAAAATGACTTTTCAGATATTATTTCTTTTGGGATAAAACAGATATAATTTGACTTTTTGATAAATCATTAATTATTGAATGTTTATCATGTATCTCTATCTATGTGATATGCTCACAGAACTTAGTCCTTGTCAGAGAGGAGTTCTTCTATGAAGAAATTATTAGGGAACAGATTCAGTTGAACACAAACCAAACAGCAAAAGTAATATTGCATCGCAATCATCAAGTGCTGTGGGTATTCTGAATGGAAAGATTGAAACTTTATTACAAATTCCCATCTAGTAGGGATTGGATCTTGTTAATATTTTTGTGCCCTGAACCTTATACTCTGAATGGCACATAGTACATATTCAGAATATGTTGAAAATTTTAATGAAGGAGGTCAATATAATTTTGTTTTATAAATAATTGTTAATTATTTTTGGTTTTCATAATGTGTATGTGCATGCATGTGTGTGTGTCATTGGTTGGAGGGACATGGAGTGTCAATTATGTGACACTTCTCTGAACCCTAAGAACATTGGTTGTTTATCAACAATTGAAAGCTTGTTTATGTAAGATTTTGCTCCTGGTTTATAGAACTACCATAACAAAGTACCACCAACTGTGTGGCTTAAACAACAGAAATTCATTACCTCATAGTTCTGGAAATCTGAGATCAAGGTGTCAGTAGGTTTG
Organism: Martes martes; assembly: GCF_963455335.1. Lineage (NCBI taxonomy): Eukaryota > Metazoa > Chordata > Mammalia > Carnivora > Mustelidae > Martes > Martes martes. Next base: position 152,342,610 of record NC_137891.1, read on the forward strand.
GGTCTTTCTAAGGGTTGTGAATAATATAATCCATATCTTTTGTCTAGCTTCTGGTGATTTGCTAGCAGTTTTTGGTATTCTTTGGTTTATAGAATCGTCGCCCTGATCCCTGCCTTCATCTTCACTTGGCATTCTCCCTGAATGCATGCCTTTTTCTAAATACTCTCTCTTTATGAGGCTGCCAGTCATATTGGATCAGGGGCCACTCTAATGACCACATTTTAACTTGATTACCTTTGTAGAGATGCTGTTTCTGAGTAGAGTCACATCGAGCTATTGCGTGTTACGACTTTAATATGCATTTTGGGGGCACATAATTCAACTCATAATTAGTACTATAGATAGCATTGTTCTTCCATTCAGATCTGAACACTGTCCACATAATTAAGAACAATTTCTTGTACTTTTCTTGAATTTTGCATTATTGCCTTTTCTGGGATGTATTTGGTGTCTAGAAAATATCTTTTGAATTCTTTTTAACCTCACTTAAAGGAGGAAGGCTCTTTATAATAATAATAACTCTATAAGGTTTGGAATTATTCTTTTGAAGATCATATGTTGTTTTGGTTTACCTACGGTCTGAAATAACCAAATTTCTTTCTTAGATCCTATTTTCCTTAACCCTAGTTATCTTTTTCTATCCTTTACTGAAAAGCTCAGTAGAAGAAATTACCCAATTTGACCACATAGTATCCAAATTAATAATCCATATTTGTCCAACAGTGTATGAGCAGTTGGTTTATATCAATTGTATCTGTCCTAGTAGTGCATAAATCTTGCAGTAATAGTAGAGTGCCTAAGTGGACACCCTTTGGAGTCAGGCTAAAATTTAAATCCTTACTTGAAAACTGAGCCATAGTTTCCTTATCATTTAATGGGGAATGATGCCTATCCTTCATCTTAAAGAAAAAAATGTATATTTCATTGTTTAAAGAGTTAAAACATCTTACCAAAATATATACAAAATAATAATAATATGAGTACCTAAAATGCATGCTATGAGTTCCCATAAATTTGCTATAGGTAGGTAATAAATTTAACTGCGAGTAGCCAGTGCCAAGAGAAAAACAATGGCCAGGAGATAAAAATAAACCAAATATTGAGATTCTATTGGGTTTACTAAAGCAGATACTGAAAGGTGATGAATAGTATCCTCAACAATATCCCTATGGTGTTTATAACAATATATTTTATAGGAGTGTATTTTGTAACATCCTTCATTGTGGACTGAGGGCATAATGCTAAAGGGCATCTTAGTGAAAGAAATTTAGTTGGCACTTGAAACTATTAGTTTAACATATGCTGTTTTCATCTGATCTAATTTACATTCAGGGATTTATTTTAGATTATTTAAAACAGGGAAGTCAGAGGGGTATTCTCTTATATGCTGACTCTGAGCTACTGATTGTGGCTGCCTAATATATTGAACAGGATTTTGTAGGTGCATCCAAACTTATAGAGGAGTAGGGTGGTTAAAAAAGTCAATGATTGGGAAGTATTGTTTCATGTGGATGGAGTATATTGCCTTAAGATAGGCCCCAATAAGAATATTTTTCTTTCTAAGTTGTAGAAAATATACAGTGCTTTGTATATTGCCTGGTACTGAACTGGTGGCTAATCTGTTTTTCTCATGAGAAATAAGTTCTGCAGGTCAAACATGAACTCTCTAGTGGGTCCCTGGTCTGTTTTTTCCATACCCCAATATGTGTCAGTAATATTTTCCTTGGAAAAACAGCAAGATCACCCTAATTTTATCCTTCTCTAGACACCTGACACTTTTCATGATTGTCCTTTTCTACTACACTTAACCTGCTTCAGGACAGAATCTGTATCTGATTAATCCCTGTTCTCCCAACCAAGCAGAGTGCTTATGAAATTAAGCACTAAATTAATACTGTATTTATTTTTTGAATGAAGTAGGGAGAAATTAACTCTTTTCTAGCTCTCACAAATAATTAATTGCTTGATGTCCCCAGTCTACCAACTTTTCTCAAGCTTCCATGTGTTTATATATACTGTTTTCTCTGTGACCTAGATCCTTTTCTCTTCCTGGTGAAATGTTAATTCAGACTCAGTCCAGTATTTCTTCTTCCAAGAAACAGTACCTCTCTGGCAAATATGGCTGTCTCTACCTCTATATTTACAGACACCTCTTACGCTCTTATATGCTAGCCTTTATTATATTTCTTTCTTTTTCCTTTTCACTGAAACCTTGAAATCAGGGGTGATTTCTTATTTGGTTCTCTAGTGCCTACTGTACTATCAGTCATATATCAAGGAGCTCAACAAACGAATGAATAAGTGAGGGAGGATAGATAGTGAAAAAATGGTTTTCATAAAGTGAGATTTTAAGATAAATAAAATATTTTTACATTTAGATAAAAATTTAACATTAATAGCAGCAAGAACATTAAGAAGAAAAACCAATTAAAATATCAATTATTTATTACTCATAGAACACTATGATAAATGATATACATAGATTACCTCACTTAATATAGAAACCTTCTGAGGTACTCTATCTCTCTTAGTAGGTGAGGAAACTAATGCTCAGAGATGTAAAGTTATCTCCTTTGAATTGCATGACTAACAGAGGTGTAGCTGAATTTGAATCTGGGGCTTTCCTGGCTCCAAAGGCCATAATTCTAACCATTATATATACATATTACCTTATTATAGGTCAGTTTATGACATATGAATAATAGATATATTGTTGAAAACTTCTCATTAAGTGATAAGTTATATAGGAATATATAGATATATAGTAAGAGATTATATATATATCTATCTATATATATCTATCTATATCTATATATATATCTATCTATATATCTATCTATATCTATATATATCTATATCTATATATATCTATATATAGATATAGATATGTAGATATATAGTAAGAGATTATATATAGATAGATATATAGATAGATATATCTATCTATATATAATCTCTTACTATATATCTACATATCTATATATATACACTATATAGATATATATAATCTCTTACTATATATCTATATATATACTATATATCTATATATTCCTATATAACTAATATAGGTTTAATATAACTAATAACTAATAATAACTAATATAGGTATAATATAGGTTTTTTCTTAAGAAATAAAAAAAATTATCCACTTGTTTTAAAATAAGCTATTCAAATAAATTTTGTTTTTGGTTGCCATCATATACAATATGATTAATGTTTTTGATTGATATGAGTGTGTGTATATTGAATATGAGAAGAACAATATAATTTATGCTACAAATTAATTAGTTAGCCTCAGAGACTTAATATGATATTTAAATTACTATGACATGAAAAAGGTTCAGTTGTTTATATACCATTTCAAAATGATAGAAATAAAATCTTAAAACTTTAATTTTTAATTTTTCAATTTTTAATTTCTCTAATGGAATATTACTACATTTATTTGTGTAATCTTTGAAAATTAATGTTTTATTTCCTTTTGAAAGGAAATAGTTTTTATTCTTGGCACAGTATGAAAATGTGCCATGACTACAATAGAAATTGTGGGTTTTAGTCTAATATCTCACTTTTTCTTTTTTTTTTAGATATCCAAATGGTTGATATAGTTTTTCTTTTTAATTTTTTGAGGAAGGTTAACAGATATAATTGTATATACTTAAAGTGTCCAATATGATGGTCTGATATATATATATATAATATATATGTATACACGCATATGTATCATATGTATTATCAAATATATATATAATATAGAGTAATTACCAAGATTAAGATAATTAACGCATCCATCACCTCATGTAATTACCGTAGTTAACTTTTCTGCATGGTAAAAATCCTTAAGATCTACTTTTATCGACTTTCAGGTATACCATGCTGTATTAATAACGATAGTCACCATGGTGTACATACATTAGATCCTCAGAACTTATTCATGTAACTGAAAATTTGTACCTTTTCAGTTATATCACCCCATTTCCCCTTCCCCCTAACCTCTGGTAACCACCTTTCTATTTCCTGTTTCTGTGAAATTGATTTTACTGCAGCATTGCTCAAAATAGCCAAGATATCAAAACAACAAAAATGTCCTTCCATATATGAGTGGACAAAGAAAATGTGACACACACACACACACACACACACACACACACACAGACAAACACACACAGAGGAATATCATTCAGCTATTAAAGAGAACTGAATCTTCTATTCGTGACAGTGTGCTTGAATCAGAAGGCCTATGTTAACTAAATTTTTTTTTAATAGCAGTATAGTATAATGCCAAAAGCACAGGTTTTGGTTTCAGACAGACCTGGTTTCATATATTAACTTTTACTCATCTGTAAAAATAGTAAAACAAATATCTGTATTGCAGAACTATTATGCAAATTAGGATAATATATAAAGGAGACAGTACAATATATGCCTATCAACTTCAGGTAATAATTCTGGCACATGTATAATATCATTTCAAGAGTCTAAAATGTGCCAGGCCTTTTTGTGGTATATTTATATGTGTCATTACCAATCCTTAGAACAACCCTACAAAATACAAACCTTAGATTGGGTTCCCCCCAGAATCATACCCTGAGACAAGGACTTATGGAAAGGTTGTACGTTTAGATAGGGATCTGAAAAGAGAGATACTCTGGGTAATTCATGCTTTGCTGGACAGACGTGCCACCTTACTAGGCCATTATCTATTTTAGAGAAAAAAATTAACACATTTTGGAGAAAACAGCATGGTTATGTAATATGAAGTGTTTCATTATGTCTAGAAATTCTGTTGGAGAGATACTGGCAGCTATGCAACTGTAGGTGAATAATTTAATTTTGTTATTTGTTTCTGATTCATAATTGAAAGAAAGCTGAACTTCTGTTTTTGCAAGGTTTTCAGTTTTTTAAATTTCTGACCTCTTTACTGAATTGTTTCTACATACATATATTGTTATGTATCTACATATATATTTTTCTCTTATTTGTCTGTCTTCTTTTTGAGGAAGAAGTAAAACATTTCATTCCCAAATAGATTTCCTCTAAGAATGATGACATTTCCTATAGTAACATTACTGAACCTAAGGACTTCTGAAAATACAGTTGAAGAAGAATGAAGTATGTTTAATAAAACTGTATTTACACATCTTTTCAACTGTTCTTTTTAAATTATCTGAGACAATGCTTTGAAGGGGACTTTCAGTACATATAAAACACCCTCTATGCTTTAGTAGTAAAATAACTTCATAAAAGGGGACACTTATCACTTGATTAAATATGGTTCATTGAGTCCACTTATAGCCCTCCTCTTTTCAGTAAAGATTTTAGTTACTACTTGAATGATTGTATGTATGTATTAGTTTAAAATCTAAAACATAAATACCTTTTCAAGTGATAGCCAAATGATATATTTTCAATTAGAATGTTTAAAATTTTCTATTATTATTGATTTCCATTTGCAAACAAAAATTTTAAAATTATATTAGTAAAACTAGAATGTTGTGTATATTTTTTTTTTTTGCTTTATTCTCCATGAAATATTTGTGTTTTGATAGTATACTGCAGTATTGAAAAATCCATACATATTCTGGGTTGTCATACAGCTTTCAGATCGACTTGCCTTTTGAAGGTATGAGGATATTTTGTGCAGGCCACCTGTTTGTAGTTTGTTTCATTTCTCATTCTTTGCCCATTCTCCTTATTGCAGGTGCCAACCCCCTGAAAATTATACTTCCCGTGCTCCCTTGTTATCTGGATTCTGGTTAGGTTTAGCTAATAGGAAATTCTAGCAGGAGATTGAAAGGCAGGTAGAAAGAACTTTGTCTTGATATTCCGCCCCCCCCCAACCTTTTTTTTTGTTGTTGTTTTGTTTTGGGCAGCATTTCTACCAGTGGCTATAGTCCCTTTATGGTTTTGCCAGGCAGCCCCTTCCTTGTGATCCCAGCTTTGTTGGATTGCCCTGACTCCCAGGATATCACCACCTCTTGCCTTTGCCCCTTTGCCTGTGGGTACAGTAGAGACTTCCTGCTATCGTTAATCTTTGTGTTGCCCCACTTTCACCTTTTTGATCTTTCAGCTCTCCCAAAACTTTTGCAACTGGTTTCCTTTTTTTAAGATTTAAAATCAATTAGCCACATTATATACATCTTTAGTTTCAGATACAGTGTTCAATAATTTATCAGTTTCCTGTAACACCCAGTTCTCCTCAGATTACATGACCTTCTTAATGCCCATCCCCCAAATATCCCATCCCCGACCCATCTCCCCTCCAGCAACCCTCAGTTTGTTTCCTATAGTTAAGAGTCTCTCATGGTTTTTCTCCCTCTCTGATGACTTCCCATTCAGTTTTCCCTCCCTTCCTGTATGATCCTCTGCCCTGTTTCTTATATTTCTCATATGAGTGAAACTATATGATAATTGTCTTTCTCTGTTTGATGTATTTCACTCAGCATATTACCCTCCAGTTCTATCCATATCAATGTAAATGGTAAGTATTCATCCTTTCTGATGGCTGAGTACTATTCTATTGTATATATATACACCACATCTTCTTTATCCATTCATCTGTCGATGGACATCGTGGCCCTTTCCACAGTATGGCTATTGTGGACATTGCTGCTATGAACATTGGGGTGCAGGTGTCCCTTCGGATCACTACATTTGTATCTTTGGGGTAAATATCTAGTAGTGCAACTGCTGGTTCATAGAGGAGCTCTATTATTAACTTCTTGAGGAACTTCCATACTGTTTTCTAGAGTGGCTGCACCATATTGCATTCCCACCAGCAGTATAAGAGGGTTCCCCTTTCTCTGCATCCTCACCAACATTTGTTGTTAGCTGTTTTGTTAATTTTAGCCATTCCGACTGGTGTGCGGTGGTATCTCTTTGTGGTTTTGATTTATAGTTCCCTGATACATAGTGATATGGAGTATTTTTTCATGGGTCTCTTGGCCATTTGGATGTCTTTGGAGAAATGTCTCTTCATGTCTTCTCCCCATTTCTTGACTAGATTATTTGTTTTTTGGGTGTTGAGTTTGATATGTTCTTTATAGAATTTGGATATTAGCCCTTTATCTGATATGTCATTTGCAAATATCTTCTCCCATTCCATAGGTTACCTTCTAAATTTGTTGACTGTTTCCTCTGCTGTGCAGAAGCTTTTTATCTTGATTAAGTCCCAGTAGTTCATTTTTGCTTTTGTTTCCCTTGCCTTTGGAGACATGTCTAGCAAGAAGTTGCTGCAGCTGAGGTCGAAGAGGTTGCTGCCTGTGTTCTCCTCTAGGATTTTGATGGATTCTTATCTCACATTTAGTTCTTTCATCCATTTTGAGTTTATCTTTGTGTATGGTGTAAGAAAGTGGTCCAGGTTCATTCCTCTATCTGTGGCTGTCCAATTTTCCCAACACCATTTATTGAAGAGACTTTCTTTTTTCCATTGGATATTCTTTGCTGCTTTGTCAAAGATTAGTTGACCATAGAGTTGAGAGTCCATTTCTGGGTTCTCTATTCTGTTCCATTGATCTATGTGTCTGTTTTTGTGCCAGTACCATACTGTTCTGATGATTACAGCTATGTAATAGAGCTTGAAGTCTAGCATTGTGATGCCACCAACTTTGGTCTTATTTTTCAATATTCCTGTGGCTATTTGGGGTCTTTTCTGGTTCCATACAAATTTTAGGATTATTTGTCCCAGCTCTGTGAAAAATGTTGATGGTATTTTGATAAGGATTGCGTTGAATTTGTAGATTGCCTAAGGAATCAATCCCATTTACAATTGCATCAAATACTATAAGATACCTAGCAATAAACCTAACCAAAGAGGTGAAGGAAAAACTACAGAACACTTTTGAAAGAAACTGAGGAAGATACAAAGAAATGGAAAAACATTCCATGCTCATGGATTGGAAGAATAAATATTGTTAAAATGTCTATGCTACCCAGAGCAACAGGTTTCCTGTAATATATTCCTTTTATTGGATTCCCTGGCATGGGCTCTTTTACTGACTCATGCCTGATTGGTTCAGGCTTTAATGCTGAAGGCAAGAAATTTCACTCTGTAGCTCCTTGAAGTTCCTGTAAATGATTCGCAACTCACCATCTATTGCTTTTCATAGCCCAGTAGTTGCCAAGATTTGCTGAAACTTAGGTGAGGCTTTTTAATGGTCTGAGTTAACACTGGTGGCTCAAAGTGTTATCTATCTAGTAATTTCCTGAGCTAGGTCATGCTTAGTTATTTTATGCCATCATGGTAAGTGAGCTGTGCTCTTGACCAGATTTTTACATATGAAATAGAGTTTATGTTTGTGAACTAAAGGGCTGCCCAGATATTTTGGCGGGGGGGGGGAGGGGTCTGTTTTACATGAAAATTCAGAAACCATAATTATGTAGAAATGTTACGATGTTTGCAACAGACTATTTTTGGCCCCTGCTGAGTTCCTATTCCATGACCTAGGCTGCAGTCCTTAGACATTGTTTGGTTTTGAAAATGTACCCATGTGGGTGTCTAGGTAGCTGAGTTGGTTAATCATATGCCTTTCAGCTCAGTTCATGATCCTGGGGTCCTGGGTTTGAGTCCCACATAGGGCTTCCTGCTCAACAGAGAGTCTGCTTCTCCCTCTCCCTCTGCACTCCACGCTCCACCCTTGCCCCAGTGCTTGCTCACGCATGTGCTTTCTTTCTCAAATAAATAAATAAAATCTTGAAAAAAAAAAAAAAGAAAATGTACGCATGTGATTTCACTTTACTCTCTTGAGTTTGCATTTTATTTTGGGAAATTATTGTTTATTTTAAAATTCTTTTTCTTTCAGAGAAGCCTGAGCTTTTTGAATAAGTAAAAATTCCCCTTTCTGCTTTTCTTGCCTGCTATTGAAAATAAGAGGCAGGAAACATTGTAGTCAGAGAGATCGTTCTGTAGAATAGGAGGTATTAAACCTTAGCTTTGCCATTCACTAATGCTGTACTTTGAGCAGAGCCTCAGTACATCTTTAAAACAGGCATGACAATATTTTTCTTACAGCATTGTTGTATGAATTGGTATTACCAAAAGCCTCGCAGATAAGTGGCCAATACTGAAATATGAAGGAAGACCAGAAAGGGAGGGGATTCATTTTTGTGTATATAGATGGTGTGGGATGGTATGTGGTGAGGGTGGGAGACCACTGGGGAAGACATTTTAGAGGAGGTAATAAAGGAATTGCACTTTCATACAGTACCTGGAATGTTCTTTCAGAAAGCATGGTTTTTTTCCCCATTTCACTTTTTTACTTAGATGTCTTTGTGACCCTGTGTGAAATTCAACTCTTATTCCCTGACATTTCCTAATTCCCTCTCTGCTTTTAAAATTTTTTTTGCTTTTTAGCACTTACCACTATTTAATATTAATATATTAATTTTACTTATTTATTTATTTTTTATTGTCTGTCTCCTCCATTAGAATATAAACTCTATGAAGGTAGGATTTTTCCTTCATTCCTTGCTGCCTAGAACAATGCCTGGCACATGATAGGTGCTAATACATATTTATTGAAAGAATTATTTGTGAGAATGAGTAGAAATTACTGGATGAAATTAGTTATACATGGATTTATTATATTTTCATGACTATTGACCTCAAATTATAAAATGCAAAGTTGAGGAATTTAGCATGACTGTAATGATTTATAGAAAACAATCACTTATCCAGTAATCTTTTTTTTGAGACTATTACTGAGAACTTGGATTCAGATGGTGGGAAAGTTTTGAACAGCCAATATAGTTGTAAAATACAACCATTAAAGTTCATGCACCTTACTTCTCAGAGGAGATACTTAGCATTTATTTCTTCTTATTGAGACAGTTTTAACTATCTTTGATAATAATGGGTTTTTAGCTCAGGAAATTTGTAGATAGGGTGGAACCTGAAGAGAGAGGAATGCTCTTCTGTGAGAAATCAAAGTTGACAAACTAACAGAAGGGATGAGACAGAAAATATAAAAGTAAATAATAAAATTTAAGCATATAACCTTTAATAGATCTGTTCTTTATCATCGTGGTAATATTAAATGATGTACAAGTTGATTTTAGAACAAGTTCCAGGGGCACCTGGGTGGCTCAGTGGGTTAAGCCTCTGCCTTCGGCTGAGTTCGTGACCTCAAGGTCCTGGGGGCGAGCCCTGCATTGGGCTCTCTGCTCGGCGGGGAGGCTGCTTCCTCCTCTCTCTCTGCCTGCCTCTCTGTCTACTTGTGATCTCTGTCTGTCAAATAAATAAATAAAATCTTTAAAAAAATAGAACAAATTCCAGTAAAAATAGAAACGTCTCTATATACCTATTACATTTTTATCCTTTCAGCCTGATTTGTATTCTCACTGTTCCAGCAAGATAGTTCTCTGAAGGGTTGCCAGAGACATTAGTCATGTAATTTGGTGGTCTTGTCTTAACTCTTGATTCCTCTGCAGCATATGACATTCCTAATGATCACATGTATTTTTTGACACTCTTTTTCCCTGGCAGCATTGACTCTGTTGTCCTTATTCACCTCCCTCCCTGACTGTCCAGTCTTATTTTCATCCACATGTGACCCTTAAGGCATTCTCCAAGGTTCAGATCTCCTTTTTTAAAGTAATTTTTATAAATCTTGAGTATTATATCTAATAATTCATCATCAATCCATCCACTGAGAATTATTATTATGCTCATTAAATATTCTGAATCCATTAATTTCTTTGTATATGCCTTCCTCATTCAAACCATCAACATCTGTCAGAACTACCATTCCTCTTATTTCTTTCCTACATGCTCCCCACTCCCATTATCCATTCTTAACACAGCATCTAGAGTGATTCTTTTAAAACTCAAAACCAAGCATATTCCTGTCCTATTTAAATTATTCCATTGTCTTTCCATCAGAATTAGAATAAAATCTAGACTCCTTATGCTAGCTGCCAAGTGGTACATGATCTGGACCTCGACTACTTTTCTGACCATCTTATGCTGTTTTCATTTTACATTCTTCCTTATAATGTTTAGCCACAGTTACTTTCCACCTGTTCATAGAGCAGGCCAGGTTTGTTTCTGCTTTAGGCTGTTTGGTCCAGACATTTCTTCCTCCTGAAATACTGATCCTCCAACCCATCCACCAACATATTTGGTCTGGCATTCAGATCTCAGCTTACATATTGCTTCCTTGGAGAGGCCTTCTCTGAATAGCCAGTCTAAAGTAGCTACCCTGTCACTTTGTCATATCATCCTGCTTTTTTTTTTCTTTTTTCTTTTTTCTTTTTTTTTTTAAACCTCTTAATTTAATTTTATTTTTTTTTCAGTGTTCCAAGATTCATTGTTTATGCACCACATCCCGTGCTCCATGTAATACGTGCCCTCCTTAATACCCACCCCCGGCTCACCTATCCTCCTCAACGCCCCTCCCTTCCAAAACCCTCGGTTTGTTTCTGAGTCCACAGTCTCTCATGCTTTGTCTCCCCCTCAGATTTCCCCCAGTTTACTTTACCTTTCCTTCTCCTAATGTCCTCCATGTTATTCCTTATGATCCCCCAAGTAAGTGAAACCATATGATAATTGACTTTCTCTGCTTGACTTATTTCACTCAGCATAATCTCCTCCAGTCCCATCTATGTTGACACAAAAGTTGGGTATTCATACTTTCATTCTGCTTTTATTGTCTGCTTGTTTGTTTACTTGTTTATTTATCTGCCTCCCCTACAATAAGAATACTTACTTTGTCTATTTGCTCTATCACCAGAGCCTGACGAATAGTAGGCATTCAATAACTATTTGTCAAAAGTGTGGATGAATCCTGTGGGTACAGAGATAATAGTAGTAATTGGTCCTACAGTGATTATTAGCCTTTCCTAGGTCATAGGCATTTTTGAGAATCTAATGAAAACTATGTATTCTCTTCCAATAAAATGCACTTATGTACATATAGTAAAAATTTGCCTAAAAATCAGAGGGCTTAATTTCTTGAGTACTTACTCTTTGTTAGCCATTTTACAAGTTTCCCTGCAGTCTTAGAAGCTGTGGAATATACTTTTATTAAGTCATAATCTTTATATGATTATGAGCGCATAAGTATTGTAGTGGTACAATGCTTCTCAAAACTATGTGTGCTCGAGAATTTTTTTTTTTTTTTTTAATTTCCAATATCATGGCTCTATATACGGTCCTGCTATGTATGACTCATATGAAGCTCATGCCACATGCAATTCACTTAATGAATTTGTCAACATCCAAGCTGGTTTATACTCTGTAAACTAGGTAGGACACCAGTTATGAATTTGGATGTCAAATGGCTATAAAAATATCATACCGTACTTGTTTCATGTGTCATCTATATTAAGCACTTTGCAGACCAGCAAACTAAATATTGAAGAGCATTGCCTTGGAAAATATCATCAGTCTTGAACTCTTTTTGAAGCACCAATCCCATTTTTTAATCTACATAATTATGTCTCTAGCAAGTTGTCTCATTGATTTTTTAAACTGGTCATTCCCCAAACCAAACTTATCATGTTCTAAGTTCAAAACAGAAGAGCTCCTTTGACTTTTTTTAGCCATCCCAATCAATCACTCATTAAACCCTATTATTCTACTTCAGATTTTCCTTTTTTTTTTTTTCCCACTATCACTTTGCTAAGGAGCCTTTTTAGACGTTTATTTTTCTAATCCCCACACCTCTACAAAATTTTAATTCTACAGGTACAGTATATATCTGCTTATGTACTGTACAGTATATATCTGCTTATGTGGGCTTTCAAAGGGCCACAAATCATTTAATACCTAAAATTTCCTTGGTTCCCTAGGTACCACTCTTGTTGTGAATGCATGCTCTACCTGTATGTTCCTCCTTCTCCTGTATACATTTTTATTTTTATCCTGTTACCCAGTATTAAATTGTTAGTTTTCACTTTATATGATATTCTCCTTGGGAGTATTTCTTTACACTTTTATTGAAAACAGATCATCCTCAAGGCCTGCGTTTGAAGTTACCTTTCTCATGCAGTTTTTTATAATGCTCCAGCCTTGTATGATGCTTCCTTCTTCTAATTTCCAGTTACAACTTTTTGATATTTCTTTTATGGAACATAGATTTTTATTGTTGTCTGCATACATCAGCTCTTTGAGGGCAGGAACAGTGATTTCTTTCCTTGCTTACAATGGCTAGCTTTTAATGGGCACTTAAAACATCCATGAGTGAATGAATAAGTGGCAGTTCCTTAAAAATAAAAGGGTAGGTATAAAGTGTTGGTTAAGTTTCTAGTCAACTAAAAATCTTCATTTTCTATTGGATGACTGAGACATTTTTCTATAGTCTTCTGTTCTCCTACCTCTGTCCTTGTCTCTACAGGGGTAGAGTTAGTATAGATGAGGTAATTGGAAACCTAGTATGGTTCTTTACTTTATCATTAACTCACATTTATATAGTATATCCTAAAGGAGCCAAGGATAGATGTATTAATCTGATACAGTGCCTTGTCTTGGTCTTCAGTTGTCACTCTATTCATAATTTACACATCAGTCACAGAACATTTGTATTTTAAGTGTCCCTTAAATATAGCAGAACATTCTTGTTTAAAACAAATGTGTTGGAAGAGATATCTCATAGGACAGATTTTATTGCAACATTTAGAGGCAAATGCTCATATCCATACTGGTTAATTTCTTCTCAATATGTTTTGGATGTTTTTAAAAAACTTTCCTGTATGTTAAACTTAAATTACAAAAGATTTTTTATATCTTTTATCTATTTTCACAATTATTCCTGAAGAGTGTGCCAACAAAGGAAGGAAATAGCTTTTTTACTTCTAAATTTATAGAAAAAGATGTTGAAATAGTTTAAAAATGTACATAAATGTAGGCTTCATTTTTAATATTTTAATGCTTAAAGATGTTTTATGGGAAATCATATAGCTAGTGGAGTCTTAGGTTTGGAAACAGACAGATCTGGTTGTGAGTTCTGGTTTTAGTATTTACTACCTGGGTTTGAGTTACTTAGTGTTGTACTAAGGGTTCTCCAGAGAAACAGAAAGTATGTATGTATGTATGTGTGTGTATGTATGTATGTATGTATATAGATCTATCTATCTTTTGTAATAAAGAGATTTATTTTAAGGAATTTGGCTTATGCAATTATGGAGGCTGGCAAGTCCAAAATCTGCAGGGTAGAGTGGGAGGCTGGAGACCCAGGGGAGGACCTGTACTGCAGTTTAAGTTTGAATGTTGTCAGGTGGAAAAATCTAGAGAACTGATGTTGCAATTAAAGTTGGAAGACTGTCTTGGTAGAAATTCCTCTTGCTTGGGATAGGTCAGTGTTTTGTTGTATTCAGGCTTTCACCTGATTGGATGAAGCCCACTCACATTATGAAGGGCAATCTGCTACACACAAAATCCACTTCCACTAATTTAAGTATTAATTTCATCATAAAACACTCTCATGGAAGTATCCAGAATAACTTTTGATCACATGTCTAAGCACCATGGCCCAGCAACATTGATACATAAAATTAACCACCATACTTAGCCTTTCTAAATTGTTCTTTCATTTTAAAATATGTAGAATCTCGTAGAATGGTTGTGAGGATCACCTAAGGTAGTGTATCAAATGCCTTACACGTGGTAGACACTCCATAAATGTCAACAATATTAACTCTCTTCTCTTCCTCCTTTTCCTTCTCCCTATATCCCGCTTCCTCCTTTTTTCCCTACATTAATTAAAGAGAAATAAGACCCATGATTTTATAGCATGTAATGCAGAATATTTATGTAAGCTTCAAAAATAAGGTCCTAAGAGGACCTACTAAATTATAGTGATTGTAAAACATTTTGAAAAACAACATTTTGAAGAACAAAAGAAAATGACTGTTCTTTATCAATGAAGAACATAGAGTCATTTATAATCATTCATTCATTTACTCAGTGTTTTGAAGACAATGTATTGAGTACCCACTATATTCTGTCTGGGAAGCTATAAGAGGTTGGGTGGTATATCAGAGTGGTCACTTAGTAGAAGAGCAAATAAGAGAGGCACAAAATCTCTGGAGTAGCATGGAATCAAAATCAATAGGAGGGGACAAAAAAAAAAGCATTAGCTTATTAAGAATAGATAAGAATAACAATAACAAAAAGAATAGATAAGAATCTTCAAGGGATGTTTATTGTCTATGAAATGAAGCCTAAGCCTTTTAACATAGAATTTAAAGCTTTCCATGACTTAATGAAGTGCAGGGAAGATGGCAGAGAAGGAGGATCCTGAGCTCTCCTGCTCAATGCATACACTGAGGCAACAACTACATGTGCTGCAGCTAATGCTGAAAATGACCCGAGACTGACAGAGCAGATCTTCCACAGGTAGGTGTATAGAGAAGGCCATACTGAAAAGGATAGGAGGGACAGAGATGTTGGGAACCAAGTCCCTGGTGCAACTAACTGCAAACAGGAGGGCTATCACAAGCACGTAGGAACAAGGGGATCACTGGGTGTACCTGGCCCTGGGGACCTGCACTGGAAAGATGAGTTCCTTTAAGGTCTAACTTTGAAAATCAGTGGGGCTTAATTCCAGGAGCTTAAAAGTCAGTTGGGCTTAACTCTAGAAGGGCTAGAGGAAGGACTATAGGAAACCAAGACTCTATGCTTAAAGAGCCAGAATGCTAAATGACTTGAACTGAGACATAGCACAGAAGCAGCAGTTTGAAAAGTGCTTGGGGTATATGTGAAGGAGATTTATTGACTAATTTTAGAACATATGCTGGAGGGGTAAGTGTTTACGGGAGATTTTTTGGGGAACAAAAGTGCTGGTGGCATTATTTTTCTTGCACTATGCCAGCTTGGTTAACCTTACACTTGTGGGAGCCAGTTCTAACATACTCCATATACCTTGATAGCACCATGTGCTTCACACCAGTGTTCTCCTTTATATCTGCCTTACTCAGCTGTCCAGTCTTGCCTTTGTAGGTGCCCTCCAAGGTGACTGCTGGCCTGTCACACTTGGTAGGCAACTTGGCTGGAACTGGTGCCCTCCAAAGTGACTCCTCTTTTGGAGAGTGGGGAAAATAACCCTAAAAAAGAGCGTGCCCACAGTTCTGGCAGCTGGGCCTCTTAGCTGGCTATGCAGGGAGCAAGCCCTTCCCTTCTTTGTGCCTACAGTTGTCACAGTAGCTAATTGCAGAAAAGTCAGCCTGACTGCTGGCTCCACCCACCAGAGAACCCACAGCAATTGTGGCTTAGCTAAAACAGGAGAGAACATGTAGTGCATAGGGGATGCCCCTGTGGAGCCTGGTTCTGGTGACCAGGGGTCATTGTGCTACAGGATACCACAGTACATCTTTTATATAGGTGATTTCTTTCAAAACCAGGAGATGTATCTGACCTACCTAATGCATAGAAATAACCATATAGAATTAGACAAAATGAGGAGACAAAAGAATATGTCCCAGATGAAAGAATAAGGCAGAAGCACAGAAAAAAGAGCTAATCAAAGTAGAGATAAGCAAAATGCCTGATAAAAAGTTCAAAGTAGGGGCGCCTGGGTGGCTCAGTGGGTTAGGCCTCTGCCTTTGGCTCCGGTCATGGTCTCAGGGTCCTGGGATTAGGCCCCGCATCCCTGCATCATCAGGCTCTCTACTTGGCAGGGGGCCTGCTTCCCCCACTCTCTCTGCCTGCCTCTCTGCCTACTTGTGATCTCTCTCCCTTTGTCAAATAAATAAAAATCTTTAAAAAAAAAAGTTCAAGGTAATGTTCAAAAAGCTACTTACCAGTCTTAAGAGAAGAGTGGATAAACTCAGAACTTCAACTAAAGGATAGGAAAAAAAAATACACTCAGAGCACAAGAATACAATTGCTGAAATGAAAAATACGCTAGAGAATATCAACAGCATATTGAAGGATGCGGAAGAACAGATTAGTGATCAGGAAGATAGGGTAATGGAAAACATCCAAACTCAACATCAAAAAGAAAAAATAATACAAAATAAGAATAAGTTAAAGACCTTTGCAACATTATCAAGCATAACAAAATTCACATTATAGGGATCCCAGAAGGAGAAGAGAGAGAGGAGGATACAGAAAACTTATTTGAAGGAATAATAGTAATACAGTAATAGTTAGGTACTTTTGAAACAAATTTTTATTTATTAATTTTATTTGAGTGTAGTTGACAAACAGTGTTACATTTATTTTAAGTGTAGGACATGATTCCACACATTTATGCATTATCGTATGCTCACCGTAAGTGTAGCTACTATCTGTCACAATCACTTCTCTGCTTTTTGGCTAAGTATCTGTTCTTATCGGTTTAATAGTAGGGGACTATAACACCCCACTAAAAACCAGCAGAATATATATTCTTTTTGAGGACCCATGAAACATTCTCCTGGATAGATCACATTAGGGCACAAAACTAGTCTCAATAAATTTAAGAAGATTGAAATTATATCAAGCATCTTTTCTGACGACAGTTGTGCGAAACTAGAAAGTAGTTACAAGAAATAAAGTAGAAAAAAACACAAACACATGGAAGATAACGTGCTACTAAAGAACCAAGGGATCAACTAAGAAATCAAAGGAAATTAAAAAAAAATACGTAGAGACAAATGAATATGGAAACACAGCAGTCTCAAATCTTTGGGGTGCAGCAGAAGCAGTTTGTAGTGATACAGACCTATGTTAGAAAAATCTCAAACAATATAACCTTATGCCTAAAGGAACTAGAAAAAGAACAAACAAAGCTCCAATTCAGTAGAAAGAAGTAAGTAATGAAGATTAGAGTGGAAATAAATAGAAACTAAAACAATAAAATAAAACAAAAGATCAATGAAACCAAGAACTGATTCTTTGAAAGGATAAACTAAAATGATAAATCTTTAGGCAGAATCATAAAAAAAGAGAACTCAAAATAGAATGAAGGAAGAGATATAACAACTGATCCATAGAAACTGAAATTTAAAGAATTATGAGAATATTATAAAAAAATTATATGCCAAAAAATTGAACAGATAAATTCCTAGAAATATACAGTCTTTAAAACTGAGTCTGGAAGAAATAGAAAATTTAAACAGACTTATCACTCATAATGAAATTGAATTGGTAATCAAAAAACTCCCAATGAACAAATTTTCAGGACAAATTGGCTTAACAGGTGAATTCTACCAAAGATTAAAGAGTTAATACCTATTCTGCTGAAACTATTCCATAAAATAGAACAGGAAGGGAAACTTCTAAATTCATTCTATAAGGCAAGCATTACCCTGATATTAAAACCAGACAGAGAGATTTAAGAAGTAAAAAACTATTGGTCAGTATCTCTGATGAACATAGATGCAAAAATCCCAAGAAAAATGTTAGAAAACCAAAACAAATAGTATATTAAAAAGATCATTCACCACAATTAATTTGGATTTATTCGAGGACTGCAAAGATGGTTCAATAGGCTTAAATCAATCAATGTGATACAACACATTAACAAAGAGGAAGGATAAAAACAGTGTGTTCATCTTAGTAGATGCAGAAAAACCATTTGACAAAGTGCAATATCCATTTATGATAAAACCTCTTGCCAAAGTGGGTTTAGAGGGAATATAACGCAACAAAGGCCATATATGAAAAATTCACAGCTAACGTAATACTCAGCAATGAAAACCTGAAAGCATTTCTTTTAAGATAGGGAACATGACAAGGATGTTCACTTTTATCACTTTGATTCAACATACTACAGGACATCCTACCCACAGCAGTCAGTCAAGAAACAGAAATCAAAAGGCATACAAATTGGTAAGGAAGAAGAAAAACTTTCATTATTTGCAGGTGACATGATTCTATCTATCTATCTATCTATCTAGAAAAGCCTATTGGCTGCACCAAAAAACAACTGGAACTAATAAATACATTTAGTATAGTTATAGGATACAAAATTAATATACAGAAATCTATTGCATTTCTAAACTGTAATAACAAAGTAACAGAAAGAGAAACAATCCCATTTGTAATTTACCAAAAAGGATTAAATACATAAAAATAAAGTTAATCAAGAAGATGAAATACCTATACTGTGAAAAGTGTAGGACACTGATAAATTGAAGATGATACAAAGAAATGTGAAGATATACCACATTCCTTATTGTAAGAATTAATATTGTTAAAGGGTCCAAGCTACCTGAAGCAATCCATGGGATCAGTGTAACCCCTAGCAATATACCAATAACATCTGTCACAGAAGTAGACCAAATAACTCTAAAATTTGTAGGGAACCACAAAGACTCCAAATAGCCAAAACAGTCTTGAGAAAGAAAAGCAAAGCTAGAGGTATCACAAGCCCAGATTTCAAGATACACTATAAAGCTCTAGCAATCAAAACTGTATGGTACTGGCACAAAAATAGTTAAGAGACCAATGGAACAAAATAGCCCAGAAATATCACACTTACATGGTCCATTAATCTATGACAAAAGAGGCAAGAATATGTGATGAGAAAAAGACAGTCTTCTTTAATAAACCATCCTGGGAAAACTGGACAACTACATGCAAAAGAATGAAACTGGACCACTTTCTTACACCATATGTAATAATAAACTCAAAACAGATGAAGGACCTGAATGTGAGGCCTGAAACCATAAACATTCTAGATGAGAACATTGGCAGTAGTTTCTCTGACATTCGTTGTAGCAATATTTTTCTAGATATGTCTCCTCAGGCAAGTTAAAGAAAAGCAAAAATAAACTACTGGTACTGAAATCAAAATAAAAAGCTTTTGCACAGGGAAACAATCAAAAAACCAAAAAGACAACCTACTGAATGAGGGAAGATATTTGCAAGTGGTAAGTTTGATAGGGAGTTAATATCCAAAATATATAAAGAATTTAACACCCAAAACCCCAGTCCGATTAAAAAATGGGCAGAGGTCCTGAATAGGCAGTTTTCCAGAGAAATCATACAGATGGCCAAAAGAAGTACTTCTTTTTTTTCCCCATTTTTAAAAATTTAATTTCTTTTCAGTATAACAGAATTCATTGTTTATGCACCACACCCAGTGCTCCATGCAATACGTGTCCTCTGTAATACCCACCCAGACTCCCCCAACCAGCCACCCCCGCCCCTTCATAACCCTCAGATTGTTTTTCAGAGTCCATAGTCTCTCATTGTTCATCTCCCCCTCCAATTTCCCTCAACTCCCTTCTCTTCCCCATCTCCCCGTGTCTTCCATGTTATTTCTTATGCTCCACAAATAAGAGAAACCGTATGATAATTGACTCTCTGCTTGACTTATTTCACTCAGCATAATCTCTTCCAGTCTGTCCATGTTGATACAAAAGTTGGGTATTCATCCTTTCTGATGGAGGCATAATTCTCCATAGTGTATATGGACTACATCTTCCTTATCCATTTCTCCGTTGAAGGGCATCTTGGTTCTTTCCACAGTTTGGCAACTGTGGCCATTGCTGCTATGAACATTGGGGTACAGATGGCCCTTCTTTTCACTACATCTGTATCTTTGGGGTAAATACCCAGTAGTGCAATTGCAGGGTCATAGGGAAGCTCTGTTTTTAATTTCTTAAGGAATCTCCACACTGTTCTCCAAATTGGCTGCACCAACTTGCATTCCCTTCAACAGTGTAAGAGGGTTCCCCTTTCTCCACATCCTCTCCAACACACGTTGTTTCCTGTCTTGCTAATTTTGGCCATTCTAACTGGTGTAAGGTGGTATCTCAATGTGGTTTTAATTTGAATCTCCCTGATGGCTAGTGATGATGAACATTTTTTCATGTGTCTGATAGCCATTTGTATGTCTTCATTGGAGAAGTGTCTGTTCATGTCTTCTGCCCATTTTTTGACATGATTATCTCTTTTGTGTGTGTTGAGTTTGAGGAGTTCTTTATAGATCCTGGATATCAGCCTTTTGTCTGTTCTGTTCATTTGCAAATATCTTCTCCCATTCTGTGGGTTGCCTCTTTGTTTTGTTGACTGTTTCCTTTGCTGTACAGAAGTTTTTGATCTTGATGAAGTCCCAAAAGGTCATTTTCGCTTTTGTTTCCTTTGCCTTTGGAGACATATCTTGAAAGAAGTTGCTGTGGCTGATATCGAAGAGGTTAATGCCTATGTTCTCCTCTAGGATTCTGATGGATTCCTGTCTCACGTTGAGGTCTTTTATCCATTTCGAGTTTATCTTTGTGTATGGTGTAAGAAAATGGTTGAGTTTCATTCTTCTACATATAGCTGTCCGATTTTCCCAGCACCATTTATTGAAGAGACTTTTTTCCACTGTATATTTTTTCCTGCTTTGTCGAAGATTATTTGACCATAGAGTTGAGGGTCCATATCTGGGCTGTCTAGTCTGTTCCACTTGTCTATGTGTCTGTTTTTATGCCAGTACCATGCTGTCTTGGTGATCACAGCTTTGTAGTAAAGCTTGAAATCAGGCAACGTGATGCCGCCAGTTTTGTTTTCCTTTTTCAACAATTTGGGGTCTCTTCTGATTCCATACTAATTTTAGGATTATTTACTAATTTAAGATTATTTGCTCCAGCTCTTTGAAAAATACCGGTGGAATTTTGATTGGAATGGCATTAAAAGTATAGATTGCTCTAGGCAATATAGACATTTTAACAATGTTTATTCTTCCGACCCAAGAGCATGGAATGGTCTTCCATCTTTTTGTGTCTTCTTTGATTTCTTTCATGAGTGTTCTGTAGTTCCTCGAGTACAGATCCTTTACCTCTTTGGTTAGGTTTATTCCATGGTATCTTATGGTTCTTGGTACTATAGTAAATGGAATCGATTCTCTAATTTCCCTTTCTGTGTTTTCATTGTTAGTGTATAAGAAAGCAACTGATTTCTGTACATTGACTTTGTATCCTGCCACATTATTGAATTGCTGTATTAGTTCTAGTTTGGGGGTGCAGTCTTTTGGGTTTTCCATATAAAGTATCATGTCATCTGCGAAGAGAGAGAGTTTGACTTCTGCATTGCCAATTTGGATACCTTTTATTTCTCCAAAAGAAGTACCTCTAATGGTCACTATGAGAGGTTGATGGGGATATAGTTAAATATTGAATGCTTAAAACAATGCGTGTCAATGAGAGACACTCAATGCACGTACCTTAAATGAATGATATATAAATAAGTAAATAGGCTTCCTGGTACCTGTCCTTTCACAGAGGACACTAGTTAGTATGGACCCATTTGTAAAAGCTCACCATGCGTTTCTCCTGGTGGACCTTAGGGTCTGATGGAAAATAATAACCACAACAGCAAGAGCAAGTAAAGGAACTAATAATTCCTAATATTTATATAGCATTTTGTAGTAAACAAAGTATTTTCACAAATATTATGGTCTCTCATAAATCCTGGACAAAAGGAGGGCAAACATTTTATGCTTATCTTTTGGAAGGGGAAATTGAGGTTCAGAGAAGTTAAAGTGATGTGCTTAGCTGCTTACAACTAGTAAATGGCAGAATCTGGAGTTCACCTCAGGCCTAGTTGAACTCTAAGCCTGTGCTCATATACCTTAGTTCCTGGTTATTCAACATTGATCTATTTATTTGCTGGTTTATTCATGACAGCCTGACTATCTCCATGTTGGTGTACAAGCAAATAACCAGTGTGATGTTCTATGTTAGCTCATAGGATAGCAAGTTGAGACCCTTTAAATAGAATAGATGGGAGTGTAACTGCTACCACTTTGGGGAGCTTTAATTCACTCTTTCTTTGGGTTTTGAATATCTGATCTGGGAAGGCTAATTGCATGTATTCATGCCATATATTGTTCCTCACTGATGGATGTAGATAATTGGAATATCTAGCAATTGGTGGAGAAACGGTGCCTTTTGTGGATTTGGAGAACTTAGTCCTTTAGGAATGGTCAGGAAAATGTCATAGGTTTGAAATTGATAATTAAGTATATGTTTTCTTTTTTTTTCTTCCTTCCAAATATTTATTTACTTATCTATTTATTTAACTTTTTTATTATTAGGCCCATCATTGAGTTCAGGAGTAAAAACTTCTGCTTCTTGGTCACATTCCATCCCTGGTTTAATTTTATTCAGTTTAGCACATGCTTTATTTCCTATGATTCTGGAAATTACTGTGTGAAATTATTATTACTTTCTATATACATTTGAGCCTAGAGAAATCAGTATAAGATAATAGTGATGATAATGAACTATCAGAACCACTCTGTGGTTATAGCAAGGAAAATATCACGTATTAGCTTTAGAGATTCATTATTCCTCATTGCCAAACTTTGCTGAACTGATATTATTTTCACTTTCTCAAAATGCTAATTTCTCCCTCCCAAAGCTCATCACCAAGTTTTTATTTAAATTCAAGTTAGCTCACATATAGTGTATTGTTGGTTTCAGTAGAATTTAGTGATTCATCACTCACATATAATGCCCAGTACTCAACAAGTGCCCTCCTTAATACCCACCACCCATTTAACTCATCCCCCCCAACCTCCCTTCCAGTAACCTGCAGTTTTTCCCACTCAACCCCAAAAAGGTATTTGTTTTCAGAAGAATTTTGGACTGTTTGTGTGTTGTAGGTGTGGATCCTAGTTTGTATGCTTAGCAAGAAATCTCAAATTCCTTTCTGTTTCCAATGGAAGTCCCCTTTTCTACCAGCATAATCATTGCTAATGTGAGGAAGAAAAATGTTAGAGGCTGCTTTGCCTTTTTATCATCACATGAACCTCCCCTGGTGCAAGAGATCTGAAAGGGCCTGGAGAATAATGCATATTGGGTGTGTGTGTGTATGTGTGTATAGTAGGGGGTTATAACTAGTGTAGGGGGAAATAGAATGTGGGGCATCCTATACAAAACACCAAAACAAATCAACATGTCAATAAATTATTTTACAAGACAGTTTACTGTCAGTGTGATTTTTTTTTTTTTTTCCATTTACAGATTGGTATTGCCTGGGAATCAGAAGACCTGGCACTTATTATGTATGTGGCCTTGGGCAATTCACTTAACTTCTCTGAGTGTGTGATCTAATCACTAAAATGGATTAATGAAGCCTGTCCTGCCTAGTCGACAATACTGCTATTACACGCAAATGATAGAAGATAGGGAAATAATCTGTAAGTTGTTACTATACTGTAAAATATAAGGACTTTTGGTTTTGTGAATTTGTGGCAAGAGAGAAATTTCTCACTGTGACTTTGGCCATTTCTATATTCAGGAGGGCAAAGATGTGAATTCTCCCATGTGTCCTGAAAGTGAACACATAATGATGTGTTAGGGAAATATTGAGCATGTATTACATGAGATGTACTATGTAAGAAACATTATATACCTTATCTCTAACTCTATGAATGTTATGAAATAGGCACTATTTCAAGTGAGGAAGGTGAGGGCCAAATTTAAGTAGATTAGTAAATTATAGAGCCAGGATTTGGTCTTCATCTAACCCAAAGGCCTGGGTTCTTTCCTTTGGATCACATACTTCCTTTTTTCTGTAGTTTTGTTAGCCACATATGATTTATAATGGAAGATTTACATTTAGGATTAATAATTATCAATTGGTCAAAAATAACTAATATTTACTGGGCATTAGGAGCTCCAAGGTCACATCTGGGTCTTGTTTTTCTCATTCTTTGTTATTAAGGGATCTGGGGCCTGTATTTTGGGGGTTGGTAGATGATCTTTAAGGTACTGTCAAAGTTAATTTTATGTTTCAACTTGACTGAGTCATGACTGAGTCGTGGAATGCCCAGACATTTGGTAAAACATTTGGGTGTGTCTGTGAGGGTATTTCTAGATAAGATTAACGTTTAAATTGGTAGACTGAGTAAAGCAGGTTGCCCTCCCTAATGTGCGGTGGACTTATCTAATCAGTAGAAAACCTGGATATAACAAAAAGACTGAACTTCCCCTTGGTAAGAAGAAACTCTCCTTGCTGGAGTATCTTGAGCTTTTCCATGTTCCACTGAACTGAAAAATCAGCTCTTCCTCAGTTTTGAGACTGCGGGCATTTGCCTGGAACTCTACCATGGGCTCTGTGGAACTCTAGTTTGCTAACTGCAGATCTTGGGACTTGTTACTCTTCATGGTATTATGAGCCAGTTCCTTATAATAAATCTCTTTCTACACACACATCCACACACCCACACACACACATACATACACACACCCCTTATTGGTTCTATTTTTATTGAGAACCCTAACACAAACAACTCTGAGACTGATTATGAAATTCAACAATAACAAGGAAGAGTTAATGTTTACAGGAGAGCTTCACACTCAAATTTCTTTTCAGTGACTATTGAGGATCCTTAATGTAATCTTTACATTGATATTTACATGTTGTCTTGTCATATATGTATTAAGTGGTTGTTACCACTAGGAAGACAATTGACCACATGTTTGATTTAAAAAATTTTTTCTTTTTCCTGAAAATACTGGCTGCGAGTATGGATCAATGTCATCACTTTCCAGGCAACATTTGGCTTATCTTACCTAAAACAAGTCACAAAAAATTAAGAACAGAAAAATTGATTCTTTTCCAAGTTTTATATTTTCTTCTGACAACTATTCTGCAACCCCAGGCATAGATTAATGAATGGAGTATGCACAAAGTGATATCAGCTCA
This sequence comes from Martes martes, assembly GCF_963455335.1. Classification (NCBI taxonomy): domain Eukaryota; kingdom Metazoa; phylum Chordata; class Mammalia; order Carnivora; family Mustelidae; genus Martes; species Martes martes. The sequence continues at coordinate 152,368,174 of NC_137891.1, forward strand.
CATATATGACATTACTCAGATGTCTCCAACTCCGGAAAAAGCATGTGAATGATTTATGGAATTGATATTAATCTCTTTCCAGTAAATGCATTACTTCAGATACATGGGAAATTGATGTTACTACTCTAATGCCAAATTAATTTCTTTCTTGCTGGATCAGCATTGTAAATGGAATTAGATGTTAACCTTTTATACATCTAAACAGGGTAAAATATGGAAGCAATTTTGTAAGTAAAATTTGGTTGCTCATTGCTGAAGGGAAGGGTATGCTTTCTTCTTACTGAGATTTGTGGATCCTGGGATATTGGATCATATATAAAGTATAACTTAATATCATTTAGGAATAGAATGATTATAATTGAATTTGAATATTTAACACAGGACTATAAATAACAGTATAGCAAATGAAAATTACATGTTATTAAAGATGCCCCAAATTCTGAAGAATGAGACTGTTTTTCAAGGGAAATTTTATCCAAGAATTATCAGTCACTAATAAATATTTTTAATCCATAATCAGGGATAAATGCAACTGGAAAATTCTCAGGCTAGCCTCTTCTTCCTTCCATATATGCCTGGGCCAATGTGCTCTTGAGTTTGTTTTCCCTGTGTTCCCAGCTTGTTGTGACTTTCACTTGCCATAGTGTTGTTTTTGGCCTGCTTGATATTATCTGATAAACTCAGTATTATATTTTAATTCTAAATTATTAGAAGGAAATGTAACTGGTTCAGCTTAGGCCTGGTCAGTTGTGGTTAAAGAGGGTGATAGTCTTGGTATATGGTTTCTTTTTAAGGGCTGTGGGTAGTACAGATTCTCTAAGAAGGGACTGTGAGGAGGGGAAGTGAGAGACGTCTCTTACATAGTTAGGATTGAAGGACCGCAGTGGTTTTTCCAGCTTGATGGTTCTCTGATTTTGTGGACCAGCTGCCATGCATACATTTACTCTTCTTGGCTCCCAGAAGTTAGATATACTGCTGATGGGTCTTGCCTTTCATCCTAACATTCCTTATCTCTTAGCCAGTCTTGACTTGAGTATAATGTCTGTGTGTAGTATCAGAGTTACTGCCTTGCTATCTGATATGCAAGAGACAAAACCTGGTCCCTACTCTAGACGTTGTAGTATTTCTTGCATTATTTCCATTGCTATAGTCTGCAGAAGTGGGTTCTTTCTTGATACTAGTTTTTTGTGCCATAATTTTACCTAGCTTAGAATCTTAGAATTATTATTTCTTTTAGCCTGGGGTATTGCCTTGAACCCTTGCCCTCTTGATGGGAATCTGGGCAGGGTGGCCTAATTTTCACCATGTGTCTATTCAAATTTACTTTTCGTTTTCCCAATCACTGTCTAAGATCCAGACATGAATAAATAGATTTCCCTGGACCACTAAATGGCAAGTATGCCTGGTCTCCGTTACTGCCTGCAGATAGACCTTTTGGATCCTTTTACACTTGAAATCATGGCTGAGTTTTTTAATGGTTTTTTGGTTCTGTCCATCAGAACCCTTGGATTTCCTCTCTGGTGTCTGTCTACTGACCCAGCTCAGAATCCTGAAAGAACACTTTAATTGTGACAGTATGACTCTAGTTGCATCTGTAAAGTGGTACAGGTGAGAGGGGTGGTAGTAATAAAAATTTGGTGTTTTCCTTATCTTTGTTTCACTATTTTTGTACCATTTGTTTCCTCAGAGAATTTTGATCTAGGATTTCTGCTTTTTATTCCCTATGACTTTTGGTAGCACAGCACCAAGATATACCTGCAATGGTTTTATTTCTGTTGGTCCTGCATTATATATGTATAGCACTTGCCAGGAGGTAGAGGAAGGTGTGGGATGGGAAAAAGAGGAAAAGATACATCTGACATAGTCCTTGCTCTCAGGAAAACTTAGATCCCCATGAAGGATGTAGTGCATATCTTTCAATAATACAAGGGAGTAAATCAAGCAAGGGAGAGAAGGAGTGGATTCTTACTCATTAATTACTCAAATATTTATTGATGTCCACCTATTCAGTTCTGTTTTAGGCACTGGGGACTCAGAGGTAGCTAAGATTGGATTCATGTTGTCAAGGAGCTCACAGTCTGATAGGGATTCAGGTATCTTCACTAAAAAGCTGTAGGGGCTGATAGTATTCAAGTCACCATCATCTCTTATCTGACTATTTTTTAAATACACTATGCATGCTTTTATCTCAGGACCTTTCCACTTCTATTGCCTGGAATGCTCTTTCCCCAAGATACTTACATGGTACATCTTTCACTTCATTCAGGTCTCTGATAAAAAATGTTATCATGTCAGGGAGGTTTTGCTAGCTATACAACTAGTATAGTACTCTCTTTTCTTCTCTCCCATCCTTCTTACCCTATTTTATTTTTGTTCTTAGCATTTATATCACCAGGTTTATTGTATACTTATTTTTAAATTTGATTATTATGTCTCTCCCTCTAGAATGTAGTTCCATGAGAACAGGATTGTGTCTGTATTTTTGAGTGCTTCATATTCTTAGCATGTAGTATGTTCTCTTGTATATAATGGGTGCTCAAAAATATTGTTCATCAAGTAATAGAATGAATAAATTAATGAATCAAGTACAAGTGAATAGAATCTATATGGGGCGTGATAGAGTTACCAAGGAGGGAATGGTTATTTTTACCTATAGGCAAGGGGTGGTGTCAGGAAGTGTGGTCTGAGAATGGAAGGGGTTAAGGGTAGACAGTTTTGTCATGTGATGCTGGCACATGCCTTTGCAGAGGTATAGTTAATGAAATTGTACTCCAGAGTTTATAACAGGAGAGTATGTCTTAATCAAAGGTGCTTTTAAATCTCATCCTAGTGATGTGACATTGTATACTAGTAAAATTTTTCAGTTTTATTTTTTTCTGTATATTCATACATGTTTTAATGCCTTCTGCTTACTAGTGAGTAGTCATGAGCTTTTTCACTGGGTTATGGGTTTCTTGAGGTAGGCAGAGGCGAGGGTTTATTTGTGTATCATCAGAGCCTGACACAGTGGTTGGTAATTACTTTGCCCATAGTAGTTTTTGTTTTTTTAAGATTTATTTATTTGAGAGAGAGAAGGAGGGAGAGAATGTGGGTGAGTGCAAGAGCACATGCAGGGGGAGGGGCAGAGGGAGAGGAAGAGAGAATCTCAACCAGACTCCCTGCTTAGAGTGGAGCCCGAGGCAGGGCTTGATTCCAGGACTCTGAGATCATAATCTGACCTGAAATCAAGAATTAGACACAACTGACTAAGCCACTCGGGTGCCCTGCTTTTTTTGTTTATTTGTTTGTTTACTAGAAGTTAATTATAGTTCCCTCAGAGTTGGAACATTCTAGAATTCTGTGATTCTCTCCTAGCCTGATACTTCTACAGCTATTTTTTTTAAAGATTTTATTTATTTATTTGAGAGAGAGAGAGAGAGATCACAAGTAGGCAGAGAGGCAGGCAGAGAGAGAGGGGGAACAGGTTCCCCGCTGAGCAGAGAGCCCGATGCGGGACTCGATCCCAGGACCCTGAGATCATGATCTGAGCTGAAGGCAGAGGCTTAACCTGCTGAGCCACCCAGGCACCCCTCTACAGCTATTGTTTAAGGTTCTTACAGATGATATACTTTTTTGGTCCATTAAATCTTATAGTTCTAGCTTCTTTCCCGTATCTTTCATCTGTGAAATTCATATATCTACTTTTCTCATTGCACTATAATGATTTATTTACATGTAGATTTTCAGCTGTTGGAGGACAAAGACTTCTCTTAGACTCTCTTTCTTATAGTGTATCTTGGTATAGTATCTAGCACATAGTAGCTCTCCAGTAAATGTGAAATGAATGAATAGAAAATTAATTAGTCTAAGGGTAGAAAATTAATATTTATCAAGGAAACCCAGGAGAAAGAGAAAAGATGGTTTGTGTAACAACATAAGCGATAAATTTTAAAAACACCTTAGTGTTGCATGCTCAGATACTTCAATAGTTTTCCTAATGTCAACATTCCTGGGATAACCATTTAGCCCAGTGCCTCTTTCCTTACTGTCAATGTTCTAGGTTATGTGGAGCCATTTGTGAATGATCTTGCACTGTTTTCTTCCTAACCTGGCACCTGCATGTCATTGTTCCTTAGGTGGGAAAAATGTTGATGAATGCATCTATTTCAATGCATGTACATATATTTAGTGTATCATTATCAACATGTCATAGCTGTCTGTCTCCAAATGTACATGTTCATGCATATAACCTTATGGCTCTTGTTTTTAACAACCTTAGAATGTACGTGCTAGTAGCTAGCAGTCATGCTTAGAAGGACTCCTATGAATATTTCTCCCTTCTGTTCCACCTTGGATGCACTACTGTGCCCAAATAATCAGAATATAGCAAATGTTAGTTATGAGCATTTTAGCAGTATGACAGAAGAGGGAATGATTGTAATTGAAGCAGCACAATGGGTCTATTCCTTCAATGTCTATGTCTATAGGAGCCAATTTTTCTTAAGAGTTTCATTTTCTTCTTTGAACCTTCATTCGTTGACTCAACATATATTTATTAACTATTAATTATGTACAGTGATGGCTTCTGCACAAGATTTAAATACTTAACAGCAACCACAACAAAAAGTCAACAAATATTTTTTGAACATGTACTTTTGTGCCCGGCACTATGGTATATTTCATGGTGAAGGCAGTGTGGTAGAAGGGAAAGAACACATATTCTGGAATCAGACAGCTCTGGATTCTAATTTACCTTTGCTTTTAGCTAACTCTTGTGTTTTCACAAAGTATTTATATTTCATAGTGTCCTGCCTTTTCTTTCCCTACTATGATTGTCTTAGTTCAGGCTGCCAGGACTATTATAGTAACTTCTAAATTTACCTTTTTTCCTCAGTCCTCTACCCTTTCAGTTTGTATTTAATATTGTAATAAAATATTGTATTTATTTTTATGCAAATCATTTTCCTGCATCATAGCTTGAATCACATTACTCCCTACTTAAAAACTTCCAGTAACTTCCCAATGCCTTTACAATGAAATAAAATTTCTTCAACATGGTATTTAAGACTGTTTAGTATGAACTCAACCTCTCTTTTTGTCTTCCTTTGCTTCATTCCACTGTTTACCCGGTGCTCTGGTCATCCTGAAGTAGTCACTATATATTAAATATGCTTTTTCCTGTGTTTTTCTTCATTATACTCTTCTTTTAGAAAGCCCTCTTACTCTACATCTTCCTCAGTACCCCTCTCATCACCAAATTTTCACCTTTTGATAGAATAGTTTATTATTTAAAACCTATGTCAAATGTTATCTCATCCACAAAACCTTTCCTGAAATTTATAATCAGATATGTGATGTCTCTACTATACCAATTATTTGAACTTCTCTAATATCATATCATATTCTGCATTGTAGTTTAGCTGCTTTTTTCTAGAATGTAATAAGATCTTTAATGGCATAAATTATTATTTATTTTTTATTTTTTGGCATAAATTATTTTTAACTTCTCTTTTAAACTCCTTGATGGACTTGAAATAGAATCTTGTACAGAGTATTGAATTATAAAATGGAAGGAGCTCTGGAGTCAGTCAGACTTGAGTTCAAATTATGTATCTGCTACTTACTGGTTGCACACATAGTTTTGTGCAAGTTATTTACCTGAACCTCGATTTCCTTATCTGGAAGGAAAATTTACACTTTATAGGCAGGAAACTGGTAAAGATTAAATGATACAATATATGTCAAGAATTTGGGACAAAATAGATTCTATATTGAATGATAGTTATTGTTGGTTTTGAAAAAAAATTATTTATGAAATTGAGGTAGCCACTTGGAAATAATAATTAACATGGATGGGAAGGTATAATTGGAGATCTAATCTACTTGATAGACCTGAATTTGAGAAATCAGTGGGTCTTTATAGCAACTTTTCTATTATTCTTAAATTAAGGCAGAGGATTTCACTATAACTTTCTAACATCAGTCACTTGAGATAGATAAGGCTGATTGTTCATTGCCTTCTGTCAAGTTTGTGACCATTTCTTTTCATATTTTCTTCTGTGTCACATATGGGGAATTCAAGATGGTATTAATTTTACATTTATTGTATGACTTCATTTGGGTTTGACAGTCTATCTGATTAGAGTAGTTAGGTATTATGGAATATTTGGGGAAAAGGGAAAAGCTCTTTCTGTACTTCGGTTTATGGACCTGAAGTTTCAGAGTTCTGATACAATAGTTTTACCAAATCTGCATAGAGGCTGCATTTGCACAGTACTGGTGTTCTCTAAAACATCATTTTTGGTGTTCTAAGAGTGTCACTGGGTATTACTAGGAAAGAATTCTTAATATCCTTCCTGTGCAGCTGAAAACCTATTGCAAGAAAAAAATGTAGTGTTCAATAGTATTGTTCTGTTGCCAACATATAACTGTTATATTTACACTGATTGATTGTCTCCAAGTGCTTAAATTCCTACTAGGTTCAGTTTTTTCCATTTTAATTTTGATTTAGTATTTTTTATTTTTGAAAGGAAACAGAGAAAGAGCCGTACATTATCACTGCATTTTTTTTTCAGAAGCTGTTGAGAACCTTATAATCAATAATAATGAAATATTGTGGAGGTAAATTACCATAATATACAAGGAAATTTCATAACCTACCAATCTTCTATAGACTGCTAATTTGAATCATCCCCATGTGCAAATTATCTGTATACCATGATGTCACAAACATAAATTAGCTCCTACCATGTCAGGACATTTTCTGATATCTTCAGCATATTTTTCTACTAATATGTATAATTATTTAGGAATAGTAAGTTGTCCTGTGCAAGTGAGTGACATTCTTAAACTAATAATTCATTGCTCAAATTTTGAGTCCCACTGGGCAGAACAGAAATATGGAAGGAATGACATATATATGTCTACACTATTTTTTATTTTTAATACTAATAGAGAAGGAGTTGGTGGGTTGTAATGATATTGACCTTATATAATTATAACTAAACTCAGCTCTCTGAAGAATTATGAAGGAGATTGTCTGAGAGGTACCACAAATTCAATGTGCCCCATGTGTAGTGATCTCTAACCTGGTATTCCTCCTGTCTTCCCTATCTGAGTTTACAGGCACCCCCATCTACTCTCATTCAAATAAGTAATCGCCTTGAGGCTGGGACCATGCTAAATTGTCTTTGTGTCCCTGTGGCCTAGCACAGTGGCTGATAGGTAATATATAATCAATAAATAGAAAAAATAGAAGCAATGGAAGAGTATTTCTGTAAGCTCCACTACTATATTCACCCACTGACCTGACTCTCTGCCCTTACATACTTTTTCTTGCCTTCTCATACTAGAGGAATGGTTTCTTGTCTTAGCTGAGGTTAACCTTTCTACTTGCACATTACCTCCCATTTCTTCTCACTTACTCAAGTATATGACTTCAGCAATTCTTCCCTTTATCTTCATTATTGTTATCTTTTTCTATACTGTATCATTGCCATCAGCATGGCAATATGCTGAGATCTTTCCTATTTTTAAAAAACTGCATTTTGAAGACATAGGGTGAGAGAATGGATAAAAAAAGAAGACCCATCTATATAGTGCCTACAGGAGATTCATTTGAGACCTAAATATACATGCAGACTGAAAGTGAGGGGATAGAGAAAGATTTATCATTGCAAATGCATATCAAAAGAAAGCTAGAGTAGCAATACTTACATTGGATAAACAGACTGTAAAACAAAGACTAACAAGAAACAAAGAAGGACACTATATAATAATGAAGAGGACAATCCAAAAAAGAAGATGTAACAGTTGTCAGTATTTATGCACCTAACATTGGAGCACCCAGATACATAAAATAGGTAATAAACATCAAAGAACTAATCGACATAATACAATTATAATAGGGTACTTTAACACCTCACTTACATTAATTGACAGATCATCTAAACAGAAAATCAATAAGGAAACAATAGCTTTGAATGATACAGTTGATCTGATGGATTTAATGTATATATTCAAAATATTCCATCCTAAAATAGCAGAAGACATGTTCTTTTTAAGGGCACATGGGACATTCTTTAGAACAGATCACATACTAGGTCAAAAAACAAGCCTACTGTCTTGTTAATTTTGGCCATTCTAACTGGTGTAAGGTGGTATCTCAATGTGGTGTTTTTTTTTTTTTTTCAATGTGGTTTTTTTTTTTTTTAAATTTTTTATTTATTTTCAGCGTAACAGTATTCATTGTTTTTGCACCACACCCAGTGCTCCATGCAATCTGTGCCCTCCCTAATACCCACCACCTGGTTCCCCCACCCTCCCACCCCCGCCCCTTCAAAACCCTCAGGTTGTTTTTCAGAGTCCATAGTCTCTCATGGTTCACCTCCCCTTCCAATTTCCCTCAACTCCCTTCTCCTCTCCATCTCCCCTTGTCCTCTATATTATTTGTTATGCTCCACCAATAAGTGAAACCATATGATACTTGACTTTCTCTGTTTGACTTATTTCACTCAGCATAATCTCTTCCAGTCCTGTCCATGTTGCTACAAAAGTTGGGTATTCGTCCTTTCTGATGGAGGCATAATGCTCCATAGTGTATATGGACCACATCTTCCTTATCCATTCATCCGTTGAAGGGCATCTTGGTTCTTTCCACAGTTTGGCGACCGTGGCCATTGCTGCTATAAACATTGGGGTACAGATGGCCCTTCTTTTCACTCCATCTGTATCTTTGGGGTAAATACCCAGCAGTGCAATTGCAGGGTCATAGGGAAGATCTATTTTTAATTCCTGAGGAATCTCCACACTGTTCTCCAAAGTGGCTGCACCAGTTTGCATTCCGACCAACAGTGTAAGAGGGTTCCCCTTTCTCCACATCCTCTCCAACACACGTTGTTTTCTGTCTTGCTAATTTTGGCCATTCTAACTGGTGTAAGGTGGTATCTCAATGTGGTTTTGATTTGAATCTCCCTGATGGCTAGTGATGATGAACATTTTTTCATGTGTCTGGTAGCCATTTGTATGTCTTCATTGGAGAAGTGTCTGTTCATATCTTCTGCCCATTTTTAAATATGATTATCTGTTTTGTGTGTGTTGAGTTTGAGGAGTTCTTTATAGATCCTGGATATCAACCTTTTATCTGTACTGTCATTTGCAAATATCTTCTCCCATTCCGTGGGTTGCCTCTTTGTTTTGTTGACTGTTTCTTTTGCTATGCAGAAGCTTTTGATCTTGATGAAGTCCCAAAAGTTCATCTTTGCCTTTGTTTCCTTTGCCTTTGGAGACATATCTTGAAAGAAGTTACTGTGGCTGATATCAAAGAGGTTACTCCCTATGTTCTCCTCGGGATTCTGATGGATTCCTGTCTCACGTTGAGGTCTTTTATCCATTTCGAGTTTATCTTTGTGTACGGTGTAAGAGAATGGTCAAGTTTCATTCTTCTACATATAGCTGTCCAGTTTCCCCAGCACCATTTATTGAAGAGACTGTCTTTTTTCCACTGGATATTTTTTCCTGTTTTGTCAAAGATTATTTGACCATAGAGTTGAGGGTCCATATCTGGGCTTTCTACTCTGTTCCACTGGTCCATGTGTCTGTTTTTATGCCAGTACCATGCTGTCTTGGTGATCACAGCTTTGTAGTAAAGCTTGAAATCAGGTAACGTGATGCCACCAGTTTTATTTTTGTTTTTCAACATTTCCTTAGCAATTCGGGGTCTCTTCTGATTCCATACAAATTTTAGTATTATTTGCTCCAGCTCTTTGAAAAATACTGGTGGAATTTTGATCGGAATGGCATTAAAAGTATAGATTGCTCTGGGCAGTATAGACATTTTAACGATGTTTATTCTTCCGATCCAAGAGCATGGAATGGTCTTCCATCTTTTTGTGTCTTCTTCAATTTCTTTTAGGAGTGTTCTGTAGTTCCTCGAGTACAGATCCTTTACCTCTTTGGTTAGGTTTATTCCGAGGTATCTTATGGTTTTTGGTGCTATAGTAAATGGAATCGATTCTCTAATTTGCCTTTCTGTATTTTCGTTGTTAGTGTATAAGAAAGCCACTGATTTCTGGACATTGACTTTGTATCCTGCTACATTACTGAATTGCTGTATGAGTTCTAGTAGTTTGGGGGTGGAGTCTTTCGGGTTTTCCATATAAAGAATCATGTCATCTGCGAAGAGAGAGAATTTGACTTCTTCCTTGCCAATTTGGATACCTTTTATTTCTCTTCGTTGTTTGATTGCTGTTGCTAGGACTTCTAATACTATGTTGAACAAGAGTGGTGAGAGTGGGCATCCTTGTCGTGTTCCTGATCTCAATGGGAAGGCTGCAAGCTTTTTCCCATTGAGGATGATATTTGCTGTGGGTTTTTCATAGATAGATTTTATGAAGTTCAGGAATGTTCCCTCTATCCCTATACTTTGAAGCGTTTTAATCAGAAACGGATGCTGGATTTTGTCAAAAGCCTTTTCTGCATCAATTGAGAGGATCATGTGGTTCTTTTCTCTTCCCTTATTGATTTGTTCTATCACACTGATTGATTTGCGAATGTTGAACCATCCTTGTAACCCAGGGATGAATCCCACCTGGTCATGGTGGATAATCTTTTTAATGTGCTGTTGGATCCTGTTTGCTAGGATCTTGTTGAGAATCTTAGCATCCATATTCATCAGTGATATCGGTCTGAAATTCTCCTTTTTGGTGTGGTCTTTGCCTGGTTTGGGGATCAGGGTAATGCTGGCTTCATAAAAAGAGTCTGGAAGTTTTCCTTCTGCTTCAATTTTTTGAAACAGCTTCAGGAGAATAGGTATTATTTCTTCTTTGAAAGTTTGATAGAATTCCCCAGGGAATCCGTCAGGTCCTGGGCTCTTGTTTTTTGGGAGGTTTTTGATCACTGCTTCAGTCTCGTTACTAGATATCGGTTTATTCAGGTTGTCAATTTCTTCCTGGTTCAATTTTGGGAGTTTATAGTTTTCCAGGAATGCATCCATTTCATCTAGGTTGCTTAGCTTATTGGCATATAACTGTTGATAATAGCTTCTGATGATTGTTTCTACTTCCTTGGTGTTAGTTGTGATCTCTCCCTTTTCATTCATAATTTTATTAATTTGGGCTTTCTCTCTTTTCTTTTGGATTAGTGTGGCCAATGGTTTATCGATCTTATTGATTCTTTCAAAAAACCAGCTTCTAGTTTCGTTGATACGTTCTACTGTATCTCTCGTTTCTACCTCGTTGATCTCTGCTCTAATTTTGATTATTTCCCTTCTTACGTGTGGAGTTGGTTTGATTTGTTGTTGATTCTCTAGTTCTTTAAGGTGTAGAGACAGCTGGTGTATTCTGGATTTTTCAATTTTTTTTAGGGAGGCTTGGATGGCTATGAATTTCCCCCTTAGGACCGCCTTTGCTGTATCCCATAGGTTTTGGAGTGAAGTGTCTTCATTCTCATTGGTTTCCATAAATTGTTTAAGTTCTTCTTTGATCTCCTGGTTGATGCAAGCATTCTTAAGCAAGGTGGTCTTTAGCTTCCAGGTATTTGTGTTCCTTCTGAACTTTTCCTTGTGATTGAGCTCCAGTTTCAAAGCATTGTGATCTGAGAATATGCAGGGAATCATCTCATATCATCAATCATCACAAATCATACTGATTTGTGACCCAGTATGTGGTCTATTCTGGAGAAGGTTCCATGTGCACTTGAGAAGAATGAGTATTCTGTTGTTTTAGGGTGGAATGTTCTGTATATATCTATGAGGTCCATCTGGTCCAAGGTGTCATTCAATGCTCTTATTTCTTTATTGATTTTCTGCTTCGATGATCTGTCTATTCCTGAGAGAGGCGTGTTAAGATCTCCTACTATTAATGTATTCATATTAATATGACTCTTTATCTTGATTAATAGTTTTCTTATGTAATTGGCTGCTCCCATATTGGGGGCATAGATATTTACAATTGTTAGATCATCTTGGTGGATAGTCCCTTTAAGAATGATGTAGTGTCCTTCTGTATCTCTGACTACCGTCTTTAGTTTAAAATCTAATTTATCTGATATGAGAATTGCTATCCCGGCCTTCTTTTGAGGCCCATTGGCGTGAAAGATGCTTCTCCATCCCTTCACTTTCAGTCTGGGTGTATCTTTAGGTTCAAAATGGGTCTCTTGTAGACAACATATGGATGGGTCCTGTCGTTTTATCCAATCTGCAACCCTGTGTCGTTTTATGGGCGCATTTAGGCCATTCACATTGAGAGTGATTATTGAGAGATATGTTTTTATTGACATTGTGTTATCTTTGAAGTCTTTCTTTCTGTCGATTGTCTCTATATTTCTGTTCAATGCTATTCTTAGGATTTTTCCTCTTTTATAGAACCCCCCTTAATATTTCCTGCAGTGTCGGCTTGGTGGTTGCATAGTCTTTTAAGCCTTGCCGGTCTTGGAAACTCTTTATCTCTCCATCCATTTTGAATGTCAGTCTTGCTGGATAAAGTATTCTTGGCTGCATGTTCTTCTCATTTAGTGCCCTGAATATATCTTGCCAGCCCTTTCTGGCTTGCCACGTCTCTGTGGACAGGTCTGACGTTATTCTGATGGGCTTTCCTCTGAAAGGAGGAAAGGAGCTTCTTTGTCCTAGTGGCTTTCAAGAGATTGTATCTACAATTATGATTCCTCAATTTTACTATGAGGTGCCTGGATTTTTTTTTTGAATTTATAATCTTGGGGGGGGACCTTTCTACTTCTAGTACATGAACACTTGTTCCATTCGCAAGATTGGGAAAATTTTCATGAAGAACTTGTTCCACTATATCTTCTAGACTTCTTTCTTTCTCCTCCCCTTCAGGGATTCCAATAATTCTGACGTTGGAACGTTTTATGGCATCATTTATTTCCCTGATTCTGTTTTCGTGGCTTCTAAGCTGTTTGTTCCAGGCTTCCTCCTGATCCTTTCTCTCTATCTGTTTGTCCTCCAGATCACTAATTCTATCTTCTGTCTCAGTTACCCTAGCTTTTAGAGAATTTAGATTAGATTGGAACTCATTGAGAGCGTTGTGAACCTCATCCCTGGTGGCCTTCAGCTCTGCCCTAACATTATGAACATCCTCCCTGGTCGCTTTCAATTCTGCCCTAATGAATTCCGTTTGGTCATCCATGGCTTTCTCCAACCTAGCTATTGCCTGGATAATTGTTAGCCTGAATTCTCTTTCTGACATATTGTCTATGTTGATAGCCATTAGCTCTGTTGCAGAAGGCCCATCCTCTGTATTTTTCTTCTGTTGGGGATTCCTCCTCCTAGTCATTTTGGTGAGAGATGACTGGACAGATGTAGCTGGATGTATCGACCGTGGTGCAGTCAAGGTGCACCCTGGAACGCTTCTGAGCACTCAGGATTCCCAACCCAAACGAGAGAAAAAAGAAAAGAAAAAGAAAAAAGAGAGAGAGAGAGACAGGAAAAAAAGGGAAGATAAAAGAGAAGGTTCAGCCCAAATGGGCCCCAGGGTAAGATTTATGACGTATACAAACAAAAACAGACAAACAAAAAGACTGATAAAAGTATATGACGAGAGAAAATATATATATATATATATATATATATATATAAACAAAAAAAGGAGGAGCCTTGTCAAGAAGAACCCCAAGTATAAGATTTATATACTATCAGGACAAGCATAAATACACAGAGACACTGGCAGAAGAAAAAGATGGGAGCATGGTTATAGCTTCTCGGTGTGGGCGAGGAAGGTTATTTTGATTCTTCCTGGATGTATCTTGATATCTTTGTTAAAGGACTCAACTTTCCTAAGAAAAAGGGGGATTAAAAATTGGTTCACCTATAGGGGTAGCATTGCTTGGAGAAAGGGGGTTACCTTGAAGTTTAACTCTATATGAATATTAGAAAATAAAAATAAAAAAGGAATAAACTGGACTAAACTAAACTAAAAATTTTTTTAAAAATTAAGAAAATAGAAAAGCAAAAGAAAAACACATGTGTATGTATCAAAAAAGTCAGGTTAGAAGTTTATTATGGAATTTGATATACTGGACATCTCACTGTGATGGTAAATTGGTTAAAAAATTATCTGTATAAAAAAAGAGAAAAAAAAATGAACCAGAATAGTGGGAAAGAATTAAAAATAAAAGTTGTATCTATGAAGTAGTGGTGGTTGTTCTCTTGTAGTCTTTTTTTTTTTTTCTTTCCTGATTTGTTTTCTGGGGGAGGGGCTGCCACGTGGGTTTTCAGTCAATGATGTTCCCTGAGTTAAGTCCTCCTGACCCCCTCAAGGGGATGGGCTCTGAGAAAAACAGTTTTTTCAGGTTTTTGTTCTCTGGAGGTTTTTATGTTTGTTCACTTCTTTTCTCTCGCCTTGACAGCTTTTGATGGTTTTTGGAGGTTTAGAGGAAAGAAAACTGCACCCCAACCTCCCTCTCAGAGAGAAGCCTCAGTGTGCTCCCCTGCAGGTGCTGCAGCCACTGGGCCACTAGCAGAGCAGGTTCTGAGTCGCAGTCCCTGGGGACGCAGGATCTCCTGCTTGTACACAAAACCAAGGCAGCTGTGGCTGTCTGGGCAGCTCCAGACCGCCAGAGAGGTTCCAAGCAGCGATCGCACACTGAGATTTTCCCGCTGGCTGGGGCTAAGAGCGCCGGGCTTGCGCGCACCTCTCCTAGGGGAGGGTTTGGGGCGCGGCGTCTCCAGCTCTATCGGCTCTATCGCCGCGTGGGTCCGAGAACACCAGGTTGGGCGTTCGTGCACCTCTCTCAGGGGAGGGTGAGGCACGCGTGCATCTCCAGTAAGGTGCGCGTTCTGCCGTCTGGTGTGGCTCCCAGCCCCTCACGGGAGCCGGACTCCACCCATTCTTGGGCGCACTGGCGGCTCAGGGACAAAGACCAGGTTTCTCCGCCGCACTCTCTCTGGCTCAGCGCCAGGGGAGGCTGTCCTGGGTCTGGGGACTTAAGCCCCTGTCCCTAGCCGCCCCGATTCCCACAATTTCCCCGCGCGATCCTTTGCTCTTTTGAGTGCTTTCAACAAGACTCCAAGTTAATGCTGGTCCCCAGATGCAGGGCACTCTCGTATTGGGTTATTATTTTCCAATCGGTCGCCTCTGGTGGCTCCCTCCCCCTTTTGTTTATCTTCCGATATCAGTCCGACGTTCCCACTCCACTTTACCTGCCCACTGGCGTCTTCTGCCCCCTGTAGAGATCCAGACGTGTATAATTCTGATCTCAGGCTGATTTCATGGGTGATCGGAGTTCTTTGGTAGGTAATCAGCTCACTTTAGGGTACAGGTTGAAAAGGCGCCTCCTCCTACTTCCCCGCCATCTTGTCTCTTCCCCTTCAATGTGGTTTTGATCTGAATCTCCCTGATGGCTAATGATGATGAACATTTTTTCATGCGTCTGTTAGCCATTTGTATGTCTTCTTTGGAGAAGTGTCTGTTCATGTGTTCTGCCCATTTTTCAACGTGACTATCTGTTTTGTGTGTGTTGAGTTTGAGGAGTTCTTTATAGATCTTGGACAGTAGCCCTTTGTCTATAATGTCATTTGTGAATATCTTCTCCCATTCCGTGGGTTACTTCTTTGTTTTGTTGACTGTTTCCTTTGCTGTGCAGAAGCTTTTGATCTTGATGAAGTCCCAAAAGTTCATTTTCCCTTTTGTTTCCTTTGCTTTTGGAGACATGTCTTGAAAGAAGTTGCTGTGGCCCATGTCGAAGAGATTACTGCCTATGTTCTCCTCTTGGATTTTGATAGATTCTTTTATCAATTTCGGGTTTGTCTTTGTGTATTATGTAAGAGAATGGTAAAGTTTCATTCTTCTACACATAGCTATGCAGTTTCCCCAGCACCTTTTATTGAAGAGGCTGTCTTTTTTCCACTGTACAGTTTTTCCTGCTTTGTCGCAGATTATTTGACCGTGGAGTTGTGGGTCCATATCTGGGCTGTCTAGTCTGTTCCACTGGTCTATGTGTCTGTTTTTGTGCCAGTACCATGCTGTCTTGATGATCACAGCTTTGTAGTAAAGCTTGAAATCAGGCAAAGTGATGCCCCCAGTTTTGTTTTTCTTTTTCAACATTTCCTTAGTAATTTGGGATCATTTCTGGTTCCATACGAATTTTAGAATTAATTGTTCCAGCTCTTTGAAAAATGCTGATGGAATTTTGATCGAGATGGCATTGAAAGTATAGATGGCCTAGGCAGTATAAACATTTTAACAATGTTTATTTTTCCAATCCATGAGCATGGAATGCTCTTCCAACAAGTATTGGAGAGGATGTGGAGAAAGGGGAACCCTCTTGCACTGTTAATGGGAATGCAAGTGGTGCAGCCACTTTGGAAAACTATGTGGAAATTCCTTAAGAAATTAAAAATAGACCTACCCTATGACCCTGCAATTGCACTACTGGGTATTTACCCCAAAGATAAGGATGTCATGAAAAGAAGAGGCATGTGGACCCCAGTGTTCAAAGCAGCAATGGCCACAGTCTCCAAACTGTGGAAGGAACCAAGATGCCCTTCAATGGCTGAATGGATAAGGAAGATATGGTTCATATATACAATGGAGTATTATGCCTCTATCAGAAAGGATGAATACACAACTTTTGTAGCAACATGGATGGGACTGGAAGAGATTATGCTGAGTGAAATAAGTCAAGCAGAGAGAGTCAATTATCATATGGTTTCACTTACTTGTGGAGCATAAGAAATAACACGGAAGACATTGGGAGAGGGAGAGGAGAAGTGAGTTGGGGGAAATCGGAAGGGAAGATGAACCATGAGAGACTGTGGGCTCTGAGAAACAAACTGAGGGTTTTGAGGGGGGTGGGAGGTTGGGTGAGTCTGGTGGTGGGTATTATGGAGGGCACATATTGCATGGAGCACTGGGTGTGGTGCAGAAACAATGGATTTTGGAACACTGAAAAAAAATTAATTTAAATTAAATTAAATTAAAAAAAAAGAAGCCTAAACAAATTCAGGTAGATTGAAGTGATACCATGTCCCTGATCTCAATGCTATGAAACAACTAGAAGTCAATCACAAGATAAAAGTCTAGAAAGACCACCACTATATGGAGGTTAAATAACATGGTCCTAAACAATGAATGGATCAACTAAATAATAAAAGAAGAAATAAAAAAAAGTACATGGAAATAAATGAAAATGAAAATGCAATGGTCCAAAACCTTTGAGAGGCAGTGAAAGTGGTTCTAAAGGAGAAGTTTATAGCAATACAGGCCTACGTCAAGAAGCAAGAAAAATCTCAGATAAACAACTTAACCTTCTACCTAAAGGAATGAGGAAAACAACAAACAAAACATAAAACCAGCAAGGTTTTATGGAAATGATAAATATTAGAGCAGAAATAAATGATATAGAAACTGAAAAAACAATAGAATAGATCAATGAAACCAGGAGCTGGTTCTTTGAAAAAAATCAACAAAATTTATCAACCTCTAGCCAGAATTATCAAGGAAAAAATAGAAAGGACTCAAATAAATAAAAGCACAAATGAGAGAGGGCAAATAACAATGAACACCACAGAAATACAAATTAATTATGAGAGAATAGTATAAAAACAGATGCCAACAAATTGGACAACCTAGAAGAAATGGATAAATTCCTAGAAATATATAACCTACCAAAAGTGAATCAGGAGGAAATAGAACATTTGAACAGATAGATTACCAGCAGTGAAATTAAGTCAGTAATTAAAAAACTTCCAACAAACAAAGTCCAGGACCAGATGGCTTCACAGGTGCATTCTACCAAACATCTAAAGAAGCATTAATACCTATTCTTCTCAAACTATTCCAAAAAATAGAAAAGGAAAGAAAACTTCCAAATTCATTCTGTGATTTCAACATTTCCCTGATACTAAAACCAGATAAAGACACCACAAAAGAGGAAAACTCTAGGCCAATATTTCTGATGAACATACAAACAAAAATCCTCAACAAAATACTAGAAAACCATATCCAATAATACATTAAACATGTCATTCACCACAGTCAAGTGGTTCAGTGCTTGTAAATCAAGCAATGTGATACATCACATTAATGACAGAAAGGATAAGAACCATATGATCATTTCAGTAGGTGCAGAAAAAGCATTTGACAGTGTACAACATCCATTCATGATAAAAATCCTCAACAAAGTAGGTTTCAGAGGGAATATACCTCAATATAATAAAGGTGGTATATGGAAAACCAACAGCTAGTACCATCCTCAGTGGGGAAAAACTGAGAGCTTTTCCCCTGAGGACAGGAATAGGGCAAGGATGTTCACTGTCACCACCTTTATTCAACATAGTATTAGAAGTCTCACTCATGTAATCAAACAACAAATAGAATAACAGGCATCCAGGTTGGTAAGGAAGGAGTAAAACTTTCACTATTTGCAAATGACATGTACTCTATATAGAAAACCCCAAAAGACTCCATCCAAAAAGTGCTAGAACTGATATATGAATTCAGTGAAGTCCCAGGATACAAAACCAGTGTACAGAAATCTGTTGCATTTCTTTCATCAATAATGAAGTAGCAGAAAGAGAAATTAAGAAAACATTCCATTTAGGGGTGCCTGGGTCGCTCAGTTAAGCATTGGACTCTTGATTTCAGCTAAGGTCATTATCTCAGGGTTGTGCGATTGAGCCCCACGTTAGGCTCTGTTCTTTGGGTGGACCCTAATTTTCTCTCTCTCCTGCCCCTATTCTCTAACAAAAACAAAGCAAAACAAAAACCCCAAAACAAAGACTCCCCCAAAGTCCCCCCAAAACAATCCCATTTACTAATGCACAAAAATTATAAGATATCTAGGAATAAGCCTAACCAAATAGGTGAGAGACTATATTGTGAAAACTATAAAACATTGTTGAAAGAAGTTGAAGATGACACAAAGAAATGCTCATGGATTGGAAGAACAAATATTGTGACAATGTCTATACTACCCAAAGCAATCTATACATTTAATGCAATCCCTATCAAAATAACAATAGCATTTTTCATTGAACTAGAATAAACAATTCTAGAATATATATGGAACCACAAAAGATCAGGAATAGCCAAGGCAATCTTGGAAAATAAGCTGGAGGCATCACAATTCCAGACTTCAGGTTATATTACACAGCTGTAGTGATCAGAACAGCATGATACTGGCACTGACATAGACACAAAGATCAATGAAACAGAATAGAAAACCCAGAAATAAGCCCACAGTTATATGGTCAATTAATCTTTGACAAAGCAGGAAATGTTCAATGGGAAAGAGATAGCCTCTTCAACAGATAGTGTTGGGAAAATTTGACAGCACGTGCAAATAATGAAACTGGATTACTTTCTTGCACAGTGCACAGAAATAAATTCTAAGTGGCTTAAAGACCTAAATGTGAGACCTGAAGCAACAAAAATCCTGGAAGAATGCACAGGCAGTAACTTAATGACATCAGCCATAGCAAGTTTTTTCTGGATAGGTAGGAAGAAAACAAACAAAACTGACATTTGTATGTAATCAGAGAAAATATTTGCAAATCGCATATCTGATAAAGGGTTAGTATCCAGAAGGGTTACAACTCAACACCCAAAAAACAAATAACCTGATTAAAAAATGAGAAGACATGAAAAGATATTTCTCCAAAGAAGACATACAGATGGCAACACACATGTAAAGATGTTCAGTATCAGTCATCATCAGGGAAGTGCAAATAAAAACCACAATGAAATAGCATCTCATACCATTTGGAACGGCTAAAATCAGTAACACAAGGAACAACAAGTTTTGGTGAGGATATGGAGAAATAGGAATCTTCATGCACTGTTGGTGGGAGTGCAGAGTGGTGCAGCCGCTGTGGTAAAAAGTATAGAAACTCCTCAAAAAGTTAAAAATAGAACTACTCTAAGATCCAGTAATCGTAGTATTGGTTATTTACACAAAGAACAAAAAATCACATAATTCAAAGGGATATACACACCCCTACGTTTATAGCAACATTATCTACAATAGCCAGATTACGGAAGCAACCCAAGTGTTCACTGACTGATGAATGGATAAAGAAGATGTGGTATATAGAATATTATTCAGCCAAAGGAAAGAAGGAAATGTTAACATTTGCACAATGTGGATTGAACTAGAGAGTATAATGCTAAACTAAGTAAGTCAGAAAAAGACAAGTCCCATATGATTTCACTCATGTTGAAATTTAAGAAACAAAACAAATGATCATAGCGAAAAAGAGAGAGAGAGAGAGAGAATATCCAAGAAACAGACTCTTAATGAGAGAATAAACTATAGTTACTAGAGGAGAGGTAGGTGGAGGGGTGGGTTAAATAGGTAATAGGGATTAAGGAGTGCATTTGTCATGATGACCACCAGGTGTTGTATGGAATTGCTGAATCACTAAATTGTATACCTGAAACTAATATTACACTTTATGTTAATTAACTGGAATTTAAATAAAAACTTAAAAAAAAAACAAACCCTGCACTTTGTCCCACAACCCTATCAATGACTAATTCTTTTCTCTGTTCCCTTTTACAAAAAAAATAAATTAATAAAAATTAAAAAAAAAATCAAAAGAGTTGTTGCCTCTAGTCCTAGCTCTTTCAGGCAGGCTTTCATGAATCATGCCTCTCCCTCCAAATTTCCCTTCTTAAGGTCATTGATAACTTCCAAATTGCTAAATGTCAGATCTCATTTTACATTCTCATGGTTCTGTTGGTAGGATTTGACCGATTTGTATTATTCCCATTCTTTCCTCTTAGACATTTCTTTTTCTAGCTTCAAAGATACATACCACCTCCCTAGTCCATGCCTCCCCCCTACCCCAATCGCTGTGGTCACTTCTGTACATTGGTTACACCTCATTTCTTTACCTTCTAAACACTAGAATGTTTTAGAGAATGGTTCTGAACCTTTTCTATCTACAGTTACTCCCTTTGCTTATCTCATCAGATAACTTGGCTTTAAATATTATCTACATGCTGGTATATATCTCTAGTACAAATTTCTTTTACTCTAGATTCATATTCATCATGAGTGAGTCCAGATGAACCACTGGCCAACCCATAAAATTGCAGGAAATAATAGATGCTATTGTTTTAAACCACAGAGCTTTGTTGTAGTTTGATATGCTGCTATGTATACATTAATTTAAGGGTTGACTTCATCATCCTAAAAGCAAATGTAAAGTGTGAAAACTGTGATTTTCAAATTGCTTAATTTATTTGCAGAATGTATTGATAGATTCCAATCTTAACAGGAATACAAATGCTTGTTGATTCATGAAAATGCAAATTATTTATCCTTTTCCCCTAAAAGAATTCATTATCCATGATGCATAATAATAGGAAATCAAAATAACAATTATGTTGTCTCCATGCATGCAGACAAAAGAGTTACTCTAGTTAGTCCAACACTGCAATTAATGAATAAGGTGGAATCCAATTTTATGAATCACTCAGTAAGTTCAGTCTTTGGTAATTTAACGAAACTATTAGTGGTTTTTAAAATAATAAATATAGTGAATTAAATATATATTTTTTCTTGTCATGAATCTGGACCATTATGGTGTGAATTACTTGCATATAGGTAAAATTATACTTCATAATAAACATTAAATATACTTAAGTAAATAATTTTAATTTACTTATTGTTCTTCCTTTCTAATCTTATTCATTGTGTACTATAGAGAATGACTTATACTAACACATTGACAGTTTTTCATGAGAGAACAGAGAATGCTTTAAAAATTATTCTTTAATATAAGACTGCTATGGTTTCAGATTTGGAGTATGTTTTGTGAGAAGTAAATTGCCAAATTCTAACTGTTAATTAGAAAAACTCTTAACTATGTAAGGCTTATCAACACAGTATTTTTAGAGATTAGCAATATGCAGTAGTTGAAGAACAGTCTAAAGGTGCAATTTTCTAATGTGAATTTAAGCCATACATCTTAGAATAGGCAGTCAACACTTTTACATTCTTTAATGTCTTTTAAGTAGCAGTATCTATTGTTCCTCAAAAGCAACATTAAAGCAAATATAATATTGGAAATATTATTACATCTATCAAATCTTTTAGTTGACAGGAGATTAGAAAAACTGGGTTAATTGACAAACCATAAGAGACTCTTAATCTCAAGAAACAAACTGAGGGCTGCTGGGGGGTTAGGGGTAGGGATAGGGTGGCTGGGTTATGGACATTGGGAGGGTGTGTGCTATGGTGAGTGCTGTGAAATGTGTAAGCCTGATGATTCACAGACCTGTACCCCTGAGGCAAATAATACATTATATGTTAATAAAAAAATAAATTTAAAAAAGATAGTACAATTCTTGAAACCTGGCCATAATAATTATAGCAATTACTCATATTTGTATGTTTTAAAGGCATTTCAGTTCCTTTATCTATCTCATTTTATTATGTCAGTGATATTTTATAGCAAATGTTAGATTATCATCATCATTTTTACACCAATTTTAGAAGTGAGGAAACTGCAGTTCACAGAAGTAGAATAAATTTCCCAAAATCGTATAGGTGGCAAGCAGTAGACTTAGGAGTAGGATTTCAAATTCTTACAAAGCTCTGTTTAATTAATACGAATAAACACTTAATGTACTTACTAAGTGTCTTATAAATTAAAATACCAAAAATAGGGGTGCCTGCGTGGCTCAGTGGGTTAAAGCCTCTGCCTTCAGCTCGGGTCATGATCCCAGGTCCTGGGATTGAGCCCCACATTGGGCTCTCTGCTCAGAGGGGAGCCTGCTTCCCCCTCTCTCTCTCTGCCTGCCTTTCTGCCTACTTGTGATTTCTGTCTGTCAAATAAATTAATTAATTAAAAAAATACCAAAAATATCTTTGAAGAGGAATGGAGAATGTTATTTATACTTTCATATTCCAGGTGATGAGTTAGAAATCCTTAGTGAAACAGGAGAGGCAAAGTAGAAAGATTGAAATCTATTATCTGATTCCAAAGCTCATGTTTTTTATACTACAAAAAATTGCCTCTCAGCATTTTACATGTATCTCATTCCGTGTTTCCTTCTTTTGTTACTTGTTTATGCTCATGTCTTCCTTGTTATATTATAGTTTTCTTAAAGATAGAAATCATATATCTCACACCCTCCTCATCCTCTATTCTCTCATACTTAACAGTATCTTGCATAAGGTTCGGTAATATTTGCTGCAAAGAAGTGAAACTTTTTCTGGTATCCTATGAGAAGAGACTAAGGCATGTTCTATGTAAATCTAAAGTATCCCCACACACTTATTTGAAAATATTTATTATATATGTAGTGTGTACCCACCATTATTCTAGTATAAGTTTGTATTTAGAGGTAGTCAAATAGACAAACTTTGGTTAAAAACTTGTTGTTTATCCTCTTAGAGCCACTGTTTTATTCAGCTTTATGAGATTAATCTGAAACATACCTCTTCAAATTAAGTAGTATGTGTAAAGGAGTTTACTTAGGTTTTGTGTGTTGTATTCTTGCTAAACATTAGTTTCTTTGCTAATCTCCTTCTTACCCATCGCTTAAAGTTCCCTAGTAAATAGGTAATAGAGATGACTTAAGTCTGAATGATTTTGCTTCCCACTATATTTGTTATGGTTTTACTATTATTTTCAGATATGAATTTTCAGAGTTTGAGATGTAAAAATTGGTGAGTTAGTAGTAGTCCCTAGAATGACTTTTGTGTGGACCTGGCGTTGGTGTTAAAATTGTCTTTCCAAACATGGGTATTCATGGAGTCTTGGACTATAGGCATTAATTAAGTGCATCAGGTAGGTATTGTTGATTTCAGGCACAGGATTTCTTTGGGAGGGTTTCAACTACTTTTCTACAATTCTGAGACTTACGTATTTCAGAAAGTTTCCCAAAGCTGAGTCTGTGGATTTCTCTATGTGATTTACAACCTTAGTTTCTATAGCTTCTGATCACATTTTATTTTCCCATCATGAAGCAGGGCTAATTATTAGAGTGACAAAGGAACTCATATATTTTAAAGCTTCTATGTGGCCAAAGGGTGCTTTTAATGAAAATTAGCTTTAGTTAGACATTTGCAATGCACATGCTGCACCACTGGTATAGTAATTCATTTTATACCCTTCTGAGAATCTAAATTCATTGTTTCATAGAACCATTTTTTTTTAAACTGTAGGCTAATGGAGAGTCCATGATATACTAGAGATTTCTCTATTTTCAGAACTATATTTTTAACATTCTTATTTTCTTAGCTACTAAAGTAAAGATAAGTTGCTATGATTTTGAAGGATTAATACGAATTATCATTTTATCTGCAACCAAACATTTAAATATCTGTTGACATTTTCTGTGTGAGATTAACATTTAATTTAGAAAAAAGCTAGAAATCTTTGAAATAAAGTAAAATGGTTCCTGAGTTTATAAAATAGAAAAATGAAAAATGTTTAGTGCAAAGACCTTTGAATATAATATTGTAATTGACATATAAAATGTTCTTTGGTTTCATTCAAAATGTCAGTATTGAATTATCAGTCTAAACCACATCAAGGAAGTAATCAGAAGTTAAATAAAGAGAACTTAAACATTAAATATATCAGTCAGCAGATGAATAGAAGCCTCATAGGGAAGCATTTGGCCTGCAATTGCATTCTTCAACAATCAAACTAGACCATGAAATTATAAAAATGAAATATTATGTTTTATTTGTAAAAATAAACTCATAAAGCTTGAGATTTTAAATTATATTAAGGACATGTAACTAGAGAAATTTAAATGCATGTATTAGTGAGTAAATTAAGTATTTTGGCAGTGAATAATTTTATATTACTATAAAAAGTATCAAGGTAACTATTTACTAGTACTAACACTGCTTATTTTGTTGAGTACTTATTTTGTTGAGCCAACCATTATTTTTGGCATTTATATTGCTTAAGTCATTAAGGAGACCTTTGATGCTGTTTTTGTTGTTTTCTTTCTTAAGCAGTAAAATAACATTTTCTCCTCATTCCATAAAGTAAGTACAACTGAACCTTCATTGTCTATTTTCTAATTACTTAATTTGATTACGTATTAGATTCAATTATTCTTTCATTGGCCACATGGCATTTTTGCCATTTTATTTATCAAGAGCACCTCCAAGAGTTGGAAGGAATAGGACA
This sequence comes from Martes martes, assembly GCF_963455335.1. Taxonomy (NCBI): domain Eukaryota; kingdom Metazoa; phylum Chordata; class Mammalia; order Carnivora; family Mustelidae; genus Martes; species Martes martes. Next base: position 152,393,267 of record NC_137891.1, read on the forward strand.
TTTTCTTTTCCTTTTGGTTTTCCCCCAAATTTTTATTTAAATTCTAGTTAGTTACCATATAGTATAATATTGGTTTTAGGATTAGAATTTAGGAATTCGCTTGTTACTTAATATAACACCCAGTGCTTATCATGATAAGTGACCTCCTTAACACCCTTAACACCCATTTAGCTCTTTCCCCACTCTAGTCCCCTCCAACAACCCTCAGTTTGTTCTCTATCCTTAAGAGTCTCTTATGGTTTGCTTTCCCTTCTCTTCTTTTTTTTTTTCAGGACAAGACATTTTAAAAAAGACAATTAAATATTTATTGTTTTACCTCTTGATAATGATTCACAAGATAACTAATGCAATCTTTATTTTATTTTTTTTTTAAAGATTTTTATTTATTTATTTGACAGACAGAGATCACAAGTAGGCAGAGAAGCAGGCAGAGAGAGAGGAGGAAGCAGGCTCCCTGCTGAGCAGAGAGCCCTATGCGGGGCTCGATCCCAGAACCCTGGCATCATGACCTGAGCCGAAGGCAGAGGCTTTAACCCACTGAGCCACCCAGGGGCCCCAACTAAATTATTCTAGGTACAGTTAAAATCCTTGCTGCTAAAAATATTAGTATTTTGAGGTTCAGAATAAATTTAAATATCAGAAGATGAGAACTAAATGATATTTAAGATATTACAGTTCTTTCATCAATTTGTGCAACTTTAATGGTAAGGTTATGTAATGGTAATTGAGGAACTTTCTTAAAACTCAGAATATAATAATAGCATAGTATAAGACCAAGGCAAATATTTTAAATTTGGAAAGTTACTGTGAAATACTGAGATGGTAATATGTACTCATTATTTGCAAGGTGTAGAAGATAAAGTGAAGCAAATAAGATAATCTGTAATTTAAAAACTGTAATTTTACCACTTAGAAATAAATTGTTAACCTGTTATTTCTTTTGATTTTTAGAAAAACTCAGAAACACAACTGTTTACAAATGTCGTTGAGATTATTTATAAAGAGTGAGAAATTTTTTTGTGCTTTTCACTTCCATTATACCATGATCACTTTTTAATTCATTTAAATATTCAAAAAGATAATTTAAATAACCCATGTGACAGAATGTTATGCAGTGATTGGAATTATTTTGTGTTTTTCCTATTGAACATTTAGTAACTAAAGTTGCTATTATGAATAATGCACTTAACATCCATGTACATAAATTTTTTTCTTTGTTTCTCCTCATATCCTGAGGATACTGTACTTGAAAGTGAATTACAATTTCGAAGGATCTTGAATCTTTTTTTGAGGACTTTAAAGTGTACTGTTAATTGCTTTTTAGAAAGATCATACCAATTTAAGCTTCTACAAAACAAAGTATGGGAAAGTCACTCTATACTTACCAGTATTGTGAATAATCACTGTAGGAACCTTATTCTCATTGGCAAAAAAAAGGCATCTTATTGTTCTAATTCTAATTTCTTTGATCATTGGTAAGGTTATACTCATTTCATATATTTGTGAACATTCAATTTTCTGCTTTTCTGCTTTTACGAATTGTCCCTTTAATTTTTCTTTTGGAATTTTTTTATTATGTTCAGTTAGCTGCTGTATAGTAAATCATTAGTTTTTGATGTAATGTTCAGTGATTCATTAGTTACATATAACAGCCAGTGCTCATCACAACACATGCCCTCCTTAATATCCATCCTTAACCCATTACCCTGTTAGCCCCTTCCTCTACCCCCCTTTCCTCTGAAACCCTCAGTTTCTCATTGTTCATCTCATTCTCTAATTTCTCCCCCTTCAGATTTCCTTCCCTTCCCTTAAGGTCATCTGTGCTATTGTTTATGTTCTACAAATAAGTGAAACCATCTGGTAATTGTCTTTCTCTGCTTGATTTACTTCACTTAGCAGAATCCCCTCCAGTTCCATCCATGTCAAAGCAAGTGGTGGATATTCACCTTTCTGATGGCTGAATAATATTCCATTGTGTATATGGACCACATCATCTTTAAAAAAATAATTATTTTCTTGTTACAGTGTTCCAAGATTTGTTGTTTATGTACCACACCCAGTGCTCCATGCAATACGTGCCCTCCTTAATACTCAACCACCAGGCTCACCTAACCTCCCACCCCCGGTCCCTCCAAAATCCTTTGTTTCTCAGAGTCCACAGTCTCTCATGGTTCATCTCCCCCAACTCTCTTCTCCTCTCCTTCTCCCAGTGTCCTCCATGTTATTCCTTATGCTCCACAAGTAAGTGAAACCATATGATAATTGACTCTCTCTTCTTGACTTATTTCGCTCAGCATAATCTCCTCCAGTCCCATCCATGTTGATAAAAAAGTTGGGTATTCATCCTTTCTGATGGAGGCATAACAGTCCATTATATATGTGGACCATACCTTCTTTATCCATTCATCTGTTGAAGGGCATCTTGGCTCTTTCCACAGTTTGGCGGTGGACCACTTCATCTTTATCCATTCATATGTTGAAAGGCATCTTGTCTTCTTCCACAGTTTGGCTATTGTGGACATTGCTGCTATGAATATTGGGGTTCATGTGGCCCTTCTTCTCACACATCTGTATCTTGGGGTAAATACCTAGTATTTACTAGGTACAACCTAGTTGGGTTGTAGGGTAGCTCTATTTTTAACACCTTGACGAACCTCCATACTGTTTTCCAGAGTGGCTGTACTAACTTGCATTTCCACCAACAGTGTAAGAGGATTCCCTTTTCTCCACATCCTTCCTCACCAAATTTGTTGTTTAAGAATACTAAGCCTTGGGGCACCTGGGTGGCTCAGTGGGTTAAGCCTCTGCCTTTGGCTCGGGTCGTGATCTCAGGATCCTGGGATCAGGCCCCGCATCGGGCTCTCTGCTCAGCGGGGAGCCTGCTTCCTCCTCTCTCTCTCTCTGTCTGCTTGTGATCTCTCTCTGCCAAATGGATAGATAAATTCTTTAAAAAAAAAAAAAAAAAAGAATACTAAGCCTTAGTTGGGGCACCTGGGTTGCATAGTTGATTAGACATCCGACTTTTGGTTTTGGCTGGAGTCATGATCTCAGGGCTGTGATTGCAGGATCACGATTTCAGGGTTGTAAGTTAAAGTCCCTCATCGGGTTCTGTGCTCAGAGTGGAGTCTGCTTGAGATTCTCTCTCCTCCCTGCCCCTTCCACTTGTGCTCTCTCTCAAATAAATAAATAAATCTTAAAAAAAAAGAATATTAAGCCTTAATTATCTTTGTGGCCAGTGTCTGTCTTAGCTTGATATATTTGAATTTTATGATGATGTTTTTTACATGAGAGAGCTAACATTTTTATGAGGTCAGATATGATTGATTTTTTTTTAAATTTTCTACCATTGCTTTTTATGGTTAATGCTTCCAAATTTGAGAAAATACTTAAGTTTGCTTCTAGCCTTTTAATAGTTTTGTTCACTTGTTTAATTTTTTAATCCTTACCAAAATTATATAAGTACAGTAAACTGCGGTTCTAACTTAAAATTTTCTGAATAGCTATTTTCATCACTTACTTATTGAATAATCCATTTCTTTACTACTGATTTTTGTGATGCTTCCTTTATTATATTCTACCTACACGCACATACTTATATATCATACCATGTGGTTTACAAATTTTGACCTTAGACTTCTTAATCTGTATAACCTAAGGCCCCAAATCTGGAATACTAAATTAGAAACTCTGCAGATATACTCTAGGAACATATTTTCTCTCCTCCTGGAAGTTTTATACCCCTCTCATTTATTTAGCTTTCTTGATAAATTTCTGAGTTAATTTATTTAAAAAATGCCAATGACATTCTGGTGAGAATTACATTAAACTATACATTTATTTGTGAAGTAATAGCAATTTTGTAATGGTCTTCTCATCTAGATACATGTTATATCTTTCCATTTGTTAATGTCTTCTTTTTTCCCTTTTTAGGAAAACTTAAAAGATTTAAATTTAACTGAAAATTCTCATGTACCTTGAGATGATGCATCTATATCTTAAAAAAATCTCAGCTTAATGCCTATATTTGGGATAGTTTATATGACTATATCTAATATTTAATATTCTATTGAAGTCTTACTTTATTTTTTTATTTTATTTTTTTTAAAGATTTTATTTATTTATTTGACAGACAGAGATTACAAGTCGGCAGAGAGACAGGCAGAGAGAGAGGGGAAAGCAGGCTCCCTGCTGAGCAGAGAGCCCGATGTGGGGCTCGATCCCAGAACTCTGGGACCACGACCCGAGCCGAAGGCAGAGACTTTAACCCACTGAGCCACCCAGGCGCCCTTGAAGTCTTACTTTAATTGTTCTTTGTCCCAGTGTTTTTCTTCTTTTTCTCAATTTATCATATTTTAGCTTTTTAAAATAATTTTTCTATTTTTTATATGAGCATCTGAAAGGCAGAGAGTTTTGCCTTATTATTTTATGAATTAATTTCCTTTAACTTTCAATATCTAACACAATATCTACCACAATAAGTGTCCAGTAAATATTTGGTGAATTATATTGAATTCCCAGTACTTATCTAGACCTTAAAATGGAGTAGCCATGAGTGAATTAGTATTTATGCTCCTGGGATAATAGATGATATCCTCCATTGATATTCTCATATATATTCTTTCATTCAGCATTAGTTTCACCAGATACTTAGTGAATTTCTGTTATGAGTCATGCGTTATGTTAGGAGCATGAGGATATAAACATAAGATCACCTATATAATCAAGATTTTTACTAGGCATTGAAGAGAGACATATCTGTATGTGAATAATTAAAATTGAAAGTGTTAAAACAGAGGTGAGTGAAAATGCTTTGAGTATATTCCTTAATATTGGTGGTAGTTACTTTGTAGTACTGTATAGTAGAAACTTTACTATTTCCTTGGTCAGGATTAGAATCCTTAGCTCTTTGAATACCAACTACTGTGTAACCTTGAGCAAGTTACTAGCTCTTTGAAAATCATTTTCTCACCTAAAATGGAGAAAATCACATTTACTTTAAAGATGTGATGTGATTTTTAAATGAATTGCCTATGTAAATTGAAATTAATATTGTATAAAATAAATTCCCTCTTCTTGTTTGTTGGAAGACCTTGAAATGTGGGTAATTCAGGTTAAATCAGTTCCCTTTTTCATGCTATGGGAGAAACTTATAAATAATAATATTCTGTATATAAATTTTTTTTAATGAATTGGGAAAACATTGATAATATTTTTACTTTAGTAATAATGATCTTTCTATTCCAACTTGCAGAGTCTGTGTTCTAAAGAATCAGAGTGTTTCAAACACTGTCCCACTATTTCCACTGTCTTGCTTCCCAGTTTTTTTTTCAACTCATTCCAATCTGTTTTCCATTCTCACTGCTCCACTGAAACTGTTCTTGTCAAAATCATCAGTGATCACTTTATGGATAAGTTTATGGCTAAGTTAATTTCATAAAAATTGATCTCAGTGGCTTGCAAAATCATTGACTCTCATCTCCTTCTTGAATCAGTCTTCTTCCTCGGACTATGCAATAACTCATTCTCCTGGTTTGTCTTCAGTCATACAGACTGCTCCTTCTCAGTCTTTTGTATTGGATCATCTTCCTCTATTTAAATCCTAAGAGTTAAAGTTTCTCAGATTATGGTTCTGGGCCTTTTCTTCTTTCTGTCTGTTTTGTCAAACTATTTATAATTCCTAGATTTAAATTTCCTATCTAGACCTCCTTTCTTAACTAACTACATGTTCAGTGATCTGGTTGACAACTTCACCTGGACTCTCATGGACATCTCAAAAGTAATGAGATTCAAAATGGTGGATTTTCTCCTTGAACCCATTCTCCCAACTTCATTTTTCTTCTCACACAATTTCTTAGGCCAGAAATATGGGAGTCAACTAGTTTTCCCATTTACTCATACATGATGTTTATTGTATCTGCAAGTTCCATTGATTTTACCTTCAAAGTATTTCAGAATTTTGTATTCTTTTATTCAGTTCTGTTAGTATCATCCTGATTTAGGCAGTATCTTCTCTCTTGGACTTCTTCAACATATTTTTTTAAAAAGATTTTTATTTATTTGAGAGAGAGAGAGAGAGAGAGCCCACACAAGCAGGGGGAGGGGCTGAGGGAGAGGAAGAGGGATAGGGATAAACAGACTCCCCACTAAGCTTGGAGCCTTGGGGGTCATTCCAGGACCCTGAGATGGTGACCTGAGCCAAAATCAGATGCTTAACTGACTGAGCCACCTGGGTGCCCCTTCAGGATATTTTGTTTGAGACAGGAAGTGAGTATATTGGACTAAGAGTTATAGAGGAGCACGGTCAGAGATGCTGGGAAACCAATTAGTGTTAAATGGTGGAGTGCCTTGTATGTCATGGTAATCTGTTTAGACTTAATCCTATAGTTGATGTGTATTATCTGAAGAAATTAAAATCAGGAATTTTGAGTACCAGCTATGTGTCAGATTGTTTCCAGGCTCTGAGAATGTAGCTGTCATCAAAATTGACAATGTTCTTGCTCTCATAGACCTGATATTTTTGTGGGGGAAATAGCCTATGAGCATATGTATATGTATATAAAAATAAATTATAAATGTTTTAGTTCATACATATATATTATTTAAAATATGTATCTTACATATATGATACATAGTTTAAATATGCTTATTTAAATTTCAATATGCTTATTTAAATTTCATTTAAATTAAATAAATAAATAAATTTCAATTAAATAAGTAAAGTCTTTTTTTTTTTTTAAGATTTTTAAATTTATTTGACACAGAGAGAGAGATCACAAGTAGGCAGAGAGGCAGGCAGAGAGAGGGGGGGAAGCAGGTTCCCAGCTGAGCAGAGAAGAGAGCCTGATGTGGGGCTTGATCCCAGGACCCTGGGATCATGACCTGAGCCGAAGGCAGAGGCTTAACCCACTGAGCCACCCAGGCACCCCTAAATAAATTCTTATTTAAATTTCAGGTGATAATGAGTGCTCTGAATAAAAATAAAAGGATAGAGAGTAATGGATTTTCATTATTTGTTTGGATGATGTTCGTTTGTGCAACAAATAATGATTGAGTGCCTTACCTTGTTCAAGGCTTTTATATATACACTAATATTTTCTGCTTAGTATAGCCGTATGAAATGAGTATTATATTTTTTAAAGATTTTATTTATCTTTTTGAGAGCAAGTGAGAGAGAGCATGAGCAGTGGCAGGGGAGAGTGAGAGGCAGGCTCCCCACTGTGCAGGGAGCCTGATATGGGGCTCAATCCAAGGACCTTGAAATCATGACCCGAGCTGAAGGCAGATACTTTACTGACTGAGCCACCCAGATGCCCCTGAAAGGAGTATGATTATTAATATTAAAGAAATGAGAAAATTTTTTTATTATGTTAGTCACCATAGAGTACATCATTAGATTTTGATGTAGTGTTCCATGATTCATTGTTTGCATATAACACCTAGTGCCCTCTTTAATACGCATTACCAGGCTCACCCATCCTCCCCACACCTCTCTCCTCTAAAACCTTCAGTTTGTTTCCTGGAATCCATAGTCTCTCATGGTTCATCTCCACCTCTGATTCCCCCCACCACTATTTTTCCCTTCCTTCTCCTAATGTCCTCCATACTATTCCTTATGTTCCATAAATAAGTGAAACCATATAATTGACTTTCTCTGCTTGATTTATTTCACTTAGCATTATCTCATCCAGTTCCATCCATATTGATGTAAAAGTTGACTATTCATCCTTTCTGATGGTTGAGTAATTTTCCATTGTGAATAAAGAAGACCACATCTTCTTTATCCATTCATCTGTTGAAGGGCATCTCTGTTCCTTCCACAGTTTCGCTATTGTGGACACTGCTGCTATGAACATTGGGGTGCATATTGCCCTTCTTTTCACTACATCTGTATCTTTGGGGTAAGTACCCAGGAATGCAATTGCAGGGTCATAGGGTATCACTATTTTTTTTTTTTTAAGATTTTATTTATTTATTCGACAGACAGAGACCACAAGTAGGCAGAGAGGCAGGCAGAGAGAGGAGGAAGCAGGCTCCCCACTGAGCAGAGAGCCTGATGCGGGACTCGATCCCAGGACCCTGGGATCATGACCTGAGCCGAAGGCAGAGGCTTTAACCCACTGAGCCACCCAGGCGCCCCATCACTATTTTTAACTTTTTGAGGAACCTCCACACTGTTTTCTAAAGTGGCTGTACCACCTTGCATTCCCACCAATAGTGTAAGAGGGTTCCCCTTTCTCTACGACCTCTCCAGCATTTGTTGTTTCTTGCCTTGTCAATTTTTGCCATTCTAGGTGGTGTAAGGTGGTATCGCAATGTGATTTAGATTGACTTTTCCTGATGGCTAATGATGATGGACATTTTTTCATGTGTCTGTTAGCCATTTGTATGTCTTCTTTGGAGAAGCATCTGTTCATGTCTTCTGTGCATTTTTTGAGTTGATTATTTGTTTTTTGGGTGTTGAGTTTGAGAAGTTCTTTTTAGATCGTTGCTATCAGCCCTTTATCTATAATGTCATTTGCAAATATTTTCTCCCATTCTGTGGGTTGCCTTTTTGCTTTGTTGACAGTTTCCTTTGTTGTGCAGAAGCTTTTTATCTTGATAAAGTCCCAAAAGTTCATTTTTGCTTTTCTTTACCTTGCCTTTGGATTCATCAAAGTCCTAGAGGAGAACATAGGCAGTAACCACTTCGACATCAGCCACAGCAACTTATTTCAAATGAGAAATTTGAGTTTGATAAGATTAATTTGTTGATATTGAGAAGACTGAAAACTAATTGACTTAGAGCTTAAATCTGTTTTATGCCTTTACCTATTGAATTTATATCATATTCCTCTTTCGTTTTTGACAGAAAGATTGGCATTGAGGCAGTTTGGAGATTTGGTATTAATGGTTAGGTAAGGCTTGCATCTTGGAGACCAGTGAGAGCATTTTAATAATTCAGATGAAATATGATAACAGCCTGGGGTAAGAAAGGATGGAATCGATTCATTTACCAAACAAATGCAGAAAGGCCAAATATATTGCTTGCCAATGGAGCTGTGTCAAGCATCTAGCTTTCTTTTCCTATCAGTGATTTTCTGTTCATTTCCATAAGTGATTTATAAAATTAGGGGACCAAACCCTTCTGTTTCTTTTCATCACCACAATCTACTGTTTGGCTTCTTCTCTTATATACAATCTCTTTTTGCTCATGGTTTAAGCAAGTACATTTTTATTTTTCCAGTTACCACCAGTTATAGACTTTCAGTTTTGGGTAGTTGCTGATTTTTACTAAATTTTATTCTCTATCAGGAAACTATGTTAAATAGGCTTTTTGTAGTATAAATATAAATGAGGAGATCTTGTTGTTGTTGTTGTTTTACATCTGCTAATGCTGTTTCTGATACATAACCTTGACTGCACTAACGCCAGTAGGAATCCTCTCAGACAATGCGTTTGCTTTTTTAAGATGTGATACCAGCATGTTATAAAAAGGAAGAAAAATGATGAAATTACTCAGGAGAATATATCCATAATGTTACTGGCCGTGCAGCAGATTTTATCAGTATTGCTTGTGGTTGTTCCACAAAAAGAAAATTTACTGGGAGCCTCTTGTGCTGTGGGTACTTACATATATCTTTTATTTAACATATATTTATTGAGTACATTTTTTGTTTCATGCACAATGCTTGGCATGATGTATAGCTGAGTGAACAGAAAGCATTTGTTTACTATTCTTCATGAGCTCAAATCTGGTGGGATAAAGTCAGTAAGAAGTTAACAAATATGTGATGTTGAACGCATTCACTGTACTTTTTATTTACAGCATTGTAGGTTTTAATTCTATAATTTCCCTTCATTTTTTTTATAGATCTCAATTTCCAATTTAATTTTCTCTATGTTCACTCTGAAGACCATATCTTTCTTTAATTCTTTGAAATATTTTCCTTTAGTTATTTGAATATATTTATAATATTTTCTTTGTTTACTAAAGCCAAAATCTGGGCCTTCTCAGTGTTGGTCTGTATTGACTACATTTTTTATTATAGAAGCTCTTGTTTCTCTTTTCATCCTCTTAAGAGATGATTTTTTGATCGAGTTACCAGTTCTACTGGTTTTTATCACCTTGAACTTAGATTAATTTAGTTAAACTTACAAGTTTATGTAAGTTCAAGGTGATAAACCAGTCCTCTAAGTTAGAACTTGTGTAAGGAAGAGTTAATTAAGCAGGCATGAATTTCTTAAACCTTTTACATTAACAAAGCATCTGTTTTATGACTGACCTTTGGCTGGTTCCTAGAATGCTGTTGGAATGTTCTGATAAGAATTTTTTACGTGCTTGTTGCTAGTACAGAACGCTGTGCAAGCTTACCTAGATAGCGTAGGCAAAATTTTTTGTTTATGGTGAATGTATGCTTTCCTTCTGGTCTGGAGGTTCAGTGACTGACTACCATAAAAAAGTCTGGATTCCTAGGCTCAAGCAAGTTTCCCTGGTAGATAACAATTCTTATATGTTGTTATAATAATTTGTGGAAGAATTAAGTGTGTTTAATATAATGCCATGGGGAGAGTAACTGTTGGAAGCTTGTGCTTGATTTCCTGAATACTTCATCCCATGTACGTTTTCTCTTTGTTCATTTTGATTTGTGCCTCTTCTATTCTTTTCATGGTCTAACTTATTCTAAGTCTTTGGAGTCTTTCTAAACTACTAGACCTGTGGGTAATTTGGGGAACTCCTGGGCGGACTCAATCTTCAAACTCTATTCTTCCTTAGGTTTTTGTCTGGGCTTAGTTTAGTCTTTTTTTTTTTTTTAAGATTTTATTTATTTATTTGACAGGCAGAGATCACAAGTAGGCAGAGAGGCAGGCAGAGAGAGAGAGAGGTGGAAGCAGGCTCCCCGCTGAGCAGAGAGCAGGAGGTAGGGCTTGATCCCAGGATCCTGGGATCATGACCTAGTGGAAGGCAGAGGCTTCAACCCACTGAGCCACCCAGGTGCCCCTAGTTTAGTCTTTATTAAGGTGAGTCTAGGTTAGGTTATACTTTATGATGTGTACTTCTTTCTCTTTTTTCACTGGATTCCATAAGTATTAATTTAGTGTTCAAAAAGGCCTCTATACTTAGGCTGGCCTGGATCTCTTTAACCTCTCTATTCCGTTATCACAGAACCTTAAGTAGCATTTTAGTTAAACCTTGTGAAGAACAGAAGAAACTGTAGAAACAAGACTACATTTAAGAAGGCTTCAGGCAAAAACATAAAGGGAAGTGAAAAAAATCTTATTGGTAATGGGAGGAAAAAGAATTCTTGCTATGTAGTGATGGAACACTTAGCAACACTGTCACTGCAGTTTTGTGGAATGTAGAAAATGTACTAAGTGACCTGAGTTGATGTAGCTAAGGAAATTCCTATGCAGAATGTTGAGGGGCTGCCTGGTTTCTTCTTGCTTCTTAATGTGGGAAGAGAGAGAGAAACTAAGGAAGCACTATTAAACATGAAAGAACCAGGACTTGATGGTTTAAATTCTAAGTCTTTTCAGATGACAAATGATTCTAAAATTAATCTTGCCAGGTAAAGATACATACCAGGATTCTTTCAGAAAACCTTGGTTGAGATGAAGCTGAGGATGTGACTGTAAAAACCTTTTTTGAGATCTAAGAAAGATCAAAGATTAAAGTACTGGGGCACCTGGATGGCTCAGTGGGTTAAGCCTCTGCCTTCGGCTCCGATCGTGATCTCAGAATCGTGGGATCGAGCCCCACGTCGGGCTCTGGGGGAGCCTGCTTCCTCCCTCTCTCTCTGCCTGCTGCTCTGCCTACTTGTGATCTCTCTATATATATCAAATAAATAAATAAAATCTTTAAAAAAAAAAGATTAAAGTACTAAGTTAGACAAAAGGCCCTCTGAAGAATTTAAGGGTATGCCTCACCAATCCTCTCAATCAAAAAATAGGGCTTTTATAAGGGGTCAAAGATATTGTCACTCAGCAGAAACCCAAGGTAGGAAAGGTTTTTTCCTAGAGACGCACAGAAGCTGTGATGTGAGGTAATAAATATTTGTTATTTTAAGGTACTAAGCTTTGAATTAATTTATTGTGCTACAGTAGATAGGTAATACTGATAGGATACAATATTAAGTGAAATAAGGCTGTAATACTCTCTATATAGTTTGATTTCAACCACATTAAACAAATGAATATTTATAGAAAAAGACATGAAAAGTGTACATCTAGATTTTAGCAAAGATTTTCTCTGCATAGTAGAATTTAGGTATCTATTTTATCATGAATGCATTCATCTGTTATACTTGTAATCAGAAAATGTTTACTTATGTTTTTAGGATTTTTTTCTTAAATATTATTGGGATAGATAAAAGGTTTGTGTAATATTTTGACTTCACATTTGACAATCTCCCTGAAACTGACTAATGAACTGTAATATGAAAGGATGGTCTTTCATAATTCCTGATACCTTTACCTATAAGTTATGTGGGTCTAGCTTTAGGAAATACATTTTTTTCTTGGTATTTCTCTGTACTCTGAAATTATGCTTATTTGATATTCAGTGAGTCTGAGAGGTATGCTTTGACACTTTTTGTGACACTTATTTCTAGCTTGTTGTTTCAGCATTATTTCTAATGGGAAACTACAGATGGGGCTGAATTTGTGAGCAGGTAGTGTATGGAATTTTATTTTATTATTTTTTAAATTTCAAGTTTATTTAACTTCCATTGAGTTAACATATAGTGTCATATTGGATTGGAAAAAAAAACCTTGCCAATAGCTTTCAAGTGTTGTTAGCTGAAATTCAATTTGTGCCTCAGAATTTGTAATAGGATTAGGATTCCCATGAGAATCCATTGGTATCATTGCTGTACTGAAACAAGATATTAATACCATAGCTATGCAATTAATAGAACTCAATATAGTTGTGAATGTAACAGCAATAACATTATAAGTGCTTTACTCTATTGAATTCCTCCTATGAATCCAGTGCAATGCTTGATGCTTTGCATATATTCTTTGACAACTTATGAATTACTATAAATTGTGTTTGTTTTTATTTTATGGATCAATAAACTGAGGTGATAATGCTAGTACTTGGCAGAGCTGGAATTTAAACCGAGATCTAACTATAAAGCTGCCGCACTTCAGTGTTACAGGACTTATGTTTATTCATTGGTTTTGTTTTTTGCATTTTGTTTTTTACATTCCACAAAGAAGTGAAATCATATGGCGTTTGTCTTTCTCTGTTTGACTTATTTCATTCATTGTAATAACCTCTTGGATCCATTCATATTGTTGCAGTTAGCAAGATCTTATTCTTTTTTATGTCTGAGTAATATTCCATTATATATATATAGATAGATATATATATGATATATATATCATATATATATCTATCTATATATATATATATATGTCACAATTTCATTATTCATCCATCTATCAGTGGATGCAGGTGCTTCCATAGCTTGGCTATTGTAAATAATGCTGCAATAAATATGGAGTGCGTATATATTTCTGAATTAGTGTTTTCATTTTCTTTGGTAAATACCTACTAGTGAAATTCCTGCATCATGTGGTATTTCTGTTTTCAAGTTTTTGAATAACCTCCATATGTTTTCCACTGTGGTTGCACCAATTTACATTCCCACCAAAGCGCATAAAGGTTCCCTTTTCTCTACATCCTTGCCAACACCTATTATTTCTTGTCTTTTTGATACTAGTTATTCTGACTGGTGTAAGGTAGGAATCTCATTGTGGTTTGATTTGTACTTTCCTGATATAACTATGTGGAGCATCTTTTCATTTGTCTGTTGGCCATCTGTATGTCTTCTTTGAACAAATATTTGTTTAGACCTTCTGTCCACTTTTAAAAAAAATTTTTTTACTTACATTATCTGACCATTTCCAATTGGATTATTTGTGTTTTTTTGGTGTTGAGTTGTAGAAGTTCTTTATACATTTTGGATATTGCCCTTATCAGATATATCATTTTCAAATATCTTCTCTAATTCAGTAGATTGCCTTTTGTTTTTTTCCATACTCAATAATATATTTTAGATGTATACCTGTTATTTTTTTTTGGTAAGCCTTATTTTTAATGGCTGCATTGTATTATACTCCGTGTGTCTCCTAAATTAACTTTTTTTTATTCAAGGACATTTATGCTATTTCTTACTCATGATTATTATACACTTTTTTGTGTATTTAGCTCTGCATACTTATCTCCTTAGAATATATTCCTAGATGCAAGGTTGCTGAGTCAAAGGATATTTATTTATTTATTTATTTATTTATGGTTATATACTGCCAGTGACTCTCTTGAATCATGGTACTGGTTTATTCTCTTACCAGCAGTTCATGAGAGTGTTTCTTCCCACCTTTCCCCATATTAGGCTCTGAACATCACCTCTCTTGTAATCAGATGAACAGGCAGCTCATATAGGCTCTGGTTGCAGAATTTCTATAGGCATGCCAGAAAATTAAAACAAAGTAGAATAAGATATTCTTTCCGGTAAGATAGAATCAGAGAATGTTAGAACTGAGTCATTTAGTTGCGTAATCTTTATTCTTTTTTTTTTTTTTAAGATTTTATTTATTTATTTGACAGACAGAGATCAAAAGTAGGCAGAGAGGCAGGCAGAGAGAGAGGGGAGGGGTAAGCAGGCTCCCTTCTGAGCAGAGAGCCCGATGCAGGGCTTGATCCCAGGACCCAGGGATCATGACCTGAGCCGAAGGCAGAGGCTTTAACCCACTGAGCCACCCAGACGCCCCATAATATTTATTCTTAAATAAAGATTTAAACATTTTGGATCCACAAAAGAGAGTAGAATTGACCAAGGTCACAGAGCTAGTTAGCGCCAGAACCAGGACTTGACTACAGTTCCTTTGCCTATTAGATTAGGGGTCATTTCACTTAGTTTTTTTTAGATTCTAAATTTTAGATTCTCTCACTATCATGAATTTTATCATGAGAGAATTTTAGATTCTCTCACTATCATGACATAGCTTTGAATACATATATTCCCTTATGTTCATGATTTAACTTCTATAATAGATTACTTAAGAGTTTTGCAAGAAAGTAGTATTATTGATTGTTACAAAAAATAAAGAAAAAGTACTACAGCTTTCTACTTCTAAAAATAAGCTTTCTACTTAAAATAGTTTTAGATGTGTTTACATTGATAAACTTTTTGAATCAAATTAAAAGCCAGAAATTCAAGTTTAACTGTTTTAAATTGTGTAATTCAATGGCATTTATTACATTTATAGTGCTGTGAAACTATCACCTTTATCTGGTTCCAAAATATTTTTATCTCCCTTAATGAAAATCTCATACTCATTAAGTAATTACTTTTCAATTTTGTAAACCCTTCTCCTCCCTACCTGCGTACACCCCCCCCCCCCCCGGCATCCCCACTCCCTGCCACAGCCTCTGGCAAACGCGATATACTTTCTGTCACTATAGATTTACCTATTCTGGGTATTTCACATAAACGAAGTCGTGTATGCAAACTTTTGGGTTTGGCTTCTTTTACCCAGTATGATTATTTCAAGATTTATCCATGTTTTAGCATATATCAGTATCTCAGTCGTTTTTAGGGCTTAAATAATATTCCATCATATGGATATACCACAACTTTTAATTCATTAATCTGTTGATGGACATTTCAATTGTTTCTATCCTAAAATAGTTTTAAATTAAGAGAGAAGTTGCAAAGATAGTGTGCAGATGTTCTGTGTACCTATTCCCAGTTTCTTCTATAGTTAATATCTTGTATTAGTATACTATGTTTTTTATAATTAATCAACCAATATTGATACATTATTATTAACTAAAGCCCATACATAATTCATATTAGTTTTTACTAATGTTCTTTTTTCTGTCTCAGCATTTGTTATCCTTTCTTAAGTTTTGATGACGTTGACAATTTTGAGAGGAGCGGCTGGGTATTTTTTAGAATGTCCCTCAATTTGGGGCACCTGGGTGGCTCAGTTGTTAAGCATCTGCCTTCAGCTCAGGTCATGATCCCAGAGTTCTGGGATCGAGCCCTGCATCAGGCTCTCTGCTCATTGGGAAGCCTGCTTCTCTTCCTCTCTCTCTCTGCCTGCCTCTCTGCCTACTTGTGATCTCTGTCTGTCAAATGAATAAATAAAATCTTAAAAAAAATAAAAAAGAATGTCCCTCAACTTGAATTTGTCTGATGTTTTTCTTGTGATTAGATTTGGGTTATTGGTTTTGGGGAAGAAGACCACAGAGAGGTAAAGAGCCATTCACATCACATATGAAGACTTCATATAATTAACTATGATGTTAACTTTGATCATTTGCCTAGACTAGTATTTGTCCAGATTCTTCTTTATGAAGTAACTCAAATACCCCTTTCCATACATTACCCCTTCCGTACTCTTTGGAAGGTCAGTATGTGCAGCCCACACATAAAGAATGAAGAGCTAATGCCCCACCTGCTTTATGTACAAATTATTTGGAATTCCGCATAGGAGATTTGTCTCTTCTCCCCTATTTATTTATTCATTTATTTCTATGTGAACTTAAATTTAGTTTACATTTTGAGTTATAATCTGATAGTACTTTATTTGGTTACTCAGATTGTTCCAGCTTTGGCAATTAGCAGCTCTTTTAGTTGGTTCCTGTGTCCTTTTGACTTAACCCTCATCATTTTTTTTGAGCACTTCCTTATTTTCCAGCACTAGGAGATGCTCCAGGCCCATCTTGTATATTCATTATTCCAACCCTTGAATCAGCACTTATTCCAAGAAGTTCTGGTTCCTTTTATTGGACAGTGGTATTAGAAACCAAGATGTGCATGCTGGGTATGCTTGTTGTTCCTGGGGTGACATTGCTTCTAGGTCCTATCAGTGGACAGAGCTTGGAAATAAATGTATGTATACTATAACTAATTCTGTATTTATCCATCTATATTACCATAATATAGATGCTGATGTCTTCAATTCTAGTTTAGTATCACATGGTTTATTTTAGTCTTCCCTCCTTGCTTATGTCCTCCTCCAACAGAGAGAAACCTGGCTCCTACCATCTGCCACCCGTTTACTTGTTTGTTCAGTATAGGATACTTGTACAGATGTTTCAGAGTTTCGAACCTGTATCCCCACGGGAAACAACTTTACCAAGAAGAGTATGCCTATTTACATTTTCTTTTTTCTTTAGTCTTACAGCCTGTTCTTATTTCCAGCTTTGCTTAGGTCAGCACCATCATCAACAATGTTATGTCATCCATTCATAATACAGTTATATTATTTTGTCATTCTGTATTCGATCCTGGATTCCCTGCTTTCTAATTGAGTTTTTAAAAATTTGTGTACATTCAGGTTCACATTGTGCCATGAAATTCTGTGGGTTTAGTTTTATTAATAGACTTAATTTTTTAGTGTAGTTTTAGGTTCATAAAAGAGTTTAGCAGAAGGTTTCTAATAGAAATCTTCTGATAGAGATTTCTGATATACTTCCTGTCTACACAGCTTCTCCCTTTATCTCAGTCCATTCTGGCACCATTACAAAAATACCATAGTCTAGATGTCTTATAAACAACAGATATTTATTTTCTACAATCGTGGAGACTAGGAATTCCAAGGTTAAAGCACCAGTAGATTTGGTGTTTGATGAGAACAGCTTCCTGGTTCATAAATGGCTGTCTTTTAGCTGTAGCCTCACATGGCAGAAGGGATGGTGGGAGCTCAGTAGGGTCTCTTTTAAAAAAAAACACTTATTTTATTCATGAGGGCAGAGCCAATTACTTCTCAAAAACTCTGTCTTCAAATACTGCCACATTGGGGATTAGGTTTCAACATAGGAATTTTGGGGGGACACATTCATTCTATAGGACTCACTATCAGAATTCCACACCAGAAAGTACATTTGTTACAATCAAACCTATGTTGACACATAATTATCACCAAATATCCGTAGTTTTTGTTACTGTTCATTCTTGGTATTTTATGTTTTATGGGTTTGGACAAATGTGTAGTGACATGTGTCTTCCATTATAATATCACACAAAGTAGTTTCATTGCCCTAAAAATCCAGTTTTCTGACTTTTCATCCCTCCCTCCCAACCCCTGAGAACCTTTGATCTTTTTATTATCTTCATAGTTTTGTCTTTTCCAGAATGTTCTATTGTTGGAATTATATAGCAGGTAGATTTCACAGGTTGGCCTTTTTCAGTTAGAAGTTTGCATTTAAAGTTCCTCTATATCTTTTCATGACTTAAGAGCTCATCTAATTTTAGTCCATTGTCTGGGTGTACTATAGTTTATTAATTCATTCACCTAGGTGTCTTGTTGCTTTCATGTTCTGGCAATTATGAATAAAGCTGCTATATAAATATCCATGTGCATAATTTTGCGTGGACATTAAGTTTTCAACTCCTTTGGGTAAATACAAAGGAGTGTAATTGCTGGATCATGTGGTAAGAGTGGGTTTAGTTTTGTAAGAAACTGCCAAATTGTCTTTCAAAGTGGCTGTAGTATTTTGCATATCCATTAGCAGTGAATGGGAGTTCCTGTTGCTCCATGTCCTCATCAGTGTTTGGTGGTGTGGTATTTTGGATTTCGGTTATTCTAGTAGGTATGTAGTGGTATCTTGTTTTAAGTTGCAATTCCCTAAATACATGATTTTTAGTATCTTTTTCACCAGTTTTTTTTGGCACCTGTAAATCATCTTTGGTGAGGTGTTTGTTCAGGTCTTTGGCCTAAATTTTAATAAGGTAGCCCATTTTATTATTGTTGAATTTCAAGAGTTATTTGTGTATTTTAGGTAACAGTCCTTTATCAGATATGTCTTTTGCAAAGAGCAGAAGTTGTTGTTGTTGTTTCGGGGGGGGGTTGTTTTTGTTTTCTTTTTCCTGGAAGTTTTTATTTTAATGAATTCTAGCTTATTAGCTCTTACTTTCATGGTTTGTGCTTTTGGCATTGTATCTTAAAAGTCATCCCCATTCCCAATGTCACTGAGATTGTCTCCTAGTGTATCTTCTAGGAATTTTTTAGTTTTATGTTTTATATTTATGTCTATGACCCATTTTGTGTTAATTCTGGTGAAGAATATAATGTCTGTCTATATTAATTTTTTTGCAAATGGATGTCCAGTTTTTCCAAGGCCCATTTGTTGAAAAGACTGCTGGAAAACAGTTTTTCCTTTGCCTCCTTTGTCAAAGATTAGTTGCCTATATTTATTTAGGTTTATTTCCAGATCTTTAATCTGTTCCGTTGATCTGTTTGTCTATTCTTGTCAATACCACAATGTCTTGATTACTATAGCTTTATAGAAGTTTTGAAGTCAAGTAATCTGAATCTTCCAACTTTGTTCTTTTCCTTCAATATTATGTTGGCTATTCTGTGACTTCTACTTCTCCATATAAACTTTAGAAAAAGTTTATTGACATGCAGAAAGTTACTTTATTAATTTGGGAGGAACTGTTATTTTAACAGTATTGTCTTATCCATGAATACATAATATCTCTCCAATTATTTATTTCTTTGATTTCTTTGGTTAAAAAATTGCATACATTAAGGTTCATTCTTTGGCTGTAATGTTCTATGTGGTTTGACAACCTTTTACTTTTAAAAATTGATTTTTTCCAATATAAAATTTTGATTCCTAGGGTTAAGTCCCTAAAGTAATTTATTTCCGCTTGTCAACCCTAGTTATCCTAGCATCACATACAAAACATTTGGTTACTAGTTTTAGAAGGAACTTTTAACTTAATGAGGTGGTTATGACACATAGCTTGTAGTAAATATACTTGAACCCCAAAATTTGTATCAAAAGAGGCAACTTGTCCAACTACCCAGAAGTGACATTTATTAAAAGAAGCTATGATGGATTTTAAGACAGAAATCTAAAGTCTCCTGCTAAAAGTTATAAAGGGAGCTTCAAAGTAGGATACTAAAGAACATTGTAATGACCTAATGATGCATACCTTCCCACTATGATGTGACCTTGGCTAGGCTACTTTCTCCTTCAGGGCCTTAGTTCATTTGTAAGAAGTGTATCTAACATTTTTATTATTCTAATTCTTACATATTATGTGCTTCCCCCCACCTGCCTATCAGGGAGAAATGACAACTTAGGTATGTACACAACCAGGTAAAAGTAATGACTGTCCTTTTGACTTACTGTATAGCATTTTGGGCGGAGTACACATAGCCCTACCACTTAATTCCAAGCTATGTGACTCAGAGTAAACTAAAAAATTGTTTCACTTTTCTCACTTGTGAAAGGTGGGTGATAATAGAATCAACATTTGTTCTGTTGTAAAGATTGAATGTGTGTGTATTTATTTAATATATATATATTGCATAGTAAGTGCTATGTAATAGTGAGCTATCCTAATCTTACTATTATGTGAAGTATATCAGACCAAATGATGTGTGAAATAAAGAAGCACAGCTGCAAGCAGTGCTTGTTCTTCCAAGATGAGGCTTTAGTGGCACCCTGACTGTTAGTCTCCATGTGGTTTTGGTGGAGCAGAACTGGTCTCTTCCACACAGAGGAAATCACAGCCATGTTAGCTGTGAAGTCTTTGAACCCAGAGGCACCACCTAATCCAAATAGTCTGTGACACTTAGAGAAACAAGAGTAGATCATCAGGCTTAAATTTGAGATTGTAAGGCTGTGCTATTACCTCCAGGGTATAGGCTGATCTGGGAGAAGTGATAGGATTGTTATGAGATTTCTGGTACATTTTTTTGGCCTTTTAAATCTCTGGTTTAGAAGTACTTAGAAGAGCAGGAGGCATGACCTGGATAGGCCAGGAACAACAAAGAATGAGGCAGGAGGTAAGGAAAGGTTAAATGGGATTTCTCTTGTGTATGCCCTTATAGTGATAATTTGTGATGATGGGTTTGCTGATATCTGAATTTTATGCCTATAGGTTACTGATTGACAGGGATAGTCATGTTCCTTCAGTAGTTCTAGTTCACCTTTATCATGTATTAAGCATTGGCAGAGTGCCTATAATGTGCCAGCATGTGCTAGATTCTGACGTTATGAAGAAGAATCAGACATGATTCTTATGAGGGCTTACAGACATGTAAATGGAGGATTGAAATACATGGTAGAGGTAGGGACAGACTTCTAAGAGCAGTAGCACTGAAACTAATTGGCTTGGGGGTGGGTTGCTGAGATTGAGAAAGGCTATCTAAAAGAGCTGACATTTCAGCTGAATTATTTATGGAGAAGTATAAAATTTCCAACGAGCTCAAATAGCTGAGGAATTCTAGGCAGATAGAATACCATTGCAGAAATATGGAGCCAGAAGAAATTCTACAGCAAGGATTTTTACCTATGAAGCAAGATGGTAGAATAGGGTGGAGGATTTATTTCAGAATATCATGTTTAAAATTAATCTTACTTTGATTTATTTTTCTTGCTAAGAGTCTTAAAAACATACTCAATATATTTTTTTTTAATTTTTATTTATTTTCAGCGTAACAGTATTCATTGTTTTTTCACCACACCCAGTGCTCCATGCAATCCGTGCCCTCCCTAATACCCACCTCCTGGTTCCCCCAACCTCCCACCCCCTGCCCCTTCAAAACCCTCGGGTTGTTTTTCAGAGTCCATAGTCTCTCATGGTTCACCTCCCCTTCCAAATATGTTTTATACTTAATGTATTGTGGCTTTTTATAATAATGTTTATAAATCTATTTTATCTCTAATCATAAGTCTTATTGGAACTTAAAATTTTGCTATATTTGCTTCACATTATTTTGGGGGGGTTCCCCATTTATCATTAGTAATTCTACATCTCTTTCTTCCTTCCCCAGAAGTAATAGTTCCTCAGAATTTTGTCTTTAATGTATTCATGTCTTCTTTAAACTATTCTTACACATTTATAGTTATAAACAATTCAATATCTTTAAAAAATTTTTTATTTTAGGGGCGCGTGGGTGGCTCAGTGGGTTAAAGCCTCTGCCTTTGGCTCAGGTCATGGTCTCAGGGTCCTGGGATCGAGCCCCACATCAGCTGTCTGCTCAGCAGGGAGCCTGCTTCCTCCTCTCTCCCTGCCTGCCTCTCTGCCTACTTGTAATGTCTGTCTGTCAATTAAATAAATAAAATCTTAAAAAAAATTTTTTTTATTTTATTTTTTCAGTGTTCCAAGATTCATTGTTTATGCACCACACCCAGTACTCCATGTAATATGTGCCCTGATTAATACCCACTGCAGGCTCACCCAGCCCCCCACCCCCACCCCTCTAAAACCCTCAGTTTGTTTCTCAGAGTCTTATGGTTCGTCTTCCCCTCCGATTTCCCCCAACTCACTTCTCCTCTCCTTCTCCCAGTGTCCTCCATGTTATTCCTTATGCTCCACAAGTAAGTGAAACCATATTGTAATTGACTTTCTCTGCTTGACTTATTTCACTCAGCATAATCTCCTCTAGTCCTGTCCATGTTGATACAAAAGTTGGGTATTCATCCTTCCTGATGGAGGCATAATAGTCCATTGTATATATGGACCATATCTTCTTTATACATCTTGGCTCTTTCCACAGTTTGATGATTGTTTTTATGGCCATTACTTTTGTTTATGGTTTCCTTTTTTGAGCAAAAGTTCAGAATGCTAATATAGCTAGATTTATCTAGATTTTTTTAGAGTTTATGCTTTTCATATCTTATGCCATAAATCCTTTCCTATGTCAAGATCACCAAAATGTTCTCTTATATTAATTTCAAGTTTTTAATTTTATTATATATTATATAATATATAATATATTACATATAATATATATTATATATTATATAATATATTATATAATATATATTATATATTAATTTCAAGTTTTTAATTTTAAGGTTTTTTTTTGTATATTTTGTGCTTTAATTCATATAGAATTGATTTTTACATGTAGTATGAGGTAAGGATCTAATTTTCCCCGATATGGATAGTTAATTTTTCTAACATCGTTCAGTGAGTAGTTCATCATTGCCCCCAAGGTTTGTCATGTCATCTCTGTTACACATGAAGTTTCATATGTGTCTGTCCATTTCCCATCTATTTTATTCCATTTTATTTACTTGGCTATTTCTGTGCAATAATGCCCTGGTGTATGAATTCTATATTCCTAAAGCAATTCATAGTAGCTATTATGTTGATTCCTATCTTATTCTTTAAAAAATGTTTTGGCTAATGTTATCCTGTTCTTCTGTATTTAACATTAATTTTAGGGTAAACGTTTTAACTTCTGGGGAAAAAAAAAAAAACCTTTGCTGGAATTCTGATTATAATAGCATTGCCATTATGGATTATTTTGGATATTGAGTTTTTGTTTTTGTAAATACAGTGCATTTTATATGTGTCTCCATTTGTACATGGTTTTTAAAAAAATTTCCTCTTAGTAATTTTATCCTAGAGGTTTGGGAATCTTTTGAAACATATACATATATGTATGTATATATACATATACATATACATATATATATATATGCATATATTATTTATTTATTTATTTTTTAGAGCAAGAGATAGAAAGAGGGATAATGAGCGGGAGTGGCAGAGGAAGAGGGAGAGGGAATCCCAAGCAGACTCCACATTGAGTGTGGAGCCTGAAGCAGGGTGCAATCTCAGAACCCCGAGATTCTGACGTGAGCCAAAATGAAGAGTGGGATGCTCAACTGAATGTGCCACCCAGGGGCCCCTGTTAGATATATTTTTTAAGTATTTTATTTATTTATTTATTTATTTATTTTTATTTTTATTTTTTTAAGATTTTATTTATTTAATTGACAGAGAGACAAAGAGCACAAGTAAGCAGAGTGGCAGGCAGAGGGAGAGAGAGAAGCAGTCTCTCGCCAAGCAGGGAGCCCGATGCAGGGCTTGATCCCAGGACCCTGAGATCATGACCTGAGCCAAAGGCAGAGGCTTTAACCACTGAGCCACCCAGGTGCCCCAATATTTTATAGTTCATATTACTATTCTGGATGAATAGTTTTCTGATTTATTTTTAACTAGTTATTACTAGCGTATGGAAATGCTAATAAATTTTGTATGTTCAGTTTTTAATCTAGTAAACTTGTGCAACTTTACCAGTTCTAATATTTATAGAGTCTTGTGGATTTTCTATGTAAATATATATGCTATATATTTGCAAATAAAGGTAGCTTTGCCTCTTCTTTTCTAATTTGTGTGCTTTATTTTTCTTGTTTTCTTCATTGGCTATAATCTCAAGTATCGTGGTAAATACAAGTGATATAATAGTAATCCTTTCTTAAAAAAAGTAATCCTTCCTTTATTTTTTTATGGCATGAGTATTCTAAGTTCTAAGCTTATGTGTATCAACGTCTTATAACACTATTATATAATTGACTGGAATAAAATTTATGTTCTGATTATTTACTTGTGAGGGGCCTTCCTCAACATTAGTTTTTTTTTTTTTTTAATTGGTTTATAGGTTTACCTTTATTGGGCAATAGTTTTGTTTAATTCCTTTTCTCTCCTGTTGTGCTCACTCCTTCTTTTTGATTGTCCCTGTGTGGTTTCACAGAATTTCCAGTTCAAACCAAAAATTATAATGGCACTTTGAGGCTTCTACCTGGCAATAATACTGGAGTATCAATGATCTGATCACTAAGGTAGAAGAAAGCAATTTTGGTACTGTTTTTGTCTTTTACTGAGACCTGAAGCTATAGGTAATAGCAATTTTCTTTAGCTTTCTTTGACATGTCACTGAACTCCATCCTAGAGTCTGACTTAAATTAGAAGACTAGCTTCAGTCACCCACAATGGAACAATTTTAGTGCCTTTTACCACAACAGTAGTGTTAAAAGGTGAACTGAGGTATATTAAAAATCATAAGGGTTTATTAGAGCAAAACTTGATTCAAATTGGGCAGTGCCAAGCCCAAAGTAGTTAGAAACACTCCATGGACAGGAGAGAGGAGAAAGATTTTTATGGAGAAGATATGGAAGCAAAGCAAGGAAATTGTTTGATTGGCTATAGTAAGTGGTTACCTTTTTTGGGAAGGCCTAGCTGACTATTTGTGTTTGGTTTGTCCATAAGTTAAGATTTCTTAAACTTAATATATTACAGGTTTAGATTTTTGGTTTGCTTACATAGGCCACTAAGGCTTTAGAGCCACTGCAGTCTACACACCTCCTTCTTTAATTAATTTAATAGAACAAAGCTCTTGGTCATGTTGCCCTACTTCTCAGTCTGGAGTCCAGTAGGCTTATGGCTTCTACCTACATTCATTTTGAGTTCTTTCATTTCTGGTCCATACAGATATTCTTACTTTTTTAAACTGAGATATATTTTTATGGTTGTATCTATAATTGCTATATATTTAGAGGAGAGAGTGTATAAAATAGGAAGATACTGACCTATCTTGATCAGAAGCCAAAATATCTTTTTTATTTTATTTATTTTATTTTTTTCAAAATATCTTTTTTTAAGCAGTATAATATCCAGTATGTTGATACTCTAAAAATTAATTTATTTGAAATTCAAATAATTTTAAAGATGTGGAACAAGTGGGAAAGATTGAGAAACACTAGTATAAAGTTTTTGGAATAAAGTAAACTTTTGGTAAGGCTAAATGGAGTCTGGGGGATATTAGGTGCATTGTGGAACATGTGGCTAGAAATAAAGATAATGACAGCATTGAGTATTTTGCTGAGTGAGTCATTTGACATGGAATTTAAGAGGAGAGTGATATGGTTAGGTTTGCCTTTTAGAAAGATCACTCTCTCAGCAGTACGGATGAAGGGTTGGGTTAGTGGTGGAGAAGCAAGTAAGAGATAAAACAATTGGGTGAGAAATGAAGTCTTTACTAAGAGCAGTGCAAAACGGGTGGAAAGTGATGTGGCTTTTCTTTTCTTCTGATTAGTATGATAAAATTATCATTTGACAAAATCAAGCTGCTTTTTGAGAGTCTTTGTTAAAGTTCACAGTGTGATGGATTCCAGGAGGATTTTCCTACATTGAGTGAGAGATGGAGCTAATTCTGTACTCAAGAAGAGCTATGTTTGGGGAAATAAAGATTATTTAAGAAGGAGTAAAAAGGGAGATTAGAAATTTTTTTATAATAATTGATTTATGTTAGTTTGGCATTTTCTAGGATGAATGCCAGTATTTAAATAAAGTTTGGGCATAAAAAGAACCCTGGGCCTGTGTGAGTGGCAGCTGAAGTGAGACTGGGTTAGAAATCAGAGAACCAGAATTGACTCCACCCTGATTTAATACAGTGAAAATCTGAACTATGTCACTTTCCATTTGGACATCATCCAATTTTTCTTTTATGTAGAATGAACTCTAAGATTTCTTCTAATACTCACCAGATCCTAAGTTTCTATTAAGGGTGTAGTGGAGGGGAAATAATTACAAAAATGAAAATGTTGGCTTGCTCCTCTGTTATTCTGGCCTATTGATAGAGGTATTGTGATTGTTAGAGGAGATAATGCTGATCATAATGGTTGGTGTGCTAATTTTGTGTGTCAGCTGTGGTTGGGCCACAGTGTCCAAATATTTAACCAAATATAGTCTAGATGCTGCTGTAAAGGTACCTTTTAAATGAAATTAACATTTAAATCTGTAGACTTTGAGTAAAGTGAGTAAAGCAGATTATACTCTATAATATGGGTAGACTTTATCTAATCAGTTGAAGGTTTTAAGAACAGAAAAAGACTGACTCCCCTAAAGAGGAAGGAATCCTGTCTGGAGTCCTGCTTTGAACTCAAGTTGTAATATTACCTCTTTACTGGGTTTCCAGCCTGATGAGCCACCTTGTGTAGTTTGAATTTGCCAACCTCCACAATCCTGTGAACCAATTCATTAAAATCTCTCTCTCTCTGTTTGTTTCATATATACATACACATACACATACACATACACATACACATAGACCCTATTGATTGTTTCCTTGGAGAACCCAGACTGCTATTACAGTTGGATTTTATGCCTCTAAAAATAAAAATCAAGTGTTTTATGTCAAATTGGATAGTTTTAAAAAATTATTTGCATCATCTGATTACTAAACATTTTCCTGTATTCTAGGAACTATGGGAGATTTATCAATGAATAAAGTATTATCTCTATGTGTGAGCTTACAATTTAGTTGGGAAGACAAGGATTAATATCATGAGCAATTAATTAAATTATAGCTAAATAATCTAAGAACAAAATATGAAAAATATGATAAGTCTCTGGTTGGTTGACAAATATTAGTTAAATATATATATGTATGGACTATAATTTTTTCATATTTTGTTCTTAGATTATTTAGCTATAATTTAATTAATTGCTCATGATATTAATCCTATATATATATGTGTGTGTGTGTATATATATATACCTATACATATATATATATGGACTATTAAGTACAGTTGAACACTATAGGTAGGGAAAGCTTATTAAAGGAAAAAAGCCAATATTAATTAATTGTAACATTTAATTCTAGAAGATTCTGATACTTGGCTCTTATGGGTTCAGGCATTTTTGTCTGTGTTTTAGTCAGAAATTCTCAGAGGTAATAATTGTCCCATAGTTATGCAACTTCAAGAAGTAGAGTCTGAAAAATGTACTCCTATTCCCACTACCCTATGTTGCTGAAAAAATTTCATAGAGGTGGGGCTCTAGTAGGATCTTGAAATTTAGGTTGTCTGTTTGCTGAGCTGAGTCAGCAAAGGACAGGTATAAGACTCAGTTTTGGTATCCTTTTTTAAAGAAGACTTTGTGTAAAAGGAATGAAGGAAAAGGCCTTGACAAGAGGGTGGGAAGATAGCACATTAATTTATTCTTGAATTATCAAATCCTTGAATAAATCTATCAAGAGTATGCTATAAAGTGGGTTTGACTATAAAGTGGGAAAGTCACTGGGTTTGGCCTCCAGCCCTGTCCATAGCTGACCTGTTTTCAACATTTTAAGTGTATAATGAAGCAAGTATTTTCTTACTCTAGAAATATTTCTCTGGTATTTATCATATTGGGGATTTTGCTTTTTTCAATTTGTGGGAGTCTGCTGAACATCATTTTATGAGTTACAGATAATGTTTGTCTTACATATGCCTTGTTTTATCATCCATATGTTAAACACAAATTTTATGATCTCAGTGAAAGGTGATTATTTATTTGAGCTGGAAAATGACTTAGAAATACACCAGTTTCTGAGAACTGGCTTGGTTTAGGATCAAGACCCATATTTGATAAGGAGTTATTTTCCTTTCCCTATAAGATATATAACGTCTACATCAGCCCATTGATTCATCCAGACAGGTTGCAATTCATTTACTTAGTTTTTCAAAATATTCATAGTAATCTTAGTATATCACCAAAAATCTAATCCCTCTACCTTCCTCCCTGAGCAATGTCAGGATGCTGGTGCGGGCTGAAATAAAGGTAAAAAATTTTTTAAAAAAAGGAGCCCAGGGGCGCCTGGGTGGCTCAGTGGGTTAAGGCCTCTGCCTTTGGCTCAGGGCATGATCCCAGCGTCCTGGGATCGAGCCCCACATTGGGCTCTCTGCTCAGCGGGGAGCCTGCTTCCCCCTCTCTCTCTCTGCCTGCCTCTCTGCCTACTTGTGATCTCCGTCTGTCAGATAAATAAATAAAAATCTTAAAAAAAAAGGAGCCCAAACATTGGGATATAAAAAACTATTAATGAAAGCCTTCTTGGTAAATCAGGGATCAGGACATTCGGTTGGTCAGACCCACAATTAGGATAGTACTTGGCGTGAGACATTGAGAAACTAGAACATTTATCCTGAGTGTGATCAGGGTACTGAGTCAGTGGGAGACCAGGACATTTGAAGAGTAGTTGAAGGAGCTGGAGGTGTTGAGTTTTGAGGAGAGATAATTTCACTTGAATATGATGATTATCATTAAATATTTATTATGTATCATATAGAACAGCAGTGAAATTTTTTCTGCATGAATTCAGAAAGCCTAACTTAAATCAGTTCATAGAAGCAAAGTTCATTTTAATGTAAGTAATAATATAAATGAAAGTTAGTTAATAAAAATAGCTTTCCAAGAATGCATTTGTCTATAAGTGTCAATGTCATGCAAACAGAGATACTGAGAATACATTGGTCAATAATCAGTGTGTGCTTGATAGAATTAAATTAATTGGACAAACAAGTCAAGAATTTACAGTGTGAAACTGGATGACTATGTCTAAGTTGCTATAGCAAGTATTATTTAACTGGTTGGGAGGGTGATGTTAAAGCTCTTTTTTTCCTGAAATTCTGTCAATATAATGACTTTTTTTTGGCTTACTCTCTATCCTTTCTTGAGACTCTCATTTTCTCCTTTTTAATTTTGTGATGTCTCATGTTTCTTTATAGTCATCTATAATCTATAATTGTCTTAAAAATCACAACATTCCATTATTTTTTTCTGAAGCAAGTGTATTTGATAAAATTTTAGTGGCAATGTGATATAGCAGAAAAAAACGTGGTCTTTGTGATTAGACAAATCTGGGTTAAATTGTCAACTCCACCATGTAGAAGTTATGTGATCTTGACAAATTGCTTCATATTTTGGTAGTTTCAGTTTTTTTATCTGAAAAATTTATTTACTCAAAAAGTATTTGTTAAACATATACCATACATCAGCTAGTATGTTAGTTCTTGGGATATACCCATGGGAAAAAAAAAAGTGGTCTTGCTTTCATAAAACTTATGTTCTCTTATGGGAGAGAGATAATAAATAATGGGCAAAAAATAAGATATAGCACAATAGGGGGTTATGAAACTATGGAGAAAAAGAAAAGTAGGTCAAGTTAATAAGAATTGAGGGTAATTGGATGGGGTGGGAGGCAGACTGAATATTAAATAGGAGTCCTTACTATAAGGTAAGATATGCACAAAGTCTTAAAGTACATTGAGTTAGTGCTAAACAATTAGAGAGAAGCAAAGGGAGACATTAAATGAAAGTCTCAGAGGTGGAACTGTGCCTAGATAGTTTGAGGATCAGTAGGCAGACCAGTGTGGCTGGAACAGAGAAAGTAAGGGAGAGTTTATACTAGGAAATGAGTTCAGAGAGGTAGAAGTGGAGGTGGGGTGGCAGATCATATAGTCTTTGGGTAGGTCGTATATAAGGATATTGGATTTTACTTTGAAGGAAATGGAGAACTAATGGAGGTTTTGAGTGAAGGAGTAATTAGAGTGATCTTATAGTTAGGAGCGTTCAACAGAGAAGGGGCTAAAAAGAGATGTAAGTGTAGAAAGAGGGAGATTTGTTAGGAGGCCATTGCAGTAGTCCCTATTAGAAATAATGTTGGCTTAAAATAGGTTGGTGGCAATGAAATTGGTGTGAAATGTGGTCTGGGTATATTTGCATGGAAAGAGAACCTACTTTTCAAGGATGTTGTGAGAATTAGAGACAGAATGTATGTTAAAAACACAGTGCCTGGCACAGTGCATGGCACATAATTATCAGTATATTATCTATAGTTATTAACAAGATATGGAATACCATACAGAATCTGATATAGTCCTTCAGCATAATTGACTTTATCTTTTTTTTTTTTGAGTGGGTATAACTAACATAAAATATTATATTAGTTTCAGGTGTACAATATAGTGATTTGACATTTGTGTCCTTTGAGAAATGATCACACTGTATCTAGTTACCATCTGTCATCATACAGAGCTAATACAGTATTATCGACTTATTCCCCATGTTGTAAATTACATTACTATGGCTTATTTATTTTATAACTGGAAGTTTGTATTCTTGATTCTCTTCACCAGTTTCATCCTCCCCCACAGCAAACAACAATCTATTTACTCTATTACTGAGTCTGAGTTTTGTTTGTTTTGTTTTATAGATTCCATGTATAAGTGAAATCATGAGGTATTTATATTTCTCCATCTGATGTATTTCACTTAGCATAATATCATCAGAGTCCATCCAGGTTGCTGTAGGTAGCGAGCTTTCATTCTTTTTTGTGGCTGAATAGTATTCCATTTGTGTGTATGTGTATATATATAGTGTGTATTTTTTATTGAGGGATGAATGGATAAAAATATGTCATTCATACATCAGTGGACACTTAAGTTGTTTCCATATCTTGGCTATTTTATTATTATTGTTATTATTATTAATTTAAATTCAATTTAATTAATATTAGTGTATGATTAGTTTCAAGGGTAGAATTTAGTGATTCATCAGTTACATATAATACCCAGTGCTCATTACATCAGGTGGCCGCCTCAACGCCCATCACCCAGTTACCTCATTCCCCCATCCACCACCCCTCCAGCAACCTTAGTTTGTTCCCTATAGTTAAGAGTCTCTTATGGTTGGCCTCCCTCTGTTTTTATCTTATTTTATTTTTCCATCCCTTCCTCTTTGTTCATCTGTTTTGTTTCTTAAATTCCATGTTGAGTGAAATCATATGGTACTTGACTCTCTAACGGACTTATTTCAGTTAGCATAATACCCTCTAGTTCCATCCATATCATTGCAAATCACAATATTTCATCCTTTTTGATGACTCTTGTGGACATTGCTGCTAAAAATAGTGGGGTGCATGTGCTCCTTCAAATCACTATATTTGTATCTTTTGGGTAAATACCTACTAGTGCAATTGCTGGGTCATAGAAGGTTCTATTTTCAACTTTTTGAGGAACCATCATACTGTTTTCCAGAGTAGCTGTACCAGTTTGCATTCCCAACAACACTGTAAGAGGTTTCCCCTTTCTCCACATGCCCACTGACATCTGTTCTTTCCTGAGTTGTTAATTTTAGCCATTCTGACCAGTGTGAGGTGATATCTCACTGCAGTTTTGATTTGTATTTCCCTTATGATGAGTGATGTTTAGCATCTTTTCATGTGTGTGTTAGTCATTTGTATGTCTTCTTTGGAGATATGTCTGTTCATGTCTTCTGCCCATTTCTTGACTGGATTTTTTGTTTCTGAGGTGTTGAGTTTGATAAGTTCTTTATAGACTTTGGATACTAGCCATTGATCTGTCATTTGCAAATATCTTCTCCCATGCCACAGATTACCTTTTAGTTTTGTTGATTCTTTCCTTTGCTGTGCAGAAGCCTTTTATCTTGATGAAGTCCCAGTGGTTTATTTATTTTAATTTTTTATTTATCCATTTTCAGTTTGTCTTTGTGTATTATGTACGAGAATGGTTGAGTTTCATTCTTCTATACATAGCTGTCCAATTTTCCCAGCACCATTTATTGAAGACACTGTCTTTTTTCCACTGGATATTTTTACCTGCCTTGTCGAAGATTATTTGACCATAGAGTTGCAGGTCCATATCTGGCTCTCTACTCTGTTCCACTGGTCTGTGTGTCTGTTTTTGTGCCAGTACCATGCTGTCTTGGTGATCACAGCTTTGTAGTAAAGCTTGAAATCAGGCAATGTGATGCCCCCAGTTTTGTTTTCCTTTCAACATTTCCTTAGCAATTTGGGGTTCTTTGTGGTTCCATACAAACTTTAGGATTGTTTGTTCCAGTGCTTTGAAAAATGACAGTGGAATTTTGCTCGGGATGGCATTGAAAGTATAAATTGCTCTGGTCAGTATAGACATTTTAACAATGTTTATTCTTCCGTTCCCTGAGCATGGAATGCTTTTCCATCTTTTTGTGTCTTCAATTCCTTACATAAGTGTTCTGTAGTTCCTCAAGTACAGATCCTTTACCTCTTTGGTTAGGTTTATTCCCTGGTATCTTACAGTTCTTGGTGCTATAGTAAAGGAATCGATTCTCTAATTTCCCTTTCTATATTTTCATTGTTAGTGTATAGGAAAGCAACTGATTTCTGTGCATTGACTTTGTATCCTGCCACATTACTGAATTACAGTATGAGTTCTAGTAGTTTGGGGGTGGCGTCTTTTGGGTTTTCCATATAAAGTATCATGTCATCTGTGAGGAGAGAGAGTTTGACTTCTTTGCCAATTTGAACACCTTTTATTTCTTTTTGTTTTCTGACTGCTGTTGCTAGAACTTCTAATACTATGTTGAACAGTGATGAGAGTGGGCGTTCTTGTCATGTTCCTGATCTCAATGGGAAGGCTATCAGCTTTTCCCCATTGAGAATGATATTCACTGTGTGTTTTTCATAGATGGATTTTATGAAGTTGAGGAATGTTCCCTCTATCCATATATTTTGAAGAGTTTTAATCAGGAACAGATGCTGAGTTTTGTTGAATGCTTTTTCTGCACCAATTGAGAAGACCATGAAGTTCTTCTCTCTTCTCTTATTGATTTGTTCTATCACAGTGATTGATTTGTGAATGTTGAACTGCCCTTGCAACCCAGGGATAAATCCTACCTGGTCATGGCTGATAATCCTTTTAATGTTCTGTTGGCTCCTATTAGCTAGGATGTTGTTGCGAATCATGACATCCATTTACATCACAGATATTGGTCTGAAATTCTCATTTTTGGTGAGGTCTTTGCCTGGTTTGGTGATCAGGGTAATGCTGGCTTTGACTTTTTTTTCTCTATTTTTTAAATCAGCTTCAGGAGAATAGGTATTATTTCTTCTTTGAATGTTTGATAGAATTCCCCGGGGAATCTGTCAGGTCCTGGGCCCTTGTTTTTTGGGTGGTTTTTGATCACTGCTTCAATCTCGTTACTAGATATTGGTCTATTCAGGTTCTCAGTTTCTTCTTGTTTCAGTCTTGGAAGTTTATAGGTTTCCAGGAATGCATTCATTTCTTCTAGGTTGCTTAACTTATTGGCATATTAACTGTGGATAATAATTTCTGATGATTGTTTCTATTTCCTTGGTGTTAGTCGTGATCTCTCCCCTTTCATTCATAATTTTATTAATTTGGGTCCTCTATCTTTTCTTTTGCATTAGTTTGGCCAGTGGTTTATCGGTCTTATTGATTCTTTTAAAGGACCAGCTTCTAGTTTCGTTGATGTGTTCTACTGTATTTCTGGTTTCTAACTCATTGATCTCTGCTCTAATCTTGATAATTTCCCTTCTTGTGCATTGGGTTGGCTTAATTTGTTGTTGATTTTCAAGTTCTTTAAGGTTTATACAGACTGGTATATTTGGGATTTTAATATTTTTTCTTTTCTTTTCTTTTCTTTTTTTTCTTTTTTGAGTGAGACTGGGATGGCTACGTATTTCCCCCTTAGGAACGCCTTGGCCATATCCCATAGGTTTTGGACCAATGTGTCTTCATTCTCATTGGTTTCCATGAATTGTTTAACTTCTTCTTTGATTTCCTGGTTGATCCATACATTTTTGAGTAGGTTGGTCTTTAGCTTCCAAGTGTTTGAATTCCTTCCAAACTTTTTCTTTTTGTTGAGTTCCAGTTTCAAAGCTTTGTAGTCTGAGAATATGCAGGGAATAATCTAAGTCTTTTGGTATTGGTCGAGCCCTGATTTGTCACCCAGTATGTGGTCTGTTTTGGAGAAAGATTCATGTGCGCTTGAGAAGAAAGAGTATTCTGTTGTTTTAGGGTGAAATGTTCTGTATATATCTATGAGGTCCATCTGGTCTAAAGTGTCATTCAAAGCTCTTATTTCTTTACTGATTTTCTGCTTGGATGATCTGTCTAATATTGAGAGTGGTGTGTTAAGATCCCCTACAATTAATGTATTCATATCAGTATGACTCTTTATTTTGATTAGCAGTTGGTTTATGTAGTTAGTTGTAGCATAATTATTTACAATTATTACATCCTCTTTGTAGATAGACCTTTAAGAATGATGTTGGGAGATTTTTGATTATTGACTTAATTTCTTTGGTAGTTGTTGGTCTGTTCAGATTTTTTATTTCTTCTTGTTTCAGTTTTGGTAGTTTATATGTTTCTAGGAATTTATTAATTTTTTTCCAGATTGCCCCATTGTTGGCATATAATTGTTAATAATATTCTCTCTAATTGTATTTCTTCAGTGTTGATTGTGATCTTTCTTCTTCTTTTCATGATTTTATTTGGGTTCTTTCTCTTTTCTTTTCATTAATTCTGGTTAAGGCTTTATATATCTTGTTAATTCTTTCATCGAAACAGCTCCTAGTTTTGTTGATCTGTTCTGCTGGTTTTTGTTTGTTTGTTTCTTTCTGTATCCTTAATTTCTTCTGTAATATTTATTATTCCTCTTTCCTGCTGGATTTAGACTTTATTTGCTGTTTTTTCCCCCTTGCTCCTTTATGTCAAAAGTTAGGTTGTGTATTTGAGATACAACCTAGTTGAGAAAAGCCTATATTGCTATTTTTTTCCCTCTTAGAACCACCTTTGCTGCATCCCAGAGGTTTTGAAATATTGTTTTCCTTTTTTTTTGCTTCCTGTATTTTCTTAATTTTTTTTTGACCCACTCATTCTTTAGTAGGATGTTCTTTAACGTTCATGTATTTGTGGTCCTTCCAAAATTTGTCTTGTGGTTGACCTCCTGTTTTATAGCACTGTGGTCAGAAAATAGGCCTGGTATGATCTCAATCTTTCTGTATAGTTGAATCCTGACTTGTGAACCAGTGTGTGATCTATTCTGGAGAATGTCCCATGTGCACTTGAAAAGAATGTGTATTCTGCTTCTTTAGGATGAAATGCTCTGAATGTGTCTGTAAGTCCATTTGGTTCATTGTGTCATTCAAAACCATTGTTTTCTTGTCAATCTTCTCCTTAGGTGTTCTGTCCATTGTTATGAGTGGGGTGTTAAATGTCCCCTACTATTATTATCAATATTTTTTTAAAATTTGTTATTATTTTATTTATACTTTTAGCTGCTCCTGGAGTGGGTGACGTGCTCTAGTACAAATGCACTGCCCATTCACAGGGAGTTCAGGCTTCATGTAAGTGGCTCCAGACTGCACTAACTGGTGTTGTTTTCTTTCCTGAAGGCTTTCAGTGTTGATTGGCTGGATAAATATGGCAGTGCCCCACTTTCTAGCCTATGAGCTGAAAATTTGTACCCCCCAATCTTCAGTGAGCCCTCAGCAGAAGAGCAATCAATCACTCTTGTCTCCCCAGTTTGCATCAGAACCCTGTGTTTACCCTGCCTATATCTGAGCTTTTTTATCTCAGGCATGTGACTGAATTACAGAACTTGAAATTATATGGACTCCCACGGCATGGGCCTGTGCTGTTCCTCCCAGGGATGATCTCACCATGCTTTTGCCTTCTGGTGGATCTGTCCCAGGAAAGCAGTCTGATGGTCCCACAGTAGTTCACAGTTTATGGCAACACAGAGCAGAAAGCTGGCACCTAGTCTTGCTGTTCTCAGCTGGCTCCTATGGTCCTATGCCTAGGAATAGTGCAGCATTTAGGCACTACCCATTCTTCTTGCAAACCATGGGATCCACATCATGGTGTCACATCTTGCTTCACCGTCTGAACATCTTTAAGGCAGGTATATACCCCACTATAGCAGACTTCTAAGAGTTCCAGTTTTCCACTTTGTTGCTTATAATACTTTGTGGTAGCCTCGTTAAGCAAGCTCATTCCCTGCTGCTGTATGCACAGCTATATCACCCTGGATTAAAATCTCTGCACCTCCTACTTTCTAAAAGGTGGTAGGTTTTCTACTTTTAGACTTACAGTATTTGTTTTCTCAGACTGCACGTTGAGTTCTTGGGTGTTGAGAATGATTTGATAATTATCTAGTTGTATTCAAGGGATAAGACAAACTTAGGGTTCCACTACTCCTCCTCTGCTATCTTCGTTACTTCACATATCTTGGCTATTTTAAATAATGCTGCAGTGAATATAGGGGTGCATGTATCTTTTCAATTTAGTGATTTCAATTTCTTTTGATTTGATTTGATAGATAACCAGTAGTGGAATTGCTGGATCATATGATAATTGTATTTTTAACTTCCATACTGTTTTCAATAGTGGCTTAAAAATTGACATTACCACCAATAGTGCATGAGGGCTCCCTTTCTTTAACATCCTGAGGAACATTTGTTATTTCTTATCCTTTTGATGATAGCCTATATCCATTTTGATGGGTGTGAGGTGATATATATTGTGATTTTGATTTGTTTTTCTGTGATGATTACTGGTGATAAGCATCTTCTCATGTGCCTTTTGACCATTTGTTTATTTTATTTGGAAATTTTGTCTATTTAGATCCCTGACCAATTTTTAATCAGATATTTTTTATAATTGGGTTGATAGGTTTTTAATATATTTTGCATATTATCCCCTTAGCAGATATATGATTTACAAATAACTTCATTCATTCAGTAAGCTGTCTTTTCATTTTTTTGATGGTTTCCTTAGTGATGCAGAAACTGCAGTTTGATGTACTCCCACTTGCTCATTTTGCTTTTGTTTTCCTTGTCTTTGGAGTCAGATACAAAAAAAAAAAATCACTAAAATGAGTGTCAAGGAACTTATTACCGATGTTTTCTTCTAGGAGTTTTATGGCTTCAGTCTTAAAGTACTTACGTTTTTATTATTTTCCATATGGTTGTACAGTTTCCCCAGCACTATTTATTGAAGAGACTGTCCTTGCATTGTATAAACCTGCCTCCTTAGTCATAAACTAATAGAACATCTATGTATGGGTTTATTTCTGTTCCATTGATTTATGTGTCTGTTGTTATGGAAATATGATAGTGTTTTGATTACTGGAGCTTTGTAGTATAGTTTCATATCAGGGAGCCTGACACCTCTAGGTTTGTTCTTCTTAAAATTGTTTGGCTAGGGATGCCTGGGTGGGTGCCTCAGTGGGTTAAGTCTCTGCCTTTGGCTTGGGTCATGGTCTCAGGGTTCTGGGATCAAGCCCCACATTTGGCTCTGTGCTCGGTGGGGAGCCTGCTTCCCCCCATCTCTCTGCCTGCCTCTCTGCCTATTTGTGATCTCTCTCTCTCTCTCTCTCTCTGTCAAATAAATCAATAAAATCTTAGACAAAAAATTGTTTGGCTACTCAGAGGTCTTTTGTGTTTCCATATAAATTTCAGAAATATTTGTTCTTCCTTTGTAGAATATGTCATTGGAATTTTGATAGGGATTGCATTGAATCTCTAGATGCTTTGGGTATTATCAACATTTTAGTAATACATCCAGTCCATGAACGTGGGATAGCTTACCATTTATTTGTGTCTTCATCAATTTCTTTCAACAATATC
Organism: Martes martes; assembly: GCF_963455335.1. Taxonomy (NCBI): domain Eukaryota; kingdom Metazoa; phylum Chordata; class Mammalia; order Carnivora; family Mustelidae; genus Martes; species Martes martes. Next base: position 152,431,271 of record NC_137891.1, read on the forward strand.
TTAAAATTTTAGAGTGGTCTTTTACTTTCTTGGCTGAATTTATTCCCGGGTACTTTATTCTTTTTGATGAAGTCATAAATGGGATTTAAAAACATTTTTTTTATTGCTGATACTTCATTATTACTGTATAAAGACAATATAATTTTAGGTAGAGGGAGCTAAGATGGTGGCATAGTAGGAAGACCCTAGGCTTGCTGTATCCCTCAAGCACGGCTAGATAACTATCAAATCATTCTAAATACACAAGAGATTGACCTGAGGACTTATACAACAAACTGCAGAAGGAGAGGGAGAGAAGAAGCCACATTGAGGAGGGTAGAAAGTGGGGAGAAGTGGTTTTGGGGAGAAATGGATCTTGGGTGCTGTGGTGGGGTAGGGAGCCCTCGTGTTGGAGAAAGATGAGAGAGAGAGTGGAATACATAGGGATATGACAAGGAGAATATATTCCCAGAGGCATTGGCTAGGAAAATGAGAAGGGTTGATTTTCACAGGAGTTTTTGCAACCAGTAGGGCTCAAAGACTGTAGTTTTAGAGATCCATGGGCTTGCCTGGGATAGAGATCTGAGGGTACTGCATTACTCCTGGAGAGAAGGCAGGCAAGCAAGCCCAGGGCATTTGGCACAATCTGAGGCTCACCTAAGGATCATGTGGAGAGACTTCACTCTTCTTGGAGTGCATCTTTGAAAGGTGGCATTGCTTCTCCAGGGACAAAAGAGCTGGTGGGTGCCATTTTACTCTCCTACCCCTCCGTATAGATGCTGAGATGCCTGTTGAGGGCAGCTAACATGGACACTGGCTGTCTAGCCTTCTTTGCTCCAAATCCAACTACCCCTCTACCCTGGCATGACTGCTTTTCTAGGTTAAAACGGTGTAAGTTCCAGGGCAGGGAGACCCTCTCCTGGAAGACAAGCACAGATCCTGGCCACACTAGGCCAATAAGGGATGGAATTTTAAAAGTCAGCAGGCTTGGCTGGGATAGAGCCCAATGTGTACTGTGTTGCTCTAAGCAGGCAAACAACTTGGAGACAGACTTTGAAAACTGTGATCTGAAAAAAATGCCTAGAATTAATGAGGGGAAATTATTCACTCTTCTGGGAGGGCTTCCCTGAGAACAGCAAGCTGGGACTCCCCGTTCCAGGGACAAAGGAGCTGGCTGGTGCCATTTCCCTCCCTCACTCCTTAACATAAACCAACCTCAGTAAATAGTACAGTGTTAATAACACTGTATGCCTAACCTGATTACAACAAGTTCCAGTCCCATGTGCTGTGCTGGTACTGCTTTTCCTGGGCAAGTGTGCTTAATGACCAGCACAGCAGGCCCTGTTCCTAGGACACCAGCACACTTCCTCCCCACCCCCAGCCACACACACCCCATATCTACTGACCATAGAACTCTACAAAGCTTTAGGACTAGTGGAAATAGCATCAGGTCTCATGTAACAGACCAGAGCATAACTAGTTAAAACTAGCTACTTTCTAGCCAAGGTTCAAACACTGCCCACCGCAGCCAAGGAGAATCTCTGCAGATGACTGTCTTGGGGGATAGAGTAGCCAAAACACAGCAGCAGAGTGCATGAAGCATACACCAGAGACACTTCCTGAACTGCCAGGCGCTGGACATTATATGAGCTGCTCATCAAACAATTACTCTCAAGAGCAAGAAACATAACAGGATTGTCTAACACAGAGAAGAAGACAGAAACCTAGACAACATGCCAAGGAATTCAGCCCAAAAGAAAGGAAAAGAAAAGGTCATAGCCAGAGATCTAATTGAAACAGATATAAGTTATATGCCTGATGTAGAATTTAAAGCAATAACCATAAGGATGCTCGCTGGGCTTGAGAAAAGCATGGAAGACTTCAGGGAGACCATTACTGCAGAGATAAAACAGCTGAAAAACAATCAGGAGAAATGAAAAATGCAGTAACTGAGATTTGAAATAGGCTGGAAGAATTGACCACAAGGATGAAAGAACAGAGGAACCAATAAGTGATAGAAGGTAGATTTGTGGAAAATAATGAAGCTGAACAAAGGAGAAAAGGAAGAATGATAGATCACGAGAGTACACTTAGGGAACTCAGTAATTCCGTCAAACATGATAATACTCCTATCATAGGAGTCTCAGTAGGAGAGAGAGTGGAAAGTGGGGAGAAGGGGTGTTTTGAGGAAATAATAGCTGAAACTTCCCTAATCTGGGAAAGAAAATAGACATCCAAACAAGGAGGCAGAGAGAACGCTCATCAAAATCAGCAAAACAGGCCAACACTAAGACATACTGTAGTTATTTTGCAAAATATAGCTTTAAAGAAAAAAATCCTAAAAGCCGTAAGACAAAAGAAGTCCCTAACTTACAAGGGAAGACAGATGAGATTAGCAGCAGATTTCTCCACAGAAACTTGGCAAGCCAGAAGAGAGTGGCATGATATATTCAATGTGCTGAATGGGAAGAATCTGCAGCCAAGAGTACTCTATCCAGCCAGGCTGTCATTCCAAATAGAGGAGAGATAAAGGGCACCTGGGTGGCTCAGTCAGTTAAGCGTTTGCTCAGGTTGTGATACTGGGGTCCTGGAATCAAGCGTCACACGGGCTCCCTGCTCAGTGGGGAGTCTGCTTCTCCCTCTGACCTCTCCCCTCTCGTTCTCTCTCTCGGTCTCTCATTGTCTCTCTCTTAAATAAATAGATAAAAAAATCTTTAAAAAAAGAATATAGAAAGACTATGGTTACTATAGTTATAAAGCAAAGAATTCCAAATCATATCTGAAAAAGGTCAAGTACCAGAATACATAAAGAACTCTTCAACACAATAAAAAGAAAAAAATCCAATTTCATAAAATGGTAAACAAATTTCTTTTTTTTAAATAAATTTTTTATTTTTTTATAAACATGTAATGTTTTATTAGCCCCAGGGGTACAGGTCTGTGAATCGCCGGGGTAAACGAATTTCAATAGGCCTTTCTTCTCAAGCAGATAAAGAAATAGCCAGAAAGCCCATGAAGACATATTTTGCATCATAAACCACTGGATAAATGCAAATCAAAATCACATAAAGTATGACACATGAGGATGGATATAAAGATAAGTGTTGTGGAGGATGTGGAGAAACTGGTATCTTCCTTCATATATTGATGCTGGGAAGTTAAAATTTTACATTTACTTTAGAAAAGAGTCCAGCAGTTGCTCAAAAAGTTAAATATAGAGTCACAGTGTAACTCAGAAATTCCACTCCTACGTATATTATGTTTAATATATTAAATTTGAGTGAATTTAAAACACATTCATTCAAAAACTTCTATGTGAATATTTATAGCACTATTATTCAAAATAGCCAAATAATTGTTACAACACAAAGGTCCATCAAGAAATAAATCAGTAAACAAAATATGGTAAATTTACCCAATAGAATATTTTTTGGTAATAAAAAGGAGGAAAGTATTGATACTACAGCACAGGTAAATCTTAAAAATCTGTTCTAAATGAAAGATGCCAGACACAAAGGCCATATATTATATGAAAATGCATTTATATGAAATATTCTTCATGGATTAATCTACAAGGCCAAGAAGTAGATTAGCGTTTCCCAAGTTGGGTGGGAGAGAAGAATGACTGGTAATGGGTATGAAATTTCATTTTGGCATGATATAGTGTTCTGGAGTTAGTGATGATGGTTGCACAATCTTGTGAATATATTAAACCACTGAATTGTCCATTTTAAAATGTGAATGGAAGGTCAATCATATGTCATTTAAAAATTAAGTGAAAAAAGGTCATTCAAAAAGATAAAATCAAAGACTTTCACAAAACTGTGGAATAGAAACATCTTGAACTCATTTCTTTCAATAGACACACAGAATCTACAAGCTACATGGCAGATCAGTTCCTTCTGAAAAAGAGTTGAAAGATAGATGAACTGCTTCACCACAAGAAAGGATAAGAACAACACATTAAGATAGGTAGAAGAAGCAAAAGAACCTGTTTCGCCAAAACCACACACCTGGCGCAGTGAGAAAGAATGGGGGAGATTTCAGCAGTCCAGTTCTTTTCCCAGAAGAATGAGGGATTGGTACCCCTCACCAGGTGTAGGAAACAGAGTCCCCTTAGAAAGTGCTTACAAGGGCACCTGGGTGGCTCAGTGGGTTAAAGCCTCTGCCTTCCACTAGGTCATGATCCCAGGGTCCTGGGATCAAGCGCCACATCGGGCTCTCTGCTCAGCAGTGAGCCTGCTTCCCTTCCTCTCTCTCTGCCTGCCCCTCTGCCTACCTGTGATCTCTGTCTGTCAAATTAGATAAAATCTTTAAAAAAAAAAAAAAAGAAAGTGCTTACAAGCTGACTCAATGACCCTGAGAGCAAGTGAAAAACTGCACTTTGTAATGTTCCTAGAAATGCAAAAGACATGCACATGCCAGTCTAAAAGCATCTGCTTTAGGGGCAGGGAACTATCCCAGCAAATACACATATTGGGAGATGCCATTTTTGCACTTCCCTCCTACCCTGCTGGCACAGGTAGGCAAGCTAAAACATGGCACACTCCCACTTACTTGCTAAGACAATATTCTGCAGCATTGCTAAAGGTGGAGAGTATGGACAAATGCTGCAGCACTCGCCTACTATCTGGCTGCAGTAGGTGAGCACAAATAGTTGTAGCCCTTTCATACTCCCATCCTAAATCCAACACATGTACACAGACAAGGCACTTGCACACTTCATTTCTGAAGCCCATGGGTACACACAGTCAAAACATAGGATGACATATGTGATTCTCACAGTAATGATACACCAAAAACTTACAATAAATACAGAAAAGACAATGAGAAGGGAAACTAAATATCACTTTAAAGAAAGTCATCAAAACACAAGAGAAGAGAAAAAAAGAAGAAGAAAGTAGAAGAAAGGACCTACGAAATATCTAAAAAAGAATGAACAAAATGGCAGTAAGTACATACCTATCAATAATTATTTCTAATGTAAAGGAACTAAATTTTCCAAACAAAAGACATAGAGTGACTAAATAGATTAAAAACAGAAAACAAACCAAAACAAAAAAACTGTCATCTATAAACTGCCAAGAAAACATTCACTTAAGTTTAAGGACACACATAGAGTAGAAGTAAAGTAATGGAAAAAGATATTACATAGAAATGGAAACAAAAATAAGGTTGGTTTAACTATACTCATATCAGATTAAAAAAAAACTTTAAATCAAAGAATTTATTAAAAGAGGGGCTCTACATAATGATACAGGGACCAATCAAGCAAGAAGATACATCTATAAATATATATTCACCAAACATAGGAACACCAAAATATATAAAGCATATATTAACAGTCCTAAGATGAGAAATTAACAGCAATACAATAACAGGAGGAGAGTCTAAAACCCCAATTACATCAAAGTATAGATCATCCAGACAGAAAATCAGTAAGAAAACATCCATAAACAATACATCAAACTAGATGGATTTAACAGATATATACAGAACATTTATCCAAAAGCACAGAATACACATTCTTCAAAAGTGCATGGGAAATATTTTTCAACACAGCTCATAAGTAGGTCTCGAAAGAAATCTCATTTCAAAAAGATTGAAATCACATCAAGCATCTTTTCTGACCACAATGGTATGAAACTAAAATTACAAGATGAAAACTGAGTTGGGGGCGCTACAAATGGAGTTAAAACAGCATGTTACCGAACAACTAATAGGTACTAAAACAACAACAACAACAACAACAACAACAACAACAAGAAATGAAAAAGCGCACAGAGACAAGTGAATACAGAATTAAGACATACCAAAATTTATGGGATGCAATAAAGTCAGTTCTTAGAGGCAGGTAAATAGCAGGTTCATAGCAATAGAAATTGCAAACAAACAATTTAACTTTGTATCTAAGTTAACTAGAAAAAGAATAAAATAAATCTAATCTTAGTAGAAGGAATGAAATAATGAAAATCAGAGTGTAAATGAAATAAATATGACAAAGACAGTAGGAAAGATAAATAAAACTAAGAGCTGATTTGTTGGAAAGATAATCAAAAAGGAAAAAATGCTTAGCTAGACTCACCCCCCCACACACAAAAATAAGAGGGGTCCAATAGATAAAGTCATAAATGAGAGAAGGTACAGGTGATACCCACAGAAATACAAAGGGTCATAAGAGACTACTATGAACAATTATACACCGAGAATTGGACAATCTAGAAGAATGGATACTCTTTTTTTTTATATAAAGATTTTATTTATTTTATTTGACAGAGAGAGAGATCACAAGTAGGCAGAGAAGCAGGCAGAGAGAAGAGGGAAGCAGGCTCCCTGCTGAGCAGAGAGCCTGATGCGGGGCTCGATCCCAAGACTCTGAGATCATGACCTGAGCCGAAGGCAGAGGCTTAACCCACTGAGCCACCCAGGCGCCCCGAAGAATGGATACTCTTAAAAACTTATAATCTTCCAAGACTGAATCATAAAGAAATAGAAATCTGAATAGATCAGTCACTAGTAAGGAGATTGGATCAGTAATACAAACCTCCTAACAAAGAAAACTGCAGGACCAACTTCACTGACAAATTCTATCAGTGAAAGAACACTTAATATTCATCTTTCTCCAACTCTTCCAAAAAACTGAAATGGATGCAATGCTTCCAAACTTTTTTGCTAGGCCAGCATTACCCTGATATGAAAATCAAACAAGCACACCACAAAAACAAGAAAATTACAAGCCAATATCATTGGATAATATAGATGCAAAACACTTCAGCAAAATGTTAGCAAACAAAATTAAACAATACATTGAAAGAATCATACACAATGACCATGCCAAATTTACTACTGGGATGCAATGATGGACAATATGATACATCAACAAAATACAAGATAAAAATCGTGTCCATCTCAGAGGTTGCAGAAAGTGCATTTTACAAAATTAACATCGCTTTATGATTAAAAACTCTCCCAAAAGTAATTATTGAGGAAAAATACCTCATAAAGGAAATATATGACAATCCCATACCTAATATATTACTGAAAGGATCTTCCTCTAAGATATAAAACAAGACGAGGATGGACATTCTCCCCACTTTATTTCAACATAGTATTGTAAGTCCTAGGCAAGAAAAGGAAATAAAAGTTATTGTAATTGGAAAGGAATAAATAAAACTGTCACTATTTTCAGATGAGACAACAATATACAGTTAGTCTCCACCAAAACACTGTTGGATCTAACAAACAAATAAATGATAGAATATGAAATTACTAAACAAATTATCTTTTTCAAGTTTTATTTCAACTCCACTTAGTTAACGTACAGTGTAATAGTAGTTTCAGTTGTAGAATTTAGTGATTCACCACTTAAATACAACAGGTTCTCTTCACAACTGCCCTCCTTAAAACCCTCACCTGTTTAACTCATCACCCAGTCCACCTCCCCTCCACAGTAACCATCAGTTTCTCCTCTATAGTTACGTCTTTTACAGCTTGCCTCTTCCCCCACACCATGTTCATTTGATTTCTTTCTTAAATACAATGTATGCGTAAAATTATTTGGTATTTGTCTTCCTCTAACTTATTTCACTTAGCATAATACTCTCTAGCTCCATCCACTCTTGCAAATGGCAAAATTCCATTCTCTTTTATGGCTTAGGAATATTCCATTGTATGTAAATACCACATCTTCATGGTCCATTCATCAGATGATGTACATTTGTGTTCTTCCCATGATTTGTCTTTTATTGAGAAATCTGCTATAAACATCAGGGTGCACATATCCCTTCAAATTAGTATTTTTGTATCCTGTTTCTCAATACCTAGTGCAACTGTAGGATTGTAGGTACCTTTTGGAAAACCTCCATACTGATTTCCACGGTGGCTACACTAGTTTGCATGCCCACCAACAGTGTAATGAGGCTTTTGTTTCCCTTGCCTCAGAGACCTATCTAGAAAGAAATTGCTACAGCTGATGTAAAAGAGGTTACTGCCTGTGTTCTCCTCTAGGATATTGATGGTTTCTTGTCTCACATTTAGCTCTTTCATCCATTTAAAATTAACTTTTGTGTATGGTATAAAAGAGTTCAGTTGCTTTCTTTTGCATGTTGCTTATCCAGTTTTTCCAACATCATTTGTTGAAGAGACTATCTTTTTCCTGCTATGTCAAATATTGACTGACCATCTAGTTGTGGGTTCATTTCTGGATTTTCTGTTCTATTTCACTGATTTTATGGGTCTGTTTTGTGCCAGTACCATACTGTTTTGATCACTACAGCTTTGTAATATAATTTGTAATATAATTGTAATATAATTGTAATTGTAATAATAATTGTAATATAATTGTGATGAGTCAGTAAAAGAACCCATGCCAGGCAACATGGATGGGACTGGAAGAGATTATGCTGAGTGAAATAAGTCAAGCAGAGAGAGTCAAGTATCATATGGTTTCACTTATTTGTGGAGCATAACAAATAATATGGAGGACAAGGGTAGATGGAGAGGAGAAGGGAGTTGAGGGAAATTGGAAGGGAGGTGAACCATGAGAGACTATGGACTCTGAAAAACAACCTGAGGGTTTTGAAGGGGCGGAGGGTGGGAGGTTGGGGGAACCAGGTGGTGGGTATTAGGGAGGGCACGGATTGCATGGAGCACTGGGTGTGGTGAAAAAACATTGAATACTGTTACACTGAAAAGAAATAAAAAATTAAAAAAAAAAAAAAAAGAACCCATGCCAGGGAACCCCAACAGGGAATCCTGTTGCTCTGGGTAGCACATACATTTTAACAATATTTCTTCTTCCAATCCATGAGCATGGAATGTTTTTCCATTTCTTTGTATCATCTTCAGTTTCTTACATCAGTGTTTTATAGTTTTCGGAGTACAGATCTTCCACATTTTAGCTTAGGTTTATTCCTAGATATCTTATGGTTTTTTGGTACAGTTGTAAATGGGATCAATTGCTTGACTTCTCTTTCTCTTACTTCATTATTGATGTTTAGAAATGCAGTAGCTTTCTGTGTATTGATTTGGTATCCTGCACTTTGCTGAAATTTTTTTTTTTATCAGTTCTGTTAGTTTTTTGGTAGAGTCTTTGGGGTTTTCTAGATAGCATTATAACAACATCTGAGAATAGAGGAAGTTTGATTTTTTTTCCTTGCCAATTTGGGTGATTTTTATTTCTTTTTGTAGTCTGATTGCTGAGGATAGAACTTCCAGTACTGTGTTAAATAAAAGTAGTGAAAGTGGACATTTTTGTCTTGTGCTAGAGGGCAGAGGAAGACTCTCAGTTTTTCCCCACTGAGGATGATATTAGGTGTGGGTTCTTTGTATATGTCCTTTATGATGCTGAGGTATATTCCCCCATCCCTACATTTTTGAGGGTTTTTAGCGTGAATGGATGTTGTGCTTTCCATTTTTTTTTTTCGTACATCTGTTGAGAGGATCATATGTTTCTTATCTATTCATTTATTAATACGGTATATCTAGGAATTTATCCAGTTCTTTTAGATTGTCTGATTTGTTGGCATATAATTTTTTATAATATCATCTTATAATTGTTTGTATTTCAGTGGTATTGTTGTGATCCCTCCATTCTCATTTGTGATTTTACTTATTCTGTCCCTTCTCTTTTTGATAAATTTAGCTGGGGTTTATCAATTTTATTAGTTTTTTTTTTAATCAATCTTTTTATTTTTAGTTTCTATATATAATTTATTTCTGCTCTAATCTTCATTACTTCCCTTCCTCTGCTGGTTTCAGGCTTCATATGTTGTTCTTTTTCTAGCTTCTTTAGATGTTTGGTTAAGTTGAGATTTTTCTTGCTTTTTGAGGTAAGCCTATACTGCTATATACTTTGTTCTTAGGACCACTTTTGCTGTATACCAAAGGTTTTGGACTGTCTCATTTCCTTTTTATTAGTTTCTATGTATTTTCTTAATTCTTAAATTCCTGGTTGACCCATTCATTCCATAGTAGGAGATTCTTTAACCTCCATGTATTTGTGGTCCTTCCAAAGTTTTTCTTGGGGTTGATTTCAAATTTCATAGCATTGTGTTCTGAAAATATTAATGGTATGATTTCTGTCTTTCTGTACCAGTTGAATCCCAATATGTGACCCAGTATGTGACCCAGAATTTCCCATGTGCACTAGATAAGAATGTATATTTTGCTGGTTTAGGATGAAATTCTTTGAATATATCTGTAAGTCCATCTTGTCCAATGTGTCATTCAAAGCCTTTGTTTCCTTGTTGATCTTCTGCTTAGATGACCTATGTATTTCCTCTCCTATTATTGTATTATTATCAATGTTTCTTTAAGTTTATTAATTAACTGTTATATTTGGCTGCTCCCAGTTTAGGGGTATGTGTGTATATGTGTGTGTGTGTATACAGTTACATAAAATGTATATATTAAGTATATATATTTACAATTGTTAGATCTTGTTCAATAGACCTCTTATTACAGTCTTTGGTTTAAAATCTAGGTTGTCTGATATAAGTATAGCTAATCCAGCTTTCTTTTGATGTCCATTAGCCTGATAAATGGTTCCCCACCCTCTCACTTTTAATCTGGAGGTGTCCTTGGGTCTAAAATGATTCTTTTTTAAGCAGCATATCAGTGGGTCTTGTTTTGTTCTTTTTGCCCCCATTCTGATACCCTTTATCTTTTGATTGGATCATTTAGTCCATTTACATTCAGAGTAATTATTGAAAGTTATAAATTTAGTGCCATTGCATTACCTGTAAATTAGCTGTTCTTGTAGATTCTCTCTGTTCTTTTCTAGTGTTACATTTGTTCTTTCTTTCCTGTTCAAAGGGTCCTCTTTAATATTTCTTACAGTGGTGGATTACTGTTTATCAACTCCTTTAGTTTTTGTCTGTCTTGGAAATTCTTTCTCTCTCCTTCTATTTTGAATGACAGACTTGCTCTATAAAGTATTCTTGGCTATATATTTTTCCCATTTAGCATACTGAATATTTCCCCTACTCTGTTTTTGGCTGCCAGGTCTGCTGGTGGACAGGTCTCCTGCTAACCTTAAATGCCTACCCTTGTAGGTTAAGGAACTTTTGTCCCTAGTTGCTTTCTGAATTCTTTCCTTATTTTGCAAGTTTCACTATGATGTGTTGTTATGTTGCCCTTTCTTTGTTGATTTTGACTTGGATATGCCTGCTTACTTTCCCAGATCAGGGCAGTTCTCAGCTATAACTTGTTCAAATAAACTTTCTGCACCTTTTTAATGTTCTCCTTTTGGGACTCCTATGATATGAATATTTCACTTCACAGAATCTCAGAGTTCCCTAAGTCTACCCTTGTGATCTAATAGTTTTCTCTCCCTCTTTTTTTCAGCTTCATTATTTTCCATAATATTTTCTTCTATGTGACCTATTCAATCCTCTACTTCTTCAATCCTCATTGTGATTTTATCCAATCAGTTTTGCATCTCAGTTATAGCATTTTTTACTTTGACCTGACTAGTTTTTAGGTCTTTTATCTCTGCAGTAAGGGTTTCTCTGGTGTCTTCTATGCTTCTCTCAAGTCCAGCTAGTATACACATGACTGTTGTTTTAAATTCTTCTTCAGATATATTGCATATATCTGTTTTGAGCAAGTCCCTGGCTGTGATTTCTTCTTGAACTTTATTTTCAGGAGTGTTCCTCTTTTTTGTTATTTTGGCTACGTTTCTGTCATTTGCATGTTATGAAAGCTTGTTATGTTTCCTGAATCTGAGTGTAATGCTCTATTAAAAAGGGATTATACATTGTCCAGGGCCTGGCACATCAGGAAGTGTTTCTGGTGTATGCTGTGTACACTCTGCTGTTGTGCTTTTTGCTCTTTCCCACTGTTCAGTTCTCTTCAGAGTTCCTCCTTGCTTGCAGTTGGGAGTGTTTGGACCTTTAACTAGGTGTGCTTTGATTTGTTCTTTTAAATAAACCTGGACAATAAAAAAGAAAAGAAAAGAAAAAGCCTGATTGAAAACAAACAAACAAACAAACAAACAGAAAAGGAGCAAAAGCACCCAAACAAAGAATTAAGCAACTAGAAGCCTGTTCCAAAGAAAAAGAGAAAAAATGAAAAAAGAAAAAGAAAAATAGAAACCTGATCCAAGAACAAAAAATGAGAAAAGAAAATGAAAACAACAACAACAACAACATACTAACAAAGAACTATAAGCCTATTTCCAAAGGAAAAAAAAAGAAGAAGAAAAAAAATACAGCCTGGCCTTATTTCCACCAGAATTATAGGTGATGATTTGAAGCTCTGTATGAGCAGCAAACTTGGTGTATATTGGGTGCTTCCTGTGCTGGTCTTCTGTAGGAGAGCCCTACTTTGTTGGCTCAGAGTCAGTCCTGTCCCAGTAAATATGCACTTCCCAGGCACAGGGGCATTGAGGTTTGGTGTAAGCAGCTCCTATTTCCACTGGGGCCACTGCGTTGTTCTCTGAAGTATGACTGCTTTACTGGTGAGGGAAAAATGGCACCACCCCACTCTCTTGGCCTGGACAGGGGATGTCACACCACCCCCAGTGTTCAGGAAGCCCTCACCGAAAAGCTAAGTGTCTCAGTGCTCCTGCTGCCAAAACTCTCATGGTTTTATCTTTGGCCTGCGGCTGGGATTCAAAACTCCTAATCCTAAAGGACTGGGCACTGCATGGACCCACTCCCTTCTCTGGGGTACTGCCTCCTCACTGAGCTGTTTCTAGTGTCCTTTGTCCCAGAAAAACAGCCCCAATGCTATGAGGTTCTCAGAATCCATGGTGTAGTACCTCAAAAAGCAATGACCAGGTTATCCACCCTCTGCATGTTCCTCTGACCCCTGCAGACGAAAGGCCATTTGCTCACACCTGCAGGATCTTTTGTCCTTCAAGAGGTAATAAATATACCCTCTTCCAAATGTACTCCAGGAAGGGGAATGTCTTTCTCCAGTGTGACCCAGGAGATCCCTATTCTACTTTGTGCACTCTCCAGGCAGTGCCCTCCTTCTCTCTAGAAGCCTGCCACACAGTTCTGCTGTGCATTTCCAAAACCTCAGAGTTTGAGTTATACAGGCTGTTTGCAAAAAACCTGTGACACTCAGTTCCTCTTGCTCCTCAGTCCATGATCTAGAGTTTTCCTTACCTGTTGGGACCCAGTGCCACTCTCTCAACCCCTCTCTCCTCTCCCTTTTCTCTCCCCATGGGAAGCCTTTTTTCCCTTCCATAGCCTGGCAGTTTTTCTCTCTCCCAGTTCACTTCCACCCAACTCTAATCTGCCACATTGTCTCTCTCTAGCTATGGAGATCTTTCTTCCAATCCTCAGATCAATTTCCTGAGTTATCCAAGTGATCTGAACTCAGTGTAGCTATTTTGGAGGGATGCGGAAAGCCCAGGGTTCCCCTACTGCTCTGCCTTCTAAATTTCTCCTCCTAGTTCTGTGTTCTTCTGATGTCTTTGTATGACTTTGGTATCCGGGTGTTACTGCCTTCATAAAATTTGTTTGGAAGTGTTCCCTCCTTTTTGTGTTTGGGAGACTTTGTTAAGAATTGTTATTGTTCTTAAATGTTTTTTTGGTAGAATTTACCATATGAACAATCTGGTCCTGGGCTTTTCTTTGTGGAAGCTTTTTGATTACTCTATTTCTGATTCCTTTTGAGTTTCTTGCAGTTGCTTGTGTCTTTCTAGAAATTTGTCCATTTCATTTAGGTTATCTAATTTATTGGCATTTAGTTATTCGTAGTATTCTCTTATAATTCTTATGAATTTGTAAGATCATTAGTAATGTTCAGTCTTTTTTTATCTTTTTGAAAATTATAGTCAATATACTGTATTATATTAGTTTCTGATTAATTTCTGATGTTGATAATTTGAGTCATCTATTTCCTTGATCAGTCTAGCTAATGACTTGTTCCTTTTGTTGATTTTTTTTTTTAAAGATTTTATTTATTTATTTGACAGACAGAGATCACAAGTAGGCAGAGGCAGGCAGAGAGAGAGGGGGAAAGCAGGCTCCCTGCTCAGTAGAGAGCCCGATGCGGGGCTCGATCCCAGGACTCTGGGATCATGACCTGAGCCGAAGGCAGAGACTTTAACCCACTGAGCCACCCAGGCACCCCCCTTTTGTTGATATTTTTAATAAACTACTGTTTTTATTGATTTTTCACTACTGTTTTTTCTATTCTCTACTTCAGCTCTATTTTTTTTAATATATCCTTTTTTCTGCTTGATTTGGGTTAGTTTGTTCTTTTCCTAGTTCAGGTGGTGGATTATGTTTCTCATGTATAATCTTTATTATTTTTTAATATAGTTTTTTGCACCTGTGTATTTACCTGTGAACACTGTTTTCACTGAACCCTGTAAGTTTTGTAAAAAATGTTTTCATTTTATCTTAATTCATAGTACATTCTGATTTCCCCTGTGATTCCTTCTTTGAGCCTGCTTAGAGGTTTGTTGTTTCTTTTTCACGTATCTGAATTTCCCAAATTTCTCTCTTTCAAGTATCTGTAATTACATTGCATTGTGTTCAGACAACAGATTTTGTATTTCAAACTTTAAAACGTACTGAGACTTTTTTTATGTTTGTTTGCCTGATTTATAGTCCATCCTGGAGAATGTTCCATGTGTTCTTGTATTGATTGTATATTTTACTGTTTTGGGGAGCAGTGTTCTATAATCTTCTGTTAGGTCTAATTGATTTTTAGTTTTCTTTAAGTATAATATTTCCTTTCTGATCTTCTTTTTATTCTGGTCCATTATTGTAAGGATATTGAAATGTCTATTTTTGTTCAATTGTTTATTTTTCTCTTCAATTCTGATGGTTTCACTTTATATATTTGGGGCTCTCTTGATAGGTATATTTATATTTATAGCTGTTACAGCTTCCTGATGGAGTGATCATTTTCCTATTGTAAGCTGTCCTTTTTCCCCCTCTCATATCAATTTTTGTCTTAAAGTTTATTTTAAATTATTTTGGTATAAACATTATAGTCTTTTTTGTTAGTGTTTGTGTGATCTTTTTCCATTTTTTTACTTCCAAAATGTTTGTTTTTGAGTCCAAAGTGTGCCTCCTATTGATAGCATATAGTTAGATTATGTTTTTACTCCCATTTTGCCTTCTCTCCCTTTTAAATATTTAATGCACTTAAATTTAATTTAATGACTGACCAAGTAGAATTTATATCTGTAATTTTAAGTTTATTTTCTCTGTGTCTTGTTTTCCCCTATTCCTCCTTTATTACTGTATTTCTTGATATTTTCAAATGTAATCATTAAAATTCCTTTTTTTCCTTTTCTTATTTTCTCTTTTTTTCTTTTTTCCTTTCTTTTCCTTTCTTTTCATTCCTTTCCTTTTCTCTTTTCTTTTCTCTTTTCCTTTTCCTTTTCCATTATTCTTTGAGTTAGTTTCTTAGTGAATGTCCTAGAGGTGAAAGTTAACATGAGTAAACATTTTATTAATATAAATTTAAATTTTAATAGTATACAAAACTGTGTTCATATATTGCTTTGTTCCTTCTGCCTTATTTGTGGTATATAAATTATATCTTTATACAGTATAATGTTCATGGACACATATTTATAAATATAGCTTTTTGCAGTTATTTTAAAAATCAGATCAGAGAAGAGTTATGAACAAAAATACATTTATTCTTTTTTTAATGCTTATCTGTGACACAGTTTTTGCTGGTATGGTATATTTCTTATGGATTTATATTACTGTCTAGAGTCGTTTCATTTCCACCTGCATGGCCTGCTCCCTTTAGTATTCTTGTAGGGTAGGTATGCTAATGAGAAATGCTGTTAAGATTTGTTTTTTATTTTGGGGGTGGGGGGTTTGGTAAGTGTCTTACTATCTTCATTTGTAGGAAAGTTTTGCTAGATATAGAATTCTGGTTGAAAGTCTTCCTATCAGTACTCTGAATGTGTCATCCCACTGCTTTCTGGTTTCTGTGATTTTTGATGAGAAACCAGTTGTTGATCTTATTGAGGATTCTTTACAAGTGATGTCACTTTTCTTCTTTACAGATCTCTCTTTGTCTTTCAACATTTTGATCATAAGGTATTTAAGTGTGGATCTGAGTTTATCATATTGGACTTATTTGAATTTCTTAGGTGTTTAATGTTTTTCATAAATTTTGAAAGCTTTTAGACATTAATTCTTCAAATATTCTTTCTCTTCTTTTCTCCATCTCCTTGCATTCTGAGACTTCCATTATGTGTATGTTTGTTGTGATTGATCATGTTGTAAAGGTCTCTGAGTCTCTAAATTTTTCTTTTTTTTCTCCATTTCTCAAAATGAACAATTCACTTGACCTTTCCTGAAGTTTCATGCTCCTTTCATCTGCCTGCATTGCTGCTGATACTCACTAGTGATTTTTAAAATTTCCATTATTATACTTTTTAACCACAGAATTACTATATGGTTCTTTAACAAATAATTTATATCTCATATTTCTGTCTATATTTTCATATTACTGTCTTTTGAAGAGTAGACATCTTATATTTGATGCAGTGCAATTATCACTATTTTTTAAATGGATTACTTTTGTTGCCATGGCTAAGAACTTTTATCATTACCTAAGATTATAAAGATTTTCTCTAACATTTCCTTCTTAAAAATTTGAACTCTAATATTAGGTCTGTAATATATTTTAGTTTATTTTTATGTATCTTGTGAGTTAAGTGTATTTCTGTTGATGCTACAAAAATCACAAACTTAGTCGCTTAAAACAACACAAACATTTCTCGAGGGAAGTGTCTGAAATGGGTCTTAGGATAAAATAAGGGTTTTGGTAGCGCTGCATTCCTTTTGGAGGCTCTAGGTTGAATATATATATATTTTTCCTTTTCCATCATCTTCAGGTTGCCTGCATTCTTTGACTCATTGACCATTCTTCCCAGTGCCACTGATAAAGAATCTTAAAAATTTTCTCTCTTCTCCCTTTCTCTGTCTCTGTGTCCATCTCCATTCCCTCTCGTTTTGTATTTTAAAGACATCTTGTGATGGCCTTGGGCCCATGTAGATTATCTAGGATAATCTTTTCATATCAATAGGTTACTAAATTACACGTACAGTCCTCTTTGTACGTGTACCTGTACACTTTGTATGTGTCAATATGTACCTGACATATTGACAGGTTTCCAGGGCTAGGACATGGACAGTTCTAATAATGAGGGGCCATTATTCTGCACAGTAGTGGCATAATATTTTTTTTTTCCATTTTGTACCATTTCTTGAAAAGGCTATCCTCTTCCCATTGAATTGAGTTGACATATTTGTGGAGACTCAATTGATCCTAAATATAAGAATTTATTTCTCATAACTCAAATGTGTTCTGTTGATTCATGTGTTTATTCTTGTGCCAACTCTTAACATGTTTTGGTTACTATAGTTTGAGAGTATGTTCTGAAATTAAATTGTGTAATTCCTCCAATTTTATTATTCTTTTCAAAATTGTCTTTGCTTTTCTAGGTCATTTTATTTCTATACAGATTTTATTATCAGCTTTTCAGTGTCTATAAAATCCCTGCTGGGATTTTGGTAGGGATTGTAATAAATTTGCAGATTAATTTGGGACAAAATTGACATCTTCACAAAAATAGACCTCCAGTCCCATTTATTTAGATATTCTCTAATTTCTCTAAGCTATGTATTATATTTTTCAGTGTACAGTTCTTGCACTTTTTTGTTAAATTTACTGCTGAATATTTCATTCTTTTGATACTGTTTTGAATTAAAATTTTCATTCATTTAAATTTCCAATGGTTTGTTGCTAGTGTATAGGGATGCCGTAGAATATTACAGTTGATTTTAGAACTCATGACCTGGCTAAATTCAGTTATTAGTATTTGCAGTTGATGGATTCTTTGGGGTCTTCTCAATATAGGATCATATCATCTGAGAGCTAGAAAATTTTTACTTTTTCTTTTCCAGTGTACATCCCTTTCTTTTTTTTTCTTTCTTTTCTTTCTTCCTTCTTCCTCCTCTTTCTCTACTTTCTCCTTCTTCCTCTCCCCCAACCTTTTTTTTCCCCTCTATATCTCTGTTTCATTGCACTGGTTGGAATCGCCATTAAAATATTTTAATAGCAACATTAATAGTTGTTTGTCTTTCTCTATTATGTATAATGTTAAAAGTAGTTCTATATAGATTCCCTAATCAGGTTGAAGAAGTTACCTTCTATGTATAAAATGTTGAGAGTTTTTTATTATGAATGAGTATTGAACTTGTCGATTTTGCATTCCTGGGATGAATCTTACTTAGTAACAGTGTATAATCCTTGTATATTTTGGTGGAATTTAGTTTGCTAATTTTTTGTTAAATATTCTTGAGTCTATGATCATGAGGGATAGCGATGTATTGTTTTCTTTGATTGTGGTTTTCGTATCAGAATAATATTGACCCCAGAGGATGAACCCAGAAGTCTTTCACCCTCATCTGTTACCTGCAAGAATTTGTGAAGTGTTGACATTCATTTGTCATTTATTTGTTAAGATTCATTAGTGAAGGTACCTGATCCTGAACTTCTTTGTGTGTGCAAGTAGTGAAAATTTCTAATTCAGTTTACTTATTTGTTTTATTTGTACTCAGGTTTTCTCTTTTTTTCTTGAGACTGTTTTGGTAATTTTTTTCTCTGTAGGAATATGTCTATTTTATTTTAAGTTGTTGAATTGTTGGCATACAGTTGTTTTTACTGTTGCCTTATAATCATTTTAATTTCCATAATGTCATGATGTCTCTACAATGCGGTCTGCATTGTGTCATTTTTCATTCCTGACTTTGGCAATTTTTTTCATATTTGGTGTAACTTGGTATATAACAAAACTATTTTTTTTTCTGTAAATGATCAGATACTAATTAATTTTGGTATTGTGTGCCAGATGGCTTCTTTCACAATGATTCAGTTCTATCATTCTATCATAAAAGCAGCTAGAGACAATATATAAGAGAATAGGTGTGCTTTATTCCAATAACATTTTATTTATAAAAACCAGCTGTGGTCCACATATGGTCAATAGGTTTTAATTTACTGACTACTGATCTATTTGAAGGTTTTTCTCTCTTTTTTTTTTTTTTGATATTTTTAAAAGGTCAGATTTTAGTTACATTGACTTTATATATTGGTTTTTTATCTTTTAAAAATTTCATTTATCTGTGCTTCAATTTTTATTATTTCTTTTCTTCTGCATAACATGTTTTTAGTCTGCTCTTGTTTTTCTAGTTTCTTAAAGTGGAATCTTAGATTATTGATTTTTACCTTTATTCTTATATGATATAGTCATTTATAGGTATAATCATCCCTTTAAATTTTTGTGTTTTCTTTTTCATTTTCCTTAAGTTCCAAATACTTTCTATTTTCTTTTGTGATTTCTTTTCTGATCAATTATTTAAAATATGTTTAATTTATAAATGTTTGAGTATTTCTCAGATTTCATTTTGCTGATTTTGTCTTATTATTAGAGAATTGTCTTTATGATTTTAAGCTTCCAATATTGTTCAAAAAATTTATGGTCTAGAATATGATCTACCTTGGAGAATGTACAATCAAATCATTTGTACATGGTGCAGTCATTAGTTGATGTGTTCTGTACATGTTAAGTTAGTTCAAGTCAGTTGTTAGTGTTGTTCAGATCTAGGTGGCTTTCTTATACACTAACAGTGAAAATATAGAAAGGGAAACTAGAGAATCCATTCCATTTACTATAGTACCAAGAACCATAAGACACTTGGGAATAAACCTAACCAAAGAGGTAAAGGATCTGTACTCGAGGAACTACAGAACACTCATGAAAGAAATCAAAGAAGACACAAGAAGATGGAAGACCATTC
Organism: Martes martes; assembly: GCF_963455335.1. Classification (NCBI taxonomy): domain Eukaryota; kingdom Metazoa; phylum Chordata; class Mammalia; order Carnivora; family Mustelidae; genus Martes; species Martes martes. Next base: position 152,451,049 of record NC_137891.1, read on the forward strand.
CATGCTCTTGGGTCGGAAGAATAAACATTGTTAAAATGTCTATACTGCCTAGAGCAATCTATACTTTTAATGCCATTCTGATCAAAATTCCACTGGTATTTTTCAAAGAGCTGGAGCAAATAATCCTAAAATTTGTATGGAATCAGAAGAGACCCCAAATTGCTAAGGAAATGTTGAAAAACAAAAATAAAACTGGCAGCATCACATTACCTGATTTCAAGCTTTGCTACGAAGCTGTGATCACCAAGACAGCATGGTACTGGCATAAAAACAGACACAGACCAGTGGAACAGAGTAGAGAGCCCAGATATGGATCCTCAACTCAACGGTCAAATAATCTTCGACAAAACAGGAAAAAATATCCAATGGAAAAAAGACAGTCTCTTTAATAAATGGTGCTGGGAAAACTGGACAGCTATATGTAGAAGAATGAAACTCGACCATTCTCTTACACCATACACAAAGATAAACTCGAAATGGATAAAAGACCTCAACGTGAGACAAGAATCCATCAGAATCCTAGAGGAGAACATAGGCAGTAACCTCTTTGATATCAGCCACAGCAACTTCTTTCAAGACATGTCTCCAAAGGCAAAGGAAACAAAAGCGAAAATGACCTTTTGGGACTTCATCAAGATCAAAAGCTTCTGCACAGCAAAGGAAACAGTCAACAAAACAAAGAGGCAACCCACGGAATGGGAGAAGATATTTGCAAATGACAGTACAGACAAAGGCTGATATCCAGGATCTATAAAGCTCCTCAAACTCAACACACACAAAAGAGATAATCATGTCAAAAAATGGGCAGAAGATATGAACAGACACTTCTCCAATGAAGACATACAAATGGCTATCAGACACATGAAAAAATGTTCATCATCACTAGCCATCAGGGAGATTCAAATCAAAACCACATTGAGATGCCACCTTACACTAGTTAGAATGGCCAAAATTAGCAAGACAGGAAACAACGTGTGTTGGAGAGGATGTGGAGAAAGGGGAACCCTCTTTTACTGTTGGTGGGAATGCAAGTTGGTGCAGCCACTTTGGAGAACAGTGTGGAGATTCCTCAAGAAATTAAAAATAGATCTTCCCTATGACCCTGCAATGGCACTACTGAGTATTTACCCCAAAGATACAGATGTAGTGAAAAGAAGGGCCATCTGTACCCCCAATGTTCATAGCAGCAATGGCCACGGTCGCCAAACTGTGGAAAGAACCAAGATGCCCTTCAACGGACGAATGGATAAGGAAGATGTGGTCCAGATACACTATGGAGTATTATGCCTCCATCAGAAAGGATGAATACCCAACTTTTGTAGCAACACGGACGGGACTGGAAGATATTATGCTGAGTGAAATAAGTCAAGCAGAGAGAGTCAATTATCATATGGTTTCACCTATTTGTGTAGCATAACAAATAACATGGAGGATATGGGGAGATGGAGAGGAGAAGGGAGTTGAGGGAAATTGGAAGTGGAGGTGAACCATGAGGGTTTTGAAGGGGCGGGGGGTGGGCGGTTGGGGGAACCAGGTGGTGGGTCTTAGGGAGGGCATGTATTGCATGGAGCACTGGGTGTGGTGCAAAAACAATGAATACTGTTACATTGAAAAAAAAAAAGACTAATTTTCTATATAACATTTCTATCAATTATTGAGAGTAGAGATGCAAAAGCATTTGCTGTAAATTTTGATATTGTTTATTTTTTATAATGTTTTGTTCAATTTCTTCTATATGCATTTTGAAATTAGATGCATGTACCTCTTACTGAGGTACATTTGAATGTGTACTGTCTTTAATGGTATTTTTTAATTAAAGTTATTTTTTCTCATATATATATAGCATTTTAACTATCTTACATTTATGATTCATCTGTTGTATCTTTGTCCCATTTTTTTTTACTCTTAGCCTGTTGTATCTTAGAATCTAATGTGTGCTCCTTGTAGACAGTATGGAGTTAGATCTTACTTTTTAAATCCAGTTTGAAATTCTCTGCCTTTTGGGATGTTTTGGCCATCCGCATTAATACAATTATTTTTATTTTTGCTTTATATTTGTTATATTGCCCTATGTTTTTTACATGTCTTCTCTTTTTTGGGCTTCTGTCCCTCCTTCACTGTTTTCTTTTAAGTAAATAGTTTTGTACTATTTACGTTTATCTGTTCCCATTTTTTCCTGTGTCTTTTGACTTATATTTCTTAATGGTTTTTCTAAGAATTACAATATATATCTTTTTTTCCAAGATTCTATTTTATTTATTTGACATACAGAGATCACAAGTAGGCAGAGAAGGAGGCAGAGAGAGAGGAGGAAGCAGGCTCCCTGCTGAGCAGAGAGCCCTATGCCAGGCTTGATCCCAGGACCCTGGGATCATGACCTGAGCTGAAGGCAGAGGCTTTAACCCACGGAGCCACCCAGGCACCCCTTCAATATGTATTTTAAATAATCATAATCTAGTGAAGGAGTCTGTGAACTTATTTCTTAAAATTTGTAATAAAAAATTTTCCTAATTCAGGTTATTCTCTTCCTCCTTTTTATGCTATTATTGTCATATTTTATGCTATTATTGTCATATATATTCCATCTACATATGTTGAAAACCTAAAAATACAGTGTGATAATTAAATATTTATTTATAAATAAATAATTAATTTAATTAATTTGAATTTAATTTAAATTAAGTTAATTTAAATTAATTTAATATTTATTTCTAAATAATTAAATAATTTAAAAATAACCCACATGCTTACCATTTGTAGTGTTCTTCATTTCTTTCTGTGGATTTAATTTATTTTCTGGTATCATATTCTTTCAGTTTGAAGGACATCCTTTAATATTTCTTGGAAGGCATGTCTGTTAGCAATTAATTCTCTCAGTCCTTGTCATGTGGAATATTTTTATTTTTCCTTCATCTTGAAGGCTAGTTATGCTAGATATGAAATTGTAGGTTGAGAATTGTTTTTAGCACTCCTAATTTGTCATTCCATTGCCTTGTGGCTTCTGTGATGGGAAGTTAGCCATTAAATTTATTTAGGTTATCTTGTATTGTTTATACTTGCTTTTCAGGTAGTACTTCTCTACAAACTTGGGAATAGTCAGAATTTCTAGTTTCATCTTTATATTTTCAAGGTATGAGTTTTGAAGGTTTATATCTACTTCCTTTCACCTTTATGAAAGGCTGTGTACACTTAGAAAGCTTTCTTCGATAATACATATTTTTAATAATTACCAAAAGGCCTCTGGAAATGATTGGTTGATATTGTAGCTTATATATTCTTTCATAAGACCTTGTTGTCTAATTGATGTACGTAACAACTCATTTCTTACTATTCTTGAGATTTCAGATATTTAACCAAGACTTGACTTTCACTCTTAACCATGTATAATTTTTATTAATTGATTCAGCAAATATTAATTGGTCACTTGGTGTGTCTAGAGATATGTCACAAAGTTTTTTCAACTAGCAAAGTAACCAAGTAAATGAGCCTTATGCATAGTATCTAATAATGTATAGAACAGTTTCACTGTATTAGTCAGATTATGGAAGAGCACAAATGTCCTGCTTAAATTGGGTTAGTTTTCATAATTTAATAAAGGGACTATGTACAAAGATATGGATAGAGTTTAGGGAAATCACAATGTCAGTTTAGGTTCTTAGGCTGCTAAAAGCAGAGAGCTATTACCACTCATAGACCTAAATGGAAAAGGAGAGGCAGTGGTAACCAGGAGCCATCGACAAGGCTAAATGTAGAGGGACACCTGACAGGAGATAATGGTCTTCAGGGGAACAACACATCCAGCAAGTTGTAACCAAGTAGTGAAGGAGTCAAGGGAATAAGTAATCTAATTCACTATTTCGTTGTCCTTGATCTTGGGCGGGTGAATTCCATTAACTGGTCTCAACCAGAGATGAGAGAAGAGGAAGCATTCCATAGAGGTCAACCTTCTGGATCACAAATCATGGAGGAGAAGTCAAAGAGTCGTTCTGGAAGAACAAATAGAAGATACTCAGTTCACTGACCTCATTCATTTTAAATCCCATTAATTTTTTATACAAAAATGTCTAACATATATGTCCTTTGTTTCCATTCTCATTATCACTGTCTTAGGGTCTTCATCATCTCATGATTCATGATAGAAATAATCTCTTCTTTCATATTCCCCACTGGTGGTTAAGCTGGAGTTTAGACTTGAGTCTTCTGATTTCAAATTCTTTTCCTCTTCCTCACCTCCACACATCCTTACATTTTTCAGAAATAAAAGAATTGAAGATTCTTTCGTTAACCTGAAATTGGAAAAAAACAAAAAACAAAAAAAACTTTTCCTAATTAACAGATCTTGTAATTAATTCACACATAGGTCTTTATCTTCTTATGTGGATTTTTGTTGTTGTTTGACTATTTGTCAAAAATTTTCAGTGAAAATATAAAATCCTATTTCTTAGTTACCCTGGATTTGAAGCCCAAATGGTAAAATAATTTTTCTAGACCAGGCTGTTATTTAGTTGTTTTTGTTTAAAGAATTTGTATAGATTGAAATGCAGCTGCAAGTGTATTAGTGATATTCTGTTGCTTACTTGTCAAGATTTTTATTGTTTGCTTGAAAAATAGTATTTCAAAACCTGGCAGCATATTGACAAAAACAGAGGAGCACTTTGTGTAATTCTTTTTGAAAAACTACTTCTTTAAAAGACAAAGATTGCTATCGCTACTTCTATTCATATGTATTTCCAACAATAGATTTATTGACAGCTCTTAGTTAAGGTTTAATTCTTTACCTTCCCCATTTATCATGGTGTATACACTTTTCTACATGAAGAGAGGCAGATTAGGCTCCGGTAAGTAAACATACAATATAGAAGTGGCCTAGGTGTATGGGGAATATTTGACCTTTTGTTACTAAATCTGTGACAGGTGCAGAGTTTTTCTGGCTATTTATTTTTTGTTTTTATTTTTAATGGGCTCAGTTTGAGAGTGCAAGCCTGCCCCTTGAAACTAGCATTTTATGGAGTGGTCTCAGGTTTAAGCCCCTGAGCTGGGAATAGACAGCTGAGCTAGATAATCACTGAATTTTCCATACTGTGTTTACAACTCAGTCTTTCGGAGCATCACCAAAGATGGCTCTTTCATTGTTGGCCTCCATTCTGAATCTCTTTGCATTTTTCCTCTTCCTTTGTATCCCTACTCCTCCTTCTTCCTCACCAGAAAAAAGTCTACTGGGGTTTTTGAGCTGGGAGTGGCACATAGTCACAAATTTGTTTCTTGTATCATTTCTGGCAAGCTCATTACAAAGCAATCATGGCCTACACTCAAGTGCACGTCCTTTGGGACCAATAGTTGTAAATAAGGAGGTGCTGCAAGCTGACTGATAAGTTGTTTTGAAGATAGTGGTGCCTTTTTTTTTTTTTAAAGATTTTATTTATTTATTTGACAAAGAGATCACAAGTAGACAGAGAGGCAGGCAGAGAGAGAGAGAGAGAGGGAAGCAGCCTCCCTGCTGAGCAGAGAGCCCAATGCGGGACTTGATCCCAGGACCCTGAAATTATGACCTGAGCTGAAGGCAGCAGCTTAACCCACTGAGCCACCCAGGTGCCCAATAGTGGTGCTTTGTAGCAGAATGTTTGACCTTTTATTATATTGCCTCAGGCCTAAGACCCTCAAGGTCTATTTCTCAGCTTAAAAGTCCTCGATAGGAAAACGCAGTGTGTGGCTTAAGAAGATCTTCAAATAGCTCAACAACTCTCTTTTTGTTCCTTTTTAAAAAATGATAATTATAGTTATGCTGGGTAATCTCCCTATCATTTGCAAAATGGATTTTCCTTCTTCCAGTAACGGAATAATTTTTTATCGACTTTGGATGCAACATGTTGAATATTTTATGAAGACTAACTGTATAGGGCAGCAGAGGTAAAAGTACTTTAATATATATGGAGAGAAACAACATTTTATGCAACTTAGAAATTACTTTGGGGCCAATAAAACTCTCAAGGTTTATTATTTATTCTTGCATCAAGGTAATTGTCAGTTTTGATTTGCGTGGTAATGTAAAAATCCTACAATACTTTTTTTTCCCTTCCCTGTTGCTATAAATATCTTCAACCACAAATGGAGAGTTTCAGGAAACTTCATTTCACTTTGGGGAATGTGGTTATAGACATTAAGAAGCCAAATGTTTAAGTGCACTTAGTGGAACCTCTGCAGTGTCAAATACTTGGAGGTTTTATAACATACCTGCAAATTGTTTCAGAAAATTTGAACTATTATTTTCCAAGATGGGTTCAACCAAATTTTCTGTTAGTGAGCAGTTGGTGAGCTGTTTCTGTTAGTGAGCTTCTGGTGCTTACTCTGAGAAAGTAGAAAGCTTTGTGGATTTATAAATATTGGGACGGGGGCGTCTGGGTGGCTCTGTTGGTTAAGTGTCTGACTCTTGATTTCTGCTCAGGTCATGATCTCAGGGTTGTCAGATTGAGCCTCGCATCAGGCTCCATGCTCAGTGGGGAGTCAGCTTGAGATTCTCTCTCTCCCTCTCCCTCTGCTCCTCCCCATTGTGCATGTGTTCTCGCTCTCTAAATAAATAAGTAAACAAATCTTAAACATCTCAGGACAGAACTGCAGTCAGGACAGTTGTTTTTGTGTTTAGTAGACACATGGTGTTTTGTATTCACCTAAGATGCAGCCTTTCCCCCCTCTTTCATAAAAATAATATGAACCATATGCATTTCAATAGATATTTTTGAAATCTCCATCATGTCAAATTTCTACCAAAATACTTTTAGAGACTCTTCGGACATTATTTTCAACTAGTCTTTACTATATCAAAAGGGATATTCCCTGGATTTAATGCTTTTATCTCAGAAGTGAAATTTCAGTATTCTTCTAAATCATGAGCTGTGATCTTTTGCAAAGAAAAAATTAGTGATTATTGAGTATTATATTTTGATGGAACTATGATACCTCAAACTTAACATTTCTAAAAAAATTTCCTTTCGTATCTTTTTCTTTTCTTATGCCTATTTCAGTTAATGCATCACTAATCTTCTGAGTCACTAAGCTGGAACTCTCAGTCACCCTGAGAGTTAGTCCCTTACTAGAATTAATCCCTTACTCCCTTTGTGACTGATACAAGTTGTTGTGGCTGGCTGGATGTTATATGTTCATACCCTTCCCTACTAATAACAGATTACATTCCTTTGACTTAGGGGATTAGCAGATAACTATGATATCATGGCCCTAGACTGGTTTATGAGGTGGGCAGATGGCCCATGTGTGGACCAATTAGAACCAGAAAGAGTTTAAAGAGCTTTTCATTTTAGTTTTTAAAAAAATTACTGTAAATATAGAGAGAAGCACTTTCTTGCCTTTAGGGTTATGTAGCTGGAAGAACATGATTTGGGGCTTTTTGTGGCCATGCTACTTATTCGTATAGTGTAAGCTTGACTACGATAGAAGAGAATTAAGTGAACAAATATTAATGAGAGTGGGAGAAAAAATGCAAACAGCATTTAATTGCCTGTGCCCAACTTTGTGCTCCTTAAAGTTGTGCTGGTTTCTGATGTTTTTCTTTTGTTTCTAAGAGCTTTTAGTTTTTCCTTAAGGTAACTGGAGTTGAGTTTTGGTTACTTTCAGCTCAGAAAGACCTTCCTTTGTATTTATTCAATCAGAAAGATAAGTGAGTTATACTTTATAAATCTGTTGACACCCTCTTCTTTTTATTCACACTACTACTGCTTTGTTTTTGGTCTCTATCATCTCATACTTGGAATCTGCTTGCCAATCTGTCTAGCCCCACCCTGTCAGTTATCCTACTGTACTGAAACTAAGCTATAATTGGCATTTTAATACACCACTTTCCTGTTTAATTTTTTTTTAACGTCACCTTTGTCCAAATTTTTAGCCTGGCTTGAAAGGTCCATTCAAATCTGACCATCTCATTTCCCATCTTCTATTTTCTATATATTCTGTAGTCTAGCCACACCAAAATATTGTCACTTTTTAATTATACCAATCTCTTACACATATTTGTGATTTTGGACACATTTTCTCCTCTGCCTAGAATCTTACTTTCTCCCAAATTTTAGCCATATCAATCTGATAAACTTCTGTTAACCTTTAAATCTCAAATGTTCTACACACAGAATTAATTATTCTCCCAGTGGTGTCATTTTACTTACTTCATTATATTTATATTAATTTCCTTATATGTCTCTTTCATAGTCCCCACCAACCTCTAGTTTATCGGCTATGAGTCTCTGTATTAGTCATCATTATATTCCCAGCATTTAGAAGGATACTTTGTTTCATTTCTCACTTATAGATCACCTATCTGGAGAATATAGATTGTTCAGCAAATTGTTCAACAAATATTTATTTTACCTTCCTAGTGTAGAAGGGTTATAGTTCTCTGCTCCTTTGATTTTGGGCTTGGTCATTTGATGTTCTTTCGTACATGGAATTTCAATGGCCATGACTCTGACAGAGGCTTTAAATGTGCTTTGTGTAATTTGGCTTGGCCTTAGCATGTTGCTGATTTGCCATGAGAATAGATGGATGATAGACACATGGAACATACCTTGATTCAGACAGCCTAGATGTAAGCACAGCCTTCCTGCAACCTAAAGTAGAACTGCCCTAGCCCACTAAAGATCAGAGAAACTCAGCCTGCATATCTGTGAGGTTAAAATAAATGCTTACTGGGGTAGAGGGAAGATGGTGGAAGAGTAGGGGACTCTCATTTCATCTGGTCTCTTGAATTCAGCTAAATAGCTATCAAAACATTCTGAACACCTGTGAACTCAACCTTAGATATAAGAAAAGAATGGCTGCAATTCTTAAAAAAAAAAAAAAAAGAAATGATTTTATTTATTTAGTTGTCAGACAGAGTGAAAGCATAAGCAGGGGGAGAGGCAGGCAGAGGCAGAGGGAGATGCAGACTCCCAGCTGAGCAAGGAACCTGATACAGCACATGTTCCCAGGACCCTGGGATCATGACCTGAGTCAAAGGCAGATAGTTAACTGACTGAGTCACCCAGCCATCCCAGAATTCCTGCAATTCTTCAATAGAAAAGCAACCACTTTTTGCAAGGCAAGAGGTACAGAGCATGAACCTAGGGGATATATTGGAAGATAAACCATGGGGAATGGGAGCCTCCCTAAGCCAGCTACTGGAAAGTGATTTAGCAGCAGATTGCAAAATCTGCTCCAGTGAGGGATGTCCCTTCCTGAAAGCTGCTCAGGTGGTGACATGGGACAGAATCCTAGGTAGGACTCTGTGGTCTCAGGACCCCCAGGGTCATAGAAAAAACAGGGGTTCCTGAATGTGGCAGAGTTCCTAAACATTGGAGCAGGGAAGCTTGCTGCAGTCAGCAAGCCCAGGAGTGGGCTTTCAGCTCCAGGTTGCCGTAAACCATGCACAATCTGGCAACTGCTCTAAGAGCAGAGTCCAGTAAGCAGGAGAAGTGGGGGAGACCCTCCCCTTTCCCCCAGGATGAGTGGTACGTGTGTGTACTGCAGGAGTCTATAAGGTTTGGAGACTCCAAACAGAGTTGCATGCCTCATATAAAAATACTTGATCACAGGCTGGGTGAACACAGGCTGGGTGAACACAGTGCAGTCAGAGACAAAACTGATTGCTTTTTACTGAGTGCACACTGATGAGTGGGAGCAGTGATCTTGTAGCTCCAGGACTAGAGATTGGGGTACCACCATTTTTATTTTCATCCTCTAAAGTGGCGTGGAAAGCCTTCCAGGAACAAAAGACACACAGAGCAACCTGGAGCCACTTACACTGAGCCTCGCCTTTTTGGCAAGAGCGTTGCAACTCTGTCCAGTCAGAGACACCTGAAAATCAGTGCAACAAGCCCCTCCCTGAGAAGACCAGTAGGTATATTTGGCTAATACCAAGTTACGGATCCCACAGAACTGAAAAAACTCCAATGCAAGGGGAAAATAGTATATAGAATTTGAGTTTTTTTTTCTCATGATTCTTCAGTCTTTCAGTTTTAAACTTCCTTTTTCTTTTCTCTTTTATTCGTTTTCAACTAGTTTCTTATTTTTATAACCCTTTTTTTAAAAGACTTTTTAAATTTTCATTGTACATTTACATTTTTATATACTTTCTTCATTTTTTGCTTCCTTTCATTGTATTCAATTTTATTTTTGTATATGTTTGTTTCTTTACTATTTTGGGATCTCATGTCTTCTAACAAACAGACCAAAATATACCCAGGACCTGGTGTATCACCCTGTTCTGTCTACCTGTTTGCTTATATTCTTTCTTTTTTTCCTTTTTATTTCTTTTTTGGTTTCTGATCTCTTCTGATTTGTCTAGTGTCTATTTTGTTTGGGTTGTGTTGAGGTTATTGATATTTTTGTATTTTGTTTTCTTGTTCAGCTGTTCTTTGGACAAAATGACAAGATGTAAAAACCCCCAGAAAAAAGAACAATTGGCAGTACTAACTGACAGAGACTTAATAAATATGGGTATTAGTAAAATGTCAGAGCTAGAATTCAGAATAATGATTTTAAAGATACTAGCTGGGCTTGAAAAAAGCATAGATGAAAATAGAGAATACCTTTCTGGAGAAATTTAAAAAAAAAAACAACTAAAATCTAATCAGGTCAAAATCAAGAAGGCTATTAATGAGATGCAATAAAAAATGGAGGCTCTTAGTGCTAGGATAAATGAGGCAGAGGAGAGATTCAGAAGATAAAATTATGGAGAATAAGGAAACTGAGGAAAAGAGAGATAAGCAACTCCTGGATCATGAGGGGAGGATTTGAGAGATCAGTGATACAATGTTAGAATAATTGGGGTTCCGGAGGAAGAAGAAAGAGCATGTGAGAGAGGGGCAATAGGTGTATTTGAACAAATTATAGCTGAGAACGTCTCTAATCTGGGGAAGAAGACAGGCATTCAAGTCTAGGAGGCACATTGAACCCTTCTCAAAATAAATTAAAATAGATCAACACCCTGACATATAATAGTGAAGCTTGCAAATTTCAGACACAGAGAAAATCCTGAAAGCATCTTGGGAACTAGAGGTCCTTAACCTATAGAAGTAGAAACATAAGGCTGGCAGCAGACCTATCCACAGAAACCTGGCAGGCTAGAAAGGAATGGCATGATATATTCAGGGTGCCACATGAGAAAAATATGCAGCCAAGAATACTTGATCCAGTAAGGCTTTGCTCAGAATTAGGAGATAAAGAGCTTTCAGGACAAACAGAAACTAAGAGAGTTTGTGATCATTAAACCAACTCTGAAAGAAATATTAAAGGGCATCCTTTAAGTGAAGAGAGAGCCCAAAAGTAACATAGACCAGAAAGGAACAGAGACAATATACAGAAACAGTGACTTTACAGATAATGTAATGACACTAAATTCATCTTTCAATATTTACTCTGAATGTAAATGGGTGAAATGCTCAAATCTAAAGACACAGGGTATCAAGTTGGATAAAAAAGCAAGACCCACCGATATACTATCTAGAAGAGACTCACTTATGAAATAAATTGAGGAAGACAGAATGAAATGGAAAAAATATTCCATGCTTATGGATTGGAAGAACAAATATTAAAATGTATAGACATTTAGACATGCTCTCCAGAGCAATATATGCATTCAGTACAATCCCTATCAAAATACTATTGACATTTTTCACAGAGCTGGAAAAAATAATCCTATAACCTGTATGGAACCAGAAAAGACCCCGAATAGCCAAAGGAATGTTGAAAAAGAAAACCATAAAGCATTTTTAATCTTTGAAATAGAATGACTGAAAATTTCACCCAATCTTCCGATCCTTATTTTACTGTCAGTGTATGGTGAGATATAAAGCATTAATTATTCATCATGTATTCAATGTTTAATTGCTGGTTAATAGCTCCTAATATATTTCAAGGAAAGCATGTTTGTTTGGAAAATCAATTCCTCTATATCAAGATGAAAATATGTTCCTCAACCTTAGGAGTCAGAGTATAAAACTCTTCATTTCTTGAGCCACAGAAGCTTATGGTTGTAAGCAAGCACTGTTTTAAGTTTCATATGATCTTGTAGCTTATATAATTTCAGAGTCTTCTTTAAGAAAAATTTTCCAAAGCTATGAATGTAAGGGGTGCCTGTGTGGCTCAGTTGGTTGAGTGTCTGACTCTTGAATTTTGACTAAGATCATGATCTCAGAGTTGTGAGATCAGACCTGAGTGTGGGCTATGCCCTTAGTGTGGAGTCTGCTTGGGATTCTCTTTCTCCCTCTGCCCTTCCCCTTGCTTGCCCTCTCTCCCTCTCTCTGTCTCTCTCTCTCTCTCTCTCTCTCAAAATAAATAAATAATATTTTTGAAAAATATATAAAAATTTATGAATATAAAATTATATCACAATAAACTACTGGCATCTGGGAATTCAGGTCATCTTATGCTGAAAGCTCTTTAGGCTGTTTACAAGAAATGCTTCAAAGAAGTACAGCCTTGCTTTCTTTTCCTATCATAAATGCCGGCAATTCCTGAATCTTAAAGTTTAAGCTTCATTTGCTTCTCAGTAAATTCATCTCTACTTGGAAAGAAACTTTGGTTAAGTCGTCATTCAACCCATACTTCAAGTTTTGTACTGATGATGAATTCACATTTAAGCTGGCTTTACTGTTCTTTAATGAAAAATATTTATTATTACAATTTTTCATAAATGGTACTGGTTTGCCCTTTCTTGCCCATGAAAGGTTTTTTTTTTCATTCTTTTTTAAAAAATTATTATTACAGAGGGCACATATTGCATGGAGCACTGGTTGTGGTGCATAAACAATGAATTTTGGAACACTGAAAAGAAATAAAATAAAATGGAAAAAATATTTTTAGTAACATATATTATTTGCCCCAGGGGTACAGGTCTGTGAATCATCAGGCTTACACATTTCACAGCACTCACCATCACCCATACCCTTCCTAGTGTCCATAACCCAACCACCCTATCCCTACCCACCCCCCACCCCCCACCCACCAGCAACCCTCAGTTTGTTTTGTGAAATTAAGAGTCTCTTATGGTTTGTCTCTCTCCTGATCCCATTTTGTTTCATTTTTTCCTTCCCTACCCCCCACACCCTCCCATATATATATATATATATATATATATATATATTTACATTGTGTGTATGTGTGTGTGTGTATATATATATATACACACACACACACACATATATATATATATATACACACACACACACACACACACATACACACACACATATATATCACGTCTTCTTTATCCATTCATCTGTTGATGGACATCTTGGTTCTTTCTATAGTTTGGCTATTGTGGACATTGCTGCTATAAACATTCAGGTGCACATACCCCTTCGGATCAGTACATTTGTATCTTTAGGTAAATACCTAGTAGTGTGATTGCTGGGTCGTAGGGTAGCTCTATTTTCAACTTTTTGAGGAACCTCTATGCTGTTTTCCAGAGTGGCTGCACCAGCTTGCATTCCCACCAGCAGTGTAGGAGGGTTCCCCTTTCTCTGCATCCTCGCCAACATCTGTCATTTCCTGACTTGTTAATTTTAGCCGTTCTAACTGCTTTGAGGTGGTATCTCATTGTGGGTTCTTTATCTAGATTTTGGATACTAGCCCTTTATCTGACATGTCATTTGCTAATATCTTCTCCCATTCTGTCAGTTGTCTTTTGGTTTTGTTGGCTGTTTCCTTTGCTGTGCAAAAGCTTTTGATCTTGATGAAGTCCCAATAGTTCATTTTTGCCCTTCCTTTCCTTGCCTCTGGCACTGTCTCTAGGAAGAAGTTGCTGCAGCTGAGGTCAGAGAGGTTGCTGCCTGTGTTCTCCTCAAGGATTTTGATGGATTCCTTTCTCACATTGAGGTCTTTCATCCTTCCCATGAAAGTTAATGAAACATTTAAATAAAATTGTCAAGTGGGGAAGAAGGCTTTCTCCCTTAACAAACACCCGTGAATTCTCTGTAATATACTCTTTCTTTTCATTGCTTCATGAGTCCCCATCAATTCTTGCTTGACCTATTGCAATATATTCCAGTGTATTATCACTGTTTCTGTCTCAAGCTTTATCCAAGACCCTCATTTTCTCTTTATGCTACCCTAGATTTCACAAAATCAAAATTTTTTACTACTTCTTTTGCTTAAAATCCTCCGAAGACCCCCATTTCCTTACGCTAATCTTACCTCTTCAACCTTATGTCCTAGGACTCCTTACATTATTAGACCTTGGTCATATTGACAATTCCCTGGCCTTACCTTCCTATCTCATTGCTCTGTGCTCTTCTACATAACGTTCCTTCTGCCTTCTCCCATTTGACATCTTGAAGGCTCCTATTCCTCCTTCATATATAACTCAAGTGTCACTTCTTTTGACCATTTGCCAGCCTTTCAACCTCAAGTAGGGTTAGGCGTTTCACTTCCATGTCCCTATAATAGTTTTTGCATATTTAGACTATGATTCTTAATCTGTTTTATAGTAACTACTTTTTGTTAGTTGCCATCATTTTATTGGTAGCCTCTTTTATTCCAGCTCACTACTTCCGTTCACCAGGAAATGTTCTTACCCTTCTGCCTGTATCATTTCATTTAATTCTTACAATATCTTTATCAGTTTATAGTTGGAACATTCGAGATACAGTCTTTAGTCTTAAGGACACACAGCTATTAAGGAATAGAGCTGTGAATCCAGGCAGTCTCATTCCAGAGTCTGTGCTTCTAATCACTGTTCTATATCAACAAACTGGAATTTCTAGTGAATAGCAGAATCCCTGCTTCATAGTAAGCGCTTAATAAATACTTGGTGATTGAAACAAAGAGACACAAGATTTCTTTAGCTTTTTTTTTTTTTTTTTTTTTTTGTAGCCAAAATGTATCACCACACTGTTGTATCTGTATATACTTATTGCTGGGGTCAGCATATCTGTTGGTTTTGTCCTTACAGTGGGTGTGTTTTTCAGATTATTCATCCAATCACTATGAATTTTTCACTTTTTCAAGTTTTTTCTTACTTTTAGCTTTTGCTGGAAAAAGAGCTAATTATGATTCTACATTGTTTGTTATTTAGACTCTGCAGTATAACAGTAATATGAATACAGTGATTTCTGTCCATATGTCTTCCTAGTTTTTTGAACAGGCAAACACATAGGTTTAAAAGCCTCTTTATTAAACCGGTGGGCCAAGCTACAGCAACTTCTTGCAAGACATGTCTGTAAGGGCCAGGAAAACAAAAGCAAAAATGAACTATTGGGACTTCATCAAAACAAAGAGCTTCTGCATGGCAATGGAAACAGCAATACTGAAATTCAACCTACAGAATGGAGTAAGATATTTGCAAATGACATAACAGAGAAAAGGCTGGTCTCCAAGATCTATGAGGAACTTATCAAACTCAGTGCCCAAAAAAACAAATAATCCAGTCATGAAATGGGAGGAAGACATGAACAGAAACTTCTCTAAAGACATACAAATGGCCAACAGACACATGAAAAAAATGCTCCACAGCACTTGGCATCAGGGAAAAAAATTTCAAAACCACAATGAGATACCACTTTACACCAGTTGGAATGGCTAAAAGGAACAAGACAGAGAGCAAATATTGGCAAGGATGTGGAGAAAGGGGAACCCTCTTACACTGTTGGTGGGAATGCAAGCTTGTATAGCCACTCTGGAAAACAGTATGATGGTTCCTTTAAAAGTCGAAAATATAGCTACCCTATGACCCAGCAATTGCACTACTGGATATTTACCCCAAACATACAGATGTAGTGATCCAAACGGCTACCTCACCCCAATGTTCATAGCAGCGATGTCCACAGTAGCCAAACTGTGGAAGGAGCTGACATGTCCTTCAACAGATGAATGGATTAATAAGACTTAGTTCATGTATACAATGGAATATGACTCATCAGAAAGGGTGAATACCTACCATTTACATTGACATGGATGAAACTAGAGGGTATTACGCTAAGTGAAAAAAATCAGTCAGAGAAAGACAATTATCATATGGTTTCACTCATGTGGGGAATATAAGAATTAGTGCAGAGGATGATAGTAGAAGGGAGGGAAAACTGAATGGGAAGAAATCAGAGAGGGAGACAAACCATGAGAGACTCTTTACTTTAGGAAACAAACTGAGGATTGTGGAAGGGAAGGTGGGTGGGGGGATGGGGTAACTCGGTGATGGACATTAAGGAGGGCACATGATGTGATGAGCACTGGGTGTTATACATGACTAATGGATACTGCATCAAAAACCAATGAAGTATTATATGTTGGCTAATTGAACTTAAATAAAAGAAAATTTAAAAATAAAGGAAAAAATATACTGGTGGTCCAAGATCACAAACATGTTCCCAAGAAGTGGATTTACCCAGGAGAGGGAGATTAACTCCTTGAGGGAAGCAGGCACCATTTGGAAAATTGCCCTATCCAGATCTCTGAATGATATACAGAAATACATTTCTCTCACATGAATGAGCACTTTGTTTTCTGAAAGGATCTTCCCCATCCAACTAGTTGCATCAGTGTGGTTACTTTTCTGTAGCAGGTGAAATTTTAGAAATTAATAGACTGGACAGGATGGGAAGGTCATATGACCTTTCTAATTTTCCAGTGTAATGAAATTATTTTTCCTCTATTTTCAAGGGCTCCTCTTCTTTCTTTCTAGTGGTACTAGAATGATTTGGGGTTCATTCTTTCAGAGAATCACATAACTGAACGAGGCTGCAGAGGGTCAGTTTTAAAGACCCTGAATCTCAAGTCGCCAGATCCAGTGGGCATTTTATTTTTTTTAATTAAAAAAATGTTTTTTGAGAGTGAGAGTGCACATGAGTTGGAGGAGGGCAGAGGGAAAGAAAGAGAGAATTTCAAGCAGACTACTTGCTCAGTGCAATGTGACATGTGAGTCTCAATCTCAGGAACCTGAGATCATGACCTGAGTCCATATCCAGAGTCAGACTGTGAGGGGCGCCTGGGTGGCTCAGTGATTAAGTGGCTGCCTTCGGCTCAAGTTATGATCCCAAGGTCCTGGGATCAAGCCTCTCATCTGGCACCCTGCTCAGTGGAGAGCCTGCTCTCCCTCTCCCTGCAAATCTGCCTACTTGTGCTCTCTCTCTCTCTCAAATAAATAAAATCTTAAAAGAAAAAAAAAGAGAGAGAGAGGTTTAACTGCTCTATCTAGGCATCCTACAGTGGGCATTTTAATTCAGAATATACTTACACATTGATTCTTGTCTTCTTCCTTGATAATTCAGATAGTTTTCAGTTTAAAATGCCTTGTTTAAAATAAAAGTTCTGAAGGAAAAAAACTGAGAAAACAGAGTCCTTTAGATAGCTGAGAAATACAATTTTCCATATAGGTTTTTTTTTTTTTCTTTTTTGAAAAATGAAAGCTTACATGTTTTTCTGTAAGGAGAAATTTTGTGGGGGAAGGGATTGGAGAACTCCCTTATATTCCTGGAAATAAGAAAAATATAGCCAAAATAAATAAGAAAAATAAGTACCTCATTATTCTGGAAAATAAAGTAAAATGTATATCAAAGTTTTACATAAAGAAAATAAACCAACATCTTAAGGCCAAGCATAAATGTTATTTAAGTTGACTGACTTCTCATGATAACTTTCAGTGGAGAAACCCAGAAAAATAAAATAAACTTAACAGTTTTAAATATCCATTTTTGGAGATTTTTATGGCTTTTGTTTTCCACTAGCTTATGTTTCTATTATAGATACAACAATAACTCACTTTTGCACAGCATCTTATGATTTCCTCTGGGAATTTCTCCATCATAGCACTTGATGCTTAGATTGAAATGATCCACTTGTGTGATTCATGCTCCAGCTTAATTATAAGCTCCATGAAGACAAGTACTTACTTATTCATGTTTGTATTTCCAGTTCCCAACATGAGTTCTGGTTTGAAATAGACCTCCAAAATGTTGCTACAATAACTGCCATTTATATTATTTAACAATTTTGGGAATTTGCTCTTATTTATACATTTATTCCACAGATATTTATTGAGTACTGAGTTTGGGCTAGATAGTAGTACCGAGCTTATAGTAGTAAGCAAACAGAAAAATATTCCTGAGCTTACATTTTTACCAGAGGGGACAAAAATAAATAATAGTCATAAAAAATAAGTAACTTTTATGGTATTATTGAATATGGTGACACTGTGATACTGTGAGAAAATTTAGAGTAGGTGAGATGAATAAGGAATGTGGTAAAACATTAAAATGGTGGTCACGTTGGCCTCTGAAGAAAGGAGATTTGAGCAAGAACTTGAATGATGTTGGAGAGTCATCCGTGTGAAATTGTGGATAAAGAGAATTTTGGAAAAAAGGAATAGCCACTGACAATGCCTTAAAACTGAATGTGCCTGAGAAATAATAGGAATAGTAAGAAGGTCAAGTGGTATTAGAACAATAGGAGAGAAGACCAGACAGTTGAAAGGGAGGTAGATGACACAGAATATTTATGTATGTATTTATTTATTTATTTTCTATTTTAGAGAGAGAGAGAGAGAGGGAGAGGATGTGAGCAAAAGGGGGGCAGAGGGTGAGGATCCTCAAGCAGACTCCTAGCCGAGATTGGAGCGTGATGGAGGATAGGGGAGTCTCGATCCCAGGACCCTGAGATAATGACTAGAGCTGAAATCAGGAGTCAGATGCTTAATTGACTGAGCCACTCAGGCCCTCCTCATGTAGAATCTTTTAGAAACTTCAGGTTTAATCTGAAATAAATGCTAAACCTCTTCAGCATTTTGAACATGATCTCTTTTATGCTTTGGGAAGATTACTTTGGCTTTTGTGTTGAAAATAGATGGTTGGGAAGCAGAAAAAGAGACCAGGTACAAACAATTCAGTTGGGAGAATATAGTGACTTGGATCAAAGTGATACCTGTGTGAGTAAAGCAAAGTGTTTGGATTATAGATATACTTGAAAGGATTCTTTGATGGATATTTTTAGTTATTAAGTATGATATTAAGACTTAAAGGTGACTCTAATACTTTTGGGCTTAAGCATTGGCTATGTAATTTATGTACATAATCTCATTTGATAATAATACTACCAAGAATATATTCTATCTTTTATACACAAGAAAACTGAGGACAAGAGCAGTTAAATTTGCCCAAAGTTCAAAACTAGTAAGCACTGGTGCTAAGATTCTAATGTATTTCTGTCTAAGCCTAAGGCTTTTGATCTTTTCAGTACATAAGAGCATATAAGATGGTCTTCCTAAAATTTTTAACTGTCTTATGCTGTGGTTTTATGTTTTAAATTCCCACATGTCATCTTAATGAGTGACCTCTTCCCAAAATGAAGCCTTAATATAAAAAGTAGTCCAATTCTGGGTAGCTTTTGTTTTATTTATTTTGAGACTCATTTGTTGGGTGCATTTATACTGGGACTTGTTTTGTCTTCTTGTTGGATTGCTCTTTTGTCAATATGAAATATCCTCCTTTGTCTCTAACAACTTTTGCCTTAACGTTTATTTTTCTGATATTAGTATGGGTATTCCAGTTTTCTTTTGTTGTGTTTGGTATGTTTATTTTCCTTCTTTCTCTCACCCTAGTTGTGAGTTTGTATCTAAAGTGTGTCTCTGGGGTGCCCCAGTGGTTCAGATGGTTAAGTGTCTGCCTTCACTCAGGTCTTGGTCTCTGGGTTCTGGGATCAAGCCCTGTATCAGGCTCCTGGCTCAGCAGAGAGTCTCTTTCTCCCTCTCCTTTTCTCCCTGGCTCATGCTCTCTCTCTCTGTCTCAAAAGAATAAATAAAAAAATTCTTAAAAATATAAAGTGCATCTCTTGCAGACATCATATGGTTGGTTCATTTAAAAAAATCTATTTTGACATTTTTGGCTTAGTGTTTAAGCTTTATACATTTATTGTAATTATTGAGAAGCTAAGATTATTTTGCTGCCACTTTTTTAAAAAAATTTTTTATTTTAATAAACATATAATGTATTTTTATCCCCAGGGGTACAGGTCTGTGAATCGCCAGGTTTACACATTTCACAGCACTCATCATAGTCCATACCCTCCCCAATGTCCATTTCCCCACCACCCTCTCCCGTCCCCCCTCCCCCCAGCAACCCTCAGTCTGTTTCTTGAGATTGAGTCTTTTATGGTTTGTCTCCCTCCCAATCCCATCTTCTTTCATTTTTTCTTTTCCTACCTCCCCCCAACCCTTCCCCCGCCTTGCATCTCCACTTCCTCATATCAAAGAGATCATATGATAGTTGTCTTTCTCCGATTGACTTATTTCGCTAAGCATGATACCCTCTAGTTCCATCCACGTCGTCGCAAATGGCAAGATTTCATGTCTTTTGATGGCTGCATAGTATTCCATTGTGTATCTATACCACATCTTCTTTATCCATTCATCTGTTGATGGACATCTAGGCTCTTTCCACAGTTTGGCTATTGTGGACATTGCTGCTATAAACATTCGGGTGCACGTGCCCCTTCGGAGCACCACGTTTGTATCTTTAGGATATATACCCAGTAGTGCAATTGCTGGGTCGTAGGGCAGCTCTATTTTCAGTTTTTTGAGGAACCTCCACACTGTTTTCCAGAGTGGTTGTACCAGCTTGCATTCCCACCAGCAGTGTAGGAGGGTTCCCCTCTCTCCGCATCCTTGCCAGCATCTGTCATTTCTTGACTTGTTAATTTTAGCCATTCTGACTGGTGTGAAGTGGTATCTCATTGTGGTTTTGATTTGTATTTCCCTGATGCCGAGTGAAGTGGAGCATTTTTTCATGTGTCTGTTGGCCATCCGGATGTCTTCTTTGCAGAAATGTCTGTTCATGTCTTCTGCCCATTTCTTGACTGGATTATTCGTTCTTTGGGTATTGAGTTTGATAAGCTCTTTATAGATTTTGGATACTAGCCCTTTATCTGATATGTCGTTTGCAAATATCTTCTCCCATTCTGTCAGTTGTCTTTTGGTTTTGTTAACTGTTTCCTTTGCTGTGCAAAAGCTTCTGATCTTGATGAAATCCCAATAGTTCATTTTTGCCCTTGCTTCTGTTGCCTTTGGCGATGTTCCTAGGAAGAAGTTGCTGCGGTTGAGGTCAAAGAGGTTGCTGCCTGCATTCTCCTCAAGAATTTTGATAGATTCCTTTCTCACATTGAGGTCCTTCATCCATTTTGAGTCTATTTTCATGTGTGGTGTAAGGAAATAGTCCAATTTCATTTTTCTGCATGTGGCTGTCCAATTTTCCCAGCACCATTTGTTGAAGAGGCTGTCTTTTTTCCATTGGATATTCCTTCCTGCTTTGTCGAAGATTAGTTGACCATAGAGTTGAGGGTCTATTTCTGGGCTCTCTATTCTGTTCCATTGGTCTATATGTCTGTTTTTGTGCCAGTACCATACTGTCTTGATGATGACAGCTTTGTAATAGATCTTGAAGTCTGGAATTGTGATGCCACAGACTTTGGCTTTCTTTTTCAATATTCCTTTGGCTATTCGAGGTCTTTTCTGGTTCCATATAAATTTTAGGATTATTTGTTCTATTTCTTTAAAAAAAATGGATGGGATTTTGATAGGGATTGCATTAAATGTGTAGATGGCTTTAGGTAGAATAGACATTTTCACAATATTTGTTCTTCCAATCCATGAGCATGGAATATTTTTCCATTTCTTTGTGTCTTCCTCAATTTCATTCATGAGTACTTTATAGTTTTCTGAGTATAGATTCTTTGCCTCTTTGGTTAGATTTATTCCTAGGTATCTTATGGTTTTGGGTGCAATTGTAAATGGGACTGACTCCTCAATTTCTCTTTCTTCTGTCTTGTTGTTAGTGTAAAGAAATGCGACTGATTTCTGTGCATTGACTTTATATCCTGACACTTTACCGAATTCCTGTACAAGTTTTAGCAGTTTTGGAGTGGAGCCCTTTGGGTTTTCCACATATAGTATCATATCATCTGCAAAGAGTGATAGTTTGACTTCTTCTTTGCTGATTGGGATGCCTTTAATTTCTTTTTGTTGTCTGATTGCTGAGGCTAGGACTTCTAGTACTATGTTGAACAGCAGTGGTGATAACGGACATCCCTGCCGTGTTCCTGACCTTAGCGGAAAAGCTTTCAGTTTTTCTCCATTGAGAATGATATTTGCGGTGGGTTTTTCATAGATGGCTTTGATAATATTGAGGTATGTGCCTTCTATCCCTACACTTTGAAGAGTTTTAACCAGGAAGGGATGCTGCACTTTGTCAAACGCTTTTTTAGCATCTATTGAGAGTATCATATGGTTCTTACTCTTTCTTTTATTAATGTATTGTATCACATTGATGGATTTACGGATGTTGAACCAGCCTTGCAGCCCTGGAATAAATCCCACTTGGTCGTGGTGAATAATCCTTTTAATGTACTGTTGGATCCTATTGGCCAGTATTTTGGTGAGAATTTTCGCATCTGTGTTCATCAAAAATATTGGTTTGTAATTCTCTTTTTTGGTGGGATCCTTGTCTGGTTTTGGGATCAAGGTGATGCTGGCCTCATAGAATGAGTTTGGAAGTTTTCCTTCCATTTCTATTTTTTGGAACCGTTTCAGGAGAATAGGAATTAATTCCTCTTTAAATGTTTGGTAGAATTCCCCTGGGAAGCCGTCTGGCCCTGGACTTTTGTTTGTTTGGAGATTTTTGATGACTGTTTCAATCTCCTTACTGGTTATGGGTCTGTTCAGGTTATCTATTTCTTCCTGGTTCAGTTGTGGTAGTTTATATGTCTCTAGAAATGTATCCATTTCTTCCAGGTTGTCAAATTTGTTGACGTAGAGTTGCTCGTAGTATGTTCTTATAATTGTTTGTATTTCTTTGGTGTTGGTTGTGATCTCTCCTCTTTCATTCATGATTTTATTTATTTGCGTCCTTTCTCTTTTCTTTTTGATAAGTCTGGCCAGGGGCTTACCAATCTTATTAATTCTTTCAAAGAACCAGCTCCTAGTTTTGTTGATTTGTTCTATTGTTTTTTTAGTTTCTATTTCATTGATTTCTGCTCTCATCTTTATGATTTCTCTTCTCCTGCTGGGTTTAGGCTTTCTTTGTTGTTCTCTCTCCAGCTCCTTTAGGTGTAGGGTTAGGTTGTGTATTTGAGACCTTTCTTGTTTCTTGAGAAAGGCTTGCACCGCTATATATTTTCCTCTCAGGACTGCCTTTGTTGTGTCCCACAGATTTTGAACCGTTGTGTTTTCATTATCATTTGTTTCCATGAATTTTTTCAATTCTTCTTTAATTTCCTGGTTGACCCATTCATTTTTTAGAAGGATGCTCTTTAGTCTCCATGTATTTGCGTTCTTTCCAAATTTCCTCTGGTGATTGAGTTCTAGCTTCAGAGCATTATGGTCTGAAAATATGCAGGCAATGATCTCAATCTTTTGGTACCAATTGAGACCTGATTTATGACCCAGGATGTGGTCTATTCTGGAGAATGTTCCATGTGCACTAGAGAAGAATGTATATTCTGTTGCTTTGGGATGGAATGTTCTGAATATATCTGTGATGTCCATCTGGTCCAGTGTGTCATTGAAGGCCCTTATTTCCTTGTTGATCTTTTGCTTAGATGATCTGTCCATTTCAGTGAGGGGAATGTTAAAGTCCCCTGCTATTATTGTATTACTGTCGATGTATTTCTTTGATTTTGTTATTAATTGGTTTATATAGTTGGCTGCTCCCATGTTAGGGGCATAGATATTTAAGATTGTTAGGTCTTCTTGTTGGACAGACCCTTTGAGTATGATATAGTGTCCTTCCTCATCTCTTAATATAGTCTTTGGCTTAAAATCTAATTGATCTGATATAAGGATTGCTACCCCAGCTTTCTTCTGATGTCCATTAGCATGGTACATTGTTTTCCACCCCCTCACTTTAAATCTGGAGGTGTCTTCGGGTCTAAAATGAGTTTCTTGTAGGCAGCATATTGATGGGTTTTGTTTTTTTATCCATTCTGATACCCTGTGTCTTTTGATTGGGGCATTTAGCCCATTCACATTCAGGGTAACTATTGAGAGATATGAATTGAGTGCCATTGTATTGCCTGTAAGGTGACTGTTACTGTATATTGTCTCTGTTTCTTTCTGATCTACTACTTTTAGGGTCTCTCTTTGCTTAGAGGACCCCTTTCAATATTTCCTATAGAGCTGGTTTGGTGTTTGCAAATTCTTTCAGCTTTTGTTTGTCCTGGAAGCTCTTTATCTCTCCTTCTATTTTCAATGATAGCCTAGCCGGATATAGTATTCTTGGCTGCATGTTTTTCTCGTTTAGTGCTCTGAATACATCATGCCAGTTCTTTCTGTCCTGCCAGGTCTCTGTGGATAGGTCTGCTGCCAATCTAATGTTTTTACCCTTGTATGTTACAGACTTCTTTTCCCGGGCTGCTTTAAGGATTTTCTCTTTGTCGCTAAGACTTGTAAATTTTACTATCAGGTGGCGAGGTGTGGACCTATTTTTATTGATTTTGAGGGGCGTTCTTAGCATCTCCTGGATTTTGATGTTTGTTTCCTTTGCCATATTAGGGAAATTCTCTCCAATAATTGTCTCCAATATACCTTCTGCTCCCCTCTCTCTTTCTTCTTCTTCTGGAATCCCAATTATTCTAATGTTGTGTCATCTTATGGTGTCGGTTATCTCTCGAATTCTCTCCTCATGGTCCAGTATTTGTCTGTCTCTCTTTTGCTCACCTTCTTTATTCTCTGTCATTTGGTCTTCTATGTCACTAATTCTTTCTTCTGCCTCATTTATCGTAGCAGTGAGAGCTTCCATTTTTGACTGCACCTCATTAATAGCTTTTTTGATTTCAACTTGGTTAGATTTTAGTTCTTTTATTTCTCCAGAAAGGGCTTTTATCTCTCCGGAGAGGGTTTCTCTAATAACTTCTATGCCTTTTTCGAGCCCGGCTAGAACCTTGAGAATTGTCATTCTGAACTCTATATCTGTCATGTTACCAATGTTCGTATTGATTAGGTCTCCAGCCTTTGGTATGGCCTCTTGTTCTTTTTTTTGAGGTGAGTTTTTCCGCCTTGTCATTTTGTCCAGGTAGGATTTGCTTTCTCCTGCTGTGGAATTCCGCTGTTCTTGGTGACTGAAGTTGGTTTTGGATGGGTTTCTTGTTGATCTTCTGGGGGAGGGGCCTGTTGTAGTGATTCTCAAGTGTCTTTGCCGCAGGCGGAATTGCACCGCCCTTGCCAGGGGCGGGCTAAGTAATCCGCTTGGGTTTGCTTTCGGGAGCTTTTGTTCCCTGAGCGCTTTCCGTAGAGTTCCGGAGGACGGGAATGAAGATGGCTGCCTCCCAATCTCTCAGCCCGGAGGAGCCTAGAGCTTGGGGTTCCGCTCCTCAGTGCGCTCTCAGAGCAAAGCACCCAACCGCCCCGCCTCCCTGACCTGCGGTCGCACCTTGAGGAAAGCAGTCAATTGCTGGAGTTGGAGAAAAGCACCGGGTCGCTTCCGTCTCCGTAGCCTCCAGCCGCTCTCCGAGCCCACCCAGCCTGCGACCGGCACAAGGTATCCCCGGGCTTAGAGCTCGCTCCTCGGCTTTGTTGCTGCAGCCATCTTCCCTGCTCTAATACCTGAGAGCTCTGCGGCACTCAGACACCCCCAGTCCTTCTGTGACCCCGCGGGACCTGGGGTTATGCTGACCCCGCCTGGGTTTCCCCCCGGTTTAGCCTCTGGAGCGATGTTTCCCAGTGGAGCCGACTTTTAAAAGTCGCGATTTTGTGCTCCTTTGCTCCGCCGCTTGCCAGGAGCCGGCCCCTCCCCCCGGGGTCTATCTTCCCGTCGCTTTGGATTCACTTCTCCGCAGGTCCTACCTTTCAGAAAGTGATCGATTTTCTGTTTCTAGAATTATTGCTCTTCTTCTCTTCGATTTCCCGTTGGATTTGTAGGTGTTCACAATGGTTAGATAAGCTGTCTAGCTGATCTCCTGCTACCCGATGTTGTCTCAACCTGCTACTTCTCCGCCATCTTGACTCCTCCCGTTGCTGCCACTTTCAATATGTTTTATACTTTTCCCATCTCTTCCTCCATTACTGCCTTCTTTGTGTTTAATAGATATTATCTAGTGTACCATTTTATTCCTTTCTTACTGATTTTACTTTTTTTAAAAAATTTTACTATACTCTAAACTTTTTTTCCTTCATTGCCCTGAGGATTAAAATGAACTTAATTTAATTAGTAACAGCATGGTTCTAATTAACAGTAAGTTAATTTCAATAATATATAGTATACATATATTTATTGTTATACAAGTTACATCTGTATAGATTATATATACTCTGTACAGATTTATAATGATTACTTATGTGGTTGCCTTTTATATCAGTAGGAGAGAAACATCTAGAGTTGTAAAATGTTTATAATGTCTTTTATTTTGTAGTTATTTTTACTGGTGCTCTTTTATTTCTTCATGTGGATTTCAGTTATGCTGTAGTGTTCTTTTATTTAGCTATAAGGATATCCACTAGTATTTCTTGTAGACAGATTTTAAATCTTATAATGTCCTAACTGTGTCATTATAAAGAGTATTTTTTCCTGGCTATCATATTCTTGTTTGACAATGTTTTCTTTCAGCACTCAGTGTTATTCCACTGCCTTCTGACCTCCATTATTCATGATGATAAATCAACTGTTAATCTTATTGTGGCCTCCTTGTAAGTGATGAGTTGTTTCTGTGTTGTTGAGTTAAAGATTCTTTTTCTCTTTGGCTTTTGACAGTTTATGATATATCTAAGTGTGGATCACTCTTTTTTCACAGGTGGAAAAAGGAAGTATTAAATCTGCTAAAAAATTGTGAAATTTTAGGCTACTTGTGTCTTGTTGTCTCTGGCTTTTTATTCCCATCTAAAAATATCTGCTTTTTATTGAGATACTTAATCTATTCATATATCTATTCTATTTAATGTAATTATTGATATGTTGGGCTTAAATGAAGTATTTTGTTATTGCCCCTTTTGTTTCTGTTACTTTGTAACTGTTTTACTGAATTCATAATAAAAAATTTTTTTTCTTTTGATTCTTAGTATAACTACTTTATATTAATTTTAATGGTTGCTCTAAAACAATATTCACTCATAATTTATTAAACTTTCAAATTTATTAAACTTTTAAAATATTTTGTTTAAAATTTAATTTTTAAATTTTAGGTATTTGTTACAACTGATTAACTTACATTGACACATCATAATCACCCAAAGTCCATAGTTTACATTAGGGTTCACTCTCGGTATTGTATATTCTGTTGTTTTGGATAAATATATAACTATACGTTTCCATCATTATAGTCATACAGAGTATTTTCACTGTCCTATATATTCTCTGTTCCCTGTTTGTTAATTTCTCTTCTTTCCAATCTCTGAATCCATAACTTTGCCTTTTACAGGATGTCATATGGTTGGAATCATACCATATATGGCCTTTCAGATGAGTAACTTTTGCTTATTAGTATTTAATTTTTTTCATGTCTTTTACATGTCTTAATAACTTATCAAAACCTTTTTAGGGTCCTTATTTTACCACTTCAAATTTAATACTTCACACTTGGTACCTTGAACTTGTAATGACTTCTTCCTTTTTTTCTCAAAGTTCTTCCTACTTCCTACTTTCTATCTCACAAATTTGTAGTTACTTCAGATCAGTCTAATTCTATTTATCATTTCAATTGTTGTTGTTATTTTGCCATATATTTTGCTTCTCTCTGCTTTGTAAACTGGCTTTACCATTTTAAAAAGTTTGAACAATTACCTTGTAAGAAAATTATGAGACAAATAAAAGCAGTCTTCAATTTATACACTTATTTGGAATTTTTTAAAAACAATTTTATTTATTTATTTGACAGAGAGTGAGACAGTGAGAGCAGGAATACAAACAAAGGGAATGGGAGAGGGAGAAGCAGACTTCCCACCAAATGCGGAGCCCGATGCAGGACTGGATCCCAGGACCCTGGGCAGACACTTAACCACTGGGCCACCCAGGTGCCCACTTATTTGTTATTTTTAATGGTGCTTTATTCTTACTGGTATTAGCTCTATCTAATATAATTCCCTCTCTTATAGTACAGGTCTGTTGATAATGAATTCCCTCATTTTTTGTTAATCTGAGAATGTTTTATTTTACTCTCATTTTTAAATATGTTTTCAGTGGATATTGAATTCTGAGTTGAGATTTTTTTTCTTTCATCATTTAGAGATGTTCTTTCTTAGAAGATATAGGGTTATTCTTAGAAGTCAATGGTTATTCTTGGTGTTGTTCACATTTCGGTTTTATGACTTTTCTTCTGGTTGCTTTTAAGATTTTCTATTTCTTTTGGTTTTTATCAGTTTGACTATTATGTACTTAGATTGAGTTTTCTTTCTATTTATTCTGAATAAGGTTTTTTGAGATTCTGAGATATCTAAGTTATTTTTCAATTTATGTTTGAGAAATTTTTGGCATTATTAAAAACAATTTTTTCTTCTATCTGCTCATTCTCTTTTCAGACTCATTTACATGTGTTATAGACCACTTATTATTCCATAAGGTTCTAGGCCTCAGTTAATTTTTCTTCTATTTTCTTTCAGTTCTTCAGATCACATGATATTTTAATTGATTTTTTTTTTAAGATCTTATTTATTTGACAAACAGAGATCACAAGTAGGCAGAGAGGCAGGCAGAGAGAGAAAGAGGAGGCAGCAGGCTCCCCACAGAGCAGAGAGCCCGATGTGGGGCTCGATCCCAGGACCCTGGGATCATGACCTGAGCCGAAGGCAGAGGCTTTAACCCACTGAGCCACCCAGGTGCCCTATTTTAATTGATTTATCTTCAAGTTCATTGACTGTTCATCATCTCTAATCTAATGTTAAGTCCATCCACTTAATTTTTTATTTCAAGTATTGTGCTTTTTACTTAAAGGATTTTTGAGTGTTTTTTATAGGCATTTCTATTTCTTTAGAAATTCCATATTTCTTAAATATGAAAATTATGTTTTTAAAAATTCTATTAATATATTTTTCTTTGATAATATTTATAACAATTTATATTTATAACAATTATAACAATATTTATAACAAAGGGGTTTTCTTCTGCTAAATAGTATGACTGATGTCAGTGTGGATTTATATCATTTTCCTTCACCCTTTTGATTATGGGTGATATTTATCTTTGAGTATCTCATAACTTTTGACTGTACAATGGACAGAATGGAAGATACATGCTAGAGAGTGGATTCTGTTATCTTTTTGAATGTATTAGTGTGTATTTTAGAAGGCAGTTCATATTATCTTTTAGAGTCTATTAATGTTGATTATAGAAGGCAGTTCATTTCCTTATCAATTCAAGACTGATTTCCTTAAACTTCTATATGCATTGCTTTAAGTTCTATTGATGTAGATCTGATGGAAAACTTAGGTACTTCCAAACTATTCTAACTTGGCCACAAACTTTGTCTCCTGTGGAGATTTTATTAGGGCTTGGTTTGTAGTTTTATTAGGGAAAATACAGAATACTTCATCCTCACTACATGGCTTTATTGCTAAGGGATGACCCTACTGGTATCTCAACTGGATCTTAATGCCTGTATTCCACACACTACCAGCATAGTTTCATATCTAGTATATCTGTTTTGTTTTCAACATTGTAGTATGTTCAATTTGATAAAACTAATGTAGTTTCACTTTGTGCATGTGCCTGCCTAGCTTTGAGCCATAGACTTACAGGAAATGATCTCAGAGTTTTCTGGCATACCCATTCAACAGCACTACCACCACCATCTATAATTTCCTCCTGTCTGATGACCTCCTCCACAGATTTCACGTCCTTCAAGATATTATTGTGGGAGTTCATCTTGCGAATGTCTCTTTTCGCAGGGATTGCTGTATAATGTTGCTTATTTTCTTATGTCTGGAAAGAGTTGTTTCATATATTTTACCTGCTTTATAATTCTTTACAATGGGGCTAATCTCTTAATGGTTACTCCAACATGGCTGAACCAAAAGTAGAGAATTTTTTTTTTTGTCAAATAATTTTTCTGCTTTTATTAGATACAACATATTTTTTCTCATTTTGTTAAAATGCGTATTTAGATTGCTGATTTTTTTAGTTGCTTGTGTTCTTATAAGAAATTATGTATTTTGAGGAGGGGGTAAGATGGTGGAGCAGTAGGGAACCCTATTTCAACCAGTCCTCTGAATTGAGATGGATATCTGCCAGAGCATTCTGAACACCCAAGAAATCAGCCTGAGATGTAAGATTATACACTACTAGATCTCTTTGGGGGCAGAGGATCATCAGTCGAGAGGTACAAAAGACAAACCGGGATTGTGCAGAAAGATACTGTAGAATAAACAGAAGGGGGAGGGAGCCACCAGAATGAGCCATTGGAAATTAATATCCCAATGTCAAAGTGCCCTGTGCTTGGGGACAAGCAATAGCTTGGAGACTAGTGGGTGCAAGACAGGAAGGGACTCACAGCAGCACTCAAACAGAACAAAGGGGCTTAAGGGACAGTTGCTGGGACCCAGCGGCCACAGGCGTGGACCAAAGTCCATGGTCCCAGGACCGACAAACACCGGGCTAGGCTTTCCCAGACCAGTATCAGTCATGTTTTTGGTGGCACGGGGTTAGAGAGACAAGCAGGGGCCTCAGTCAACCACTGAGAGGGTCACTGGAGGTGTGCACTGCCTGTGAGAGGCTGTGAAATTCAATAGGGCTTGCAGAGAGGGAGATTCTGTGTTCTGGAGGATTCAGAGAAGTCTGTGCCTTCTCTCTGAGGTGGAGGTCTGGGTGCAAACAGTTTATTTTGGTCTGCTCCTCTGAAAAGTCATGAAAAGCCACCAGAGAACAAAAGCCTCCAGAGAACAAAAGCCCAAAAAACCGGTTTAGACTGAGCCCAGCCCCTTGATAGGGGGCAGAACAACTCTGCCCAAGCAGCATAGACTGAAAAACAACATGACAGGCCCCTCCCCAGAAGACAGGCTGAAAGAACAAGAGGACATCAACCACAAGGTCCCCATAAAACTGTAAAACCCCAGCACCAGGGGAAAACAGTATATTAAGTTCCTGGTATTGCCTCACAGCCTGTATATTTCTTAGATACAACTTTTCTCTCTCTGTCCTTTTTTTTTTTAATTCTTTCTCATAATTCTTGTTCTTTTCTTTTTTTAAATCTACTTGTCATTTCAACTAGATGTTTAATGTAACATATTGCGTAGTAACTTTTTTTAAAAGATTTTTAAAATTATTTATTTATTTGACAGACAGAGATCACAAGTAGGAAGAGAGGCAGGCAGAGAGTGAGAGAGAGGAGGAGGAAGCAGGCTCCCTGCTGAGCAGAGAGCCCAATGCGGGGCTTGATCCCAGGACCCTGGGATCACGACCTGAGCCGAAGGCAGAGGCTTTAACCCACTGAGCCACCCAGGCACCCCTCCATAGTAACTTTTTAAACTTTTTTTTCTTACCTATACTTTCTTTTTCTTTTTCTTTTCTTTAAAAAAAAAAAATATATATATATATATACACACACACACACACACACACATATATGTATACATACATACATATACATATATATACATATATATGTGTATATATATGTATATATATACACACATAGATAGATAGATATAGATATAGGTATAGATATAGATATAAGCTTCAGTGTAGTCCTTTCTTCTCTATTCAATACCACTTTTCTATATATACCAGTTTTAATTTCCCTGTGTCTCTGGAAAGTTGAGTTCTCTAACAAAGATAACAAGATATACCTGGGAAGATATATCCTTCTTCACCCAAAGAGGGATTATTACCACCTTCCTGTCACTTCACTTTATTTGTTTGTTTGTTTATTTATTTATTTATTTATTGTCTTTTGTGGGTCTTGTTTGCTTACTTTTGTTTTTGTTTTTGTGTTACTCGTAGGGCTTATTTTGTCTGTTTTTTTTTTTTTTTTTAAATCTTTTTCCTTCTTTCTTTTTGACCTTGACTTCCGATTACTCTGAAATTTCCTGGGTTCACCTTGCCTGGAAAATGGCTGACATTTTCTGCTGAAATCCCCTCAACCACAGGCAATGGAATGACGAAGAGGAATTCCCAACCAACCAAACAAACAAACAAACCCAGAGACAACGGCCTCTCTAGCAGATCTAGTGGATATGGATCCAAGCAATATGTTAGAAATAGACTTCAGGGTAAAAGTTATGAAGACAATACCAGGCTGGAGAAAAATATTAATGGCAACATAGTTTTGTTAAGGGCAGTGGTGAGAGCAGATGTGTCAGAACGTAAAAATGCTATCAATGAGATACAGTCTAATCTGGATCCTCTAACAGAGTGAATGAGGCAGAAGAACGAATTAGTGATCTTGACCACAGAATGATAGAAAAGAAGGAGCAGGAGGAGCCTGGAGCAAATAGCTTAAAAACAGAATTAGAGAAAAAAAATGATGCCATGAAATGTTCCCAAGTCAGAATTCCTGGGATCCTTGAGGTGGTGGAGAGAGAGATAGAGAGAGGGAGGACTAGAAGATAGATTTGATCAAATCGTAGCCAAGAACTTCCCTAATCTGGGGAATGAAACAAGTAGTCGTGTCCTAGAGGCAGAGAGGACACTCCCCCCCCCCAGATCAATGAGGGCAGATCAACCCCCAGACACGCAATAGTAATACTCGGAAATCTTAGAACCAAGGAAAACATTTTAAGGGAAGGTAGGGGGAAGAGATGCCTTAAGTACAGAGGTAGGAACATTCAAAAAGGTAAGATCTATCCACAGAAACATGGAAAGAGAGAAAGGGTTGGCAAGATATATTCAGGATACTAAATGAGAAGAATATGTAGCCACAAATTTGGCAAGGCTGTCGTCCGGAACGGATGGAGAGAGAAGGAGTTTCCAGAACCAGCAGACGCTGAAAGAATATTTAACCACTAAGCCAGCCTTGCAAGAAATATTAAGGGGGGTTCTGTAAAAGGAGAAAGACCTCAGTGGTGATATAGAATAGAGATAGACAGAGACAATCCATAGAAACAAGAACTTCACAGGTAACATGATGACAACAAAATCTTATCTGTCAATAATTACTCTCAGTGTGAACAGCCTAAAGGCTCC
The DNA here is from genome assembly GCF_963455335.1 of Martes martes. Lineage (NCBI taxonomy): Eukaryota > Metazoa > Chordata > Mammalia > Carnivora > Mustelidae > Martes > Martes martes. The sequence goes on from NC_137891.1 coordinate 152,484,111, forward strand.
CATAAAATGGAATAGGGTTGAAAATTGGATAAAAAGACAGGACCCATCCATATGCTGTCTATGAGCATATTGAGAGACTCATATTGATCTTAAAGATACATCTAGCCTGAAAGTGAAGGGATGGAGAACAATTTTTCATGCTAATGGACCTCAAAAGAAAGCAGGGGTAGCAATCCTCATATCAGACAAATTAGATTTTAAGCTAAAGAATGTAGTTCGAGATACAGAAGGACACTATATCATTCTTAAAGGGTCTATCCGACAAGAGGATCTAACAATGATAAATATCTATATCCCCCAACTTGGGAACAGCCAACTATATAAGCCAACTGTTAACCAAAGTAAAGAGACATTGATAATAATACACTTCTTACACTGTTGGTGGAAATGCAGATTGGTTCAGCCAGTTTGGAAAACAGTATGGACTTTCTTCAAAAAATTAAAAATAGAGGTACCCTATGACCCAGCAATTGCACTACTGGGTTTTGGATACAGATGTAGTGAAAGAAGGACCTTAGGAACTCCAATATTCATAGCATCAATGTGCACAATAGCCAAAATGTGGAAAGTGCCATTATGCCCTTCAACAGATGAATGGATAAATAAGATGTGGTCCATATACCCAGTGGAATATTACTCAACTGTCAGAAAGGATAAATACTCATCTTTTGCATCAACATGGATGGAACTGGAGGAGATTATGCTATGTGTAATAAGTTAAAAAGTGAAAGACAGTTATCATATGGTTTCACTTATTCTTGGAGCATAATGAATAGCATGGAGGACATTAGGAGAAGCAAGGGAAAAATGAAGTAGGGAAATTAGAGTGGGATCTGAACCATGAGAGACTATGGATTCCAAGAAGCAAAGTTAGGGTTTTAGAGGGGAGGGTGGTGGGTGATGAATGAGCTTGTTAATGGGTATTAAGGAGCTCGTGGTTTGCATGGAGCACTGGGTATTATATGCAAACAATGTATCATGCAACACTACATCAAAAACTAATGATGTACTATATGGTGAGGAACAAACACAATAAAAAAAAATACAAAATAAACCAAAATAGGACACCTTAAAAAAAAAAGAAATTGTGTATTTCATGTATTTTTCCAATGTATTACCACATATAGTTCATTATATATTTGTTGCTTTTTCCTTTTGCTTGTTTGATGTATATAAGTTTTGCAGTAGTATTTTCTTTTACTATTACTATTGAAACTCAGAAATGCTTAGTGCTTCATTAGGTTCATAGTTTAAAGCACCAGGGTGAGACCTTGAAATAAAATATACCATAGCCACAGTCAATATTCAGTATTTATTCATCTATTCAATCAGGTTTTCATTCAAAAAGTACCATGTTATGTGTTGTAAAATAGAACAGATATTACTATTTACTATACTAGATATTTCTCACAGTAATGGTGAAGGTGGTCAACGGGATAGTTATAGAAGATCAAGGTCCAGATGCTTGTTATTATTTAAGAGAATAAACTTAGCAAAAACAAAGACTATATCTGATTTATTATCTGTTTTATTTTACAACACATAACTTGGTACTTTTTTGAGGAATAACCGATTGAATAGATGGATGAATGTATTGACTGTGGCTATGGTATATTCCAAAGACAGCACAATGAAGTCAGAAATCTTTATTTCAAGGTTTTTCCTGGTGCTTTAAATTATGAACTCAACAAAGCACTAAGTATTTCTGAGTTTCAACTACTCATCCATGGGGTCATGGTGAGGCTTTAATAAAATAAAGCATTTCAATTAATTATGAAACTAAAGGTTTCGACACAAATGGTACCTTATTATTAGATAGCATCTGTGGCAGCAATTTTAGGATATATCATTATTTATCAAAACCCATTTATAGTGTTCCAGGATTAAAAGCAAAATAAAAATTTTCCTTTAAATGTTCAAATGCACATTAGTTTTTAATTGTTTAACCAAAAATATTTAGATGGCCAAAAATAGTGTTTTTTTCATCTCTTATTTCTTTTATTTTTATTTTATTTTAATTTTTAAGATTTTATATATTTATTTGACAGACAGAGATCACAAGTAGGGAGAGAGGCAGGCAGAGAGAGGGGAGGAAGCAGGCTGTCCACGGAGCAGAGAGCCCAGTACGGGGCTCGATCCCAGGATCCTGGGATCGTGACCTGAGCAGAAGGCAGAGGCTTTAACCCACTGAGCCACCCAGGTGCCCCAAAGATTTTTTTTATTTATTTGACAGACAGAGATCACAAGTAGGCAGAGAGGCAGAAGTAGGCTCCCTGTTGATGAAAGAGCTTAATGCAGGGATTGATCCCTGGACCCTGGGATCATGACCTGAGCCAAAGGCAGAGGCTTTAACCCCCTGAGCCACCTAGGTACCTCTCTTTCTTGTTTCTTTTAAGCATTATAACTGTTAGTATACTTTGAATTTATATTATCTCTGTATTTTTTCAAGTATCTATGTTATGTAGAAAAGCTGTTAGTCTAGTGATTTAGAGTCATATTGATGGAATTCAAATCCCAACTCGGACTCTTACTTGCTTACATGTTATATGACTCTAGATAAGTTATTTTATATCTTTGTCCTTTGATGTTCTCATATGTAAAATGGGGATAGTAATGGTTTCTACCTCACATGGATTGTTGTTAGAATTGGATAAGTTAGTACCCCTATCATTTTCGACAGTATGTGGAGTGTAGAAGTGCTCAGAAAATGTTTTCAATGGAAAATTAACATTCATAGTAGTTACCAAGAGATAAATATTCATATTTCTTTTTTTAATATTCGTATTTCTGTTAATATAATCCTCACTTTGTAGTTGAAAAAACAGAGCCTGGATGAAGTTAACTGAATTTTCCAGTGATACTCAGGAAGTGGATAGAGGTAGAACTTGAGCCTAGATCTCTGACTGAAAGTTCAATGCCACTGTGCAATGAGTATTCTACCCTGTAGGACATAGGGCTTTTTAAATATTTTTGCATGATAATTGAAAGAACCAAATTAATTCTTCTTGGGAATTCTGAAGACAATTGAAACTAGAAAAATTGAAATAAAACTTTTTGGTCTTAATTAGTTCATGTTTGTACTTTCCTATCAATGCATTTTTTTTCAGTACGTATTCTTGATTGGAGGTAATTGATTGTTTTGGCTCTGGAAGGAGGAATAAGTCTGGCTTCTCAGGCCAAATTTTAATGAAAGCAGATAAAATTACCCTAGGGTTAATTGATAAGGTTTTGGGGGGAAGATTGTTTTATTATCTTGGATTACTGCCTGATGAATCTTAGATTCAGGCAGTCAAAGAATGGTACAGCTGAAAGGAACTTTTAAGATTAGGTAACTGAATATTTTTATTTAGTAGATGAAGCCCTTAGAGAGTAAGTAACTTATGTGTTGTTGCACAGTGATTCAGCTGAGCTAGAATTTAGGTCTACTGATTTCCAGGCTCATATTCTATCTTTGACAACACAACAGTAAAATAAGTAACATGTAAAATAAGTAACATGCCAGTAGAACCAGTAAAAGAATTAATTGCAAACTTTGTTATATTTAAGGTTAAAGTTTAATTCTGAGTATTCATTTGGAGAAAGACACACTAGAGCTTATTTTAAAGCAGGATATTGCTATGCTCTTCAGGTGCAATAGAATAGTGATTTCTCAGTCAATTTCTGTGTTGCTGTCTATAGTCATCTTTACTCTTCTTCAGATGTTGATTATCTGGCTTGAGAATTCACCATACTCTTTGCTTCTATTTTTTACCCTATCCCATTGTGACAGTTATGTGAAAGCATAGCCCTATAATTGATTTCACTGCTCATTAGAGTAGAAATCAAAGAGAGGAGATACGAGGAATGAAAGTCATTGGTACCTAAGTTTATACATATTTTTTATTTTTTAGAATTAAAATATAATTAACATACAGTGTTATATTAGTTTCAGGTGTACAATGTAATGATTCAGCAATTCTATACATTACTCAGTGCTCATCAAGATAAGTGTACTCTTGATCACCTTTACTTATTCACCCCTCCCTCACCAACCTCCCCTCTGGCAACCTATATTTTTGATATAAGTGATCTGTTGGTGGAGAAAATGGAAATTAATTTCATGGCTGTTAGTGAATTTGTCATTATTCTTATGGAGCAACTAGTTCTAATTTTTGTTTAAAACTTTATTCTACATATCCTTTAACATGTTCTTATAGAAGTTTGGTGATTACCAAAAGTAGATTGTACTGTGCATAGTATAATGCATACTATTATTGTGAGAATTAAGTTAGAGATAGAAGTAGTTTGTATAAAGCTTAACACAAAATACATAAAATATTATTGTCCTTTTCTCCAACTAGGAAGCTGAAGTTTGGTTGTGATACTTCCTTGGTTTATTGGGGCTTGCCACATGCTCCATGGACATCCCAGTGTAATAATCTGTTACTTGTAGCACAAATAGATCTGACTAATAAGTACTCGAAGAGCTGTTTGTACCACAGCATGGACTAGCTGGAAGGCTCCTCTTATCCTGGGCTGTATTCAGAGTTGGCAGCCTTATAGATTGTGAATGCTGAACCTACAAGTACTGAATAATGATAAATGTTGCTGTCAGAGCTCATATTTAAATGTATGTGCCACTGAGCTGCCTGAACTTCTATTAAAACACAGTTCTTTTAATTTTTATCACCAGGTAACCTCGGACGGGTGGACCAGGTCTCTGAATTTGAGTATGACTTATTCATTAGGCCGGATACCTGTAATCCACGCTTCCGAGTCTGGTTCAACTTTACTGTTGAAAACGTGAAAGAATCACAGGTGAGGGAAGTGTTGGATATCTTCAGTGTGGTTTTGGTAAGAGTATTATGCCTTTGTTTTACGTTAAAAATCTCAATATAATGACTAGATTAAGAGTATATTCTTGTGTATCTCTAGCAATGATATTGTTTTAAGAGATATGAACAAATATGTATAATATGCTGTCTTTTGTTATCTGGTGGTTATTAAATAATACAAATAGATTATCTGAGAACAAAAAGTGTTCTTTACTGATTAAAGAATTAGTATAATACGCTGGTTTCCTCAAGAAACCCTTTGGAAGTGACTTGCTATTATGTTTCTTATAGAGTGCGTTCTTTGTATTTTTTTTTTTTTATAAATATTTGTAAGGGACATTTCTCACAGGCCTCAGTTTCAGAAAAAAATTTTCTTCTTTTGTAGAAGAAGGTGTTTACTTATATCTTAAAAATAATATGATTCTTGTAACTCATCTTATTCCCCCCCCTTTTTTTTAATCTGTTGGGAAACTCAGATCCAGTTTTATAGTACTTGCTAAGGATACTTGAAAACTTTGGTTTATATTTCTGTGTACTAATTTTTCTTTCATTCTGATCATATTAATCTGTCTTTAACCACATTTTCTTCATCTATATTTTCTAACAGTGTTTGTTTTTTATGATCCTGTTCAAATATTTTGAGTGAGAGTATTGATGAAAATAGAAGTACTTGCGTATGCCTTAATAAACATGTAATCCTAAGAAGTCATTTATCATTCTGTTATATTAAGATATCTAGTCATGGAAGACTGCACAGACTTTATACATACAGTGATACGATTTTTTTAAGTAGATGAAAGTATAATCCTATGACTGGATAGCTAGCTATCTGCCTTCTTCCTTCAGGGTCATCTTTTTCTAGTATACTTGGGAGAAAGGGAGGGTTGGTTTAATTTTCCCTCCCAAGTCAGCCCATCCTGTTTGCTCTTTCAGTTGGCTGCTTGCTTCTCTCCATTTTCCTCAACTGCAGTTAGATTCATGTGTCTGGCAATGGTCATTGTCTGAAATTTAGAGACTGTTACTGGCGTGCTGCCTTCAGCAGGAGAGGGGTGCAAGGAACAGTCACTCCAATTTACTGTTGATTCTCTTAATTCTCTACAACACTACTGGCACATGAGTCTTTGTAATGACACAGGTGTATATGATGTTTAATGAAGTAAGGGTTAATTGGAAGGAATTAAATAGATGGGAGAACTCTATATTGTTGGCTAAACATGATTTAGGATGAGTGGGGAAAATGTTAAATCCATCACAGAAAACTGCTCAAGGACATACTTCAGTTCCTAGCTTTTCTTCTTAGTTTTACTTACTCTCCCATGAGAGAATTCCTTTTTCAGCTTTTTATAGTAAGAATGACAATATTCTCCCCTTCACCCACCATAGGAAAACTTACACTTTACCTGACCAGAGGTTCACCTGACAGTAGGATTACCCTCTTGTTCCAACAAGACAATTAGTAATTATCAAAATGCATTTCCAAGTCTATATTACTGAGTCTTAAGAGTACAACTTACAGCAGGAGAATTTAGGCACATCTACAACACTCAGTCTTGGCTCTTCAACTTTGGGTCCCCTGTCAAGTCTCTCTCTGCTTCCATGAGAAAGACATACAACCTCTTGTTCTTCTATTGGTGTCTCATGTCAGTAACTTATGGTTGTAACGTACACCACTGAAAAACAAACAATAATTCTGAAGCAATATAGTCAATTCATATGAAGGAAGAGAAACATTTTCTTAAAAGCAGTACAATCTGCCAGAATTTCTAATTTCCCAAAGGGGTTTACTGATTTCCTCTTTATGCACACAACACATGCATATCCTTTAGCTTGCATATTACAAACAGGAATTGACTAAATCCTAAGAAATGAGACCTATTACTTTTCAAACAATAGAATCCTCTATCCTAACTATATCTTTGCTAAATAGAGACTTTTAGCTCTAAAATTATTATGCTTCTTTAACTTTGGGCCACATTAAATTCTTAGCCCTGTTTTTCCTTGCACTTTAATCTCTGTACAAATAATATTCTTACATGGCTACTCTGGTCAGGAGGAGGGGTGGGGAATGGTTTAACTAGACAGGGAAAATGTGTTTCTTTATTTTCTCTTTTAGGGGAAGGGGCAGGGACAGAGATAGAGGGGGAGAAGGAATCTTAAGCATGCTCCATGCCCAGCATGGAACCCAACACAGGGCTTGATCTCACAACCCCTAGATCATGACCAGAGCTGAAATCAAGAGCCCATCACTTAACCGACTGAGCCATCCAGGTTCCCAGGAAAATGTATTTCTTGTTATACTATCTGAGATAGTTTTTTGGACAGATTGCTCATAAATTTCAGTTTCTTGTTCTTTGCTTCTCTAGTTGCTTACAGGTATGTTCTTTTTGTTGTGTAAAATGTCTCTCCAGAGTGTTACAATTTTTATACCATATGGTAAAGTCATACATATCTCTCTTTTGCTGTCTTGCCTATCAGTTAAGCAAGTAACATGAATGTGTTTCAAGGGATTATTATAATAAAAGAGTTGGTGTTGTCTTTATGAACACTTATTTTTAGAGGTAGAGGAACCAATATTTACTTGACTCTCTGGGTTTCTATCTTCATATCCAGTGCTATTCTACTCTTGTGTCAATTGAAATCATGAACATGTTTATCTGGTTTCCTGGAGTGTGATGCTTTATCAACCTCTTTCTTTGGGCCATTGCTTGCTGTACTCACATAATTTAGTTATGGAAGTCTGTCTCAAGATGGCATAAATATGATCTGCTAGAAAGATACGATATATATCTTTCACTCACAGGATATTTGTTTTCATGGTTGTCTACGTGAAAGAGAATGGTTTTACGCTTAAGTTTGACCTGTGAGGTCTGTTTTTATAATGTCTCTTCCTATCATCTTTTCCATCTCTCTAATTTCCGTTAAAGTAAGACCTTCATGAATGTGACCTAGTCAGGAGCCATATTTAGGGCTTAGTACTAGCAAGCAAAAGAAATAGTAGTCTGATTTCATTAAATGAATGTTAAAAATTAGAGCATCAAATATACCATACAAACAGGTCTACCTTTTTGGTTATTTCCCTTGACATTTGTAAGAAGTTATAAAACCTTGGAATATGTGGTTCTGTATCCTAGGACTGATGTATAAACTCCCAAAAGTGGTTGCTAAATAGTGTGTTTGCAAGAGTCTATGTAAACTAACATAAATATATTTTTATTAAAAAGTAATTTTCTCTCTGAAAAACTTATATTAAATATTCTTTATGTAAATTTATTATTGATGCAACAAAATACTTATGTGATGTGAAAACAAATCTATTTAAATACTCATGACAAAATTCCAACCAATAAGAGTGGGAAAATGATATGTCTTGACTTTTAAACTCTGTTTTCTTTCCCTCATACAGTTTTTATCTCTTTGAATTAATTTTTGCTTTTTTTGATTCACTGATGCTCAATGTAGTAAATTTGGAAAATATAGACAATTATTATAAGCAGAGAAAAAGCACATACACATAATCAAACTATCTAGAAACACATTAACTTTTTGGCATATTTACTTCTAGACTTTTTATTTCCTACTTTATTTTTTGGAGCATAATTAAATTATTTAGCATATGCAAATTTCTGTGTTTTGTTTTTAAATAAACTAAGTAGTATCACAAGCAATTTTCTATCACTAAAAACTTCATAAACATGACTGTACAATAGTTTTTTTGCTATTGGACCATTTCCTTACTTTTGGGCATAAAGATTATTTTCCATTATCTGTTGTTGTAAATAACATCGTAGGGAATATCCTCATATATGAAATGTTACCCATATTTCATTTTGCTTACTTAGGATAAATTCCTAGGAGGGCAATTGATAGACAAATGATGTGAATATTTTTGAATTCTTGATACATATATATTACTAGAACAAAATTTATACTATTTTACTGTCCTATCAGCAATGAGATGCTTTTCCTTGCATTTCTTACTTTGGATTTTTTCTTGAGTTCAGTATTTCATATGTTAAGAATAATTTTTTTCATCACTTACTTTGAACTTTTACACAAATAAATGTGATATAATGCAGTGTTTCAGGACTCTTGTCATAAAGGAATTAATTACATTCCAGCAACAACATGAGACAACAAAAAAGATCCATTTATTGTTTTGACTCTTTTTCTCAATTCAGCAATCCTCTTTAGTTTGGGTGTGCCAAACGACTGTCCTCTGAGGTCTGTAATGGAAAATTTTAAAAAAGAAGTGTTTTTTTAAACAATGAAGTATTTCTTACATTACTGTAAGCAGTAATGTGGCTTAAACACAAACACACTTTTCTATATGACATGTCTGATTTGGACTTCAAAATTCCAACAGTTTGCTGCTTCTTTAATCTCCATCCTGGAGATTTTAGGTACAGTGAAACTTCATTCTAGCCAAAATCAACAGTGCACAGAGGCAGCTTATCACAGTAGAAAGAGCACAGACAATGGATTCAAATACATTTGGGTTTAAATCCTGATTCTGATACTTGTGAGTTGTTTTACCCTTGATCTGTTAAATTAATCTCTTGGTGACTCAGTTTTCCATTATCATCATCAAACAAATTGTAATGGTTATGAATATAGATTCTATGTTAGGTAGGTCTGAATTGTAAGCCCACCTTTGACTTATTTCACTTACCCTTATACCCTTTAGATCCATCCATGTTGTGCCAATAAGATTTTGTTCTTTTTTATGGCTGAATAATATTCCTGTGTGTGTGTGTGTGTGTGTGTGTGCGCGTGCATGTATCACATCTTTATCCATTCATCTGTCGACAGACACTTGGGTTGCTTCTGTATCTTTACTGTTGTAAATAATGCTGCAATATGTTTAGGGGTGCGAATATATTTTCAAATTGGTCAATGAAAGAAAAATACCATAAGATTTCACCCATATGTGAAATTTAAGAAGAAGAAACTGTGGAGGAGAAGAAAAACAAGGCTGTACCCACCTCGAGTCTAGCCCTGACATAAGTACAGCCATCTTGGCAAAGCAAAAGCTGGCACCTTGCACCCCCTCCCCTCGGCAGTATGTGTGACATTCCTCAACCACCCCTGGCTGCCCTAAAAGAAAAACAAATAGTTAACTCATCACAATCCTGCAAGACAGGAGTCTCCCTTGGTTTACAAATGTCCTAGTGATTTACAACAAAGAAGCCATCTTTTCAATAGCCCAGTTTCCAGAGACAAATAACTCAATTCCTTAAGCCCTAATGTTGCCCTCCCCACCATAAAACTGGAGGAGGCTTAGGCAGAAGGAAATGTAAATAAAGTTAAATTTCTTCTAAACCTAAATCTCACTAACAAGGACACTTGATAGGAGAAATGTGAAACTTTATCTCTAAACCTCCAAGATAGTGTCAGCGATCATTCCCAAGCATATGACCCACTGATATACATCTAAAGGGTCTCACAAGAAGATTTTTATTATTGGTAATGAATAACCTTTTCCCCAGACAACAGCTAGCCCCTCAAGGTCCTGGAGACCTCACTTCCAAAATTCCTTAGAGACTTACATCATCCATAACCCCCATTGTCCTCACCCACCGCCGAGTCCACCCCTACTCTGCCTTTAAAATCTCTGACTGTAATATGGCTCAGGGTCCAAGTCCCTACTCCGCTGTGTCGGGTATACTTGGGCCCAAGCTTAAGCTTGTCAAATAAACCCTTGTGTGTTTGCATCGGTGCTTGGCTCGGTGGTGGTCTCTCAGACGCGAAAACTCGGGCACAACAAAAACAAATGAACAAAGAAAAAAAAAAGAGAAAAATTTTCATGTATCACAGAAACATCATCATCAAAGAAACTAAGATACCTAAGACATCAAAGAAGGCCCAAACAATTAGTGAGCATATACTTTTTTGTTGTAATTTTAATAGAAAGGGAGGGGGACAGGCAGAAGGAGAGGGAAAGAGAGAATTTTAAATAGGCACCATGCCCAACACAGCGCTCGATGCAGGGCTTGATCTCACAACCCTGAGGTCATGGTGTGAGCCAAAATCAAGAGTCAGATGCTTAACTGAGTCACCCAGGCACCCCATGTAGGATATACTTTTATTCAACAAATATTTAATGACTACCTCTTTGTTCTAAACATAGTTGTAACACTTGGAATATAGTAATCAAGTGAGAAAAAAGATAGGAGCACTTATAGGCTTTTCATTCTAGGTGTATCACTGGGTCAAAGTGAAGGACAAAAAACAGACATAACAAATGAGATATATAGAGGAGACCAAAATGAATCATCACTAAAGTAGGCCTCCTTGAGAAGGTAACATTTGAGCAAAGACAAAGGATGTAAGGAAATATGCTTTACAAATATCTGGTAGAAGGGCATCCTTACAAGTTGGAATAGCTATTGCTCTAAGCCAATGTCCTGTTGGAATCATATCTGGTTCGTTTGAGGTACAGGAAAGAAACCAGTGGATTAGAGCTATGTGAGCAAGGCAGAAATTAGTAGAAAATGTGGTCAAAGGAGTATGTATGTGGTAGGGTAGCAGTGGGTTGGTTGAAGTGATGATTTTGTGGGATCTTGTGGTTCATAGTACAGACATTATCTTTTACTCTGAAGTATAAAAAATATTAGAGGAGTTTAACAGTAGTTACATCATATGACTCATCATAGAATTATTGACGTTTCCTTGTTAAAAGTAGACATTAAAGACAATATGACCGAAGGATAGAAACAGGGATCCAGTTTGGAGACTTTTGCTCTAATTTTAGTGGGAGAGATAGTGGTTTGAATTATTACGGTCGCAATTTAAATGGTGAAAGATATTTGAAGATACAGCCAGAGGATTTCCTTCTGGATTTGATATGGATATGTATTAAAGAGAGGAATCAGGGATGACTTTACGGCTTTGGCATGAGTATCTGACCTGCAGAGATACAGAAGGCAGACAGAGGAGCAGGTTTTGAGAAAGATGAGGAGTTCAGTTTTAGGCAGGTTAAATATGAGATACCTATCGTATATTCAAATACACTAATAAGTAGGCAGTTGGGATACATGAGTCTGGAGTCTGAAAGAGAAGTCAGGATTGAAGCTATATATTTGGGAATTGTTGTCATATAGAGAGTATTTAGTCATAAAACAGGGATGATACTACTATAAGAGTAAGCATAAATAGAGAAGAGGAGAGGAAAAAGTAGTGAGTTTATAGGGACCTCTGACTGAGAAGCTAGTAAAGGAAACTGAAAAAGAGCTGTTAGTAGGAGGAAATCCAAGTGTATATTATCTTGGAATATAACTGAAGAACAATCATGAAGGAGAAGTGAGTAATACACTGTGAAATATGCTGCTGATAGTTTAAATAAGATGGGGACACAGGATTGATTGTTGGATTTGGGATTATGGAAGTTATTGATAACCTTGACAAATAACAGTTTTAACTGAGTGCTAGAGTAGGCTTTAGAGAATGAGAGAATAATATCTTCAGTGTTCATCAATGTTATTGCAAAATGCAAAATTTCCTTCTTTTCAAAGGCTGTGTAGTATTCCATTGTATGTATATACTACATTTTCTTTATCCATTCATCCGTTGATGGACATTTAGATTGCTAAATGCTGCATGATTCAGCTTACATGAGGTATTGAAAATAGTCTAATTCATAGAGCCAAAGAGTGGAATGGTGTTTGCCAGGGGCTGTTGGGAGGGGAAATGGGGTTTACTAATTGATAGGCTTTGAGTTTCAGATTAGCAAGATTAATAAGTTGTATTTATCTGCTGCACAATATGTAGTCAATGGTAATGTATCTTGCTCTTAATATTTTGTTAAGGGTGGATCTCATATTAAATGTTCTTGTCACAATAATAAAAAGAGGGAATGGGAAGAGAGACACTGGAGACATCTAATGTAGGCAACTTTTTTTTTTTTAAGATTTTATTTATTTATTTGATGGAGAGAGAGAGATCACAAGTAGGCAGAGAGGCAGAGAGAGAGAGACGGGGGAAGCAGGCTCCCTGCTGAGCAGAGAGCCCAATGCGGGGCTCGATCCCAGGACCCTGAGACCATGACCTGAGCCGAAGGCAGAGGCTTAACCCACTGAGCCACCCAGACGCCCCTAGGCACTTTTTTTTGAAGAAGTTCCTTGCAAAGGGGAGAAATGAAATGGAATGGTAGCTAACAGAGGTAGTAGGTCTGAGAAAAAAATTTTTTTGCTTAGGTGGAAGAAATAGCTTAATCAAATCCTGATTAACATGATCTAATATAGAGCAAACAACTGATGATGCAAAGAGGAGAAGGGATAATTTCTGGAGTGATATTCCTGCATATTGAGAAGGGACAGTTCATAAATTGAAGGATTGCCTTTAGGTAGGAACACAGGTAGATGTTTTTCACATAGTAAGTAACATGTTGAAGGGACGAATGAGTCAGAGCTGATACTAGTAAGCGGATAAAGGTAGTAGAAGTAATCTTTGGAGTTTTTCTTCTGTCCTTCAGTCCTTTCAGTGAAATAGGAAGCAAGATCATCAGCAAAGATTGATGATGGGGGAAGGAGTTTGTACTCATCAAAGAGAGTGGAAGAGCAAATGACCTAGAGTATAATAATAACTTTTGTTGACAATAGTAAAGGTAACACTGAGATATACAGACATGAGTTTAAAGGCATAAAATTCAGTGTGTTTTTCACCTAGTCCTTTTAGCTATCAGCCTGCACGTGCAGAATAGGGAGAAAGTTTAATTTAACCATAGTTATGTTTTTACTTTTCCTGAGGAAACAGTATTTATTTTATTATTATATTTGTACTTTTAAATCAACTTGTTGAGATATGATGTTTCATACAGTCAAATTAAAATATATCACAATCAAAATAAAAAACATTTCCATTACTACAAAGAGTACCCTCATACCACCTCAGAGTTAATCCTTTCCCTGTATTGTTGTAACCTTTTACTTTATCACTAGCAATAAATGAGAATTTTCACTTGGGTTTTTTTTTTTTTTTTTTGGTATCTTATGTTTCTCTCATCATGTTTATGTTATATATTAAATCCTTGAATATGTTTATAATATACTTGAATGTATTTATAACTGTATAAAGACTGTGAGAATTCTATTATCTTTGTCATTTCTGGGTAGATTTGTATCAATTGATTTTTCTCCTGATTATAGGTCACACTTCTACTTTTTTGCATACCTGGACATTTTTTATTAAATCTGACATTGTTATTATGACATTGTTGATTGTTTAGATTTTTTTTTCTTTTTTTAAGGAAAAGAAAAATTATTCAGAGTTTTTTGTTTTTGTTTTTGTTTTTTTTTTGGACAGACAGTTATTTGTAGAGCAGCTTGACTTTTTTGAGGCTTCTTTTAAAACTTTGTTAGTGCAGGCCTTGTTCAGTGATGGTACTTCAGTTCTAGTAGGGTGAGACACAGCCTTTTAAGAGTATCTACTGAATGCTACAGATATCCAATGGGCTCTCTATTCTGGTGACAACTGGAATGTTTCCAATCCCTGTGTCTTGAAAGTTAGAGTAATAACAGGAGTTATCTCATTTGTTTCTTTTCTCTTAGGGATCCTAGCTTTATGATACCTGGTGTCCAATGTGTGAAAACATCTGTATATATATCTTATGCAGTTTTTTAGTTGTTCATGATAAGAGGGCAGATATGGAGCAGTTACTCCCATTGTGATTATGAAGGCTTGCTTCTAAGTGTTGCTAAGGCAGGTCTAGATTAATTTCTAGTTTAGGGCTGGTTTAAACCTGCCACTAAGATGTGATCTTTCTGGAGGCTTTGCTGACATATTCATTGAGCCCTTCACTCTGGTTTGTTTGGATTTGAATGTCTCCCGGCTCTGTGTGAGTTTTTGGATTTCTTCCACCACTTTCTTGTAGTGGTTCTTTGCCTATTTTCCTGGAGTCTTATCGTACGCATATACAGCTTTGCATTCAGCCAGAGAATCAAGTTAGACCCAGTACAATTTTCCAGAGTTTTTTCTGTGCATAGTCTTCTCCAGTGCTCTGTTCTATAATTCTAACCACATTATCTCCAAGCCCACTTCTGGAACTCCAGCTTCTGTTTCTTCAGCTCAGTGAGTTATCATTCATTTTACATGAGTTCCTTTGCCTTGCATCATAGTTCTGAAGGTGCCTCCAGACAGAAAACTTTAGTGATCCCAGGGCTTACCTGATTTGTTTCCCTGTCTCAGAGATCAGTCATGAGTTGCCAGCTCTCTAATGCTGAAGAAAATCTGTTTTATGTATTTTGTTCAATGTTCTGCTTGTTTATACTGGGCAGATAATTTCAGTAGCAGATAATCTGTTATGGTTGTAAACAGAATGTGCTTGTGTTTTCACCAGTAGAGACCACAAACTGAGAGAAGAATGAGAGCCCAGGGTACATTCAAGAAAGCCTGGAGAAGGAATATACATTAAGGGGATAAGGAGTAATAGTAAGGTGAAAGGTGGTGAAAATATGATAGATCAGTACTTTGAAGGTAGGATAACAGTATCCAAATCCAGTAAATTTTGAGAGTAAAAGATGATCTAATAATTACAACTAGATAGCAGTCATAAACCAGAACTTTTCTAAGCAAACAGAGACTTTACTCATCTTTGTGGACATTCTAATGAAGTGAAAGTAGTTTGGTAAGTAGTGTACTATAGTAAGCTTCAAAGAGAATTGGTGGTCATTAGAGAGTAAAATGAATGAATGAAATTGAAGGGAATGCACTTATTGCAATTATTGGTAATATCAAGGTATAAAGTAAGTCTGTATGTGTAGCTATATATGATATAATGGAAGGTAAGATATAGGAGAGATATAGGGATGATATAGTAGCCAGAATGTTGGGAAAGATTATCTCTGTGTATACTGGAGAAATGACAGTGAGGCCTGAACAGCAGTCATTAAGAAATGAGGAGGAATGACAGAGAAGTAGGGAGATGCTAGCAATAATGAGATAGAGTAGAAAAATAATCAGATGGATTGAAATTCAAAGATATGTTTGTGGACATAAAAGCTCAATATTATAAGATGTCAATTCTCCCCAAATCAACCTATTATTTAAACACAATTCCAATTAGAATCCCCCCCAATTTTTTTTCCATAGATTTTGACAGGCTAGTTTAAAAATTCATGTGGAAAACCAAAGGGCAAAAATAGTCAAGCCAATTTTGAAGAATAATTAATGGGTATATATTTATTTTATTGAAATTCATATTTCAGCTAACACTTTTTATTTATAGCAACAGTGATTAAAATAGTATGGCATTGCCATAAAAATAGACAAATAGTCCAAATGGACACTCTGGAAATCAGAAACAAGGTTATTTATATGACAGAGGTTTTATTAGAAAATGAGAATAGTAGGGTCTATTCAATCAATGCTACACATTATCCCCATGTTATATGGATTAAGTACTTAAATATGAAGATTCTCCCTCCTTCTCCCTCCACCCTTCCCTCCCTGCCACTTGCGTGCTCTCTCTCTCTGTCTCAAATAAATAAATAAATCTTTAAAAATTCTTATTCGAGGAACAAAAAAGCAAAATCATAAAGAGATAAACTTTTGAGTTTGTAAAAATAAGCTCTAGGTGTCAAAAGAACCGGAGTTGAAGCTTACACATTATTCTAGGAAATTAAATTTGTGCACTATATTACATATAGGATTGGTATCCAAAATATATAAAGAATTCCTACAAGCAAAAAGAAAAGAAAAAGAAAAACACCCAAGTATACCAAGGATATAAATAGGCAACTCACTGAAGAGTAAGTGTTAAAGCTCTTCTCAAAAGAGTTGGATTGGGATGAGAAATTTTCTTATAAATGAGAAAAAGAAGAAGAGAAATCTCTCTCAGGTATACTGGCATGAAAAAGACATCTTTTGCTTCTGATTGTTCAGGTGTAGTAATCATATTAGAGTGGAGGGAGAAAAAGCACGAGTTCTGGCATCAAGATCTTTGTTTTGTTGCGTGCTAGCTTTGTGTCCTTGGGCAAGTTACTTAACCCTGCTATGTAAGCATCAGTTATTCATCTTTAAATTTGGGTCAGTTTTACTTGGTTTGAGGTATTGTTTTGGAGATTAGTAATAGATGTTTCTAAAACACCTAAAGAGTATCTGAAACAGACATGTATTTGTATTTTTAGCTTAAGTAACCTTATTTGTCAAATGGGTTTGGTGGCACATTTATTTTAGTGTGATCTTTGTAAGATACAACGTAAGTTAGCCATATCTCTGATTCATGGGGCAAGGAATTCTTTGTTCATGGAAACATTCAGAAGATAGGGTAGCTAAGTGTTGATTCACTAAATTCTACACCTGAAACTAATTTTTACACTGTGTGTTAACTAACTGGAATTTTTTAAAAATGTGGAAAGAAAAAAAAGAGCAAAAAAGATGACAGGATAGCTTTCAATATGCAGTAGATATGCAAAGCTTAAGGAATTTGCATATCAACTATATTATTTTAATTTTTGTGGAAGTATTGCCAACATGAACACATTTTCATTTTTTCAAGTTGGCTTCTATTGTTTTTCCTTGTAATCTTCACATAGATAAATTTGAGTTTCTAGGAAGTGCTAGTAAGTCTTAAGAACCATACCTGGAATTACTTGCTTGTATCTTTATAATAATGATATGCATAAATATCAATGCCTTTGTATATATAGTTTATATATTTGTCCATTATATCACTTATACCAGATACTATTAGTATAATTTAAAGTGATAGCATTCAAACATAAACGTAGCTGGCATTATGCTTTGTATTTTTTTAAACAGACATTTTGCTATTACAGTAGTCATGAATGATTTTCATGTTGCTAAATCCAATAGGCATATTATACCCCTTATTTTAATTTATCTTTCATTTGATACTGTTGATAGTTCACTATTGGGAATTCTATTACCTTGGCTTTCCTGATATTCTTCTCTTGATTCTCCTTGTATCTTCTGTTTTGTTTCTTCTGATTCTTCAGAAGTCCTTCATGGGCTTCTCCTATCCTACAAACTCCTTAAACATTGATACTCACCATGATTTATCTCACATCATTATGTCTTATATTTATATCTCTTTTCCATAGTCCCATTTGTATCTTTAACTGAAAATCTCTCTTGAGATTAATACACCTGGATTCAACTGCTTTTTGGACGTCACGACTGAGTGTCCCATGGTGTCTCAAACTCATCATTTACAAAAGTGAGCTCTTATCTTATTTAAATCTGCCTCTTCTATCTACTGTATATTCTAGTGAATGTTACTATTCTCCATGCAGTCATTCAAACTGGAAATGTGGGAGTTATCTTAGACCCCTTCCTTGTGGATCCATTTCTAAAAATAGTAATAATGATAATTATCATGATTTTAATATAACCACAATTTAGTGATCACATGCTGTGCCAGTACTATGCTTAATGCATTATTTTCAGTCTTCACACTAACTTTCGGAGGTTGGTACTATTATTATCTTCATTTTATAAATGAGAAAATCAAATTTGCTTCTTGTTTTACTGCTTCCAAATTTCTATGTGTCTTTCTATCTCTGCTACTGTCATTCAAGTTCAGTCTACTATGTTAAATTGCCTGACAATGGTAGTCATCTTTCAACATGTAGCTTTGTCCAGAGTCCTGCACTATTTAAGTCTTTCTTTCACACTGACCTGTTTATTTATTTTCTATAAATTGCAAATCTGACTTTGCTACTTCATTGCTAAAGCCCTTAAATGTTCCCTATTCCTTTAAAGTCCAGGTTTCTTAGCCTGGCATATGGTGCTCTTCATGGTCTGGCTTCTATCTAGTTTTCTTTGCCATAAATACTTATTGGCCTTCTTGTAGTTTCCTGCAGAGACCATGTTGTTTCTTACCTCCCTGCATTTTGCTCATTCCTGTAATGCCCTTCCAATACTTCTTGATTTGGATTAAGTTCATGCTTTGGAGTCATACTGTCAGGGTTCATATTCTACTCAACTATTTATTGTGTGACCTTGGACAAGAAATTTTATGCTCACTATGTCTTAGTTGCCTACCTACATGACACAGTATAACTAAGCTATCGAAGTTTTGCTTGACACTTAGAAAGCCCTCCATAAATGTCATTTTTCTTGCATTAATATTTAACAGTATTTATTGTGTACCTATGATATGCTAGACACTGTTCGGGGTAGTCAGGAATCAGCATTGAATAAAAGTCAGGGTTCTTCTTTTCTGGGGAAGCTCATGTTTTATTATGAGAAGAAAGTCAGTAAATAGGAGAAAGTAAACAAATAAGGTATTTATAGAAAGTGGCACATGTTACCACAGTTTGTTTATCCAGTTAAGGGATTTTGCAGATGTTTCCAGTTTTTGGAAATTATAAGTTAAACTGCTGTAAAAATTCTTGTACTTTTTTATGTTTGTGAATATAAGTTTTCATTTCACTTGGGTAAATACTTGGGAGCAGGATTGCTTGGTCATATGGTAAGTATATGTTTAACTTTGTAAGTAACAGCCGAACTGTTTCTCAAAGTGGCTATATCAGTTTACATTTCCATCAGCAATGTATGAGAGTTCTAGTTACTGCATATCCTTGCCAGCACCTGGTATCATCAGTTTTCAACCTTTTTTTTTAATCTTATCGATTCTAATAGATGTGCATTTGTATTTTCTGATTTTAATTTGAATTTCCCTAATGACTAAAAACTTTGGACATCTTCATGTACTTATTTGTTATCTCTGTTTATTCTTTGATGAAGTACCTATCCAAAATTCGTTAGTGTTTTAAATTGGGTTGTTTGTTTTATTACTAAGATTTGAGAGTTTCTTATATATTCTAAGTATAAATCATTATCACCTGTTTTGCAAATATTTCCTCTCTGACTGGGATTGATCTTTTTATTCCTTTAAAAGTATCTTTCACAGAACAAATCTGTAGTTTTTGTAAAGTCCAATTATTTCTCTGTTATGGATCATGCTTTTGATGTAAATTCTAAGAAATCGTTGTCTAACTGAAAACCACAAAATTTTCTCCTATGTTTTCTTCTGAAACTTTTGTGGTCTTAGGTTTGAAATTTAAGCCTATGATTGATTTTAAATTAATATTTACATATGGTGTGAACTATGGATTGAGTTTTTCTTAGAAAGTTTTTTTTTATGTATCTTTTGCATATGGATATCTATTTCAGTACCATCTGTTAAAAAAAAACAACAACCCTGCCGTTTCTGTATAAAATTATTTGCATCTTTGTTTTAAATCAGTTGACCTTATATGTGTGGGTCTATTTCTGGATTCTATTTTGTTCCATTGAATTATATTATCATCATTTCTCCAGTTCCACACTATCTTGATATCTGTAGCTTAATACCAAGTCTTAAAATCAGGTGGTATAAGACTTTCAACTTGTTATCTTTTTCCAATTCTTTTGGTTATTCTAGCACTTTTGCCTTCTCACATAAATTTTAAAATAAGTTTTTTGATTTCTATAAAACAAAGTCCTGCTATCCTGCTGGGATTGTGATTGGAATTGTATTGAATCTTTAGACATGTAGGAGAAATTGGCATATTGACATCTTAACAATATTGTTTCTTCCAATCCATGAGCTATAAAAATATATATCTTTCCATTTATTTTATGTCTTATTTGATTTCTTTCATCAATTTTTTTTATTTCTAAGTTTTTTTTTTTCAACATAGAGATGTCACTTATGTTTTGTTAGATTCATGCCTGAATATTTCTTTTCTTTTTGGTACTATTGTAAATAAAATTATTTAAAAGTTTTTAATTGCTTATTGTTCTTTGTTAGTATATATTAATATGCCAATGACCTTATAATCTGGATCCTTGCTAAACTGACTAATTACTTCTAGCGGCTTATTTGTTGAGATAATCTGCATAGGTAACTACGTCATCTAGGAGTAGAGAATGTTTATATCTGCATGACTTGTTTTGTTTTTTTAATTCAGAAATTTTTTCTTGTTGTTTCCACAAGCTATGGCCACTATTATAGTGATGAATAGGAGTAGTGAGAGTGGACCTGCTAGTCTTATTCCACATTTTAGGGGCATGCTTCCAGACTTTCATCACTAAGTATGAACTTACTTAAGATGTTATGTAGTTTATTATTTTTTTTGTAGATGTCCTTTATTAAATTGAAGGCATTCCATTTCACTCTGAATTTGCTGATAGGTTTTAGCAAGAATGGAGGTTGAATTTTGTCAAATGCCCTTGCAGCTTTTCAAGCAAAGCATAGTCACAAAATTTCACAGTTGAAAGTAATATTACCTTAATGACCATTTCCTCATATCTGAAGCCTGCATATTTGCTGTCACCTGAAAATTACATTCTTAAAGTAACATGATGATTCTCTATAACTAAAATATATATAGCTGCAGAAGGGACTTTACAAGATTTTCATTTATTTATTTCATAATATATACAGTAAACCTGTGAAGTAAGTATCATTAAATTAGGCAACAAAACTGAGACAAATAGAAGGTTAGTAAGTAGCTGAAAGTCAGCAGTCTAGCCACCTATGACAACTTTATATTCTCCTAATATATTGTGTGTGTTCTTTTTGTCTTTTATCCTTTGTATCCATGTTTCTAGAATACCTTTACACTCTTCATCTTTCAAACTTTGTATTTTTTCTTATATATAAAAACCTGGAGGTTTCATCATTTAGAATTATGAAATGAGTCACTCAACGTTTTACATTTAGTTATATGGCAGAACTAAGCTTACAGCTCAGATATCTTGACTTCCATACTAGTTCTTTTGCCCCTTTACTAAGGTCTGCTCTGGTGTTCATTTTAAATATAGTTTCATTTTCTTTTTTTATTTTTGTCTCCCATAATGCAAATGTTTTGGAGACTTTGCCAATGCTTCTCTGGTAATGTTGTACATATAGATTTGTGGCAAACAACTTTCACTTTCAAAAATTAGTATATCAAACCTAATTTTATACCAAGATTACTCTTGTCTTATTGATTCTATTGCTCTACTGAATTACTAGTAGAGTGTAGAATAATTGCTTTTGGATTGATTATAATAAATTTTTCTAAATTGTTTTAAATTTGTAGTATCTAAAGTGATGTTGATATAATCCAGGAATTTTCTCTGAAACATTTGGAAATAATATATTGTTAATGTGTGTCATTAAGTGAAAACACTAGTGTATAAATGGACTGGATAAATGGCAACTAAATATGGAAGCATTTTCTTTTCCTTTTTGTTCTCTTTTCATTTTCTCCAGAGATAAAAAATTAATCTGTAAAATATAGTATTTGATGATCCAACAATATTTACTGTGTCATATTTAAAAAAAAACATGTCTGAAAAATAACTGTTTGGTTCAGGGTATTTCACTTCTGTATGTAATTGGTATTCACTGATTTCTCTTTTTTAAATTCCTTTAGTCAGTTGATCGAATATACTTTATTACCCAATTCTACTTCAAAAGAATGGAAGAAAGTTGGGAGCAAAAAAGCTGAGCTACTTTCTTTTACTGAATTCATCTGAGTATGTAATGAATGCTTAGATTGGGAGTATGAAACAAGTAAGGGAGAGTGGAATTAAACATGCCTGAATTTAAATTGAACACTCAGTAGTGTTGCTCTCAGCTAGTTACTTAACCTCTGAGTCTCATTTTGCATACCAAATAATATTATTTCAAGGCATTGTGGTTTATATTAAATGAAATAAGTACATTTGTTAATTTTGTTTGAAATTAAGTAATGAGCATGTGGTAAAGTCCCTGATACATGGTTTACTTCAGAAAACATTTGTCAAACTTTTTCAAGAAGTATTAAGAACTGTTGTTATATGCCTGGCACTATGCTAGGCACTGAAGATATAGTGGCAAAAAAATGTCCTATAAGTCATTGAGTTTATATTTTAGTGAGAGAAGCATAAACAGATAAGTAAATGAACCTACAAAATATTATGATAGTTTAGTGATATGTTTTATGAGGATAGTGAGCCTTATCACTCATCTAAATTATTATTTTAGATTCTAAGGTAGTAACACTCACTGTCTAAATCTTTCATGTACAATTAAGGCTCAGATGATTCTCCAAGCATCATAGAAGACTGTTGCAGTGTTGTTTACTGATAAATAACTGAGTCATTGATGAAAAACGGGAGTATGACTAGGGAGAGTAGTTATTTATTCAACACACATGTTCATGACCCACTGTGAATCAAGGCGTTTGCATAAAGAAGTCCCTTTTTGCACTAACGGGACATGTGTTCTAGTAATGAGGATGAATCAAATATATAAAAAATGTAAATCAATGAATAAAATAATGGAGGAAATGGAGGTAAAATATTATGAAAGCTTACCATTTTTAGTTGGGCCAGGGCTCAGGGAATGTTTAGAGCAGGGTTATAGAGAGAAGACGTTACTAGATCTGGTCCTCAGAGCTAGTCTCGAATAGGGATATTCATCTTAGTTGAATAAATATCATAAACCTGATATGATAGCCAGAAGCTTCAATTTAATAGGAAATAAGTGGTAAAAACAATCAAATTGTATCATGGTGTCAATTTATGTAAAGCAAAACATATCTTTCCATTTTCACTAAGATTGCAAAGTTGGCCATAGAGTAGGGAAGTCATATTTTACCATTTATTGTACTTTAACATCAACATTCTGTGACATGATATGAAATGGTTACTTGTTTATAAGGAAAACTCTCGTATGAGTTTCACTATGAGGAATTTTGTGTTGGATTTTTTTTCTTTTAGTCTTTTTGTGTGGTTTTTAACTGCTAAACAATTAAAGAAGATCCAAATTTAGACTGGAAACTTATTGTGACATAAACTTATAAATATTGCTGGTACAATATAAATAAAACACAGATGTAGAAAGTGAAAAAGATCTTTATGCAAATGAAACTCTGGGTACTAGAAACAGAGGATCTTAGGCTAGATGAGTCTTAAAACTATGGGTTGTTTGGCTGATATACTGCCAAAGGAATGAGAGATTGATATTTAAATTTTATGCAAAGTTTCATGGGTAGTCTAAGCCTTGCTTTGGCAGAACAAAAGCAATAAAATCACAAGGAAAAGGCACTGAAACTTGTAGGCTTTGATTTGCTAAGTGTATGGAGAAAGCTTTGAAGTCTAACCAGATGAACTGTGAGAAACTCCCGTAATGTTCCCATATGAATCTGGAATGGTCCAAACTGCTTGGAACTTGCCTACGTTTGTGTTTAAATTATTTTTTATTTTTTTATTATTTCAGTGTTCCAGGATTCATTTTTTATGCACCACACCCAGTGCTCCATGCAATACATGACCTCCTTACACCTTTGGATTTCAACTAGCTTACTTCCAGCATGCTGTAGAGTGACAAACTAAGTACTGATGACTTTTTGATCTTGAAATCCAGTTTCACCTGATCAATCTTTCTAGCTGTCTGCTAGATACCTCCATGTCAATACTGAGAACAACTTGCCCCAGAGTCTGTATCTTCCTTTTAGTCTTTTGGTTTATTGCATTACTGTTTATTGATTACACAAACTAGAAGTTTGGGGCTTTGTCCTTGATGATTTATTTATTATTCAGGCTATTCCCTCAATTTGGAAAGCTTTTCTCTAATTCTCAATTTGCCTAGCTAACCAATCTTTTAAGATACAGGTAAAAAGTCTCTTCTCTGAGTAGCTTCTCCTTAACTTCTATATTATGCTCCTACAGCTTTTGTGCTTTTGCTAACATGACATTGTTATCACAAGCTGTAACCGATGGTTTATATGCCTCTTCTCCCACTACCCCAGAATTTTTAGCTAATTTATATTAGGAACAGAAACTTGATGATTTCTTATTTATATTTCTGCAAAATGGAGCTTGTTGTGAAGAATTAATGAGCTTATACTGGGATAAAAAGTATCAATAATGTTTAGCTATTATTATTATTACCATTATTAATATAAAAATACTATTATCTTGATTTTCCCAATATTTGATAAGATACCTGCCTTTAAAAAATGAATATGTTAATAAATGAATGTGTTTTGCAACTATCTTTGCATTGACACCATGGTACTATGTCATTTTTGCCATCAAGACTCCACACTTTTTGGGGTATCCACACTTTCCTTTTAGGTTGACCTGCTTCTTATGTATATGCTTTATTTGCCAGAATCTGTACCTGAACTCAGAGGCCTGGTGAATGTTTTTTTCTTTTCAACTTAAAATTTATGTAGGGACCTTGGACCAGTGAACAATGATTGCACACAGATAAGATGATGAAATTCAACATTGAGATAACACAGCTGTTACAATTATCTGACAAGGATTTTAAAACAGCCACTATAAAAATACTTTAAACAACCTTTTACAGCATACCTAAATGGGAAAATGATAAGTTTCAGTAAAGAAATAAAAACTGGAAAGCAGAACTAATGAGAATTTTAGAACTGGAAAGTATAATAAACTAAATTTTAAAAAACTCCAAAGACTCAACAGAAGAGAGAACAGAAGAACAAACAGTGAACTTGAATATAGAACACAAAAATTACCCATTCTGAACAAAGTAGGAGAAGTAAAAATTGAACAGAGCATTAGGAACGTGTGGGAATATAACAGAAGATCTAATATTTGTGTCATTGGAACACCAGAAGAAAAGATGAAAAAGATTGGGGCTAAAAAGTATTCAGACATATAATAGGTGAAAAATCCTCAAATTTGGCAGAGACAAACCTATAGATTGAGTGAACCACAAAATGGATAAAACCAAATAAAAATATGGCAAAACACATAATAGTCAAACTATAAGGAGAAAAAAAGTTCATTATCTGTAATGAAAAAACAATTTGAATGACAGAAGATTAATCATCAGAAACCATGGGAGTCAGAAGGAAGGGCTTTAACCAAGTTCTGGTAAAAAAGAACTGAACTGCCAACTCAGAATTCTGTATCCAGTGAAAATGTCCTTCAGGAATAAAGAGATAAAGCATTTCAGATAAAGTAAAACTAATATAAATATTTGCGAAATGGCAATATTGGCTAAAGAGGTTTTCAAAATGAAACGAATATGATAAAAGAAAGAACCTTGCAACTAGGAAGGGAGAAAGAAAACAACACAAAGAGCAAAAATATAGTTGCATACAATAGATTTTTCTACTCATGAATATTTTTAATTATGTTTGAAATTTGAAATATAAGTTAGAACATTTTCTAATGTGGGTCTCAAAGCATGTAGAGGAAATACTTGTGATAATTGTTATATAAATGGTAGAGGGCAAAAGTATGCAAGGGGTTGTAAAGTTTTTAAACATTTTACTCAAATTGGTAAATGTTGATATCAACAGATTATGATAAGTGAAATATATATATTAACTTATATATATGTCATATATATATATAACAATACCTAGAACAACCAATAATAGTTAATCAAAGAGATACTTTCAAACACACTGTAGATAATTCAAATGGCGTTCTTGAAAAAAGATAAAAGTCTAAGTCATCAATAGGAATACATGAAAAAAGAAAGCAAAAAAATGAAATACTGAGATAACTAACAGAAAACAAAATAAAATGGTAGGATTATGCCATAGCATTTCAGTGATTACATTAATTGTAAGTGGTCTGAATATGCTAACTAAAAGGTAGAAATTGACAGTGCTAAAAAAATTGTATACTGTTTACAAAACTGCATACTGTTATTTCAAATATAATATTATAGATTGGTGGAAAACAAAACAATGGAAATACAAACCATAGAGACACCAATCTGAAGAAGGAATGGATATATTAATGTCAAAGAAAGTAGACTTCAGAGCAAAGAAAATTATCAGAGAGGGACTTTACATAATGACAAGTGTCAGTTCAAGGAGACAATAAATGTGTATGCACCAAACAACAGAGCTACAAATGGTATGAAGCAAAAACTGATAGATAAAAAAAGGAATACAACTTACCAAAATTTGTTGAACGCAGTTTAAGCAGTGCTGAGAGGAAAATTTATAGTATTAAAAAGCTTATTGTTAGAAAAGAATAAAGTCTAAAATCAGTAATATAAACTACTATCCTGAACAATCTAGGTAAAGAAGAGCAAAATGAACCTAAAGAAAGCAGAAAGTAAGAAATAATAAAGAGAACAAAGCCATATAAATTGAAAAAAAAATACCAGTAAAGAGAATCGATATAACAACAAAAGCTGGTTCTTCGGAAAGGAGCAAGGAAAGGATTAAAAAAAAAAAAAAAAAAAAACTAGAGGAGGAAAAAGATGGCAAAGGATTAGGAGACCCTATTTTAACTGGACCCCTGAATTAAGCTAGATATTTTCCACACCATTCTGAACACTCTCCAAATCAGTCTGAGATTTAAGAAGATATATCTGGATCTCTACAAACAGAATATCTCCGGCAGTTGATCTCGAGGGTATGAAGCAGGGAGCTGGAATTCCCTGGGCAGATATTAGAAGATAAATGGAAGTGGGTGGGTGGGGGGGAGTTGCCATAAGCGCCTGAGCCGGGATGGTGAAATCGCACAGGAGCACAAAAGCCTCCAATGCTGGGGACTGGACACAGACTCGCAGAACAGCAGTGGCAGGTGAAAGGACTTTAGGGCAGCTCCCCAGACTGCAAACTGTAGCTATGGGTGTGTGCATGCGAACTAGGGGTGGCTGGCGGTTTTAGAAGCACAAAGGGAAAACAAAACAAAACAACAAAAAAAAAACCACAAAGGGAAAAGATGTGCTTGGACCTGGAAGTAAGGGCTGGGAGTGCTGCTGTGGGGTGCACAACCCAGGACACTGTGGTGTTTAGCAGCACAGACAGAAACAGAGATAGTGTGGCCTGGAGAGCTCAGTGAAGATCAGACTATGATCTCTCTGTTCTGAGACAGAGGTTTGGATACAGTCACTTCTGCTGTGACTCTTGGAAGACACACAGAGAGCCACCAGGGAAAGCTGCCAAAGAACAAAAGCATCCAAAACCAGATTTCACTGAGCCCATCCCCCCCCCCAGGGGGGCAGGGCAGCTCTGCCCAAATAGGGTTACCTGAGTAGCAGCATGGCAGGGCCCTCCCCAAGAAGACAGGCTGGAAGAACAAGAGGCCGACAACCCTAAAGTCCCTATAAAACAGGTGCATCTTGCTTGGGTTGTGGTAAATAATTTGAACTGTACATTCCCTCAACCACTCCTCAACAGAATGATCAAGAAGAGGAACCCCCAACAAAGGAAAGATTCAAAGATTGTGGCCTCTGTCACAGAACTAATGGATATAGGTATAACCAAGATGTCAGAAATTGACTTTAGAGTATCAATTATCAAGTAACAATAATCAATTATTAACGATGATATAGAATCTCTAAG
Organism: Martes martes; assembly: GCF_963455335.1. NCBI lineage: Eukaryota > Metazoa > Chordata > Mammalia > Carnivora > Mustelidae > Martes > Martes martes. The sequence goes on from NC_137891.1 coordinate 152,512,198, forward strand.
GGCAGAAATGCAATCTAGTAAGGCCAAACTTAAAAATGCAATGTGAAAGGGGCACCTGGGTGGCTCAGTGGGTTAAGCCTCTGCCTTCGGCTCAGGTCATGATCTCAGGGTCCTGGGATCAAGTCCCGCATCAGGCTTTCTGCTCAGCGGAGAGCCTGCTTCCTCCTCTCTCTCTCTCTGCCTGCCTCTCTGCCTACTTGTGATCTCTCTCTGTCAAATAAATAAATAAAATCTTTAAAAAAAAAAAATGCAATGTGAAATGCAGTATAAGCTGGACATGCTGACTGCCAGGTTACACAGGGTAGAAGAACGAATTAGTGAGACAGAGGATAAGATGATAGAAAAGAAGGAAATTGAGGCAGCATAGGATAAACAAATTAAAACCCAAGGAATCAAACTGAAATTATTAGTGAAAACACAAAATGTTCCAATATCAGAATTATTGGGATCCCTGAGGAGTTGGAGAGAGAGAGGTCTAGAAGATATATTTGAGCAAATTGTAGCTGAAAACCTTCCTAATCTGGGGAAGAAAGCAAGCATTCATGTCCTAGAGGCAGAGACGACACCTCCCAAGATCAATGCAAACAGACTGATGCCACGACGTATAATAATACAGTTTACAAATCTTAGATCCAAGGAAACAATCTAGAAAGTAATGACAAGGAAGAGGTTTCATACAAACAGAGGGAGGAACATCATAATAATGTCAGACCTGTCCACAGAGACCTGGCAAGCCAGAAAGGGCAGGCAAGACCTGTTCAAGGTACTAAATGAGAAGAACATACAGTCAAAGATACTTTATTCAGCAAAGCTGTCATTTAGAGTGAATAGAGAGACAACGAGCTTCCAAGACTGGCAGAAACTGAAGGAATATGTGGCCACCAAGCTGGCCCTGCTAGAAATATGAAGGGAGGTTCTACAAAAGGAGAAAGAACCCAATAGAACAGAAATTTACAGAGACAATCTATAGAAACAAGGATATCACAGGCAATGTGATGACAACAAAATCTTATCATTCAATATGCACTCTCAACCTGAACAGCTTAATGCTCACATGAAATGGCATATGGTTGCAGATTGGATAAAAAGACATAACAGCTTCATGTGCTGTCTACAAGAGACACATACTGAGCCTAAAGATTCATCCAGACTGAAAGTGAAGGGATGGAGAACAATTTTTCATGCTACTGGACCTCAGAAGAAAGCTGGGGTAGCAATCCTCATATCAGACAAATTAGATTTTAAGCTAAAGACTGTAGTTTGAGATACAGAAGGACACTATATCATTCTTAAAGGGTCTATCCAACAAAAGGATCTAACAATTGTAAATATCTATATCCCCAACTTGGGAGCAGCCAACTATATAAGCCAACTATTAACCAAAATAAAAAGACATATTGATAATAATACACTATTAGTAGGAGAACTCAACACTCCACTCTCAGCAACAGACAGATCATCTAAGCAGAAAATCAACAAAGAAACAAGAACTTTGAATGATACACTGGACCAGATGGACCTCACGGATGTCTTACAGAACATTCCACCCCTAAAACAACAGAATACTCATTTTTCTTGAATGCGCATGGAACATTCTTCAGAATAGACCACTTGCTGGGTCACAAATCAGGTCTCATTCCATACCAAAAGACTGAGGTTATTCCTGCGTATTCTCAGACCACAATGCTGTGAAACTGGAACTCAATCACAAGAAAAATTTAGAAGAAATTCAGACACTTGGAAGCTAAAGACCATCCTGCTCAAGAATGCCTGGGTCACTCAGGAAATCAAAGAACTTAAACAATCCATGGAAACCAATGAGAACAAAGACCCATCAATCCAAAACCTATGGGATACAGCAAAGGCGGTCCTAAGGGGGAAATACATAACCATCCCAGTCTCAATCAAAAAAACAAAAAAACAAAAAAACAAAAAAAAAAAAAAAAGAAAGAAAGAGAAAGAAAAAAGAAAAATCCCGAATACACAAGCGATCTTTACACCTCAAAGATCTGAAGAATCAATGACAAATTAAACCTAACCCACACATGAAAAGGGAAATAATTAAGATTAGAACAGAGATTGGTGAATGAGAAACCAGCAATACAGTAGAACACATTAATGAAACTAGCAGCTGGTTCTTTGAACGAATTAATAAGATGGATAAAACACTGGCCAGACTTATCCAGAGGAAAATAGAAAGGACCCAAATTAATAAAATTACGAATGTAAGGGGAGAGATCACGACTAACACCAAGGAAATAAAAGAAATTATCAGAAGTTATTGTCAACAGCTATATGACGATAAATTAAGCAGTCTGGAATAAATGGATGCATTCCTTGAAACCTATAAACTACCACGACTGAAACAGGAAGAAATTGACAGCCTCAGTAGACCAATAACCAGTTACGAGATTGAAGCAGTGATCACAAACCTCCCAAAAAACAACAGTCCGGGGCCTGACAGATTCCCTGGGGAATTCTACCAAACATTCAAAGAAGAAATAATACCTATTCTCATGAAGCTGTTTCAAAAAAACAGAAACAGAAGGAAAACTTCCAGACTCTTTCTATGAGGCCAGCATTACCTTGATCCCCAAACCAGGCAAAGACCCCATCAAAAAGGAGAATTTCAGACCAACATCCCTCAGGAATATGGATGCCAAAATTCCCAACAAGATCCTGGCTAACAGGATCCAACAGTACATTATAAAAGGATTATCCACCATGACCAGGTGGAATTTATCCCTGGGATGCAGGGGTGGTTCAACATTGGCAAATCGATCAATGTGATAGAACACATAAATAAGAGAAGAGACAAGAGCCACATGGTCCTCTAAATTGATGCAGAAAAAGCATTTGACCAAATACAGCATCCTTCCCTGATTAAAACTCTTTAGAGTATAGGGATAGAGGGAACATTCCTCAATTTCATAAAAAGCCATCTATGAGAAGCCCATGGCGAGTATCATTCCCAGTGGGGGAAAAGCTGAGAGCCTTCCCACTGAGATCAGGAACACAAGGATGCCCACTCTCAGCCACTGTTGTTCAACATCATATTGGAATTCCTATCACCAGAAATCAGACAACAAAAAGAAGTGAAAGGTATTGAGATTAGTAAAGAAGAAGTCAATCTCTCTTCACAGATAACATGACATTCTATGTGGAAAATCCAAAATCTCTACCCCCAAATTGCTAGAACTCATACAGCAATTCAGTAATGTGGCAGGAGGAAAAATCAATGCACAGAAATCTGTTGCTTTCATATACACTAACAATGAAACTGTAGGAAGAGAAATTAGGGAATTGATTCTATTTACCATAGCACCAAAACCATAAGATACCTTGGGATAAACCTAACCAATGAGGTGAAGGATCTAACTTTAAAAACTAGAGAACACTTATGAAGGAAATTGAAGAAGACACAAAAAGATAGAAAAACATTCCATGCTCATGGATCAGAAAAATAAACATTGTTAAAATGTCTGTGCTGCGTGCACCCAAATGTTTATAGCAGCAATGTTCACAATAGCCAAACTATGGAAAGAACCTCGATGTCCATCAACAGATGAGTGGATAAAGAAGATGTGGCATATATATATAGTGGAATACTATGCAGCCATCACAAAACACTGAAATCTTGCCATTTGCAAAGGGCATTATGCTAAGAGAAATAAGCCAATCAGAGAAAGACAATAATCATATGATCTCACTGAAATGAGGAATTTGAGAAGCAAAACAGATGATCATAGGGGAATGGAGCAAAGAAAGAAACAAGATGAAACCAGAGAGGGAGACAAACCATAAGAGACTCTTAATCTTGGGAAACAAACTGAGGGTTGCTGGCGGAGAAGGGGGTGACTGGGATGGCGTGGCTGGGTGATGGACATTGGGGAGGGTATGCTTTATGATGAGTGCTGTGAATTGCATAAGACTGATGAATCACAGACCTGTGCCCCTTAAACAAATAATACATTATATGTTGATAAAAAAAATAAATTTCACAAGAAGCCTATGCTTCCCAGAGCAATCTATACTTTCAATCCATCTCAATCCATTCAATTCAATCTATACTTTCAATGCCATCCCAGTCAAAATACCAATGGCGTTTTTCAATGTGCTGGAACAAACAATCCTAAAATTTCTTTGGAATCAGAAAAGACCCTGAATCGCCAAGGAAATGTTGAAAAAGAAAAACAAAGCTGGGGGCATCATGTTGCCTAATTTCAAGCTTTATTACAAAGCTGTGATCACCAGGACAGCATGGTACTGGCACAAAAACAGATACATAGATCAGTGGAACAGAATAGAGAGCCCAGATATGGACCCCCAACTCTATGGTCAACTAATCTTCGACAAAGCAGGAAAAAAAGATCCAGTGGAGAAAAAGACAGTCTCTTCAATAAGTGGTACTGGGAAAATTGGACAGCTATATACAGAAGAATGAAACTTGACTGTTCTCTTACACTGTACACAAAGATAAACTCTAAATGGATGAAAGACCTCCCTGTGAGACAAGAATCCATCAAAATCCTAGAGGAGAACATAGGCAGTAACCTCTTTGACATCGTCAACAGACACGTCTCAGAAGGCAAGGGAAACAACAGTGAAAATGAACTTTTAAGATAAAAAGCTACACAGCAAAGGAAATAGTCAACAAAACAAAGAGGCAACCCACAGAATGGGAGAAGATATTTGCAAATGACACTATAGGAAAAGGGCTGGTATCCAAGATCTATAAAGAACTTCTCAATCTCAACACCCAAAGAACTATCAAGTCAAAAAATGGGCAGAAGACATGAAAGGACACTTCTCCAAAGAAGACATACAAATGGCTAACAGATACATGAAAACATGTTCAACATCATTAGCCATCAGGGAAATTCACATCAAAACCACACTGAGATACTACCCCATACCAGTTAGAATGGCAAAACTTGACAAGGCAGGAAATAACAAAAGTTGGAGAGGTTGTGGAGAAAGGGGAACCCTCTAACACTGTTGGTGGAAATGCAAGTTGGTACAGCCACATTGTAAAACAGTATGGAGGTTTGTCAAAAAGTTAAAAATAGAAGTACCCTATGAGCAAGTGCACTACTGGGTATGTACTTCAAAGATACAGATGTAGTGAAAAGAAGGGCCACCTGCACCCCAATGTTCAGAGCAGCAATGTCCACAATAGCCAAACTGTGGAAGGAGCCGAGATGCCCTTCAACAGATGAATAGATAAAGAACATTTCATCCATATATATAGTGGAATATTATTGAGCCATTAGAAAAGGATGAATACCCACCATGTATATCGACATGGATGGAACTGTAGGAAATTATGTAGAAGATTATAGAATAGAAAACCCAGAAATGAACCCACCACTAGATGGTCAATCAATCTGACAAAGCAGGAAGGAATATCCAATGGAAAAAGAAAGACTGTCTCTTGAAGAAGTGTTGTTGGGGAAAAATGGACAAGCAACATGCAAAAGAATGAAACTGGACAACTTTCTTATACCAGACACTAAAATAAATTCAAAACAGATGAAAGATGCAAGTGCGAGATAGGAGAGTATCAAAATCCTGGAGGAGAACACAGGAAATAACCTCGACATTGGCCATCGCAACTTCTTACTAGATATGTCTTCTGAGGCATGGGAAATAAAAGCAAAAATAAACTATTGGGATTTCATCAAAATAAAAACTTTTGCACAGCAAAGGAAACAATCAACAAAACTAAAGGCAACCTATAGAATGTGGAAAATCTATGTAAATGACATATCTGTTAAAGTATTAGTATTCAAAATCTATACAGACTGGTAAATCTCAACTCCCCAAAACAATCAGTCCATGTCATAAATGAGAAGATAATAACAGAACTTTTTCCAAATAAGACATATAGATGGCTAACAGACACATGTAAAGATGCTAATAATATCACTTATCATCAGGGAAATACAAAGCAAAACTACAATGAGATATCACCTCATACCCGTCAGAATGGCTAAAATTAACAACATGGAAACAGCAGGTGTTGGTGAGGGTGCAAAGAAAGGGGAACTTTCTTATACTGGTGGGAATGCGAACCATGTAGCCTCTCTGGAAAACAGTATAGAGTTTCCTCAGAAAGTTACCTAAGATCCAGCTTTTGCACTTCTAGGTGTTTACCCAAAGAATACAAAAATACTGATTTGAAGAGATACATGCCCCCCAGTATTTATGGCAGCATTATCAACAATAGCCAAATTATGGAAAAATCTCAAATCTCCATTGACTGATAAATGGATAAAGACAATGGTGTGTGTGTCTGTGTGTGTGTGTGTGTGCGTGCGCACATGTGCGCGTTTATATGTGTGTGCATGTACACGCAGCAACAGAATATTACTCAGCCATAAAAAGAATGAAATCTTGCCATTTGAAATGTGAATGGAGCTAGAGACTATTACGCTATGTGAAATAAATCAGTAAGAGAAAGACAAATACCATATGATTTCACTCATTTGTGGAATTTAAGAAATAAAACAAATGAACATAGGGGGGAAAAATAGAGGGAAAGCAGAAAACAGTCTCTTAACTACAAAGAAAAAATTGGTGGTTACTGGGGTGGAGGTGGGCAGGGGGATTGGTTAAATAGGTGAAGGGCATTAAGGAGGGCACTTATAAAGAGCAACTGTTCTATATAAATGATGAATCACTAAATTCTTCACCTGAAACTAGTATTACACTGTAATATTAACTAACTATAATTTAAATAAAAACATGAAAAATAATAAAGTAAAATATTAAAAAAATAAAAGATCTAGCATGAACCTATTATGATCCCTTCTCTCACAAAATGAATCAAAACCAAATTCAGATTTTCAGTTCAACTTTCCCAACTCTCCAGCCCATGCCTGCCATTTTTTCTCTAAACAAAACTGGGCCCTGTGGAGAATAAAGATATAAATATATAGATATCTATATCTGTATCTATATACATATCTATATCTATGTATGTATTTTTTTTTAACCATCCTCAGTTTGGCATTTCTTCAGACTGATGAAACAGAAGGAAAAAATAATTACCTGGTAACAGCCTAACTATCTACCTACATCTGCAAACTACTGTTTTCCAAAAAAAGAACTAAATCACCATTAAATAGTACAATTAAAGCCTTTGAAAGTGAGGTGTCACTGTGAGATTTGATTAATCACAACTTGATACAATGAAAATATGTCAAGCAATAACAAAACAAGATGTCAAGTCACAACAAAAGTGCAGCACATGCAGTTAATATCACGATCTTCCTTACTTCATACTGATTTTGTTTATGACATTTATAATGAGCTTTTGACATTTGAGTGATAGCTACACCAAGAGAAGAAATTAGAACACCTGGGTATTAGCCTGCCTTAAGCAAGAGGCACTGCTAAAACTAAAATTAAAAATTATTGACAACTAAAATGCTTTTAAAAGTCTCAGAGATTTGAAGTTTCATGTCTGAGGTGTGGAAAATAGAAGTCCCTATGGATCATCTAATTCACTGATTTTCATTCTGTTTTCCACCAAAGGGACAGGACATTCTTAGGAAGGCCATTTCTAGAAGGAGCCCAGCTGAGAAAACTACTCATGAAAGGAAATTACGTTGTTGGTATCTTTTATGAGCTACTTGGAAGAATCATTTAAAATTTTAAATTTAAATTATCAGGAAATAGTACTAAGCCCACCCCAATGGAGTCCACATCTTACCTCAAGCAAAACGCCCTGATAGCCCATCTTAGTTGCTTTACCCAAGAAATGGACCAGTCTGTAGACTATTGTAGTGAGATTTTAAACATTACAACTGTACCTATTAAGGGGAGAGAGTATATATCAAACACTACACTTGAAAGAAATAAGATTTGAAAATATCCTCCAGGGAGTGTACACCTTCCAGTTCAGAATTACTCATTTCAATGAACCACTTAATTTTACAGATTAAGAAACTGAGATTTACACAAAGTCCTATTTCATATTAGTGTAACTAAGGACCCAAGTTTCCTGACTGCAAGTTAGCTCTGAGAACTGCCACTAATGATAAACCCTACACAGCTCTACTGTTGGCTGGTTTACAAAAAAGCATTTCTATGTTGGTTATCTCATTTGATGCACATAATAATCCTGAAGGGTATTCATACTAAGGATGATTATTAGTATTTTGTAGATGAGAAAGCAAAGATCCAGAAAGGTAAAATGACATACCCTAGATCACATGGACACTTTGGGATTGGTAGATCTGAACTGCAGTATTTTTGTCCTATTGTTGTCATTCATTGTTGTTACCAAACCATTCCAGTAATTAATCTGGACTTAATAATTTTCTATTAAGTTGTACTATTTTCATTCTCAAGACACCAAGCAGTCTCAATCTAGGTTCCATTCTATATTCATCGCCTTTTAGAGGATAATCAGGTATTACAGCATGAGGTAACTTCATGAAAACATACACAGTCTGAAATTTGTCCAGATCTTCAATTTAGTCTTCAACATAGTCTAAATACAAGCCAGGTATTGATCTGAGGTACCACCATCTGGCACTGAAAAAACCTCCATCTAGGGAAGGTCACTTAGAGACCTGTTTATTCATAACAAATAATAATCTCATGTCTCAAAATCGTCAAAATTTTATCCCTTCTTTACTGACATTGCCATATAATATACACAACTCTCTTCTAAAAATGGGAACACACATAATGGCTTTGTATTGCTGGTTGGTTTTTGTTCAGTTATTATTTTAACTGGCCACCATTAAGACTCCCCAAAATTTTTTAAATATTTAATTTATTAATAAAATAATTATGCTTAATATTAAGCATATATGATATGTTAAACACAGAGATGAGCATTTGTATACACTATTACATTTATGATATCCTCACAACAATCCTATATACTTAGGCATTATTAGTCACATTTTTGGATATGGAATCTAAGTAATGTAGATATTATAATAAAGCTGAAATTTTATTTCAGATCTAGCTAACTATAGTACCTGTGTTCTTTGCACTATGTAACTCTGCCTCCTAATAATGATAACTACAAAATATGCCTATGCCCAGAGATTAATAAAATCGTTAAGAATGCATGGTATATTGATAACCATAGTTGTTCTTGCAGCTGTGTCTTTTAGTATTCCATCTGCCTAGAATATCCTTTCTTTCTTTGTTTAGAGAACACCTACTATTTATCCTTTCAGACCAAGCTCAACTATAAGACTTCAGAAGCAATTTCTTGTTACCTCTCAAAAGAGGCCATTGCCCCCTTCTCTATGTCAAAATATAATCACATTGCAACTGATCTGAATTCCTTAAGGAGAGAGGCCACATCTATTTATTTATTTATTTATTTATTTATTTTTAATGTTTTATTTCTTTTCAGCATAACAGTATTCATTGTTTTTTCACCACACCCAGTGCTCCATGCAACCGTGCCCTCCCTAATACCCACCACCTGTTTCCCCAACCTCCCACCCCCCGCCCCTTCGAAACCCTCAGGTTGTTTTTCAGAGTCCATAGTCTCTCATGGTTCACCTCCCCTTCCAATTTCCCTCAACTCCCTTCTCCTCTCCATCTACCCTTGTCCTCCATATTGTTTGTTATGCTCCACAAATAAGTGAAACCATATGATACTTGACTCTCTCTGCTTGACTTATTTCACTCAGCATAATCTCTTCCAGTCCCGTCCATGTTGCTACAAAAGTTGGGTATTTGTCCTTTCTGATGGAGGCATAATACTCCATAGTGTATATGGACCACATCTTCCTTATCCATTCATCTGTTGAAGGGCATCTTGCTTCTTTCCACAGTTTGGCGACCGTGGCCATTGCTGCTATGAACATTGGGGTACAGATGGCCCTTCTTTTCACTACATCTGTATCCTAGGTGTAAATACCCAGTAGTGCAATTGCAGGGTCATAGGGAAGCTCTATTTTTAATTTCTTGAGGAATCTCCACACTGTTCTCCAAAGTGGCTGCACCAACTTGCATTCCCACCAACAGTGAAAGAGGGTTCCCCTTTCTCCACATCCTCTCCAACACACGTTTCCTGTCTTGCTAATTTTGGCCATTCTAACTGGTGTAAGGTGGTATCTCAATGTGGTTTTAATTTGAATTTCCCTGATGGCTAGTGATGATGAACCCAAGAACCATAAGATACCTCGGAATAAACCTAACCAAAGAGGTTAAGGATCTGTACTCGAGGAACTACAGAACACTCATGAAAGAAATTGAAGAAGACAGAAAAAGATGGAAGACCATTCCATGCTCTTGGATTGGAAGAATAAACATTGTTAAAATGTCTATACTGCCCAGAGCAATCTATACTTTTAATGCCATTCCAATCAAAATTCCACCGGTATTTTTCAAAGAGCTGGAGCAAATAATCCTAAAATTTGTATGGAATCAGAAGAGACCCCGAATTGCTAAGGAAATGTTGAAAAACAAAAACAAAACTGGCAGCATCATGTTACCTGATTTCAAGCTTTACTACAAAGCTGTGATCACCAAGACAGCGTGGTACTGGCATAAAAACAGACACATAGACCAGTGGAACAGAGTAGAGAGCCCAGATATGGACCCTCAACTCTATGGTCAAATAATCTTCGACAAAACAGGAAAAAATATCCAGTGGAAAAAAGACGGTCTCTTCAATAAATGGGCTGGGAAAACTGGACAGCTATATGTAGAAGAATGAAATTCGACCATTCTCTTACACCGTACACAAAGATAAACTTGAAATGGATAAAAGACCTCAATGAGAGACAGAAATCCATCAGAATCCTAGAGGAGAACATAGGCAGTAACCTCTTTGATATCAGCCGCAGCATCTTCTTTCAAGATATGTCTCCAAAGGCGATGGAAACAAAAGCGAAAATGAACTTTGGGGATTTCATCAAGATCAAAAGCTTCTGCACAGCGAAAGAAACAGTCAGCAAAACAAAGAGGCAACCCACAGAATGGGAGAAGATATTTGCAAATGACAGTACAGACAAAAGGTTGATATCCAGGATCTATAAAGAGCTCCTCAAACTCAACATACACAAAACAGACAATCATATTTAAAAATGGGCAGAAGATATGAACAGACACTTCTCCAATGAAGACATACAAATGGCTATCAGACACATGAAAAAATGTTCATTATCATTAGGCCACATCTTTTTAATGTCTATATTATGCAGGGTAAACTACCAGGACTTCAGTAAATATCTGTGGAGCACTTAAATTATAACGTTTTATATAATATAGAAAAGGGAAGGATATCCAGAACTTTTCTCTGTTATATCAAACACGGGGTCTTCAGATGATCCATTTTCATGCATTCACTTATTCAAAAAATATGTACTATCTACCATGTGACATACACTTTTCTAGACACCAATGTTCAGTGATGAATAAAGCAGAAAAAAGTTCCAACTTTCATCAGCTTGCATTCTAAAAGGAAGAGACAGAAAATAAAACAAACACACAAAATATAAAGTATTTTATATCATTATAAATTTGAAGAAATAAGACAGAAGATGAGGATACTTAGAAGAACTGGAGTTTTAAATAATATGGTTAGTTATGTCTCACTAAGAAAATAACATTTGAGAAAATACCTAAAGGAGATGAGATAATATACCATCAGGATATACTGAGAAAAGCTTTCCAGTGAGAGGAAACAAATAGAAAGATTTTGAGGTAGAATCCTACTTAGGGGACATATTGTCATGAGGGTGTCCCAGGAACATCAGAGAATCCAATGTGCCTGCATTAGAGTGAACTGCTAGGAGAGAAACAGGATATGAGGTCAGAAAGTTAACAGAGCTCTATCTGTAGGGATCTGTAGGCAGCTGTAAGGACTTAAATTTTACTCAGCACGAGATAGGAAACCACTGGAGGGTTCTGAAGAAAGAAGTGAGACGGTATGTTGAGAAGAGCAGAAAAAGGTGCTACAGCAGAAATGGGAAGACCAGTTAGGAGGCTACTTCAATAACTTAGCCAAGAGAGAATTTTCCAGTGACCTGGATCAGGATAACAGCAGTAGAAGTGACAGGAAGTAATTAGATGTGAATATATTTTGAGAATTCAGCAGACAAAATTTATTGCTGGATTTAGGTATGGTGTATAAGATAGAGAAAGGAATCCAGGATGTGGAGATGACTCCAGGATGTTTGGGCATGAACAATTCAAAGAACTGAGTTAACATTAACTGAGATTCGAAATACAGGTTTTGGAATGAGTATCATGAACTCAATTTTAGTCACTTTAAGTTTTAAATACTTACAGTGATCTAAATGGAAATATCAGGTTAGGTAAACAAGTCTGGAGCTCAGAGACAAAGCTGGAGTAGAAGACACAAATTTGAGAGACTTTCAGAGTGAAGATGGTGATGTATTTAAAGTCCTATATGTTAATGAAATCACCTCCACTACACAAAAGTGAGAACCTGCACTATGTAGAAAACCTCACAGATTCCAACTGGTGAGGACCTTAGGAGATGGCAGTAGATTCCCACAAGAATCCATTTTAAATTATTTTTTGGAGGGCGCTCAGATTGAGATTTATAGTTCATTCATTTTAACAAGTCCTAATTTTACTAATAAAGAAACAGATTGTCTACTAGGATTTTAAAACTTTAAGCAAATTTAGAGGTTCTATTGTATAATTCTTTCAATTTCACATATCCCAGTGAGGCAAACTGACTTGCCCAAGATCCAAAGTGAGCTAATGACTGAACTGTGGCTAGAACCTAGCATGAGACTTCTACTTCCCAGTCTACTCCACACCCTAAGCATTCTTGTGTGCCTGTTTCCATTATTTGTTCTGATTAGTATTAAAAAGGCACCCTTGATTTCCTAAATTTAAGATGACATAGAACATGTACTCCTTTCAAATTTTCATCTCCTTGTTGAGGAATTCTGCATCAATCATTGAAGACTACAACTATCTATCGATTGTACGAATTGAATTTATTACTCTCCTTAACAAAATGAGTTTAGTTAGGATAAAGAATGAATGATCTTAAAGTAATCGTTCTATAATCTCCTTTGGTAAAAGGGCTGGGATTAAATAAAAGATATAAATTAGAACTCGAGTTGAAATGATACCTACTAATGTGTCCATAGATGTTGAAGCATCCTACAGTCTCTGGATTGTTTGTTTGTTGTTATTTGTTTTACTTCTAATTTTGACATAATTATAGATTCTCAGAAAGTTGCAAAGATAATACAGAGAAGTCCGTAAATTCTTCACTCAGTTTCCCCCAACATCTATATCTTACGTAAGTATAATAATATCAAAATCACAAGGTTGACATTGGTACTGTGTGTGTATAGTCCTATGTTCTTTTGTAACACTCATATATTAATGTAACCACCATGGCAAACAGGATACAGAACTATTCCATCATCACAAGTATTTCTTTCATGCTACCCTAACCCCCGGCAATCATTAAGCTGTTTTCTATATCAATAGCTTTGCCATTCAGAAATATAAGTGGAACCATACAGTACATAAATTTTTGAGATTGTGGGGCTTTTTTCCATCCTCTGTAATGCCCTTGAGATCCATACAAGTTGTGGCATACATCAGTAGTATACATTCCTTTTATTGCAGAGTAGTATTCTATATTATAGGTGTAACACAGTTCATTTTCCCATTAACCTATTAAGAGAGATTTTGGTTGTTTCCAGTTTGAACTATTATAAATAAAACTTTATAAATAAAGTGCTATAAACATTCATGTAGTTATTTTTGAGCGAATATAAAATTTTCATTTGCTGACAGAAATTCCAGGAAAGCATCTGCTGGGTCATATGATATTTGCATTTTCAGTTTCTTAAGAAATTGCCAACCTGTTTTCCAAAATGGCTATCTAGTTTTTCCATATCCTACTGTGTTTTACTCTAGCTGTTCTACTAGATATGTGGGGACAATTCACTGTGGTCTGCATTTGCATTTCCCTGATGGCTGGTAATGTTGAACATTTTTGTGTGCTTATTTTCATATGTATATTTTCATATGTATATTCTCTTGTGAAATGTGTCTTCAGATTTTTTGCCTCTTTTCTAAATGAATTGTTCGTTTTACTATTCAATTTTAAAAGGTATTTAAACGTTGTAGATATGGCCTCTGATACTTAACATTAAATGTCAACTTGGCCGGGTCATGGTACCCAGACATTTGGTCAAAATTGTCCCAGATACTTCTATGAAAGTATTTTTTGGATCACATTAACACTCAAATAGGTAAATTTTGAGTAATGTAACCTCTATAATGTGGGGAGCCACATCCAGTCAGTTGAAGGCTTTAATGAAACAGAGTAGCCTCCCCTGAGAAAGAAATTCTGCCAGCAAACTGCTTTTGGACTTAAACAGTAACTGTTCCCTGGGTCTCCAACCTGATGGCCCATTTTTCAGCAAGCTTCTACAATCATGTGAGCCAATTCCTTAAAATAAATACCTTTATCTCTCTGTGTGTGTGTGTATATATATATATATATACACACATACATACACATATATACTGTTCTCTCTCTCACTCTTTCTCTCTCTCTCTCTCTCTAGATACATATCACATACACACAATGTATTCATTCTGTTACTGTGGAGAACCCAGACTAAAATGGGGCCCTTCTGTCAGATACATATTTTGCAAATATTTTTCACAACGTGTAAATTTCCCTTTCATCATCTTACAAAGATCACTGGCATAGTAAAAGTTATCAATTTTCTCAAAGTCCAATTTTAATTTTCTTTTATAGGTTGTTCTTTTGATGTCATATCTCCCAACTCTTCATCAAGCCCTAAATCTCTAAAATCTTCTCCTATGATGTTTTCTAAATTTTTACACATTTACATCTTACAATTAAAACTAGATCCATAATTTTGTATAAGATATGAAGATTATGTCAAGGTTCTTTTTTGTCTATAAATATCCAAATACTCTAGAACTATCTGTTGAAAAGGCCTAATATCAAAATATGTATTAGTCAGGGTTCTCCAGAGAATAAGAACAAAACAGGATATATGAAGATTTATATATGTATTTCAATATATAATATACAACATGTAGAATTTTAATATATATTTCAATATTCCAATGTATTTGTATTTATAGAGGGGAAAACAGACAAACAAAAAAACAGAGACACAAATTTTACGAAATTGACTCAAATGATTAAAAATGTCTGGCATCGGGTTGCCTGGGTGGCTCAGTGGGTTAAAGCCTCTGCCTTCGGCTCAGGTCATGATCCCAGGGTCCTGAGATCGAGCCCTGCATCAGGCTCTCTGCTCAGCAGTGAGCCTGCTTCCTCCTCTCTCTCTCTCTGCCTGCCTCTCTGCCTACTTGTGATCTCTTGTCTGTCAAATAAATAAATAAAATCTTAAAAAAAAAAGTGGCATGTCTGAAATTTGCAGGGCAGGCTGTCAGGCTAGCAATTTTGCTAAGAATTAATATAATATTGCAATCTTCAATCCAAATTCAGTCTGGAGACCCTTAGGAAAGTCTCTGTTAAGAAATCTGCTGATTGGGCACCTGAGTGGCTCAGTGGGTTAAGCCTCTGCCTTCAGCTTGGGTCACGATCCCAGGGTCCTGGGATTGAGCCCCATATCGGGCTCTCTGCTCAGCAGGGAGCCTGCTTTCCCCTCTCTCTCTGCCTGCCTCTCTGTCTACTTGTGATCTCTGTTTGTCAAATAAGTGTAAGGGCCTACTTAGCCAGAGCAACTCCATCTCTGTTAAACAGCCATTTTGTTGTATGTACAGTAAACTTAAATTGACCCTCCCCACCCCCAGAGGAACTTACTTAGAAGCAAGTCCAGGAAACCAGTAAAATATGGTCGGCCAGTTCCTAATAACAGAGCCCAGAATACAAGGACAAGTCAGGCCAGGTCGGCCAGTTCCTGATAACAGAGCCCAGAATACAAGGATGAGTCAGGCCAGGTGGAGACATCCAATCAGTAAAGAGCATACATACTATCTCCCTAACCACCAAAGAATGTAAACCCTGCCTTTTGGGTGCCAAACTTTGGTCCCAATTCTGACCAGAGTGATAGGCTAGTTCAAACAGCTACTATAGGGTAAATTGTAATTCAATTGGCCACCTGCGTGTGGCTCAACATGACTATGCAACTTTCTGTGTACGTTACAAGCTCGTTGGCCACCTCTGTGTGGCCAGGCTTAACTACATTGCCTTTGCTCTATAAAAGTTAGTCTGTGAGGCTGGGAGGGGTCGCTGTCTTTAGAGGCGGCCCTGACCGGTCAGTCGATTCTTGAGCCTGTAAGATTGGTGGTCGCTCTCTTCGGAGGTGGCCCTGGCCGGTCAGCCTGACTTCTAATGCTTGGCATAGAATAAAGCTTTGCATAACTTTCACTTTGTCTCAGTCTTGTTCCTTGGATAACGGACCCCAACAATAAGTAAATAAAATCTTTAAAAAAAAAAAAGTGCTGATAACCTTTATGTGGTTTCCCTTGTACATAACAAGTTGCTTTTCTCTTCTGCTTTTAAGATTCTCTCTCTCTCTTTTTTTTAATTGTTATGATCAATGAGCCAACACATAGTACACCATTAGTTTTTGATGTAGTATTCAATGGTTCATCAGTTGCATACAACATCCAGTTTAACACTTTAATGATAATGTGTCTTGGTGTGGATGTCTTTGGGTTCATTTTATTTTGAGTTCCCTGGGCTTTCTAAACCTGGATGTCTAGTTCTATCCCCAGGTAAGGAAAGTGTTCACTATTTTGTCAAATAAGTTTTGGGCCCTTTATTTCCCTTTTCTCCAGAGACCATTATAATGTGAATGTGATTCCACCTGATATTGTCCCAAACGTCTCTTAACTTGTCTTCATTTTTTAAATTATTTTTCTCTTTTTCCTGTGTTGAGTATGTTCTGATGCTTTGTCTTCAGGCTCATTGATAGACTCTTTTGTCTACTATTGAATCCCTCTAGTGTGGTTTTCAGTTCAGTTATTGTATTCCTCAGCTCTGTGACTTCGGTTTGGTATTTTCTTACATTTTCTATCTCTCTGTTGAAATTCTCACTGTGTTCTTCCAACAGTACTCCCAAATTCAGTGAGCATCTTTATGACCATTACTTTGAATTCTTTTTCAGGTTGATTAGTAATCACCATAATATTAAAATCTTTTTCTGAGTTTTCATTCTTGTTCTCTCATTTGGAACATATTTTTCTGTTCACTCATTTTGCTTGACTTGCTGTTTTTGTTTCTATGTACAAAAACAGTTACCTCTTTCATTTTTGAAGGAGTGGACTTGCATAAGGAATGAAACTTCTTATTTACCCATACCCTAGATCTTCATGTCTCTTAAGACTTTTTGATTGTCTAAACAACCTGATTTATTCTGCTATGTCCCCATTGTTTAGGGTGTACCTATCAGTGTTCAAAGGGGAAGGAATCTTATTTAGTACCCAGTTTCAGGCTGACTGGAAGACAGATTCTAGGCAATATCTGTTGAAGTATGCAAATACAGCACCTTCCAGCTGCAATCATGAAACCCTCCTGGCATCCAGATCAAGAGATCTGGAAGTATCTCCTGGGCAATACTTGCAAAAATTAGGGTTCCAGACAATTACATAAGTTCTTTTCTGAGAGGTCTTGTCAAGCTGTAACAAGACCAAAGAGCTGAGCAAGGATGGCATCTCCCTGTTTACATTCTTTGGGAGCACCTCTTTAGCTTCTAAATGTGTGGGATACCTGAAACTTGTCCCTCCACTTGAATCATCAAGCTAAGTAAATAGGCCTTTTTCACAGGAAGATTGGTGGTGTTTTTCACACCGCTGTCTGTGCAATGCCCTGGGGGATGGCATATTGCCAAGAACTGTCTTTCCAATTGCTATATTCTCATGGAGCTCAGGAATGCCAGCTCCCTTGGCCACCAGGCTCACAAGATCAAAGAGTATTCCCTGGGTTGATTTTGCATGCTCATTGGCATTAGCTAGGCAGCTTAAGAGTGCAGGGATGCAGGCATGCTCAGAAAGGCAGTACGAAAATGTCTAAACTATGTGCAACTGCAGGCTTCATGAATCAAACAGGAGAGTGCCTTGTCTGTGCACTCATAACAGTTTTAGGGTGGGAGCTAGAAAATTACAACCATTCACACTCACCAGCCTCACTAAAGGAGCAGTGAAAGAGTGGGAAAGAATTATAACTGCCCTCACTCACCAACTAAACCTAGGGATGAAAATGCCATGTCCATTTGTGTTCACTTGCCACAGCCAGCCTGCAGGTGAGTGAGACATCCACTTCTGCTGTCTGGCTTCAGCAAGTCAAGGGATTAGTGCCATGGACCACTTACCCCTCCTTGTCTTAGCCTGTTGGTAGGAGGGTTCCACATCCATCCTCACCAAAGAATGGATACCAAGGTAGGTAGAGGATGCAAAAATGGTGTCTGCCATAGGTCCCATCTCTGAGGAGAGTTTCACCTGTCCCCTGCCCATCCAGTATATGCTTTTAGATTAGCAGATGAGTCTCTCTCACATATAGTCTAACCACTGTTCAAACTGCTATTTCTGTACTGGATGTCAGGAAAACTGAGATCACACATGAGCCCTTTAAAAGAGGAATCTCAGGGTTTTTTTGTTTTGTTTTGTTTTGTTTTACTTTGTTTTGTTTTGGGGGTATTTATTTATCTGAGAGAGAGAAAGAGCCAGAGCAGGGAGAGGGGAAGAGGGGGAGAGGCAGAGGGGAAGGAGAAAAGGAGAAAATCTAGAGCAGACTCTGTACAAGCATGGAGGCCTGACGTGGGGCTCAATCTCACAACACTGAGATCATAACCTGAGCCTTTGAAACCAGGAGTCAGACACTCAACCAACTGAACCATCCAGGCACTCCTGGAAATCTCAGTTTTTTTTATAACACTTTGATGTCTTGAATATCAGCCTCATTGGTTTCCAGAGACACAAGATCTGGAGGTTTTTCTCTCTGTTGCACATCCCAGGAGTTGGAATATCTGATCTGGGGCATCAACCTCTTGGTCCTCCAGGAGAAGTGCCAAACTAGTGAGATTTCCTTCCCATTATGTGTTCCATGCTGGGGAAAGGGTTTTTGGGAAGAGCATGTCTCTGCCCCATCTATCCATCTGGAGGTAGTCAATCCTTTCTCAAAGTCTCTCTAATTCTTGATTTTTGAATACTGAACTAGCCTTGCATGGTGAAATAGACCATTTGGTCAGAGTATATAATTCTTTCCACATATTACTGAACTATCATTGCTGATACTAAATAATTTTTGTATCAATATTATAGATGGGCATCAGTCCACAATTTTGCTTTACATTGCTTTTTCCTCTCTTTTATTCATTTTTAATCTCAGATTAACACTGACCTTAGGAAATTACTTGGACAGTGTTTTTCCTCTTATATTTTCTGGAAGTGATAGTGGAGAATTGTTAATTCTTTAAACATTTGGAAAAATTCTTCAGTGAAATCTTTAGGGCCTGGAGGATTCCCTTAAGGGATTTTTTTTCCCAATTAAAGTTTAATTTTTGTAATAGTTATAAAACCATTCAAATTATAAATTTCATGTTTACCAGGTGTGGAGGTTTTTAGATTTCAGGGAATTGTTCCATTCCATCTAACTTCCCACATATATGTGTGCAGAGGTCTTTTCTGTACTGCTCTGTCATCTTCTTAGTGTCTTCAGGGACTTGGTGATATACTGTATTTTATTCTTGATATTAACAGTTTATGTCTCCCATCTATTTCTTTGTCATTCTTACTGAATGGCTTTTAAAATTTTCTTCTATATACCTTTCTATTACGTTATGTTAGTCACCATACAGTACATCATTGGCTTTTGATGTAGTGTTTCATGATACATTGTTAGGGTATATCACCAACCCTTTCTCTCTTGCCAGGTCTCTGTGGAGACGTCTGACCTTTTTTGGATGTTCCTCCCTCTGTACTTACGGCATCTCTTCCCCTTACCTTCTCTTAAAATGTTTTCCTTGGTTCTAAGATTTCTGAGTTTTACTATTGTGTGCCTCAGCGTTGGGTCTGCCCTCATTGATCTTAGGGATTGTCCTCTCTGCCTCTAGGACAGGACTACTTGTTTCAGTCCCCAGATTAGGGAAGTTCTCAGCTATGATTTAGTCAAATATATTTTCTAGTCCTCTCTTTTTTTCTTTCTTTCTCTCTCTCTCCACCACCTCAGGGATCCCAGGAATTCGGACATGGGAACATTTCAGTGCATTATTATTTTTTTTCTCTAATTCTGTTTTTAAGCTATTTGTTCCAGGCTTCCTCCTCCTCCTTCTTTTCTGTCATTCTATGGTCAAGATCACTAATTCGTTCTTCTACCTCATTTACATTAGCTGTTAGGGTATCTAGATTAGATTGTATCTCATTGATAGTATTTTTAAGTTGTGCCATATCTGCTCTCACTTCTGCCCTTCATGTATCTTTGTTGCCATTAATAGTGTTCTCTAGCTTAAACCATTGTCTTCAGCACTGCTATGCTGAAGTTTATTTCTGGCATCTTGTTTGGATGCATATCCATTAGATCTGCTGGAGAGGCTATTGTCTCTGGGTTGTTTGTTTTTGGGAGTTCCTTCTCCTAACTATTCTTTTGAGTTGTACTTGAGGACATGTACAGTCAAAAATATTAACCACAGTCCAGGCAGGGTGCACCCTGGAAAGTTTTGGAGCAATTGGAAGTCACACCCAAAAAGGAAAAAAAAAAAAAAAAGGAATCCAAAATGAGACCCAAGAATAAGATTTATAAAGTATAAAAACAAAAACAATAAGACCACCACCACCACCACCAACAACAAAAAACAAAAGGAACCCAAAATCAAACGTTGGGGATTATGGGAATGTTGCTGTAATCCCTCGATGTGGACAAGTAAGGAAATTTTAGTTCTTCTTTGGTTTATTTTGTTCTCTTTATTAGAGAACTCTACTTCCCAGAGATACAAGCTAAATAAAACTGGTATATATATAAAAGTTGTACTGAATTGGGAAAAAGGACTACATTGAAGGTTATAGCTCTATATATAAAAAAAATGAAAAAAGTATATGAAAAAGTTCAAGTTAAGAAGTTACTTTGGAATTTGTTGTATTAAAAATCTAGTTGAATTTGTAATTAAGTAAGGAAAAATAAGAAAAATGAGAAAGAATTAAAAAAATAATACAACAAGAATAAAAGAGAAAAGTTGTATCTAAGAAATATACAGGCTGTGAGGCAATACCAGCAGCTTAATATACTGTTTTCCCCGGTGTTGGTGTTTTACAGTTTTATGGGGACCCTGTGGTTGTTGTCCTCTTGTTCTTACAGCTTGTCTTCTAGGGGAGCTGCCTGCCACATTCTTTTTCCGTCTATACTGATTGATGGAGTTATCCTGCCCCTATTAAGGAGCTTGACTGCGTGGAAACCGTTTTTGGGGGCTTTTGGTTTCTGGAGGCTTTGGTTCTCTGGAGGCTTCTTGCACCTTTTCAGAGGGTCAGAGCAGAGTAAACTGTCCTCATCCCAGCCTCAACCTCAGAGAGAAACCACAGTCTTCTCCTCCCTGAATGTGTCCTCTGGTACACACAGACGCCTTTTCTCTAAGCATCACTCAAAACCGCATCGTCCCAGAGGCAGTGCATGAACCCAGTGACCCTGTCCGTGGCCCACCAAGGCCCCTGCTTCTCTCTGTACCAAAACTGCACCAAAACTGTAAGCGATCCCCAGCCAGTGCAGCCCATGCCCTGGTGGCCACTGTTTCCGGGATCGTGGGCTCCAGTCTTAACTGGGTCTTTTCCAGTATGGGTGGTGGTGATGGCGGCGGTAGCCAACAGCCCGATGGAATGCTGACTTGAGTTCGCACCGGGTCCTCTTACGAGTGGGCAGGTGAAGGCTGCAGCCAGTACCTGGGCCATGGACTTAGGTCTGTGCCTGTGGTTTAGCAGGTCCCAATGTTTGCTCCTTAAGCCCCTTTTTTTGTGTTTGAGTGCTGTTATAGTCCATTCCTGTCTTGCAACCACCAGTCTCCAAGCTATCACTTGTCCCCATGCTAACACTGGTCCCCAAGTGCATGGCACTGGGTTATTACTTTCCAGTGGCTACTTTCTGGTGGCTGACTCTCCTTCCATTTATCCTCCAGTATGTGTTTGCACAATCCAACTCCGTGTTCTGTACTTCTCCACTGATGATCCTCTACCCCGTAGAGTTCCAGATGTGTATAATCTTTTTTTTTTTAAATTTAACATCTAATGCATTATTTGTTTCAAGGGTAAGGTCTGTGAATCATCAGTCTTACACAATTCACAGCACTCACCATAGCACATCACCCACCCACCCTGTCCCACCTTCTCTCCTCCAGCAACCCTCAGTTTGTTTCCTGAGATTAAGAGTCTCTTATGGTTTGTCTGCCTGCCTGGTTCCATTTTTCCCTCCTTTCCCTCCATGACTCCCTGGCCTGCCCCTCAAATTCCTCATATCAGAGAGGTCATATAATAATTATCTTTCTGTGTTTGACTTATTTCACTAATCTTACATCTCATGCTGATTTCATGGGTGTTCATAGTGGCTTGGTAGATTTCTAGCTAAATTCAGGGGACCAGTTGAAAAGGTGTCCCCCACTCCTCCACCATTGTTTTGGTTCCCTGATCACATGGTTCTTATCCTTTCTTTTATTAATATGGTATATCACATTAATTGATTTGTGAATATTGAATCATCCCTGCAACCGAGGAATAAATCTCACTTGATTGTGATGAATGATTCTTATAATGTACTGTTAGATTCAATTTGCTAGTATTTTGTTGAGAATTTTTGCTTCTGTGTTCATCAGGTATATTGGCCTGTAGTTCTCCCTCTCTCTCTCTTTTTTTTTCTTTTTTTTAGCAGCGTCTTTTTCTTGTTTTGGAATCAGGTTAATGCTGGTCTCATAGAATGAGTTTGAAGGTTTCCCTTCCATTTCTGTATTTTCGGATTATTTGAGAACAATGGGTATTAACTCTTCTTTAAATCTGGTAGAATTCCCCTGGGAAGAATTCTCCTGGACTGTTGTCAAGAGATTTTTGATGACTGATTCAATATCTTTGCTGTTTGTGGGTCTGTTCAAGTTTTCTGTTTTCAATTTTTGGAGTTTATATTTTTCTAGGAATTTAAACATTTCTTTAAGATTGATTTGGTGATTATGCTGAGTGAAATAAGTCAAGCAGAGAGAGTCAATTATCATATGGTTTCACTTATTTGTGGAGCATAACAAATAACATGGAGGATATGGGGAGATGGAGAGGAGAAGGGAGTTGAGGGAAATTGGAAGGGGAGGTGAACCATGAGAGATTATGGACTCTGAAAAACAACCTGAGGGTTTTGAAGGGGCGGGGGTGGGAGGTTGGGGGAACCAGGTGGTGGATATTAAGGAGGGCATGTATTGCATGGAGCACTGGATGTGGTGAAAAAACATTGAATACTGTTACACTGAAAAGAAATAAAAAATTAAAAAAAATTGATTTGGTGACAAATTTTTTTAATATATAGTCTTATGATTTTATTTTTGTCATGTTGCTTGTGATCTCTCCATTCTCATTTGTCATTTATGAGTTTATTTCCTTTCTCTTTCATTTTAGATAAGTCTGACTAGGGGTTTATCAATTTTATTATTTTTTTCAAAGAAGTAGCTCCTGGTTTCACTGATCCATTCTACTGTTTTTAAATTTCAATACCATTTATATCTGCTCGAATATTTATTATTTCCCTTCTTCTTCTGGTTTTTGGCTTCATTTGTTGTTCTTTTCTTAGCTCCTTTAGAAGTAAGATTAGGGTGTTTTTTAAAAGATATTTCTTCCTTCTTGTGTTCGGCCTGTATTGCTATATACGTCCCTCTTAGGACTACTTTTTCTGCATCCCAAAGATTTTGAATAATCCTATTCTCATTTTATTTGCTTCTACATACTTTTTTATTTTTTCTTTAATTTCCTGATTGACCCATTCATTCTTTAGTACCATGTTATTTAACCTGTATATATTTGTGGTCTTTCCAAATTTTTTCTTGTGGTTGATGTCACGTTTTGTAGCACATTTTTGTAGTAGAAAATAGGTATGGTGTGATTTCGATATTTTTGTACTTGTTGAGGTCTGATTTCTGATCGAGTATATAATCTGTTCTGGAGAATGATCCATGTGGATTTGTAAAGAATATATACTTTGCTGCTTTAGATGAAATGTTCTGAATATATCTGTGAAGTCCATCTGGTCCAGTGTGTCAGTCAAAGCCAGTTTCCTTGTTGATTTTCTGCTTAGATGATCTGTCCATTTATTTAAGTGGGGTTAAAGACCCTTTTATTATTAAATTATTACCAATGAGTTCCTTTATGTTTGTTATTGTTTTATATATTTGTGTGCTCCCATGTTGGTGACATAAATATTTATAATTGTGATATCTTCCTGTTGGATAATCCTCTTTATTATGATATAGTCCCCTTCTTCATCTCTTGTTACAGTCTTTGGTATAAAGTCTAGTTTATTGGTGCCTCATTCAGTTAAGCATCTGAGTTGATTTCCACTCAGGTCATGATCTCAGGGTTGTGGGATTGAGCCCCGTCTTGGGTTCTGCACTCAGTGTGGGCTATGCTTGTTGTTCTCCCTCTCCTCCCCCCACTCACATGTGTTTCTGCTCTCTCTCTGAAATAGACAAACCCTTTAAAACAAACAAACAAATAAATAATTAAATAAATAAAATTTAGTTTGGTCTGAAATAAGCATTGCTAGTCCAGCTTTCTTTTGATGTTTATTTGTATGGTAGATGTTTCTCCACTCCCTCACTTTGAATCTGAAAGAATCATAAAGGTGTCTTTAGGTCTAAAATAAGTCTCCTTTTGGCAGCATATAGATGAATCTTTTTTTTTTTAATTTTTATCCATTCTGACACTCTATGTCTTTTGATTGGAGCATTTATTCCATTTACATTCAGAGTAATTATTGACAGATACGTATTTAGTGCCATTTTATTACCTTTTTGTCATTGTTTCTGGAGATATTCTCTGTTCCTTTCTATTCTTTGTCACTTTTGGTATTTCTCTCCCCTTCAAAAATTCCCTTTTGATACTTATTGTAGCATTTGTATAGTGATCATGAACTGTAATACCTATTGCAGCATTAGTGTAGTGATCATGAACAGGGAGACTGGTGTGGTACTTGATCCCAGGACCCCGGGATCATGACCTGAGCAAACACTTAACTGACTGAGCCACCCAGGCACCCTTTATCTCTCCTCTATTTGGAATGATAGCCTTGCTGGATAGAATACTCTTGGCTACAGATTTTTCCCATTCAGCACATTGAATATATCATGCCACTCTCTTCTGGCTTGCCAAGTTTCTGTGGAGAAATCTACAGCTAACCTCATCTGTCTTCCCTTGTAAGTTAGGGACTTCTTTTGTCTTACTGCTTTTAGGATTTTTTTTCTTTAAAACTATATATTTTGCAAAATAACTACAGTATGTTTTGGTGTTGGCCTGTTTTTGTTGATTTTGATGAGAGTTCTCTCTGCCTCCTTGTTTGGATGTCTATTTTCTTTCCCAGATTAAGGAAGTTTCAGCTATTATTTCCTCAAAAAACCCCTTCTCCCCACTTTCCACTCTCTCTCCTACTGAGACTCCTATGATAGGAGTATTATCGTGTTTGACGGAATTACTGAGTTCCCTAAGTGTACTCTCATGATCTATCATTCTTCCTTCTCTCCTTTGTTCAGCTTCATTATTTTCCACAAATCTATCTCCTATCATTTACTGGTTCCTCTGTTCTTCCATCCTTGTGGTCAATTCATCCAGCCTATTTCAAATCTCAGTTACTGCGTTTTTCATTTCTCCTGATTGTTTTTCAGCTGTTTTATCTCTGCAGTAATGGTCTCCCTGAAGTCTTCCATGCTTTTCTCAAGCGCAGCGAGTATCCTTATGATTATTGCTTTAGAATCTACATCAGGCATATTACTTATATCTGTTTCAATTAGATCTCTGGCTATGACCTTTTCTTTTCCTTTCCTTTGGGCTGAATTCCTTGGCGTGTTGTCTAGGTTTCTGTCTTCTTCTCTGTGTTAGACAATCCTGTTATGTTTCCTGCTCTTGAGAGTAATTGTTTGATGAGCAGCTCATATAATGTCCAGCGCCTGGCAGTTCAGGAAGTGTCTCTGGTGTATGCTTCATGCACTCTGCTGCTGTGTTTTGGCTGCTGTATCCCCAAGACAGTCATCTGCAGAGATTCTCCTTGGCTGCAGTTGGTAGTGTTTGGACCTTTGCCAGAGTGTGGTTTTAACTAGATGTGCTCTGGTCTGCCTGTTGCATGAGACCTGATGCTATTTCCACTATTCCTGAAGCTTTACAGAATTCTATGATTAGTAGATGATTTGGGGGGGGGGGGCTTGTTGGTTTTCTGGGGGAAGGGACCTGCTCTGCTGGTCATTAAGCACACTTGCCCAAGAAAAGCAGTACCAGCAGAGCACACACTGACAGGACTTGGTATATGTAGTTGAGCAGTCAGTGTTTGAAATGTGCTATTTATTAACACAGGTTGATGCTGAGTGGTGGTGAGGGGCATTGGGGTAGGAAGGAAATCTCACCATCCAGCTCCTTTGTCCCTGGAGAGGGGTCACCATGCTTGTTGCTCTCAGGAAAACACTTCCAGAAGAGCGAATAATCTACCGCAGTGTTTCCTAGGGATTTTTCAGGTCTCCCACTTTCATGGTGTCGGTCTAAGGTTATTTGTCTGCCAAAGCAGCGAGGTGCACTTTGGACTCTAGACCAGCCAAGTCCGCTGACTCTTAAAATTCCAAAATTTATGGACATGCTGTGTCAGGTGGCTGCGTTGATCTTCGGGGTTGGGGGTTGGCCCTCACTGCACTGGGAGTAATGGAGACTGAGAAGACTGAGAAGGGCAATAGAGCCAGAGTGCTAAGGCATAGGATTTGGAGCAAGTAGGCTGCATGCTGGGCCTTTTAAAACAGAGGTTTTTAATACTAGATTTTCAACAAATGCAGATACTTGTTTATTGTCAGTTTTCCCACCCAAGAGTAAAAGAGTTAGCTGAGATATAATGTCTTAATAGCTTCTAAGGCTGTTGTTAGTCTAAGATTTTTTTGTTTTTGTTTTCATTTATTTAAATTCAAGTTAATTAGTGTACACTTGTAATACTAGTTTCAGGGGTACAATTCAGTGATTCATCACCTACGTAGCACACCCAGTGCTCATCACAACAAGTGAACTCCTCAATACCCTCTCACCTATTTAACCCATCCCCACCAACCTTCCCTCTGTAGACATCAGTTTGTTCTCTGTATTAAGAGTATGTTTCTCAGGGCACCTGGGTGGCTCAGTGGGTTAAAGCCTCTGCCTTCGGCTCAGGTCATCATCCCAGGGTCCTGGGATCGAGCCCCACATCGGGCTCTCTGCTCAGTGGGGAGCCTGCTTCTCCCTCTCTCTCTGCCTGCCTCTCTGCCTACTTGTGGTCTCTGTCTGTCAAATAAATAAATAAAATCTTAAAAAAAAAAAAAAGAGTATGTTTCTTGGTTTGGCTCTTTTTTCCCCCCGAAGATTTTAAATAGAGTTCTTTTTCTTTCTTTCTTTCTTTCTTTCTTTTTTTTTTCTAAATAGAAATGGAAATGGAAAATTTCTAAATGGAAAAGTTCTTCCCATTTTATGGATCCTTATAGATCACTAATGGGCGTGTTTCATATTCCACCTGTGAAAGCTTTATGAGCAGTAATGGAAATAGTCTTAGACTACAAACAGTTATATTTCTGCTACAAAGGGTTGTCCCTCTTCCTGAAATTCTTTTCTGTTCCTTCTCATCAGGCATTCATTCCAGTGATCAATAATTAGTCTTCATTCAAGTTCCAGCTCAAGATACCATATTTTGGCCTCTGTTAAGGAAGAATTAGGCATTTCTTCTTTTCTATAGCATTGTACAAGCTCTTTACACAATGGGTCATGATTATTTGTTATACCTATATTGCTCACTGCACTGTGGGTTCTGTTTTACAGGCAGAAGCTATTTTATTTATTATAGTGTCAGCAACAGTCAGCAGAATACCTGGGTAAACTAGGTGCTGTGTAAATATTCACTGAGTATTTGTTGAAGTTTATTGACTTCTGAAAAGAAATTCCTTTAAATTATTTTTTGAAATTCCTTTTAATTTGATAGGGAGATATAAATTACAGTTAGGGTAATATTTAAGGCATGACTTATTAGAAGTTGTTGGAGCTGTATTAAGGAAAATGATACTTCAGAACCTAGAGCCTAGTTTGTAGACTATCAAATCCTACAGAAATGAGTGATGAAATTAACTACATGAACTGGGGTAGATGGTGAATTTTTCATCTTTTGTAAAGTCAGTAGCAATGTTTCAGCTTTCATACTCATTTTAGAAATGTGTATCTTTATTTCTCCTTCTTGGTTAGTTTCTAGCTGAAGATCTACCAACTTTCTTGATCTTATCAAACAGTCATTGTTTGGTTTCATCAATTCTATAGTTTTTTAGTTTTCTTCATTTATTGATTTCTAGTGTGATCTTTTTTATTTTTTATCTCCTGCTTACTTTGTTTTTGATTTACTATTCTTTGCTAGCTTCTTGAAGTAGATTAGATTATTGATTTTAGATTTTTTCTTTTGTAATAAATATTTTTTACAACTCTGTTGTGGTATAATTGACAAAATTATAAGACATTTAATGTGTACAACAGAGTGATTTGATGTACATATATTGTGAAAGACTTCCTCCCATTGAATTAAGTTAATGTAGCATTTTAAGGTATAAACTTCACTTTAAGGACTGCTTTAGCTGCATGATATATTTTTATTATTTAGCCTAGCTTCCTATAAGTCACCTCTGTGTTTTCATTGATTAGCTGTCAGCCAATGAGTTGGGCATTAATTGTTCTCAAATACCTCCAAGCCCTTAATTCTTCCATCATTTTGCCAATGGATTAGTGTTAGGGCTAGAGAACTATAGGTAGTTCTCAAGTCTGTCTTATGTTTCACTTTTTTTTTTTAAGATTTTATTTATTTATTTGACAGAGACAGAGACAGCCAAGAGGGAATACAAGCAGGGGGAGTGGGAGAAGGAGAAGCAGGCTTCCCACTGAGCAGGGAGCCTGATGCAGGGCTCTGAGCCAAAGGCAGATGGTTGGCACCCCTTGGCTTTCACTTCTTGCTTGACTCTCTCAGGTCTCCCAATCCACGCTCATAGTTTCCAAGAAAGCCATAGAAGGATATGTGGCACGTTTATTTCAGTCTTCCAATGGCTTTTTCATTTCTAGGATCTCCTTAAATTTCTAACTTTTCCATGATAATCACAGTTGGAACTGCAACCTCAGATCAGCTAGGGTTTTTTCCCTTTAGTTTTCTAACAAGTTTGCCACATTATTCTGACAAAACTGTAGCCTTTTGCCACTGTGTCCTGGTTTCTGCTTTCATCCCCACATTTGTAAAACAATTGTAGTTTCATCTGTGGGACTGGGGAGTGGAATAGCATTTCCAAGCAAGAGAGCTGCTAAGTTGTTATTCTTACCCAAAGCTTTAAAAGTTTTTCTTGAATAAGTCCTTCTCATTTTGTTGGCTGCCTTTGCTCAACTCCTAGAGACCCGATATTATTTTGGACATCTTTGTTTAGTTTTATACTTGTTATTTTTTTTTAAGAGATGATTAATTTACCTCATCACAGTGCCATATCCAGAAATCTTTTCTATACCATTTAAGTGCAAATAGTTGCAATAGATAAGAGCAGCATTGGTACCTATATATTCCTATATTGTATAGTGCTCTCTAGCTCCTTCCTTAACTTGCACTCTTCCTTCTCCCTTTTTTCCAGGGAGGTAGAGTGGTATATTAAAAAGAGAAAAAGCCTTGGAGTTTGACAGCCTTGGGATAGACCTTAACAATAGTATGGGCCATTTAATTTCTCTGAGTCTCGGTTTGCAAATCTGTAAAGTGGATGTAATAAGACTTAAGTCATGGAGAAGATGAAATGAAAATATATTCAGAGTAGTTAATACAGTGTCTCACATGTGGTAGATAACCAGTCAATGACTGTTTTTTCTACTCTCTCCTCCCTTTGTCTCTTGTTGCATTTCTTGAAGCACATGGATTCAGCAAGAGGCCATTTGTGGTTCAGAGAACACTGTTATTAAGAACAGTTAAAGGATCAAAAAAGCTGATTTCTTTCCAATGATGTTAATATGGAAATACAATACTGTCTTCTACATTTTGGGGTTTTAGACCAATGGTCATGTGGATTAGCCCAGATTCTGGCATTTGAACTTTTTTTCACCATAAGAGGTGAAAATGTCTTTTAACACACATGCGTTCATGCCACTTACCAGCTTCAAATCAGGTCTCAGGATTAAGTCAAAGCTCCTCAAAATAATATGCAGGTTTCTTCATGAGCTGGCCTCTCTGTACCTTTCTATCCTTAGTTTTCCCTCCTCCCACTAGGTTTTAGCCATCTTGTAAGACCTTTATTTCTCTGACTATGCCTGGTATTTCATCTTTCATTGTTTTTGCTCATATAGCTCCCTCTGTATGTATTCAAGGATTCTGTCTCATTTATTGATCATTTTCTATTCATTGTCCAGTTAGGTGCCCATTATCTCAGCACCTTATGTTGTAAAGATTATTGTAAATCTGTCTTTCCCAGTAGGTTTAGAGATACTCTAGAGCAGAGACAATATTTTATTTAATATTTGTATCTCCATTGCCTTGATCATAATTTTCCAATGCAAATGAAGAAACTTAACCTGCCACCACACTGATTAAAAGACGTTGGGTGACATAATTGCACCAACCATCCCAAAATAGCCCTGACATTTAATAAAATTGTAATACAATTAAAAATTCGAAAAGCCTAGGGGTGCCTGGGTGGCTTGTTCGTTGAGTGTCTGACTCTTGATTTCAGCTCAGGTCCTGAACTCAGGGTTTGAGACTGAACCCTGTATTGGGCTCCACATGTCTAGCCTACTTAAGATTCTTTCCCTCTTCCTCTGCCCCTAACCCCCCTCTAAAATTTTTTTTTTCTAAAGCCCAAACCCATTTTTCCTTAACCTGAAATATAAGAAACTCTAAAACACCCAGCTATGACTAACAAGATAAACTCTGCCTTTCTCCTTTCCTATTAGGGACATAAGGGAAACAGTGTATGTTTTGGTTGCTCTCTTGGCAAGACTATGGTTTGAACTCGGATTCTCGAACATGGGGATTGATAATCGTGTTTCCAGTCAACACAGGAGTGGGATTTTAGATAAGAGCATCTTATTTTCATAGAAAATCTATTTTAGTGTCCTGCCCATCATTACAGTAAACTCTTGACAATGGGTGATGTGATTATAGACAGTAGCTTTCTATTTAAGGGACACATAAGTAGTTACTAATAGACACACCACTACAAAATGCTTCCTGTTAGCAGGTAAAGGAGAGAGAAATGTATGTGAACCTATCAGTATCAGAATTGTGTGTCAAAAAGCTAGAGCAGATTGAGGCACCCAGGTGGTCAGTTGTTAAGCATTTGCCTTCGACTCAGGTCATCATCCCAAGGTCCTGGGATCAAGACCTGTGTCAGGCTCCCTGCTTGGCTGGAAAACTGCTTCTCCCTCTCCCACGCTCCTGCTTGTGTTCCCTCTTTTGCTATGTCTCTCTCTGTTAAATAAATAAAATCTTTAAAAAAAAAAAAAGCTGGAGAAGAGTTCAATTTATTTCTGCCATAACAAGCAAACCAGAGATTGACTGGACAATTATTTCTAGTATTGCTGTTTTCTGACATGCACATTCCAGTATAAAATCAACTTTTTTGGACATCTTTTATTAAATAACAGTTTGTATGAATTAAAATTATCTCATAGAAATAAAATTAAACTTTTTTTTTTCTGGGATGAGTATTTTATAGTTCTCTCTGGTAAAGAAAGATACAAAGTTAATAATTTTTTAAAAAAATATTTTATTTATTTGAGAGAGAGAGAGAGAATGAGCCAACTAACTAGGAGGGATCCTGAGTTGGGATCCCAACATAGGACTCGATCACAGGACCCTGGGCTCATGACCTGAGTTGAAAGCAGATGCTTAACTGACTGAGCCACCTAGGTGCCCCTAAAGCTATATAATTTTTGACATAATAATATTGGTGTAAGAGTTTAAGGGTATCAAGTCTAGTTGTATTTCTTTTGTACATAATTGTGTGACCTTGAACAAGTTTTAACTACTTGGGGTGTCAATTTACTTAGTGGTATAAACTCATGAGGATGAGAACCCCTACCATTTATTGAATAATGAACCCTAAAATGGGCTTTGATCTATAATGTGCCTAATAAAATTTTTGTCCTTACATCTGCAGTAATTACTAATATTACTCCCATTTAACAGATAAGGAAACTCATGTTTAGAATGGTTAA
This sequence comes from Martes martes, assembly GCF_963455335.1. Lineage (NCBI taxonomy): Eukaryota > Metazoa > Chordata > Mammalia > Carnivora > Mustelidae > Martes > Martes martes. Next base: position 152,544,565 of record NC_137891.1, read on the forward strand.
GTAACTTGCTCAAGGCTACATAGTTTAAGGACAGAGCAGGATAAAAACCCTGTCTTCATCTTCTACAACTTTGTTCTTTTTTTCTTCATTCCTTTCGTCAAATGTCACAGATATTCTTTTTTTTTTTTTTAAGGTTTATTTATTTATTTTAGACAGAGAAGAGAAAGAAAGAGAGAAAGAGTGAATGGGGGTGGGGGCGAGGAAGAGATACTCAAGCAGACTCCCTGCTGAGTGCAGAGCTTGAGGCAGGGCTGGATCTGATGACTCTGAAATCATGACCTGAGGCAAAACCAAGAGTGTGATGCACAATTGATTGAGTCACCCAGGTGCCCCAAATCTCACAAGTATTTTTGATCTTGAAGAGTTACAGTAACAAAGTAATGGATTTCAAAGAACTCTTATGCATACAAACTTAAGGCATCGTGACTTAAGGCATTGTGACTTTGTAGTTAGATTTGGTATCACTAAAATTGGAATGGAGTATGTTTCTATTAATGTTGGAAAATGCTATAAAACTTTTTGAAGGGTTGTGCAGATTTAAAAGTTTGTTATTTAACTGTTCCTGAATGGAATTTTTTTTTGCTACCAGGCCTACAAAAATATATTCTCTATTGTTATTTTCTTATAATTGTGCTTATCTTTTTTCTCCCTGTATTTTCATAATTTTTAGGGATAAATCTGCATATTCTAAGGAGAAAAGAATGCTTCCTTAGCCATACCTGATTATACAGTTTGTAAAGTACATTCATATGCAGCATATTACTTATTTTTTAACTGTGTTCTTGTTTTAGTAGTTCTGAAATAAGTGTCTTTATTTTCATCTTACAAATGAGACAACTGCAGCTTAGAGGATCTTCCCTAAGTTCAGAATGCATATTAGTGGGTACTCTTACAGGCTCTTGAGTTCAAATTTTGACTCATTTGTTTGCTCTTGGATCAGTAAATAATTGATCTAATAACTAGGACAATTAACTGCCGTATCTCTTGGTAACTCCAATTCCATAACAATAAAATGAAGCTATTAATATTATCTATTTCATAGGGTTGTTGTGAGTATTAGATTAGGTAATAATATATGTGAAATGAGTGAAATAGTGACCAATACATAGAAAGCATTCAATAAATGTTAGCTGTTACCATTTTTGGTACAATAGTTTAGTGTTGTTATAGTCATGTTATTATATAGACTATCTTTACAAGCTGTTTAAAGCAAACTTTCAGTTTATTAATTCAATAAACATCTATTAAATGCCTGTGTGTGCTGGGTATTATCTAGGCATGACTATACACGGGTATACACAATAGAGTTCCTGTTCTTAAGGAGTTAATTGTTTTTAAGAAAAAAAATTATGACAGGATTTTGTTGACTTCTGTGACATCTGGCTTTACAAGGGTCTACTTGATGGGTACGTTGATTTAATTTGCTTTTAAATTGACTTTGGGTTTTTATTGTCATTGTTAAAATTATTTTACTTAAAGAATTGTAGTACATTTGTGGAGAGTGTACCTTTTAGAAATCTGTTATCAAAACTGAGAGATGCAATTGAAATTTATGTATTTGGTAGATAAATTGAGATATTTTTATATGGAAACATAGGTTTCCTTCATCTTTTCTGAGAAAGATGCAGAAAGGAGAATCTTTGCAATTGCTATTCTTATATTATTAATTAAAATAGTATCTGTGTATTTAGTGCTTACTATGTACGTTATAGATTCCTTATAGATGCCTTTAGATAATGTAAATTTTCACGAACATGGAGTGAAGTAGTAGTATTTCTATATAATAGATGAAGGATTTGAGGCTCAAGAGGTGAAATAACTTGCCTAGCATCATAAAATTTGTAGAATTGGGCTTTAAGCCCAGGGATGTCTGTCTCTAGATCCTATGGTGGAACTGGAAAAAAAAATGGACAATTCGAATTTCACCTTTGAGTCTTGCTTCACTGTATTCAAAAAATTCTATTAGGTAACACTGTATTGTACACCTGAAACTAATATAACATTGTATGTTAACTAACTAACTCTGATTAACTCTTTTGTTGTTGTTAATTTGTTTTGTTTTGTATAAGATTCCACATGTAACTGAAATCATGTGGTATTTGTCTTTATCTGTCTGACTTCTTTCACTTAGCCTAATTCCCTGTAGGTCATCTCCAATTGATTGGTTACATTTAAGGAATATTACCTTTTACTCTTTTTTTCTTTTTACTATTCCCAATGAATATTTCAATAACATTATTTATGCTTTTTGTTTTCTTATATTCTTTTTGGCATCAAATTCTTTTTTATTTTTTCATTTATACTATTGTATTTCGTTCTCTTAACATTTCTTACCAGGTTATTCTATCTTGGTGGCTTTTGCTCCTGTTTTATATAGGCTCCATGTATTAACATGTATTAATTGAGGTACCCATAACTGCTATTACAAGCCCACTTTGTAATTTCATAGCCTAAACACAATAGAGTTCTCTTTCTTACTCATGTAATAATCCAATGCAGATTCCTGGTTGCCGGGTGGGTATTCTTCATATGTTGATCTAGGGACCCAGGTGCTTTCAATATTGTAGCTCTGTTATTTCATAGAGGGTCTCAACACGCTCTGCATTTAAGTAGTGGAAGGGAAATATAAAGTGGATAAATTGGACCCACTTTTGAAAAGTTCTAACCTAGGAGTAACACACATCATATATACTTACATTTTAAGTTGGCAGGAACTAGTTGCACAGCAACACTTTGCAAAAGGTCCTGGGAAATGCAGCCCTAGCAGAGCAGCAACAATTCTATGCTATGGAAGGGAAACATGAAATTTTGATGGGCAGCTAGATATCTCTTATCCACCATGTCTTCTTACTGTGTATTGATTGTGCCAAACATTTTCTAAATTTTTCTGCATGCTTAAGTAAATAAATTTCAGAGTTATAATCTTTCAATGAGTTTTCCAGATGATGTTCCCTTTTCCTTTTTTTTTTTTTTGCCACTTTCTTTTATAAGTTAACAGTTTTTATTTTATTTGGTACAAAGTGATATTTATCCAAACCCAATCAAGAAGCATCATTTGTAGTATGCCTTTGATCCTGTTCACTGTCCATTTATATGTAGAAGCCTCTACACAGATGTACAATTGGGAAGGGTGTGTGTACAGTTCTTAGTTTGGTTTCGTTATAATCTAATGAATTTTTCTGGATAAAGGTGACAACCTTAACTGTCTGATTCTCTCATTCTCCAAATTGAGGAGAATACATAGAACTTTTCCTACCTTCATTAATTCCTATGGAGTTTTACAAGCTAAGATACAGTGTATCATTGTAGTTTCTAGGATTGAATATATCTGAGTCTATATAGAATCTGAGGCATAATGCATTAGATCTTTTCCTGGGTTTGGATTATCAGAAACTGCACATTTTTTTTCTGTTCCTAGTTTACTGGCAGTTTTTATCAGGTACAAATGTTGACTTAGGGCAAATGGTTTTTTTTCCCCCCTGTATATATTTAGGTAGCAATATATTTTCTCTCTCTTTTTTTAATAGTTAAAATGCTGAATTCCATTAATTATTTTTCTAAGCCAACCTTGCATTCCCCACTTGGTCATTGTTTGATATATTTTTTATCTACCATTGTATTTGATGTGCTAAACATTCATAAGAAGGTTTGTATGTATATTCCTCAGGGATGTTGGTATGTTTTATTTTTCCCAGAAATATTTTTCTAGGTTTGGTATTAGGGTAACATTTACTGATAGAATTTGTTAGGTAATCCATTTTTATGTAGATTTTATATAATTTATCCCTTAAATATTTGGAAGAATTCATCAATGAAGCCATATTGGTATGCAGTGTTTTTGGTGGGAAGGTTTTTAACTAAAAATTCAGTTTCTTTTTATAGATACAGGACTAATCAGATGATTTCTTTCTTAGTAAGCTTTGATAGTGTTCTTAAAGTGATTTGTACATTTCTTCCAAGTTGTCAAAATTGTTGCCATAAAGTTTATATTTTTAATTTTAGACTGTAGTGTTTTCATCTCTGATACCTGATATTGTTAATTTGTATCTCTGCTTTTTATCCTTTGTTCTGGATACATCTTTTCAAAGAATCAGGTTTGCATTTCATTGATTTTTCTCTGTTATTTCCTCTGTTTTATTTTTTTTACTCATTGCTTTTTAAAAAATTATTCTTTTACTAAGTAGACTCCATAACCAATGTCGGGTATGAGCTCACAACTCTGAGTTCAAGAGTTGCATGCTCTACTGACTAAGCTGCCAGGAGCCCATGATTTATTCATTTCTTGCCTTTCTTCCCTTTTTTCTGTTTACACTGAGTTTAATTTTCTCTTTTTTTTTTCCTAGTTCTTATGATGTAAGTTGAGATTATTGACTTGAGACTGTATTTTGTTTCCAATATGGGTACTTAGTGCTATAAAAATTTCAAGCTATTTCTATTACCATTTATAAAGTTTTAGTAGATGTTTTAGTTCTGGTTATCACTCATCTTAAGCTTATATGTTATCAGGAAAATAATTATTGATGGACAGTACAGCATTTGTCATATAATGTTTTTTAAAAGTGATAGCAAAAATGTCCGTTTTTTCGTTTGCAATATTTTTATTGTATTATATTGTTTTTTCTTTTGCTTTTGCATACAGTTATATTGAAATGTAAAATCCAGCTTTAAAACACTAATAAAAACAAATGTGAAAATATTAAAAAAATTTTAGTCCTATAATGCCTTTTGATATTTGATAAATACAAAATACTTTCTAATTTCACTTGTGAATTATGTTCTTTAAAAATGTGTTATTTAGATTCCAAATATTTGGGCATTTTCCATGTATTCTTTTGTCAGTGATTTTGAATTCAGTGTTGTTATTTGTTAATATGTTAATTGCTATAATCGTTATGATCAATGAACATGCTTTTGATTTCAGTTCTTTGAAGTTTGTTGAGACTTGTTTTGTGGTCCAGTATATGGGTTACCTTGGTAAATGTTCTGTGTGCTTTTTAAAAGAATGTGGATTCTGCAATCCACATTGTTGAGGAGAGTGTTCTATGAATGTCAGTTAGGTCAAGTTGATCGGTAACATTGGTCAGGTCATTTGTATCCTTACTAATTTTCTATCTAGTTGTTCCAAAAATAATTTAGAGGTGTGTGTGTTGAAATTTATGATTATTAATAATTGTCTATTTGTCTAGTTCTTATAGAAGCTCTTATTAGTTTCACGTAAAGGTACCACTTTTTATTTTCTTTTAATTCTTTTAATAGACAACTTACAGTGTTGAATTAGTTTCAGGTGTACAATATGGTGATTCAACAATTCTGTATATCACCCAGTGCTCATGATGATAGGTATACTCTTAATCCCCTTCATCTATTTCACCCAACCCCACACACATCTCACCTCTGGTAACCATCTGTTTGTTCTCAATAATTAAGAGTTCATTTCTTGGTTTCTCTCTCTCTTTTCCTTTGCTTGTTTTGTTACTTAATTCCATGTGTGAGTGAAATGTATTTGTCTTTCTCTAGTTAGCATATTTCACTTACCTTTTACTCTCTAGCTCTATCCATGTTGCTTCTAATGGCAAGATTTTTCTTTTTTATGGCTGAATAATATTCCATTATATATATTATCCCATTATATATGTAATATTCCATTATACATATCGTATGTGTCCTATATAATGTAATTATAAAATATGTTATATATAATATATAATAATATAGCAATAATATGTAATCATATAATATATGGAAATATATAATTTATATATGGAAATATATAATGAAATATATATGTTATATATATGATACATATATATGATAGATATGTCATGTCTTCCTTAACCATTCATCTATCAATGGATACTTGGGCTGCTTCCATAATTTGGCCATTGTAAATACTGCAATATACATATTTGAAGTAATATTTTCATGTTTTTCAGGTCAATATGTAGTAGTGTGGCTCCTAGATCATGTGGTAGTTCTATTTTTAATTTCTTGAGGAACCTCCATACTGTCTTTCAAATCGGCCACATCAGTTTGTATTCCTACCAATAGTGCATGTGGGTTCCTTTTTGTCCACATCCTCATCAACACTTGCTGTTTCTTGAGGTTTTGATTTTAGTTACTGTGACAGGTGTGAGGTGATATCACGTGGTGGTTTTGATTTGTGGTTCCCAGATGATGAGTGATGTTGAGCATCTTTTCTTTTGTCCGTTGGCAATCTTTTTGTCTTCTTTCAAGAAATGTCTGTTCATGTCTTTTGCCCATTTTAACTGGCTTGTTTTTCTTGTTGTTGAATTATATAAGTTATTTATATATTTTGGATGCTAATCCTTTATCAGATATATCATTTGCAAATATCTTCTCCCATTCACTAGGTTGCCTTTTAATTTTGTTGGTTGGTTGTTTGCTGTGCAAAAGCTTTTTTATCTGTTGTACTTCCAGTAGTTTATTTTTGCTTTTATTTCCCTTGGCTCGGGAGATATATGTTGGAAGTGATTATGACCAATATCAGAGAAATCACTGCCTATGCTCTCTTCTAGGATTTTTATGGTCTCGAGGTCTCACATTTAAAGTCCTTCATCTATTTTGAGTTTATTTTTGTGTATGGTATAAGAAAGTGGTTCAGTTCCATAATTTTGTGTGTAGGGGTCTGGTTTTCTCAACACCATTTGTTGAACCGACTATCTTTTTCACATTGGATATTCTTTCCTGCTTTGTTGAAGATGAGCTGACCATATAATCATGGGTTTATTTCTGGATTTCTTGTTCTGTTCTCCTAATATTTGTGTCTGTTTTTGTGTCAGCACCATACTGTTTTGATTACTATAATTTTGTAATATCACTTGAAATCTAGAATTAGATGCCTCCAGGTTTGTTCATCTTTTTTGAGATTGGTTTGGCTATTTGGGTCTTTTGTGGTTCCACACAAATTTTAGGATTGTTTGTTCTAATTCTGTGAAAAATGCAATTGGCATTTTGATAGGGATGGCATTAAATCTGTAGATTGTTTTGGGTAGTATAGACATTTTAACCATTGTATTTATTTGACAGACAGAGATGACAAGCAGTCAGAGAGGCAGGCAGAGAGAGAGGGGAGAAGCAGGCTCCCCGCTGAGCAGAGAGCCTGATGCAGGGCTCAATCCCAGGGCCCTGGGACCATGACCTGAGCTGAAAGCAGAGGCTTTAACCCACTGAGCTACCCAGGCACCCCCATTTTAACCATGTTTGTTCAATTTCTTCCATTAGTGTTTTATAGTTTTGAGAATACATGTTTTTAACTTCATTTTCATTTGTCTCCATGTAATTTTTGATTTTTTTCTTTGACTTCTAGTTGACCCACCTAGTTGTTGTTTAGTTTAAACAACTAAACTACTAGTTGTTTAGTAGCATGTTATTTAACGTCCCTGTATTTGTGCTGTTTCCAGATTTTTTTTCTCTTTGATTCCTAGTTTCATAGTGTTGTGGGCAGAAAAGCTGCCTGGTATGACTTTAGTCTTTTTGAATTAGTTGAGACTTTTTTTTTTTTTTGTCTAATATGTGATCTGTTTTGGAGAATATTCTATGTGCACTTGAAAAGAACGTGTATTCTGCTGTTATAGGATGGCATTTTCTAACTATATCTGCTATGTCTGTCTGGTCCAGTATGTCATTCAAAGCCACTGTTTATTTGTTGATTTTCTGTTTAGATGATCTGTTCTTTAAATGTACGTGGGCTGTTCAAGTCCTCTACTATTATTTGGTACTGTCAATTAGTTTCTTTATGTTTGTTATTAACTGTTTTATGTATCTGGGTGCTCCCATGTTGGCTACATAAATATTTATAATTATTATATCTACTTGTTTGATTGTTCCTTTTGTGATTATATAGTGTTATTTGTGCCTTTGTTTTAAAGTTTATTTTGTCTCTTGTAAGTATTGCTACGCTGGCTGTCCCTTCACATCGATTTTCATGACAAATGTTTGTCTATCTCCTCACATTCAATTTACATGTATCTTTGGTTCTGAAATGTGTCTTTGTAAGCAACATGTAGATGGATCTTAGTTCTTTGCTTGTGTGTGTGTGTGTGTGTGTGTTTCAATTCCATTATCCTATTTCTTTTGATTGGAGCATTTAGTCAATTTACATTCAAAGTAATTATTTATAGTTCTGTATTGCCATTTTATTATTTGTTTTGCACTTGTTTTTCTGGATTTTCTCTGCTGCTTTCTTTCCTTGCTCTATTCTCTCATCGTATGTTGGCTTTCTTTAGGGATGTAATTGGATTGCTTTTATTTATTTTTTGCATATCTGTACTGTTTTGATTTGTGTTTACCATTGTGTTTGTAGATAACATCTTCTGCATAGAGCCATCTATATTAAGTTGATGTTTGCTTAAGTTTGAACCCATTCTTTACCCCTCTCTCCTCACCCCAACCAAGTTTCAGGTAAATAGTGTCATACTTTACATCGTTTTACTTATGAGTCCCCTTACCAATTTTTTGCAGTTATATTTATTTTTACTGCTTTTGTACTTCCTACTTTCCTTAATTTTACTTATGGTGTTTCCTTTCTACTCTAAGGGTCCCCTTTAACATTTCTTATAGGGCTGTTTTTGTTTAACTTAGGGCTGTTTCCTTTAACTTTTGCTTGTCTGGGAAACTCCTCATCTCTCCTTCTATTATGAGTGATAGCTCTCTTGGATAGTATATTCTTGGCTTCATATTTTTTTTCTTTCACTACTTTGAATAGATCATGCCACGTTTGGTCTGCCAAGTTTCTGCTGAAAAATCAGCTTATAACTTTTTGTGGTATCCCTTGTATATAACTATTTTCTTTTCTCTGGTTCCTTTGAAAATTCACTCTTTATCACACTTTTTGCCATTTAAGTTAACTATTTGTCTTGGTGTGGACTTCTTTGAGTTGATTTGTTGGAGGATGTTTGTGCCTGCTAGATCTGGATTTCTGTTTCCTTCCCCGAATTAGGGAAGTTTTCAGCAATTTTTCAAATAAATTTTCTGCCCCATTTTCCCTCTTGTCTTGTAGTGTGATCCCTATAATGTGAATAATTTTATGCTTGGTAGCGCTGCTGAATTTATTTTAATTTTGTATAGTTTTTCCCCCTATGATCTGCTTAGCTTGATTGCTTTCTATCTCTCTGTCTTCCATGTCACTATTTCATTCTTCTGCTTCCTCTCACCTGGTATTCCATCTAGTGTATTTTTAATTTCATTTATTATGTTTTTTCATCTGTGATTGGTTCTTTTTCATCTCCTTGTTAATGGTCTTACTGATGTCCTTCATACTTTTTCTCAAGTCCACTGAGTATAATTAGGATCATTACTTTAAATTCTCTATCAGGCATTTTACTTATCTCCATTTTGCTTATGTCTTTTGCTGTGGTTTTGTCTTGTCTTTCATATGGGACATAATCCTCTATCTCCTCATTTTGTCTAACTCTCTGTCTGTTTCTGTTTTTTAGGAGAGTCAGTGATGTCCCCTGCTTTTGAAAGTTGTGGCTTTGTGAAAAATGAGGTTCTGCAGTAGAATGTCCCCTGTTCACTGGAACCTGGTGCTTCAAGGGTGTCTCCTGTGTTTGTTGTGTGCTCCCTACTGTTGGTCACTTTTTTATTCAATTCAGTCTTTTCCAGTGGCTCTCTTTGCCTTTTTTTTTTTTTTTTGTATTTTTGATATTAATGTTCCAGTCTTTGGCAGCCTTGGTGTTGAGTTTAGTTAGACCAGGTGTTTTCCAGAGTTGTACGACCACCAAACTTCAGGAGGTTTTCCCTTTGTTGTCTCCTGAGAAGCTTTCAGTGGTAGGTGGGGCCTGCAATCAGACCAACTGTGTGCCCTCAACCCACAGCTGGGGCTGTAGTCTGACTGATGCCTGTGTTTAACTTTCCCTTTCCCCGAGATAAGAGTCACTTTGGAATGGTTCTAGTGCCTCTTGGGGATGCTTACACACTGCCAGCCTTGTGGCCTCAGTTTTAATGAGCTTCAGCCAAGAGCATATTGGCAGGGGGTGGATCCACAGTGTTCTCAGGGCAGGGTGCAGTGTGCCCACAAACTTTGTATTGTGGAAAGAGGGAACATGCTGCCAGTGTTGCCAGGACCAGTCCTACTGGCATGGGCACATAGTTTTAAGAAGGTACACATTGGTCTGATGGGAAAAGAAACATAATGCTGCTTATCCCAGGTCCTGGGGACTCTGGGCCAGATTTGCAAAGCATACATGAACAAGATGCACAGTTTTAAGGGGGTGCTTACAGGTCCTCCACAGAGGGGATCTGTTGCTACCCCCTAGCTGCTGCTGGGACTGAGGCCCCTCCTTGCATACCTCAGAAGACATAGTATTGGCAAAGTCTATACTGGTCTTCTATGGGGTGCCTCAGAACTCCTGGACTGAGGCAAGGATGACTGGAAAGGATGGATATGTGGAACCCCAGGAGCTAGGTTTTAGTACAATTGAGTTGGGTAGTGAATGTCTGCTCCACTGGTTCCTGCAGGTGACATGTGTTTATGCTTGGGATAGGGGAGGGAAATGGTGCCTGGAAGCTCCTTTATTCCTGGAGAAGTCTCCCAGGGATCTCTGTCCCATCAAGACACACCAGAATTTAATAAATAACTCTCCTTCTTGTATGTCCCAGGAATTTTTCAAACTGCTGCTTCTCTGCTCTATCTTGGAGGGCTGTGTGTCCTACTTTCTCTTTCAGTATGAGGACTCAGTTTCCTTTAGCCTGCTAGGATCTTCCTGTACCAAGGCCACTGATTTTTAAATTTCAAGACTATGAATGCTTCTTGTTTTAAAAACTCATGAAATTCAGCCCCTCGAGTTTTCAAAGCCAAAAATTATGTTTTGTCTTCCTGCACAGACTCCCTCATGTGATGGTCTGTTTCACTCTCTTCTCTGTGTTCATGGGTCACTCCCTCTCAAGGTCTTGTAAGTCTTTTTGGATCCCCACTGAGTCTCTGCCCTTCCTACCCTCTTGGATATGGCCTCTTCTCTACATTTAGTGTGTAGTCTGTTCTCCCAGGCTTCAAGTCTTTTTCTAGGTTATTTACAGATGCGAATGTTATCTAGTTGTGTCCATGGGATGAGGTGAAGCTAGGGTCCTCCTACTCCACCATCTTCCTTGTCTCCCTACTTATCTTATGATTGTCATATCATCTTGATCAACTGACCCCTTCATAAGTATGAAATAACCTTCTATACCTCTTTTGACTTTTTAAAAATAATCTACTTTGATATTCTTGTATCTATCTCTGCTTTTCTGGGTTAGTATTAGAGTGTTATATCTTTTCCCATCTTTTTATTTAGCCTCCCTGTGCTGTTATATTTATAGTGAGATTCTATCAGACAGCATCTGAATCTTCTTTTTAATCCATTTTGACAGCCTTTGCCTTTTAATTGGAGTTTTTTTAGATATTTGAATTCAATGTAATTATTGATGTACTTGAGTTAAAATTTACCCTTTTGTTATTTGATTTTTAATTATGTTTTCTCTTTCTACTCTGTGCTCAGTTTTTGCTGTTTTTATGTTAACTTTGGTAAATTGAATGTTTTTTATAATTCCATTTTTGTCTCCTTTGTTGAATTATTATAATTCTTCATGGTGTTTTTTTAGTGATTGCTTTAGACTTTATAGTGTACATCTTCCATTTATCAGTCTGCCTTCTTGTGGTGTTATTGTGTCATTTAGTGTGTCTTATAAGAGCTTATAATAGTATGCTTCCATTTCTCTGCCTCATGCTAGCTTTTGTAATATTGTTGATATACATTTTATTTCAATATGTTGTAACCTCTACAATTAGTGTTAATGAATTTTGCTTTAAATAGTCATAATCTTTTAAATCTAATAGGAACAAAATGCTTTTTGTATTTATGTTCATATTTGCCATTTTCAGTACTCTTCATCCTTCTGTTTACATCTGGATTTGTGTCTATGTTAATTTTCTTTCTTCCTGAAGAATTTCATTTACATTTTTTATAATTCAAGTCTTTTGGTGCATGCATATGCCTGATAAAGTCTTTTAGAAAGATATTTAGAGAGATGATTTCACTGGGTATAGATTTCTGTGCTAAATTTTTTTTTTAAAGTGTTTTGAAGATGTTCCATTAGCTTTTGGCCTGCCTTGTTTTCAACAAGTAGTTTGCTATCCTTCATATATTTGTTAGCATGTTTATGATGTGTTTCTTTCTCCCTACCACCTTTACTTTTAAGGTTTTTTTTTTAAAGATTTTATTTTTATTTATTTAACAGAGAGAGAGATCACGAGTAGTCAGAGAGGCAGACAGAGAGATAGGGAGAAGCAGGCTCCCTGCTGAGCAGAGAGCCCGATGTGGGGCTCGATCCCAGGACCCTGAGATCATGACCTGAACCAAAGGCAGAGGCCCAACGCACTGAGCCACCCAGGTGCCCCAGGTTTTGTTTTGTTTATTTTTCTTTTTTTCTTTATCAGTGTTTTTCAACAATATTATGATACATTTTGATGTATTTCATGTTCCTTGCTTTGGAGTTTGTTGAACTTTTTAGATTTGTGGTTTTATTGTTTTACTTAATTTGTATAATTTTCAACCATTATTACTTTAAATATTTCTTCTGTCCCCCTCCACTTCTTTTGTGGATTGTATTTTTCTTTTTTTCTTCTTCTTCTTTTTTAATGTTTTATTTCTTTTCAGCATAACAGTATTCATTGTTTTTTCACCACACCCAGTGCTCCATGCAATCCGTGCCCTCCCTAGTACCCACCACCTGGTTCCCCCAATCTCCCACCCCCCGCCCCTTCGAAACCCTCAGGTTGTTTTTCAGAGTCCATAGTCTCTCATGGTTCACCTCCCCTTCCAAGTTCCCTCAACTCCCTTCTCCTCTCCATCTACCCTTGTCCTGTATATTATTTGTTATGCTCCACAAATAAGTGAAACCATATGATACTTGCTTGACTCTCTCTGCTTGACTTATTTCACTCAGCATAATCTCTTCCAGTCCCGTCCATGTTGCTACAAAAGTTGGGAATTCGTCCTTTCTGATGGAGGCATAATACTCCATAGTGTATATGGACCATATCTTCCTTATCCATTCATCCGTTGAAGGGCATCTTGGTTCTTTCCACAGTTTGGCGACCGTGGCCATTGCTGCTATAAACATTGGGGTACAGATGGCCCTTCTTTTCACTACATCTGTATCTTTGGGGTAAATACCCAGTAGTGCAATTGCTCTATTTTTAATTTCTTGAGGAATCTCCACACTGTTCTCCAAAGTGGCTGCACCAACTTGCATTCCCACCAACAGTGAAAGAGGCTTCCCCTTTCTCCACATCCTCTCCAACACACGTTGTTTCCTATCTTGCTAATTTTGGCCATTCTAACTGGTGTAAGGTGGTATCTCAATGTGGTTTTAATTTGAATCTCCCTGATGGCTAGTGATGATGAACCATTTGACATTCTTCCATCATTCATTGATGCTCTATTCCTTGGTTGGTTTCTTTTTTTTTTTTTTTTGGTCTTTTTTCCCCTCCCTTTATAATTTGCATTATTTCCCTTGCTAACTCTTTAAGATAACTAGTATTTCCAACTGCATTGTGTAATCTGCCTTAATCCTGTTTAGTGCATTTTTTTTTGGCCTGAGATACTGTAGTTTTCATTTCTAGCAATCTCATTGATGTTTTTAAAAAGTCTTTTATATCAGTTCTAGCATGCACATTTCTTCCCCTAGCTTCTTGAACATATGGAATACAGTTAACTTTTAATATCCTTATGCATTAGTTATATAATCTGCATAATTTCTAAGTCAGTTTTGATCAATGATTTTTCTCCTTATTGTGTGCCATATTTTCCTTCTTTGTGTGCCTGTTAATTTTTTATCAAATGCCAGACATCATGAATTTTATTTTGTTGGGTACTGGATATTTTTCCATTTATATAAATATTTTTGAATTTTGTTTCGGGATAAAGTTAAATTACTTGGAAATAAACAGTTGATCCTTTCAGATCTCATCAACGTTATTAAGTGTTATCCAAAGTATTTTTTAATGGGCTCTGTTCTCCTTATTGAATAGATCATGCCATGTTTGGTCTGCTAAGTTTCTGGTTACTATATTTGACATTCATGAATTAAGAGGATTTTCTAGGTTATTTACAGATGTGAGTGTTATCTAGTTGTGTCCATGGGATGAGGTGAGCCTAGGGTCCTCCTACTCCACTGATTAGTATATTTGATACTCATGAATTAAGAGAATTTCTGCTAAGGCTTGTGAGGCCTGAAATGGTTACTATATTCAATACTCATGAATTAGGAGAAACTCCTCTGGTTACTCTATTCGATACTCATGGGTTAAGAGAATTTCTGCTGTGGCTTGTGAGGTCCAAAATGGTTTCTGGCTTGTGAGAATACCATGCTTTGATTCTTCTAGTTCTTTTGATGGTCCTGTCTGTGGGTAGTTTCCACTCATGCATATACTGATCACTATTCAGATGAAAACTGAAAATCATCTGCAGTTATTCAAAGCTCTCCTCTGTCCACTCTCACCTATTACTCTGCCTGTGAACTTTAGCTATCTTGGCTTTCCTGAGCTTCCAGCTTCTTTTGAACTTATGGAAAGTACTGGGATGTTCTTAAGTTTTCCCCCTCCTTTGTGTTATAGCATGGAAACTCCAGGCAGTAGGGTGGGACAATCATAGGGTCCATTTCATTTTTTTGTTTCTTAGGAGTACTTTCATTGGTTACCTGACTTCCAATGTCTTTAAAACAATTGTTTCACATATTTTACTTTTTTTTTTTTCCATTTGTTTAAGCAAGAAGGGAAAGTCCAGTCCCTGTTCTTTTGTCTTTACTGAAAGATGTCTTCCCCACTCTTAAATTTTAAAACATTTTTTCTTTATGAAGTATTCATACATTACTGCTAATATGTTTAATATACTGCTAAAAGTCATATAGCAAGGTAAATCTTACTCCAACTGCTCCTTATATTTTTCTTTTCAGACATTTCTTAGAATTTATATGTGAGCACATAATATATAACATTAGGCACTAAAAATTCCTGAAATTTAGAAATAAGTGGTATAGAGTTCAGCATGTTATCACAATAGTAATGTGACCTCAGAAAAGTTAGCCTCTTAAAACCTGCAGTGATAATATTTATTGTCCAAGATATTTGTTAGCACTAAATTAAATAATGAATGTAAAGAGAACATACCAGGTGATTAAAAAAATGATAGCAATTAGTAGGTAGATTATAACAATAATGCCATCAAAAACAACAGCAATAGTATCATTGGAAACTTAAATGTTATGTGCTTATTAGACAGTGGCTAGGTAAGAGGCAATAAATTGCAAAATAGCATAAAAGAGACTCTTAATGTTTTTCAGCAAATGGAGACCCAAAAGTGCAATTTATCTGCCACTCATCTACCCATGTAATTACTATTACATAATTAAAGTCTCTAAGATAAAATAAGCAGGAAAAGATCATCTGTGCTGGTTTTATTTATCATTTAAATGCAATTGTGGTAGAAATGTACTTAAGATATATAGAAGCATCTATATGAAAGAAGAAATACAGTAATGGACAGTTGCGTTCCATCACAGTTGGAAACATCATGGCAAGGAAATGCTTTGGGCTCATGCGATAAGGTTTTATTTTCTAATTTTGGCACCCTCAGATTTCCAGATCATTTCATTTTGAGATGAGAAAGTTTGAGAATGCCTGTACAATCCTGAATTACTTAACAATACAGATTCATGGGTATCTAAGGCTATTACACTCTTCTATACAAAATAACATTCTAAAAATGAAAAATAAAAGTTGAGGATATTAACTCTTGACTCATCAATTGTTTTCACTTAAATGTATCTCAGTTTTTTAGGCTAGTTTGGTTCTCCTTTACTATCCAGTGGTCTCTGAAATTGTTTGCTTTTATTGGCAGTTATAATTGGTAATTATTTGCATGATAGAAATAGCAATCACCAAAAACAAACAAACAAACAAAAAACAGTAAAATTAATGTCTTTTATTGAGCAGCACCTCCAGTATTATTCTAGAGGCTTTTTGTTTTTTGTTTTTTTAAAGATTTTATTTATTTATTTGACAGAGAGAGAGATCACAAGTAGGCAGAAAGGCAGGCAGAGAGAGGGAGCTCCTTCCTGAGCCCCTGAGCTTCCTGCTCCTTCCTGAGCAGAGAGCCTGATGTGGGGCTCAATCCCAGGACCCTGAGATTATGACCTGAGCTGATGGCAGAAGCTTAACCCACTGAGCCACCCACGTGCCCCATCTAGAGGCTTGTTAACATACTATATAATTTAATTCTCACATAAAATGTAAAATACTTGTTATTTGTTAAATGAAGTAATGAGTTCAGAGAGTTTGTCACTTGTTGTAATTTACCCATTGTTAGAATGGGATCTGAAACCAGGACAGGATAATATAACACAAAGTATTTGTTTTTTCATCATGTTATACTAGTTGTTTTTTTATTTATTTATTTATTTATTTATTTATTTGAGAGAGAGTGAGTGGGAGGGATAGAGAGAGAGAATATGAACCAGATTCAATGTTGAGTGCAGAGCCTGATGTGTGGCTTTATCCCATGACTGTGAGATCATGACGTGAACCCAAACCAGGAGTCAGTAGTTAATTGACTGAGCCACCCAGGTGCCTCTATATTGGTTTTTAATATTAACCATAATTAAAGATAATTTTTAAATGTGTGTGATTTTGAAGCAATCATTTAATGTGAACTTAAGACAAATAGTGTGCTTTTTAGATCATCTACATGTGTACTTCTCCCACAAAAATATAGGATGGAGAAGTAGATGGGAATAGATATGAAATTTATTAGTATACTATTTTTATGACACCTCTTTTGCTGCTGAAAGATCTATTTAGTGTTACATGACTTGAACAAGACCACACAACCTCTATACCTCAAATAAAACCCATTTTTTTTACTTGGTATAAGTAAATATTTTTTAATACAGGCAGGTTGTAATTTTGTGGAATGAACATTGGACTTAAAGTCATTAGACATAGTAGATTCAATGCTTGGTTCTGGCATTTATCTAGTTTTGTGACCCTGGATAAGTTATTTATCCTTCATGCCTCATTTTTATTATCTATGAAATAATGGTTATGATAAAATAATATCTACATCAAAGGGTTGATGTAAAGATTACATGAGGCAGTGTATGCAAAAGAGCTTGACATACTCTAAAGCACCATGCAAATGTAAAGCCTTGCTGCTGTTATTATGTATTGCAGTATGCACTGAATTGGGCACCTGGGTGGCTCAGCTGGCTAACCATCTGCCTTCAGTGTAGGTCATGATCCCGGGGTCTTGGGATTGAGCCCTGCATTAGGCTCCCTTTTCAGTGGAGAGCCTGCTTCTCCCTCTCCCTCTTCCCCTCCCCCTGCTAGTGCTTTCTCTCTCTCAAATAAATAGTATCTTTTAAAAAAAATGAATTATCCAAAAAGATTATACACTAGATTATACATCTTCCCCTCAGAAAAAGGGAAGGGAGTATGGAAAATTCTCTAGAAAAATGAGGTCATATCTAAGGACTGAATATAGAAGTTTTAATCTTCATTTCCCGTATAAAAACACATGCCTTCTACGCCTTCCTTGGAGCTCATCTTTGGTGAATAGGGAAAAGGATATCCTGGAGTCAATTCATGGTGGGAGACCGTAGAGCAGAAGAGGTTACTGTATTATTTTTTGCTGGAGCAGGCTGCTTTTCCATCTGAGGAATGTCAGTTGTTTTAAGTCTCTGCTACATAAAGAAAGGGCACTTTAGTAAGCAGGATAGGTACAGCCAGCAAAAACTGCATACTAAACTCCTTAACAGTGAGCAACTCTGAGGCAGAAAGATCTGAAAACTTACATCCTCTATGCTGTGGTATGAAAGCTCCTGATTATCTTAGAGATTTTTCAGCTCTTTCAACTTCCCTGCGTTTCTTTTACAGAGAGAACTTGCAGTTAATGCTGTCTTCTCAGAACATATTTATTGCAGTTATATTTATTTCATTGTTTTTTTAAATCCTTATCACCTTGGCAACAGTGATCTATTACAAGAATAACACCTGAATCTTACCAAACACTACCTTGGAGTTGTCTAATGAGTAAAGCTTCAGTTTTGCTGTTTTTCTAAAAATGTAGCTTGATGCAAGTTTAAACAAGTTTCATGTGTGCTTCCATGAAACAATGGGAGGATTAGGCTCCACCAGGTGGTTCTTTTGGTAGCAATAGTACCATTGATGTTGCTAGAGATATACTTGCTGGTCTTCCCTTTTTCTTCCTTGTACCACTTTCCTTCATGTATTCCATTCTGTAGTCATGCAAAATGGACATGTTTTCATGGGGTATTTCATGCATATATGTATTTTGTTATCTTTGGTTATATTGAACATGCTGTTTGAAGTGCTTCTTCCCACCATTTTCAAGTTGCTTTTTTCTGCTTATTCTTCAAAAATCAAGTCAAATCCTTGTGGTAAAAACTTTTTTTGTTGTTGTTTATTTTCCCCAGAAAAATTGCTTAGACTTTGCAACAGTGCCTGGCCAATTCCTCTGTTTTAGGATCTACCATGTTGTGTACCTCTGCTGTTCCTCACTGCCTCCCAGCCATTCTGCTACTCTGTGAAGGCGGGAGTTCTCTTATTCATGATCATATTTATAGTGTCTATCCCAATGCCTGGCTTTTGGTAGGTTCCCAATAATGTCTGTTGAATAAATGAATAAATAGAATTTTTTGGAGCAAGCATCATGCTTCCTGTGTTTGGATCCCAGCTCTGCCACTTATTAGCTGAATGGCCTTGGGCAGATCTCAAACTGTCTGTGTTCGTCGGTTATAAAATAAAATAATAAAATACCTCCCCTATCGAATTGTTGTGAGGATTTAATATATGTCAAATGTGCATATTAGTGCCACACACATAATAAGTGATCACTATCATTATTATTTTTGATATGCTATTCTTCTCATTTTACAAACATATCTTTTTCACATTCCAATAATAGGGTGTTTCTCAGAAGGCATTAGCATGGCTGTATGTGTATAACTCAATTTATGCTACTTATGTATGTTTTTTTGTTTGGTTTGGTTTTGTTTCTAGTGTTTTATTCCAGTGGCTTGAAACATGGCAGATCTGTTTACAGGGATGAAGTTCTATTCTCAGTGTCAACTGAAGAGACATACACTGCTGCATAGAGCAGACTTCTCTGATGCACCATGTATGAATGGTTTAGGTTTGGATCCATACTGTGATAGCTAGGGTACTTTGTGTTAACCGAAACCCTGAACAATAGGACCTTGGACTCCAGGTCTTTTCTGCAGTTGACCTTCAACTCTACCTTGGACTTGACCTTGGACTTCAGGTTTTGGCTAAGAGGATGGATCTCAGATATCATCTACTTTATTTAGTCCTTAACTGCTTGCCCTGTTGGCCCCTGCATAGGGCCTCACACATTATTGTATCTTCTTGGTATTTGTTGAATGGGTTAAGAAATGAATGAGGATTAGATGAAATAAATATTATTTTTATTTTAGAAACAATATAAAATTATCTGTGATCATTAAAGAAAGATTATGGCATGGAAAGTGAACTTCATATTCCTGTTTCTTAAAGAGAAGCACTATCAGTACTTTAGAACATATTGTTCTAAACATTTGCCTATATATTATCAGAGATATATTATTTAGATTTTTTTTTTTTAACAAAGTTGGGATGAGTGCATGTCAGAACCACTTAGTTTAAAAACTAACCAAGGGAAAAGTGGTAGACTACAAGAAAATGGGCTGTTAGGACATTGGAATTATAGATATTATTCAGGTTCTCCTCAGTCTTTACTCTTGTTCTCTGAAATTTTGGTTCAATAACCAATTTCAGTTAAAGGCAACAGTGTGTGAAAGTGCCTATCTTGTCTTATCCCAATCAGTATGAGCTCATTATTAGAAGAATGCTAATTAGGATACTTGAAAATTTCATTTCATTGTTTTACTTTGAATACCTTTGAATATTGAAGAGTTTAAACTATTGTTTTTTGTTGGCCATTATTATTTTCTTTTTAAAATATATCTTTTTTTCCATCTGTCAGTTTATCCTCATTATATATTACTATTGTTGACCCTTTTGTTTGGTTTCTGTGGCAAACTAAAATTATATTTGTGTGTAGAGATTCCTCAAGCTTTTTATAGTCAAGTCTCCTGATATTTTTGTTGATTTTTGTTTATTTATTTGCTTGCTTTTAGGCTTAGCACATCTTTTCCATCTATGTAACACAGAACTATTCATGATGATCTTCTACTTTAAATTTTTTAATTAAAGTATAATATGCTTCAATATACCCAAAAGTGGATACATCAAAAGTGTATAGCTCACTTATTTAACATACGTGTTTAACCAACATCACCTAGATTAAAAAATAAAACATTACTAGCACCTCAGAGACTCTTAACTCCCACTCTTGTGTCAATCACTTACTCCCTGGTAACCCATATCCTTATTTATAACAGCATAGATTTTAATTGCCCGTTTTTCTATTTCATTATTTCATGTAAGTGGAATCATACAGTATGTATTCTTTTGTGCCTTGCTTTATTTAGAGTTATATTTTAAGATTCATCCATATTATTTCATATAGTAGACATTGTTTCATTTTCATGCTATGTATCATTTTCATGCTTGTGACTATATCAAACTGTTTATCCACTCTGTTGCTATTAACATGTCTTTGGTAAACATATGTAAGGATATCTGTTGGGTAGATACCTAGGAATTGCCAGGTCATAGAGTATACAATTGTTGATCTTTAAATAGGCAAATTATTTTCCTAAGTAGTTGTACCAATTTATCCTTCCTCCAGCAGTTTGTGAGAGTTGTTCTTGCCAATCCTTTGTTTAGTCATTTTCATTTTAAAACTTCATGTGGGTTTGTAGAAATTCTCACTGTGGTTTTATTTCCTTAATGAAAATGAGTGTTTAAAGAGTTCAAGCACTATTTATGGAGTATATTTGTAGTTTTGATATCCTTTTCTTTGAAAAACCTATTCACATCATTGCCTATTTTTTATTGGGTAGTCTGCCATTTTCTTACTGATTTGGGGAATTCTTGATATATTCTGGATACTAGTCTTTTGTTGACTATATGAATGACAGTATCTTATTTCCAACTCTAGGTTGCCTTTTCTCTCTTAAAATGGTGTCTTTTGATGAATGTACATTCTTTTTTTTTTTTTAAGATTTTATTTATTTATTTGACAGAGAGAGATCACAAGTAGACAGAGAGGCAGGCAGAGAGAGAGAGAGAGAGGGAAGCAGGCTCCCTGCCGAGCAGAGAGCCCGATGGGGGACTCGATCCCAGGACCCTGAGATCATGACCTGAGCCGAAGGCAGCGGCTTAACCCACTGAGCCACCCAGGCGCTCATGAATGTACATTCTTAATGTTAATATAGCACAGTTAGTCAATTAATTTTCTTCTAAGGTTTGGTTTTTTTGTGTCCTGTTTAAGAAATGTACACTTACTCCAAAGTCATGAAAATGTTTTCCTGTGTTTTTCTAGGCAAACTCTCTAATTTTTACTTTGGTATTTACATCTAACTCTACCTAGAATTTAATTTTATATATGGTATAAAGTATGAATTAAGAGAGACATGTGCAGCCTCCAAACTCAGCAAATGTCCTGTTTTGTAAAATTAGCAATATGTTTGAGGACCTTCAAGTTTCCATTTTTTTCTTTTAAGCCCTCAATTATTTTTCATTGTTTTACCAGTTTTCTTTCAGGGTTCTTCTCCTTGGGTCAACCCTGATCCTTAGTCTCTACCCAGATTCAGAAGATACCCTCAAGAGGGTAAAAGATAAGATTGACAGTCATTAGTTCACCTCAGATAGTTTGTCCCCTCTTTGGAACTTGAGGTCATCAAATTGTTTTTGTAGTTTATCCACTTTATGCTCATTTTTGCACTGGAAGAATTAGACTCTTTCAACCAAATATATATTTTACCAGGAAATAGAAGTTTATTTTATATGATTTTGTAATTTTATTAAATACATAAAAATATTGCATGATATGTTTGCATATATTAGTATATGTTACAATAAGTACACAATATATAACCACATATAATGTAACTATATTAGGTAATATATATATTTATGTAATCTATAATCCATTAAAATTTATATATGTTTAAATAAACTTATACATATTTAAAGAAATATATATATTTTTTAATGTTTCAGGTTATTATTTAGTTAGTTAATATATAGTGTCATATTAGTTTCAGGGGTAGAATTCAGTGATTCATCACTTACATACAACACCCAGTGCTCATCACAACAACCACCCTCCTTAATACCTATCCCCCACTTAGCCATCCCTCTGTCTATCTCCCTTCCAGCAATCCTGTTTGTTTTCTACAGTTAAGAGTGTCTTTTATGGTTTGCCTCCCTCTTCCCCCCCCATGTTCATCTGTTTTGTTTCTTAAATTCCACATATGAATGAAATCATATGGTATTTGTCTTTCTCTGACTTATTTCATTTAGCATAATATACTCTAGCTCCATCCATATCATTGCACATGGCAAGATTTCATTCTTTTTATGACTGAGTATATTTCAGTGTGTGTGTGTGTGTGTGTGTGTGTGTGTACATCAATCACATCTTTATCTGTTCATCAGTCAATGATCATTTGGACTCTTTCCATAATTTCGCTATTGTTGATAATCCTACTGTAAACATTGGAGTGCATGTATCCCTTTGAATAAATATTTTTGTAAACTTTGGGTAAATACCTAGTTGTACAATTGCGGGGTCATAGGGTGGTTCTATTTTTAACTTTTTGAGGAACCTCCCTACTGTTTTCCCAAATGGCTGCACCAGTTTGTATTCCTGCCAATGAAGAGAGTTCCCCTTTTCTCTGCATCCTCACCAACATCTGTTTTATCCTGTGTTGTTAATTTTACCATTCTGACAGGTAACAACAACATGCAGAAGAATGAAACTGGATCAGTTTCTTACACCATACACAAAAATAAATTAAGAAATAGATGAAAGGCCCTCAACTCTTAGGTCAGATAATCTTCAACAAAGCAGGAAAAGATATGCAGTGGAAAAAAGACAGTCTCTTCATAAATGGTGCGGGGAAAATTAGACAGCTATGTGTAAAAGAATGAAACTTAACCATTCTCTTACACCATACACAAAGATAAACTCGAAATGGATAAAAGACCTCAACGCGAAAGCAGGAATCTATCAAAATCCTAGAGGAGAACATAGGCAGTAATGTCTTTGACATCAGCCACAGCAACTTCTTTTAAGACATGTCTCCAAGGCAAAATAAACAAAAGCTAAAATGAACTTTTGAGACTTCATCAAGATCAAAAGCTTCTGCACAGCAAAGGAAACAGTTAACAAAACAAAGAGGCAACCCACGGAATGGGAGAAGATATTCACAAATGACACTACAGACAAAGGGCTGCTATCCAAGATCTATAAAGAACTCCTCAAACTCAACACACACAGAAGAGATAATCATGTCAAAAAATGGGCAGAAGACATGAACAGACACGTCTCCAAAGAAGACATGCAAGTGGCTAACAGATGCATGAAAAAATGTTCATCATCATTAGCCTTCAGGGAGATTTAAATCAAAACCACACGGAGGTACCACCTTACACCAGTTAGAATGGCCAAAAATAACAAGACAGTAAACAACGAGTGTTGGAGAGGATGTGGAGAAAGGGGAACCCACTTACACTGTTGGTAGGAATGCAAGCTGTTGCAGCCACTTTGGAGAACAGTGTGGAGATTCCTTAAGAAATTAAAAATTGAGCTACCCTATGACCCTGCAATTGCTCTACTGGGTATTTACCCTAAAGATACAGATGTAGTGAAAAGAAGGGCCATCTGTACCCCAATGTTCATAGCAGAAATGGCCACAATCGCCAAACTGTGGAAAGAGCCAAGATGCCCTTCAACAGACAAATGGGTAAAGAAGATACGATCCATATATACAATGGAATATTATGCCTCTGATCATCAGAAAGGGTGAATAGCCAACTTTTATATCAACATGGATGGGACTGGAGGACATTATGCTGAGTGAAATAAGTCAAGCTGAGAGAGTCAATTATCATATGGTTTCACTTACTTGTGGAGCATAACGAATAACATGGAGGACATTATGAGAAGGAACGAAAAGTGAATTGGAGGAAATCAGAGGGGGAGATGAACCATGAGAGACTGTGGACTCTGAGAAACAAACTGAGGGTTTTGGAGGGGTGGGGGGTGGGGAGTTAGGTAAGCCTGGTGGTGGCTATTAAGGAGGACATGTATTGCATGGAGCACTGGGTATGGTGCATAAAAATGAATCTTGGAACACTGAAAAAATAAAGTTAAAAAAAAATCTCCCAACAAACACAATTTCAGGACTGGATAGCTTCCCAGGAGAATTTGACTAGATATTTAAAGAAGCATTAATACCTATTATTCTCAAACTGCTCCAAATAATATAAATGGGAGGAAAACTTCCAAAATCCTTGTAAAATGTCAGCATTACCTTGATTCCAAAAACATACAAAGACCCCATTAAAAAGGAGAATTACAGACCAATATCCCTGATGTACATGGATGCAAAAATTCTCAACGAGATAATAGCAAATCTAATCCAACAGTATGTTAAATGAATTATTCACCAAAATCAAGTAGGATTTTTTCCTGGGCTACAGGGGTAGTTTCCATATTTGCAAATCAGTCAACATGATACACCATACTAATAAAAGAAAAGATAAGAACCATATGATCTTCTCAATAGATGCAGAAAAATAATTTGACAAAATACAGTATCCTTTCTTGATAAAAAAACCTTGATAAAAAAACCTTCTTGAGCAAATAAACCTCAATATCATAAAAGCAATACCCACAGCTGATGTCATCCTCAACAGGTTAAAACAGAGCTTTTCCCCTACAGTCAGGAACACGACAGGAATGTCCACCCGGAGAAACAAACTGATGGTTTTGGAGGGGAGGGGATTGGGAGCTTGGGTGGTGGTTTATGGAGGGCACATACTGCATGGAGCACTGGGTGTTGAATTCTGCAACACTGAAAAGAAATAAAATTTTAAAAAAATAGATGAAAGACCTAAATGTGAGATAGGAAATCACGAAAATCTTGCAGGAGAACATAGGCAGCAACCTTTTTGACACTAACTGTAGCAACCTCTTACCAGACCTGTCTCCAAAGACAAGGGAAACAAAAGCAACAATGAAGTATGGGGACTGTATCAAGATAAAACTTCTGCATGGTGAAGAACACAGTCAAGAAAACTAAATGCAACCTACAGAATTGGGAAAGATATTTGCAACTGACATATCTGATAAAGGATTAGTATCTAAAAACTATAAAGAATTTATCAAATTCAACACCCAAGAAACAAATAATCCAATTAAAAAATGGGCAGAGAACATAAATTGACATTTTTCCAAAGAACCACATACAGATGGCCAACAGACACATGAAAAGATGCTCAACATCATTCATCATCAGGGAAATACAAATCAAAATTACAATGAATATATAATTTAATATTTTTGTTTAAATTTATGATATTAGCATGAAGAAATAACTATATGTAAAAGGAAACATTATTCTACTTCATTTCTTAAATTGCTGTCATTTCTCTATACGTCTCTTATGATTTCTTTACCATATCTTTCTAGGAAGTTTTGTTATTATTTTAATATCCATATTTTATCAATTTTTTATTGAGCTTCTGTTATATTCCAAAATCTGTGCTGAATTATTAATAGATGCATATATGCTTTGTTGGCTTTTGTAAGGCAAGTTTCAAAGTATATCTGATGCTGATGGTCCAGGAACTATATTTTGAGTCTAGATTAGTCAATGCTGTTGGCTGATGTGTTTTCCCTCTGAATTATTGTAGATCTGTTTTTTGTGTTTTATTTCTGGATTTTTGCCACCCCCTCCCCCCATTTTGGTAAGAAATTTTATCTTCCTGAGATTCTTCTAGAATGATCAAATATGAGTATCCCAACAAGGGAATTGATGATTATGTCTTCATGTATAATGAAGGTAATGTCAAGTGTGTTTCTTTTTTTTTTTTTAAGATTTTATTTATTTATTTAACAGATAGAGATCACAAGTAGGCAGAGAGGCAGGCAGAGAGAGAGAGAGAGGAGGAAGCAGGCTCACTGATGAGCAGAGAGCCCAATGCGGGGCTCGATCCCAGGACCCTGGGATCATGACCTGAGCCGAAGGCAGAGGCTTTAACCCACTGAGCCACCCAGGCGCCCCTGTCAAGTGTATTTCTTACTATAACAGTCAGTTCTATACTTATGCAGACTGGTTACAGAAGGAACCCTTATGTCTTGCCTGACTAAATGGTTTTACTGGCAAGATAAGGGGGATGGGAGTATCTTTTTTGTATAGGAAGAGCTAAAGATGATCTGACTAAGTGATTCTGGGGGCTGCTTTCACCAAGCCAAGTAAAAAGGCAAAAGGCAGGAGGCCAGATGAGCTGCTAAGACAGAATCTTACCATCTGGGCCAGAGAGAATCTACTGGTGCATAAATATCCCTCTGGGTAATGTTAGGTTTGTTAGCTGCTCTCCATCCCTTTTCACTTATAAAATCTTGGTAGGATTTCAAAACCTCAGATGTGCATGTGAGATCTCTCTTTTTCTCAGAGGTGGTGATGAGGAAGATTTCCCTAGCCCTTATAATAATTGGACCAACATAGCAAGGCAATCAAGGAAAATGAAGGAGATTATGTCACCATCATCCCAGGCTCCCTCTGTAATATTAAATTTTAATATTTTATTTTGATAAAACCCAGAATACCTTTTTTTTACCCCAAATTCAAATTGGTCTCTTATTCTCTTTTTAGATTAATTTCTTCCATTGTACTGTGAGTTCTTTGATGGTATGAATCATGTCCGAATATCTCAGAGTACACAGATAAGAGATCCATGGAAATACACCACTCTTATCTCCCACTTTGGGGACCATAGTTAACTGACAGCCAGAATTTTGCCCTTCTGGATCCATCACCACATTGACTCTGACACCATATAACTTGTTGACTACTCCTGGCCAGTGACTAAGCATGGTAGTGTATTAATGCTTGCAACATTCTTGTGTGTTAAAGGACTCCTCTAATCACCAAGTTGGACAGAGGACACTCTATTGACTTGGAATAGACTGTCTTAGAACCATGTTGTAGTCTGAGAATCTTCCTACCCAGTTATCCTTCATTCCCCCATCTTTTCACATGTATTTGCTGTGTCATGTGGTGTGAGTGCTGTCCCTGTGTCCTTTCCCTTATTCTTTCACATTTATTTACCTCAGGAAATCTGTTGCCTGTCTAACCTTATGGCTACCTGCTTCTCAGAATAGTTGACTTAATACAGGTGGTACTGAGAATGGGGTGGTCTGTGTAGACAAGCAATAAGATAGTGTTGTAGAAATGGCTCACTCCCTGTCTTGCAGACAAAGAAGATGGTATCCTGAGTGTTATATGGAGCACAAGATGCCTACCCAGTTGAAGATTTAACCAATGATGATCTCCAAAAATATGCCAGTGTAGGGAATTTTCCTGCAACTGCAATAAATTATGTATTTTAAAGATCTGGAGAAAACAATGTCCACAAGTACTGTGGAGCTGGCTGGTTACTGCTAAACTACATTGATGCCCTTCAGAAGGATAATGAGAAATAATAACAAATAGTTAAGGGCAAAATGTGAGAGCCAGAGGGTTCCTTTGGTGGATATCTTGCAGTAGAAGAGTAGATTCAGTAGAGAAACAGACTCAGAACTTGTTAGAGTGGCACAGGTTCAGAAATGTTTAAAGCCAAAGTCACTCTATAATACTAAGGTCACAAGCTTAGTTTTTATTTTTATTTATTTATTTATTTTTAAAAGATTTTATTTATTTATTTGACAGACAGATCACAAGTAGGCAGAGAGGCAGGCAGACACAGAGAGGAGGAAACAGGCTCCCTGCTGAGCAGAGAGCCCGATGTGGGGCTCGATCCTAGGACCCTGAGATCATGACCTGAGCTGAAGGCAGAGGCTTAACCTACTGAGCCACCCAGGTGCCCCACAGGCTTGGTTTTTAAACCTGAGATCCTGACATATGTGATCGGAATATCTGGAAGTACATCCTTGAGGACTTGCATTCTTCAGATCCCTTTGAACCCTCCAAGCTTTGGGAGTAAGAGCTAGGGCATCCTTGGTGTTGGATGATACTGAAGAGGCTTCTCCCCTGCAAGGGAACAGGTGTCCCCTGGAGAAGTTTCCCCATCTCTTGTCCTGGTTGCCAGGCTATGACTAGGTTTAAATCCCAGCATGCTGATATTTGATAGGCCTGATAAAGAAAGAAATTATATACTAAAGCAGCTATAGCAATTAATTAGCATATCTTCCAGAAGTCAGGAGGTTGGATTTTGAGGGTGATTGATTAAAGAGTGTGGAAAGTAAAAATCGATATGCAAGAATTAATTTACCTGGGTGTACTTTCTCATGACTTGGGATTTAGTACCCAGACAATCATCTCACAGGAATGGGGCAAATACCATGAGGTAACTTTCAGAAGCCTAGAGAAAGTGGTGGCTCACAGTGAATTAAATGCCTGAGTGCCTTGAGATGTAATAAAGGAAGAATAATAGGGCTGATGAAAAAGTTAGTAATGGCTCTCCTCTGCAGGCTATGGATGATGGTAAGAGAAGCTGTCATAGAGCTGGACTTACTAGTATCTTTTGTGATAATGAGAATTTGAAGTAATTGAGACCAACTAGTGATGGTTATCCATCAGGAGGCAGAAGGCCATAATTATCTTAATTATAGGCAAGGTTTAAATGACAACCAAGAGGGCTTGCCTTTCAGGGAGTTGAGGAGATGACTAATAACTATGGTTTCTAGTGGCAGACTGGATGGACAGCCCGTAAAGGTACTGTTTAATATTATAGCTAGAAAAAGGGAAGAATGGAGGATCCATTTCCCAAAAGTCACTATCCCCTGCTTAGTTTTTTGATCCAAATCAATTTTCATAGCTAGAATACTGAAGAGGTGGCCATGTTTCTTTGAGAGAGGATCCTACAATACTGTGGTATACACATTCTGTAATTATTCCACTAGTCCTTCTCTAAAGGACCATTTATCATGCCATGACCATTTATTTGGGTAACTATACATGAAGGAAAGGGGAATAACTAGGAATTTCAAGGATATTGGTCACAGGATCTGAGTTTAGATTGATAATGCAGATACTCAAAATATCATCATGGTGCTTTTGTTAGGGTATTGGGGGGGTCAGTAATAAGTGAAGTCATTATTAAGGTCTAGCTCACAGTGACTCCACTGTCTTTCTAGAACAACCAAGTAGTCATTTCCCCAATCCTCAAGTTTGTAATTGGCATGGATGTACTTGACAGTTGGGGTAATCTTCATATTCATATCCTTGGCTTATTGGGATAAGAACTATCATAGTGGGGAGGACCAAGTGGAAATCTCTTCAACTGACCATTCTGTCACCAAGATTGTAAATAAGAAATAAAATCACATCCTGATGGTGGGTAGAAGGAATGGCAGGGATAGTACCACTATTAAAGTTCTAAAACAACTATCAGCAAACTTTTTCTACATATGGCTAAGTAATAAATATTTTATACCTCTTGGGCCATACTGTCTCTGTCACAGTTATTCAGCTCTGCCATTTTATTATGAAAGTACTCATAGGCAATATGTAAATGAATGTGGCTATATTCCAGTAAAGCTTTATTTATAAAATCAGGCAGCTGGCTGGATTTGACTTGTGGGTTGTAGTTTGATGACACTGTTCTAAAGGATGCAGGGTGGTGGTCTCTGTCATATTTCCATTTTAGTCACCAAATCTGGCCCTTGAAAGAAAGATGGATTTCTTAAAATAATTATAGACTGCTACAGGCTCAATAAACTAGTTGCCCCAATTGCAATTGCCAAACTTAATGTGATATCATTGCTAGAGAAAATTAATGCATGTCATACATAATATGATCTGGCAAACAATAGTTTTCTTTTTCAATTAGAGAAGAGGATAAGAAGTAGTTTGCTTTTACATGGAATGGAAAACAACATTCATATTCATTTTCATTTTTGCCCCAAGGCTATGTTAACTCTCCTGTCCTCTGTCATAATATAGTCTGAAGAGACCTAGACAGCCTGGAACAGAACATAACACTAACCCATTACATCAGTGACATCGTGCTGATAGGACAGGATGGATGCTTTGCTAGGACACGGGTACACCAGACGGTATGAGATTAACCTTATGAAAATTCAGAGTCCTTCCTCTTCAGTGTAGTTTTTAGAAGTCCAGTTGTCAGAGGCATGCCTGTGTATACCCTCTAATATAAAAGACAAAGCTACATCTTTCACTCTCTATCACACGGAAGAAAGCATATCACCTGGTGGCCTCTTGGGTTCTGGAGGCAACATATTCCATACCTAGAATAATTGCTCCGGTGCTTATACTGCTTTACACATAGGTTGTCAGATTTTAGAGTGACCTACAGCAGATCAGCCTTTGGTGTAGGCACTGCTGCCTCTTGAGTCATATAATTTCACAGATTCTTTGATGTTGGAGGTGTCATTGTTGGAAAGAAATATGAGATGTAATATAGTGAACCTCAGTGGAACAAGCATTTCCTAGGGCACAGGGATTCTAGATTAAGGCCATACCATCCACAGTAGAGAATGATGTGCCTTTTGAGAAATAGCTTCTGGCATGTTACTGGCCTCGGATTACAATGAGGCACCAAGTGACCGACCATTTGGAACCATCAATTATAAGCTGGCTTCTGTTGAATGCACCAAGTCATAAAGTTGGACAGTCCTATCAGAAAGTGGAAATGTTTCATCTGGGTCTGATTTTGAGTAGGACCAGAAGTCACAAGTAAACTGCATAAGTAAGTAGCTCAGACTTCTATTTCACCCTCCTCAGTTATACCAGCTCTCCTTCTCTACTGTCACCTATGGCCTTATGGACTGATCCTGTAAGACCAGCTGAAAGAGGAAGAGGAGGCCTGGGCTGTTTTTATGGATATGTTACTTCAGTATGTGGATGAAAGCCAGAAATATATGGTACCTGCATTGTGACCATATACAAGGTGGCCATAAAAGGTGGAGAGGGAAAATTATCCCAAATGGGTAGGACTTCGGTGTACCTGGCTATTCACTTTGTATGGAAGGAGAGGTTTCTTGAGGTGAGAATATATATAGATTACTGGGAAGTACGTAATTTATTGCCAATTTATCAGGAAAGTGAAAGAAGAAAGAATGAAAGATTGGAGACAAGGATGTGTAGTGTAGGGGAATGTGGTTGAACCAATCGCAGTGGGCACACTTAGAATGTTCTATAATGCTACAGTGATATATACTTTTTGAGGATACCTTCATTTGCAAGCATTCCAGATATCAGCAGGGTTCAGGCATGGCCATAAGCAAGACCAGAAATAAAGGTTTTTGCCTACTATTCGTGATCCCAATGCCTGCTGTTTCCAGTGCTGGCCAGTTCTCATTGTGGCCCCTGAGCAATAGCAGATGCCACTGAGTAATTTCAGGCTTCCTCAGGTGTTGCAGAGTTGAAGTACTTCTGAGTGTTAAGTTTGTTTTAATAAGTCTATTTTTAAAAAAATGCTTTTGATTCCATGTTAGCACTCTCCAGGAAGCATCCATCATGGAAGAGGTACTAATTAACCTAGTAGACAAAAATGACTTGGCCAGTTAGACAACAGCCAGCCTTTGTTATCAGATAGCCTGGAACTATCATTATAGTCACATGAATGTAGAGGCCACAGGGGGCTATATATAATCTCAACAGCATGGACTCTTACTTACCAAAGCTGGCCTACAATTTGCTGCCTCTTAATGTCAAACCTATGAGAAACAGATCAATGCTGAAGTGCCTAGTATG
Organism: Martes martes; assembly: GCF_963455335.1. NCBI lineage: Eukaryota > Metazoa > Chordata > Mammalia > Carnivora > Mustelidae > Martes > Martes martes. Next base: position 152,576,494 of record NC_137891.1, read on the forward strand.
GCACTATTCCATAAGGAGACCATCTGGCCATTTTTGGAAAATTTGACCACATTGGTCCCCTTCCAGCCAGGAAGAGCCTGCAGTTTATGGTCTAGACACCCGGTCTGTATATGAGTTTGCCTTTCTTGTATACAATACCAGTATGCAGCACCTTATAGAATATTTGATTCATAGGCATGGAATCCCACAAAACATAATATTCAAAGAAGGTACCCATGTCACAGAAAATAAAGTGTGGAAGGGGGTCCATCTTCTTTGGATCCACTGATTGTATCATATAGTGTTCTATCCAGAAGTAGCTGGTATCAGGAACACTGGACTAGCCTTTTGAAGACAGAGCTGAAAAACCAGTTTGGAGGAAACACTATGAAAGGATGTGGTACTTTTTTTCAGTAAATATGCATTAAATAAGAGACTTCTAATATACACCTCTTATGACACTGTGTTCCTAATGGAAAGAATATGTGGATCCAGGAACCAAAGGGTAGGAGCAGGAGTGGTACCACACCCTGCTGATCTACTACCTACTGGGTAGGTAGGTCACCCTGTGACCTATTAGTAAATTTATGTTTCTGTCTTGCATCTCTGGACTCTGAAGATTGGCACTCTTATCAAGGGACACAGTAAATGTCCCATTGAACTAAAGCTGCAGCTACCACTGGGAAATTTTGCATCTCTGGTGTATAGGAGTAAGCAGGATACAAAAGGAATAATCATCTTGGCAAGAGTAATTGATCCTGATCCATCAGATGAACTAGGGTGGCTTTTACACAGTGAGGGTAAGAAGGAAAATGTTCGGAAAGCAAGTCATCATCTTAAACACCTCTTGATATTCCCTTAGACCATTTTAACTTTAAATGGACATATGTAGAAATTCCTGCAACAGAAGGCTATGATTATTAGGGATTCAGAAGTCTCAGGAATGAAGGTTTAAGGCATACCAGTAGGTAAGATTGTGCAATTTCCTGAAGTGATGGTTGTGGAATTTAGAATGAGGAGAATTTAAAATGGCTACTGGAGGAGGGAGAGGATGAATATTGGTTAAGGCCTGAACTGCAGTGTTGGAAAAAGTAGTTCATCTCACTAACCTCCTTTCTGAGAGGCCCACAGGGACCATGTAGGAGCTGCACCCTGAATCTGTGTGAAGAAATAGATCTGTGAAGTCCAGGCATTGTTCTGTTGTATCTGTGGAAAGGTGCTTTTCATATCTTCTACCACAGAGTATGCTACTACCATCCAGTGACTGAGCACAGTGCAGGGATTCTAGTCCTTGTCCATCTCTTAGAACTATGCTGCAGCCCAAGACCCTTCTACACAATCCTCTGTTTTCTCTCTCCTTTCACAGATGTCAGACCTGCATTGCAGTCCAAAGGCTCTCTAAACCTACTTATTATTTTTCCTGTTTATTCTTTGTAGACATTTCCCACAATATATCCTTTGCATGTCTAATCTCATCTTGGTTTTTACTTCTCAAACTAACACAACTGAAGAGGTCCTCAGTAAAGGCTCATGATCAAACAATACTGATATAGAACACATATAGAAACAGTTTCTCTATTCTGAGTTCGTGATAAAGATAATATCTTCCAAAATATTTAGGATTCTTTTTCTATTAAGCATATGGTAGATCCTCATATTATGGTTGCTTTTTCTAAGTGGTTATTTTATTTTTTTTTCTAAAGATTTTATTTATTTATTTGACAGACAGATCACAAGTAGGCAGAGAGGGAGGCAGAGAGAGAGAGAGAGGAGGAAGCAGTCTCCCTGCTGAGCGGAGAGCCCGATGCGGGGCCTGATCCCAGGACTCTGAGATCATGACCTGAGCCAAAGGCAGAGGATTTAACCCACTGAGCCACCCAGGCACTCCTCAAACTGGTTATTTTAGAAAGAGCACAACTTTATTCTGAGACATACATATGTTAAGACTGTGTTTAATATTTATTTTCCTATGAGCTAGTAGCGTGACTTGGGCCTAACATGGCATCCACTTTGGGTTAGCTGAAAAATGCAAATTATGTGCATTATATAGGATTACAGTGAGATTATGCACATATTGTGCCTTGTTGATGTCTGTAACATAGAGCATGTTTAATAAAGGACAGTCCTATCCAATAGTTAAAGTACATCATTATCAGCCAGTTGATGTTTTCTTTAGTTCCTCTGGATGAACATTTGGAGAAGAGGAGAATGTTTGAATTCTCTGAAGTCCCAAGTTCCTATTCTCTCCTGACATTCTTGTCCTTGCTGTTCATTCTGTGGTGCTGTTTCATATAAATACCTCTACATGGTCCTTGGATTCCCCTGAAATGGTAATGGAATTGTATATTGCCCCAGCTAAGCAGGATTCCAAATAGAAGGGCATTATGGGGCCATTATCAATAACTCCTTCTATGATTCTGCTAGTCTTACAGTAGTCTTCAGGAGGTGAAATAGAAGACATAGATTCTCTTTCTTTTGAAAGCTGAACTCTCCAGAGCCATGCTCATAATGAACTATTAGCTTCCTAAGTCTTTGGATAAGATGATTTGTGTTCCTTCGGGTTCTAGCAATAGAGATCTAATGTCTGAACATGTTCAGAAAATTTCAGCGAGCTCCTGTGGGAGCCTCTTGAGGCCTCCAGCTCATGCTTCTTCAATAAGCCAACAAAGAGATGAACATATGCCAAAAATTTCTTTGCTTTCAGAAATAGAAAAGATGATCTATGCCTTCAGTCTACATAGTCAAGGAAAAAGGGATAGAGACATGGAGACAACTTTTGGAGAATTCCTTTCTTTTCTAAAATTCTGGATTCAACAGAAAATAGAGGTGTGGTGACAAAGAGAAAAAAAATCCTGATTTAATAATTGGTTTCTCTATACTAATCACTGTTCAGGGTGTTTTATATGCCTTACATGTATAATTTAACTTCCACATATGCTCTAATGGATGACATTATCCCATTTTATCAATGAAGAAACACAAGTTACACAGTTAGTACATCCAGAACCAGAGTTAGTACCCAGATGTTTGTGACTCCTTACTTCATAGAAGTTTATAATTCATTTAAGCTGACATGGACATTAGGGAGAACTAGAAAACAGAAAATATTTTAAAATAAAATGTTAAATGATGCAGTTTAGATGGTGAAAGCCATAGTAGTTTAGGGAAAGGAGATAAGCTGTTGATGAAGTAAAAAGAGACTGAATGTGGTATCAGTTTTTACTGATACTAACTTTGATTGACTCACCTTATAGGGAAAGTGTACCTTAAAAAAAGAAAAAAAAAGGCCATCCCTTCTGTGTGAGCACAAGTATTGTGGGTTTCCTTGTATAGGGAATAAACTAACAGGGAAAAATCTCATTTCTGCTATGGCATAATTGAAGGCAAGTACTTTAGTTAAAATTAGGTTTCCCTACACAAAACAAAGAAACCCCAAACAATACTTGTTTGACAATGTAAGGATTTCTTTTTCTTTCACATAAAAAAAAAAGTCTGGAGGTATGCAATTTAGGCCTTCATGAAGTCATGAGAGATCCAGGCTTCTTCTGTTTTTCTGTTCTACCATGTGTAGCTCTTGGCTTCTATCTTTAAGAATTAATTCTTCATTTAAAAATGGCTTCAACAGGTCTAGCCATTGTGTTCCAATTTTAGAAAGCACAATAGAAGAGGGCACACCTTCCAACTAAGTCAGTTGTATTTAAAGACATTTAACCTAAAAATTAGTCTCAGTAACTTCCTCCTACATTTGACTGGTTACGACTATTGGGGAAATTGAGTTGCTTCATATTTTAGCTGAGTATAATGCTAAACAATATGAGGGCTCTGTTACTAAGGAAGAAGAGATATTGGGTAGGCAACTAGTAATCTCTGTTGCAGCAAGGGACCCATTAGTTTGCCTCTGAGATCCCTGTCAGCCCTAACTTTTATTTTGGATTAAGAAATAATATGAGCCAAAATTTAAAGCATTGATTATGTGCCAGGCATTGAGCTAAATTCTTTAAAAGGTTTTAATTTAATACAATAACTTTATAAAGGGGAATTACTTTCCTTTGTATAAAGAATATTTGGCATATAATTATTGAGTGTTAAAAATGGTAGTGATGATAATGATGATGCTGATGATGATGATGAAAGTAATCATTAAAAATGGCTCAGACAGAGAGCTTGGGAAGATGATGGAGTAGGAGGACCCTGCATTTATGATTAGATATCATCTATATCTAATTCAGTAAACTGGAGAGTGATCTGAAGACTGGCAAAACAAACTCTGCTACTAAATGGAGAAAAGAATCTACATCTGAAAGTTTAGGAAGATCAGAAAGGAGGAAGTAAGCTGTCTATAGGATGGAGAGAGTTGTGTGTGGCGAAAAGGCAGAGAAATGGTCCGTTACACCAGGGAGCTCATATGGGGAAGACTAATCCTCATAATATTTGGCTTTAAAAACTAGAAAGGCTGAATTCTGAGTTTTAAAAACTAGTTGGACTTGGAGCCTGGAGTTTTAAAAGTCAGCTGATTCAGCACTGGACAAGTCTGGAGGGTGAGAGATAGCTGGATTGCTACCCTCAAAGGGGCAGCAGCCAGCACAAAGAGGCAAATAAAAAAGGCAGTTTACACAATGCAGGGGGAAAACAGGAGAAAGATCTGTTCATACTGATTTCAGAGCATGTTGGGGGACTTCTCCAGAAACGAGGAGCTGGCAGGCACCATTCTCCTCCTTCGCCCCCCAGCATAAGCACAGAGCCATCTGTGGGAGGCATTGCTACACAGATTCTTGCTAACAAAACTGCTAGCAGTGTACCTTTCCCATGAATTCTCCTGAGGACTCCCCACTCCAAGCCTGCTACCTCTGCTTTGGGTTTAGGAGAGATTTTGTTAGTACCTGTGACCAACCTAGCCTCCATGTGCACAACTACCATCACCCAGACAGGTCCCCCAGCCACCATTGTGTGCTGGATTTAGCCATGCCTTGTCATAGCCATGCTTGGTGCTCAGCCTTACAATGCCAGCAGTCCTTTGGGGGATCCAGCATAGGACTGTGACCCAGTGCAAATTTTGTAATATCACTGCCCTGTTTTCAGGTTCCCTAATGGGCACTCCCCCTAAGAGCTGGTCTGCCTTGATCCCACTAACACCACAGAGAGCAAGTACAGCACACAACAGGAAGAAATTCAGTGCAGATGACTGCACTGAAAGGAAAAGTGGCTCAGACACAGCAGCAGGGCATAAGCAACACACATAGACACTCCTGTAAAGTGACAGGTTCTGGTGAACAGGAGACACTGCACTGCGGAGCATTCTAGGACCTCCTGTTCATAAAGTCACTTCTTTGAATATCAGAAGATATACTGGACTTTCTTAAAACAGAGAAACAGAGAGGCAGACAAAATGAGGAGACAGAGAAATTTATCCCAAATGAAAGAATAGGACAAGACCACAGCCAGAGGTCTAATTGAAATAGACATAAGTAACATGCTTGATAGAGAATTTACAGCAACAACCACAAGGGTAGTCACAGGATTTGAGAAAATCATGGAGGACGTGAATGCAACCCTTGACCCAGAGATAAGGAATAACATGAGAGAGATAATGGGCTTAATACAAAATAAGAATACACTTGATGGAATGAACAACAGGATGGAAGAACCCTAGGAACTAATTAGTGACCTAGAAGACAGAATAATGTAAAATAATCAATCTGAACAAAAGAGAGGAAAAAGAATTATGCATAGGAGTCTCAGAAGAAGAGTAAGAAAAGGGGGCAAAAATTTATTTGAAGAAATGTTGTGTGAAAACTTCCCTAATCTTGGGAAAGAAACAGATATCCAGATCTAGGAGGTACAGAGAACTCCTATCAAAATAAACAAAAGCAGACTCACACCAAGACATACAGAAATTAAATTGGCAAAATGTGGTGATAAAGAAAAAATTCTAAAAGCAACAAGACATAAGAGTAACTTACAAGGGAAATCCCATAAGGCTCACAGAGGATTTTCAACAGAAACTTTGTAAGCCAGACAAGAATGGCATGATATATTCAAAGTGCTGAATGGAAATGTACCCAAGAATTCTCTATCCAAAAAGGCTATCATTCGGAATAGGAGAGATAAAGAGTTTCCCAGACAAATGAAAACTAAAGGAGTTCATGACCACTAAACCTGCCTTGCAAGAAATATTAAAGGGGATTCTGAGTAGAAAGTAGAGACCACACTTGTGGTCACTTCCTACACTTTTGTGTAGGAAACACAAAAGCAATAAAAATGAATATATCTGTAAAAAATCAGTCAAGGAGTTCACAAAAAGATATGAAATATAATAATATATACATGAAACATGGGGAGGAGAGGAGAAAAGTAGGATTCAATCTTATATGACCATCAACTTAATAGAGACTGCTAAATGGAGAGGAGGTTTTATACAAACCTAGTGGTAACCATATATCAAAAATCACTAATAAATATGCAAAAAATAAGAGGAAAGAAATCCAAATATATCACTGAAGGAAAATCTCAAAACTTCTTAAAGAGAGGAAAAACAAGAGAGGATCAGAGAAAATCTTCAGAAACAACCACAAAACAAATAATAAAATGACAATAAGTCTATATCTATCAATAATTACTTTGAATGTAAATGGACTAAATGCTCCAATCAAAAGACATGGAGTGACAGAATCAATAGGAAAAAACAAAGAAACAAGACCCATCTATATGCTGCCCACAGGAGACTCATTTTAGACCTAAACACACTTTCATATTGAAAGTGATGAGATGGAAAAACATCTATCATACAAGTGGATATCAAAAGAAACCTTGAGTACCTATACTTTCATTGGACAAAATAGATTTTAAAACAAAGACTGCAACAAGGGACTAGTACTGTATGATAATAAAGGAACAATCCAATAAGAAGGTATAACAATTGTAAATATTTATGCAACCAACATAGAAACACCCCAGTACATAGAACAGTTAATAACATACATCAAGGAACTAATTAATAGTAATACAATAGCAGTAGGGGACTTTTACACCCTACTTGCATCAAGGGACAGATTATCTAAACAAAATCAACAAGGAAACAATTGCTTTGACTGACATATTGGGTCTGATGGACTCAACACATATATTCACAACATTTCATACTAAAACAGTAGAATACACATTCTTTTCAAGTTCACATGGAATATTCTCCAGAATAGATCACATATTAGGCAACAAAACAGGCCTAAACAAATTCAAGAAGATTGAAATCATGCCAAGCAGTGTTTTTGCCCACAATGGTATGAAACTAGAAGTCAACCACAAGAAAAAATTTGGAAATACCGTAAATACAGGAAGGTTAAATAATATGCTATTAAGCAGTGAATGTCAACCAGAAAATAAAAGAAGAAATAAAAAATTAGATGGACCACATCTTCCTTATTCATTCGTCCGTTGAAGGGCATCTTGGTTCTTTCCACAGTTTGGCGACAGTGGCCATTGCTGCTATAAACATTGGGGTACAGATGGCCCTTCTTTTCACTACATCTGTATCCTAGGGGTAAATACCCAGTAGTGCAATTGCAGGGTCATAGGGAAGCTCTATTTTTAATTTCTTGAGGAATCTCCACACTGTTCTCCAAAGTGGCTGCACCAACTTGCATTCCCACCAACAGTGAAAGAGGGTTCCCCTTTCTCCACATCCTCTCCAACACACGTTGTTTCCTGTCTTGCTAATTTTGGCCATTCTAACTGGTGTAAGGTGGTATGTCAATGTGGGTACTAGGGAGGGCATGGATTGCATGGAGCACTGGGTGTGGTGAAAAAACAATGAATACTGTTACACTTAAAAGAAATAAAACATTAAAAAAATTAGATGGAAACAAATGAAAATGAAAACACAACAGTCTAAAACCTTTGGCATATAGCAAAAGTGGTTCTAAGAAGGAAGTTTATGGCAGAACAAGCCTACCTTAGGAAGAAGAAAAATCTCAAACAACCTAACTTTACACCAAAAGGAGCTAGAAAAACATCAATGAACAAAACCCAAAACCAGCAGAAGGAAGGAAATAATTAGAAGAGAAATAACTGATATCAAACTAAAAAAAAAAAAATAGAACAGATCAATGAAACCAGGAGATGGTTCTTTAAAAAATAAAAAGAAAATTGGTGTCTCTAGCCAGAATTATTAAGAAAAAAAAGAGAAAGGATTCAAATAAATGAAATCACAAATGAGAGGACAAATAACAACCAATACCACAGAAATACAAACAATTATAAGAGACTATTAGAAAAACTATACATCAACAAAATTGGGCAATCCAGAAGAAATGGATAAATTCCTAGAAACATATAGCCTACCAAAACCAGAACAGAAGGAAGTAGAAAACTTGAACAGACTGTTAACCAGCAAAGAAATTGAATCAGTAATCAAAAATCTCCCAAAAAACAGAAGTACAGGAGCAGATGGCTTCCCAGGGGAATTCTATCAAACATTTAAAGAGGAGTTAATATCTATTCTTCTCAAACTATTCCAAAATATAGGAAAGGAAGGAAAACTTCCAAATTCATCCCATGAGGCCAGCATTATCCTCATACCAAAACCAGATAAAGATACCACTAAAAAAGAGAACTATAGGCCAATATCTCTGGTGAGCATAGATGCAATATTCTTTAATAAAATACCAGCAAACCAAATACAGCAATACTTTGAAAAAGTTATTCATCAAGACCAGGTGGGATTTATTCCAGGGTTGCAAGAGTGGTTCAATATTTGCAAATAATTTGATACATCAAATCAATAAAAGAAAGATAACAACTATATGATCATTTCAATACAGGCAGAAAAATCATTTGACAAAGTAAAACATCCACTCATGATAAATACTCTCTACAAAGTGGGTTTAGAGGGAACATACCTCAGTGTAATGAAGTCCATATATGAAAAACTGATAGCTAATATTTATCCTCAATGGGGAGAAATTGAGAGCTTTTCCCCCCAAGGACAGCAACAAGGCAAGGATGTCCACTCTCACCTCTTTTATTCAACATAGTATTAGAAGTTCTAGTCATGACAATCAGACACAAAAAGAAAGAAAAGGCATCCAAATCGGTAAGGAAGAAGTAAAACTTTCACTACTTGCAGATGACATGATACTATCTATAGTAAACCCAAAGACTCCACCAAAAAAACTGCTAGAACTGATACATAAATTCAGTAAAGTCTCAGGATACAAAATCAATGTACAGAAATCTGTTGCATTTCTACATATCAATAATGAAGCAGCAGGAAGAGAAATTAAGAAAACAATCCCAATTACAAATGCACCAAAAATAATAAGATACCTAGGAATAAATCTAACCAAAGAATTGAAAAACCTGTCTATACTCTGAAAACTGTAAAACATTGATGAAAGAAATTGAAAATGATACAAATGGAAAGACATTCCATGCTTATGGATTACTATTAAAATATCTATACTATTCAAAGCAATCCACATATTTCATAAAATCTCTATCAAAATAACACCAGCATTTTTTACAGAGGGAGAAAAAACAATCCTGAAATGTGTGTGGGACCACGAAAGACCCCCAATAGTCAAAACAATCTTGATAAGAAAACCAAAGGTACAGTCAGTTAAGCATCTGCCTTTGGCTCAGGTCATGATCCCAGGGTCTTGGGTCAGGCTTCCTGCTCAGTGGGGAGTCTGCCTCTCCCTCTCTGCTTTCCCTCTGCCCTTCCCCCTGCTCATTCTTTCTCTCTCTTTCTCACATAAATGAATAAATAAATAAATAGTCTGGACTTGAAGTTATATTATAAAGATGTAGTAATCAAAGCATCACCGTCCTGCAGCGGGGCGGGGTGGGGGTGGGGGGAATAGACACATAGATCAGTGGAACACAATAGAAAACCCAGAAATGAACCCACAACCATATGGTCAATTAATCCTGACAAAGCAGGAAAAAATATCAAATGGGAAAGGAAAGTCTGTTCAACAAATGGTGTTAGGAAAACTGGACAGCTCCATGCAAAAGAAATAAACAGACCACTTTCATGCAGCATACACAAAATTAAATTCAAAATACATTAAAGAGCTAAATATAAGACCTCAAATCATTAAAATCCTAGAAGTGAGCACTGGCAGTAATCTCTTTGACATCATTCATAGCAACTTTTTTTCTAGATATGTCTCCTGAGGCAAGGGAAACAAAAGCAAAAATGAACTATTGGGATTACATCAAAATAAAAAACTTTTATATGGTGAAGGAAACAGTCAACAAAACTAGCAGGCAACATATGGATCGGAAGAAAATATTTGCAAATGACATATCTGATAAGTGATATCTGTATCCAAAATATATAAAGAAAGTGTAAAACTCAACACCCAAGAAACAAATAATCCAACTAAATATGGACAGAAGAGATGAACAGACATATTCTCCAAAGGAGATATCCAGATGGCCAGCAGACACCTGAAAAGATGTTTGTCATCACTTACCATCAGGGAAATGCAAATGAAGTCTACAATGAGATATCACCCAACACCTGTCAGAATGGCTAAAACCAACAACATTAAGAAACCATAGGTGAGTGTATGGAGAAAAAGGAACCCTTGTGCACTGTTGGCAGCAGAGCAAACTGATACAGCTGCTCTGGGAAACAGTATAGCGGTTCCTCAAAAAGTTAAAAATAGAACTACCTTACAGTGCTATCTAGCAGTCACACTACTGGGTATTTACCCAAAGAATTTGAAAAACACTAATTCAAGGGGATGCATGCACCACTGTGTTTATTGCAGCATTATTTACAGTAGCCAAGATATGGAAGCAGCCCAGGTGTTCATGGATAGATGAATGGATAAACATGTGGTGTATATATACTTGGACACATAAAAGAATGAATTCTTGTCAATGACCTGAGTGAAGCTAGAGAGTACTGTGTTATGTGAAATAAATCAGACAGAGGAAGACAAATACATGATTTCACTCATGTGGAATTTAAGAAATAAAACAAATGGGCAACATAGGGGAAAAAAAGAGAGAGAGAGAGACAGGCAAACCAAGAAATAGACTCTTAACTATACAGAACAAAGTGATGGTTACCAGAGAGGAGGTGGACGGGAGGAGCGATGAAGTAGGTGATGGGGATTAAGGAGGACATGTGTAATGAGCACCATGGGCTGCAAGGAAGTGTTGAATCACTATATTGTCCGCTGAAAATGAAATTGAACATTACATCAAAAACTAATGTTGTACTATATGTTGGCTAATTGAACATAATAAAAATAAAATGGTTAAATACTAAAATAATAAATAATTAAATGGCTCATATTTATTGAATGCTCATGATGTGCCTGTTACTGTGGTAAGTAAGGCTTTTGATTCTAGACACACACACACACACACACACACACACACACACACACACACATGCTAGTACTCCTGAAAAACCATAGGAGGTGCAAGTTTTATTTTCATTCTACAGAGGAAGAAAATGAGCATTAGACCATATAAGTAACTTTCCCCAAAGTCCACAGCTAGTCAGTGGCAGAGCCAAGACTACTATTTAAGCCTTAAATGCAAAGCCATTGCTTTTAACCACTGTGCTATATTTAAGGGGCTATACAAGCCCAGGGAGTACAAAATTTAAAACTAATAGTTCTTTCTTGAGGAGCTCATAGTTCAGCCAGTTGACAGTTATATATATATCATATAAACAATTGTATTGTCATTTCACAAACACAATATTTGAGATTTTTCAAGTTGTAGTGAGATCAGTGTTCAAGAGAAGTGGATCTATGCCCTTGGTCCTTGGACCTAAATTTAGTAGCTGAACCACTGAGGCGAAAGGATCTTGTAAATGTTCAACATTAGTAGTAATGACATTCAAAATGTAATCGGCTTGCTACTCTTTCAGTAAGCAAACAGGTAAATTAGTAGCTCAGAGGTGTCAAATGCTAAGGAGGAAGGTTCTGAGACACTGAGGATATAGATATTATTTAGAGACTTACTTTTACTCTAATTTCTGAAGCTGAGTTTTGTTATATAATCAAGAGGTCTAGGTGTTTTAAAAGTTTCCTTGTAATGGAAGTGTTTACATTTTTAATGCAAGTTCTTCCAAAATGGTTAGGTACACCATGAGTGTAGAAAGGGGAGAGAGACATAGCAGAGGATCAAGAATTTGGGCAGTGGTGGGATTGAGCCTTGCAGAGTTATCACCAGTAGCTGCACAATTCCTTGGGAAACCAAAGGCCCAAGGAAGAGCTAAGAAAGATATGTTGCATCTGCTGCTCTTGCCCTATGTGGTTTCTGTACTTAGGCTACTTTTCTGTATCCTTTAGTAATTAAATTAGTAACATAATCCAATTTTAGAGAAAGTATGTGATCTTTTCTTGTAACCTATCTGCAATCTATCCAAGATGCTGCAGAGGAGCTTCTTGGGGAGTTCCTTATAGATTTTGGATACTCACCCTTTATCAGATGTCATTTGCAAATATCTTTTCCCATTCTGAAGGTTGCTTTTTAGTTTTGTTGATTGTTCCCTTTGCAGAAGGTTTTTATCTTGAAGTCCCAGTCGTTCATTTTTGCTTTTGTTTCCCTTGCCTTAGGAGACATATCTAGTAAGAAGTTGCTATGGCCAATGTCAAAGAGGTTACTGTCTATGTTCTCCTCTAGAATTTTTCGTTTCCTCGCTTGATCTTTACAATAACCCTTCAGAGTAGGGTTATTTTGCAAACTAGGAAACTGAGGCACAATTAGTGTCTTGTATAAGTACTTATAGTAACTGCATAGGCAAGGTCCTTCTGATTCCAAATCTGTTATCTTTTGATTATGCATAGTTAGTTATGTTTGGCTACATTGTAGGGTGCTAGGTTAAGAATATTTATGGTCAGCAGAAAAGGGTAGTAGAAAAGAGATGACTAGAATAATGATCACCTGATTGAAACTTGGTATTGCTTCAGCCAGTCAAATAATAAGTGAAATCAACTGTTCACATCATGGAGGCTCAGTGAAATTTGGTTCTAGCAATACTTCTCTGGATTCATTAGTAGCATTTATTGGGTCTTTTTATGTTGAGGACATAAATAGTTTGGCAAGAATGTAAGAGGTGGATGAAGAAAATAAGGAAACTGAAGGTATCAATAATCTATCTTTACTATCTTCCAAATCTCTATTCTCTTGGCAATATTGTACTAATAGAGGTGGGAGAAGAAATTCTGAGAAGTCAAACAGAATCTGTGCAATCCACACATAGGTTGCCTCTTTCATACCAGAGAGTGGTTAAGGTACTATGGCTTTTGGGAAATACAAATGTGGTGCCCTCTAGAACTTGGGGTGAACTGTTTAGATATCAGGAGTGAAACATTATCTCTTTCAGGAGTGATGGGGGGGTTTAGGTCTAGGCAATATTCATGTGAAATGTTATTGCTAAGATGTTATTTTGGTGGTAGAGAGCCAGTTATAGCCTGGGAATTATGAATTGTCTAAATTATTAACTATATTCTAGATATCATTATAATTACCAAAAGGATTTGGCTTAATGTTATAACTCTGATACAGAAAATACTTAACCTAAAAGAAAAATTACTTCATTTTGGAGAAGGGAACTAATATTTGATGAGTGCTTATTATTCACCATGCACTTGATTAGGTGATTTATATTCCTGACTTTTTTTAATCCTTGCACTGTATGTAGGTATTTATAATTTTCCTCATATATGAGTGTAGAAATGGAGCCTAAGAGGACGTGTGTTTTTCCTAAGATCACTTAGTAATAGGATCAGAACCTAGGTTTGTCATACTCTACTACCTATAATGTATATCTTTTGACATCTCTGTTACTTTCTCATTTTCCATTTTTTTTCAGTGTACCTATAGCTAAATTATAAATGATTAAAGGCCCAGAGTAAATCTCAGTAATTAATGAAATTATTTCCTGAGTGTCCACAGTGTGATAGTACTATGATAAATCAGAGTACCATTAGACTGGGCCTTTCTGAAGTCAAGATATGATTCATACATGTGGATATGGCAGTATGATGACAGGAAATTATAGGCAATTTTCCTGGTTAAAAGAACATAAATTTTAGTTACACAACCCTGAATTTTGCCTCATGGAGTTTACTTTCTAGTTGGAAGAAAAGAGAGTGTAGTAGTAAATAAAACATGACAGATGATACAAAAAAAAAAAAAAAGCTGCTCTGGAGGAAATAAAAATCATAGATGAGGATTAGGAAGTGCATTGATGGAGGTTACAATTTTTAAGGAGAGTAATGATGGAAGATATCACTGTGAAGGTAGAATTTGAGCAAAAGTCTGAAGGAGGTGAACCAGTCAGATACCTAGAGAAGAGCTTATGAATCAGAGGATACAAATGCAAAGGTCTTCAGTGAGAACATGACTGACATATTTTTGGAAAGCAAGTACTTCTTTATGGCTGAAACAGTGAGTGAAGGGAAGATTAAAGGGAAGTGGGGTCATAGAAGTGATGTGGTCAAGATTATGGGTCAGTTTAAGGGCTTATACTGGTGTATGGCAGAAAGATTAGAGAGTCATGAAAATTTGACTTGCATGATTTGTCCTCAATGGAGAGAATGAACTTTAGGGAAAGAAATAAGAGGCAGACAAACCAGTTAAGAGGCAATTGAAATAATCCCATCAAAAAATTATGGTTTGGACTGGGGTACTAGCAGTAGATGTGATAAGCACAATCATATTCTGGGAATATTTTCAACTATAACTAATAGGTTTGCTTATAGATTAGCTTTGGGATGTGAGAGAATGAGAAGAGTTGAGGATGATTTCAAAATTTTGATCTGAACATATGTTAGAATGAAATTGCTATTAATAAGATGAGAAAGACTCTGAAAAGAACAAGTGGGAGAGGAAAGATCAGGAGACTGATTTCAGATATATTTATTAGCAATCTGAAGAGAGATGTTGAATAAGCAGTTGGCTGAATGTGTCTGGGGTTCAAGGACATGTCTGAACTCTTGTTATAAAATTTGAGAGCCTTCAGTGTAAACAGATGGTATTTAAAGCCATGTGACTGATTGAGGTGATTATCAAGGGAATTAGTGTATTTTGAAAAAGGAAAGGTTTCCAGGATTGGATCCTGGGGAGAAGATATTTAGAGATCAAGGAAATTAAGAGAATCCTCAAAAGGTGCTTGAGAAGGAGCAGCGGGTCAAGCCAGAGGAAAACAAAAACAGTGTTGTATGCACCACTGTCAAGTCAAATAAATTGAAGAATAAGAATAGATTTGTAAGATTTAACAGTGTGGAAGATATCAAGAATCTTGACAGAAGTAGTGGATTGGGTCAAGATAACTGGTTTGAAGATTAAATGATACAATGAATATGAAGTATATAGCTCAGTGCCAGGCACATAGTACTGCCTTTTATATATATTCCTCTTTTCCATCACTTTTCCTCCTCTAGAAAGAGCAGGATCAAAGGCAGTGAAATAAGATATTAAGAGGAATGTAAAGAAGTATTAAAAGTCTAACTTTGGGGGCACCTGGGTGGCTCAGTGGGTTAAAGCCTCTGCCTTCGGCTCAGGTCATGATCCCAGGGTCCTGGGATGGAGCCCCGCATCGGGCTCTCTGCTCAGCAGGGAGCCTGCTTCCCCCTCTCTCTCTGCCTGCCTCTCTGCCTACTTGTGATTTCTGTCAAGTAAATAAATAAAGTCTTTATAAATAAATAAATAAATTAATTAATTAAATAAAAGTCTAACTTTGGGGGGATAATAAGCTATTTAAATCATGGGGAATAGGCTGAAGCCAGTTCATTTAGTGTCCAGCCAAGGAGTGGGGGTTTTTCTTTTCTAACCAAAAGAAGATACATTGCAGTCAGGAAAATGTTGTGATAAAAATTGTTGTATTTCCTTGTATCTTCCTTAGTGCTTTGCACTTAGGCAGTGTCAAAAAGGATTTATTGATTTAAATGATTTTGGTCTAAATAATTTAAATAATTTACAAAAGTATCCTAGACTGTCCCAGAGAGAAACCAAATGATCTAAGTGCCCTTTCCTTTTGAATTGCACTGATACTCTGTGTTCATTCTGCTATGCTTGACTGTTTTATCCATTTCTTTCTCAGTGTATTTACTTTGGTGCTTTATAAAATTCAACATAAATCTCTGTGCTAGAATATCATTTGGCATATTTCTGTAACATCAGGTCATAACTACAAACTGTCAGGGCATATCTGGCAGCTGTCTCATCTTTTCATGTCTTTATATAATCCTTTAAAATCAGATACTGTACTATCCAATAATTCAGAGCATTTTATGGGGTTTTAAATTGAGACCATCTCCAACCTTTTGGAATATTTGGATCTATGGATTTAAGAGGTTTTTTTCCCAGAGCTCTTTATGCCTAACTATTTTGTCCCTTGCATATTTGTCTTGAAATACAGTTTCTCTTCTAGCTCGGTTTTCTGTCACAGCATATAGACAAGTCCTATAGCCTTACCATCAGCTGTCAGGAGATTTATATCGTGTCCTTTGCCTTCTGCTTTGAAAAAGAGAATAAAGGTAAACCTATTTGTAGGTTTATTATGAGAATAATATTTTTAAAGAAAGCAGCATAATATAGTGAAAAGAGCAATGAATTAGGAAGCATGACCCCCAGACTCTAAACCCAGCTGTGCCACTGTGTTAGTGATTTGTTGGGAGAACCAAGGCACTTCACTCTTCTAAGTCTCACTTTTCTTTTATAACAGAAGGGGAGTAGAATTCAGTAATATAATTCATTCATTTATTCAACAAATATTCTGAGTGCCTCTTCTGTACCAGGCCCTATTAGGACTATTAATATGAATAAGGTCTACTTTCTTCCCTGAGACACTTATATACTAAAGATGAAGACAGAAGAAAAATAATGCAAGTCAGTTTATATAAAAAAGGTATTCAAAATGGAGAATATAATTTAGCAGCATAAATAAGGGGCAACTTATCAACTGGGGTGATTGGAAAATATTTCCAAAAGGAAATAACTAAGCTTAAATTGAACCTTTAAATTTATTTTTACTGGAACTCTTATATGTTGTTGGTGGGGGTGTAAATTCGTACATACACTTGTAGAAAGATACTATGAAAGTATGACTAGAGCTAATATACATAAACCTTTTGCTCTAGTAGATAATACTGGTTTTTCAGTCCCAGATATGTGTGCAAACATTCTCCAGAAGACATACAAAAATATTTTTAGTGGACTATTTGTAATAATCAAAAGAGTATTATTCAAATGGCTACAAATAGTAGAATTGATCACTTGGGTTACAATCCTGCCTGTATCTTGGAATACCATATAGCATTGAGAATGAGTGAACTGTAACTGCAGGCAACAACATGGAAGAATCTCACAAAAATAATATGGAGAGTAAGGGGCCAGACACAAAAGAGTATATGCCATATGATTTCATTCAAAAAGTTGAAAATGGAAAAAAACAATATTATTAAAATTTAGTGTAGTGAGTACTGTTGGTGAGTGAATTATGCCTAGAAAGTTCCTTCTCTAGTGCTGGTTTTTCTCTATTTCTTGATCTGAGGGTGGTATATACAGGTGTGCTGGTTTCTAAAAAAAAAAAAAAATTATCAAGCTATACATTTGTAATTTGTGCACTTCTATGTATGTATGATATAATTCAATAAAGAGCTTACATACCAAAATGAATGGAAGATCATAGCAAGGAAGGGTGTTTTAAATTGAAAAAAAAGCATGAACAAAGGGAAGAAGCCTTAAAAGAACATGGTAAAGTTTTTGTTTCTCACATGCTGTGATTCTAATACTCATTTTCATTTATTCAGTAAAAACTGTTGATGCTTACTATGTGATATGATTTCTTAAAGTAGTAAACTTTGGGGAAATGATAATGGAAATTTACTTCAGTTCTTTTCCTACACAATTAAGTATTTCATTTATGGGAACAAGACAAAATGACAACAACTTTTGCTTGAATTTCCTGCAGGCACTATATTTTTAATATCTTTGTCTTACTATTACCTAGCACAGAGCCTTTCAAACAAGCATACTCTAAATGTTGAATAGATTATACCACCATCTACAGTACACACATGCACACAGAATACATACACTTATTTGCATGATTTCCAAAGGGGTTCATAGGATTGATATGAGTTTGCCAAAGCACAAAATCTTATTTTGCACAGCACTTTAACTTTATAAGGCCTTTTACCTTCTCAGAAACATCACAATTTTTGATATCTTTTTCCATGTAAGATTAATGGAAAAAATTTATAAAATATTGGAAATTAATTGGTAAAATTATCATTACATTCAAAAATTTGACATGAATCTAGTATATTGTATTTTTTAAGTATTTTTTTGGAAATTGAGACAAAAGCGAGGTCAAATTGTAGAGTTTGGAAGTGACTCAGACTTTCTTTTCACATTCCATATCTACTCCTTACTCAGATTCATTGATCTCAGTATGAATAATTCTATTCTGTAGCCATAGTTATTGGTAATAGCAGAGTCTGCCTTTAAAAGTATGGTTGATACCTAAAAATACATTGGGCCATTTCTCTCATGTTTTGGATATTTTCCATTTGCTTCTTTATATCTGAGCTTCCCTTTTTTCTCACCCTGCTTACAGTCCCAGGAGACTAACCATTATGGACTAAATTAACAGGCCCCTTTATACTCTGGCTTGCAGTTGTGTGCCAATGAGAGGCACTGTCAAGGCATCACAAGGTGGGAAAGAGAGAGATTGGAATATTTATTGCTCCTCTATTAAAGCCACCTTAACATTTTCCAGGTTTTGGTAACAACTCTCTCCCAATGATCCTTCATGCCTAAAGAGGCTTAGATAAGCTTCAACCTCCATGGGTGTAAGGTAAAAGATTTTTGTTTTTGCCACAACTGGGATATTTCATTATCCCTGGTTGGTTTTTCTTACTCTGCTGGCACTCATTAGTTGTTGCTTTATTAAACTCTCATTTATCTTGTTAAAGTTTGCCATCTGTTTCTAGCCAGACCTTGAATGATATGCTAGACTAGGTTTTGGTGTGGTTTTGGTTTATTTTCCAT
The DNA here is from genome assembly GCF_963455335.1 of Martes martes. Lineage (NCBI taxonomy): Eukaryota > Metazoa > Chordata > Mammalia > Carnivora > Mustelidae > Martes > Martes martes. The sequence continues at coordinate 152,595,502 of NC_137891.1, forward strand.
GCTGTGCTGTACCAGCTCTTCTCTTTGTTCAGGATCCAGCTGTAAACTTACTGCCTCTAAAATATGAATTTTGGAGCCTAAGAAATCTGTGTTTGAATTAAAACTCCAACACTTATTAGCTGTATGACTCTGTGTAAATTTCTGCATATTTTTAGACTAGTTTCCTTCTTTATAAAATTAGGGGAAATAACCCCATTTAAAGTTGTGAGCTCTTAAATAAATTTTTTTCAAAAGCTCCTGGCACTAAATTTCGGTCTCAGTAAATGTTAGTTATTTTTTTCTCCCTCTCTCTCTGATCAACTTATCATATTTTACTTTTTATTTTCTATTACGCATTTGTTTGTATGTTGCTTTGAATCTGTTTTCTAGTTGTTTCTGAACTATACAGAGAGTTGCCTTGCCTTTCTGAGTTTACTCTGAATTTCAAAGGGCAATGGGTCATAGAGAAATTCTAAAAATAACTAAAAATTGTGTGTGTTTAGAATTTTAAAAAATTTACTCGTGCTATTATGGTTAGTCCTCATAACTCTGAAAAGGAAGAATATATTTTTCTCTCATTTCACAGATGATGGAACTACACACAGATAAATTAATTATCTAATTTCTCTAATAATGAACTAAATGGTGTTGAAACATAACTCGAACTCAGGTTCTCAGGTTTTAATCCCCTTCTTTCCGTTATACCATAATGGACTTATTTTGCTTCTTGAATACATTGTCCTTTGATTCACTTCTATTGAATTCATATTATTTTAGGTGATTGGTAAGTTATATCTATTGTTTTTACTTCTCCTACTTCCTTTTTGATGAGTTGGCTACTATTTTTATTTTTACCTAATCTATCTTCATTGTGTTTTGTGATTTTTATCCGTTCTCATTGACTGTTTGTCTCCAGAGATCATAATCATAAAAACTTGAAAACAGTCATAACTGGGAAACACAGAAAGGAGGCCAACTAATTTATACTTCATTTTTTCCAGGATTATTCTCTGGATTTGGTCTTGATTTCTTATGTGGGAAGTAGTTTTTGTTCCTTTTTCAGTCCTGCGCATAGCTAGTGTCTTTGAATGTGTATCCCTGTGGTTATATATTGACCTTTCCTAATGATAGGTAATATAGGAACACTTCGTGAGAGGCTATGTAGTAAAGTAGAAATGGCAGCATTAGACTAGACTAGCCTGGGTTTAAATCCTGCATCTGTCATTTACTAGCCATGTGACTTTGGGTAAGTTATTGTTAAACTTGCCTTTTAAAATTCAGATTCCTCATTTTTAAAACGGTAAGGGCGGTGGAGGTGAGGTGTGTGTGGTAAGATGTATGTACCTTTCAGGGTAGCTTGTGATAATTAGATGTGATAGTATATGTAATGTATCATATTGTAGATTTATAATAAATAGTGTTTTTTTATTATCATTATTACCATTTACTATTATTAATAGACACACAAAAGAACCCCTGTTTTTTTTTAAGTTCTTGTTCAGGCCACTAGGTGCATTTAGTAATAAATAGGATAATTACTGGATTTGGAGTTTGGCCAGGCCATTGCCAAACAGACTTCAAAAAGCATAGCATCTTAGAGGAGCCCAGTGTGAAAAATCTCCTTTGTTCTTTTTGCTTGCCTCCCTTTATGATCCATAATGCCTTCTGCTTTGGTGATGGCATTGACTGGGTATTTTAAGGCAATTTGTAGGATTAAGCCTCTCAGTGTACCACAGCAGGTTGAAGCCTGGATGGGTCTGGTAACAATACAATCCTTTTCTCATGGAGATTAAGACTTCCTAACAATCTCTAGGCTCTGTTGGCCTCCTTTTTCCGTTACCAAGAGCACTAAAATGCTTATAAAAAGGCTTGCCATAGGTGAGAAATTTCTGGTACCAGTGACTTTCTAATTCATTTCTTTTATGGAGGTAAAACAAAACAAAAAAAAAATCAAGAATAGGATGAGAAAATATGTAGTGAGAGAAGATTTTTTTAAAAATATATTTAAGGAAGATTAGTAGTGCATTAGATTTGGTAATGTCCAGATCTTTAGTTATGTTGATTCTTCCTCTTTTCTTTCTCTAGTGAACTCCTAACTCTTTTAAGAATCAGCACCAATATTTCTGTTGAAGCTTTCTTATTAGACTGTGAGCCCCTTGAGAGGCAGGGCTATTTCTCTCATCTTTGCATGTGCCTCCTGCCTAACACTGAACCTGGCATATAAAAGGCATTTGACAAATGCATAAGGCCAACCAAGATATTTTCACAGTATCTGAGGATTAGGAGGTCTCACTTCTCCCATGTAATTCAACCTCAATGGCTATTACTTCCCTAAAAGACTGTTCTGGGGGTTGCTGGTTAAATTTATCTCTTATTCAAGACACTAGTAGAAAGCAATAAAAGATCATGCTAAAAGAGAAATATCAGCTGGCTGGAGAAGTCAAACTAAATGAGATCTGAATGTAAACCTACATGACACAGTTCCTGGCAGTTTTATGAACAGAGATGTGTGAGACCCAGCTGATCTTGGCTTTAAGGAGATCCTAGTCTTGTTGTAGACTAAAGACAGACACACTGAAAAGTGTGTCTAAGAGTCTATTTAAGGTAGAGTATAGTTAGGAGCTAAAAGATACATGGTAGATTTATAGGAGAGGGAGTAATTACCATAGTCAGAAAGGCCAGCAAATGCTGCCTAGAAGAGGTAAGGCTTCAACAATGTTTTGAAAGAGACCAAGGGCAGAGAACCCCAGCTAAACTTCAGGTAGAACCTCAGGCAAAGGAATATTGGCTCATTTTGTAGGATTCATTTTGGGGACTATGTGGTGACATAACTATTTGGAACAAATAAGATACATTTTTACTATTTTAAAAACAATAGAAAATAGGAAATAAAAATGTAATGGAATACCAGCAATGAATAAGTGGAATTTTAAATTAAAAATACAATACTATTTACATTAGCACTTTAAAAAATTAAGTCTTACATGTAAATTTCATAAGCAGTGTTAAAGTCTACATAAGGAAAATTATAAAACTCTGATGAAAGAAGTAAAAAATAATTAAATGAATGGAGAGATAGTCCCTGTTCATGGACAGGAAGACTGAGTATTGTCAGTATGCCAGTTCTTCCCAACTTGATCTATAGATTCCATGCAATTCCAGTCAAAATCCCAGGAAGTTATTTTCTGGATGTCAACAAATTGATTCAAAAGTTTATATGGAGACAGGGTGGAAAAAAAAATAGTCAACACAATATTGAAGGAGAAGATCAAAGTTGGAGAACTGACACTACCTGACTTTGACTTATCATAAAGCTATAATAATCAAGATAGCGGGGTTGGCAAAAGAGTAAACAAATAGATCAATGGAACATAATGGAGAGCCCAGAAATAGACCCATATAAATTTAGTCAATGAATTTTGACAAAGGTACAAACACAATACAATAGAGAAAAGATAGTCCCGTCAACAAATGATTCTAGAAAAACAACACTCACCTACAAAAAGTGAATTTAGGCACAAAATTTACATCTTTAACAAAAATTGGAACACAGACATAAATACAAAATTACAAACTATAAAACATCTAGAAGATAATATAGGAAAAATCTAGGTGAGCTTGAGTTGGTAATTACTTTTAGATATAACACCAAAAGCATAAACCATGACAGGAAGAATTGATAAACTGGATGGAGTTCAGTAAAACTAAATATTTCTGCTCTGTGAAAGACACTTTCCAAGAGAATGGAAAGGCAAGCCAGAGACTGGGGGAAAATATCTGCAAAAGATATATCTGAAAAGGGCTATTATCCAAAATATATGAAGAACCCTTAAAATTCAGCATTATGAAAATAAACAACCCAGCTAAAAAAATGGGCAAGAACCTGAACAGACACCTCACCAAAGAAGACATAGAGATGACAAATAAATATAAAAGATGCTGCACATCATATATCATCAGGGAAATTAAAACAAGGATTATACTATACATCTATTAAACAAAATCCAGAACACTGACAACACCTAATGCTGGTGAGGATGTGGAACAGGAGGATCTTTCATTGCTGATGGGAATACAAATTGGTACATTCACTTTGGAAGACAGTCCTATAAAACTAAACATACTTTTAACCATAGAATCCAGCAATCAGAGAAAAAAAAAAGAATCCATCAATCATACTCCTTGATATTTATTCAAATGAGTTGAAAACTTACATCCACAAAAAAAACCCCACACAAACATTTTTATTGCAGCTTTATTTATAATTGCCAAAATTTAGAAGCACCCAAGATGTGTTTCAGTAGGTAAATGGATAAGTAAATGGTGATAAGTCTGAAAGACAAAATGTGTTTCAGTGCTAACAAGAAATAAGCAACCAGCCCATGAAAAGACATGGAGGAACCTCAAATGCATTTTAGTAGGTGAGAGAAGCCAATCTTAAAAGGTTACATACTATACAATTCCAGCTATATGACATTCTAGGAGAGCCAAAAGGAGGCAGTAAAAAGATCAATGGTTGCCATTGTTGGGTGAAGTAAAGACAAGGATGAATAAACAGAGCATAGCGGACTTTTGTAGGCAAATACTCTATATAGTATAATGGTGGAAACATGCCATTATGCATTTGTTCAAATCCATAGAATATACAACACCCAAGAGTGAACCTTAATGTAAACCATATACTGAGTGATAATGATGCCTTAAGGTAGGTCCATTAATTGTTACAAATGTACCACTCTGGTAGGAGATATTGATAATGTGGGAGGTTGTGGGTTTGTGGGGACAGGGTTATATGGGAAACCTCTATACCTTCTCTCAGTTTTGCTGTGAACCTAAAACTGCTCTTTAAAAATGCCTATTTAAATAGTAGTAAAGTGTTTTGAAATAGAAAATAAAGGAAAACTGCCTGAGTTTTGGCTTTATCCTAAAGAGCAGCCGTTGAGAGATAAGTCAGTAGTTTAACAAAATAAAGCTGGTTCTTGTGCTTCAGATTATTTGGGGAAAGGTGGAACAGCTAGATAGCAGAACATTGCAATTCTTCAGCCTTTCTCAAGGACATTATGGTTATCAATGGCATGGGAGTGTTGGCATATTAGGGAAAATTCACAATAATCTTAAAGACCCTCTATTTATGAATACCATAGAGTATAATTTGAATGGCATTTTAAAGTATTGGTAGGATATCAGGCTGAGGAATTTTGTGTTTAACATATAAACAGTTGGTAAGAAACCAAGATGAGAGTAGAAGAGTATAAAATGGATTGGAAGGGCCAGAGGCAATAGCCCTAGCCTGGGCCTACACAAAGCCTTGTCTGCTGCTGTGATATTCTGAATGTGGATTGACTAGTTATGATTAAATTTCCTTAAATGAAGGAGATTAAGGCCCTGTGGGTCAAGCAAACTTGTTTTCAGAATTTCTGTGTGTCTTTGCATTAAAAGTGCCTGGGCTATAATCCTGATCCATGTTCTTACTTTCTGTGTGATCTAGAATATATCACTTCACCTGTCTGGACTTCATTTCCTGATGGATAAAATGAGAAGAATAACAATAACAATAATACTTAATTTGCAGGGATGTTATGAGAATTAAAGACATTTGTAAAGAATCTAACACTCAAAGGTTTGTTCCCTTTAGAAATGCAGGGAGAGAAGACTGAGCTAGGAGCGGTCCAGTCAAGAGGAATCTTCAAGACTGAGGCCATATTCCTGTGACTACTACCATCCAAGTGCTATAAAGAGGCTAAGAACTATCCGTAAATAGGACCCTATAAATATAGATCAAAACATCCTCATTGACTGTCAAAAATAAGATCACAGCAGCATTAAGGCACCCAGATGAAACACACCAGCACTTATCCACAGTGAAATCTATAAAGTGCTTTCGATTGCTCAGGGGATCTTTAGATATAGCATCATTTTCTCTATCTTATGGATGACTTGGCCACCTCCGCTATGAATTTTTCATGATTCCCCTGACCCAGCAGCTCTTGCCTGTGGAGAGAGTAATATGCTATTGATTTCAGAGTTAGGTTTCTGCCTTTTCACCACGACAGGATTTTTGTAGCCTAGAAACCTCAATCCCCTATTATTCATTAGAGACTCGGGCAACTTTTCTTAGATCTGGAATTCAGAAGGCGAACCATTTAGCTGCTGGTGTCAAAAATAGCCTTTATAGTGGAATTTTAACTGATCTTAGTAACAAGAGTAGCTGTTATTAAAAACTTCCTAATTAAACAAGCAGAGGTAGGACTATAGAGAGTGCCAAGAAATCACAATATTCTTTGTTTTTCTTACAATTAGAATGTTTTTGTAGGCATAGCTTTTGGAATGAACATATTAAAAATATACTAGAAACTAAAAGAATAAAAAAAAATAGAAGAAATATAACAGGGAAGTCCAGTTGAATTTTTAATATTTTTTTTCTTCTGTGTAATTTTTGGAATAGATGTCTAGGTGATTCTTATTTTCAGTGGCCCTTGGTCATGTAAGAGAAGTGGAAAGAGACCATGCTGTTGGTAGTTTTTATTTAAACTGCTTTTAAGAAATCAGAAAATCCATATCTTACATCCTGTGAAAACTCATTCTTGGCATTACCATGGCAACAAGACTTTTAAAAGAGAGTTAACTGAAATTTAGCTGCATATATTATTTCTTTGTGATTCATACTTCATAAAAATGCAAATGTCACACTAATACATGTTTTACCTTAATGTTTTATACCACCGTTTAGTCTTAATTGATCTAATGTTTTCCTTAATTAAATTTTATGGTTCTTTGAATGGTTTTTCTCCACCCCTCATTTTCCCCCAATCCCCTCTTCTGTGGACCCATCAAACTATACATTTCGACAGGGTGACATGCAATTTGGGAAACTGTCACACAGGAGATCAATCATCCCAACCTAAGAACTCAACAAAAGATTTTTGGAAAACTGCTTGTCCTGCCTAGAAATTCGGCCTATCCTTCTACTTGGATAGAATTTTGGCATCTTCTTTTGTGCCCTCGCCCATCCTCTCACCATTTGAATCTCCAGAAGACTGAGAAGCAGGATACACTGGTGAGGAGAATATAGCCAGTACATCCTGGATAAAATGCAGTCTTCGCATTTCCTTACTCTGAGACCTTGCGTAACTCATTCAACTGATCTTTTTAATTCACAGTTTTTTAATAGGTAAGATAAGGTTAAAACAATACCTTTGTCACAGAACTTCGTTGAGGATGTTAAATGTGATAATGTTAAAGTACTTGGCATAGTGTTTGGCACAAGATCTATGCTCAGCAAATAATAGAGTTATCTTTTATTTATAATAATAGTAATTATGAGGCAGTAGAGAAAATACCATTCACCTGAATTACTTTCATTGAGAGCTTTGTATTTGTTTGGAAGATATTATTTGGTAAACTTGGGATGAATAGTTAAACTCCACGTGTAATGTATTATTTCTGAGAAGAGATACAAGTTGGGTTTCAGAGTGTGAAAGAATAAAAGTAAATAGAGAGGGGAATGAAGGGGTGAGAGTAGGTTGAGCTAGTGAGATGGAGAAAGGTTTTGCACCACCTGAACAGCACATTCTGGTAACTCCCAGGTACTTTGTGTTGTTAAACAAATCTATGCAATGGCTTGTGGAAGTAAAGTTTGTGTATAAGAGAGTAGAATGAGAGAAGAGATGAATTTCACGCCCTGATTGACATGGGCTAGAAAAAACAGCAAGTAGTGACACTGCCCTTGTAATGAGAGAGTATCTTAAAGATCCAAGCCTCTAAGAATTCAGAGGAGACATATGTGTATTTATATAGTCTGAAACTGGGTGGAGAGTGTGGGGGGAATTTTGTCCATTTTGCATAGATCTCTAAGAGATAGAAATGCTCCAGCTAGCATCTGGGTTTTATAATGGTAATGTCAACCACTTCTTCCCCCAGCTCTACTTAAGTCTAATTGACAAGAAGAATTTAAAGTATAAGCAGTATATTTAAAGAGTGACGGATATATTTATAGTGTACCATGTGATGATTTTATATATATTTATACATTTTGAAATAAGTACCATAATCAAGTTAATTAACACATCCATTATCCCAGGGTTAACTTTTTTTTGGGGGGGGGGAGCGCAGCTGAGTGAAAATGCTTAAGATATACTCCCAGCAAATTTCAGGCATAAAATACAGTATTATTAACTGTGATCACTATAGTATACTAGATTTTCAGAACATAATCATCTTATAACTGAAAGTTTATATCCAACCAGCATCTTTCCATTTCCCCCACTCCCCATGCTCTGGCAACCACCATTCCATTCTGTTTGTTTGAGTTCCCATAGGCCTTAAAGGACTCTCCAGTGAAGCAACACCTTGCTAGAAAGAGTGTTTTCCTTTTCCAGGGTCAGATATTATTTCTTTGGGTTTTTGTTTGTTTGTTTTGTTTGTTTTTGTTTTTTATGTTTTTTATTTATTTATTTATTTGACAGACAGAGATCACAAGTAGGCAGAGAGGCAGGCAGAGAGAGAGAGAGAGAGGAGGAAGCAGGCTCCCTGCAGAGCAGAGAGCCCGATGCAGGACTTGATCCCAGGACCCTGAGATCATGACCTGAGCTGAAGGCAGAGGCTTAACCCACTGAGCCACCCAGGCGCCCCTGTTTTTGTTTTTTAAATAGAACATCTTCATCCACAGGGATCAGAGCAGACTCTTCATTTCTGGCAGATGTATCCTTAGTGGCCAGTCCAACCATAGTGTCTCTTACCTCTGCACCATCTCTCCTTCCCCACTCCTTCCCATGCAGATTCCTATTTTCTTTACCTTTAGTTCAGGAAGTAGCTGCTATGAACAAAGATTTAGAAGTCAAATACCGACTGCCCAAATATAATCTTGAGAAAGTCATCTTCCTAATATTCTTAATTCTCTATCTTCCTCATTTATAAAATGGATACTGATTCTACCCTTTAAGGGTTATTCTAAGAATTAAATGAGTTAATGTATTCAAAGCACATTGTACAAGATCTAACTTTTGTTATGTACTCAATAAAACTTAGCTACTTTTGGGGCACCTGGGTGGCTCAGTGGATTAAGCCGCTGCCTTTGGCTCAGGTCATGATCTCAGGGTCCTGGGATTGAGCCCCACATCGGGCTCTCTGCTTAGCGGGGAGCCTGCTTCCCCCTCTCTCTCTGCCTACATGTGATCTCTCTCTCTGTCAAGTAAATAAATAAAAAATTAAAAAAAAAAGTTAGTTACTTTCTTACTCCTTCATCTGGACTTTAATAATTGCCTCCCAAGCTTCTTGAAGACAGATGCCACAGTCTTGTCTTTGCCTTCCTTGTAGAACCTGGCCCCATGTGCATGCCCAGCATGTGGCATCAATTTGTCTTTCCCTCTATGTCCTCCAGTCATACTGAACTTATTCCAGCTTCTTGAATGTACCATGTTCTCTCCTTCTTCTGGGTCCTTCAAAATGTAATTCATTCTGCTGAACATGTTTTTTCCTCTTCTTTCCTGGCAGATTTTGAGGAAACTTATCAAATGTTAGCTTGAGATGAGTGTGCTTCAGAGAAGAATTCCTTGACCCTCCAAACTAAGTTAAGGATCTCCTTTTTAGGTTTTCTTCACCTCCTGTACTTTTCTTTTCAGCATTTTGCTCTCTTGCAATAATTTCATCAATTGAAATTGTTCATATAATGTCTATATTTATTACAAGGTTGTAAACTATTTGAGGCAGAGATTGTGTCTATTTTGGTCAGTGTTTCTTAAATGCCTAGCATAGTAACTGGGGTGAAGGGCTGTATAAATGATTCATAGTTGATTGACTTAACACTATTCAGGTGCCACCTGAATAGGGCAGTATGCAAGTCATGGTTCCAGGGACATTAGGTGTCCAGTATAGTAATTTGTACTTAATAAATAAATAATGATTTAAGTCTGGGTTATCAGAAAAGCAGGATTGCAATCAATTTAATAGTATATAATAAAAAGCACACTTGCTTTTCATTTTTAAAAGCTGTCCTTGTTTCATTAAGGAATTATTTCCCAAATTGCTAGATAGAGAGCTATTAATGATTATGAGAAGCACTTTATTATACTCTTTGCCCCTCTAGGAGAGTCACAATGAATATGGACATTTTTAAGATTTTGAGAAGTCTGCTAATAATGAAAGTGGGCTAACATTGCTTCATCCAGTATTTCCAAAATGTATCCTATGACTGTTGTCCTTTTTGCCTGAGCACCTATTAACATTTAGTGTAATATAAACCATGTAGGAAACACTAATTTAAGGAGTAGCACTATTTTCTTCTACTTTCATTTTAGATAACCCAGCTAGGTTATTTAAATTTTCAAAATTTTTAACTAAATAGAAAATAGATGCCTTCCCACTAACATCACTCTATAACTCTAGAATGATTGAAGTTTTCATCTTGAAGATCCTTTGAGGTCGTAAAGTTGATGTATAATATTATATATGAAGAAGGACAAACACGTTTCCTAAGGGAATATACTGTGCTGGGGAAAGTCACAAACTCCTTAAGACAGATGGCTTGGGACAATCCTGGTTTCACCCTTGTTACCTGTGAGATTTTGGTCAAAATTCCTATCCTTTTTGTGCTTGGCAGCTGCCTCTCTTTGTATATTGAGGTTATAAGCTAGAATGGTAGTTTGCAAATAGAGAGGAGGTATAGAGATGAGAGATCCTGGGAGGGCCTTAGTGTCTGTCTGGGAAATGAGAATCTAGTTTTAAGTCCCCCAGGGTGAGCTGCTCTGGGAAAAATAGTTGGATTTGTAGAAGGAAAACATCGCTATGTAATCTTGTCAGGACAGTGACATATTTACAGAGTTAGTGAAATAAAAAATATTTTGTTGCTGACAAAAGCTGTATTTGTATCTGGTTTTATTTTCAAAGCATACATTCTAAAACTTATTTTCTCTTGCTCACTCATGCTATGAAGTAATTGCATTTCCAACTTGGTTATACAATAAAAGAAGTCACCTATAATGTCCAAAAAGAACACTATCCAAAAAAAAAAAAAAAAAAAAAAAAAAGGAGAAGGTCCCAAATGTCTGTTCTGAATATGTCATTCTCTGCAAATTTCAGTGACTCTCTTTAGCCTGCAGCAATGTTTCTAAAATGGTCTTTGGAGCACAGGGTGATTTTAAGGTGTTCCTTGACAAGAGTGTTTTGTAGACAAATAAGCTCAGAAAGTGCAGCTTTATACGAAGCTTAAAGCTACTGTACTATAAACATTTAAAAAATAATTATATCATTTAATTTTAAAACCATGCATATTGAACAAAATTCTGAAGGTATGAAATGGTATATGAAGAAAAGTAAGTTTCCTCTCTCTTGTTCTCCAGCTATCCCATTCTCCCTGGAGGCAACCAATGATAGGAGTTTCTTATATATCCTTTTAGAAATATTTTGTATGTAAGTAGATGAATTTATATGTTTGCTTTTTAAGTTTAATATTTAATGCAATACTGTACATCTTATTCACATCCTTGCTCTTTTTTCTTCACCTAGCAAAGTCATATGGTGGAGAATATTAGTAGTCAGCATTTGTAGATCACTTGCTATGAGCCAGCACTCTCTGAAGGACTTTAAATGTAAATATCCATTGAATTATCATAGCTGTGTGAGATATATATTATTTTAATCCCCATTTTACAGATGAGGAAGCAGGAACAGAGAGGTTATGTGACCCTCGTAAGTTGTAGAGCTGGGTTCAAAAGTGGCAATTTGGATCTAGAGCCTTTTTGCTTTCAACCACTATACATCTCTACAGTGATGTCTAAGTATATTAGTTCGGATTTATTTTTAAATAATATTTGCTTAGTTGTTCATTATAGGAATGTATTAGAATTTATTTAACCATTTCTTTATGTATGGACATTTGTATTATCTACTTTACATGATAAAGAATACTGCAGTGACCATTCCTGAACAAAAGTGATTTTATTCATGAGCAAGGATATGTGTAGGATAAATTTCTAAAAGTAGAATTACTGGGTTAAAGTATAGGTAGATTTTTAATTATTGTAAGTGATGTCAAATTGCCCTCCATAAGGATTGTATTAGGTTGAATCTGGGGAAATTGCTTTTTTGTAAATAAAAAATGGTAACTATCAGCATTTATTGCTCATAAGCATTTATACTTCCAGCAAGTGTCACACAAAGAAGGGGGCCATTGGAACAGTCTTCCTTGGTTCAGGCAATAAGGGGGTGCATTTTCTAAAGATAATTCTAAGCAGTAATTAAACAGACTAAAAGCCAGTCAACTTTTTATTTTTATAGTAAACTGATATTTTTTTTTCTTTTAGTGGGAAGAGAAGCAAGTGGGCAGGGGCAGAGGGAGAGAGAGAGAATCTTCCATATGCTCCACACCCAGCACACAGATCCCAATGCGGGGCTTGATCGCTTGACCCTGAGATCATGACATGAGCTGAAATTAAGAGTCGAATGCTTAACTGACTTGAGTGACCCAGACACTACTTAACTGGCAATTCTAAACAAAGTTAGTGACAAAACATTCCTTGCTATCCAGAGAGACTACTTCTATCACACTGCTTCACTTAGTATAACCACTGTGTCCACCAGCTATATATGGGTGTGAATTTTAGATCTACTATAATTAAATTTTAGTTGATTATTCCTGTTTCAGTGTTTTAAAAATTTGTATTGGCCTACACTTCACATACCATAAAATTCACTTATTTAATATATACAATTGGGGGGGAGGGAAAATTATTTAATGGATAAGAGTTTATTCCATTATTTCAGCCAGTCATATCATGTGTGTACTGGAGGACCATGGTCCCTAAGAGTAAAGTTCAGTGGTTTGACATTTATTTTCTTCTTCCCCTGCCCCTAGCATCTGATCATGAACTAGGAATAAGTTGGCAACTCATGTGTTTTTTGTGGCATCTAAAGAGATGATTATATCAATGATCAAACATATAAGTAAATATGCACGTCTAGAACATTAAAATAAAATAAACAGTTCAATGGTGTAGTGATTTTTAAAAATAAATTGACGGGGCACCTGGGTGGCTCAGTGGGTTAAAGCCTCTGCCTTCGGCTCAGGTGATGATCCCAGGGTCCTGGGATTGAGTCCCACATCCGACTCTCTGCTCGGCGGGGAGCCTGCTTCCTCCTCTCTCTCTGCCTGCTTCTCTGCCTACTTGTGATCTCTGTCTGTCAAATAAATAAGTAAAATCTTTTAAAAAAATCGACAGGCAGTCATCACCACAGTTCACATTTAGAATATTTCTGCCAAACGAAAAAGTTTCTTTGTGCCCATTTGCAGCTAATAACCACTCCGACGTCCATTCCTAAAGAACTACAGATTTGCTTTGTGTCTCTATAAATGTCTTTTTGAGGGGTATTTTATATAAATGGAATTATATAATAGGTAGTCTCTTGCATCTCGGTTTTTTCACTTAGTGTAATGTTCTCAAGGTTTGTTTGTCCTATCATGTATCAATAGATAATTCCCTTTTGTTTCTGAATAGTATTGCATTGAAGGATATCTGATATTTTCTTCATTTATTTACCAGGTAGTAGACATTTGGATTGTTATAAAGTTTTTGGCTATTATGACTAATACTGCTATAAACATTCTGAGAAATCTGGCCTCAGGCCAAAATCTTATGTCTGATCTTTCAGGCCTGACCCTAAGCAAGTGCAAGGGTGTACTTGGCAGGCATCGTGGGGGAAGCTGTCCTTCCCTCAAAAGACTCTGTGCACAGCTAGGGCACTGTCATATTCTGGAGAGAGTTGTCATCAATGACTCTACTCCCCCCACCCCAAAGCTGTGTTAATAGGCATAACTGGCTTCCTAGTCAAGGAACCTGCATTAAAAGTCCTTCTTATCATATATGGAATTTAAGAAACAAAACAGGTGAACACAGCAGAAGGAAAGAAAAAGAAGGGAGTCCTTTAAAAAAACAAAAACAAAACTCTAGTTAGTTAACATATAGTGTAGTATTGGTTTCAGGAGTAGAATTTGGTGATTCATCCCTTACATATAATACCCAGTGCTCATCCCAGCAAGTGCCTTCCTTAATGTCCATCATGCATTTAGCCCATCCCCCACTGACCTCCCCTACAGCAACCCTCAGTTTGTCAGGTTCTTCTCTGTATTTAAGAGTCTCTTATGTTTTGCCTCCCACTCTGTTTTTATCTTATTTCATTTTCCTTCTCTTCCCCTATGCTGATCAGTTATGTTTCTTAAATTCCACATCTGAGTGGAATCATGTGATATTTGTCTTTCTCTGACTGACTGATTTCTCTTAGCATAATACAGTCTAGTTTCATCTGCTATGTTGCAAATGGCAAGTTTTCATTTTTTTATGTTAGTCACTGTACAGTACATCATTAATTTTGATGTAGTGTTCCATGATTCATTATTTGCATGTAACACCCAGTGCTCCATGCAATATATGCCCTCCTTAATACCCATCACTGGGATTACCCCTCCCCTCACCCTCCGCTCAGTTTGCTTCCTGAAGTCCATAGTCTCTCATGTTTCATTTTCCCCTCTAACCCCCCCCATTTCCCCCTTCTTTCTCCTAATGTCCTCCATGCTATTCCTTATGTTTCATATATAAATGAAGCCATATGATAATTGACTTTCTCTACTTGACTTGTTTCACTTAGCATAATCCCCTTCAGTTCCCTGCATGTTGATGCAAAAGTTGGGTATTCATCCTTTCTGATGGCTGAGTAATACTCCATTGTATATATAAGGACCACATCTTCTTTATCCATTCATCTGATGAAGGGCATCTCGGCTCTTTCTGCAATTTGGCTATTGTGGACATTGATGCTATGAACATTGAGGTGCATATGGTCCTTCATTTCACTACATCTTTACCTTTGGGGTAAATGTGCAATTGCTGGGGTCATGGGGTAGCTCTGTTTTTAACTTTTTGAGGAAACTCCACACTGTTTTTCAAAGTGGCTGTACCACCTTGCGTTCCCACCAACAATGTAAGAGGGTTCCCTTTTCTCCAGAACCTCTCCAACATTTGTTATTTCTTGCATGGTCAATTCTTGCCATTCTAGCTGGTATAAATGGTATCTCAATGTGGTTTTGATTTGAATTTCCCTGATGGCTGATGAAGATTTCATTCTTTTTGATCACCAAGTAATATTCCATTTTATCTACCTATCCATCTATCTATCTATCATCTATCTATCTATCATCTATCTCTATCATCTATATCATCATCTATCTATAATCTATATCTCTCACATCTTCTTTATCCATTCACCAGTCAGAGGACATTTGGTCTCTTTCCATAATTTCCATATTCTGGCTAGTGCTGCTATAAATACTGGGGTGCATGCTACCCTTCAAATCAGCATTTTTGCATCCTTTGGATAAATACCTAGTAGTGCAATTTCTGAGTAGTTCTATTTTAACTTTTTAACTTTTAACTTTTTAACTTTTTAGGGTAGTTCTATTTTAACTTTTTGAGGAACCTCCATATTGTTTTCCAGAGCAGCTGCACCAGTTTGCATTCCCACCAACAGTGCAGAAAGTTTCCAAAAAAGGAGTCCTTCTTATCAGAAGCTGTGGCTGAGGCACTGTCCAGGGGGCCTTGCTGAGATCTCCTTATCAGGGTTCTTGAATAAGGCTTTTCTTTACTGACTCAATACTTTTCTACTTCTACCCCCTCCTCCTTTCCCTTCCCTAGACTCTCTTGTCCATAAAAAGGCAGGAGATTTTTGTTGGAAGCTCGTGGCAGTGAGATGATTTCTCCCTTCTGTGCTGCATATTTTCACCTCATGTATTTCCCTAAGGAAAAAATGAAAAGTAGGGAATCAGTGCTTATCCATTTGGCCACTTTTTTTTTTTAACACATAAGAAAATTTTAGCCATATTTATTTTTCTTACATATATTTATTGGCGTTACAATTCCCACAGGTATGAAAAACTAGGATGTAAACTCTTACATATTCATAATCAATAACATTGGAGTATGTTGCTAGTAGGTGTATTAGTTTCCTAGGCCTCTTTTGGCCTCTTGCTTGCCTCATTGCAGTAAGTAAAGGCTTGCCTGTTACTTTCAGTTTGGATCATTGTCCTAATTTACCCCCCACAGTTGATAGTTCTTTACATTCCTGTGTATATTTTTGTGAAGACATATATTTTTATTTCTGTTAGGTACTAGAAGTGAAATTCCTGTGTCTTATGGTAAATTTGTGTCTTGCTCCTTACATCATTACCAAACTGATTTCCAAAGTGATGTTACCAGTTTTCATTGCCACCAATAATGTATGAAGGTTTTACCTTCTCTATATCTTCACCAACACTTATTGTATTTTTTAATATTAGCTATTTTAGTGATTACTGAGTCTTATAGAAAATTTATCCTTTTATTTTTTAAAATTATTTTTATTAACATATAGTGTATTACTTGCCCAAGGGTACAGGTCTGTGAATCATCAGGCTTACACATTTTGCAGCACTCACCATAGCACATGCCCTCCCCAATGTCCATAACCCAACCACCCTATCCCTACCTCCCCACTCCCAGCAACCCTCAGTTTGTTTTGTGAGATTAAGTCTCTTATGGTTTGTCTCCCTCCCAATCCCATCTTGTTTCATTTTCCCTTCCCTACTCCCACAACCCCCCACCCTGTCTCTCAAATTCCTCATATCAGAGAGATCATATGTTAATTGTCATTCTCTGATTGACTTATTTCGCTCAGCATAATACCCTCTAGTTCGATCCACGTCATTGCAAATGGCAAGATTTCATTTATTTGATGGCTGCATAGTATTCCATTGTATATATATACACCACATCTTCTTTATCCATTCATCTGTTGATGGACATCTAGGTTCTTTTCATAGTTTGGCTATTGTGGACACTGCTGCTATAAACATTCAGGTGCACGTGCCCCTTCAGATCACTACATTTGTATCTTTATGGTAAATACCCAGTAGTGCAATTGCTGGGTCATGGGGTAGCTCTATTTTCAACTTTTTGAGGAACCTCCATGCTGTTTTCCAGAGTGGCTGCACCAGCTTGCATTGACACCAACAGTTTAGGAGGGTTCCCCTTTCTCCACATCTGTCATTTCCTGACTTGTTAGTGTTAGCCATTCTAACTGGTGTGAGGTGGTATCTCATTGTGTATTTCAAATACAAAGGGATTTGTATTTCAAATACAAAGGGATGTGGGCGAGTGATGTGGAGCACTTTTTCATGTGTCTGTGTAGTGTCTGTTGGCCATTTGGATGTCTTCTTTGCAGAAATGTCTGTTCATGTTTTCTTCCCATTTATTGATTGGATTATTTGTTCTTTGGTGTTGAGTTTGATAAGTTCTTTATAGAATTTGGATACTAGGCCTTTATCTGATATGTCATTTGCGAATATCTTCTCCCATTCTGTCAGTTGTCTTTTGGTTTTGTTGACTGTTTCCTTTGATGTGCAAAAGCTTCTGATCTTGATGAAGTCCCAATAGTTCATTTTTGCCCTTGCTTCCCTTGCCTTTGGTAATGTTTCTAGGAAAAAGTTGCTATGGCTAAGGTCAAAGAGGTTGCTGCCTGTGTTCTCCTCAAAGATTTTGATGGATTCCTGTCTCACATTGAGGTCTGTCATCCATTTTGAGTCTGTTTTTGTATGTGGTGTAAGGAAATGGTCCAGTTTCATTCTTCTACATATGGCTGTCCAATATTCCCAATACAATTTGTTGAAGAGACTGTCTTTTTTCCATTGGACATTCTTTACTTCTTTGTGAAAGATTAGTTGACCATAGAGTTGAGGGTCCATTTCTGGGCTCTCTATTCTGATCCATTGATCTATGTGTCTGTTTTTGTGCCAGTACCATACTGTCTTGATGATTATGGCTTTGTAAAAGAGCTTGGAGTCTGGAATTGTGATGCCACCAACTTTGGTTTTCTTTCTCAACATTCCTGTGGCTATGCAGGGTCTTCTCTGGTTCCATATAAATTTTAGGATTATTCGTTCCATTTCTTAAAAAAAAAATGATGGTGTTTTGATAGGGATTGCATTAAATGTGTAGATTGCTTTAGGTAGCATAGACATTTTCACAATATTTGTTCTTCCAATCCATAAGCATGGAACATTTTTCCATTTCTCTGTGTCTTCCTCAATTTCTTTCATGAGTATGTTTTAGTTTTCTGAGCACAGGTTCTTTGCCTCTTTGGTTAGTTTTATTCTTAGGTATCTTATGGTTTCGAGTGCAATTGTAAATGGGATCGACTCCTTAATTTCTCTTTCTTCTGTCTTGCTGTTGGTATATAGAAATGCAACTGATATTTGAGCATTGATTTTATATCCTGACACTTTACTAAATTCCTGTATGAGTTCTAGCAGTTTTGGAGTGGAGTCTTCACATAAAGTATATTATCATCTGCAAACAGTGAGAGTTTGACTTCTTCTTTGCTGATTCAGATGCCTTTTATTTCTTTTTGTTGTCTGATTGACGAGGCTAAAACTTCTAGTACTATGTTGAATAGCGGTGGTGATGGTGGACATCCTTCCTGTGTTCCTCTCCTTTTGGGAAAAGCTCTCAGTTTTTCCCCATTGAGAATCATATTCACTGTGTGTTTTTCATAGATGGGTTTAATGATATTGAGGTATGTACCCTCTATCCCTACACTTTGATCAAGAAAGGGTGCTGTACTTTGTCAAATGCTTTTTCTGCATCTATTGAGAGTATCATACGGTTTTTGCTTTTTCTTTTATTAATATATTGCATCACATTGATTGATTTGCAGGTGTTGAGCCAACCTTGCAGCCCAGGAATAAATCCCACTTGGTTGTGGTGAATAATCCTTTTAATGTACTGTTGGATCCTATTGGCTAGTATTTCGGTGAGAATTTTTGTATCTGTGTTCATCAAGGGTATTGGTGCATAATTCTCCTTTTTGATGGGGTCTTTGTCTGATTTTGGGATGAAGGTATCGCTGGCCTCATAAAATGAATTTGGAAGTTTTCCTTCCATTTCTATTTTTTGGAACAGTTTCAGGAGAATAGGTATTAACCACCTCCTAGTTTCATTGATTTGTTCTACTGTTGTTTTGGTTTCTATTTCATTGATTTCTGCTCTGATCTTTTTGATTTTTCTTCTCCTGCTGAGTTTAGGCTTTCTTTGCTTTCTTTCTCCAGCTCCTTTATGTGTAGCGTTAGGTTGTGTACCTGAGACCTTTCTTGTTTCTTGAGAAAGGCTTATACTGCTATATACTTCCCTCTCAGGATTGCCTTTGCTGTGCTCCAAAGATTTTGAATAGTTGTGTTTTCATTTTCATTTGTTTCCATGAATTTTTTCAACTCTTCTTTAAGTTCATTCATTCTTTACTAGGATGCTGTTTAGCCTCCATGTATTTGAGTTCTTTCGAACTTTCCTCTTGTGATTGAGTTCTAGCTCAATAAAATAAGAAAATAAGCAGGGAATGGCCCCAATCTTCTGGTACTGGTTAAAAACAGATTTGTGATCCAGGATGTGATCTATTCAGGCAAATGTTCCATGTGCACTAGAGAAGAATGTGTATTTTGTTGCTTTGGGATGGAATGTTCTGAAAATATATGTGATATCTATCTGGTCCAGTGTAAGGCCTTTATTTCCTTGTTAATCTTTTGCTTAGACGATCTGTCCATTTCAGTGAGAGGGGTGTTAAAGTCCCCTACTAGTATTGTATCATTGTTGATGTGTTTCTTTGATTTTGTTATTAATTAGTTTATATAATTGGCTGCCCCTCTGTTAGGGACATAGATATTTAAAATGGTTAGATCTTCTTGTTTGACAGACTCTTTAAGTATGATATAGTGTCTTTCCTCATCTCTTATTATAGTCTTTGACTTAAAATCTATTTTGTCTGATATTGCCACCCCAGCTTTCTTTTGATGTCCATTAGCATGGTAAATTGTTTTCCACCCCCTCACTTTAAATATGGGGGTGTCTTTTGGTGTAAAATGTGTCTCTTTCAGACAGCATATCAATGGGTCTTGTTTTTGTTTGTTTGTTTGTTTTAATCCATTCTGATACTCTGTGTTTTTTGATTGGGACACTTAGCCCATTTACATTCATGGTAATTATTAAAAGTATGAATTTAGTGTCATTGTATTGCCTGTAAGGTGATTGTTACTGTATATTGTCTCTGTTCCTTTGTGGTCTATTTTACATTTAGGCTCTCTCTTTGCTTAGAAGACCCCTTTCAATATTTCCAGTAGAGCTGATTTTTTGTATGCAAATTCTTTTAATTTTTGTTTGTCCTGGAAGCTTTTCATCTCTCCTTCTATTTTCAATGACAGCCTTGCTGGATATAGTATTCTTGGTTGCATATTTTTCTTGTTTAGTGCTCTGAATATATCATGCCAGTCCTTTCTGGCCTGCCAGGTTTTTGTGGATAGGTCTGCTGTCAATCTAATATTTCTGCCATTGCATGTTACAGACCTCTTGTCCCGAGCTGCTTTCAGAATTTTCTCTTTGTCACTAAGACTTGAAATTTTTCCTATTAGATGATGCAGTGTGGGCCTATTCTTATTGATTTTGAGGGGGGTTCTCTGTACCTCCTGTATTTTGATGCTTGTTCCCTTTGCCATGTTAGGGAAATTCTCTATTATAATTTTCTCCAATATACCTTCTGCCCCTCTCCCTCTTTCTTCTGGGATCCCAATTTTTCTAATATTGGTTCATCTTATGGTATCACTTATCACTTGACTTCTCCCATTATGGTCTAGTACTTGTTTGTCTCTCTTTTGGTCAGCTTATTTATTCTCTGTCATTTGGTCTTCTATATCACTGATTCTCTCTTTTGCCTCATTTACCCCAGCAGTAAGAACCTCTGTTTCTGATTGTACCTCATTAATAGCTTTTTTGATTTCAGCTTGGTTAGATTTTAGTTCTTTTATTTCCCCAGAAAGAGATTTATTTCTCCAGAAAGGGATTCTTTAATTCCTCCATGCCTTTTTTGAGCCCAGCTAGCACCTTGATAATCATCATTCTGAACTCTAGTTCTGACATATTACCAATATCCTAAATTTACCCTTTTTAAAGTAGCTTTTTAATCAAATTGATTTCTTATTGTGATTTTAATTTGCATTTCCTTAATTATTAGCACTTCTGAGCACCTTTTTAGCCATTTGAGCACCTTTACTAGCTATTTGTTTATCTTCTTTGCTCAAATATTGTTTTAAATCTTCTGCCCACTTTTAAATAGATTTGACTACTTATTGAGTTGAAATAATTCTTCCTATATTCTGGGTACAAATCCATTATCAGGTATGTAATTTTCAGTTATTTTCTCTCAATATTATATTGGGTTCATCTTTTCATTTCCATAATATTACTGTTTGAAGTACAAAATTTTTGAATTTTGATAAAGTACAATTTACACTTTCTTTTATAGATTGCTTTTTGTTGTCACATCTGAGGATTCTTTCCTAGCCCAAGGTTATGTGTCCTCTAAGAGTTTTAAGTCTTAGATATAAGTATTTGATCTAGTTTGTGATAACTTTTGTGTGTGATATTAGATAAAAATCTAAACTTCTTTTTCTGAATGTAGGTATCCCTCTGGTCCAGCACCATTTGTCAAAAGACTGTATTTTCCCCCATTGAAGTTTCTTGACACATTTGCTAAAAATCAGCTGACTTTACATGTGTGGTTTTATTTCTGAACTCTCAATCTTGTTTATACATCTATGTGCCCATCCTACTCCTAATACACCTGTCTTGGTTAATGTAGCTTTAAGTTTTAAGCTTAGGTAGTGTCAATTCCTAGAAGTTTTTTTTTTTTTTTAATTGTTGTAGCTGTTCTAATTTCTTTGCATTTTCATATAAATATTTGGAGTAGCTTATTATTTTTAGCAAAAAGCCTTCAATGTTTTTGATAGTTATTATGTCATATCTGTAGATCAGTTTGGGGAAAATTGCCACCTTAATAATATTGAGCCTTCTAATCTGCAGACATTGAATATCTCCCTTCTTATTTATAATGTATTTAATTCTCTCAGCAATGTTTGTTAAGTTTCAGTGTATAATTCCTGCATTTCTTTCATTAAATTTATTTTTATTGTATTATTATTATTGAATAATATATATGATATATAATAATATGTGCAATTAACCAATCCATTTATTTTCCTTTATGTTACTGGCTATAATATAATAGTAATGGTAGAGAAGGACATCATTTCATTGATCCTGACCCTAGGGAGAAAGATTGTTCTCTTTTACCATTAGTTGGGATGTGAGGTAGGAGGGTTTTTTTTTTTTTCTGGTTTTATTGAGAAATAATTGACATACATCACTGTATAAGTTTAGGGTATATGACTATAGTTTACACTGATATAAGGTATATAAGAAAGTTGTTAAAAAATATGGTTTTCATTGTTGTTTTTGTTTGTGTTTTTATCTTTAGAGAGAGGGGTGGATGGGGGCAGGAGGAAAAAGAGAGAATATCCCATGCAGGCTCCACAATGAGCATGGAACCCTGGGCAAGGGGCTCAATCTCATGACTGTCAG